>NC_136067.1:1060324063-1061686914 GCF_964261635.1 Lissotriton helveticus | reverse complement strand
ACCGGTCCCAGGATGCTTGTTTCCGGTCCATGGAAGACATGGCTTGGCAGTTCGGGCTGGACTGTTCCCATGAGGCACAGGGTCAGACTGATTTGCATATAGCCATGTCTGAAATGGGGTGGCTGAGTGGGCTAAAGAATGGTGATGGATTAAACCCAGATCAGTTGACTGGCGGTGAGTGTTTGATTTGTTCAAACGCTCCGTCTATCATTCCCTTTTGTATCGCTTTGTTCGCCCTAAGTGTGGCAGGGTATGCTCAGACGTGAGTCCCTTGCTCACTTGGCCACTTGATTCAAGATAGCCTGGCTGATGAGGATTATGAATCCGAAACCGGTCCCAGGATGCTTGTTTCCGGTCCATGGAAGACATGGCTTCGCAGTTTGGGCTGGACTGTTCCCATGAGGCACAGGGTCAGACTGATTTGCATATAGCCATGTCTGAAATGGGGTGGCTGAGTGGGCTAAAGAATGGTGATGGATTAAACCCAGATCAGTTGACTGGGGGTGAGTGTTTGATTTGTTCAAACGCTCCGTCCATCTTCCCCTTTTGTATCGCTTTGTTCGCCCTAAGTGTGGCAGGGTATGCTCAGATGTGAGTCCCTTGCTCACTTGGCCACTGGATTCAAGATAGCCTGGCTGATGAGGATTATGAATCCGATCCCGGTCCCAGGATGCTTGTTTCCAGTCCATGGAAGACATGGCTTGGCAGTTCGGGCTGGACTGTTCCCATGAGGCACAGGGTCAGACTGATTTGCATATAGCCATGTCTGAAATGGGGTGGCTGAGTGGGCTAAAGAATGGTGATGGATTAAACCCAGATCAGTTGACTGGGGGTGAGTGTTTGATTTGTTCAAACGCTCCGTCCATCATCCCCTTTGGTATCGCTTTGTTCGCCCTAAGTGTGGCAGGGTATGCTCAGACGTGAGTCCCTTGCTCACTTGGCCACTGGATTCAAGATAGCCTGGCTGATGAGGATTATGAATCCAAAACCGGTCCCAGGATGCTTGTTTCCAGTCCATGGAAGACATGGCTTGGCAGTTCGGGCTGGACTGTTCCCATGAGGCACAGGGTCAGACTGATTTGCATATAGCCATGTCTGAAATGGGGTGGCTGAGTGGGCTAAAGAATGGTGATGGATTAATTCCAGATCAGTTGACTGGGGGTGAGTGTTTGATTTGTTCAAAAGCTCCGTCCATCATCCCCTTTTGTATCGCTTTATTCGCCCTAAGTGTGGCAGGGTATGCTCAGACGTGAGTCCCTTGCTCACTTGGCCACTGGATTCAAGATAGCCTGGCTGATGAGGATTATGAATCCGAAACCGGTCCCAGGATGCTTGTTTCCGGTCCATGGAAGACATGGCTTGGCAGTTCGGGCTTGACTGTTCCCATGAGGCACAGGGTCAGACTGATTTGCATATAGCCATGTCTGAAATGGGGTGGCTGAGTGGGCTAAAGAATGGTGATGGATTAAACCCAGATCAGTTGACTGGGGGTGAGTGTTTGATTTGTTCAAACGCTCCGTCCATCATCCCCTTTTGTATCGCTTTGTTCGCCCTAAGTGTGGCAGGGTATGCTCAGACGTGAGTCCCTTGCTCACTTGGCCACTGGATTCAAGATAGCCTGGCTGATGAGGATTATGAATCCAAAACCGGTCCCAGGATGCTTGTTTCCAGTCCATGGAAGACATGGCTTGGCAGTTCGGTCTGGACTGTTCCCATGAGGCACAGGGTCAGACTGATTTGCATATAGCCATGTCTGAAATGGGGTGGCTGAGTGGGCTAAAGAATGGTGATGGATTAATCCCAGATCAGTTGACTGGGGGTGAGTGTTTGATTTGCTAAAAAGCTCCGTCCATCATCCCCTTTTGTATCGCTTTATTCGCCCTAAGTGTGGCAGGGTATGCTCAGACGTGAGTCCCTTGCTCACTTGGCCACTGGATTCAAGATAGCCTGGCTGATGAGGATTATGAATCCGAAACCGGTCCCAGGATGCTTGTTTCCGGTCCATGGAAGACATGGCTTGGCAGTTCGGGCTGGACTGTTCCCATGAGGCACAGGGTCAGACTGATTTGCATATAGCCATGTCTGAAATGGGGTGGCTGAGTGGGCTAAAGAATGGTGATGGATTAAACCCAGATCAGTTGACTGGCGGTGAGTGTTTGATTTGTTCAAACGCTCCGTCTATCATTCCCTTTTGTATCGCTTTGTTCGCCCTAAGTGTGGCAGGGTATGCTCAGACGTGAGTCCCTTGCTCACTTGGCCACTTGATTCAAGATAGCCTGGCTGATGAGGATTATGAATCCGAAACCGGTCCCAGGATGCTTGTTTCCGGTCCATGGAAGACATGGCTTCGCAGTTTGGGCTGGACTGTTCCCATGAGGCACAGGGTCAGACTGATTTGCATATAGCCATGTCTGAAATGGGGTGGCTGAGTGGGCTAAAGAATGGTGATGGATTAAACCCAGATCAGTTGACTGGGGGTGAGTGTTTGATTTGTTCAAACGCTCCGTCCATCATCCCCTTTTGTATTGCTTAGTCTGTAATGTCCACATTGTCTCTCAACATATTTCTTCGGGTTCGGGTCTGTGTCATCGACCGAAGATTAGAGCTTGGAACTATGCCGGGATCACTTAAAGCAGCGTTGTCCTTTTCTTTTTCTCTCTGAGTATCTTTCTGCGGTCTTGGCCCACGTGGGGCCATACTTTGCATCAGGGCCTGTCGTGAAGCAATTGGAGGTTTACCCTATGATCCAAACCAGCAAAGCACACTTGATAGATTCAATCCGCTTTTCACTATCCAGTAAAACAGCCGTTTTACAAGTTTTACAGAGTACTGCATACTATCTTTATGCAGTCAGCGATCATCGGCATTTTCCCGTTGCTATCACCATTGAGCAGGAGCCTAGGAGGATAGCGACTGCTCCTTTTCGGTCTGTCAGCGGCCATCTTGCCCCCGTGCATGGAAGTTACCACTTCACTCCGAGTTCTGTTTGGTTCTATGTCCGCCATTCCCAGTGTCCACTGGAGCCTAGGGCCTACTCTACTGCTGATCCTGAAGGACAGGGCTGGCTGACCAGACCCCAGGGGGAGGGTAGTCTGACGAGGGGGGTTGTCCTGGTTCCATCAAGTCTTTAAAAGCAGGCACCCAGGTCCCTGCACCTATAAGTCGATTAGAACGGGATCCCTAAATCAAAAGGACCCCATTCTCTGTCCAACCTTGCCCCCACCTCCAGCCAACAAAGGACCCCTTTAACCTCCAAAACGAAAATGTCTTCCAGTGTTGGTTCCCATATGTTCGGGATGGTGAAGACCCAATCACCTCCACCGCATAGGATCCGACAAGTTGCGAGGCACCGTGTGGCGCTGAGTCATTTGGGAGAGGACCCTGCCTGAACAGCCAACCATCCCAGTCCATCTCCTTCATTGGATGAATTTTGATGTTTTTTTTACCTTAGAATCAAAGTTATCCATGCAGCAATGGTTTCTCCTACCTTCTCCCTCAAAATGTTCATAAGCATTCAAAATCCTGCTCACTGGGTCATGCCCCTACAGAATAACAAATCAGTGTGTTGCCAGTTAAGGGGTCCCTAGCCACAGCTGGGGACCGCAGGTCCAACTACCCGGGAAAAGAATGGTCCAAGGGAGAGAGGGGTGTTGAGGGGGAGGGAAACAGTCCCAAAAGATTAATCACAGCTCTATACGAGATTAGAGCTCGAGAACATGCTCGCCCCATTATTAGGCCCAGCAGTCAGACAACACACTAGGACTTAGACACACCAACTGAAGGAGACAGTAAGTCCAATCTCAGACACTGAAATATCATAAATACAAAAAGGCCACAGGTCAGCTTTCCCATCACCTCCATTCTCTCCTAATAAAATGGGAAAGCCAAATCCCCCAAGTTCTAGGGAAGTGCCCATAAGACCAACGCTGTTGTTCTCTCCCCTAAAGGGTGTTCAACTGTGATATTACTAGAGGATGCACTACCTACAGAGGATAACGATGTGCTGCTTGCTGTTCTTACTTCCTCGCTTTCCTCTCTCATCCTCTTCCTATTTTCATTGCCAATGATGGTGTTAAATCTTTTGGCAAATGTATAAATGTGTCCCTCCCTGTTGGCCCTCTCATCGCGCTTGATCTTGTGCAGCTTCTTCTCCTTCATGTAGTTTTGGTGCCCCATAATCACTTTCTTTAGGCTATTGTAGTTCTTATCCACTAAATCCTTATTATCACAGGCCTAAATCTCTTTTTCTATTGCCTCTATCTCTGATAAGAACTTAGCCCCTTTCTCTATCGCGTGCCTTATTAATATTTACATCATTAAGGCGCCCTCTAGATTCACCTCCGATTCCTTAAGGAGCTCATCGCTAAGATCTTCAAAGGTGGGAAAAATTAAAATACGTAACCCTCTAGATGCTTTCTTGTTGTCAATGTATTGTTGGAGGGTTACCCCGTCCCACCAATGGGACAGTTCTTGCTTTTGTAGGTGCTCTGGTTTAACAAATAAGGCAGATGTACCATGTACAGATTTTCCCAACTGCGGCATGGTTGCATTTGGGATAGCGGTGTTTGCACACGAGGAGAGAGAAACACTGGCTCGGCGTCCAGGTAAGAGGATTACGACTAGGTAGCATTTTGGGGTTCTTTGGACTACCGTTTGGGCAGTGACTTTTAACTCTCTACAATTAGTGGGGCTTGCGATCAATATTAACGTAGCTGACATGCCGGCTGTCAGTATGCCTGGTGGGTGCTGGCAGTCGTGAGTTTATAGATGGATGGATGGATGGATGGATGGATGGGTTTTTATATAGCGCAATATCACCGCCAGGTCTCAAAGCGCTTTGACGGGGTTGTGCAACCGCTTACAGGATCTTTCGGTGTTTATACTCTGAAGGTTTTGCCAGGCTATATTACTTATGTTATTGCTCAATACGGGGATGATTTGCACAGGGTTTTTCATGCATGAAGGCATTTTTTTAGACCCATGACATTGAGTTTGTGTGGCTATCAAATCAGATATCCTTTGGCTGATGTCTTTTGAACGTGCACAACATGTCTGTTTGTGAGGCACTTTCGGTATCCAGCCACCTCTTGCGGCTTCCGGGGCTCCTATCGCGGCTGAAGGGCTCCTACGGCTCCCGCCGCTACAGATAGGTACACGCATCTTTTCAGCGGCCACTTGGTGGCTGCCTCTATCAGCCTCCCGTGGCAACAGGGAAGCTAAGCAGGGGTTTGGTTTGCTTTAGCTTCAGCAGCATACGAGCTTCGCCAGTCAGCAACCCTCGATTTTGAGACACTTCAGGAACGTTAACCAGTTATATTTCAGTATCCATTCTACAGAAATCTATATAAAACACCATACATTGGAATCACAGCTGTTGCCGAAAACAGTCGCCGAGTTGACTCCTGTTACGTGTAACTTTTTTTTCATCCATTTCTGGCTTGTGAATTTTAAATCTCCCCGTTTTGTCTTCTTGGTTACTTTTACTCTGTATCACTTATCCCTTGGTTTTAAATTGCCGGCCACGCTTAACCTGCACCTCTGACCCGCTCACCTGCACTATAATTGGAAGAACACCGCACTTTGCGGGTCCCTCGCCCCGTTTCGTTGGCGGCTATCTTGAGGGAGGGTTGAGGCTTCCAGCGGTCTAGTTCACACTAGGAGGCTGGACCTACATAAATAGCCATGCCGACGCGCAGCAGTATCGCGCAGCGGGATCGTCGGATATCCGCCGGAGTTACGCCTGAGTTCAGCCCGTCTGCGCCCGTCCGCTTTGAGGACGCGCTGCAGGATGGGCTGGACTCGGCTTACACTCCTCCTCCATCTTTTGAGGTACTTAGGCAATATTCTATCTTTGAGCTGTTGGCTCTTAAACCGTCAGCACATTCATGCTATTACTGCTTCACTCCAGAGGGGATATTACATTCCCATTTTTGTCTTACATGCAGAGCTCCCCTTCGCTTTCCCGCTCCCGCTCCTACAAGACCCTATTTGCGCCTTGGAAAACGTCCTACCATCTTTTCCAGAACAGGTTTCCTAATAAATGCGCGCTCGCTCATTAAAAATAATGTTGCCTTCCACGAGTTCGTTGAAGAGAGACAGCCAGATTGGGTTTTTGTGACGGAAACCTGGGCCTCGGACTCCTCCGGTCATGACTTACTTCTGGCCATTCCTGATGGCTATTCTCTCCACAGGCAGGACAGATTGCGCCGTAGAGGTGGAGGACTTGCCATCCTCTATAAATCCTCCCTTTCTTGTACCATCAAACCCCTATCGATGCCCCAAGACCGTTTTGAAGCATTATACTTCTGCATTTTGTGTGCCCCATCTGTCTCATTCACCGGGATACTTATATACAGACCGCCTGGTCCTAGAGCTAGTTTCTGTGTAGATCTACTTAGAATCCTTGAACCCTATTTTGGAAAATCTCGTCTCTCTATTTTGGGCGACTTCAATTTCCACCTTGATGAAGTTGGTTCAAAGGACACCTCCACACTAATTGAGTCACTTGAAGCTTGTGACCTCGTTCAGATGGTGAACAGCCCAACACACAAGGCTGGCCATATTCTGGACGGGGTATTTTCCAGTGACTCAAGATTATCTACTGGCCCCCCTTTGTCGCTGGTCTGGTCAGACCATCTGGCAGTGCCGCTAGAACTTGCTCTCCTGCCTCGGCCACGGCTAACCAGGTCGCCACCACATATGCTCTCAGGGGAAATTATAGAAACATCACCGACGAAGCTCTTGCGCCTTGCGTTCGGGCCATAGAGCCCTCCACCTCAAGAGAGGCTGGTGAGGCAGCTCAAGAACTCGAGGACTCCATCATTACTGCAGTTGAGAAGCTTGCCCCCGCCTCTCTCCGCTATGTGGCGAGACAGAAGCCCACTGCTCCCTGGTTCTCTGAGACTTCTGAGGCAGAGCTGTAAGAGTAAGGAGAGAAGCTGGAGGAAATCTTGGAATATGAAGGACCGGGAGGAACACAAGTCCGCTTTGCGGGAATACAAACAGAGAGTGATCATGGAAAAGCAGGAGTATTTCTCCAATCTTACAAGTTCTCTAACCTCATCTAGAGAACTCTTCAAAATTGCTGATTCGCTGTGCTCTCTCCAACTTCCAGATCCAGTGGTGAGCTCACAAGATCTGTGTAATAACATCTCGGATTTCTTTTATAGTAAAATCGCGGATATCCACACTTCTTTAGAAGCTCAACGCCACTCCCTGGACGATGATGTTCCTCTCACTATAGCCAACCTTGATACTTTAGTTGAAGGCCCCTCCGAATCCCTCACCCAATTTCCAGCACTCTCACTGGAAGGACTTAATCTCCTGCTAGACAGGACCAAATCCTCTTCCCCAATGGATCCTGTACCGCTAAAAAAGCTAAAGGAGTGCAGAAACAGCATCCTTCCGCCTCTGCTGGAAATCATGAACGGGGCTATTGTCCAGGGTGTATTTCCGCCGGTGTGGAAGAAGGCTATAGTGAAGCCTCTCCTTAAAAAACCGTCCCTAGACCCTGGCCTCCTTAAAAATTTTAGGCCGATCTCTTTACTCCCAGCCCCGGCAAAGATGTTAGAAGCGCACCTTAATACACATCTTTCCACCTTCCTTGAGTCTAGTGAGTATCTTGATGGCTCTCAGCACGGATTCAGAAAACATCACAGCACCGAATCCGCTCTCACTGTTGTGGTGGATAATATTCGCCGCAAAGTTGACCTTGGCCAAACCACAGTGCTGGTCCTATTAGACCTCACGGCTGCGTTCGATACCCTGTCTCCCGTCATTTTAAGATCTCGGCTTAGGGAGGCAGGGGTTACTGGACCGGCCCTGAGTCTTCTTAACTCCTTTCTCCATGACAGAGAACAGAGAGTCATGCTTGGAGATTTCCTCTCCCCTGCCAAGTCATTGCAATGTGGGGTGCCACAGGGGTCGGCCCTTAGCCCGACCCTATTTAACATCTATGTGGCCCCCCTTGCTAGACTAGTAAGATCGCAGGGGATGGAGGTGGTGTCTTACGCCGACGACACCCAGATCATGGTGTCGCTGGCCCACTCTGTCAGTACATCCGCATTCAGCTTTAGGTCATGCATGCAGCGTGTGGCGGAGTGGATGATCCTTTACTCCCTAAACCTGAATGGCGACAAGACAGAGGTCTTGGTCTTCGGTAAAGACCAACACGTGTGGTCGAGCGAGTGGTGGCCTTCATCTCTCGGCACCTGCCCCACTCCCTCCCAATCGGCCAGAAACCTCGGTGTCATCTTTGACACTTCACTCTCCATGATGCTCCAAGCGAATAGGACAGTGGCCACTTGCTGGAGTGTCATCAAGATCTTAAAAAGAATTCTCCACTATCTCTCCTTCCAGGCACGCAAACAGATTGCGATTGCTCTTCTTGGCTCCAGGCTTGATTATTGTAACTCTCTCTATGTGGAGTCTAACAAGGGCCTTATCCATCGACTGCAAACTGTACAGAACGCCGCAGCGCGCTTCGTCCTGGCCCTTCCCATAGCATCATCTGCCACCACTGCTAGGAGAGATCTTCACTGGCTCCCCGTCCAGTTTAGAATCTCCTTTAAGCTCCTATGTCTCACATATAGAGCACTTGCGGCTGGCCCTGCAGACGCACTTGGTACCCTGCTTACCCGCTATGTACCCACGAGATGCCTACGATCGGCCGGCCTACACCAATTGGTAGTGCCCCGCGCTAGGCTGACCAGATGGGGAGCGAGAGCTTTTTCTGTTGCCGCTCCCCAGCTATGGAACTCCCTTCCGTTGGAGATCAAAACCCTTCCCTCCATCGACCTGTTTAAAAAGGCCCTTAAAACTTGGTACTTCATCAGAGCCTACCAATGAGATATCACTGTCTGACCTCGATTGTTCCTTTATTGGATGTAGGCGCCTTGACGCCCATTGGGCTAAGTTAGCGCGGTATAAGACACAATTCATTCATTCATTCATTCATCCACAGTTCTTGTTTTGACAGGATTTATCATACTTGCCACCATTGTGCTTGGCCCCAGTGCAATACACAGGACTGTGAGAAATAGGAAACTGCCAGTAGAACACATCGGGTATAGAGGTACGATATATTGTGATACTTTTCTTCCACTACGGACTAATAATTATAGGATGGTGGGGCTGGGCACATGCTTCCATGATGAACTCAAGGGATATCACATGACTTTTGAGACTACTTGGCAGCTCGTATATCAGTGCATGTAACCTCTCTTTATATTCTTTTTCTTACAGATATTATTTACACACTTGTTCTTCGTCGTTTGGCTACATTACATCACACGGAACCGACGCTTACGGAACTATCACATATATAAAAGGCATAATAGGTGTGTTTTACCTAATATTTTTCAACTTGACTTCAAGGTCAATTGATATATTTATACCCTAATAGGTATGTTGTATGATATATATATATATATCTCTATTTGACTGCTGGCTTTACTAATCTATTAATACCCTTTTATTAGCATGGGTCTTTTCGTATAGATCCTTTCCGCTTAGTACTTATGGACTGTTGGGCCATAGGGATGTAGCATCTCTTTGGTCCAATTTGCAACTTGTTGATACACCATTTTTGAGTGGTTATGTGATGTCATGATCAGCTATGTTCTCTATACGTTTTCTCTTCTTTTGCCTTTTCCTTATTGCTGTCTAGCCCTCATAGACATCGTGACGGGTATTTACTTGCCCCTTATTGTTTTAAAATCTTACATTTCACCCTTTAGGCATACATATGAACACAAGCTCACTTTGGGAAGAGTCTATCGAACTTGACATTACGGAATGCGAACAATGACCAAAGTGTGAAGGCATATTCAAGCCGTTACATCTCATTGGTAAGATATGCTCTGGTACCTCTCTCCTTTCGATGTTCTATCCAGCATTGCTCTAAGTGCTATAAGTTATAAGTGTTGGAACTATGGGGTTGGTTGTGAAATCTGTGATTAATAATTGAAGTCTTAAAAGCCTGCACCAAGAATAATGTCCAATCGGATCTCTAGGATGTTTTGAATGTCATATACATTTGTATTTTAGAGATATGTTTTATGTTAAGTCCTTTGTTATTGTCTGAATTTTGATTTGTCCTCAAACAGGAATGTATATATATGTCTGTGCTATTTATTGATGTGTATATTTGTGTTTTGTGTTTTATTGATATGTGTTTCAGTTCAAGTTCTGTGTCACATTATTTGAATGTAATATTTATGTTGTTTGTCACTCTTTTCAGCCCTGATGAACTTCCCAGTGAGGGAATGAAACGCGTTGGCTGGAGTATCTATGTCTGATGATTTTTACAAATTTGGAATAAAGAAGTTATTTTTACATCAATATCTGTCTATTTGACATTATGAGCTGCCCCAGTTGATAAAAAAGCCTTTTGTTGATCTGGAGCAAAGTGATGTAACGCAATGGCTGGCGTTGGGGTTAGTTGCACGGCAAACTTACCTATTTGAACTGGCGTGAGGTGTGGAACAAGTTGTCCGCCGTTGCTCCAACAACAACCCCAAGAAAGAATGCATCCCATGAACAATAACACACTTTGCAAAATTAGATACCCCGATGGGGCCACCTTTTGGTGCCTCACTAAAAATGGTGCGAGTAAATGGGAAAAAGGCACAACCCTCAAAAGAAAAAGCACAGGACCCCTGAAGGAAAATTAAGGTGCATTCAATAACGCACTGTTTTTGAACCAACAAAACAATAATAGCTCTTATTCGACAGGTTTGCAATCGAACGTCTAAGTACACCACCTTTTCAGCTGCCTCATCAGCAACCCAACATGATCTACAGCGTGCAAATCTTGAACTTTGAACAGTACAGTGAACTTTTGCCTCAAAAGTTTTGACTAAACACACTCCCAATTGCTGGATGATCACCATCACCTCCTCTGGATCATGTCCCAAGACCTGCAATGTTCCCTATGTTATGTATTGTTGCACTTCTATGTACTCTTTGTTTGCTATCGGCGTTTCCGTATCCATTCATCATCAAAGCACTACCTAGTCTGATGGAGTTTACCTTGACACTATCACCTCTCTCACGTATGGACCTCTCCCTCATCATTTATAATTACATCAAATCCAAAACTAGCATTCCACACGCAATACATAGCGCCCTCTTACATAACACGTGGTATCAGCAAACGACCACTGTGGGCATTAACACAACAGCCAGGTCAGGTTACATTTGTTCCCTCAAGTTGCATGCACTAGGCACAGACAGGCTTTACGTATCTCAAGAGGTGGCCCCTGGAAAAGCAAAAAGCCTTCTCAAACTAAATCTATGTAGGATTAGGGTCAAGATACAACAAAACAGAGTAGAATCACATAGAGTAGTAGGGAACCTGACCTGACACAAGACCAATCCTACAGCACTATACCTTTTCCTGAGCCTAGCAACATTTAAACAGAGCTAAATAGGAAGCGAAGAGTGACACCATAGGGTACGATACTGTTTGGCCTGAGACTTTCCAGAAAGAAGGTTCTTGGAGGTAGCTAAACTGCCACACCAGTGTACAAACACATCTGCTCCTGCCTCCATCTGTGGTCCCAGGGTGGCCCATAGCATTTCTGGGCTGTCTTCTTTAATAATAAATGTACTCAAGACATGGAGCTACAGGGTAGGGCCATCCATCTCAATTATACAAAGGGAAACAAGTCTAGTAGAGGAGGGCTAAAAATAGCATAGATTCCCCATGTCAGGAAATCTGGGATACTGAGGGGAATAAATATACGTGGTTAGAAGGGAAAAGACCATCCTTAATTGTATGGAAACTTACACTGTATTCCGATTGTTTCAGAGGAAAGGAACCATCCCAATGGGAACAAATGAGAACTGTGGTACAGTGCTGCATATTGAAGACATGCAATGGGGCACCTCAATGCTGATGGACACCTACTGGCAGTGGGGCGAGTTTGATTACCCTCAGCTCATCCCCTGATGGCGTGGCCTCTGCTCCCTCGTCACCACCCGCACAACCCAACCCTGGTCATTTCTGGAGAAGATCTGTCAGAGTTGCACCAGCTCCTGCTAAGGAAGAACACAACTCTGTTGCATCACGCTAGAGAGAAAAAAACTGCAGAATAGTTTGGTTGGGCTCAGTGCAAGGACATATCGGATGAATTCAGGCTGTTGTCTAACACACAAATCAACTCAGGGTGGGGAACACACCCTTCTTCACAGTGCAAATGAAAGTGAATGCCCACTGATTTATGATAACCAGGTGGGATATGCTAAAAAATGAACAGCACTGAACTCGGGATTAATGAGATCAAGGAAGAACTCAGACACATCCGCTTCATTGTTATGCAACATCAATATGTGTTGGACTTAATGACCGCAAATGAGTGGTATGTGCGTCCGGCTGCACGTTTATCCTAGGTAACGACCTGGATCACAGAACTCTGACTCTTGCCAGCCAAGCATTGCACAGTTTAAGAAGAGACATGCATGAGGAGGGAGGTGCCCCTGAACAGGAAACACAAAGGGCCCCTACTCAACATTAATTTGCTTCTAAGGTTCTACACAGTGCTGGTGCTAAAAGTGAAATCAAAAATACATACAATCATATAATATTCAATACTAATAAGTCAGTGCAACACAGAAAACTAATAACAAACTAAAATGAAACGTATAAAATGTATTTCTAAAAGATATACAATCAAGGTTAAAAACTTTTCATATTTAAAATACAATAACAATATCACAAGAAAACAGAATAGTAGATGCTGCATTTCGGTAAGTAGATAATTGTACATCTTCTTCAGGACAGTTTCATAAACAACAAAAACATTATATTATTATCAATGTTGTGTTACTGACATCATATATAACAAACTAAAATGACTACAAACTTTTATTTACAATTGACTTTCACTTTGTCATCACTCAAGCTACCATAACACTTCATTAAAAATGTTTTAAATCTTAACTTCACATAACAATTTAAGCTCTACCCATCATCTTTCTTAATTTCAATGAGAAGCAACATTTTGTTAAAAAACATACATAAAAATTAGGACGTTGCTAGTGTTGAGTTTCTAAGTTTTTTTGACGAAGCAAAATGCTTAAGAATGAGGGATTGAGAATGTTCCGCTCATTAAAAAACCTTAGGTTTGGAAAAGAACACAGAAAATGTGTTTTCAACGGTAGCTCCAAACCATATATCTTGTAAAATATACTAAACATATTTCAGCATACCTTCATGTTAAAAACCCAATGATATTGGTATTGTTCGTTGGTGCCACCATTCTATTCTTGTTCACTAATGATGCATAAACTCTATATGGAAAATTAACAGAGGGCATTACCCAAAAATATTTATTATTAGACAATATGACCAAATGTAATTAACGTCATAGGTAGGCTTGCCAGGAATTAAAAACATACTGGTACATAAATATAACCAGCTGATGAGCCGTGATTGGAAGCACAGACCGTAAAATCGGGGTCTTCACCGTTATTTTGAAAATGTAAGTCGAGTAGGCTATTATCAGGATGAGACAGTAAAAAGGTGAGATAAAGTCACTTCAGATTACTAGGATTAAAAAATATTCTGTATCTTTGAAAATTATTATCATTAAAGTTATTACCTGTTATAGTTGCTGTGGCAATTATGCAACCGATGGTGTAAAACCCATAAGGCAAAACGTCATCTTATTATAAGGTGTCTACCAGACCTATACAGTCTATATTTTATAGTTATTATTATGGCTTAGTCTACCCTATTGCCATGTCAGAACAGAGAGGCATACGTCACCCTGAACGTGCGATCCCCTTAATAATCAAGAGAACTGTGTGCATATATGTGCTAGATATTCCGTATTTCCTTTAAGTGCCCCGTCTTTTGTGTGTATATATTTAGATTTTATCATGTGGCTCTCAGTATCTCACACCTGATTGTTACTTATAGTCTCAATCTTTCAGCTGATTTTTATAAGCTACACGTTTTGTTTAAACCCAAACAGGGATTAAAACCAAAAAGAGAGAATGCTGCTAATATGCCTTAAATACATAGCAGCAGATATTCGTATTAGCCACATATAGGGGTAGGCTACAATATCGCTATTCTCTTATGCGATCAAACTGGCAGAAATCCTTGCTGTTATCTTAATGCCACTACCTATGTAATCTTTTATCTAAATCGCAACATGACTGCCATGGCCTTATGCTCACCTGGTAAAATCGATATGGCCTCCTTGCAATCAACGATCAGTTTCTGGGTCAGGATATACATATGTGTTTGACCCGGAACTCCTTTTTATACGTAATTTCCGAAAGTCACGTGGCGTGTATTACATCGATAAAACGCCAGTATTGTGATAAAATGTTTCAACTTCCTTAAAACTTATAACTCATATCCACAATAAGTTTGTGATATTTGGAAAAAAAATTCAAATATTCAAGAGAATTCAAAAACACGCGTTTTAATAGACTCTATAGGTATCCACAAAGGCGGACCGTAAATATGGCGGCCATTTTGGAAAGGGATACATAATGCCCTCTTAAAATGAGTTGCCCTTGTCTGTTCCCAAGTATATTGAAAAAGTATATTCGGAAAAACGAAGCATTTATGTTTCCTTCAAAGGGCTTATGAATCAGAAAGAATAAATATATGTATCAAAACAATGTCATGTCCCATAGGGTAATCGTAATAAAGCGGTTAGTTTACATTTTTACAAACCGGGTCCTTCAAACATGATGTTTATAATATCATGGACAAGAACGCCATCCTTTTGCAGTATTCAAGGCAGATAACAATAGATGAGTTGGCTACATTAGAAGGGATCCTGTCCATTCAGAACAATCCCTAGTAACCATACCAGCTTTCTTGTCAATGGATGCCACATTTCATGCGTAAGAGATACATGCAATGGGCATAAATATGGAGCTCAAACAACATAATTCCTACAAAGACTACACTCATAATACTGGCAGGGAGACAGTAATTAAATAAGCCTCTCCCAGTCTTCTTTGCTGTTTAGTCCTTTTCTAAGGGTGTTAAAACGGGACATATAGAATTGTTCATGCTTCTTTCTTTTCAAGGTTGGATCCCCTTCCCTAATGTTCATGTGAATAGTTTCTATTCCACACCATTTCAGATCTTCAATTTTATGCTGTTCTTTAAGCCAGTGTTCTACTAATGGGGCAGTTTTTTTATTTGCTCTTTTTGCTGACTTATGCTTGTTAACCCCTTCGACGCTCATGACGAGCTGGGCTCGTCATGGCGTAGCCTCCTCGCACGCTCATGACGAGCCCAGCTCGTCACGTAAAGTGCGATTACGAAAAACCCAGCGTACGGGCGGAATTCCGCCCGCACGCATGCGGTTAATCCTTATCCTGATTTCTCTTGAGGTCTCACCAACATACCCTAGGAGACATGGGCACATGATAAAGTATATCAAATTTTTAGTACGACAATTCATGAAGTTGTTGAATTTGTGGGTGACACTGTTGTGGACCATTGATGGTCCTTTCATAATGTTGTTGCAATTATTGCACCCACTGCATGCAAATGTCCCCGTTGGTCGGGGAGCATTAGGTATACAGGGTTGTTTATTCTCATTAGTGTCTCTGTAGGTATGCATCAGGCAATTCCTGATGGTGCGGTTGCGTCTAACAGAGAACATAGGTTTAGGTAAGATCTCTTGCTTTTGGTTAGTGATCAGATGCCAATTTCTATTTACAATGTTTTTAATTTTGTTACTAATGGTGCTGTGGTTAGTAACAAAAATTAAAGGTGGATTTTCCAGGGTCATTGTCTTGGGCTTACTCTTGAAAAAAGAGTGCCTGTTAAAATATTTGGCTCTTTTATATGCATGCTTAACTAACTTCTTAGGTTAACCTCTATTCAAAAACTTTTTCATCAGTTTTTCAGTTTGTCACAATCTTTAATGTTTGTACAAGTGCGTTTTAAACGCAGAAATTGCCCAAACAAAATGTTGTCCTTTTGACAAATGGGATGATTACTATTATAGTGGAGAATGGTGTTCCGGTCAGTGGGTTTTGTGAAAAGGTCTACATTTAATAGCCCATCCACATGTTTAATTTTGATGTCCAATAATTCACAATCATCTTTGTTCACATTAGAAGTGAATTTGAGATTGACATCTCCAAGATTTATCTATTGTATAAACTCTGCCAGAGATTATCCAGTGCCTGTCCATATAAAAACACATTGGCAGTGTATCGGCACCAGTGGGAAATGTCCTCAAAAAATGGCCCTGATACATTGAAGATGTGTCTCTCCTCAAACTGAGCCACGTACAGACGGGCCAGGCTGGGAGCACAAGTTGCTCCCATACCGGTCCCCTTGATCTGTCTATTAAAATCTTTTTCAAATAGGAAGATATTACTTTTTAATATAATAGTCACACATTCAACAATATAGGTTGCATGTGGGGACAGATCTTCATCCTTGATGTTAAGGAGGTTCTCAATCATACGTATGGTATTGTCCTGAGGGATATTAGTGTACAGTGCCTCAATGTCTAAGGTCACGAGGCACTGTATCTCGGGATTCTAATCCAAATGTTCAGTCTTCTGGATTATAGCAGTGGTGTCTTTTATGTACTCTTTTTGTTGTACTACCAGAGGCTGTAAATAAATATCAACGTACTTACTTAGATTCTCAGTCCGGGAGTAAATGCTAGAGACAATGGGTCTCATGGGGTGATCCTCTATGATTTTATGCACTTTTGGGAGACAATACAATGCAGGAAAAATGGGATTGGTATTGCACAAAAAGTAAAATTCATCATTGCAAATATGCCATCCTCTTTGGCAAAACGTAATAAATTGTTAATGTTCCGAGTCAGAGAATTCCACTCTTCTCTGCTCGATCTTTGGTAATGTTTGTTGTTATTCAAGAGCATGTGCATTCTTCTATTGTAATCTTCAGTCTCCATCAAAATAATGCTACCACCTTTATCGGCTGGTTCAATTGTAAGATTATGACATTGTTCTAAGGTCTTAAGGGCCTAACGTTCGCGGGCATTGAGACATATTTTCTTATTGAGTAAATCATCTATGCTTTTTTCCACCACATGTTCAAAAACCTCTATCTTTACTAACAATGTTTATTTGGGGTGTCCATGTTGATTTAGGTTTTAAGCCTGATTGTTTATCTGTCGGTAATCTTTCTTTCCCTTCAAAGAAGGCATTTCATCTAATTTTTTTTAAAGAAACTTTGTAAATCTCTCTCTAGATTGTACCTATCCACAGGAGAGGCAATGGCGTATCCTAACCCTTTTCTAAAACATTGACCTCATCCTGTGATAGAATTCTACGTGAGAGATTTGTAATTGGGGCCTTGTCATCTAATCCTACTTCTTCTGGCTCCTTGTATTCATGTAGGGACGATGTTGGAACTGTTTTTGTGGGTTGAAGTTTCCTCTCCCCCTTCCCCTTATCTGTCCATAGTTCTTGAACAGGCATGGTATTTAAACTGGTTTGCCTGGCTCCCTCGGTGTCTGACGGAACTGTGCAAGCCGCTCTTGCCCAGTTTTGATATTTGTATTGTTTTTGTGTGTTTTCCACAATTGGAGGTTTCCTACTGTAAACACACAGTCCTCAAATTAGGTAGAATGCAAGTAACTAGGAAAATAGTATTAGTCAAAACTGAAGAACGGGATGTCCCCAATAATGTGACTGTCAAGAAGTATGGGTTAGATAATGTAGTTGAAAAGTCAAATAGAGGGGAGAATGTTGATATTGATAAAAAAAGGATGCCAATGCCTTTAATGGGACACTCGCATACACGAATGAAATGGCATCACTATTATTAAATTTGCCAGTCATAAACTCTCTATCAACCCTGACTCAGAAATATGTGATCAGGTAAGCTGTGCAACCTAGGCCCGTGGTAACTGATTGACAGGTTACAAGTATGCTGGAACGTAGCTGGAAAACATACACGCACACAGAAAACTCAGGTCCATCCCCCAGATAAGAGCAGCAACACCACAATGCTCCAAGGAAATTGGTCCCAATAAAGCACACAAGGCCAAAGGGGTGGACACATTACTGAAAACACCATAAAATCAGATGCCACATGTAGTTAGGGAATTGCAGCCAATTTTGACACAATACATGCAGTGATCACGCGCCCCTCATGCCGGACATCTGGACACATTACCCACTGACCCACATTGTACCCACGCAAGGTCGAGTCCCACCTGCATTTGGTAGCAGAGATTGTTTATTTATGACTCCACAGACAAGGCCCGCATTATTTTACCAAACAAGGATCACCTGATGTTTTATGGCAGCCAAAACTGTATAAAAATTGCTCAGATAAATTGTACTTTGAGACAGTCCTCAGACCCATTTCTGTAAGCTGTACTTCTGGTCAAAGTATTTAATTAAACCAATCAATGGTTCACTACAGCAGTTGCTGCCACAAAATACACATGCATGTCAATCTGATTGGTACAGATGGGCAGATACCCTTTTTATGACCCTTCTCCTTCCCAGCTGCAGCCTGTCATAAAGTGTACATTGCAATTTGGAAAGACATTCCAACTTACCATGTGCCTTTGGTACATTACAGCATGTGTTTTTGTGGTCACGTGCCTGTGATTTTACTAATCAAAGAATTAGTGACCACAGATTGTTCAGTGCATTAAACTCAGTGTTTGGCATCAAAAGCAACAATATGAACTAAAGAAAATAGACAAACATACCTTTTTAACTGTTTTTAAGGACTATGACACACATGCACAATACTTATGTGCACCATCAAAGTGCCTCCTGTTGCACATACCCTGGAGTACAGTCTAAGCTAAATAACTATGCCTGTTGCTGCTGTATTCAGGCCTATTGTTAAAAGGGATGTTGGAACAGAATTGGTGACCATGAAGCCTCTGCAACAGTGTGGGAAAGTGCCTCTTTTTGCATGATCACCTCCATTGTTTTGGACTGATGGGGCTATTTTGCACTGGGACTCTGCCAGCCAGGCTCTAGTGCATGTGCTCTGGCCCACAAAACATGTCATAGTTCGCTATACTCCTACTTTGAAGTTTTTACTTCCCTATAAATACCTAGTATATGGCACAAAAGGTACTCAGTGCCTCTAAGTTAAATGTCACTAGTGGACAGCGTTCTTTGATGTCATTGGACAGATGGAGGAAGACTGGTGGGGTCCTCTGCAACGCGGCATGCTTAACAGCACGCTGCATGGCTGACTACAGCAGCCCATTTCCTTGGATGAAAACGACACAAGTCATCCTTCATCTTGGAAAAAAAAACGTGACAAAATTGATTTTCGGATCATTTTTTATCACTAAATATGGAAGTGTGTAACCCATACGCACCAGAAAGACTGCCAGACCCCTTCTTACTTACAGGGTGCCCAGCTGGGCCCCATTTCAGTAATGAACCCCATCCAATACCCCCTTTTGAGTCACTTCCTGTATTGGTGTAAACTTTACCACTCTGACAGTATATTGTTATAGTTTCAGGTATCCCTCATTCTTAGGTCCTGCTGAGAACCCGTATTGATTGTGGGGTCGAAACGCCTTTGACACACAAATAAAACTAGCCATTTTACCCAGCCTTCACCATTGTTTAAGAAAGCTGTGAACAATTATTGTATATCTACCAAATGGTCGTTTTTGTTAATTTTGAAACCTTATTGTATATCACAACTTGTCACTGTGATATGTAGGTTCTAAGTTGTCTTGGGACACCAAGCACTTTTTTTCTTGATTTTGCATCCATTTTGACATTAACAGTATTGTATTGTATTTTTTGGGCTCTATGATACTTCTCTTTCGGCACACCTTTTCCCATGATTATTAACTGCTAATAAGCTTTCCATGTTTTGCCCACATATACCATTGTTTCTTGCTATATACTAGTGGACTGCAGCACATATTGTGACACCAGTGAGGTGACAATGCAAAACATGGCTGCAGGCCTGCCACCAGTAAGCTAGCTGTGTATGTTTACACTGCAAAGTCAACTTGCCCCCCCCCCATTTGAAAGGCCTAAACACTCCTCATAAATATTACCTAGTCACCACTAAGTAAGCCTTTATGTCCAATAATGTAAAGTGCATGAAATGTAAAAGGAGGAAGTGTTGAAGTTCCATGTAAAAAATCCTTACAGTGACAATACTGCAAGAGTTATTTTCGCTGTTGAATTAATATTAAAATTAAACTATGCTATCTCTGAGTAGGAACCAGCTGAAAAGTTAAATATTGGGCTTTTTCAAATATTTATCACAAATCCAATTCATTGGTAAAGTCGGATTTGTACTAAATATTTAACAAAGGGTACTATAAAAAGTTACGTTTTGCCTACCATAAGTCTAAAGAAGCAAATATCCATGAGCTCCCAACTGTCTCCCAGGAGCTGAATAGCTCCTCGAAGAAGTGTGAACTTGCTTCTAGAGCAGAAACAAAGTCCTTGGGTGTGGGGAGATGTTCTGTCCTCTGACAGAATGACCACCTGGGCAGTGCCCAGGAACCTAATTATCTTCAAAGAAGCCTACCCTACCACATGAAAATGTTTCTAATATCTGTGCCTTCCTCCTCTCTTTTGCCGTGTTAAGCTGCCTGGCACCAATCCCAGTGGAGAGGAACTGCCCCAGGAACTGATTCCGAGTGACCCCAGAGGAGGGTTTGCTCATTTCCCTGGACACACCTCTAGGGTAGGCACAGGAGCTCTTCACAAGAGAGGAAAGGTTCTGCCATCTTGGTTTTATGTAGAGAGTGGTACTATGGGATTGTTTGCAATAGGGCACATAACAACTCTTGTAAAAGTGGGTAGGAATACTCCTAGGAATTTTTTCCCTATTGGCTCGGGTAGGTAGGGGGCAAGAGTCATTGCACTCATTTTTTTCATTTCATGAAGCTTTATTCGGTTCATAACAGTAAATGACCATAAAAGCACATAGCAAAATGCATCAAGTTAAAATACAGTTAATTAATCATAATATCTAAAAAGTCATACTTTTCCTAAAAGCCATAGATTTACAAATAAAACTGGCAGTATAAAAACATATATAGGGGCAGTCCATATTATATAGTAAACACATTGCATCCTCCACAGTAAGAATACCATACTTAAGAAATATTGGTTTTAGATAAGTGATCCTTACATTCTGGAACAACGAACAAATGAGCATAAAGTGCAAGGTGCTTTGTTTAGAGTGCCCGTCACAGGGACAAGGACCAACCGGGTGCTTTTTTTGATGTGGGAAGGCCACCAATGCATGAGCAATTCCAGCCCTTAATCTAGACAATACAAATCTGTGCGCAGGCCTAGTTATCACGCTCAGGTAGATCTGGAAACCCTCAGTAACAATAGACTTATTATAAAGATTGACAGTAGCGAGAGAATTGATCATACCTGGGCGTTTTTGAACTCTATATGACTTAAAATAATTTTTTATGACCTGCTTGGTAAGACCTCTGGGAGGACAATGATCTAGAAACAGGTTAATATCAAAGATATTCTGATAGCAATCCACAACATATTTAAGCCATGGTATCATCATACAGTTGTCTAAACCAAGGCAGTCCCTAATTACAAGTTGATTAAACTCGGTCTCTTCCTTGAGCCAAACTGCTCGATAGAGTAGAAGAGGCCTAAGTAAAGCAAGGTCGCCCAAATAGGCAAGCCCTACCTCTTTGTGAATCAACTCGGTTGCAGCAGATTTGGGGAGGCACAGTAATTTCTTTAGGAAATTATTTTCCTCCCTCTGCAAACACTCAATATTGCAGTTGCCCCAGAGACCCGCCCCATATAGGGCAATAGATACACTACGTGCCTTATAGATCTCCGTCATATCTTTGATTCGCCTATCCCCCAGCTTGGAGGCAAATTTGAAAATGCCATAGGCGCTTTTACTCATTTTGCTCCTAACATTGGTTAATTCTTGCCCCCAACTGCCATCACTGGAAAAGGTAACCCCCAGGTAGCAAAAACTATTGACATGCTGCACTTTTACCCCTTCTATAAAAAAGGCGCGATTGTTCCCCGTTTTTGTACCGCATGTCATAGTGTGGGTTTTGTTTTTATTAATCAGCAGTCTCCTACTCCCGATAAAATCGGTAAACCTGTCCATCAAGCGCTGCAGGCCGACAGGTGTTCGGGACAGGAGCACCGCGTCATCTGCATAGAGCAGAACTGGAACACAATTCCCAGCAACCTGTGGAGCATCAGCTTTAACAGTTTTCAAGGCAGATTCAACCTCATTAATAAAAAGAGTGAACAACAGGGGGGCAAGAACACACCCCTGCCTAATTCCACGTTTGATATTAAAATTAGGGGTGCACTCCCCTCTAACCCCATAGCGGACACATGTTTGCATCTTACTATACAATCTAGCCAGGAAAAAGATAATTTCTTTAGGGGCACCCATATCAAGCAAAACTGACCACAGGAGAGAATGGTTTACTAGGTCAAAAGCACTGCTAAGATCAGCAAAGCAAAGATAAATATTACCGGGCTTAGCTCTAGTGTACTTGCCAATCAATAATTCTAGATTCAGGCACTGGTCTAAGGTTCCTCGTCCCTTCCTGAATCCGTATTGAGAATTGGCAAGAATCCCATTCTCATCCGCCCACTCTTCCAATCTATGCAGCAATACTCGACTCATGATTTTAACCGAGGAGTCGAGCAGACTAATCGGTCGGTAATTACAGGCTGATGCCTTATCCCCCTTTTTGTAAATGGGGACAATGATGGAATCACCCCAAGAAGGTGGGATCAAGGTGGTTGCTGCCGCGTTGAGTGCCAAAGTAAGTATTGTCCCCCAAAGCTTTGGTTGAGCCCTAAACACATCAATTGGTACTCCATCAGGCCCCAGGACCTTACCACCCTTACTGCTTTCAATACTACTTTCCACTTCCTTCAGGGCGATATCTAAAGGCACCACAGGCCAAAACCTTGGCTCTACGGATGCCTGGGTATTATCCTGGAAAATTGCAGAAAAGGGCTTCACCCAATCCTCGCTGCCAACGTTAGAGGAGAGCTGTGGGTTTTTATCATCTTGTAGGAAAGGGGAGTTAACGGTGGACCAAAACAGGCGACTATCAGCGGTTTCGACTGCCTTGGATATGTTATCCCAGGCTTCCTGCTGCAGTTCCTTCTTCCTTTTAAATAGCGCCTTTTTATATTCAATTTGTAGAAGTCTAACTCTATTCATATCTCTTGGGGCAAGGGCTAAAGCGTGTTTAAGTTGCGAGAGAAGGGTCGTGTAGGTATGCTCAAACCATCCGATCCCCTTTCCGCTTCTGCCCGATTTAGTCCCTGTGAAGATGTTATTAATAACGTTGTTAATGTTAAGAAAGTGAGTCATGACAGAATCAGGCGGACATCCTGGAGTCAGGATAATATCAATGTCCACCAGGCATTTATTTACAATTATTGGTTCCACAATGGCTGCTTTTTCCCCTTTCCACCTGAGCCTAGTCCTATTAGCCCTATGTGGCTCAATGTCATTCAGAATTCTTATAGGCAGTTCTACTCTACACTTCCACGTAGTAATATGCATTGTAATATAATTGTGATCGCTCAGGGCGGAGGCATCCTTTATCTTGGTCAGACAGTGAGGTACCAAGCTAGATGAAACCATAATATGGTCGATAGTAGATCCGCTATTCCGCCCAGTAAAGGTTGGAATTGAACTCTCACTACCCCCCTGGTCAGTACTCACTAGCTCTAGATCATAGGAAGCCATAATGTTGTTAATAGCCTCCCCATAGGCATGATGAGGGAAATGCAACATGCTCTCCCCACTATTGGTTTGAATCCCACATGCCCTAGAGGAGGACAAACTACAAACAGTTAAGTTAAAATCCCCTAACCAAATATAAGTAAAAGTGCATTTTGCCTCAAATGTCAACTTCATGAGGGCACAGTGTAACTCCTCAATTACTTTGTGCCGTAGATTGTTAAAAATATTGTTCTGAAAATTTATTAAAAGGACATTAGTTCCGTCCTGTGCACGTACCCAAAGAATTTGTGAGTGGGGTTCGACTAGCAGATGTTTAATAATTATCAGCTTTAAATCTACTGAAATTAGAAAAAGTAGTCCTCCCTTTGCTCTGCCATGCCTTGATTCGGTTGCTTCAAGACTATACCATGTGTACCCTTCAAAACTAGGTTTAACAACACACCATGTCTCCTGTAGGCAAAGGATGTCATAAGACCTAACAATGCCCTCCCACTCCAATTTATGTACTTTAGAAGCCCAACAGGCGATATTCCAACTAACAATGGTAATCCCCATGGTACAGTCACTATTTTGAATGCCAAGTGCATTCTTACAGTAGTTACCTTTACTACTATGCTCATTCTCAAACCTCCCCATGTGACTACCTACTTTCTTCTCTTGGTCCTCGTAGATCTCAGTCACACAGGTCACCGATGACCCACTACTCGTATTTCTCAAGACATCGCTAGTATGTTGGCTCTCAGCGACCACTTTATCTTCCCTAGGATTATTCGGATTAACATCCCCGGTGACCTCCCTCCAGAGCCCAGGTCCCTTGTGAAGTCAATCATTCTGGTCCAGGGAGCTTAGGGGTTGATACCTGTTCTGGACCGGGACTTTGAAGGCCATCCCATGGGTAGGTTGAAATAATCTGTCACCAATGGGTACAAAGTTCGGGTAAGATGCAAAAAATATATCACCAGTGGGTATAAAGTTAGGGGTAGGAATGGAAAATCTATCGCCATTAGGTACAAAATTAGGAGTTGGTTGAGAAAATCTCTCACTATTGGGTACAAAATTGGGGGTAAGTTGAAAACGTCTCTCACTATTAGATACCGAGTTAGGGACGGATGCCCTATCTCTGCAAGTAACAGATAGAATCGTGTTGAGATGGTTATAAAAATAGCCCAGAGGACGTGCAGTTACATCGGTCTCATACTGTGTGATAGCAGCAGCTCTTAATAGGACGGTCGCAACATGCTGGGGGTATTTAAAATTGACAATCACACAATCTCCCCTACAGTTCTTTCTAGTATTGCCGATCCAGTTAACCCTTCTAGTAGATAGAATTTGATCCGAAAAATTAACTGGAAACCCACAATGACTATGTAGCCAGGAGACCGTTTTATTCTTTAACGAGTCCCGCGGTTCTTGGGGAGATAAGGCCTGGCCTGGCTAGGTGCTATGGGGGGAACATTAGTTAAAACCACTACATATGGTACACACTCGGGTGGGAGATCTACCGAGCGATTATTACCAGCAGAAGCCCCTACAGAGTCAGCAGCTGCTGGTAATTGCATTGCCCCACCTGTCTTAGGTGTTGGTAAAGTATTTTTGCGAGTAGGTCCCACTACAGACCCCACAGCTGCGGCCGCAGCCGTCGCAGGTGGTGCCAGCCCTACCCCCTCTGGGAGGCATGTTGGTAGCATACTCGTACTTGGCAAGGCAGGTGGAACCTGCAAACTGACTTTGCTGGGACCAGATGAGGCATTGCTCGTTGGGCAAGGTCCCCCCTTAGCTGGCTTTGGGACAGGTTGAAAGCTGGGGGCATCCTTACTAGCCGGCCCAATGTTAACTATCTTGGCTGTATACACATCTAGCTACTTCCGCTGAAAGGGCAACGATTTTGGCAAGTAGCAGTTCAACAATCGAATTCAGTTTACCATCCATACAACCCACCAGCGAATCAAATTGGTCAGCATTGATAGTAACACAATTGTCTTTTGTTAAAGTCCCTTTATCACATACATTTTTCTTGGGTGTAGATTCCCTTTTCCTCCTGGTCATAAGGCCTCCCCGCTTGGTAGTTAATTTCCTGCATGCTCTCATTGAACGTGTAGCCCTTGTGCAGGGTTGTGGAGTACCATCAAGGTTATCAGTTTGGTCTTCCACAGGGATAGAGTCATCTAACACCTCAACGGGGGTATTTCTGATGTTACAACTGGTGTCCTTATGCTCGAGTGTCACAGTGGGAGGAATGGGGGAAGTGTTATCCTCAGAGGTGGGAACCGGTGATAAATCCGGTGGTGGGTCAGGTAAATTGCCTTGACCTAAGGATTTTCTTCTGTCACTGTTGATCTTACTAACAACTTTGACCAAATAGTTATCCATTAGAGAGGTTTGTTTAGCCATAGTTGCCAGCTATGTAAGGATCTAGGGCCCAAGTGCAGGAAACAATAGTGCTTGAAAAGGTAATTAGCCACACAATGCTCAGATAACTTATCGTTGTCCTACATACGTAAATAATATGGTGGGGGCACTTACTCCAAATTACAGCCAAGGGGAGTGGCCCAGCCCAGCCTCCTCCAGCCCCTGGCGGCCTCAGACGGCCTGCCCTCTGCCCGGGCTCAGCCCGACGCCGCCCGCGCGCGTCCCGCGATGCGGGAGGGGCGCCGTGTCTAAATGCGCCTCCGGGCGCGGGAAACTGGCGCAGCTGTGGGCGTCTCGTCCTCCCAGCTAGGGACGCCGGGAAATGTAGTCCGTTTGCCTGCTCGCTCCCCCTTCTCAGCGGCCACGTTTGGACAGCTGCGGCGGCGGGGGAGAGCGGTAGGGTGCTGGCGCGGGTCCTGGTGGGGTAAGTATCAGCCACAGCCCCCAGTTACAGTGGTCCCCCGCTCCTCAGCAGAGGCGCCGTGTTTAAATGCGCCTCCAGGCACGGGAAACTGGCGCAGCTGTGGGCGTCTCGTCCTCCCAGCTAGGGACGCCGGGAAATGTAGTCCGTTTGCCTGCCCGCTCGCTCCCCCTTCTCAGCGGCCGCGTTTGGACAGCTGCGGCGGCGGGGGAGAGCGGTAGGGTGCTGGCGCGGGTCCTGGTGGGGTAAGTATCAGCCACAGCCCCCAGTTACATTGCACTCATAGTCTAGTACAAGGTATACATGTGACACTCCTGGACACCCTCTTCAGATCACTACTGGACCTGTGGAAGACAGAAGGACTGCACCTGCTGTTGAGACATGTGAGAAAAAACATTAAGGACAGAACCTGCTGCCACTTGTACAAAGGACTAAGAAATGGAATCCAAAGGTCAGTTGGCTAACCTTCAGTTAAGCTACAGGAACACAAAAGGAGCAAGAAGCTTACTTTCCTGGAAGAGGACAGCTGCCTAGTTTAAACTGGACCTGCCTGGCACCTTCAACAGACTTGAAGTCAGTCCTGGCCTCCATGTCCTGTTACTGAGGTACTGGTGTCATAATCTTGTGTCTTCCAATGCCAAGACCCTTTTGAGAAACATGTGTTACTGTACATGCAACAAAATATGTACTATGATTCCATTAAATGATAGTCTCTGGTATATTTGTCTGTTCTGTAAATGTGTCATGAAGTTATGATAAGAAAGATTATGCAAATTGATGGTTTTGTTTAGAAGTTATTCCAGGGATGTTATAAACACTTTATTTATTTTTTATTCACTTGCGTTTAGCCTTCCTTATCATAGTTTTAGTATAAAGTTTGAAGTTCTAAAACACATGCAGCGTACATTACATTTTAGCAACAGTTTTCATTTTTAAGTTCAAGAAAAGGTTTATTGAAAAGATTAATATGATCATAAAAACAATACTTCATATACACAGTTATTTGTTAATACATAAATGGGAAACATCGTTTACAACGTGGTGTTTACACCGCGTTGCCTTTACAACGATGCCATTACAACACAAGTCGTTACTACGACTTGCGCTGGATGGCGCTGTTGTATAAGGAATATTGTACTTTTATATTCCAACACCTTCCCTACTGTTACGTGGGCTGATGTTCGAATATAAAATTATAATATTCCACAATCCACGCACACTAACGCAAGTCGTTGTAATGACTTGCGCTGTAATGGCAGCGTTGTAAAGTACCGCGATCTAAAAGATCGCGTTGTACTAACGTACATCCTACATAAATACATGAAGATGTAATAAAGAATAATAATGATTTATATATTATATCCATTAACATAGTAAAAGGATGATATAAAAGATTATATGAATCGCTCAGAGTGTCATTAGCGGGGCGGACAGATGTTCTTGTTTTGGATCGGGACTCAAGGTCCCACAAGCCCGAGGGGCCACGCCTGCTGCCCTGACCACCCTCACATGTGCTGGGAGCTAGAAGAACTGCTCGCGCCTCCCGCTTCGTGGGAGACGCATCGCTCAGAGTGCCAGTAGCGGGCGGACTGCTGTTCTTGTTTTGGATCGGGACTCAAGGTCCCACAAGCCCAAGGGGCCACGCCTGCTGCCCTGACCACCCTCACCTGTGCTGGGAGCTAGAAAAACTGCTCGCGCCTCCCGCTTCGTGGGAGACGGATCGCTCAGAGTGCCAGTAGCAGGCGGACTGCTGTTCTTGTTTTGGATCGGGACGCAAGGTCCCATAAGCCCGAGGGGCCACGCCTGCTGCCCTGACCACCCTCACCTGTGCTGGGAGCTAGAAGAACTGCTCGCACCTCCCGCTTCGCAGGAGACGCATCGCTCAGAGTGCCAGTAGCGGGGCGGACTGCTGTTCTTGTTTTGGATCGGGACTCAAGGTCCCACAAGCCAGAGGGACCACGCCTGCTGCCCTGATCATGCTCCTCCCATCGGAAGTGGCTATTTAAGTAACTACACTATCCGCTTCGCGGAATGCGCGTGGACTGGCGCCGGGCGAAGCCCGGGCCAAGGGCAGGCCCATTTGAGCATGGATGAGGACAGGACGGGGCCCCCCCTAACATCATCAATGCGACCTACATACGAAGGTTAGTACTCGTATGCTGGACCACCAGTCTGTCTTTTGCTACTTTTTATTTATTTGTAATTTATCAGTGGAGTAGCTACTTTGCATCCCCTTCAAGCAATGACAACCTCCAGAGCGGGGAAGGGCAGGAAGTCCATACCTGGTAGGTCGATTGTGAGCACATTGGACCAGTTCCTAACTAGGGCATCTTCCGTATTGGCCCATGAAATACAAATGACCGAACGGAGGCTATCTTTGGATCCCGCCTTTGATAAACGGTCGTCCATGGGCAGGCTGGCTGATGCGCCCTCGCCAAAGCAACAACTAACTTTAGATATTGCTTCCCCAGGCAATACAGGTGATGGTAGCCAGCAACCCCAAGTTACTGGAGGTCTGCCTAGTACTTTTACCTGCATGGATGCCACACCAGCTGCTCTGCATGTTTCTTCACAAAACCATGAGTATTCTGGACCACCAATACCGAGATTGCAAACACGGTCTGCATGTAGCTCTACTTCGACAGTGGTGGCTAAACACTCTGAACCGGATCCAATATCTAAAAGGAAGCGTGGAGGTGCCCAATTGAAAAATAGAAAAGCGAAAATCCCGAAATGTAGTAACGTGGGGGATAGTTCAACAATCGGAACATAAACTAGTCCCGAATTAAGCCAGCCATCTGCACAAGTGACCACATCTACATTAAGTTCTGGCGATGAGTATCTTACCCAGTCTGGAGCAGACTTTTGATCCAAAATGGAAACTATATTTACCAAGACATGTCTTCCTCTTTATGATAGACTAAATTCTATAGAAGATAGACTTTCGCACCTTGAATTATTGTTTGTTTCCAACCAGGCCAAGGATGCTATGCGGGATCGAAGGGGGTACTGGAAATCTAGAGAGGCTGTCTAGGCTAACAAACGCAGTTTGTAACCCGTCTGTCCTGCCTGTCCCCAACAATGTAGCTGAATTACCCCCCCCACTCTACCGCCTAACGTACTCCTACTCCTAACTAGCGATAATGCTGTGATTAATATTATAACAATGAGTAGAAGGGTGGAGAACGCTGGGGGTAGAGGTATTGAGAAAATGCACTAAGCAAGGCTGTGTGAGGAGGGTGGCTTGATGGAAGACTTAGAGGGACTGTCTAGACAACATGTTCCAGAAAAAAGTGTTACGACTTATGACGTATCAGAGAAAGTTCTACCATGCATAGATCTCCCCCCTGAGTCAATACCATATGTTGTGGTGCTTGTAGGGGTTCCAGTTCTGAGTCAGGGAAAATTGAAGGCTTATACTGAGCTTAAAAATAAATGCATCTATTGGCTGAATCATAACAGGCCACTTCCCATTCAGGTATCTAGCGAAATTCTTTTTGCTCGTAGAGTAGACTGGGTGGGACCTCGGAAGAAAGATACCGAGGGTGACTGTATTGTAATTAATTTTAGGAACAGATGGGCTGTCGAGCATATATGCAACTGGGATCCAGCACATTAATATTATTAAATCGGTTTTGTACAGCGCACGGTTACCCTGGAGCATCCCAGAGCTTTGCCAAACAGAGTATTACTACAAACAGAGCGAAAGTAAAGAAGATTAGCAGAAAAGGAGAGTTTTCAACTGTTTTCGAAAACGCAAAAGACATGGTTCCGCGCGAAAACGTAAGGGGAGAGCATTCCAAAGGGCAGCGACATTAACGGAGAATCTCCTTCCTCCTGATCGGGCCTTTTTTACCCTGGGGACAACGATCAGATGTTGCTGGTCCGAGCGTAAAGTTCTGCTGGCTTTATACGGGACCACCAACTTTTGAAGGATTGGGGGGCCTTTGCCTTGCAAGATTTTGTGCGCCAGGCAGAGGGATTTAAATTTCACCCTTTCCCGTATGGGCAACCAGTGTAGCGCCCTCAGAGCGGGTTTGGCCGAACGAGACATGGGGATGTTATATAGCATTCGTGCAGCCGCATTCTGAACTTGTTGAAGTTTGTTCAGAGTGATCTCAGGGGCCCCGAGGTAGATCGCATTTCTGAAGTCTAACCTGGACATGATCAGACCCTGGATTAAGAGTTTCCGAGATAGAGAAGGAATCAGGGGCAATATTTTGCGTACCGATCGGAGGAGGCCAAAACAGACACCAGCTAGTTTAGAGGCCTGGGTCTTAAAGGAAAGGTCTTGTTCCAACCAAATGCCCAGGCTCTTGATCTCAGCCTTGGGTTCGGGAGGGGATCCTAGGCAACTGGGCCAGGCCGAGCAGGGGAGAGAGGGAGTTTTTAGTCCCATCAGCATTATCTCCGTTTTAGACCCATTCAGTTTTAGTGCTGAGTCCCCCATCCAAGAATGGACTTTTGAGAGGCAAGCATGAAGTGTCTGAGAGTTGTCCGTGGATTGGGAGAGGGCGAACACCAGTTGGGTGTCGTCGACGTAGCTCACGATCTTGATGTTAAAAGGAGCCACCACATCCTCCAAGGGGGCCATGTACATGTTAAATAGTGTGGGACTCAGGGATGAGCCCTGAGGCACACCACAATGGAGGTGGGTGGATACCGAATGTGCGCCTCCTTCCCAGACCTGGAAGGATCTTTCACTGAGAAATGACCTGAGCCAGTTCAGCGCGGTCCCCCTCACTCCGGCGTCTGACAGTCGCTGGAGTAACACTCGATGGTTGACAGTGTCAAATGCTGCACTAAGGTCCAGGAGGATCACTGCCACTGATCCTCCTGAATCCAAAATGCAGCGTGCCTCCTCCGTGACTGCCAGCAAGGCGGTGTCAGTGCCTTGGCCTGGGCGAAAACCTGTTTGGGAGCTTCTTAGCACACCGTTGGACTCAAGGAAATTGGATAACTGAGAGTTAACCAATTTTTCCGTGATTTTACTGAGTCCCGGAAGGAGCGAGATGGGCCTGTAGTTAGCCATATCTAGGGGGTCTAGGCTGTTTTTTTTTTAGGAGAGCTTTTACTATTGCACTCTTCCAATTGGGTGGAACAATACCCGCGCCTAGTGAGGCATTGATAACTTCGGTAATGGGCTCCACAATGGAAGGGGCAATCAGTTTAAGAATTCTCATGGGGTCGACATCCTGGGGGGAGCCACTCTTAATGGAAAGGAGGACTTTAAGGGATTCATCATTAGTGATTGGGCCAAAGGATTCCAAGATCCTCTGAGGCAAGCTCTCATCCTTCAGAGGCTCAAGTCCTATCTTGGATTGGGGTAGGGAACTCAGAATTTTTCCATTTTTTGTGTGGAAGTACTCTGCCAAATTATTGCATTTGTTTTCCAAGTTCTCCGTGGGGGCAGAAGGTGTGGGAACCCTCAAGAGTTCTTTAACCACCAAGAAAGTTTCTCTTGAGGAGTTGGAGGCATTACTAATTTTCTCCTCAAAGAACTGAGTTTTAGCTAGCCGGATAGAGAGCTTATAGCTCCTTATCGCCGTTCGGTATTCCGTCTTACTAGCTACTTGCCAGTTTTTTCTCCAGGCACGCTCTAGTTTTTTGCATGCCCTCTGCATAACCCTCAGCTCGGGTGTGTACCACGGGGCGGTATGTAGTCTTTTCTCCTTTCTTCCTGCCGATCTCATAGGAAGGACGGCGTCTAGTGTGTTCGACATCCACCTACAAAGGTCTGCTTCTGCTAGGACAGGGTCCTGCGGAAGTAGTGGGCGTGAGGCTTCCAGGCTTCGTGAGAAATTTTCCACTGATAGCCTGGCCCAAGGTCTTTCTGGTGCACCAACACTAGAGGGAGAGATGTTCTCAAGTTTAATTTCCCAGGTAAAAGGGATCATAAAGTGATCCGTCCATGGCAGGGGGATCGGGGGGCTGCTTTCATGGTGGAAATATTTGCAAAGATGGAATCTAACAAATGTCCCTTGTTGTGGGTGGGCTCCAAATTTATAAGGTCAACCCCACAGGTTTTAAGGTCATGTAGGAGGGCAGTCGCTGACCAATCTTCCTGGTCGTCGAAATGGAGATTGAGGTCTCCCAGGGTAATGAAATTAGTAGCAGAGGCGGCGCAGACCATTACCGTTTCCATAAGTGAGCTGGCGAAGTTTCCAATATTTCCTGGGGGGCGATAAACTAACAGCCCCGACATTGCAACAGTGGGGGAGATTTGAAAGGAGAACTTGCAGCTCTCACAGTCTTCCACCTCCCCTTTCTGGGTTCTGCAGGTCAGTGAGTTCTTGTACAGAATGGCGACGCCTCCTCCCCGACCCAGTAGTCTATCCTGGGTAAGGATTAAAAAGCCAGGGGGAAGGGCGTTCACCATATCTGCTTCTGAACCTTGCGTAAGCCATGTTTCTGTTAGAAACAAAATGTCCAACTCCTGTTCTAAAATAAGGAGGTTAACCTCAAGCGAGTGCCTGGGGAGAGATCTACAATTCAAAAGACCCAGACGTAGTGTGTTTTTTACCGCTACCTGGTTGGGGGGGTGGCATAGTGTACAGTGAGTAAAAGGTGAAAGATTCGTTTGAAACAGAGTACAATATGACGGTGGCACGGAACGAGCGCGAAGTAATGCAGCTCGGGAATAAGTGCGTGAGGTGCTTGCTAAAATCGGCAGAGTGACTAGCCCTAGGCTCGGCTGGGCTTGGACGGGCGCAAACGGGCATGACTCTGGCACGACTCCGGCGCAGGTCCAGCGCGTCCGCAATGCGCGTCCGCTGCGCGGAGCCATGACCGTACTTTATGCGCGCTGCTAGAGCACGTCACTCAACAGCCCTCACCCAATATGGCCACCACAGTTCTACTAACCAGCCCTCGGCGTCTACACTCAGCCGAGAGCTGTCCGGGGGCCGAGGGAGGGGGGGGGAGGTACAGGGAGCAAGGGAGAGCGAGAGGGAGTCTCTCCACGCTTCTTGAGTCAAGCGTGTAAAGTGCGATCGTATTAAAATGATTAAAATGCTAGCGCTAAAAGCGGAAAGTGCAAAGTGCAAGGGAAAGACAAGAGACCTCCCGGCTTTCCGCCTCAGGAGGGAAAATAGTCAGCTGGCAATTGATCGGAACACTGCCTCTCTGCAACCTTAATGCGCGGTGCTAGAGCGCGCCACTCAACAGCCCTCACCCAATATGGCCACCACAGTTCTACTAACCAGCCCTCGGCGTCTACACTCAGCCGAGAGCTGTCCGGGGGCCGAGGGAGGGGGGGGAGGTACAGGGAGCAAGGGAGAGTGAGAGGGAGTCTCTCCACGCTTCTTGAGTCAAGCGTGTAAAGTGCGATCGTATTAAAATGATTAAAATGCTAGCGCTAAAAGCGGAAAGTGCAAAGTGCAAGGGAAAGACAAGAGACCTCCCGGCTTTCCGCCTCAGGAGGGAAAATAGTCAGCTGGCAATTGACCGGAACACTGCCTCTCTGCAACCTTTATGCGCGCTGCTAGAGCGCGTCACTCAACAGCCCTCACCCAATATGGCCCCCACAGTTCTACTAACCAGCCCTCGGCGTCTACACTCAGCCGAGAGCTGTCCGGGGGCCGAGGGAGGGGGGGAGGTACAGGGAGCAAGGGAGAGCGAGAGGGAGTCTCTCCACGCTTCTTGAGTCAAGCGTGTAAAGTGCGATCGTATTAAAATGATTAAAATGCTAGCGCTAAAAGCGGAAAGTGCAAAGTGCAAGGAAAAGACAAGAGACCTCCCGGCTTTCCGCCTCAAGAGGGAAAATAGTCCGCTGGCAATTGACCGGAACACTGCCTCTCTGCAACCTTTATGCGCGCTGCTAGAGCGCGCCACTCAACAGCCCTCACCCAATATGGCCACCACAGTTCTACTAACCAGCCCTCGGCGTCTACACTCAGCCGAGAGCTGTCCGGGGGCCGAGGGAGGGGGGGGAGGTACAGGGAGCAAGGGAGAGTGAGAGGGAGTCTCTCCACGCTTCTTGAGTCAAGCGTGTAAAGTGCGATCGTATTAAAATGATTAAAATGCTAGCGCTAAAAGCGGAAAGTGCAAAGTGCAAGGGAAAGACAAGAGACCTCCCGGCTTTCCGCCTCAGGAGGGAAAATAGTCAGCTGGCAATTGACCGGAACACTGCCTCTCTGCAACCTTTATGCGCGCTGCTAGAGCGCGTCACTCAACAGCCCTCACCCAATATGGCCCCCACAGTTCTACTAACCAGCCCTCGGCGTCTACACTCAGCCGAGAGCTGTCCGGGGGCCGAGGGAGGGGGGGTAGGTACAGGGAGCAAGGGAGAGCGAGAGGGAGTCTCTCCACCCTTCTTGAGTCAAGCGTGTAAAGTGCGATCGTATTAAAATGATTAAAATGCTAGCGCTAAAAGCGGAAAGTGCAAAGTGCAAGGGAAAGACAAGAGACCTCCCGGCTTTCCGCCTCAGGAGGGAAAATAGTCCGCTGGCAATTGACCGGAACACTGCCTCTCTGCAACCTTTATGCGCGCTGCTAGAGCGCGTCACTCAACAGCCCTCACCCAATATGGCCACCACAGTTCTACTAACCAGCCCTCGGCGTCTACACTCAGCCGAGAGCTGTCCGGGGGCCGATGGAGGGGGGGGAGGTACAGGGAGCAAGGGAGAGCGAGAGGGAGTGTCTCCACGCTTCTTGAGTCAAGCGTGTAAAGTGCGATCGTATTAAAATGATTAAAATGCTAGCGCTAAAAGCGGAAAGTGCAAAGTGCAAGGGAAAGACAAGAGACCTCCCAACTTTCCGCCTCAGGAGGGAAAATAGTCAGCTGGCAATTGACCGGAACACTGCCTCTCTGCAACCTTTATGCGCGCTGCTAGAGCGCGTCACTCAACAGCCCTCACCCAATATGGCCACCACAGTTCTACTAACCAGCCCTCGGCGTCTACACTCAGCCGAGAGCTGTCCGGGGGCCGAGGGAGGGGGGGGAGGTACAGGGAGCAAGGGAGAGCGAGAGGGAGTCTCTCCACGCTTCTTGAGTCAAGCGTGTAAAATGCGATCGTATTAAAATGATTAAAATGCTAGCGCTAAAAGCGGAAAGTGCAAAGTGCAAGGGAAAGACAAGAGACCTCCCGGCTTTCCGCCTCAGGAGGGAAAATAGTCAGCTGGCAATTGACCGGAACACTGCCTCTCCGCAACCTTTATGCGCGCTGCTAGAGCGCGTCACTCAACAGCTCTCACCCAATATGGCCACCACAGTTCTACTAACCAGCCCTCGGCGTCTACACTCAGCCGAGAGCTGTCCGGGGGCCGATGGAGGGGGGGGGGAGGTACAGGGAGCAAGGGAGAGCGAGAGGGAGTGTCTCCACGCTTCTTGAGTCAAGCGTGTAAAGTGCGATCGTATTAAAATGATTAAAATGCTAGCGCTAAAAGCGGAAAGTGCAAAGTGCAAGGGAAAGACAAGAGACCTCCCAACTTTCCGCCTCAGGAGGGAAAATAGTCAGCTGGCAATTGACCGGAACACTGCCTCTCTGCAACCTTTATGCGCGCTGCTAGAGCGCGTCACTCAACAGCCCTCACCCAATATGGCCACCACAGTTCTACTAACCAGCCCTCGGCGTCTACACTCAGCCGAGAGCTGTCCGGGGGCCGAGGGAGGGGGGGGAGGTACAGGGAGCAAGGGAGAGCGAGAGGGAGTCTCTCCACGCTTCTTGAGTCAAGCGTGTAAAGTGCGATCGTATTAAAATGATTAAAATGCTAGCGCTAAAAGCGGAAAGTGCTAAGTGCAAGGGAAAGACAAGAGACCTTCCGGCTTTCCGCCTCAGGAGGGAAAATAGTCAGCTGGCAATTGACCGGAACACTGCCTCTCTGCAACCTTTATGCGCGCTGCTAGAGCGCGTCACTCAACAGCCCTCACCCAATATGGCCACAACAGTTCTACTAACCAGCCCTCGGCGTCTACACTCAGCCGAGAGCTGTCCGGGGGCCGAGGGAGGAGGGGGAGGTACAGGGAGCAAGGGAGAGCGAGAGGGAGTCTCTCCACGCTTCTTGAGTCAAGCGTGTAAAGTGCGATCGTATTAAAATGATTAAAATGCTAGCGCTAAAAGCGGAAAGTGCAAAATGCAAGGGAAAGACAAGAGACCTCCCGGCTTTCCGCCTCAGGAATGAAAATAGTCAGCTGGCAATTGACCAGAACACTGCCTCTCTGCAACCTTTATGCGCACTGCTAGAGCGCGTCACTCAACAGCCCTCACCCAATATGGCCACCACAGTTCTACTAACCAGCCCTCGGCGTCTACACTCAGCCGAGAGCTGTCCGGGGGCCGAGGGAGGGGGGGAGGTACAGGGAGCAAAGGAGAGCGAGAGGGAGTCTCTCCACGCTTCTTGAGTCAAGCGTGTAAAGTGCGATCGTATTAAACTGATTAAAATGCTAGCGCTAAAAGCGGAAAGTGCAAAGTGCAAGGGAAAGACAAGAGACCTCCCGGCTTTCCGCCTCAGGAGGGAAAATAGTCAGCTGGCAATTCGATATTTAGTAACGCAAATACAGTCCCTTCCCCTAACCTACTTCTATCCCCCTACTCCTAATAATTTCATCTCCAACCCTAAGAGAAGAGGTCAGACCTGAGGTGATTGGGATAGACGGGGACCCAGTGTCAGGTCAGGTTACGGCAATCAGAATGGAGATAATAACTACATCCCTGCATTGGCTTTGTTTCCTGAGAGTAATAGATTCAGCGTTCTTGATCAAGTAGATTGACATCTGAGGAGTAGTCAGTTTTTAGCCCCCTATGTTGATGAACAGGGTCCACCGGAAGTTAGGGAGGGACCATTGGCAAATGACTGGACTACCGCCCCACTCAGCTCTCAGGGGGTTGAAAGTGCCCTGGATGACAATAGGGGAAACATAAGGGGGGGTAGCAGGAGCGAGCATGTTGGTGTACTGCTTGGCGCTCCATTTTCATCAACACATGAGGGTGTATTTAGAGCTGTATCTCCTCCTGCAGCTGGAGGGGTCTTCGATAGAGAATTGAGGGAGAAGGGGCCAAACTCTAGCTGGGTGCGGATGCATTCTGATGGCCCATTAGTTGGGGATGACAGTCTCACTATGGTACAGAAGAAAACACAAGTTTTGGAGGCCAACGGCAATATCAATATTCTTTCCTGGAATTTGGCCGGGATTAAAAACAAATTATCATGCCCAGACTGGGGTTTATTTGTAGACAACTGTGATGTCTGTCTAATGCAGGAGACATGGGCTCTGGAAGACTACCAGAGGAGAGGCTTTGCCACTTTCAATATATTGGCCACAATGAAGGGCAGGGGAAGACCATCGGTGGGCTTAAGCATCTGGGTGGGCACGCACCTGGGTGCTAAAGCAGAGCAGATACTAACAAATTCTGAGGATGTACAATGTGTCCTCTTAACACTGCCAGCAAATACACAAATCGCCCTACTTAACATCTATTCAAGGCCAGCGCAGAATGGGCAGGAGTCTGGAGTAATTGAACATCTGAGACAGTTTATTTCGACTCTTGACCGAACAGTTGTCCTAATAATAGGGGGCGATTTTAACTGTCAGTTTGAGCTCCTAACCAATTCAAGCTTAGACTGCCCAGACAATGAGGATCAGCACTGGCATATACCAGAACCTTAGATTCCATCAGTTAGAGCGTGGACGTCGCTGGTGCTTCAAATAAAGTCGTTTACCCTGTCATCTTCCCTGAGGGCATGTAATGGGAGGACAAAATCAGATAGACCAGGCCTATCCACCTTCAATAGAGAAGGGCAAAATTTGATTCTAGATTGCATTTTAGTTGAATCCAGAACATGGGATAGGGTATTGGACTTTCAGATCCACCCGAGGAAAGATAGCGATCATAATGCTTTAGTTATGACACTCAAACCGGGGAGTTTGGGTCTGTCAAACCCTGCACCAGTGCCCAATCCATCACAACATCTATTGTCTCTATCCAATAACAGGCGGAGAGTAAAGTGGTCCTATATTCAGGGTTCTCCAAATAAACTAGCAAACATTTACCAGCAGGCTCTGCCATATCTAAGAGAAATGGGAGAGGCCGGGGCAATGGACATGCAAACAGGGATGGGTGATAGGCCTTTAAAAATACATAAACAGCTGACTTCCAAATTGTTTGATGTGTTTTACCCAGTAGGAAGTCAAAGGGCGAAACCTGCCCCAGTCCACCCCTGGTACAATGCTAACTGCCGTTAAGCTAAAACAGAACTGTTAAGCGCTGTAAAGGCTAAGTATAGGCCAAGGATTAATCTATGCAGGATTAAGTACAAGCGGGTTATCCAAGCAGAAAAGAAAAATTGGGAAGCTGATAAATGGGACGATCTCAGGAACGCCCTCAAGGGTAAGGATCTGAAAACATTCAGGGCAATAGTCAGTTTAGGGGGAGGGAGGGCAGACTAGCGGCAGAACCCGATATAGCCCCAGTAGTCTGGGAAGCTCATTTTGGAGCCTTGTATGCAAACTCGAGCGATGACGGTATCTCTACTTCCCTAACAAGCCTCTTCCATGAGCATCGATTGGAAGGGGTTTGGGAGATTACTCCCCGCGAAGTAGAATCCGCCATCGACAAATTACTACCAAACAAGGCGCCCGGTCCAGATAAGCTCCCTGGGGATTTATTCCGGTCAGAACCAAAAATTTGGGCACCATTCTTGTGTGTTTTGTTAAATACTATTTTAAAGGGTATGGACCCGCCGGATACTATGCGGGGCGCCGAGATAGTCCCGATCCATAACAAAGGTTGCCCTCTTTTATCGTCCAATTACAGGCCTATCAGCCTGATAGATATTACCCAAAAATTGATGGGAAGGGTTATTCTAGATAGAGTCCAGGATTGGATTGAGGAAAAAGAGATCTTGAGTCCCTTCCAGGCTGGCTTCAGGATGAGCACATCTACTATCGACCAGATATTCAGACTTCAGGTCCTGTATTGGAAAACGGTGAGTGTGGAGGGTGGCAGCCTCTACCTCATCTTCGGTTACCTGAGGTCTGCCTTTGATCTGGTCCCTAGGGAAAAATTGTGGAGGGTATTGTTTGATCTTGGCATCCCACCATATCTTTTGGATGTGCTGATGAGGCTGCATAAGGAGACCTATGCACAAGTTAGGTGCAGGAAGCATGAAGAATTGTCAGCACGCTTCCCGGTGAAACAGGGGGTGCACCAGGGGTGCGTCCTGGCCCCCACCTTATTCTGTCTATACATCAATGGGCTTATAGACCATCTACTTGAAGTCAAGGATAGTGATGCCCCGAGGTTAGTAACAGGGAGGGTGCCCGCGTTCATGTTCGCGGACGACACTTTGTTGTTGTCCAAGACATCAACGGGTATCCAACGCACCCTGGACGGCTTCGCCGATTTTTGTGCAATGAGAGGTCTGGAGATCAACCTAACTAAAACTACATCTATGATCTTCAACCCACCTAGGTTGACCCGCCCAAATCCACTTTTAGACGGCACTCCCCTTGAGAGATTGAAGAATTTTGAGTATCTGGGCATTACCCTATCAGAACATCTGGAATGGGACACCCAATTATCAAAGGCAGCTCTAAAGTTACCCCAAGTGGCGGGGGGATATTGAAAATGCACAGAGTGTCTGAGTTTAAGCCAGCTGCCCTGTTATTGAAATCTATAAAGTACAGGCCAGGACCGCTACCCTGTATGGGGCTCACCTTTGGGGGCTCCATAGGCCTACCAACCTCATGAAGGTAGAGCACACATTCATGAGGAATATGGTGGGACTTCCATCTAGTACTCCGCTAGTCCCCCTCTGTATGGATCTAGGGCTACTTCCCATTGAGGAGGAAGTGGCACTAAGGCCACTCATGTATTGGAGAAGATTATGGACAGTCCCTGAATTAGCTTACTATAGAAATTAATTTAGGGAAGTTTGGGCAACCATGAGTAGCAAGAAAACACCGTGGCTTACACATATTAAGGCAATCAGCAGTAGGTTAGGACAGCCGGAGCTTTGGGAAACTCCGGATGTAGCATGCCCAGCAATAACTAGGGCAGATCTGGTTCGACATTACAGGCACTATAATTTATCATCTCTTCATGTGAGTTTTACAGCCGGAAGATTGACACTTGAGTTCCTTAGAGTAAAAGAGGATTACAAAAAAGAAGAGTTTTTAGACTTGATCTACCCAGCATCGGCGAGGAGATTATATATGCAATTTAGGATGGGCAGTCACCCTCTTATGCCGTTTACTTACAAATGGGACAGCTAAAAAACACTGAATGCCCAGCATGTAAACACAACCTAGAAAATGAAATTCATGTCTTTTTTATCTGCCCTGCATATCATGCAGCACGCAAACGTTGAGTGATACCGATCTGTAGAAACCTAGGTTTTAGACATTGCTTTCAAGCTTTTAGAATCCTAAAGTATGATACCCATCCCACTATTGTCTTTGCTGTCTCCCGTTTTTTAAACTGGATGTGGCATAAACATAGAAGTTTTTTAAAATAATCATTCCTTGTGCTGAAAGAATTTTCTTTCCTTTCTTTTCCGGCTAAAAGGAAAGTATCCAGTTATTGATACAACTGGACAGCTGGAATATCTGTACAAAATTAACGATTATTGTCAATAACTATATTGAATTTTGAATCTGGTTTTATGATGGGATGGTTAAATGTATAGTTTTAACCTTGTCAATAATGTAAGTATATGATTGTCTTTGTATTGTTCTATGTTATTTATTAATTTTATTGCTATTGTATGTATGTACTTAACTATGCACTTTTATGGTCCGTTGTGACCGAAATAAAGTTATCGACCGAATATAATCAAAGGTTCACAAAAAATCGTAAATAACAGTACATGTCAAAAATACACACTTTTAAAGAGTGTTATAGGAAATGATAAATTAAGCATAATTATAAACAAAACAATAGGAGGTCAAGGAGGCTTGGTAATTTCTTGTTGTGAGGGAACAGGTAAAGACGTTTTCTTCACGGTATCATCTAGAAATTGTGTGAGTGGGCCCAGAGGGGAAGTTGTTTAGTAGCAAGAGAGATAGGATGAACACGTGCTGTATCGAGGCGGTGATTATGACATACAGCATTCCACCAAGCTAAATAGGATAGGATAATTTTGAAGGATCTTTCCAGTTTTTTGATATTTGCTGAAAAGCTACAGCTATTAACAAATCAATAAGTGGTAACCCGGGATTGACTCGTTTTCTAATCCGATGCTAAACTACCTAGGAAAATGTTTGTGAGAGATAGGGGGAATTGTGGTGTGGAAGATAGTGTTGATTTGGTGCCAGATGTGTTTCCAGAATATAAAACTATGTGGACAGGTGAATAGCATATGATGAAGATCAGCGTCAACCTGGGAACATGTCCAACAGGTGTTGAGATTTGTGTTGTCTATTTTATGTAGGTATGTGGGGGTAAGAAATAATCAATTGTAAATAAAGAAGAGTGATTGTGTTGTGCTGGCCGCTCTGGATGATTTCCTGAGCTTCATCCAAATTTTGTTCCAAAACTAAATAGGCCAATTCATTCCCAGATCAGATTCCCATGAGAGTTCGACTTTGTTTTGTCCCTGATCTCAGGAGGTGCCAATAAATTGGAATAAATGGTGGAAGCTTTGGGGTTTATATACAAAAGTTTATGTCATGAGAAAAGGGGCTGGGAGGGTGGGGAAGGTGAAGATTTGAGTTTAACGTACCTATCAAATATTGCGTTCTGCAAGAACAAAAATGTAGGTTTAAAGGATGAAGGCACATGATAAAGAGTTTGTAGTTGCGTAAATTGAATGAATGAGCCCTGATCTAAAAGTTGATGAACCCAGAGTAGACCTTTGTTTCTCCAAAGCTTCCAGTATATAGGTTTCCTGTTAAGAAGGATTTATTTATTATGCCAAATTGTAGAACTGAAAAAAGTGTCTAAATGATGTGCCTCTAAATGGGATGCAGTGGATAATAGTTTACAAGATTGCTTAATTATGGGAGTAGAGAGCTTTTGTGGTTTAGGAGTAAAGAAGAGATATTGCTGAACTGAGAAGGGAGCTAAAAATGAGGTCTCAAGATCCACCCAGAGAGGTTTATCCTCAGATTGGTTAGTGACCCATTTTGATAGTTGTCGTAACTAAAAGGCTTTGTAATAATTGGAGAAATGAGGGAAATTGACACCGCCTTCAGTTTTCATTTTGGTAAGCTTGTCTGCACTTTAGTTCACAGACAGCATTCTTTTCATATTTCGCAGAACCTGTGAAAGTCCTTTTCATGCCTAATAGCCTCTAGCCTAAACTGGTATGCTATATGGCACCACAAGTCAAGGCACTACAATTCATTTGATTCTGTAATGAAAGTTGAATATCAGTAGTCATTCCTATATAAGCCCCCAAGAACTGACCACTGAGTAGAGAGAAACTTCACCTCAGGCGCAGATGCAGATGGCATGCTACCAGATTTCATCTTAACTGAAGAAGGAAGCAGCAAGACTCCTCTGAGGTTCAGGTTGCACTGACTGGTGCCAGTGCAATGTTTGTCCCTGAAGGAGCACCATGTCTTTGTCTTCAAAACAGCTGGCAAGCTATTCCAGACAGAGAACAGACCTTGTTGTCCCAGGTACGCACAGTACCTCTTAAACTAGAGAAATAGGCCTATTATTTATTGGTCTGCTACAACTAGCACTGCACCTCAAGATAGCACAGTGAGGTTGTTAAAGGCTACAAATTCGGATAGTGATGTTAACATTTTGCTGTTTATTTCACAGTTAATGAACAGCTTAACTGCTTTTAATTTTTTTATCCTTTGTGATGTTACCAAACAATATTGTGTGGACTAGATTTAAGAAGTTTAAAATAACTATTTTAAAATAAATATGTTGAAATGCCTATCCTATTTCTAGTGATCATTGAGTGTGTAACTCAACAATGAAAGATCGTTTGGCTTACCAATGCATCCCTGAACCTTTTAGGGACTGTTACCATCTCAGAAAGCACAAACGATACACCAGCAGGAATGCTCAGAAGGTTCTGTGGGGCAACAGCAAGCTAGACTTCCCTGTTTCAGCTATAGAGTACTGAACTCAGTCTCTGCATCCATGGGTTGGGAATCCAAACCTTGTAGACCTGAACCAGAGCCCCAGGATACACAACACTGGAACTCTTGACTATCTTCAACGTGTACTACTTCTGTTTGACCCTAAAACCTGGTAAGAAGACCAGGACCAAGGTGCCAAGCCAATCTGTCGAGGGTGCATCACTGGTGAGCCTGACATTGCTGTAGCTTCTGCTACATTCTTCTCCATAGGAGCAAATCTGTTTTGACGAGCCTTATGCTGATCAACATTCAGCAGCTAAAGCCTGCAGCCTGGCCCTGCTTGTGGAATCCGACTTCTTCAGAAGCTTTTAAGTCTGAAGGTTGAAAGCATAACGCCAAGAGGTAGCAGATGAACATTGACATCTTCCTGGTCTCGAAATTCTGACTTTTCCCACTTAGAGTTTTTCCTGCCTTTCTCAATGGCTTTACTGGGACTTTAATCAGTGGCAACCCAACGTTGTTGTTCCCATCTTTGGATCCAGCCTGATATCCTGTCCTGCTGAAGACTCTACCTTTTCTGAAATTTCAAAAGTCCCAAGGTAACTCTGACTGGGACCAACTTGGCACGGTACCTAACTCACGCTCCATTGCAGCTGCCCTCACACCTTATCCATGGTAGCATGACCATTTGCCAGTGGTTATCTGTAGGAAAGCCATTATTCTTTCCCTGATCACCCCCATGTTTTGACAGATATTGGTGTTTACAGACTCAGCAAGTGCCCTGGACTCCCCGAACCAGGCCCAGGGCCAGTGACCTATCCTTAAACGGCAGATAGTAATTGATGTTATTATAAAGTGGCTAAGATAACCTACCTGTAAGACACTAGTATATGGTAGGCCATGAAGATTTAGAGACCCCAGCAGTCCTGCCAAGTACCACGCATCAGGCGTTAGACTAATGCATTTAAGTGTGGTGCTCCACATCACACACTGAAATGCATTGTCACGCATGATAGGCATAGCACCTTGACTATCACTGAAGCTGTGTTAGCGCTGCATGAAAGTGTTAACTGGTGACGTCAATGGTGATGGCTCCCATTCTGACAGTTTGTGTGGCACTGACTTAAGCCCCGGGGGGAGTAGAGGTCAGGTGCTGCAGTACTGCCGGAGTTAACTTGTGGGAGGCACTACTTTGCCAAAATCACCACGGCGCGGCAGCGCTGCCTGCTGTCCGTGGCCCTGGCCGCCGCGTGGCCTGTCTCTGTCTCTGAGCAGCTGCAGTAAATTTGAACCCCTGACGGCACTGCAACGGATTTAGTTGCAGAGAAGGAGTGAGTGACCGACTGTCCCTGGATTGGACACGGCAGGCCTGGGCGACTTGAGGACTCACTGACTGAGGATGTGGGAGGCGGGCGCAGACGGTCACTCCCGGCATCAACCTGCTCGCAGAGCAGAATAGTTGTAACAAGTGAAGCTGCAGCGAGACAGAGGGGTGCAGTGCCGCCACCGGAGTGAGTATGTGTCTGTGTTAAATTATTTGTATTGTACAAATGAACTGCAAATATTTCCTTTGGGCAGCTACCTGCAGTCAGTGGGGACGCCGTGTTACAGAACTTGCTGAAGCTCACACTCTGAATGCAAATTCCAGGTTTTCACTGCTGGTTTGCCTTTGAGCCATACAGTAAGGCTCAGCATCCCACAGAACAGACAGGTGAGAAAAGGCGGGGCCGGCATAGGACACCTAAAAGTATGGCGGTTGTGCCGGCCCGACGACCCTAGAGGTGGGCCTGTCGCTCGCAGTCATGACGCGACAGGCGCGCCTCAACCAGGATTGGGTCAGGGGTACAGGGCATGACCCGGAAGTGATTCGAATCACTTCCAGGTCATGCGTGTGGACTCAGTCAGGCCGGTTAGAAAAAGCCTGGCCACAGTAACCCTTAAAAGGCGGTTGAGCGGAGGAATTGTCCTCTTTGCTCCCCGAGCCTTCAACTTGTGACCCAGCCTCACTAGGAGGCTGTAATTATTTTTCCCCACCCACCGTCCCCTAAAGCAAAAATATTGTTGTATATGCTTTTTCTGTTTCCTTCTTTTATGTCCAGGAAGTGTTTTCCTTTTACAGGTCATCTATCGTCGTATTTAGTACTATTTCTTGGTCAGGCGATAAGGTCATGATTGGTGAGCAGTAAATTTAAGGTCCTTAGAGGGCAGCACCATTCTTGAATGTGGTCGCCCAAGGGGGAGGGACAAGTGGTCTCTCCTAGAACTCCTGGGGCAGTTACAGCCAGTGGCTGGATGGGTGCGGGGGAGTAGGAGTTACGCTTTCCCTAGGCTGGTTGGCCACCACACACGTGCACAATGGCGCCAGTAAAGGGCGCAGAACTGCAAGGGCCCCTTATGGAGATAGTATACAGAGCGTACGGGGTAACCGGGGGTGGGAGTACCCTCACGGTGAACGGGCCCTCTGCGCATGCGCACTCCGGTGGGAGGGCGTGGTTAATTTGATAATGATCTGACACCAGTTATTGACCTTTCTGTAGGCTCAAATAAGGATACGCAGAAAAGTAACTACTATTATGATTATTGATGATGATATGTTTAGATTCGGATAGGAATAACTTGTATTAGAGGTATGTTAAGGATAGCCATCTGACATCTGTACTTATCAATGTAATCAATGTAATTATATGTTTTCTGCGTATTTTGTAAATATTGTAAATATTACGTTTGTTTTTTAATTATGTTAATAAATACGGCCAAGGGGTTATCTACGACCCCCTTTTCCAAAGAAAATAAACTCTTGTTATTGATATTGTCTGGATCTTGACAAGGGAGGAGGGGGTATAGGTAGTACCAGGCCATATTAGCACGAGCACCATGAAATACCATTAAGTGACTACAAATTCTAAATCGCGAACAGCACTATTTTCCGTCCTTCGCGGAGCTGCATTTTCCACGCAGTACTTTTTTTGCATAAAGGGCAGCACATCTGAGCGAGAGTCTTCTACATGGGATGGGACAACACTATTTGCGCCCCAACTATGATTTTTTTTGTACTTTTCCAAAACACCACCTGCAGCATGTATCTGCAAATTTCTTCAACCCAATCGGAACTGCCATTTTTCGTTTGAACCCTTCAAAAGCACACAAATAAGATAAAGCAATTACTAACTTGGTGCTGCACTACTCGTCGCTGCTGCAGAAGCGTTAAAATCCCACTTTCCTATATGTTACCCTTCACTTTGTTTATGTTAAATCGACTATGTCTGAGGAGCGCGGATTTTGAGTTCATTGTAACTCGCCAGTAACGCTGACTCAGATCATGTCACAAGGGCGATCGGTCTTGTTTGACTAAGGCTTTCTTACCTTAAAACCACTATTAGCAGTGCAAAATCAAAACAGCAAAGGTTTTTGTTTGGAAGAGGCTTTGTTACCTTAAAACCTCTATTAGCAGTGCAAACATAAAACAGGAGTAGTTGCGCAGGGAGAGCAAGCCGGCTCGAACTGCGTAGAGCACAAAGGTCAGCAGCTAGGTTGCGAGCTGGAGGTGCTAACAGGAGGCAGAAACAGAAATCACAGAGAGTATGCTGATGCGGACTAGGAGCGATACCAAACGGCCAAGCATTTGGAAGCTGCAGGTTTGAAGTAAGTAGTACAGAAAAACTGCAGGAGTACTTGAGCCCCCACGAGAAGCGCTCCATGTGCCCTTGCAGTGAAATGAGTGATGGATGTGTGCAGGTAAGGTGAGTGAAGGCTCTGTGGTGGTAAAATGAGTAGACTGGGGCGGTGAGGTGAGTGAGGGCTGCATGGCAGGGATGCCAGGAGTGGCTCAGAAGGAGTGAGCTTCGATAGCTGTGGGACAGATTTTTGTTGTTTCTGTTTTATATAGCACTAACTCGACATCGCAGCGCTTTACATGAACAGCAGTTGTATTACAGACATACATGTTTTTAAGGCGAGTTGAGATTACGTGATTTGCCCAGAATCACAGGATGCTTGAGCCTCCGCCAGACTAGAACCTGGGGCCTCATTTATGAAAAGTGACGCATCGCTGCGTGAAAACAGCGATGCGTCACTTTTCACTGCACCCTCCTTGCGACACCAATGATGCATCATATTTACAGTATGACGAATCATGGCGCAAGGAGTTACAGATACGTCAGTATTTCTGACGTATCTGTATGGCGCAAAAGTGACGCATTCCTGGACTGTCTCACAAAAGTGATGTAACTCCAGCAATGTGTCCTTTCACATGGGGCAAGCCCGATGTGAATGGGCCTGCGTCAGTCTTACGCCTGCTGTGAGGCAGGCGAAAGAAATTGACGCATTTGTGTCCTAGCAGTGGCGTAATGAAATCTTATAGATTTCACTGCGTCACTTCTATGACCTTTTCTTACGTCAGAACGCCCCCCCTGCATACATTATACCTGGCGTAGGTATAATGTATCGCAGGGGTTTACAAAGTGACGCATCTACCTAGATGCGTCACTTTGAAAATATGGTGCAACAAGGCACATTTTTTACGCTGCTGGTGCGTCACAAAAAGTGACGCACCGGCGGCGTAAAAGTGACGCACGGCCTCATAAATGAGGCCCCTGGTTTCCTGGTTTCCGAGGTGCAACAAGGCACATTTTTTACGCTGCTGGTGCGTCACAAAAAGTGACGCACCGGCGGCGTAAAAGTGACGCACGGCCTCATAAATGAGGCCCCTGGTTTCCGAGGGTCATAGTCGACTGCTCTAGCCATTAAGTCACACCCTCAGTATGGTGAGCGGAGGTGTACGGTAACCGGTGGCTTCATGGCAGTGAGGAGAATAAGGACTGTGTGTCAGTGAGGTGATTGGTGATTGCGTGGCTGTGAGGGGAATGCTCCGCCGGGAGTAGTGGGGTGAGTGGTGGCTGTGTGTCAGATAGGTGAATGATAGTTGTGTTTCAGTGAGGTGAGTGGTGGTTGCGTGGCTTTGAGGTGAGTGCTGCGGGGGCGGTCAGGTGAGTGGTGGCCGCGTAGCAGCGAGGTGATTGATAGCCGTGTGTCTGGTGAGTGGCAGCTGTGTGTCAGATAGGTGAGTGGCGGCTGTGTGACAGTGGAGTGAGTGGCGCCTGTGTGTCAGATAGGTGAGTGGGGGCTGTGTGTCAGATAGGTGAGTGGCGGCTGTGTGTCAGACAGGTGAGTGGCGGCTGTGTGTCAGATAGGTGAGTGGCGGCTGTGTGTCAGATAGGTGAGTGGCAGCTGTGTGACAGTGAGGTGAGTGGTGGCTGTGTGACAGTGAGGTGAGTGGTGGCTGTGTGACAGTGAGGTGAGTGGCGGCTGTGTGACAGTGAGGTGAGTGGCGGCTGTGTGACAGTGAGGTGAGTGGTGGATGTGTGTCAGTGAGGTGAGTGGCGGCTGTGTGACAGTGAGGTGAGTGGCGGCTGCGTGACAGTGAGGGGAGTGGTGGCTGTGTGTCAGTGAGGTAAGTGACGGCTGTGTGTCAGATAGGTATTCCGCATCCAGGGGTACAGCTTGCCGTGCAAACGCTGCGTGCCAGGGTCAGAGGCATAGCCTGAGGCCGTGTAGTGGGAGGCCGCAAGCTCTGCTCTAGCTGGCAGCTTATAGCGTCCCTACCCACTGCCCCCTCTGAAGCACACTGACCCCAGAGGCACTCCCCCGCGATGGACTGTGTCTGATTATACTGACAGTCTGGGGGTCTCTGCCGGAAGCACTCCAGCTCATCTCCACGAGATCCATAGCCATTCTCAAAGTCAGATAGGTGAGTGGTGGCTGTGTGTCAGATAGGTGAATGGGGGCTGTGTGACATTAAGGTGAGTGGTTGCTGTGTGTCAGTGAGGTAAGTGGCGGCTGTGTGTCAGTGAGGTGAATGGGGGCTGTGTGACATTAAGGTGAGTGGTTGCTGTGTGTCAGTGAGGTAAGTGGCGGCTGTGTGTCAGTGAGGTGAATGGGGGCTGTGTGACATTAAGGTGAGTGGTTGCTGTGTGTCAGTGAGGTAAGTGGCGGCTGTGTGTCAGACAGGTGAGTGGCAGCTGTGTGTCAGATAGGTGAGTGGCGGCTGTGTGACAGTGAGGTGAGTAGTGGCTATGTGATAGTGAGGTGAGTGGCGGCTGTGTGTCAGATAGGTGAGTGGTGGCTGTGTGTCAGATAGGTGAGTGGTAGCTGTGTGTCAGATAGATGATTGGCGGCTATGTGACAGTGAGGTGAGTGGCGGCTGTGTGACAGTGAGGTGAGAGGCGGCTGTGTGTCAGATAGGTGAGTGGTGGCTGTGTTTCAGATAGCCAAGTGGCAGCTGTGTGACAGCGAGGTGAGTGGCAGCTGTGTGTCAGATAGGTGAGTGGCGGCTGTGTGACAGTGAGGTGATTGGCGGCTGTGAGTCACATAGGTAAGTAGCGGCTTTGTGACAGTGAGGTTAATGGTGGCTGTGTGACAGTGAGGTGGGTGGCGGCTGTGTGTCAGATAGGTGAGTGGTGGCTGTGTGACAGTGAGGTGAGTGGCGGCTGTGTGTCAGATAGGTGAGTGGCGGCTGTGTGACAGATAGGTGAGTCGTGGGTGTGTGAGATAGGTGAGTGGCGGCTGTGTGACAGTGAGGTGAGTGGTGGCTGTGTTACAGTGAGGTGAGTGGCGACTGTGTGACAGTGAGGTGAGTGGTAGATGTGTGTCAGTGAGGTGAGTGGTGGCTGTGTGACAGTGAGGTGAGTGGCGGCTGTGTGACAGTGAGGGGAGTGGTGGCTGTGTGACAGTGAGGTGAGTGGCGGATGTGTGACAGTAAGATGAGTGGCGGCTGTGTGTCAGATAGGTGAGTGGCGGCTGTGTGTCAGATAGGTGAGTGGCGGGTGTGTGACAGTGAGGGGAGTGGTGGCTGTGTGACAGTGAGGTGAATGGTGGCTGTGTGTCAGATAGGTGAGTGGCAGCTGTGTGTCAGATAGGTGAGTGGCGGGTGTGTGACAGTGAGGGGAGTGGTGGCTGTGTGACAGTGAGGTGAGTGGTGGCTGTGTGACAGTGAGGTGAGTGGTGGCCAGCCGCGGTGCGTCCATTGGGGCGTAGGGGCATAGCCCCACTAGCCCATGGACCCGTGGCTGTGCAAGGAAGTTATAAATATTTCATTTTATTAATCCTCATGTCCAGGCCGTCAGAAATCTGGGCAGCACCCGGCGTATCCGGGAGTCGGGGGAGTGCTCGGGGGAGTGCTCTGCGGCAGGGGGGCTGGACTGCTGTGCAGCTTGAGTTGAGTGACAGTCCACGTCACTCAGCTGCAGCAGCAGAGGTGTCCCGAGGCTCGAGTGCGCAAGTGAAGCTCAGGGCTGAAACTAGCCCAAGCATGCGCATTAGTTGTTCTCCTGCTAGCGAGTGGCCATGGGGATGCTGGGTTTAACCAGGCGACAGACCCCGGCGATAGAAAGGGCGACAGGGCGAGCACACAGTGTGCCCCCCCAGCGCCAGGATTGGCCAGTCACCGCGCGCAGGGCAGGGCAATCCATTATTGGATGCCGCACCACTGCCTAATGGCCAATCAATCACTGTGTCTGACTTCAGTCATGCAGTGTTAGAACTGGCTATTTCTGGTAGGCTAAGGCTGACGCCAAAGCCAGGCAGAAACCACCATTCTAGTCAGGGCAAGGAAGTCACACGCCAAGATAACCCCTGCTCACCCCCTTGGTAGCTTGGCACGAGCAGTGAGGCTAAACTCGGAGGCGATGTGTAAAGCATTTGCGCCAGCACACAACAGCAACAACATCCTAGGCACACCACAAAAGGAACTCCACACAAGGTTATATTAAAATAACTTTTGTATTGTCAAAACACATCAGATAAAAATCACACATGTACATTGTGCCAACTGGCACGGGCAACATTCATAAGGGATTATGTACACAGGACAGGGCCACATGGGCCACTGTCATAATCAGCACTTTTAGAAATAGAAATAGCACTTATAGAACTTAGAATAAGTATAGCAAAAAATATAACAGTTGTAAATCACATCCAGTAACTACTGGGGACAGGTAAGTACCACCTACGTAACCCTAAACACCTTAGGAGAATGTCACGCAGGGGACCAGGACCTCACTAGGACCACCTGTACTAAAAAGAACAACCACCTAAGTAACACACAGCATTTAGGGGTCTAGGAAAGAATACATTACCCATGATGCACAAATATACATTTAGAGGAGTAGTAAAGGGAAACACATGATGCATAAACCTACACATTCAGCGGTGTTAAGAATAAAGCACATGATGCAATAAAAATACATTCAGAGGTACCAGAACAATGCAGTAGCGCAAAAGTCACATGATGTCTAAAAACATTCAGAGGTGCAGGAATAACACATGATGTAAGAAATCACATTCAGAGGTGCAATAACCATACAATTGCGCAAAACCTACATAAGCCACCACCTGTGGCAGTCCCTAGGCCAACTGGCCTTGTTGGGGCTAGAACGCCCTGAGTCTCAATGTCAGGGCGCGCTGCCATGCAGCACCAGTCTCAAGAAAAGAAAGCCTAAACGTAGCAGCTGGCACTAAGTGCTGCGCAGCTGTGAAGGCCTGGCACCACTGTGCCCTCTCTGTCCCACACAGGGACTCTCTCCTGAAATTGCGCCTAAACGGTGCAGCTGCCCACTAAGTGCTGGGCAGCTGGAGAATCATGAAAAACTGTGGCAGGGCCTTCAGCAGCCCCTCTGGTGAATTGCGCCACCAATGGTGGAGCCACACAGGCTCTGCAGCCAATGCCCCCTCGAGCCTCGCTGGGTTCGTAATTCCAACTGCCCCCTAGAGGCTCCGTGGCTCTAAATACAATCTGGGCCCTGAGCCCCTCGTGGGCTCTCAAGACATGCCCCCTCAGAGCCTCTCTGGCTCTGAAAACAAGCGAACTGGCCCTCGGGCGTCTCAGGGCTCGTAAATTAAAAATTGCCCCCTAGAGCCTCCGTGGCTCTGAACACAAACTGGGGCCGGGAGCCTCTCAGGGCTCTATGCACGTTGGGGTGACCCACTGCCAACCGGGGCCGCCCTTGAAGCCCTCTTGGCTTCACACCGACCACGGGCGCGAGCTCGCGCTACCGGGGGAGGGGGGGGCGGACACCGACAACGTTTCCCGGCGCCCCTCCCCTTTCTCTGCTGCCACACACTCACCGGTCGGTCAGACGATCGGCGGTTCTCCTCCTCTGGGCTCTCCCTCCAGTTGGGGAGCCTCGCGGTGGGGGCAGGCACCGGCAATGTGCTTCGCGCCCCCTCTGCTCGTCTCTGCAGGCCGCTCCTCTCGCTGCAGGGCTCCCTCCGCTCACGGGAGCCCTGCAGACCAGCCGCCATCACTCTTCCTCTTTCCCCGGGCCGGCCTCGATCAGCCAATCCCGTTGCGGCACCGATGACGAGCCTCCTCTCTTCATCCAATCACAGCACGACAAGGGCCATGATGCTGCGCCGCACGGGCCTATCCCGTCACGGCGTTGGTGAGGGGGCTCGGCTCTCTCAACCAATGAGAGCGCGGCGGCTCCGATTTTCGGCGCTGCAGCCTCCGCTTTCGGCAACTTTTAGGGATATTCCGGGCCCCAGGCAGCGGCAGTGAACCACACGGGGCAATGCCGGGTGGGCACCGGCCTCCATTCAATATGAAAATAAAAGCGCTACTAAGCGCGGGGGAAAAGACAAAGCGCTCCAGAGCGCCAAAGGGGCAAGAACACGCGCCCTCAAGCCCAGGACCAAGAACAAAGTGCTAGGAATCAATCTACAGTGCCCCCAGCGCTATAAGCAGGATAAAGCGCTTCCCCAGCGCTAGAGCCACAGAAAAGGCTCATAAATCCAGCAAAGTCCTTCAGGGGTCCAGGACTTCAGTAATCCAGGACATAAGGTGGAGCACAGCAGCTCCCAGAGAAGGAAAGTCCATCAGGAGTCCAGGGGCTGGGCAGGGCTCAGGGATTCCCCTGAGCCCCAGCAGCAGCACGCCCCTGGCAGATTCAAGTTGAAAACAAGAACATTTTGGAAGGGGACACAGCCCCTTCTTATACACAGAAAAGTCTTTGAAGTCTTTGAAGTCTCAGTGTGAGAACCAGCTAGACTGGTTTAGAGGGAAGTCCCTTCAGTATCAGGGACAGAGGTGACAGTCGCCCAGCGGGGGGGTGGAGCCAGCATTGTGGCAGGCAGGCACCGCCCTTCACTACCAGGTGCTAATCTCCTCCCACTTCCCTGGCAGCAGATGCTGCCTTTCATCCATGGGCTGACTCAGACAACCATCTGGGGGCTCTGCAGCCCCTGTCACACTCAAACCAGACAGTCAATCCATAAGCAGGCCCAGGCACTCCTGGGCCAGGCTCACCAGCCAATCACGTGCCAGCAGTCTCACTGCACAAATATGCCCACTTCTAAAAGTGGCACTTCTAGACTAGACACAACCATGCCGCTTACACTATTCTGCAGCATTCATTCTCCCGATTTCGCACATATCAAACTCGACCCTGCACTCCCCACACATCAGGAACTACCATGGGCATACATATTCCCCATTCATTCCTATGGGAGGGCAGGTCACTCACCACACATACACAGAGAGCACACGCACTTTACACTGTGCCACAGTGAAAAAGTGCGCAGAGGCCTAAAATCACCAACCCAGGTTCCAGGAACAGGCTAGGAAAAAGCTAAAAAAAGTCTCGGGGTGAACCTGCCCAAAGGGCCGGGTCCAACATGCAGTGATTGGCCAGCTGCTGACGTCACAATCGTGTTCTCTACTCTCTCTCTCTGGGTGGGTGGTGGTGACTCTCGCTGCCTCGTGTGTGCATCAGCCAGCCTGTGTGCTCTCGACTCCGTCGAACCGTCGTGTGTGAAGTACTGAGTGACCACCACTACTTCAACTTCAGTAGTTCTCCAGCACTAGTAGTCTCTTTTTTTAGTGATTATATAATTCTGATATTTAGACTAATTGTTTTAATCTCCAGTCGATAATTTACAATTTAGAACGACGGCGTTGCCAGCCACACTGGGTCTTGTGTGCTGCAGCCAGAGAGGCTTAGGCCGGCTCATTTCCGTTTCTGATCAAAACGGCGTTGTTGAATGACGTGTTACTTATGTTGTTATGTGCCACACGCTGGCAAATTGTACCTCCCTCCCACACACACACACACTGCCAACAATTTTGCTCCGGAGTGAGACAACATGGTGAGAACCGTCACAGCAAATAAAATATTGCACACCAGGGTGGGAAAAAAAATCACAATGTGCAACACCAGCGTGGAGTGCAAATTGTGCAGGGTCTGTACTGTAATCTCGTTTTGGGCACAAATTGGAGATTGATTGGTGATTGCACCCAAAAGTGGATTTGTAATCCCGCCGTTGGAATTGTGTTTCAATGCAATTAGAGGGTTGGGAGTGGGCAGCAGCTGCAGTCCCCATGCCACTGGCTTGCGGCAATCTGAGCTCGAGATTAAAGGTTGGAGGACAAGTGCGTCACTGGACAGAGGCTCTACTGGCCGTGCCGAGGCCGCGCCAGAACCTACGCTCTGCACACACGTTCCCACGTATTCATGCCGTGCATGGGAACATATCAAGTGGAAAACCCAAAATGACCCCAGTCTCACATTCCCTTCATGTTTGAGTGGAGAAGTTCTCACTGAACAGCCGGACGCACTTGAACAAGGCTTCTACCAATGGAGCAAGCCGCAGAGAGCCAGTTGACGTCAGCAGTGTGTCCATGCACAGCTGAAGGCAGAATAAAGGGCCATTTGCACAAGCAATATCCAGTACTAGCAAAACATGCCTGTTTAAAATCTGTCTCCCATGAGCAACAAGATTGGCACATACATGATCATGCCCGAGTCCAGCGAGTGTGTTCATGCATGTCTGGCAGACGTGTGCCCTGTGCCTCAGGAGCACGCCAAGCTTGGAGGCAAGACGAGGGCTGCTCGTGGTTAAGCACTGTCAGATCAAATGTTCCCTCAAAGTGTCCAAAGATGTTCTTTATCAGCTGTCTGCTTGTTTACTAAGATCTTTCCAACGTAAGTATGTTTGGATAGCTATATTAATGAGCGTACAGCTGCACGCTCTATTTATAAGACTTGGCCCCCGTACAGAACGCCCCCTTCCTCATTGGCACCCCTCGATCATTCAAAAGAGGCTCCCACTAGGGGAGACAGATGTCTCCTTTACAGCACATACTTCTAACTGAGGCGTATACTAGAAAGCACAATAAACTGGAGGTTTGGAAGCTCGAGCGCAGGGATAGTCTAAAAGTGACTGCAGAGGTGGGAGCGTATGCATTTGCACGGCTGCCAAAGCGCGGAACGAGAGGACATTATTATTGCCCAGGCCCCTATACGTTTAACGAGTTTAGGCTCGTGATCCACCTTTTATTTAAAATGTAAAGCAACCTGCCTTGTTAATTACTAGCTAATGAGAGCATCGGATGCTGGATCTGCTTATTTTGTTTTTCTCTGCAAGACATTTTATTTTAGATTTGAATCAAGCTCTCAAGGGCCCCAGCAGAGTTTGACTCAGCCTCGCAAAATATCTGACATGACCACGAAAGAAGGCGTCAATGACAAATATCAATATGTTCCTTAATTGTAGTTCCAAAGTAGCTGTGATGAAGCCCCAGGACCCACACAAGCCAATGCCAGCATGAGCTCCAACGTGACTTTTTAAGTTCTAAAGCATATTAACAAGCAGATCGCCTTTACAAACTTTACAAAAGATGGACACACACACACACACCATCAAAGCCTTCATAATGAGCAAACATGCCTGAAAATATAACTTGTTGAAGGCGAGCAATGAACAAACACGAGAGTAGAATGAAAGAAACAGCAAGGTCTTTCAGCTGTCCCAACCATGCACACAATGCTCTACGCAGATCTATAACAAGGTTTAGCCTTCTAGTATTCAGCAGCCGCGGTGCGTCCATTGGGGCGTAGGGGCGTAGCCCCACTAGCCCATGGACCCGCGGCTGTGCAAGAAAGTTATAAATATTTCATTTTGTTAATCCTCATGTCCAGGCCGTCAGGAATCTGGGCAGCACCTGGCGTATCCGGGAGTCGGGGGAGTGCTCTGCGGCAGGGGGGCTGGACTACTGTGCAGCTTGAGTTGAGTGACAGTCCACGTCACTCAGCTGCAGCAGCAGAGGTGTCCCGAGGCTCGAGTGCGCAAGTGAAGCTCAGGGCTGAAACTAGCCCAAGCATGCGCATTAGTTGTTCTCCTGCTAGCGAGTGGCCAGGGGGGTGCTGGGTTTAACCAGGCGACAGCCCCCGGCGATAGAAAGGGCGACAGGGCGAGCACGCAGTGTGCCCCCCAAGCGCCAGGATTGGCCAGTCGCTGCGCACAGGGCAGGGCCATCCATTATTGGATGCCGCACCACTGCCTAATGGCCAATCACTGTGTCTGACTTCAGTCATGCAGTGATTGGCCAGCTGCTGACGTCACGATCCTGTTCTCTACTCTCTCTCTCTCTGGGTGGGTGGTGGTGACTCTCGCTGCCTCGTGTGTGCATCAGCCAGCCTGTGTGCTCTCGAGTCCGTCGACCCGTCGTGTGTGAAGTACTGAGTGACCACCACTACTTCAACTTCAGTAATTCTCCAGCACTAGTAGTCTCTTTTTTTAGTGAGTATATAATTCTGATATGTAGACTAATTGTTTTAATCTCCAGTCGATAATTTACAATTTAGAACGACGGCGCTGCCACGCTGGGCCTTGTGTGCTGCAGCCAGAGAGGCCTAGGCCGGCTCATTTCCGTTTCTGATCAAAACGGCGTTGTTGAATGACTTGTTACTTATGTTGTTCTGTGCCACGCGCTGGCAAATTCTACTTCCCTCCCACACACACACACTGCCAACAATTTTGCTCCGGAGTGAGACAACATGGTGAGAACCATCACGGCAAATAAAATATTGCACACCAGGGTGGGAAAAAAATCACAATGTGCATGCTTGTTAGTTCACCATCCATCACCAGTGTGAAGAGTTGAGATCCTGGTATATGTCAATGTAAGGACATATTTCCTTCTGTACTGCACCACCTGACCTTACCTTTCAGTGCACAGGCATGCAGAATGAATCCCTGTTTGCAGACAGAAGGGGATCGCTTGTACAAGGAGGCTTTGGTTGGTATAGGGGCATTTTATACAGAGCAAATTCTTTCTATTTGTTTTTATTGCAGCTTTATTATATAGTGCGAGATCGACCCAAAGAATAAGATATCAGAGCACTTTACATGAGCACCAGGGACCTTACACAGTGACAAGGACACATTCTGAATTCATTATTTTGGTAGGCGCTGGAGATTAAGTGATTTGCCCAAAATTCCAGAACGGTGAGGCCACACCTAGGCTCGAACCCTGTTGCCCAGCGCTAAAGTCGGAAGCTTTAGCCGTAAGGCTACATCCACAGATGAGCTGTAGATGCTCTCTCTACATACTTTCTTTGTTGTCAATACCACAGTCAAAGTGATCCCGGCAGAATCTGGTGGACGTGAACGTGCAGATAACGCAAGCATGACATTGATTGAATTGGCATATTTTAGGCAGCACTTTAAGCTTGAGTGCACATGGTTATTGTTTGTTTTGTTTACCAGACTCACCATCAGTGACTAAACAGAGCTTCACAAAAAGCTTTGAGGTAATGCTTTACCATGCGTGGCATAGTGTTTCAGTAACATACACTTCGTGAAAGCTAAACTGTTGCTCCGGCATCCTCCAATTTATGCTTAATGTCAGGTTACGTTAATAGGGAACATGTGGTTGGAGTGAAATTAATGTAAGTGCATTACTGTGTTAGACTGGGGTGCAGTCGTTTTACTATATTAAAAGAGCAAAATCAATGCACTTTTCACAGTATGACGAACAAAACACAGAGACAAAGGTCTGTAAAATAAAAGGCAGGGAAATCGACAATTGTGCTCCAAAAGCGCATGCAAATGGCTGCTTCACCTCAACCTGCCTGATTGTGTCTCTGGTCTCTGATCTATGAGATGCAGGTTCGCATGTGGTAGGAATCATGAAAAAACACTTTCTTCCTTTGATTTTCTTAATAACACCACGTAGCGCCATTAGACCATCACGAGCTTCAATGTTCCCCGGGGTAGAAAACACAGACCTGACTAGCTGCACCTGTGACATGGGTTTTCTTACTCTGCCCTTCTGAACCCGTTAAAGCTGGAGGCACAGTTTTTCGCAGGGTGCAGGATATGTCGGGTTCAGCAAACAACATTTGTTTTCCTTGACCAATTATGTGTCATTTATAATTCAATTGCAAGGAAATCATTATTCCCTTACATGAACAACCCTAATATTAAGACTAATAATAACTATGAAAATGATGATGATAGTAGTAAAAATAATAATAACACAACAATAACCTGTCAAGGTACACAAGCAGCTACACTACTAATATTTTCATCTTCCAGTCGTTCAACAATTATGTCGACTGAAAGAACTTCCCTCATCGCCGGCGCTGTAGTGTCAGCTTCGTGAGGGCATTGGGTTGTAACTTCATGATCTAGGGTTTTTTGTGTGATGTGTGTGTTACTTAAAACTCTTTAGCAAGTCTGACACTTCTCGTTTGGCACCTCTGTGCTCCCTCTGCACTTGAAATGATTGAGAAATAGCTGCGTTTATCTCTGTTCTCACTAATGTCTTGTTAATTGTGCTACAGCTGGAGACACACTGAGTGTGTCATTAATGGGGGTGAGACAGGCAGAGAGTGTGGTCGTGATTTAAGTGCTTCCAAATAAAGGCGACCAAGATGCTGAGATTGTCTCTTGGAAGTTGAGGAACAAATTAAACACTTTCCACAAAGAAGGCACATGCTCATGAGATGGAAATTCGTTAAATAAAGACATATTTACCCTGTTATGCCAACAATCTAGCAATTTAAGAGCCGTGTAGGAGACAAAAAACATGTATTATTCGTTGTGCTGCAGATTTGGTTATGTGGTTTCTTATTCTTATAATTACTTTATTTCGATCTCCAGGGCCTTAGATTAGTAATATGAGGACATTGACGCGGCGCTTGGACAGGTTCAACGCGACTCGGGGAGAGCGATAGGAGCGCACGAGGCAGCGAGACCCTGGTCGCGAGAGTATGGTGGGAGATAGCATGGGAGGTGAAGGGATAGAGAGGTTGGGGAGGGTGAAGTCAGCGATACTACTGTAGTGATGGAATGGGACAACGTGATAGGGAGGGGGGCATGTGAGGAAGAAGGGTTGAGAGCGGCGATGGGGTGATAGGAAGCATACCATGGAAGAAGTATGGCAGGGAGTGGAGAGCGGGAGCATGTTAAGAGGTAGGGAGGAGGGTGTTACCGACCGTATAAGCCTCAGACAGTTAAAAAGTCACCCCTCTGTCCACTCTGCTGCACTGAGAGGTGTGTGTGAGGCAGCCTTCTTCTACTCTTAGAGCTGAGATTTCCATGAAAGTCTTATAGTCTGAATTCAGCACCTGAGCATAATAGGATGGAATGTATGAAGCTCTGTGGTTATACTGAATAAGCAGCTACCTATGTTATGCCATCTATTAATGTAATAACTGCACTTTCACAATTGCTTTATAACCTTCCTGCTTTCTCAAATTTGCTTGAAAATGCACGATTTTTCTTCTTTTTTCCCAAAATTTTCTTGGGGGGGGAATCCCCCCAAACGCCCCTTTTGGGGTTCGGGCTCGCTCGCTGCGCTTGCTCGCTACGGTGCTGTATGCAAATCACTTTGCGTCCCACCACTTTAAAATCTCACCCACCGCCCCTGGTGGTGGCTGTGTGACAGTGAGGTAAGTGGCGGCTGTGTGTCAGATAGTTGAGTGGTGGCTGTGTGACAGTGAGGTAAGTGGCGGCTGCATGTCAGATAGGTATTTCCGCATCCAGGGGTACAGCTTGCCGTGCAAACGCTGCGTGCCAGGGTCAGAGGCATAGCCTGAGGCCGTGTAGTGGGAGCCCGAGAGCTCTGCTCTAGCTGGCAGTTTATAGCGTCCCTGCTCACTGCCCCCTCTGAAGCACGCTGCCCCCAGAGGCACTCCCCCGCGATGGGCTGTGTCTGTGCATACTGACAGCCTGGTGGTCCCTGCCGGAAGCACTCCAGCTCGTCTCCACGAGTTCCATTGCCATTCTCAAAGTAAGCCCCCAGGCCCTCTATCATGCCCTCCATGGCCAGCGCCCCGGGGACGAGGTGGCCACAGCTCTTTCTAATGATCCGTGTCGGAGCCGCCTCGCAGTGCAGGACAGGAGTGAGTAGTCACACCGGAGAGGACAGGTGGGGTGCCTGTCCCTCCAGGCTCTCCTAAGGCACCCTGCCCAAGCCTGCTGGGTAAATAAGCGTCACCGTTGAGATGCCTCATTCAGTCAGCTCACGGGGGAAGCAGTCAGATGCTCTGAAGCAGCAGGTATTCATTCGCTTGTGCCCCCTCCCTCCCACTGAGTTCACAGGGCATCGCACGCATCCAGCGCCTGCTCAGTTTACTTAAGGTTTGTCACTATTTACCTAACAGTGCAGGCCAGAGAAAGCCTTCTAAACGTTTTGTAAGTGCTTTCGAGGCACACTCCTGAGGCGCAATGCTGGGGCCCTGGGCCAGAGCCCACTTTTCCCATGCCATATGAAGTGTCTGCCTCTCAGAGATCTGGGGTGCATTTCTAGTAAGTTTCGCAGTGTTGATACTTAACTGCGTGTGTCGGGACACCATGTCTGCAATCTGTCACTAAACAGGCCGGTCAGGTGCACAATCAGCTGAACTCGAGTCTCGAGCCATGGAAACAAGCAGAAAATAACTGGGTGCGAGGCTGTCATATAAAAGCCAGGACTCAAAAAACAGAAACTGGATTCAATGGAGCATGGTGTCACCTCTGGGGTCAGTACAAACAAACACCCCCCACGGGAAAGAGTGTGCAAAGAAACCCAAGTGAACCCTCTCAGCTCAGTTCTAAAAGTGGCAGACTAGGGGCAGACTAGGGGCTGCCACTTAAAAAGTTAACCGATTAAACAGTACTCCGGACACCGATCTAGAAGGATGAAAGGAAGCAGTGGCCCTGCTGAGAATGGAACTTGTGACTGCTCTTGGTGAGGCTACAGTTGCTGGGACATCTTTCCAACCCACTCCTACTTTAGCCAGAACAGTTATTAATATTTTTAAACTACAGGCACTTTCTATTCTGGAGCTTGTAGTTTCAACTTTGCTTTACTAGTGAAGGCTTACTAGCACCTGAATGCAGAACGGTAGTTACTACAAACTGTGAGCGACTAAAATATGAACTTAGCACACTTGGCCCATTAATAAGTTCCACCAGGGAAAGTTTACAGCAAGACTCTGTGTCACCTGGGGCACCACGTTCCGTTTCTACAAAAAAAAAAAGAAATTCCAATGGATTCAATTGAGGAGAGGCAGTACTACAACTCCCAGACTACACTGGGTTGTTAAGTGAGAGAGTGTATTATTGCCCGGAAGGAACTAGGCAACGTAAAGTTCCTCGGGTGTCTCGATGAAGGACTCCTTCATCAAGGCACCCGAGGAACTTTACGTTGGAGCTCACTATGGTGACGCTCGCGGGGGGGGGGGACTGAGGGGAGCGGTGGCGAGAGGGGGTGCAGTGTGCTAAGACGGTCTTTCTGTTAAAAGTCTGACGACTTTCCACCAGGGTGCTTACAGAAGCCGGTCCGAGAGCCTTTCAGCGCTGTCGACTCCTTTCCAGGCGTTGTCGCACAAACAAGTAATGTCACATTTCTTGAACAGAAAGACACACAAAAAAAAAATGCCAGAACAAACCAAATCCTTCAGCCACTCCTCTGGTGAGAAGGGGGTCAGGGGACGGATAATTGAGGGAAGAGATTGATTGGGTTTGTGGTTCTGACAACCTCACTGAGGTCAACTTTATCCTGGAGGTGGTGACGGGAGCTGCATTTTGCTCCTCCCCCCACAAGACCACTGCCCGTCTTCAGAAGAACTAGTTTCATTTAAACATTTCCTGGGACACAATGTTGAGTATTTCATAATTTATAGACGTGTCCTACAGAAACATACTCGCGGCAAAGAGTGTCTCATATTCTCAACAGCGCCCTGAAGTGGACAGAAGGGAGCGTGTAGGCGCCACACCAAGTTAAATAAACTGACAAGAAATGGACGTTCGCCTGTCTTTTTTTACCTTCTGTATGCACATCGCTTCAAACATGTGAAATTGCGCTTGTCTCCACTGGACCCATACGGACCATTTCCAAACTAACGCTGCAACAAATTTTAATGTTATTCAGACACAATTGTTTGCCGGACGAGAGGGGGGACACACGCAGTCGCGTCTTGGCGCACTTTTTAAAAGCAATAAAAATCAGCCTGGATGGGGACACACGCGGTTGCAGCGGTACAAAAGGGGGTGGTGATGCAAAAGGGGGTGGTGATGGACGGAGCATCAGAACCAATCAAACACTCACACCCAGTCAAAAGATCTGGGTTTGATCCATCACCGTTCTTTAGCCCACTCTGCCACCCCAGTTCAGACATGGCTATATGCAAATCAGTCTGACCCTGTGCCTCATGGGAACAGTCCAGCCCGAACTGCCAAGCCATGCCTTCCCTGGACCGGAAACAAGCTTCCGAGGACCGGTTTCTGGCATTTCAGCACGAGGTGCCTTGGTTAGCTTACATTTCTAGGCAATTAGCTAACTTAGGGTGTCCTGATCTCTTTACACATCCAAGAAAGATGTATCCTGGCGAGTTGAAAGCTATTATAAATCAATTCCTAGTAAGGAGGGTGTTGGAAAGGGAAAATATAAAACTTACAAAACCGACAATAAGACAATACATTATATTGATCTCTGGGCCCCTAGAACAACCTTTTTGGTCTTATGTTAATAATCTACACCATTGCTTTTTTTAAATAGGATTCAGGTTAAATTGCATCCACTGGTGTCTCACGTTTCCAAAGGGCTTTTCTAAACTAGGGTCCTTAAAGCCTTGTACCTGTGATGATTTTTCAGAACAAGATCATTTACATTTTAGTTCGGACTGGACAGTTCCCATGAGGCACAGGGTCAGAGCTGATTTGCATATAGCCAGTGTCTAACCCAGGGTGGTGTGGAGTGCAAAAAAACGGTGGATTTAGGCCCAGATCCTTGTACTGGGGTGAATGTATGACATTGTTCTACATTATTTCCATCAACTGTGTTTTTTGCAATTTTCACCCCGAGTGGGCTGGGTATGCTCAGACGTGAGTCCCAGGCTCTCCACACCACTGGAGTCAAGCTATCCAGGCTGATGAAGGCTGATAGCCAGAAACCGGTCCTTGGATGCTTGATTCCGGTCTGGGAAAGACATGGCTTGGTAGTTCGGACTGGACTGTTCCCATGAGGCACAGGGTCAGAGCTGGTTTGCATATAGCCAGTGTCTAACCCAGGGTGGTGTGGAGTGCAAAAAAACGATGGATTTAGGCCCAGATCCATGTACTGGGGTGAATGTATGACATTGTTCTAATTTCTGTCCATCAACTGTGTTTTTTGCAATTTTCACCCCGAGTGGGCTGGGTATGCTCAGACATGAGTCCCAGGCTCTCCACACCACTGGAGTCAAGCTATCCAGGCTGACGAAGGCTGATAGCCAGAAACCGGTCCTTGGATGCTTGATTCAGGTCTGGGACAGACATGGCTTGGTAGTTCGGACTGGACTGTTCCCATGAGGCACAGGGTCAGAGCTGATTTGCATTTAGCCAGTGTCTTACCTGGGGTGGTGTGGAGTGCAAAAAAACAATGGATTTAGGCCCAGATCCTTGTACTGGGGTGAATGTATGACATTGTTCTACATTCTGTCCATCAACTGTGTTTTTTGCAATTTTCACCCCGAGGGGGCTGGGTATGCTCAGACGTGAGTCCCAGGCTCTCCACACCACTGGCGTCAAGCTATCCAGGCTGATGAAGGCTGATAGCCAGAAACCGGTCCGTGGATGCTTGATTCCGGTCTGGGAAAGACATGGCTTGGTAGTTCGGACTGGACTGTTCCCATGAGGCACAGGGTCAGAGCTGATTTGCATATAGCCAGCGTCTAACCCAGGGTGGTGTGGAGTGCAAAACAACGATGCATTTAGGCCCAGATCCTTGTACTGGGGTGAATGTATGACATTGTTTTACATTCTGTCCATCAACTGTGTTTTTTGCAATTTTCACCCCGAGTGGGCTGGGTATGCTCAGACGTGAGTCCCAGGCTCTCCACACCACTGGAGTCAAGCTATCCAGGCTGATGAAGGCTGATAGCCAGAAACCGGTCCCTGGATGCTTGATTCCGGTCTGGGATAGACATGGCTTGGTAGTTCGGACTGGACTGTTCCCAGGAGGCACAGGGTCAGAGCTGATTTGCATATAGCCAGTGTCTAACCCAGGGTGGTGTGGAGTGCAAAAAAAACGATGGATTTAGGCCCAGATCCTTGTACTGGGGTGAATGTATGACATTGTTCTGCATTATGTCCAACAACTGTGTTTTTTGCAAAAGACACACGCGGTCGCGTCTTGGCGCACTTTTTACAAGCAATAAAATCAGCCTGTGTAGTGCCTCGGGTAAGAGATCCGATCCCGCAGGGAGTGGATAAAAGGAGACAGGGTGGCAACAATCAGCGAGTGACGTGCCTTCGGTGCAATCATTGCACTGCCTTTGGCATAATTCGTGACGCAAAACGACGTGCACAAATCAAAACTGAAGGTGGAGCTGGGACAAGGCTTCTGCAATCCTAAGGATTCCAAAAAGCCTCTGCATGGCAGAGCAGCGCATGCCATGCGCTGCTTTCGCCAGGCCGAGACATAAAAAAGAAGTGAGGGGACTGACCAAGTCAGGCAGTATGCAAGTGATATCATAAAGCGTGCTATCAAAGCACGTGACGTCACAACGCGTGACATACCGCAGGGCAGCACAGGAAGTGACCACACTGGAAGTGATGCTCTGATATATGTATGTTATAGTATATATGGAAGAATACTACAGGCTAAGCTCAGAGACTCCCCTACCTGCCACTGGGAGGAAGATGGGGCAAACAGAATGGGGGCAACTCTGGGAAGTATAGAGTTGCATACTGCTTATGGTGCATGTTTTACATCAGATCTCTCCATTTAGTATATGTGGAAGAATACTAAAGGCTTAGCTCAGGGACACCCCCGCCTGCTACTGGGAGAAAGATGGGGCAAACAGAATGGGTCCGGCACTAGGGAGTACTGTGTGTGCATACTAATTATGGTGCATGTTCTACATGAGATCTCTCAAAGCAAGGGCATCATTTAGTGTGTATGGAAGAATGCTACTGGCTAAGTAAGCTCTGAGACACCCCTGCCTGCTGCTAACCTTGGATAAAGAAGGTTCAGACAGAATGGGAGCAGCACTGGAGAGTGGTGTGCGTATATACAGCGGAGGGTGCATGCCCGTATAAAAGAGTGTCAAGGTAGAGATGCCATCTAGTACGTATGGGATAATGCAATTGGCACTGCTTAGAGACATTCCTAACTATTACTGCCCTGAGACAAAAAAGATGGAAACAGAATGGGACATCATTGAGGAGTATTGTGTGTGTGTGTGTGCACAGCATACGGTGTACGCCTCTGCATGAGTTCTCTCACAGGAGAAGTACCATCTATTATGTATGGAAGATCCTGTGGGCGAGGCTCAGAGACATCCTTCACTGCTACCCAGTGTGACCATGTCTGGTGTAGGAGAAAGGTGCCAGTAGAATAGGATCAGCAATGGTGGCGAGGGCACTTGTATGCACAGGGCTCCTACGTGTGCATGCAATCCCACTGGGCGGAAGCACAGCTCAGTGTTCCCAGACAGGTGTCAGTCGAGGGGAGAGCTCTGCATACGCATCACATGATCTATCTCTGCATCAAATCTTGTGTGGCACAGGTATACATCAGTGCATTCCTCAGTTCCCGGTGCCAGCTGCACACTCAGTACCAGAGGTCACACAATGTAAACAGGCAGGGTCAGTAATGACGAGCCCTCAGCATACAAAATGCATGCTTTTGTGCACAGTGCTCTGCACACAGACGGAATGTGATGTGGGCTCAGACCACCCCTCTATGCTGCACTGACTGACAGTGTTTGTCCTGGAGGACACAAGTGGAAATAGACAATGGTCAGTGGGACATGACACGTGTGCCTGGCTGTGCATTACATCCCTTACGACTGCACTTATTTTTAGTCCCACCTGCCCATGATGTGACAGGTGCACCTGCTGTAAACAGACAGGGGTCAGCAGGGGGGCAGCATTGCATGCATACTGCATGGGCTTCGTAGATGTTTATAAGGTCTCATATGGCACAGGCGAAGAACAATGCTGCCTCAGTTCTCAGTCACCTGTGCAGACAGCACCAGGGAACACATAGTATAAACAGAGAGAAGTCAGTGGTTGGCAGAGTTGTGTGCTCAGACAACATGTGACTGTGCAGAGGGCATGAATGCAGAATGATACAGACACCGTTGCATCCCTAATGCTGCACAGTCTGGAAATGCGTGCACTGGAGGACAAAAGGCGCCAGCAGCCTGGGTGGATGCATATGTATTGTACAGGGCTGTGTGCACGAGATCCCTCAAAGCACGTATGGTATTCTAGGTGTCGATCACACCCCTCCATAGGACGCTGGTGTCAGGATGCACGAAGTGTTGGGGGCATGAGGGGGCAGACAGGTGTGAGAGCTGTGCATACATGTGGAACAGGATGCCCGTCTATGCAAAGGGTCTCATGAAGCAGGGGTCAGTCACACTTCTCTGTGGCACATAGGGGGGAGGCAGTGAATGCCGGGGGCAGAGGGGAAACACAGTGAGTGTAAATAAATGGGTAGTAGGGATAATTTAATTGTATTTATATAGCACTTACTACCCCATACCCATTCCATAGTTAGTCCATTGAGCATCACCCCTCTAGAGTTTCATGCATCTCATACATTATTGCGCTTTATGCATCATCAGGCATTCTTTCAATATGTATTATATTAAACTGTCTCCATCCATTTTCAACACCCTACCCTTTATCAGACACAGTACCACCTTCTTTGCATGTGCTGTCCCACCAAGCTACATCTCTTCAACAAACATGATGCCTCAAAAGCAGATCAGAATTAAACGCGGTATAACATAGTATGCCTAACAGGGAATCTTGTGTGAAACATACCTTTACAGCCACAAACATCTTTATCTAACAGGCAGAATGCCCAATGGCATAAATGCTTTCTTTGCAAATGCAGACGTTACAGTCCGCATTTAAAAGTGACTCCATTAATCACTGCTCCTAAAGCAAAACTTTCCACATTTTCAAAATCAATCACACACACATAAAGAGACAATGAATCATACATTTGTGATTCAGTGTATACAAAATGTTACATCAGGCAATGGAGAACAAATGGTGTAAGATTCACATGTCACCCATATTCGTAGGCACTTTTTAAAAAAGTGCTTGCTCTGGAGAAGGACAAACTCAGGATTCAGAACACAGTGGTCAGGGTCGGCTTTAATAAGAATTTGTTTCTACCCAAGCAAACATTTCTTAGCACAATCGGGATAGAAAGACTGGGGAAAAATCATAATTTTCCAACCTGTACCATGCAGTCTTAGATGGTAGTTCATAGCTCAGTGTGCTAGATTATGAATGTAACTTTGAACTGCACAAACAACAGAATCTCTGTGACAAAAGCAGTAAGCCTGTGAGCTTGCACATAAAATATTGTTCTTTGATATGCATAGCACAGGTCTTTTTCAGGGGCAATATTACAGTCCGGCCAAGTACCACGCATCAAGGGATGGACTAATACATTTTAGTATTGATGTCCGCATCACCGCACTAAGGGCCAGATGTAGGTAAATACCATTTACCGATTCTAAAATACAGAATGTTACCGATTCGGTATTTTAGAAGGGGTAAATGGTATGAAGGTATTCATTCGGTAATTTTTACCGAATCAGTAAAATTCGGTAAATACCGGTTCGGTATTCCCCATTCATTCCTTTGGGTCTGGAGGCCCATAGGAATGAATAGGGAATACCGAATCGGTAAATACCGAATCGGTAAGAGGGGGAAGACCTACAAGGGTGGCAGGGTGTCACATTGACACGCTGTTGCACCCCTGAATAGTGCATGGGTGCACAGGTGGCACACATACATGCCCTAAGGGCATGTATGTCTGCCACATGGCACTGTTAAAAAAGCACAAAATTGATTTTTTAAAGGTTTTCGTTATTTACCACCAACTTGTAGTTGGTGGTAAATAACGAATCCTTACAAGTGAAAAGCACTCACTTGAGTGCTTCCTACATTAAGGATTCGGTACTTTACCGAACCGGTATTTAAGAATTCGGTAATTTACCGATTCCTTAAATTAAGGATTCGGTAAATTACCGAATCCTTAAATTAGGCCCCTACATCTCAAATGCCAAATATTGGTCGGTAACGGCCGAAATTCGGTAATTTCGACCATTACCGACCGGTATTAGCCTTCCTACATCTGGCCCCAAATGCGTTAGTCACGCATACTGTTGCTCCTGGGAGAATCACAACACAGTGCTTCATATTATAACAAAAGCAGCCACTGCCAGCACCTGCTGTTCTGCTGGCTATCCAGTGCCGCAATTAGGAGCTTATAACTGACTCCGCTCTAGCTGTTAGGGAGCAGTGTTGTGACCTATAGTGTCAAAACGTCTCTGAAAACACACTACTTAATCCCTCTCTAAATCTGCTTTGGAACTCATCCCTGAGAACTGGCATCTATCCTTCGATTTGGAAGTTGGCACTTGTTCAGCCAATCCTCAAGAAAGAGGAAGCAGATCCTGCAGAACTAAAAAACTTTAGGCCCATTTCCCTCCTACCAGCACCAGCCAAAATCTTTGAGAAGGAAGTACAGAAACAGCTATATGAATTCCTAGAGTTTTACAAACTACTTCATGACTCCAAGTCTGGCTTCATGTCAGGATACAGCATGGAGACAGCTCTGCTGGAAGTAGCAGAGACAATACGGGAGACCATGGATAAAGGTAGCTGTGTAATGCTGGTGCTGCTGGACTTGTATGCAACGTTTGGTACAGTGTCTCATAAGATCCTTTTAGACAGGCTCAGGCAGTTGGGAGTGATGGGGACAACTTTTGCCTGGTTCTGCTCCTTTTTCGAGGGCCTTGAGCCTGACTCTTTTTAATATCTACTTCGCTCCCCCTGCCTCACTAGTAGAGCAGCATGGTGTAAGTTTTGTCTCATATGCTGATGATACTCAGCTTGTGTTCTCCTTCAGAGATCACTCTGAGGCAGCATTTACCTACTTCAAACAGTGTCTGATTGACATATCATCCTGGATGACTGACAACTGCTTGAGGCTAAACACTGATAAGACCGAGGTGCTGTTTTTTAATCAGCCACCCCCTCCACTCGTCCTTGGGTAATGCCATCCCCTTTGAATCTGCCTGTGTTCCCAGGGCACTGCAAGCCAGAGATTTGTATAGTTGTCACTGCTGGGCAGTGATCAAAAAGTGTTTGTGGGCCAATCTCTACACTGTCTAACTAAATATTCAGGGACCCAGACATCAGCATGAGGTCTGCTCTTGAGAATATAACGTGCTTGTTTGAAAAATGTATATACTGTGCCAAGTCATCATGGAAAAGCCTCCACAAGGCAAACAGTTTATGTTGCTCCCATAAGCTTATAAGTATTACAGCTCCTAAATGTACCAACTGCTTTAGAGTTAGATCAGTCTAGGAAGACCTGTATGCGAGCACTAAACCCCCAGCTTATATCCACAGGGAATCCAGGAATTCCTCACCTAGTCTAATTGTGTCTTTGTTAAAACCAGGGGAATATGACTCATTACAACGCGTACTTATACCACGCTTGCCATTACAACACAGGTATTACTACGGGTTGTAAATTACAACAACATGCCCTTACATCGCATATTTTTACCACGCATATACCTTTACCACACATGCCATTACAATGCAAAGACATGCATGGTAAAGGTATATATGTGGTAAAAGTATGAAATGTAAGTGACACTACCATGCCCTACCCTAATCCCTAATGTAGTACCCCTGCATGACTCTACCCTGACCCCAAGTTCTCTCCCTCCATTAACACTACCCTGCCCAATCCCCGACACTACCCTAAACCCCAAAACACTACCCCACACTACACACACCTGAACACCAACCTAAACCCTAAGACACAACCTGCACTACACACACACACACACCACACCCCTGCCCTAAACCCTAAAACACTACCCTAACTACACACACACAACAACACTACCCTAAACTCTGAAACACTACCCTACCCTATACCCTAAAACACTACCCTACACTACACACACACCACAACACTACCCTAAACCCAAAAACACTACCCTGCACTACATACACATTACAACAGTACCCTAAACCCTAAAACACTACCCTACTCTGCACTACACACACACCACAACACTACCATAAACCCTACAAAATTCACCGCCACCCCAGGCCCAATTCCCCCTTACCTCTTGTGGTTCCTCACTCCTCCTCTCATGTCGTCTGAGGGGCACTGCACTGTGCACATCTTTGTGAGGAAACGGAAGAGCCTCAGTTTCCTCACAACGAGGTGGATCGCCATTACATCCCATGCGTTATAAAAGCACATGCGATGTAAAACAATGCATAGTAATGGCTAGGCGTTGCTACATCACATGCGTTGTAACACTTGCGATGTAGTGACATGCGGGGAAACAGCTGCTTTGTAATGGCTGTTTCCCAAACCAGGGATGTCTAAAATGGCGGGATAAATGTTAAACAATGTCAGAGTTAGCCTTTCTGTGATACCAGGTAATATTACATGGTGCCCAATACTGTCTATTAGTGCTTTTACTAAATTAAAATGTATCTGGGAGTGTGTCATGGTGAGTACCATTCTAGCTTGTGTTATATTATATGAGGGGTATCTGTGATGTCACTGTTGCATTATGAATCCTGCATGGGTATGTATCAGTAGATGTGTGTGCTGCTTCATTAAAATGCTGACATTTCCCCCTATCAGGTATTTAAGGATCTTTTTAGTTGTACTAATGGATTTTGGACACACAACAAGTACTGTAACCACCACCAACTAATATAAACCGCCTCCCCACACACACACCGGCAACAGAAATCTGTCAGTGAATTTAAAACATATTACCCAACCTACCTTGTGGCATTTAAATCAGGTAACTGGCATACCCACATAATCTTTATCCTACCGTTGAATACCACGTTGACTACTAGGTGCCCAGCACTTGTTGTGGATTAATCAATTATAAATCTTCCCAATTTTTAACATACAAAAATGTTTACCCAGGAGTCATTAGCCAAGTCATACATTGTAATCCTGGACCTCAGTTTTACAGTGCTCTCTCCATCCAAGTACTCTAGCTCCAATTCTCGGTCATTTAAGCGACTGCGCTTTTCCCTGTTTGATCTTCCAGCAGCTCCATGGCTGATTTCTATGAAGTAATGAAATTAATCTTGACATCAAGCATCACTTGCAGTTTAGCTGGGAACAATATTGACTACTGAACATTATATTCCCGAAGTATTTTCTTAACACTATTAAAGGCTTTCAAGGCATTTTGAACTGCTGTGTAAAGTTAGGGAAGATAGACACTCTTAATCATTTATATGTAAGATCTCATTCTCTTTCTCCTTGCTGAGGGTAAGATTGCAATCTGTATAGTTCATCAGCTTGTGTTACAGCAAACGATGATGGACAGAATGCTGACAATGCAAACATTCTCCCCCAGTCAAAAGATCTGGGTTAAATTCATCGTTCTTTTGCCCTCTACGCCACCCAGTTTGAACCCAGCCATTTGCAAATCAGTCTTGACCCTGTGCCCTTTGGGATCAGCCCACACCAAATGCCCAGGCCAGGTCCTCCCTGGACCGGAAACAAGCATCCTGGGACCGGTTTCAGGGTATGTCACCCTTCTGAAACCAGTCCTAGGATGCTTGTTTCCAGTCCAGGGAGGACCTGACCTGGCAGTTCAGGCTGGACTGTTCCCATTGCGTGCAGGGTCAAGACTGATTTGCATATGGCTGGGTCAAAACTGGAATGGCATGGTGAGCAAAAAAACGATGGATTTAGGCCCAGGTCTCTGTACTGGGGTGAATGTATGACATTGCTCTGTATTCTGTCCATCAATAGTTCTTTTTGCATTTGTCAACCCGAGTGGGAGGGGTATGCCCAGACGTGGGTCCTGTGCTCTCCATGCCACTAGAGTCAAGCTATCCTGGCTGATGATGGCTGTAAACCCGAAACTGGTCCTAGGATGCTTGTTTCCAGTCCAGGGAGGACCTGGCCAGGTCGTTTGGGCTGGACTGTTCCCATTTGGCGCAGGATCAAGACTGATTTACATATGGCAGCGTCAAAACTGTAATGGCATGGTGAGCAAAAAAACAATGGATTTAGGCCCGGATCTCTGTACTGGGGTGAATGTATGACATTGTTCTGCATTCTGCCCATCAATAGTTCTTTTTGCATAGTTCATCAGCTTGGCTGTAATTGTTCTCAAAGTGTGGCTTGTTGCGGGTTTTGGGGATGGCAAACTATGAACTCCCTCCTTAATAGAAAATTGAGAAAAGTCTCTCAAACTTTTCTCAAAAATTGTTCAATAAAGGTTTCAAATATATGGCATGAAAAACCGCCCTACCATACATTATAAGGGTATTGCAAGTCACTGAGGACTTCTATGTCCATTTAGAGGAACAACGCTGAAGACCAAGCTCCTTTATAAGGGGATGGAACTCTGAGGTGACTTGAAATATCCCTATGTACAGCAAGAGGTACTTTATTCATTATAATACATGGTCATACTATCACCTTTCCCCACAAACCATTTGCATCCTTGGTGCGTAGGTCTTTCATATGAAAAAGAGAGGATATTTGCAAACATGAGGAATAAGAACAGAATCTCTAGTTCAAACATCAAAAAAGATGTTAGATATTTTTTGCAGAAAGATATTATAATCAGTTTAATACAAGTCAGTTTTTTTTTAGAAGGCACCTTAGCTCAAAATGTGTAGAAACATGCAGAAAGACACTTATGTTTCTATAATTACCTAAGAAGTGCAAAACATTAACATGTTGCCATAAATATCTCCTTTCTGCTTGGCACTTTACAGCAAGTAAAACAGAGCAGAAGAAAGAAAAGTAACATTTTGTTTTTTTCCTTAAATCGCTGCTTTAATTATGCCCTGTGACATAACCTGCCTTTCCTCTCTGCTGCTGGTTCTGGCAGCAGGCACTGTGACTTCAGAACTCAACAGTAATAAGTTATTACAGTTGAGGTCTGACGCCTTTGTTTATAATAGGTGACAGGGGGCGTGGCTTGGATTGCAATGGTGAAACTCACCCAAGATCTGTGCTCCGTCATACCCTGGGAGCAAACTAAGGACATATGCCAGAAATGCCGAACTGAAACGAGAAGTAAACATCACGGAGGACGTCTGAATAGCGTGGCTGGTAGAGGCAGATTTTGGAGCGCTGGAGGTGCGACATAGAAGAGAAATCTCTGGAAGAAGCTCAAGCACAAGAGGGCAGGAAAGATCCAAAGATGGCGTGCATCTGGTAAGAGCCAGCCCCGGGAGACCCCCAACCCCTGAAGATGAAAGACGAGAGGCAGTACAAGTTCGAGGGCGAGGAGGCAAACAAAGCAGTGTTCTCCCACTCACTCACCCGGTAGGTGCACATAGATGAACATGTGAGAAATCCAGCGTACATAGACCGGAGGGCAGTAACGAAACCGCAACCGCATGAGGGGGCCGCCATTCTGAAGAAGGAGCAGCGAGCCAGCGTAACCACAAGGCACTGGTGGAACCAGAGGCAGCTAGAGACCCAAAAATAGCATGGGGTGCAAAGAAGGGCAAAGGGAGTCGTAGAGGCACACGTCCGAGGATTACACAGATTGCACCCAAAGAGAACTCGATATCTAGCAGGGAGCGGATTCATGGCCGGGACCCGACGGAGAGAAACGAAACTGCAAGGAACAGAGGCAGCCGCCATTTTGAGGGGGTTGTGAGAAGAGCCAGACACCGGACAACAGCGGATGCTCAATAGGAGTACGAAGTGCCCAGGCAGAGTAAAAGGAGTCGCAAAAGGAGTCACTGGGGGGGGCAACGGTTCCTGGCTGTGCTAGGGCTGACGGCAAGAAGCGGAGGTGAGAAGTTGACTGTTATGCCCGTCGAGAGCATTAAGGAAACGAAACTGCAAGTATTAGGGGGGCCACCATTTTGCACTAATAAAAAAATAAAACAATGCAAGGAGGAAGAGTATTGCTCTAGTAAGACAGACCCCAACCATCCCAACAGAGGAGGGGTAGAAGCACTTGAGTCGGGAAACTGAATCCACACCTGTAAATGCCCAAAACAAAAAAACGCTGAGATACCTCAGAAGAGCCGGCAACCGCGAGCAGGGTCATCTCGGGACCAGGCTGGCCTACAGGCAAGAGAGACAAAAAAGCCCATCGGCACTCTCCCCCCAAAAAACTTAACAACAAGCAGTAACTGAGGCTAAAAGAGGCTGCGAGCCCCAACGTGCAAGGTTGCTAATCTAGCAGGAAAGCTGGGCCCCCTTACAGGAGAACAGCCCCAGAGTTTCAGACCAACACAAGCAAGCGGAGACCGGGACGGGGACGGGGGTGGGGGGGCTGGCAACACCGGCAGCGCTGCATCACTCCGCTGGAGTTCAGAAAGAGCCAAAACACAAACTATCTGTGAGGAGGGCTAAACCCGCTGAGAAAGTCTACCAGTGGGAGTATATCAAAAGGACAACAGAAGACAGTACCTAGCATTTGGGTCCGACACAAGGGGGGGCCACAGATATATGCACTAAGAGCACAGCTGAGACCTGCTAGAGGAGTCTGGTCAACAATCTTAGAGGCCAAGAAAGAAAAACTGTGCTCAACGAATCGCATCCAAAAGAAGAAAAATAGGACACCCCAGGCATAAGGGTTAGGGGAGAAACAGTGGAGGTGGCTACTACAAAAGCTGCGCGGAGGACCCAGGAGCAGAAGAGAAGTCAAGAGACAAGAGTCTTAACCCAAGGAAACTCCACAGACAACCTTAGCACGATCGTACCCCTGCCACTGCAGAGACAACTAATCACAGCTCAAAAAGGAGGACAAGAGATACAAGCTCCAATTAACCAGAAGAGGCCTGACAACCATGGCCAGGACAGAGGGGAAATTCCAGCAGCAAGAAAAGAAGGGAGACATACAAACAGACTCCCCCATCAAACAAAAGCAAGATATCAATTCCACACTCGACATGATCCTGGCTGAGGTCCATGATCTAGCCAAAACAACGAAACAAACCACAGACGCTATCCAGCTGGAACTGGCAGCTGTCAGAGCAGACATCCATGCTGCAAATAACAGGCTGATGGTAGTCGAGCAGCGAGTTAGCAATATTGAGAATGAAGACCAACAAACAAGTAAAACCCTCTATGCACTATTCAAAACCACGCTAATGCTACAAAGTCAGACCGCAGAGTTGGAGGACAAACACAGGAAAGGCAACATAAGAATTCTAGGTGTGCCGGAGGGGGAGGAGGACAAAACAGGGTCATGCATGGCCCTAATTGAGGTGCTGATCCCAAAAATAACGGGAATCAAATTCAGGCAACCACTTGAGCTTGACAAGGTATACAGAGTCCCAGCTGTCAAATCGGCAAACCGGGCAGGTCCGCGCCCAATCATTTGCAAACCATTACACTCAATGCACACTGAAGCTATTTTCGGGGTGGCAAGGAAGACACAGAATATGCAATGGAATGGGCACAGAATAATCCTCATGCAGGGCCAATCCAAGACAACGGTAGACACGACAAAAGGCTTTTTAGCGCTGAGGGACAAACTGAGGAAAGAGAACATAACATTCGCTTTCGCAGGGCATGCGAAATTCAAAATCATTGGCAAAGGAAAGACGATCTTCTTTGAGGAACCGGGTGAGCTGAACAGATACCTGAAAGGACCATTACAGCAAGTAATGGAAACAGCACAAGCGGGAACAAGTAAAAGAAGAGCGTCACCAGAACTAAGAGTGGAGTAACGGCAGAGATGAAACAAGCTTCGAAAGGCGCAAAAGATAACCGCATCTACCTCAGAAAATCAACAAGCGACTACCTTGGACCATAAAGAAACAACGCATCTACCTCATACGGACAGAAAAAAAAAAAAAGGGGAACGAACCAACTATCTCAGCCTGACAAACACAACACAAGAAAACAACCACAACGGAACACCCGAGAACATATGTGATGCCGTGATGCCAAAGATATGAGACTGTTGACCAATCAGAGGAATCTAAGGACAAGAACTTTAGCAAACAATATATCCTTTTCCTCTATAGAAATAGCGCTAAAGGGAACCTAATGGAGGGAGGAGGGGGGTGGGAGGAAGTGGGGGGAAAGCCCAACACATAGGAGAGAACTAACAACAGATCACCCCAAATGTCAGTGACACAAGTTGGCTGCCCGCCCAACGACTCTTAAGCAGTCAAGCTGTGGTGTACATTAAAACCTCTTCTACTAACCGGGGGACTCTAGGGTTAGCCAAATGGCGTGGGAGGAGGACACATAATTTGAGATACCTGAGGAACTTCTCGAAAAAAACACAATGCACACCGACAATGGGTTGGTCCCCTATGAAACGAGGAAGGGGGGGAGAAGGCAACTGAATCCAAGAGTATGATCTCCCGGGGGGGGGGACGGAGCAGGGATATTGCTGTCGCACGTCCAGTGTACGATGTTTTGCTAGGGGGGGTGGAGGGAGGGAGGGGAGGAGGGTTTAGGGAGGGGGGAGGGCTGTTTGTACTGTCTGTTTCGTCTATATACACATACGATATCCATTGTCCTCTACTCTATCACTTTGATATCAACTTTTCCTACACTTACAAGAAGGAACAGGGAACCAGACCCTTGGGGGGGTCGGGCCCTACACAAGAAAACACAGACAACACACACGGAAATTAAGTGCTAAAAACGATCTAACCACTCTCAGAACGCACGAGAAAAAACGGCCACAATCACCAGTGACACACCCCAACAGTAGCTCACTAGCTTCAAATCTAAAAATAGTGTCTCTAAATGTTAAAGGTCTCAACCACCCTTTAAAAAGGACTATCTAGCTAAGACCAAAGGAGACGTTCTCCTACTGCAGGAAATCAGACTCTCACTAGAAGACTCACAAAGACATAGGGGCCCATTATGATTGCGGATAATTCGCATCCTCCGTGCCGGCGGAAGCCGCCGTCGGGTGGGAGGATGCGGATTATCCGCTGCGGACTGAAGAAATACCCCCCGTCAGATTAGGATGGATATTTTTTTAGTCCGCAGCTTTTCCTCCACGGTCGCCTTCCGACTCTAACATGTCTGGCGGTGTCTATCAGCCAGGCATATTAGGATGTCTGCGGTCCTATGCCTTTCCACGGCGGCATTTCTGCAGTGGAAAGGCATGCGGTCTTTTGTTTGGGGGCCCGTTGCGGGCCCCCAGGGGTAAAGGGGGGGTGGGGGTTGCACATGGGGGGTACCTATGGTACCCCCCTGCCTTTGCGTGCACGAAGCAGCAGGCACCACGCGGTGCCTGCTGCTTCGTGCATGCAAAGGTCAACATGCATTTTTTAACCTTGCGGCGGGTGCTGCTTGAAGCAGCATCCGCCGCAATGTTAAAGGTAGGGGATGTGACCGCCAGGGTGGCGGTCACATCCTAATTGCCATGGAGGGACCGCCGCTGCCCATGCGGACGGTCCCTCTTCCTGGGCGCCATCATAATAGGGCCCTAAGTGCGAGGTGTATTGGTAAGATGGCCTGCTCCCCAGCATCTGGTAAGAAGCAGGGGGTGATCACGCTGGTATCTAGGAACTCCAAAATTAAGATAGTGGACCAACAGAATGATGAGACAGGGAGGATACTCATCACACAGTTAAAAAGAGGAGAAGAGACCATTCATCTTGCTAACATATACGGGCCGAACAAAGATGACCCAGATTTTTGGGAGGGAGTATCGAGGGGACTGGATGGAATCCCCCAAAAGGAATTACTAGTAGTGGCAGGTGATTTTAATATTGCACTAGACCATACACTAGACAGACAATCACACTGCCTCTCACTACCGCCTAAATCTCAAGGCACTTTAAGGAACATCTGCATCAAATACAATCTCAAGTACCCATGGCGTCTGCAATACCCAGTCACCAGAGACTACACATTCTACTCCAACCCACACAATTCCTACAGCAGGATAGATTACATTTTAATCTCAGGTACACACACACACTTAATAGACCACTCAGACATAGTGGCTAGGACTATCTCAGACCACTCGTGCCTCAGCCTATTGCTGTGCGGACGACATAACGAGGACCTACCACGTAGATGGAGGTTCAACAGCGATGTCCTGGCAGAACAGAACAACAAAAATAAAATAGAAGAAGGCATTAAAGAATATGCAAGACTTAATGACACACCGGACATGGACCCTAGGTCCGTATGGGACTCACTTAAGGCAACAATCAGGGGCACAATAATAGAGACTAAAGGAAAAATGAAAAAGAGGGCAAAAGCTCAACTAGAGCAACTGGAAGAAGAAATAAAAGGACTAGAAGCAGCACATATCTCAGAGCCAAAGAACAGTTCCACATTAGTAATGCTCACAAAGAGGAAATACAAATACAATAAAATCCTGAGCGAAAGGTCAGGACTGTGGGTGAACAAGCATCAGGCAATCTACCTCTGTGAAGCTAACAAGGCAGGGAAGAGTCTAGCCTCTTATCTAAAGCATTAAGAAAAGCAACACTCCATATCATCGATCACTGACTCGAAAAACAACACACACACAAGCCAGAAGCAGATACTAAGAACCTCCAGCAAATTTTACCAGGATCTATGCAAGGAAGACCAGTCCTTGGATGTGAAAGGAAGCACAGGGTACCTAGGAAGACTAAACCTACCAAAGATAACAGACGAGGAAGCACGCACCCTAGGACAGGAGATAAGCGAAGCAGAAATTGAGGGGGCAGTGAAGTCTCTTAGAGACAACAAGGCCCCAGGTCCGGATGGCTACACGACCACATTTTACAAAACATTCCTGGGCCTCTTTACCCCTACCATGAAGAAAGTCTTCAACCACCAGGATAAGGCAGGAGCAGTGACTCAGTCAATGTCTGAAGCAAACATAGTAGTAATCCCAAAAGAAGGCAAGAACACACAACTACCCCAAAATTATAGACCTATCTCACTAATCAATGTAGATTGCAAAATCTATGCGAAAATACTGGCTTCAAGACTGAACAGGGTATTGCCAAAGTTAATAAGCAATGCACAAGTAGGATTCCTAAAGACGCGCATGTCGCATGACAACAAAAGACTCCTGTGTCACATACTAGAGCGATCTGCGGAGACTAATGAGCCTGCGGTGGCCATAACATTAGACGCCGAGAAAGCGTTTGACAGGGTATACTGGCACTTCCTAGAGCAGTGCTTGCGGATTTTCAACCTGGGGGAGGCATTCACAAACAAAGTAATAGCCCTATATAAAAACCCTAGTGCAAGGATAGTAATCAACGGAGCGGTCTCAGAACCCTTCAACCTCCAGCGGGGGACAAGACAGGGCTGTCCTCTGTCGCCCTTGCTATTTCTGCTGGCCCTAGAGCCACTGTTCAGAGATATCTGTGCCAATGACAAGATGAGGGGTTTTACCATCAATGAGGTGACAGTTAAACTAGCCGCATATGCGGATGACATTCATATAATAATGGGAATACCTCAATCTTCTATCAATGTCCTAATGGAGACCATAGGAAAGTATTCCATCCACTCTGGATTTAAGATAAACAAAGACAAATTGGAGTGTAAACCCCTTAACATACACACCACCAAAGAAACACTGGGGGATTCAGGCCTTGCCTGGCAGACCGGGTTCATTAATTACCTGGGAATACAATTCTGCAGGGACCTCAGGAGCACACTAGATCAGAATGAGAGCCAGTTAGTTGCAAACATAAGGGGGCTCCTCGAAGCATGGTCACCTAGATACATAACATGGTTGGGGAGGATGGAGACAATCAAAATGATGATCACACCAATGGTCAATTACTTAGCCAACATGCTTCCCCTAACACTAACAGACGATTTCCACCCAAAAATAGACAAGCTGATCGACACATTTTTGTGGAGGGCTAAGAGAGCGAGGATGAGCCTGAAGAAGCTAAGGCTACATAAGAATCTAGGAGGGCTGAACCTGGCAGACTTCAAAATGTTCCAAACTGCTTTCCTCGCAAAACAAGGGGCATACTGGGTTCTCCCTGAACAAGACTATGCGCCAGTCTGGCTCAACATCGATAGGAGCCTACTAGATAACCTTAAGCCCATAACCCTCCTCACAGCCAATAAATGCACACACCCCACTAACCCAATACTCAAAAACACACGTAATGCCCTGCTCAAAGTAGACCAAAAAATGGACATCAGCATAAAAAACACGAGATGGGAATCATTATAGGGGAGCAGGAAGATAAAGTACAGGGGAAAACAACTATCTATAGAGTCATGGAAGAGAATGGGCATCTCCTACCCGAGCCAGCTAGATGTGGAAGATACCCCAGCCACCTTTAACATCCCTTAATAAGAATTTTATAACTTACTTAAGATTAGAACCGCCCTGTCTAAAGCGAAACTCAGTAAGCGCAAACCCTCCATCATCCAGTACATGAATAACATTAACAGAACAATACGCCAGGTGTTACATCTGTACTGCCTACTACGACCCGGATCCACAAAGCTAAACAAAAAAGTAACCCCATACTGGGAGAAAGAACTGGGGGCCACACTTAGCGATAAAGAACTACAACTTCTATGGTCTTCCCCCACACAAAAAAAATCTCCCCAGCACTAGCACAGACAAAATCCTGGACATTACACAAGATCTATTGGACACCAGCTCATCTGGCGACTTTAGGACTCAGAGAGAACGACCTTTGCTGGAACTGCGACAAAGCGAAGGGCGACCTGGCACACCTAATATACCAATGTCCCAAGGTCAGCAAATTCTGGAATAAAATCGTCAACTTCATAAACAATTCACTAGGATGTACACTCAAGCCAGAATTTGCCTCCCTCACAACTGCATTCCTAACTACAGAGCTAGACTCACAACAAGATAGAGACCTATATGACCAGCTTATGACAGCAGCGATAAAAATAGTCCTCACCATCTGGAATGACACCTCCAAGGCAACCTTCAAGGTCTGGGTCAACTGGGTGACATACCTGAGGGGGGCGGACACAATTGCCCTCCAACAATCACCGTGGAAACAACAACGCAGGGGCATGTGGGAGGCCCTAGATAAATACCTGGACGCATATGACCCGCCATGAACTATACCAACACAAGACACTCAGCCTGACCTCATACCCCCCCCCCCACGGGACCTAGTCAGTCGCAAGAATAGCAAACTTCTTGTATCTTTTCATCTCCTTTCTTATTTCTTCCTTCTTTCCTTTCCACACCTCTTTCTACCCTCTAGGGGAGCAATTGGACAAGGGGGTCAGTCTAGTACGAACAATCTGTAAAGTAGCGCCTCAATAACCAGTGATCCTTAGCTGGAGACACTGTAACGAGATTTCCATGAAGAATGTATGTTTCATGTTTTATGTGTATGTAAAAACAATAAAACTTGTTGAAATTAAAAAAAATATATAGGTGACTGGGTGTGTCACATGGCACCTATTGTATATGAGATCTAATATCCCCTGCAGTACATTGTAAGAATATTGCAAGTCACAGAGGAGCTCCATAACCATATAGAAGAACAAGGCAGTCGGGAATATTTCAACTAAACAACTCCACGTAATCAAACCAATAAATTATGCTAAATTCACCATTTCTGTGAAAGTGGTAAGAGTATTGTGATGTATACTCTCCTCTATAAGATTATTTACACAATTTGTATTTGCATCGGTTTTAGTAAGGGTGAGGTGCGAGAATTTTTAAATAAAATAAAATAAAATGTGATATTATGTTGTCTTTTAGCACAGGTACATTGACCCCTGGTACTGTGTTAGTCAGGAATTAGCAAAATGTGTTTTAATATATACTTTTTTTAAAGTACACAATATTTATTTTTAATGTAATGTTATTTTCCCTCTTGCTTTCTATGCAGAGATTCTTGCCCCATTGTTAGAAGAACCCCACCGCAAACAGAAAGTTACAAATAGAACCTTTGTAGTTGTAAAGTTGTCCCTAAGAGTTTTCATACCCTAATTTGAGGGGTGGAGACATGGAAGTCCAAATCTAAGTGGAGATCTCTGCAAGAAAATGGTGCATTTCATCCATAAGATATCTACCTAGGTGTAAGTGTAATCTGCACGTGTGGAAATTTCCACATGTAAACCAAACTTTGTGAAAAGGCCCCTACATGTGCTGCAATACATAGAAAGGGATTATTGGTAGTGCTAAAAAACCTTTAAACAAAAAGAAACAATAAATGCAAACCTTTTAAAGTACTTCTATTTTGTCATCTCCTAGCTCTAAGGAAGGGCAGAAAAAATTTGCATTATTTTTAAGTGAAGTGCTTCAAAATTAAATCTGATCGTTCACTTTTGTCCAGAGGTTTTAATAATGTTTATTTCTTCTCAGGAATGCAAGATGGCTCAACTGCTTCTCAGGGTGTGGCTGAATTTCGTGTGCCTTCTGTACACGGCACCTCAATATACCAGAAGCCAGGATGTGTTCTTTGGTCTGAAAAACTACACCGAATACAGAGTTGGTAACATGAACATGATTATCACTGTACCACATGGTGGAGATAAGCTACCAACTGAAATACCAAACCGAGATGCAGGATGCTGGAACTCAGATTCTGCCACCTGCCAGTTTACTCACAATTGCCCTGCTGGATCGCAGAAAGACTCAGAGAAGTGTAAAGTTTCGACATTGCAAGACAAGTATACCTTAAACGTGGCATTAAATCTCGCTAAGGAAATCTGCGCTCTCACTGGTGGATACTGCCCTCACATTGTGATAAATCACCTGGGAAGATCCAAGCTGGATGCCAACAGGGAAAAGGAGGAGGCTACTTTTGGGGTACTCCAGGCAGAGATAGCATGGAAGGAGTTTATGGATTTCATAAATAAGTCAAAATCCCAGATGGGAAGGGGGCTTCTGGTGGATATTCATGGCCAGGTCCATCCTGAACAATGGATAGAGCTGGGATACACCTTGTCCAAAGCAAGCCTTGATTCTGGTAGATTTACTGCAGCTCAGTCATCCATTTACCAACTCTCACAGGAGCACAGGGAAATCCCTTTTGAAACACTTCTTAGGGGAGAAAGAAGCCTAGGGAACTTTATTGAAGAGCAGAATGGTATTAACAAATACATTTGTGTTCCTTCTCCCAAAAACCCTGGTCCCAGTGGTGGAAACTATTTTCCAGGTGGTTATATCACCGAAAGGTTTGGTTCTAAGAAGTCAGGGCTGGTGGACGGTATCCAGATTGAGCTGCCACGGTGGATAAGGGAAAACAATGAGCGTCCCAAATTTTGCATGGCTTTAGCAAAGGCCATGATGAATTTTTGGCAAACAAACTATTGCAACCAATCTGAATCCAAATTAGTAGGATGCTGAGGAGAGTGGGAATAAATCACCACAGTCTTTTGAGGAGTAGTAATTTCAGTGGAATAGTCAATGATATTAAAAGTTGTAAACTTATAATCACATCCTCTTGACTGTTTATTTTGGGAAATAGCTACAATGACAACTGATTTTTATCCAGATTCAGTTCTAAAAGTATAGCCCCAGACACTACTGAACACTTAAAAAAATCTCTTTATTTTCAGAAAACATACTAATTATGATTACATTCATTGGCTATTTCCAGCAAGCTCACAATTTGAAAATAAAGGGCCTAATTTTGAGTTTGACGGCTGGTGTTAGTACCATTGCCGTGGTTGAGAACTTTGCTCCCACCATGGTGAGGGTTCTCTGCCCACTTAATTTAGAGAGGTCTGCCGGCTCAGTAGACATCTCTTGCATTTACGGAAACCTCTGTCATGGCTGTTCCTGTAAATGCATTGAAAGTGTGCCATGTGGCTCGGTGAGCATGATGCCACCACATCGCACACTTTAATTTTCCTTTTTTTTATTTCGAAAAACAAAATCCCAAAGGGGTATTTAGTCTTTTTTTTTAAATAAAAAAAACACTGACCCCATCATCATGGGAGTTTTCTCCCATGGTGTGGTGGTCATTAAAAAGTTTTTACATACCGCTACTTGTGGCCGCTCTAAATCATGTGGGCGGACGAATGGCCAAAGGCAGCGTAGATGGAATAGTGCCAGTCGTCTACAGACTGAAGGCCTGCTCATCTGTATATCAGGCGGGTTTGACCTTCAATTTGGCAGAAAGGGTACTCTGTTGCCTTTGCGATGGAATACCCTCCGTGATAACCTCTAAATCAGGCCCTAATTCTGCTATTTAGTCATCAATTGTTCTTTTATTATACATGAAGATGTTTAAAAATAAAAAAAATAATTTGCATTTAAATTGTAAATAGCAAAGCAAAAGCAGTAAGACACCTTGGTGGGAAGATTTCAAAGCTTGTACTGGCACTGGAAGTAGAATGCACGTTGTGTCAGGTGTCTAAAGGGGATGTATGACGTTACAACGCATACTTTTACCACGCCTACCATTACCACGCATTTTTTACAACGCAGGATCCATGACAACGCATACCATTACCACGCATGTATTTACAACGCATATACCTTTACAACGCATACAATTACAACGTAAGTATTGGTAAGTATATATTATTTTTTAATATTTAATTAAAATTAATATAATGTAATTTAATTTAATTTAATTAAATGAATTTAATTTAATTTAATGTAATTTAATTTAATTAATTTAATTTAATTTAATCAATTTAATTTAATGTAATTTAAATTTAATTATATTTAATTTTTACACTGTACCCTTTTACCCAAAAACCCAAAACTGACCCTGAACCCAAAAAATACCCCTTTTACCCAAAAACTCAAAACTGACCCTGAACCCTAAAAATACCCCTTTACCCAAAAACCCCAAACTGACCCTGAACCCAAAAAATACCCCTTTTACCCAAAAACCCGAAACTGACCCTGAACCCTAAAAATACCCTTTTACCCCAAAACCCAAAACTGACCCTGAACCCTAAAAATACCCCTTTACCCAAAAACCCCAAACTGACCCTGAACCCTAAAAATACCCATTTACCCAAAAACCCAAAACTGACCCTGAACCCTAAAAATACCCCTTTACCCAAAAACTAAAAACTGACCCTGAACCCTAAAAATAACCCTTTACCCAAAAACTGAAAACTGACCCTGAACCCTAAAAATACCCCTTTACCCAAAAACTGAAAACTGACCCTGAACCCTAAAAATACCCCTTTACCCAAAAACTGAAAACTGACCCTGAACCCTAAAAATACCCCTTTACCCAAAAACTGAAAACTGACCCTGAACCCTAAAAATACCCCTTTACCCAAAAACTGAAAACTGACCCTGAACCCTAAAAATACCCCTTTACCCAAAAACTGAAAACTGACCCTAAACCCTAAAAATACCCCTTTACCCAAAAACTGAAAACTGACCCTAAACCCTAAAAATACCCCTTTACCCAAAAACTGAAAACTGACCCTAAACCCTAAAAATACCCCTTTACCCAAAAACTGAAAACTGACCCTGAACCCTAAAAATACCCCTTTACCCAAAAACCCAAAACTGACCCTGAACCCAAAAAATACCCCTTTACAAAAAAAAACAAATAATATTTTTAATAAAATAATATACTTACCAATACTTACGTTGTAATGGTATGCGTTGTAAAAGTACCTGCGTTGTAAATACATGCGTGGTAATGGTATGTGTTGTAATGGATCCTGCGTTGTAAAAAATGCGTGGTAATGGTAGGTCGTGGTAAAAGTTGCGTTGTAAAGGTTGTATACCGTCTAAAGGTGGCTTAGTATGCTTTTGGGGGAGCCAGTAGTCCATTTGGAAGATTTATTTAGCACAGGTGCTTGTGTACTGATAAGTAATGTTTTGAAATGCAAAGTAGTGCAAATGGCAACGCCAGTCAACTTTCCATGACAAAATCTATATTTTGGTCTTAAAAATTGGTGAGTGCTGCACATATTATGAGAACTAAATACCCCAAGAAACCGAAATGACTTGTTTTGCATAAAAGACCGGGTATAATATATAGTTCAACTCCATACATAATAGTGAGCTAGACATCCTTATCATTCAATCAGGGGAATGCAATCTCTAATATCACTGTAAAAACTACAGTCTAATTCAAGAGAGTATTTATCAAGCCATGTGTACTATCATTGCATTTAATGGAGTTTCCCATGTGTAATAAATACCTCATGTCGATTTGAAGGGAGGTCTTGAAGAGATCCTACAGCAAACAAACATATGGCCCATTCTGGTACGATCTCCATTGTGTGGTATATCAATTGTGCATTTCACAGCTACACCAAGTCAAATCCACCCAAGTTTCAAGGAAGAAAGATCAGATGAGAGAACCTTTGCAGTGCTAGGGGTCTAACACTGGAGAAAGGGCCATATGTATGAAGCAAATTCGCATTCGCAAACGCTGAAATTCTGCGAATTTCAGCGTTTGCGAATACAATTTTGCAAAATGGTATGTATAAAGGAAAATCTGGTGCAAAATAGGGAATCTCAAAATTTGCGATTCCTTATTTTGCAATTGCATTTAAGGAATCGCAAAATTTGCGATTCCTTAAATGCAATGTATGAAGCAAAAAAAATTGCAAATTGTTCCTAAGGAATCGCAAATTACCACCAACTTCAAGTTGGTGGTAATTTGCGAAATCCTTGAAAAATGCCCATTTTCGCATTTTTCAAAGTGCCATGTGACGCACATACATGCCCCTAGGGTATGTATGTGCACCACATGTGAACCCATGCTTATTTCAGGGGTGCAACAGGGTGTCCTTTGGACACCCCTGCTCCCTTGAAATTATTCTCAATTTGCGATTTTCAAATTGCGAATCCCAAAATTGAGAATACCTTCCCGTTCATTCCTATGGGCCTCCTGGCCCATAGAAATGAATGGGAAAGTATTCCTTAATTGCGATTCGCAATTTGCTAATCGCAATTAAGGAATACTAAGAATTCGCCCAAAAAATGTGAATTTGTACATACATACCAATTTGCGATTCTAAACTACGGAATCGTAAATGGGTAGCTTGATACATATGGTCCCTATATATATTAGACATTAGTGTTGAATCAACTTTACTTCAGTAATGAAAGAAAGACAATGGTATTTGGCAACCTTTCAGTCACCCAGAGCTCCTACATTTACAAAACCCATCCTTCACTGTCAAACTCTCTTCCTGTATACATTGGTTTCCACCAGCATCCTAGAAATGCATAATGAATGATCCCTGGTGGATGAAAGCACTTGATAGAGGCTCATTATATCATTACAGAGCATTGGTTAGAAATATGACAATGGAATCACAGAAGGATATAAAACATGTTATGTTGTTTAAGGAAATGACACTCCTTTGCATGATCATCCCCATTTCTTTTAAACTTATGCTGTTGGTTATGAGAGTCTATACACTGGACCCTGAAAACCAGGCCCCAGTGCATGTGCTCTGACCTATAAAAACTAGTCAACTTGATTAAAAGTCCCTAGTGTAAACGCCTGATAAGTATATTTTTCCAAGGGACGGCAGCAGCTATTGTGACTCCTCTAAAGTGACATGGCAAAGCATGCCTTAAGGACTGCCCCTACCGCCTGAATGGCCAGTTTTAAAAACAGGATGTTCGACCTGGCAAAATAAACAATTACAAGGCCTAAACTTTCCTTTTTAATACGTATAAATCACTCATAAGGTAGGCCCTAAATTTCCCTTAGGTAGGGTGGATGGTAATTAAAAAAAAGGACAATGGTATTTAAGTTTTACATGTCCAGACAGTGAAAAATCTCCAAGGTTGTTTTTTTCGCTGTGGCAAGGCTAGCTCTCCCGTAGAAAAAAACTGAGTTGTGTTATTGCACATTATAATGCATAACTTAATTTAGGCAATAGTTAGAATTATGATTCAATGGCTCAAATTAATAGTAATTTAAAATCCAATCTAATGTTCAAGTCAGATTTTAAATTACTATTTTGAAAATGACACTGTCAAGAAGTCAACCTTTTCCTGCCTAAAGCCTCTACTAACATTTTCAGATGTTCATCTACACCTGTCACCTGGCAGCCTGCTGCCCCCCTGCAAAGAGGTGGGAATGGCCTTCTGGGAGGGAAATAAAAGCAAAAGGGCCTTGGCTGGGAGGACGTTTGACTTCCTACTGATAGGATGGCCCACCAGCTGCACAAGCTGCAAATGGGTATCCCTATCACAGGCAGATGTACCTCACACCTCGGCCTGCCACTGCCATTGTTCCAATAGCCAGAGTGACACCAATCCCATTGGCGAGGGAACCTGTTGAAGAACTGGTTTTCAGAGGGAGTTCTTTATTTCCCTAGACACACCTCAGCGGGTGTACCCTGAGTTTTGACCAAGGCAAGTTTGTCATGAATGTATTTTGGCAATTTCAAAGAAGAAAAAAACTATATTTTGATTTACTTTTGCCATTTACTTGGTTCCCTTCGTGGGAATCCAAAAACACAGGGTACCTTTAGAATTCCCCAAGATATATTAATATTTACCCTTGATTCTTTTTGTGAAATGACTTGGTGGAATCCTAAGTGTAAAATTTCCCAAACATGAACAAAAAGGGCTCATCATTGGGGATGGAAAAGCCTCAGGAGCTAACAAGTTAAGTTTAGTTTAATTATTAATATATACACTCTCCCTGATATTAAATTTGATTCTCTGGTTGTTTTTGATAACTTTAAAGATTGTGTGGGAAAAGATCTTCCAATTAGAATCCCAGTGAGTGCACAAAACGTTTTTTTAAAACTAATCTATCAGCTTTCCCTGATGTTTTTGATGGAAGCTTCTGTTAATCAAACAGTGGATTATATACACATTTTTACTCTATTATAAAACTGATGAAAAATCAGTTGGTAGCTCGTGCCACATTCTGGATACTATTTTTTTCAGTCCTAGGTCTCTGGGTAAATTTAAAATTGGTTATAATGCTGGATTTATGTTCAGTCAAGCAGCCGGTTTCTCTACCTCAATTCTCGGGTTGATCCTTTAAGAATTTTACAGCGATACCAAAGGTCATAGGTTGATTCTTAAATTTCTATTTGTTAACAAGAAACCTGTTAACAAATAGAAATTAGCTGTTACCTAATGATTTCATGCTAGAGAAGTAATGTATTGTGATAAGACCAGCATCACTTTCCATTTGAGTGCACGCTTCTAGGTAACTTGCATTATTATTATCTATAGACTTACCTTGGAGCTATAAGGTGATGGAATTGAAGTGTTCTTGGGATTGAGTTCTAGGTGGTGAGAGATTTTCCTAGGGAGATTTAAATCTGAGTTATTGAATAAATGACCATGGACATATTGCTTTTATGCCTCAATTCTATATTGCAATCCAATTCGGGTAAGCCAATTATAGGTGCATTGTCGGCACATATCAGACAATGCAAGTCAGATTTGTGTATTCTCCTAAGGACACTATGATGTTTCGTTAGAGAATCAAACATCTTTGGGTAGCCATAACAGAGACAACTAACAGACAGCATTGTTTCAATTAATTATTTTCTTAATGTGGAGGGGCTACCCACATGAAAGGCGTGGAGATATCTAGAAATGCAGTCTAGAACATTTATCCAACAGGGAATAGACTGCTGAAGTGTTATCTGGTCTAACAAGTTAGTTCTAAATCTGAATATTCCAATGGAATTAGACACCTGAAGTCAACCCAGGGGAGAAGATGATCATGAACACTTCAGAATTTAGGAAAACAATTTGGTGCAAATACCTAGGATCATTCTCTGATTCCTTTTTATGAATTTGCAGCAATTTCTAAGAACTAGATATCCTTTCCAAGGGGGCGGTGGGTGGAAGATTTGAAATTTGGACAACACAGACATATCCAAATGGAAGATTTACTAATGGCAGAAGTAATAAAAATGTTTACCCAACTTCAGTATCAACACAAACTCCACCCTTCACAGTACTATAGATATCTACAACTCAAGCATGTCCCTGACAGGGTGCAGAAAGACTAGATGAAAATCCAAGACATGCCCCCTCTAGAAAGAAGGGTACTCTGAGATGTACTAGGAAAGGCCATAATCACCCAAATCTATATAACAATGCTTGGGCAGATGTTTGCGGAATAGGGGCTGTTTCTACCACAGTTTGTAATGTGGTTATGGCATAGGATGCAGAGGTGCTGCCATCAGGTACTTTCAAGCAGGAACCATCAACCCATAATTCCCCCTCAGGATCTAACAAAGGTGTATCTTTAAGATCTATTCTTCCCTTAGTTTATTCTTCTGTCAGAAAAATACAGTTGTGCAAATCATGAGTTTCTTCAGCTGGCAAAGGTAACAATGTAGCTGGGTTCAATGTCAAACATTTCTTGAGTGTGATATGAGGTGCCAAGAGCGTAAGTTTGTATCCTGTAATTCTAGCACTAGTCAGGTGTTACGTCTTAGTCTAATTAAGGATTGAATCTACGGAATGTGGTACCATAACCATAGGTTTGTTACTCAACACTATCCCTTCAGATTGTCGTATAGAAATGGCTGTGGCAGCAAACGCACCAAGACAGCCTGGAAGTCCTCTGGCCACCATGTCCAATACAGCAGAAAAATAAGCACATGGAACATGTTTACTACCATATGGTTGTGTTAAAACTGACAATGCACATCCTTCTCTCTCGTGTACATATAATATAAAAGGCTTAGCATAGTCTGGAGTGCCTAACACTGGAGCAGAACAAAGGGATGCACGAAGCTGCTGATATGCTTCTTGACGTTCAGATGTCCATGGTAGAGGAAAGGGAGTATCTTTAGTAACGGGTTCTTAACAAGTAAGAAGGACTCAACACTGGAGTGAAGTACCATGGGGCATTCATGAATGGGGGCCCATCCCACAAGCACCTTACAGATACTCTGGGAGAATCACCCTGAACGATGTGTTACATGGGTTTTTATAGCAAGAGATCACAAACAAGGGACGCCCAGAGGTAAATAGAGCTTTGGGAAAACCACACAAATGAGGTAACGGCAAGAATCGACAGCCTCGGTGTCTTGTGCAATTGCTATGTCCTTAGGCTGAACAACAAGATATGCTATCTGAGTAAACTTTACTTCAGGATTAACCATTGACTGAAAACCCTAGAGCAGACGCCAGCTGTTCTTTTGCCCTGACTCTGCATGTGTACAAAGCCTACAATGCCCCAATCTAGATTATTTACTCATGTTTTTACAGATGCGGTGTCAAAGATAGAGCCGGGCTGGAAGCAGGGCAAGGGTGAAAAATGGATAAGGCTTAGTTTAATCAAAAAATTAGAGAATCAGATTTTACATTTTAACAGGGTAATGCACTTAGGCACTGAGACAAGGCGTGATCAGATCTAGTTTCAGATAATCCAGCTAAAAATGCTAACTAGAGCATATTGTCACAGGAGCCGGATCTATATGACGGTCTGTCTCCCAAGATTAATTATCTCAAATGCAAAACAGAAGAGTGTACGCTCTGGCAAGCTTTGTGGGAGTGCAGGCCAATACACCATTTCTGGGAAAGTATACAAAAGGAGATGTCTGACGCAGTTGGGGTAGAAATACAACTCACGCCCAACCATACTTCAGTGCAACCACACCATAAGGCAATCCAGAGAAGATAGTCCAACAAGATATAAAACAATATTCAGATTTTTGGTGTTCATTGTAGCTAAAAGAGACCTCATGAGAGACTGGAGCACCTAAACAATACCCAATGCTTATGCATTGGTAATTGGTAGCTTCAAGAGACCTTATGAGATACTGGAGCATCCCAAAATACCAAGGCTGAAGCAACGGGAAAGAGGATGGATAGCTGCATCATAGCTCAAAAACATATGAAAGAAGAAGACGACTAAGAAAATTCCCAAAAATATGCGGTCCATTGAGGGGAAACATTCTTTACCACACAGTCACAACGACCTGCCTTTACAACACAGTTATAATGTGCTACTTTATCATATAAGTCGTTACAACTACTTGCTTTAGGGGCCATGTTGTTAAATTGGTGTTGGATTTTTAAGTGCAACACCTTCTCTTACTGTTGCGTAGACTCCAGTTGGTAAATGCGTGCAGGGTTCCGTCATACAACCCCATTGAGGGCTTACATCTGGTTAAAAGGGGAAGAATAGATGAGAGGGAGGAAGTGGGAAAATGCTTATGGACCAAATAAGACTCCTACACCTAAGGATCAAAAGAAAACACAAGCTAATTGCCTGCATTGCGAAGAAATGAAATGTAATGCTTTTGGTCAATGAAGAAAAATCAATTCAAATATGTACGAAAAAAAAGTACTGCATCCCAACCTTGTAGAAAGTTAAACACCACACATAGTCAACCACTGGTACTGCAAAATAGTCCAATAGAAAACAACAGAGGCAGGCTAGAAAACTAAGACTGAATAGAAAATAATGTCAAAATAAATTAATTATAACATTTGATCCTGTGTTCTCATATGTTTGTCGGTTTTCTCTGTTCAGTGGGCACCCCTTCTTTGTCTCGGCTCTTGTCTGGTTTGGTGATTGTTTTGATATGTGCTTATGAGGCTTTTTATTTGAATTGGCTGTGGATAGTACTGAGGCTTTGCACTTTATTCTTCTTATCTTCTGATAGCAGTTAGGCGCCCCTTTCCAGCAATTACAGCAAGCAGTCTCGGCCTTGAGCCCCCCTCTTTTTCAGGTTGAGCCTGGTCAGTGCATGTGCTGCTCTGTGAGTCATGCTGTATTGAGGTATGGACTTGAAGCTCCGCCCATATTTTTCTTTGGCTTGTATCATTGTCCTTTGGAAACTGTGGCTTTTCATTGGTCAAAAGGCGTGGTAGTCTCTCCTTAGCACCGCCTTGTTTCAGCTTGTTACATCCCATAAGGACTGACCCTCTTACATGTGTTGTTACTCGGTAGACTTTAGTTACAGCTTCCGAGCACTATTTCCTTAAATGGTTTTCACCTGCCTGCTGTTGCTAGCTGGTTGATAAGTCCGATCACTACCATTTAGATGGTGCAGCCCTATGTCCATGAGAGAGGAGCTAACCAATTTGCCCAAGCTGGTGAACATCCTATTTTTGAGGACCTGAACAGGGATTAAAAGTTGTTGGTCTATGTAATCCCCCTAGAGTATGTTTTGCCTTTTATGGATTAAGTTATGGTTAAAGTCACTTGGTAACACAACCGTGGAGTTTGGAAATGAACATAATATGGTTTCAATTTCTTCAAGAATGGTTACAAGGCTTTTCCTGTCCCAGGGTTTAAGTTTAAGTTTAAGTTTAAAATATTTATAGAGCGCTACATACACCTGTGCGGTTTCTTGGCGCTGAGATAGCAAACAACCTGATAGGCGGGGTCAATCGCTGCGACATAGGCTGAGGGAAGGAAAAAAGGTTTAGGAAAAAAAGGCCTGAGTGAATAAAAATGTTTTCAGGGATTTGCGAAAGATAGAATACTGGGTGAGGGACCTAAGATGAAAGGGGAGGGAATTCCAAAAAAGAGGGGCGAGGGTAGAAAATTTAGAGCCGCCCTGTTTTTTTTTCCTGTAGCGAGGGACAACCAAGAGATGTTGGGCTGAGGAACGAAGGTCTCTGCCGGGGACGTAAGGTTTGATGGCTGAAGATATAAAGATAGGGGCCAGGCCAATCCTGGCCTGGAAAGCCATGCAGCCAAGTTTGAACAAGGCGCGTTCCCGGACGGGGAGCCAGTGAAGTGTCTTCAAGAGGGGAGAGGTATGATGAAATTTGGGGAGACCGAAGGCGAGGCGGGCCGCCTGGTTCTGCACCAGTTGTAACTTGCGCAGGCTGTACTGAGGGATGCCATTGAACAGGACATTCCCGTAGTCCAGGCGGGACAGGACCAGTGCGGACATGATCAGTTTGAGTGCCGAGAAAGAAAAAAAACGTGAGATAGAGCGGATAGTGCGGAGGGTGAGAAAGCAAGAAGAGACCACAGAACCAATCTGGGAGTGAAGAGTGAGTTTGTCATTTAGTTTGATGCCTAGAGTCTTAACAGAAGGGGCTGGGGTAGGGGGAGAACCAAAGGAAGGGGGCCAAAATAGAGAGCTCCAGGGACTGGAGCAACCACCCGTAACCACAAGTTCCGTCTTATCGGGATTGAGCTTCAGGTGGTTGAAGTTCATCCAGTCCCTGATGAAAGATAGAGTAGATTGAAAATTAGAAATAGAGTCAGAAGAAGAGGACAGATTGAAGATGAGCTGGAGGTCATCGGCATAATTAAATACCGTGACCTCCAGCTGCTGGAGGGCAAAGATGAGAGGGGAAATATAGAGATTAAACAATAAAGGTGACAGAGAGGAGCCCTGGGGTACTCCGCACTGGACCTGGCAGGGGATAGCTGAAAACTCCCCGAGATGAACCGCCTGGGTCCGGTCCCTCAGGAAGGAGGAGAGCCAGATGAGGGCTGATCCACCTATGCCCGCCGCCCTGACACGGGAGAGTAGGATGGAATGGTCCACCGTGTCAAAAGCGGCGGACAAGTCAAGGAGGACCAGCGCCTGAGATTGACCTACATCCATACCTTCTCTGAGGGTGTCGAGCACTGACACCACCACAGACTCTGTCGAGTGCTTAGGTCGGAACCCAGCCTGGCAAGGGGCCAACGTCCCTTTCTCCTCGACAAAGGAGCTGAGCGCAGAGGTGACATGCCGCTCAAGCACCTTACCTAGAAAGGGGAGCAGGGAGATGGGGCGATAGTTAGCCAACACCGAAGGATCGGCTCCTGGTTTTTTTAAAATAGGGATAATGGAGGCGGCTTTTAATGACTAAGTCACAACCCCTTGGGCCAGCGAGTCGTTGAGAAAAATGAGAGGAGGCAGGGTACAAACAGAGTAAATCTGCTGTAAGATGTGTGCCGGGCAGACATCTGCAGGGGAGCCAGATTTGATTTTGGGGAGAAGAGAGAGGAAAATTTCCTCTGAAAGAGGGGGAAAGGAGTTGAGAGAAGCTGGGGCAGGGGGTAAGTGGGGGTCCATGAAGAGAGGAGAAGGGGGGGGAATATTAGATTTGATCGTGGCGATTTTTTCTACGAAGTAGGAGTTGAGCGAGTCGCAGAGTTTCTGAGAGGGAGGGGGCTTTAAAGAGGTCCTATCAGAGAAGGCCAAGTCGTGGGTGATGGCAAAAATCTCCTTGGGCTGATTCTCAGCCGCCAGGATTTTAGCCGAGAAATAGGCTTTCTTGGTCTCAATGATGTTTTTTTTGTAGGTCCCAAGGAGAAGGACATAGTGGGACTTGGAGATGGGGCAGTAGTCCCGTCTCCATCTCCGTTCTGCCTGTCGAGCCGTGAGCTTCTGCTCTTTCAGTTCTTTGCTGAACCACCGATTGGCATCTTTAGGGCGCCTAACCGAGGTGCGCCGGAGAGGGGCCAAGCAATCGCTTCCATTCGTGAGCCAAGAGTCGATGGCCTTGGCTTGAGCTGCAGCCGCCAAGCCCGACAAAGTGGGAGAGGAGGCCAAAAGTGAAGAGGTGAGGTCCGACAGGTTGGCCTTACCCCAGTTGCGGGCCCATACGTTTTTGGAATGGGTGAGTGTCATGGTTGGGCAAAGGCTAAGGGTAAAGGAAATTAAAAAGTGATCAGACCAAGTGCATGGGGTAACAGTAAGTGAAGACATAGGGCAGTTGAGAGACCAAACTTGGTCTAGAGTGTGACCGAGAATATGTGTGGGGGTATGGACAAGAGAAGTAAAATTGAGTGACAGGAGGATATCAGAAAATTCTTTGGATGAGGGGCATTCCTTAGGGTCCGTAGGCCAGTAGTTGAAGTCCCCGAGGACCAGCACCGAGGCATAATTGACGGCCAGGGTGCCAAGTAGATCTTGAAAAGCGGGAAGAAAAGACGGAGTGGATTGGGGTGGACGATAGACCAGCACAATGGCTAGGTGAGGGGAGAAAGAGGTGGAGCGGACCACAAGGTGGTCAATACCTCCCAGGGGGGGTGAGGGGAGAATCTGAAACTGAAAGTCAGTACGGGGGATGAGGGCAACGCCTCCACCCGTTTTCCCACCCGGACGGTCGGCACGAATAGAGTAGTAGGTCGAGGGGAGGGCAGCCAATAGAGACGGAAGAGAAGTCTCAGAGAACCATGTCTCCGTTAAAAGTAGGAGATCGGGGTTGTCCGTATCTAAAAGTATAAATAAATCCTGGTGATGTTTAATGGCTGACCTGGTGTTTAATAAAATAATGGACAGTGGGGGAGCGCGGGGGTCAGAGATGGGCAATGAGTGGGGGACAGGCGGGGCGGCAATCAGAAGAGGACAGCCTTGGGGACAGGCACGACAGGGACAGTGACAACCCAAGTTGATGGTCCGAAGAATAGTGCGGGGTTCTAAAGAATGAATGTAGACATTGAGTGACGGACAGTGGCAGTGTCCCTTAATCTGCTTTATGGTACGGAAAGACAAAGCAGCTACAGCTTTTTTTAAACTTTTGACACTGGGCTAATTTATAAAACTTTGCTGGGGGTATCTTGTTTTAACTGGAGGGGAGCATTAGGGTGCCTGCTAATCTCTTTTCTCATCGGTTTGTGGAGACGTGAGCTTGATTGCTGGTCTTCCCGCCTCGGTCCAACGCGGTATTACTACCGTTGTGCGGAGGGCGGGGAAAACAGAGCCAGGTACTTCCCGCCGGGACGGGTAGCGCTCTAGTTGCCGGAGGAGCGTTTCTTTAAATTCGACATGCCTCTACGGCCGCGCAGTGGAGAGACGGACAGTGGCAGTGTCCCTCAATCCTCTTTATTGTACGGAAAGACAAGCAGCTACAGATTTTTTTAAACTTGTGACACAGGGCTAATTTTTAAAACTTTGCTGGGGGTATCTTGTTTTAACTGAAGGGGAGCATTAGGGTGCCTGCTAATCTCTTTTCTCACCTGTATGTGGAGACCTGAGCTTTATTGCTGGTACTCCCGCCTTAGTCCGACGCGGTATTACTACCGTCGTGCGGAGGGCGGGGAAGACAGAGCCAGGTACTTCAGGCCGGGATGGTTTGCGCTCTAGTTGCCGTAGTAGCATTTCTTTACATTCCGCATTAATCTGCGGCCGCGCAGTGGACACGCCGCAGGCGCCAACCGGGGCTAGAGGCCAGAACCGCTGGTGGATTTGAAATCAGACGCCACTACAGCGCTCAGATGCTTCATGCGCTCTGTCCTATGATGAATGAACAGTGTAAACACAGCATACGGACAGAAGGTAAGAGCTGGCAATGTAGCCACTGCTTGTTTAGTGCGAATATACAAGCAGAGGATAAAGAGGTAGGCCCCTCACTTAGGCTCTCTTAATCAATTGCAGATCACTGAGGAAACACAGGATTGAGATCTGTGACCATCTGATAGAGGGTCAAGTAGATGTTTTATTTCTCACAGAGACCTGGTTGGATGTGGACTCAGCACCAAAACTTCTGGAGGCACTTCCTAGTGGCTATGGGATTATGAGAGCGGATTGACTGTCAAGGAGAGGAGGGGGGCATTGCAATCATTTATAAACATGATATTCAATGCTCTCTCAAGCCAGCTGAGATAGCAGACAGTGAGGCAGGCTTCTTTACGATTAAGATAGCCACCAACTGTGTCATCAAAGGGCTGCTGGTCTACAGACCTCTGGGACCCTATATAAGGTTCTCACCAAGTCTGATTGAGTACCTCATTCAACCTGCCCTACGGTATGAAAAGCTACTGGTGTTGGGCGAATTTAAATCTGCATTTTGATGATGCACTCAACTCTGGGGCTCAAGAGATCAGCCAGGAATTGGCAGCACTACAATAAATTTTAAAATCAGAACTTCCCACGCATAAGATGGGTCATTTACTTGACCCTATTTTTGCCAACTGGGGTGCTTTGGAAGTGGAGCCCCCACTTCTAGTTTTTTGGTCGGATCATTTCCTGATTCCTTTTATGGCAAAGTTGCCCTTGACAAAGGCACATGAGAAAGCTAAGTATGGCATAAAATATAGGAAGTGGGCTGCATTCTCTCAGGTAAAGTTGAATCAGGCCCGCCTAATGGCAGGTTCACCCTGTGGCTCGGACACGAACTTGGCTTGTGAAGCCCTAGAGACACACATTATGGATGCACTAGATTGCACAGCACCCTGGTCCCAAAAAATGTCTCGTAAAAGACACAAATCGGCTCCCTGGTTTGGTGAGGAGCTAAGAACTGCTAAGTCAGCATGCAAACGACTAGAAAGGCGATGGAGGAAAGATTTCTCAGTCCACTTGAAAAATGAATACAAAAGTAGCCTCAAGAACTATCGCTCGCTTATTAGAAAGGTCAGGGCAGCCTATTACAAGGAAAGGATTGAAACAACTGAGAATTCAACTAAAGAGCTGTTTAAAGTTTATAAAGAGATATCCTCCCTTGCGACCATTGCAGCACCCATTGCAGGCTCTGAGGAATCTTGCAATCGAGTTGCTGATTTCTTTGCGGAGAAGGTGGAGAAAATGTACTCCTCCGCTCGTGAGCGCTACAGGGTTGAGGTGGAATCTCTTGATGGTTTGGAAATACAGTGTCTTGACGAATTCCTCGTACCTCCATCAGACACTATTAAAGAGATAGCCATCAGTATTAAATCAGGCTCACCAAGGGATCCTACTACCCCTAAGGTGCTTAGAGGGAGCATTGAGATACTCGAGCCATTTATGAGACATCTTTTAGAGCTTTCTTTTAGTTCAGGAGTGGTTCCAAAAAAATGGAAGGAGGCAGTTGTTCTCCCACTCCAAAAGAAACCTCACATTAGTATAGATCAACTTGACAATTTGCGACCTATCTCCTTGCTCCCTTATTTTGCAAAGGTTGCGGAGAAGGTAGCTAACATCCAACTCATGGCACATATTTGTAAAAACAACCATCTCCATCCTACTCAGTCAGGTTTCCGGGCCCTCTATTCCACCGAATCCGCTCTACTGTCTTTGATTGAGACTATTTGGAAATATGTGGACGAAGGACAGACGGCGGCCTTAATTCTTTTAGATTTAAGTGCCGCCTTCGACACTGTTGCCCACTATATCCTGTTGCAAGGTCTCAGGAAAGGAGGTGTAGCAGGCAGTGCCTGGAAGTGGATGGAATCCTTTTTGTCTGAGCGCAGCTTTCAAGTAGTGCAGGGAGCTCACTACTCTAGAGACATCAAGCTGACTCAGGGGGTGCCTCAGGGCTCTACCCGGAGCCCGACATTGTTTAATCTTTATGTCGCCCCCTTGGCAAAAATCATGGATACATTTGGGATTAAAGCTCTGTCTTATGCTGACGACACTCAGCTGGGGGTCTCCCTTACCCAGGCACAGGATAGAGCTGCCTTCAATTTTGTGTCCTGCCTTCAAGAACTGGCTTTGTGGATGGCAAATAATTGCCTGGAATTGAATGGCAGCAAGACCGAAGTGCTTGTAATAGGGAGGGCTCCATCAGTGTGGTCGTCGGCATGGTGGCCCCAGACTTTGGGTCCAACCCTCACGCCTTGTGAACAAGGTAAGAACCTTGGGGTCTGGGTGGATAACAAGCTTTCTTCTGACTACCATACCAGGCGGATGGCAGGCGCCTGTTTTGGAAGTTTACAGGGTCTACCGAAACCTTTAGATGCTTTACCCACTGCATCGAAGAAGACCATGGTGCATGCTTTAGTGACCTCACGCCTGATTTATGGCAACCTTTTGTATCTGGGTGCAACTGCTAAATGTATGCAGAGACTGCAGTGTATCCAGAATGTAGCAGCAAGATTGGTTCTCATGCTTCCAAAGAAAGCCTCTGCTAAAAGTGCTCTGGCCTCCCTACATTGGCTTCCAATTAGGGAGAGACTACAGTTTAAGGCCCTGTTTGTTAGTCACTGGATTATACAAAGGAAGGGGCCCTCATACTTGCATGATATATTAATTCCCTAGGGGGCGTGGCTAGCAGCCGGCGAAGATGGTCGCAGCCTAACGAGGCTCCTGACCCCTCCGCCCGGTAATCCGGAAATTAATCCTTTACCTGGCCTGGGATCCCCGCGAAACTCCGGGTGATCCCAGACAATACATCAGTGCCTGCTCCGGTTTGTGCGGCGCGTCGGTGGCTGCACCGAGAGGAACACAGTCCGGCAGAGAAAACACGAGAGCCCGGAGCTCAAGATGGCGGCACCCGCGAAGCCGACGACGGAGGGGAAGCTGTGACGCTGGCCCTGACGCCCGACTGCAGCGGACCGATTGATGCCCGGGGGGCCTGAGGAGAGCGGGACCGGCTGGTGAGGCCTCCGACTCCTACTGTCGGCGAAACCGGGGCCACACTCCGCGCTCCGACAATCCCGGCGAGGCTCCTCCCTACCCGGGAGGCAAGAAATCGACCCCCGGCTTCCCGAGGCCTACTGCGGCTGGGAGTGCTGAAGGGCGCTCCGGGGACCTTTCCGGCGATCCTGCCGAGCTGGGGCTGCTGTGACGGGCCTCCGGCGGCGGGGTCTGTGGTGCCCGGCGACTCCGGCGCCCCCTTGGGCTGACTCCACTGCGAGACGACGACCCTGGAAGCGGCCATCTTACCTCCGCTAGCCATTGGGGGGACATCCAAGAGCTGGGGCCTGGAGAAGTGAGAGGCCCGTTGGACCCGCCGGCCTCCTGTGAAGTCTACTGCCGCCCGCTCCATCTGGGGGGAGGAGCACTCCTCCGCCGCTAGTGACTGGGGAAGCCCTGGGAGTCCTGGCTGCCCGCAATAACGCGAAGCACGCAGCGCAGGAGGGCCGTCAAAGACGCTAGACGGAGCCCTCCCCCCCAGGTGTTGCCGAGTGAGTCCCGACCTGTGGAGGTAGCTGGGACCCGCGGAGCTGACGGGGTGACGGGAGCTTTGGCCTGTGTTCACCCCGGCTGCTGATCGGTCGCCGCAGTTACAGGAGATTCGGGCCTGGAAATAATCTCCTGTGCTCTGGACTGCTGTCGCAAACACCAGGTCGGTGCCGACTTGCGGACGTGCTGGTAGCGGGAATGTGGGAAAGACATCCCTGCCAGGCGTAGGGAGCATAACAGAAGGAGGAGCTGGACACAACCCCACGACGAGTGCTGAACAGCGCTGACCTGGGCGAGTGGGATTCCCTGGGAGCCGAATCTTTCAGTGGGCGGCTGAACGTGATCCCAGTGGGGCCGACCAACCTGGCCTAACTAACCGCGAGCCTGAGAAGCGCTGGTACGTGTGAGGAGGCACGGGTCTGTTATCACGGCACCAGGAAAGGCCCGGACCAGACGCAGTGACGCATGATGGGGAAGCCCAGAGGTCCGAAGGGCAAGGGAGGCCCTAGCTCGGAGGTACCTGACGAAGCATCGCAGCCCTCGACGGAACTACAGCAGATGCAGAACCGTATCCTGGAGGCTATTGCTGCCACAAAAGACGCTCTACACCAGGACATAGCACAGGTGGCAACGGGTCTGGGTCTGCTACGAGCAGATCATGGGAAATTATCGGACAGGGTCAAGACAACAGAAATCGCTCTGAAGGACCTGGTGCCTGCACACAAATCCATGGAGGGTTGGCTGACAGAGGCGCTGGACCGCATACAGTCCCTGGAACGGCAGGCGGAGGATGCTGAAAACCGCAGCAGGCGCAACAACGTGCGCCTAGTGGGCCTTCCGGAACAAAAAGAGGGCCCTGACATCGTGGAATATCTGACCGACTGGCTGAGAACAGTAGTGGCACCGGAGAGGCTTTCACCCTTCTTCACGATTGAAAGAGCGCACCGAGTTCCAGCCAGGCCACCCAGTCCGGGACAGCCTCCTCGCCCAGTGGTAATTAAACTGCTGCACTACAAGGACAGGGACTGGCTGCTGCAGAGAGCGAGAGAAGCGGGTCCCTTTCAGGTGGACAATAGCAGGGCGACGTTGTTTCCGGATTACACCTTCGAGACCCAGAGACTGCGCGCCTCGTTCTTATCCATCAAAAGAGAACTGAGGACAGAGGGCATACAGTACTCGCTCCTCTTTCCAGCCAGACTGCGTGTGGTGGTAGATGAGAAATCGCTGTTCTTCCCTACTTCGGCAGAGGCGTGGGCCTGGTGGGACACTTATAAAGCAGGCACGGACGGAGCGCGGATAAGGGCGGAGGAGGCACGACAACAACTGCCGGTGAGGAGATCGCGGAGGGTCCGGAGACGTATGCAGAAAGCCGGTAAACCGACGGTCTCCCAGACGGAAGATGAGCGACGGGCCGCTCTACAGGCAGTACTTGACTTGTCGGCCACAGCTTTGACTCACTCGGGGCGGGCCTCGGGTTAGGAGGATCAAGCAACGGGCTCGGAAACAGAACTGTCGGAACTTGGCAGCACGAAGGGCCCAGAGGTCACGCCGCAAACATCGGGGGAGATTGTTGAAGGCTGAGAGCGGAACATTGCCCCTGTGCTAACTTTCGGCTACTGGAACTTGCCAAGGCAGCAACCGGAGCAGGCAGCAACTGTACTGTAATATCGTGAGTTACGAAGAGTATTGCGGGGCGGGGGGATGGGACTATGGTTCAGGTCCTTAAAGCCGGATCACGCTCCTTAGTGGCCTTAAGGCCTCCGTAGTGCAGACTGCGGATTAGGTGGGTTGAAGAGCACGGTTGCTCACACACCGTCTGGATGGGAGCAGCTTTAGTGAAGTTAGGTCCTGTTCTGGGGGGGGGGGCTGAGGAAGTTGGGGTGATCCGAGGCACAGTTAAGGGTGGGGGGAATGGGGTAGTTTTTGAGGGGAGGGGGAAATGTTCCACCACGAACGCCTGGAGACGTAACGAAGCTGCAATGTTCCGAACAACATGGGACAAGGGCTAATGCAGGAACGCTAAAATGTGTGACTTGGAATGTGAGGGGGCTCCACACCATGGCAAGGCGACACAAGATCCATGCGTATCTGGTTCGTAGAGGGGTCCATATTGCGCTACTACAGGAAACACACTTGACGAAAAAGGAGGGAATAGCGCTACAGCGTAGATGGAGAGGACACTTGTTCAATACCACGTACTCGGCCTTTGCCAGGGGGGTACTAATTTGGATAAGGGCGGGTACACCTTTTCAGGTGGTCAGATAGATAGTGGATCCGGAGGGGAGATTTGTGGCAGTAGAGGGGAAATTCAGAGGTCGACACATAGTGCTTTGCAGCATATACGCACCTAATGTGGACCAAGCGGCATACTTTGCAAAGCTATCTGGGGAATTGGCTAGTTACCTCGCAGGTCCTATCTTGATGGGAGGGGACTTTAATTCGGTGGCAGATATTGAACTAGACAGGTCCACCCACCACTACACACTTCCCCTGTGCGCAGACTAGCAAAGTGCAGATCAGACTGGCAGGCGCAGAGGGAGCTTGCCGATGCTTGCCGCACACAGCACCTGATAGAGCGGGATTACTCGTTCCACTCCAGCCTCCATGACCTCCACGTCTGTATTGACGCCTTTCTGTGCTCACCGCTGGTGCTCCCTGCGGTGGCCTGCACCGAATACCTAGCGTGCACGCTGTCAGATCATAACCCCCTACTATTATCACTTGATTTGATGACCGAAATATCCCGAGTCCCGACATGGCAACGGAGGCCGGACACATTGGATGACCCACCGTTCCGCGAGGCACTGGGGAAAGAATCGGCCAATACTTCATGGAAAACGAAGGTTCCACTGACTCCAGAGCTACGGAGTGGGACGCCTTCAAGATAGTAGTGAGGGGACACTGCATAGGAAAATACGCTGGGGCTCGTAGAACCTTGATGGACGACCTGGACAGGGCGGAACGCGCACTACGGGAGGCTGAGCTGGCGCGCCCTAATCGACTCGAGCTCCAGGAGAGCCTCTGCGAGGCGCGTGAGGCGGTGGCGGTGGAAATTGAGCGCCTCCGCAGTTATGATTACAAGACCTATCTAACGAAAACGCATGCTGAGGGTGATAAGGCCGGGTCGTTGCTGGCTTGGCTGGCCGACCCCGCCATTCGCAGCCATCCGATCCTAACCATATCAGAGGGAGGGGGGTCGCACGAGTACCACGCAACCGGAGATCCTTGATAGCTTTAGATCCTACTATGAAAAGCTGTACAAAAGTGCGCTAGGCGACAGGGGAGAGGAAATAGAAGCATTCTTGGGTGGCCTGAATTTACCACACCTGGAGCAGGCGCAAGCAGACGCCTTGGGCAGTCCAATAGACCTAGCTGAAATCAGAGGAGCAGTGAAGCACATGGCTCGCAATAAGACCCCAGGGCTAGACGGATTGCCAATAGAGTTCTATGGGCAATACATAGAACAGCTGGCCCCGCGGCTCCAAACGGTCTACAACGAAGCAAAGGACAAGGGGCGGCTACCGCACTCTATGCGCGAAGCCCTGATGATTCCCCTATTGAAACCGCGAAGGGAGAGCACCAGCACGGCGTCATACCGACCGCTGTCAATGCTGACAACTGACTAGAAGATTCTAAGCACTGTGCTAGCGTCCAGGTTACTACAACACAAGCAGGAACTAATCCACAAGGACCAATCTGGGTTCAGACCCACGCGTAACACCACTCACAATATCCGAAGGCTAACCCGTTTGATGAGTAATCCGCCGCCGGAGGCTAGAGCGCCCCTGGTGCTGGCAGTTGATATAGAAAAGCTTTTGATAGCTTGGAGTGGGGATACTTGTATAAGGTGCTGCGGCGCTTTGGTCTAGGAGAGGGCTACATTGAGTGGCCGAGGGTGTTGTATACGGCGGCGAAAGCGAGAGTGAGGGTGGGCACCCTAATATCAAACCAATATGAAGTGTGCCGCGGAACTAGGCAGGGATGTGCGCTGTCCCCGCTGCTGTTCGCTCTAGCGGTGGAGCCTCTCGCGGCGATGGCTAGGAAGGGTGGATACTACAGGGGACTGGAACACAATGGACTTTGCCACTTTATCTCGCTGTACGCGGACGATCTCCTCCTCTTCTTGGAGGATGCCGACAAAGCTGTGGAGGGGGCGGAAAGACTTCTTGCGTGCTTCGGCGAGCTCTCCGGCTTGAGAGTCAACTGGGCCAAGACCTGCCTGTTTCCCCTTCGGAAGGGCGAGTTACAGCCCTCCACCCGCCCACTGCTTAGATGGGAGCCTACCTGTTTAGAATATCTGGGAGTCTACGTGTACCATGATGCCGTGAACATGCTGGAGGGCAATGTGGGCCGCTGTCTCTGCACCCTGAAAGGTAATATGTCCTTCTGGGCTACTCTCCCGCTGTCAGTGGCTGGCCGCATTTCCCTACTAAAGATGATAGCCTTACAGAGGTTGCTGTATTATTTCCGGACACTACCTATATGGATGCCAAGTGCGATATTTCGTCAGTTGAAATCGATGGTGATTTCCTTTCTGTGGGGCACGGGCAGACGCAGGATAGCGCTGACCACGCTGACCCGCCCAAAGCACGAGGGAGGCCTGGCGATCCCTGATTTTGAAATCTACTACCTAGCGGCCCAGCTACAGACCTTTACGCAGGAAATTGCGAGGGTGTACCGCGGTCCGGAGCAGGAAAGGAACAGTGGCACCCCTCGGCATGTGCTTGCCTATATCGCCCTACAGCAACGATTGGCACTCAGAGACCTATCCCTGAAGGAAAGAACTTTCCGTCTTAGTTGGAACCGATCACAAAGACGAGCGGGAGTCAAACATCCATACGCACCCGAGATCCCACTGGGCATGGTGACAGCACTCCCACATGGTGGAGATTGGTCGCACTTGCAACACTGGGAGGAAGCAGGGCTACAGATGGTGGGGGACTTATACGATGATGGGGCACTGACCCCATACCAAACGCTGCAAGAGCGCTACGACCTGCCGCGGGGGGACTACCTACTGCACGCGGCGGTGGTGCGAGCCATTCAGGCACACTGGGGCGAGGGGCTAGTGGAACCACCAACGTCGCTGGCCTGCCAGTACACTATGATGTCTGCAGGTACCTACAAGGCGGTCACATGCCTCTACTCTAGAATACTAAATGAAACCTTGCAACCTCTGACCGGGTTGAAAGCCAAGTGGGAACTAGACCTGCAAACGGAAATCCCAGATACCACGTGGGTGCAGCTGGTGAGACGCGCTAGAAAGAGTACGAGGAACGCACGATTCCAGCTCATCCATTTCTATATTCTCCACAGGGCCTACCTTACCCCAAACAAAATAAGGGAATACTTTGGGGCGGAGGAGGCAGCCTGCCCACGCTGTAATAGAATAGGGGCGGATCTGACCCACATGCTCAGAGACTGCCCTCACCTACAGAATTACTGGGAGGAGATTGGCGACACCCTGAATGAAGTGGCAAGTAGGGACCTCCGCTATGACACAGCCGTCAGTATATTGCACTGGTTCCCACAAACGCCCAAAAATAAGATATCAAGCAAATTCATTGACATGGGCCTCCTCTTAGCCAAAAGAGAAGTGACCAAGGGATGGAAGTCGAAAACGGGCCCCACGCATCGGAGGTGGCTAAATGAGTTTCTGAAATGGGCGGCGAGCGAGAGCACAATCAGGTACCAATTGGCACGCCGAAAAGAGGACGAGAGGGCTCAGGAGGCGGCAATGGAGTGGGAAATTTTGGTGCAAGCCCTGCGAGACAGCTCGGTAGAGGAGGAGGAAGGAGAAGGGGAGGCACCAGACGACGCGACGGCACACCCATAGCAGTAGCGCCCTCACCAAGCACACACATCCAGTAGACGATTATGATCTCCTGCTAGTCACTGCACAGACACACATAGGTTGGCTAGGCGCAAGTGGGGAAATTTGGGGGGGAGGGGGTTAGGGGGGTGGGGGGGAAATTCTAGATCAAGCGTTGCAGGAGAGGCGATTCTTTCATGAGACACCGGGGGGGGGTGATGAAAACTCAAAAGCAGACAGCAGACCTCCTCATACGACACACACAGCGACTAACGGATGTAAAGATTTTCTTGTTTCTGAGTATTGCCGCCCGGCCTCCGGGATGTGGGCTGAATGGCTGTGTATAAAGGATGAATGTACGGACAAGGGGGTGAGGACTCTACGCTGATGACAAGATACCTTTTTAGGATGCTATGCCTTTGGTTCTGCAATAAAAACGGTTTAACAAAAAAAAAATGATATATTAATTCCCTATGCACCGACCTGACATTTGAGATCTAGTGGTACAGGAAAGGTGTGTGTGCCGATCATCAAGAGAGCAAGGATGGGTGGCCGCTCCTTTCACTATCTGGCCGCACAGCTATGGAACACACTTCCTCAGAGTCTCCTGCTGGAGGGCTCTAAGTCTATTTTTCGGAAAGGACTGAAGACCCATTTGTTCCCTGCCGTATAATTTTAGTTGTAGGTCCTCTGTTGTTGCTAAGTTAAGCTGGTACCACCATAGCACGGGGACACACTGGCCCAGTGTTACCAGGCGCTTTAAACAAAAAAAGTAAATAAATTTGAGTGTTTATAGCATACTTTACTCATAGTGCCAAAATGTTTTTAGATCCATTGGAAATTCTATAATTCAAAACTCCTGAACTACAGAGCAATAATACCACTAGACATTAATTGGATCTACCCAAGGGGGCATTTCATTGATAACGTATTCAGGGACATGTAGTTCTAACAGTTAAACTCTTCTGTGCTACATATTTTCTGTAAACAAATGATATCATAAGCATTTAAAAAAAACTGTAAAGTTCATGATGAAGTTTTTATCCTGTCTGTCTCAAATGGCTATATTCCAAGAACAGATATGCAGAGACTCTGTGATATGTCTTAGATCTTCTTTGCCTCCATCAGGAATACCAAAACTGTGGGTCAGATAAGTATGACCCGGGAAATGATAGTGGTGAAATCTGGACAAATCTACTGATTTTACTGTCAGAGCCTACTGTTATTATTAAATTGTTTTTTTATATATCTTTTTATTAAACAACAAAAGCGACATTTCCATTGGACGAAATAAATCACGTTACATGATTATAATCAAATTCGTCACCGTTGTACAGTATATGCATGATACAGTAGTGCAGTGATCTCTATGGCGTTACAGGATCTTCCAAAGAAAGAACGACTGGGGGTTCGCACACATTACCATGGTAGTTATTCCATTTGCTCCATATTTCAATCCATTTTTGGGGGCACCTTCTAGACACATGCACAGTTTTCTTCCGTAGCACACACCTGTCCATGTCTGCTTTCCACCCTTTAACAGTGGGCGGTGTCGCGGCCCTCCACAATCTTGCCAGATTTCTTTTTGAGACCATCAGCCCCAGTGTGGCTCAAATACGGTCTTTCCTACCTAAATCTGTGGGTTCCCAGACATTTAAAAGACATCTCTTAGCCTCAATCCCCACCACAAGTCCAAAGACCTCTCCCAGACAGACATGTATCCCCTTCCAATATGTCTGTATATATGCACACTTCCACAAGATATTCATAAATGTGCCCTCCTGCCTGCATTGCCTCCTGCACATGCCCTCTTCCGCCCTTCCCATACTGACGAGTCGAGTCCCTGTGACATAAATTCTATGGAGGATCTTCAATTGGACCAGGCGCAACCTGGAGGAGATTGTGACTTCACGTGGGGAGGCCACTGCCTCTGGTCATTCATCGTTATCAAGTTCCAACCCATAGTTCCCCCAGCATTCCCGGATCAGTTTAAGCGGGTCTGGCGCAGTATTGACCAGTTTCTTGTATGTCAAAGACACTGCTTTCATTTGCAGGTACCCATCAAGCAATCTGTCTTCCAGCGGCAAGTCATCTGGGGGAATACTCCCTTCTACAAATGAGACGTTAGTGCATGTCTCACCTGCAAATACAAAAGTGTTCCATACTGGTCAGTTCATATTCTTGTTGCAAAGTGTCAAAGAAGATCACATCTCCCTTTTGCCATAGGTCCAAAATTTTCGTGATCCCTATTAGGTCCCACCTATAAACCCCCTTCAAGCTTCTTAGGGTGCCCAGTTGCTCCGAGTCCCACAAAGGAGTAGCCATCGTGAGCTTGTGTTCTCACCCCAGGTTTCTGTTTACCGAGTGCCACACATGCACTGAATGTTCTGTTGGACCCGTTAGAGAAAATCTCTTGAGCTTAGAGTAGAGGGCCATGTTATAGTTCCCCCGTATTATTAAATTGTTAGTAATCATATTGCTATAATTTTTTAGGCCCTTAAATGTCATGTGAGTCAAGGCAGTATTGAGGAATTCCAAGTGGTAGTTATTGTTTCTTCCTTCAGGAAGTAGGAATATTTCCTTGGCTCCACCATTTGTAGGTTTATCCCCCAGTACGATAGAAGGTTTGCTTTTTTGAGTATTTTTACATTGCGATGTGGGTTAGACCAGTTTGTGCATGTATATTCCTTGGAAGTATTGCTGTTTGTCAGACAGAAGATCTCCTGATTTAGGATGTTCCAGATCTGAGAAGTGATGCAGAACCCTAAGGATATTTTGTAAGTTCAAGTTGTTAAATGTACCTTGATTCTTAGCAGGGTAAAAATTAAATTTGCATACAATTCTCCAGCTCTGAGGTCTTCTTGAATGATGTACCCCCTTGTTCTTGTTTTTCTGTGGTCCTAATTTTGTTTTTTTTGTCCCCTGAGTGTCATGTTTGGGTAATCGGTATGCAGACAAAATATCGATATTTAAATATCGATATAGAATTATATCGAAGTTTAAATATCGAAGGGACATAATATAGAAGGTAAGTGATATCGATAGATTTAATATCGATATTAGTAATATCGAAGTTTTAAATATCGATGTCAGTAATATCGATGTTAATAATTTCGATGTCACTAATATCGAAATTTAAATTATTTTTGTGTATAATATTATGTATTTATTATGTTTTTAATTTATTTTTATGTAATTTAATTACATTTTGTATTTTAGTACTGTAGCGGGTTGTGGGTTTATAGGGGAATAGGGTGGGCAGTAATTTAATTATGTTAAATTAATTATTAATTAGTAAGAATTATAAATTAATTTTAATTAATTGGTAATTAATTTTAACTAATTGGTAATTAATTTTAATTAATTTAGTAATTGATAAATATGTTCGGTAGCGGGTAGCGGGTTGTGGGTTTATAGGGGAATAGGGTGGGAAATAATTTAATTATGTTAAATTGATTATTATTAGTAAGAATTATAAATTCAATTTTATTAATTGATAATTATTTTTAATTAATTGGTAATTAATTTTAATTAATTGATTAATTGATAATTATGTTCTGTAGTGGGTTGTGGGTTTATAGGGGAATAGGGTGGTAAGTAATTTAATTGTAATTAAGTAATAATGTTCTTTAATTAATTGTTTTGTAAATTATATAATTGTTAATTAATTATTAATTGGTAATTAAATATTAATATATGTTATTTTTTATTAATTTGTTTGGTTAAAAATATTTTGCTAATCAGGTTTTTAATAATTATGTATTGGTATTTGTAAATGTTTTATATTTATTTAATAAAAAACCCATTTATTAATAAGTTTGTTTTTTACCCCTACGCTATCCAACACTTTCCCTACTGTTGCACTCTCTGGAGTTGGAATAGTAATTTTTGCCCCTACACTAGCCAACACTTTCCCTACTGTTGCACTCTCTGGAGTGGGAATATTAATTTTTACCCCTACGCTATCCAACACTTTCCCTATTGTTGCTCTCCTTGGAGTGGGAATAGTAATTGTTACCCCTACACTATCCAACACTTTCCCTACTGTTGCACTCTCTGGAGTTGGAATAGTAATTGTTACCCCTACGCTATCCAACACTTTCCCTACTGTTGCACTCTCTGGAGTGGGAATAGTAATTTTTACCCCTACGCTATCCAACACTTTCCCTACTGTTGCACCCTCTGGAGTGGGAATAGTAATTTTTACCCCTACGCTTTCCAACACTTTCCCTACTGTTGCACTCTCTGGAGTGGGAATAGTAATTTTTACCCCTACGCTATCCAACACTACTGTTGCACTCTCTGGAGTGGGAATAGTAATTTTTATGCCTACGCTATCCAACACTTTCCCTACTGTTGCACTCTCCGGAGTGGGAATAGTAATTTTTACCTCTACGCTATCCAACACTTTCCCTACTGTTGCACTCTCCAGAGTGGGAATAGTAATTTTTACCCCTACGCTATCCCACACTTTCCCTACTGTTGCACTCTCTGGAGTGGGAATAGTAATTTTTACCCCTACGCTATCCTACACTTTCCCTACTGTTGCACTCTCTGGAGTGGGAATAGTAATTTTTACCCCTACGCTATCCCACACTTTCCCTACTGTTGCACTCTCTGGAGTTGGAATAGTAATTGTTACCCCTACGCTATCCAACAGTTTCCCTACTGTTGCACTCTCTGGAATTGGAATAGTAATTTTTACCCCTACGCTATCAAACACTTTCCCTACTGTTGCACTCTCTGGAGTGGAAATAATATTTTTTACCCATACGCTATCCAAAATGTATATAATTTTTTTATTAGTTTTACATTGTTATAAATTGTTATTGGTATTATTATTTTATGTATATAAATTTATGTGTAATTTATTATATTTTCATTTATTTATAAGTTATTCAAATAATTATTTTAGAGTTATTATTAATGAAGTATATACTATGTATTATATCTTTTTTATTAGTTTTTATTACATTATTTATTAATTTTAAATATTATAATATATATTTAACTATGTTTATTACATTTATAAGTATTATTTTGTTACTATTACATTGTTTTTTTATTAAAATAAAACAATATTTTCTAAAAAACAATATTTTTGACATCGAAATATTTTTTTCGATATTTTTGTACTTACCTTGTTAGAGATAGGATCTCGATATTATTGTCCTCGATATTTTTGTTGTGAGATTTTTGTAGGTAGATATTTTTGTGGTCGATATTTTGTCATAGATTCGGGTACTCTGTTCTTGTCCGGTGAGGATCTACTATTGGAATATGAATACTGCTCTTGAGGAGCAAGATCCATGTTCTAAAATTTGACATTCTATTTTGGGATAAGTGCATTGGTAGAAGTCATGTTCACTCCCTGAGGATATCAGAGAACCTTGGGTATTTCTGAAATTACTTACGTTATTTTCTTTATCTCTTTGTCCTCACCTTTGTCTGTCAGGTGTATACGCTATGGACCTACCACATGGACAGTGCCGTTATCTCTATTTTCATTGTCTTCACATTAATAAGGCAAACAGTACCCATTAATGATATATTCACTTGAGCCAGAGGAAATGGTTACAACTTTTTCTGAGTCAAGTATTTGCAATTTTTTACTTCACTTAATTGTAGTATTAGTAGTCGAATCGAGTCCAGTAAGGACTAATGAAGTATTGAGGTTTGTTACCATATTATCATTATTTGAGTTTGGTACCTGTATACTTTTTTTTTGTTTGACAATTTGTCTAAGATTCCATAGTTGTTTTGGTCTCTGCCCAGTTGATAAAGGGTTGCCTGCTTGCTTTGATGCCCAAGATTTTTATTTAGAGTTCAGAATTCTTTAAACGCAATTTGATTAAATAGGGTTGAAAAAGCTTAGAGTTAACTTTTGGTCTTAGATTGTTTTCTAGATGCTGCCAGGATGGCATGATATTCCAGTTCATGCTCTGATTCACCAGAAATTATTTGACAAGTTGTGTTGATGGTTTTCTGACATGAAGGTGAGGTTGCCCCGTTGTCATTGCCTGTTGACTGGTTCTTTACTTTCTTTCTAATGTTAAGGCTAAGTTAGTCAAACGTGACCGTTGTAGGTTGTTTGTTGTGAATGGAGTTGGTAACAGCCATTACTCTAAGACTCGCATCTTGCTTTGAGTTCAGAGAGTGCCTCCAAAGATTTCTTTACATTTGGAAGGTAACAGCCGTAATAAGTCTATGATATCATTAATGTGCAAAGGTTGTTTGTGCTTTGGCCATTATCTCTTCCAGGAGGGTCCTCTGCATTCGGATATCTCTAATGGTTTCTTTATGTGATTGTTAAGTTGAAACAATGTCCTTTAATAGGGTAGTTTGATTGCCATTGTGGCAGGCTCCTCCATCAGAGTGCCTGTCATTTTAGTTAAACTGTTGCTAATTGCACTCATGGTAGCTAAAACAGGGTAAGTTGGGGGGACAAGATTGTCCACTTCAGCGACTGTCGATTTGGAGGGTACTGCTCTAGATTAGGTACCTGAGAGCTGCCCTTAGTACATTCTTTAAATCCTGGTTGTGTATTCAGAGTGTTAGGAGAAGCATGAAAAGAAGCACAAACTCTCAACCACTTACCTTCTCCCCTGGTCCATGACAACTGCGGCCGCCACCACCCATGGTGAAGAAATACTCACTCTGGGGGTCTTTTTTTCCATTTGGTTTGGCACGCTCTTAGAGGGTCTCTACTAGTCCCCTTATCCATTGTGTGTCACTGCCTCCAACTGTTGCTCAAACTAGCCCATGTGGCCAAGCGGGTTGGGCACAGTGGTGATGATTGGCCACAAGAGTAATGGCCGGGCTAACTACAGGGGGAGCAGACTGGAGGTAAATCCAATCGGTTGAACCTCCCTGACTGCCTGACAGTGCATCGGGGCAGAAAAGTGGACCTGGGGGAGGTGCAGCAGCCTAGTGACCTCCTTACAACCTCCTCCAGTGCAGTGCCATGCATGGTGCTTGCATTGGTACCCGCACCTATTAATCTGCAGTCTGACTTGGCTTGTTAGCAGGCACTAGTGTGGAAATTGGGAAGAGGGTTCTCAGCCTCCTAGCCTCTCAGCGTCTAGCAAGTGTCCAGTATGTAGATCTGTTCTCCAGACAAACTTGTGGATTAGAGAGTTAAACAAAGTCCTCCTCCAGGTGCCGATGTTAATGTATGTGGCCTTCTGGATATGTTTTTGCTAGGCTTAAAGCACTAAACCACATGTATCTTTTGGGAATTAGTAGAGACTTAATGGAGTATTATGATGCTTGGACTGCTTGACACTGTGGTGAGTCAGAATTCTGAAATCCTATGCAAAACATGAAAGTACCTTATTCTGGCCATTACAACAAATATGACAAGCACAAAGGGTCATCTAGAACATATGTGACTTCCTGCTTGTCATAAGGACCGTCAATTAAACAAACCTCACTATAAAAAAAAACACAACAACCTCTTTGTCAAATACAGCTGCAATTATTATACTAGAATACAACTGGTATGTAATGCTTAACTACACTTCACTACATATTCTAATGCTTCCTGGGATCCTAGAAACTTACCTCAAGCCTGGGTACCAACATGGGGCTTGATTCACAAATGTAACAAACACTTTGAGTAAGTTTACTACTTTTCGTTGTGTTAAACATACCATTTTGTAGTACGTTCTGTATGTCCAGCACTACACATGGCCACCACTGGTACTGCCACACCCACCAATTAGAAAGAAATTGAAGTTGAGACTTACTACGTAAGTCTAAGTTAGTACAAAAGTGCAGTTTGTGAACTCCAAAAAGAAGTAAACTTGTTTAAAAGTGTAAGTTACTACAAAAGTGAAGTTTGTGAATAGCATAAAAACCCAGGGAAATTTCTCCCAGTGTGGGGTGTCTTATTGTTTTTTCTGTCTTTCACTAACAGACTCTTTCTGGCTGTGACAGACAGAAAATAAAACATGTCACCATCTGTTCCAAATAGAGCAGACAAATAGAGCAGACAGTGTGATAGCTTTACTCTGGCGGCCCCCTTCCTTCATTCGGCTGCCGGAGTAAGCTTTCCATTGACGAAGCCAGAGGAGGTTCCACTGATTGAAAGCTTCCAGTCTGACCTTCTCTAAATGAGGTGTGTGGACCAAGAGTTTGGCATATGGGGTACAACATCGCATTTGATATGAAGTACCCTGTCTGCCAAACTCTAAATCAGGACAAGAAAAGATACAGGCAAAACAAGGCCTCTACAGAATATTCCAACTTCCACATGAGAGCAGGGGACTGCACCCTTTTGACTTTGCACCACAACTCGTACTGCTCAACCATACTATAATTGAAAGCACACCTACTTGATCAGGTCTATGATTTACAAAAAAGCAATGCAGCACAGCAAATTCAAGTTATGGTGCTGTGTTGTGTGAAAGGGAGAGAGCAGAACAGCACCATATCTAGTGTTGTTGGACAACATAAACTTTGGGTGAGGTGCCCAAACGGATTCCGGGCACCCCTGCTGGATATGTTGGCCTAGAGACTAGCCAACTCACAGTGCCACCATTAGCCCCCTAACCCTACCAGGGAGCAAACGGTTTCTGTCAACCACTGATCATGATAACTCTGACGCCTCAGGGAACGTGATAACAGAGCAGAACCTTTTGCTCAGTCACTCATGCTTATTTGTCCTCAGAGAAATATACAGAGAATACACTGTGGGACGTTTTCAAAATATTTATTGTACCGACGTTATTTTTGTATAGAATACGTGTGAGAGATAATCAGAAGAGAGAAGCATATGAAAGTGATTACAAGCACCAAATGAGTGAATTGAGAATAAAGTTCTACCATGGTGCTGAAACAGTGTATATATGCAGGCACATAAACAAGGAAGTTAACTGGCATACTCCTACTATGTAAACCCTACTCTGCGTGTACCTAGAGGGTGTGATGGTGTGAAGCCAAGAATCCCCCCAAGGGATGATCCAACTCCTTTACCTGGCAGGAAAGAATGTAGAAGCCCATCTTGTTCATGAACTGGACACCCCCTCATGGAAATGTCAGACCGCTGCGTGGTGAAGTCTCACCATGCAGGGACCATCGGTGTCAACTGAAGTGCCTCCTCTGCCAATCTTTTGTGATGATCATTAGTTATAATAGAAACCACCAGTGTGATGTACATATAGATTAGCAATGATATGGATATGCAGATAGCCCTGTCGCCCGTGGATGAAGATAAAATTATAATTGTACAATGTGCATAAAATGGCCTTGTACAAGGCATTTGAGGCATCGTGATAATGTTATGTGAAGCTAGATGTATAAACAAAAGTAGTTTCAGAGAAACTAATCTAACATTGTCATGCATGTGAATTTGTGCAAAAGGTCCCAGCAGAAATGTTATTGTGCAAAATTAGGACCATATAAGAAAATGTGTTGCTTCGTTACTTGGGCCTAACCTGGGCATATACCAATGGCCGTACGTTACTCTCTCTCTTTCTGCTGGTACACTTAAGGCTGCTAAGCGTTAATGCACACATCTTTGGTCCATGGTACAAAGGTGTGTCCATTCAGTAATAAATTGATTTTGTACTGGAAGGGGACTCTTCCAGGACAAAAACTATCCTTTTCCTGCTTTGTAGTGTTCTGTACAGTACAGCACGCATGTAAAGTATGAAAAACAAGAAGAAATTAAAATATTTCTCCTCTTTATGCATGTCTCAAGTAGGCATAAGACTTTGGCGCAAATCCCCATCTATGAATGTGTGTATGTAGGGATTGGTGTCAAACCCCCCGGGGTGGTTGCATGGAAATGCCCATATACCACCCACAGAATGCCCCTTGGCAAGACTTAACGCAAAGCAACGCATAGGGCAACTTTGCATTACTCTACAATGTAAATGGTGATTTGCAATGCATGGTAAATCCCAGCGTAAATCCCAGCATAACACGTTGCATTGGGTTTGGTTTGCAAAAGTATTGAAAGCCCAGCGCGAGACGTTAGTAAATCTGGACCTCAATGTTTAGGCCACTTGTAATGACATGTACTGCTTCACAAACGTAGCCAGTTATCTTGGGAGTGCACATGATTTCCAAATTTTTTGCCATTCCAACACCAATAGGTGGCTTGAAAATGGAATTTATCTAGATGGACTCGTACACTAGGTATTTAATTTTTTAGGTATTTAATTTTTTATCTATATTCTATCATTTATCATGTGATACCTCATGCTCCAGTTCAATACTAAATTACTTATAAAAGACATGTTTAATAATTTACTGCATTTAACAAAATGAAAAATTATCAGCATAATATGATTCCAGGATCTGATTAACAAAGGCAAGTTTGCATGTGTAGATCTACTCATTTATAGAGCTACTCCTACACATAGGTGTAACTCTCTGCTGTGTTGCTATTCGCTATTTTGGAGCGGAGATGTACACCTAGGTGAATACTTAAGTTAGGGAGTGGAGACTGCAATGACTGGATTTACAAGTGAAAAGTTACTATTAGCAATTTTTCACCTGTTTGTGGAGCTCTCGGTCATGAGAGCAGTAGTTCCCCTAGAGGAAAATATAGGGAAATGTAATGCAGCTTGTAATTTTTTCACGAATAATTTAAATGAGAGTAATGTAAAATAAAAATGTTAAATAATTTTAAACTAGTAATGCTAACGTAGCACTAGCTAAAAGAAAACACACAACATACTTCCTCAATTTGAATTAAATTGTACTTTTATTTTATTATATTATTGTTTTTTTTAAATACTTTGACATCAAAATTACCCATCTTCACTAACATTATTTTTATTTAATTTGTAACAAATCAGGTGATAAGTAATTGTGAGAACGGGAATTATTAATTGGTGTGGGTGATAAACCACCAAAAGTAATAAGTTCACTATCTTATTAGGTTCAGGGAAAGGTTTCAGTAATTTAATTCCATTGTTAATGCCTGGTAGCTAAGGCTTATAACAGACATGTTTAACTTAAGAAAATGTGTAAAGCAAATACAAGTATCAACACAGTTAAAAGGTAAAAAACAAAACAATAACATTCCAACTCCATTTTGTGAAATTAGAGAATATTAATGGAGAAAAATCCAATAAGAGCAACCAGCAATATGAATTTCTAAAGCTTTATGGGCCACATGCATCATTGTTGGTATTTGCGATTCCTAAATTGCGAAAATTAAGGAATCGCAATTTAGAAATCGCAAATACCTATGCATTAAACAAATCACAATTTTTTTGGCGTTTTCTTTTTTTTCCTTATTTGCGATTCTCAATCGCAAATAAGGAATCCCTTTACATTGATTCCTATGGGCCTAGAGGCATTCTCATTTTGCGATTCGCAATTAAGGAATCGCAAAATGAGAATGCAATTTTAAGGGTAAAAAACAATTGCTGAGGTCTTTTAGAATTCCAGAAACACTGGGCGCACACCTGGGTAACCGCTAGATAATGGAAAGCAAAAGTAAAATGGTGTAGGCAATGGGGCGAGTGGTAATACCTCACAACCACTCGGAAAGACCAGAGACTGGTCTGCAATGAAATGAAAACAACTGTGCCCCTGCACTGACACAATACATAGAAAAATTCAAAGTTTGAGTTGAATTAATTGCATGTAATAGTAACATATAGCACATCAATCTAAACAGATAGTGGAGGTACGTATTTCATTGACAAATAGTCGAGTGAGAAGGGTAAGTCAATTAGTAGTCTGTAAGTAGAGTGTCCATTAGACAGGATTTCAAAATCAAGAAGGAAGGGAGAAGGAGGAAAAAGGAGAATAAGTAAAAATTGGAAATTAAAAATTAAAACAAAGTAAAATAAGGTAAAAATACGCTGGGCGTCAGGTTTGTGACGTTGGACGGGAACGTTATGTGTTTTACACCAAAAAGGAGAAAAAACGAAGGAAAAAGGATGGGGGAGTAGTGTTTCCAACATGGTAATATTTTACAAAAAACGTGGGGGACCGGGCTGCATGGGATCTGTTGCCTCGTGGTGATCGTAGCCGTGATATATACTAGCGGTGCCTTCTGATAAGGTGAAACAAAAAACTCACCGGGAAATCAATATTGTTTATATTTGATTTCAGTTATAAAGGTAATTCCCACAATCGGGGCGGAATTCCAAGTATCGAGTTATAGAAAGATCGTATCTTTAGTGTAGAGAACAGATCTGCAAATAGAGCAAGTATAAAGGGCAATATAAATATCCAATGGTCAAACGTTAGAACACGACGGCAACGAGGGAGCATAAGTATGGAAAAACGCCTACCTCAGAGATTTGCAGGTTATATGGAGACCGGGAGGAGAAAGGTCTTCGTGGTTTGGGCGGGTGCGCTTCGAACCACAGAGTGCCTAGTCCTTTAGACAAAAAGATAAAGGGAGGGGGGGGTTTTAGTTCCCATGGACTAGACAGGATCCCCTGCGTTTAACAGGTGTGGTTAACAAGTTACATAGGGCTGAAGTTGTAAGGGGACCCAGAGTGCTTACCTGATAGACGATAATCTCCCTCTTAGAGTTTCCCGGCGCCGTGTTTCAGAAACGGACACGTGACCGGAAGTGGAGATCATTTAAGTACTAAAAAGTGGAGGTTGCTCGAAAAGACTAGAGCGTGGCCATCGGACTCTAGTGTAGAGTGAGTGGCAAAAAAGGAAGAAATACTACCCTGATTATTTGGGTAGTTGAAATAATATCTTAATGGTAGGAGGATACTAATTTCCCATAAATACGCGGTGTGGGGCCGGGGTTTATTTTTGTTGACGAGCATAGCACTGGTGTAAAATATTGCATTTTCGTTCACATCTAAAGTATAGCGACACATTTATTTATAAATTATATTTTTTTAATACGTTACACGTAATAGAATAAATGGTATATTCTTTGGATATATTTTGAAACCGTGGATCTGATTTGGACAGGTAGTCCGTATTAAAACAAATGATGAAACACCCAGCTGGGTAAGTATAAGCCTCACAATGCAAGTGTGTTTGCATCGTATATAGATCGAGAAGGTCTCAGTGAGAAAAAGGGGGGATGTAAGCGAAATGCGTTACATGTCTAAGCCCGGGTAGGGGTAATTTAGGTTCATTGTCTCTGGTGAATTGCGACTCTTATTATAGTCCTCACCCAAAGGATCAGGAATTGTCCTGAGTGAGCACTAGTGTTTAAGTGGAGTAGTTGTTTACTCACATGAAAAAGTAAGTGTACAAGCTGGTTTTGAACGCAGAATAAGAACAACAAAAAAGTACTGTTAACACATGGTTACTTATGTCAGTGCATATGTCTATTGGAGTTTTTAAGGGGAAAGAAAAGGACAGCAAAAAGATACAGTTTAGAACAAGGTGCATATTCAGTCACCTAAAAAGAATTGCAATTCTGGGTCATAATTCAAACCGCACTCAATACTACGAAGGCGCATTATCCAAGTTGCTTCTTTGCGTCTTAAGAGTAGTTCTCGGTTACCACCTCTCACATCGATAGGCACTGTTTCTATACCATAGAACGAGACTTGAAAGTCCTCTATACTTGGTTGGCATTTGGCTACATGTAGAGCCACTGGGTATTTAGGATCTTGTTTCAAGATGGCTCTCATGTGTTCAGAGATTCTTTCTTTCAGAGATCTTATTGTGCTACCGACATACTTCTTACCACAGTGGCATTCGATGATATAAATTACGTATTTGGTACTGCAATTTATGTTGGTTCTGATGTCGTATATTTCATCTGAAGGGCCTATAAAGTGTTTAGTTTTATGTTTGGCCCATTTACACATTGGGCATAACCCACATTTGAAAAAGCCATTGCCACGTTGAGTTAGCCAGGTCGGGTTTCTGTCCGACCGTGGCACTGTGGGACTGAGCCTGTTCCTCAGAGTCCTCCCTTTGCGAAATGTGATTTGAGGGGTGGTCGGGATCATTTCCTTTAGTGTAGGGTCATCTCTTAGCAGCTTCCAGTGCTTGGTCATGCTGGTCCTGATCGAGTTGTGCAGCGCATTGTATTCTGTGATCATTCTTACTGTACTCTCTTTTTTGTTTCTTTGGGGGTCTTTGGTCCTCAGAGTTTCCTCTCTCGTAATTTTGTTTAGTTTGGATCGTGCTTGGGATAAGATTGCTTTTGGGTAACCACGTTTGGTGAATCTCAGATTCATGTCACTGATTGTTTTATCCAATTCCTCATCATCGCTACAATTACGTCTAGCACGAAGAAATTCGCCAAACGGTATGGACTTGATCTGATGGAAAGGATGAAAACTGTCTGCTCTTAGAATTGCATTACAAGATGTGGGCTTCCTGTATAGTTTACTATGTAGGGCATTGTTGACTACATAGAATTCTAGATCTAGAAATTCTATGTGTGATTTGCTCTGTTTCATGGTGAAACTAAGTTCCCAAGCATTGTTGTTGAGAAAGTCAAAAAAACTTTGTAGTAAGACATCAGTTCCGGTCCATAGCAAAATGCAATCGTCTATGTAACGTCCCCAGAACAGAATAGAGTCCGTGTATTGGCTACTCTGCGTACCCCAAAGATGGTCTGCTTCGAACGCTCCCATAAAAAGGTTGGCGAAGGAGGGTGAAAATTTCGAACCCATGGCTACTCCTCGTTTCTGTTGGTACCATTTCTTATTGAACATAAAAAAGTTGTTGTCCAAGATCAATTTCATCATGGAAATAAGCATTTGTGTGTGTGCCCAAAGCGAGGCCGGCCGTTTGGACAACACTCTAGTGATTGCTTCAATACCTAGTCTTGGGTTGATGCTGGTATAGAGAGCAACCACATCCATGGTGACTAATGTAGGGCCTGGTTGCCATTCTAGATCTCCTAACAAACTGAGAATGTGTTTGGAGTCTTGGATGTATGAGGGGAGATTTTTGACAAGTGGACCCAGAAACAAATCTACATATTCTGCTAATCTTTCGGTCGGACCTCCGATTCCCGAGACTATCGGTCTGCCAGGGGGAAATGGGAGATCCTTATGAATCTTGGGAAGGGTGTAAAGCCATGGATATGTTGGTTTCAATACTTTTAGATACATGTACTCTTCTTCATTAAGAAGACCATCTTCTTTCCATTTCAGTAGATGGTCGTTAATGGTCTTTGTGAGTGCACCCATGGGGTTGGATGCAATGGGTTCATAGCAGGAAAGGTCTGCTAGTTGGGTCATTATCTCATTGTTGTAATCTTCTGCGTTCATCACCACAATGTTTCCTCCTTTATCCGCCTCACGAATAATAATGGAGGGATTCAGTGTCAGTACATTCAAAGCGTTGCGCTCTCCTTTGGTTAGATTGTCTTTAAATAAGAATGTTTCTTGTAGTTTCTTGGTGTTAATTTTATTAAGGTCTTCCAATACATGCCTGTGAAAATTGTCAATGCTGTTACCGCCTGGTAACGTAGGAGTCCATGTGGACTTGGATTTGAGACCACTGGCTAACCCAAGGTCCATGTCTATGTTGAGTTCTTCTAACAGTTGCCCCATTTCCATAGGGCTGTCTTCTCGTTCAGTAATTGACAATAATAGATGGACTGCTGGTATGTCTTTTATTGTGTGTACAACATTGTCATTCAATACATCAGGAATGTTTTTGATATTTTTCTTAGCAGGGACTATACCTGCAAAGTACTTTTTTATTTTTAGATTTCGGACAAATTTGAAAAGATCTATTTTTGTTTGACAAATATCACCGGTGGAGTAAGGATTAAAGCCCAAACCTTTTGCGAGTAGCAATGTCATGTCAGGGGTGAGGGGGAAAGAGGATAGGTTGATAACTTGCACCTCCTTGTTGACGTTATCTAATTCTTTGTCCTCCCTGATCTTAGTTTTTTGCGGTAATCGTCGTTGTCCCCCCCCTGCTCCCTCTGTGGGTTTTGGAGTTGTAAGGCCTCTTCGGGATTGCGCCCTGTTCCCCTTGCGAATGCGTTCCATCTCTACTAAAAAAGGACTGCTGTTAGCGTCCAGATTGTCTTCACTTTCTGTTTCCGGTTCACTGGTACCCACAGTGTTTAGGGATGTAGTACTTGATGAGATGGAGCCTGGGGCAGATGTATTGCCTTCCGGTTTTTTGGATTTGCTAGAGGGAATCAGGGCATCATATTTTCGATCAAAGGTGAACACTCTACCGTTACGGTAGTCACCATCATCTCTTTTGATTTGTCTTGCTTTCCTATTTTTAATTTCTTCCTAATGTTTTAGTAACACCTCGTCCAGAATCGTATAGTTTTTTACAGTTGGTTCTGGCAGGTTGAGGTCTTTTATTTCCTGTTCAAGGATAGCGATTTCTCCCTGTAGTTTTAGGGTTGCGGTCTGCACTTTCTATTAGAATGTCCATGAGGACAAAAGAGTTGTTATTGACAGAGTCTTCCCATTTCTTCATAAGGTCTACATCTAAATTGTCATAGGTCGGAAAGATTTGAGAGCGCAAGCCTCTGGGTATTTGCTTGAGGCGCATATATTGCTTCAAAGTGGTTGCATCCCACCATCGTGAGTTCTCTTGCATCTTCAATTTTTCTAGTTTTTTGAATTTCTCTTTAAGGCCCTCCACTCGAGGGGGACCAGAAATGGCTGCTGCTGTATGAGTAGGCATGCCTTTAGCTAGATTTTCAAACAGGTCTGCGGCTACTTTGTCTCTATCCATGTTGTGGGGAATACGTTTAGATTGTTTTAGACAGTTAAATGGTGTGATTCAAGGAGTACAGGCGGGGGGCAGCCCACTCTGGCAATCTGATATAGTAAAAAACAATTGCTGAGGTCTTTTAGAATTCCAGAAACACTGGGCGCACACCTGGGTAACCGCTAGATAATGGAAAGCAAAAGTAAAATGGTGTAGGCAATGGGGCGAGTGGTAATACCTCACAACCACTCGGAAAGACCAGAGACTGGTCTGCAATGAAATGAAAACAACTGTGCCCCTGCACTGACACAATACATAGAAAAATTCAAAGTTTGAGTTGAATTAATTGCATGTAATAGTAACATATAGCACATCAATCTAAACAGATAGTGGAGGTACGTATTTCATTGACAAATAGTCGAGTGAGAAGGGTAAGTCAATTAGTAGTCTGTAAGTAGAGTGTCCATTAGACAGGATTTCAAAATCAAGAAGGAAGGGAGAAGGAGGAAAAAGGAGAATAAGTAAAAATTGGAAATTAAAAATTAAAACAAAGTAAAATAAGGTAAAAATACGCTGGGCGTCAGGTTTGTGACGTTCGACGGGAACGTTATGTGTTTTACACCAAAAAGGAGAAAAAACGAAGGAAAAAGGATGGGGGAGTAGTGTTTCCAACATGGTAATATTTTACAAAAAACGTGGGGGACCGGGCTGCATGGGATCTGTTGCCTCGTGGTGATCGTAGCCGTGATATATACTCTTAAGACGCAAAGAAGCAACTTGGATAATGCGCCTTCGTAGTATTGAGTGCGGTTTGAATTATGACCCAGAATTGCAATTCTTTTTAGGTGACTGAATATGCACCTTGTTCTAAACTGTATCTTTTTGCTGTCCTTTTCTTTCCCCTTAAAAACTCCAATAGACATATGCCCTGACATAAGTAACCATGTGTTAACAGTACTTTTTTGTTGTTCTTATTCTGCGTTCAAAACCAGCTTGTACACTTACTTTTTCATGTGAGTAAACAACTACTCCACTTAAACACTAGTGCTCACTCAGGACAATTCCTGATCCTTTGGGTGAGGACTATAATAAGAGTCGCAATTCACCAGAGACAATGAACCTAAATTACCCCTACCCGGGCTTAGACATGTAACGCATTTCGCTTACATCCCCCCTTTTTCTCACTGAGACCTTCTCGATCTATATACGATGCAAACACACTTGCATTGTGAGGCTTATACTTACCCAGCTGGGTGTTTCATCATTTGTTTTAATACGGACTACCTGTCCAAATCAGATCCACGGTTTCAAAATATATCCAAAGAATATACCATTTATTCTATTACGTGTAACGTATTAAAAAAATATAATTTATAAATAAATGTGTCGCTATACTTTAGATGTGAACGAAAATGCAATATTTTACACCAGTGCTATGCTCGTCAACAAAAATAAACCCCGGCCCCACACCGCGTATTTATGGGAAATTAGTATCCTCCTACCATTAAGATATTATTTCAACTACCCAACTAATCAGGGTAGTATTTCTTCCTTTTTTGCCACTCACTCTACACTAGAGTCCGATGGCCACGCTCTAGTCTTTTCGAGCAACCTCCACTTTTTAGTACTTAAATGATCTCCACTTCCGGTCACGTGTCCGTTTCTGAAACACGGCGCCGGGAAACTCTAAGAGGGAGATTAACGTCTATCAGGTAAGCACTCTGGGTCCCCTTACAACTTCAGCCCTATGTAACTTGTTAACCACACCTGTTAAACGCAGGGGATCCTGTCTAGTCCATGGGAACTAAAACCCCCCCCTCCCTTTATCTTTTTGTCTAAAGGACTAGGCACTCTGTGGTTCGAAGCGCACCCGCCCAAACCACGAAGACCTTTCTCCTCCCGGTCTCCATATAACCTGCAAATCTCTGAGGTAGGCGTTTTTCCATACTTATGCTCCCTCGTTGTCGTCGTGTTCTAACGTTTGACCATTGGATATTTATATTGCCCTTTATACTTGCTCTATTTGCAGATCTGTTCTCTACACTAAAGATACGATCTTTCTATAACTCGATACTTGGAATTCCGCCCCGATTGTGGGAATTACCTTTATAACCGAAATCAAATATAAACAATATTGATTTCCCGGTGAGTTTTTTGTTTCACCTTATCAGAAGGCACCGCTAGTATATATCACGGCTACGATCACCACGAGGCAACAGATCCCATGCAGCCCGGTCCCCCACGTTTTTTATAAAATATTACCATGTTGGAAACACTACTCCCCCATCCTTTTTCCTTCGTTTTTTCTCCTTTTTGGTGTAAAACAAAACAAACGTTCCCGTCCAACGTCACAAACCTGACGCCCAGCGTATTTTTACCTTATTTTACTTTGTTTTAATTTTTTATTTCCAATTTTTACTTATTCTCCTTTTTCCTCCTTCTCCCTTCCTTCTTGATTTTGAAATCCTGTCTAATGGACACTCTACTTACAGACTACTAATTGACTTACCCTTCTCACTCGACTATTTGTCAATGAAATACGTACCTCCACTATCTGTTTAGATTGATGTGCTATATGTTACTATTACATGCAATTAATTCAACTCAAACTTTGAATTTTTCTATGTATTGTGTCAGTGCAGGGGCACAGTTGTTTTCATTTCATTGCAGACCAGTCTCTGGTCTTTCCGAGTGGTTGTGAGGTATTACCACTCGCCCCATTGCCTACACCATTTTACTTTTGCTTTCCATTATCTAGCGGTTACCCAGGTGTGCGCCCAGTGTTTCTGGAATTCTAAAAGACCTCAGCAACTGTTTTTTACTATATCAGATTGCCAGAGTGGGCTGCCCCCCGCCTGTACTCCTTGAATCACACCATTTAACTGTCTAAAACAATCTAAACGTATTCCCCACAACATGGATAGAGACAAAGTAGCCGCAGACCTGTTTGAAAATCTAGCTAAAGGCATGCCTACTCATACAGCAGCAGCCATTTCTGGTCCCCCTCGAGTGGAGGGCCTTAAAGAGAAATTCAAAAAACTAGAAAAATTGAAGATGCAAGAGAACTCACGATGGTGGGATGCAACCACTTTGAAGCAATATATGCGCCTCAAGCAAATACCCAGAGGCTTGCGCTCTCAAATCTTTCCGACCTATGACAATTTAGATGTAGACCTTATGAAGAAATGGGAAGACTCTGTCAATAACAACTCTTTTGTCCTCATGGACATTCTAATAGAAAGTGCAGACCGCAAAACCCTAAAACTACAGGGAGAAATCGCTATCCTTGAACAGGAAATAAAAGACCTCAACCTGCCAGAACCAACTGTAAAAAACTATACGATTCTGGACGAGGTGTTACTAAAACATCAGGAAGAAATTAAAAATAGGAAAGCAAGACAAATCAAAAGAGATGATGGTGACTACCGTAACGGTAGAGTGTTCACCTTTGATCGAAAATATGATGCCCTGATTCCCTCTAGCAAATCCAAAAAACCGGAAGGCAATACATCTGCCCCAGGCTCCATCTCATCAAGTACTACATCCCTAAACACTGTGGGTACCAGTGAACCGGAAACAGAAAGGGAAGACAATCTGGACGCTAACAGCAGTCCTTTTTTAGTAGAGATGGAACGCATTCGCAAGGGGAACAGGGCGCAATCCCGAAGAGGCCTTACAACTCCAAAACCCACAGAGGGAGCAGGGGGGGACAACGACGATTACCGCAAAAAACTCAGATCAGGGAGGACAAAGAATTAGATAACGTCAACAAGGAGGTGCAAGTTATCAACCTATCCTCTTTCCCCCTCACCCCTGACATGACATTGCTACTCGCAAAAGGTTTGGGCTTTAATCCTTACTCCACCGGTGATATTTGTCAAACAAAAATAGATCTTTTCAAATTTGTCCGAAATCTAAAAATAAAAAAGTACTTTGCAGGTAAAGTCCCTGCTAAGAAAAATATCAAAAACATTCCTGATGTATTGAATGACAATGTTGTACACACAATAAAAGACATACAAGCAGTCCATCTATTATTGTCAATTACTGAACGAGAAGACAGCCCTATGGAAATGGGGCAACTGTTAGAAGAACTCAACATAGACATGGACCTTGGGTTAGCCAGTGGTCTCAAATCCAAGTCCACATGGACTCCTACGTTACCAGGCGGTAACAGCATTGACAATTTTCACAGGCATGTATTGGAAGACCTTAATAAAATTAACACCAAGAAACTACAAGAAACATTCTTATTTAAAGACAATCTAACCAAAGGAGAGCGCAACGCTTTGAATGTACTGACACTGAATCCCTCCATTATTATTCGTGAGGCGGATAAAGGAGGAAACATTGTGGTGATGAACGCAGAAGATTACAACAATGAGATAATGACCCAACTAGCAGACCTTTCCTGCTATGAACCCATTGCATCCAACCCCATGGGTGCACTCACAAAGACCATTAACGACCATCTACTGAAATGGAAAGAAGATGGTCTTCTTAATGAAGAAGAGTACATGTATCTAAAAGTATTGAAACCAACATATCCATGGCTTTACACCCTTCCCAAGATTCATAAGGATCTCCCATTTCCCCCTGGCAGACCGATAGTCTCGGGAATCGGAGGTCCGACCGAAAGATTAGCAGAATATGTAGATTTGTTTCTGGGTCCACTTGTCAAAAATCTCCCCTCATACATCCAAGACTCCAAACACATTCTCAGTTTGTTAGGAGATCTAGAATGGCAACCAGGCACTACATTAGTCACCATGGATGTGGTTGCTCTCTATACCAGCATCAACCCAAGACTAGGTATTGAAGCAATCACTAGAGTGTTGTCCAAACGGCCGGCCTCGCTTTGGACACACACACAAATGCTTATTTCCATGATGAAATTGATCTTGGACAACAACTTTTTTATGTTCAATAAGAAATGGTACCAACAGAAACGAGGAGTAGCCATGGGTTCGAAATTTTCACCCTCCTTCGCCAACCTTTTTATGGGAGCGTTCGAAGCAGACCATCTTTGGGGTACGCAGAGTAGCCAATACACGGACTCTATTCTGTTCTGGGGACGTTACATAGACGATTGCATTTTGCTATGGACCGGAACTGATGTCTTACTACAAAGTTTTTTTGACTTTCTCAACAACAATGCTTGGGAACTTAGTTTCACCATGAAACAGAGCAAATCACACATAGAATTTCTAGATCTAGAATTCTATGTAGTCAACAATGCCCTACATAGTAAACTATACAGGAAGCCCACATCTTGTAATGCAATTCTAAGAGCAGACAGTTTTCATCCTTTCCATCAGATCAAGTCCATACCGTTTGGCGAATTTCTTCGTGCTAGACGTAATTGTAGCGATGATGAGGAATTGGATAAAACAATCAGTGACATGAATCTGAGATTCACCAAACGTGGTTACCCAAAAGCAATCTTATCCCAAGCACGATCCAAACTAAACAAAATTACGAGAGAGGAAACTCTGAGGACCAAAGACCCCCAAAGAAACAAAAAAGAGAGTACAGTAAGAATGATCACAGAATACAATGCGCTGCACAACTCGATCAGGACCAGCATGACCAAGCACTGGAAGCTGCTAAGAGATGACCCTACACTAAAGGAAATGATCCCGACCACCCCTCAAATCACATTTCGCAAAGGGAGGACTCTGAGGAACAGGCTCAGTCCCACAGTGCCACGGTCGGACAGAAACCCGACCTGGCTAACTCAACGTGGCAATGGCTTTTTCAAATGTGGGTTATGCCCAATGTGTAAATGGGCCAAACATAAAACTAAACACTTTATAGGCCCTTCAGATGAAATATACGACATCAGAACCAACATAAATTGCAGTACCAAATACGTAATTTATATCATCGAATGCCACTGTGGTAAGAAGTATGTCGGTAGCACAATAAGATCTCTGAAAGAAAGAATCTCTGAACACATGAGAGCCATCTTGAAACAAGATCCTAAATACCCAGTGGCTCTACATGTAGCCAAATGCCAACCAAGTATAGAGGACTTTCAAGTCTCGTTCTATGGTATAGAAACAGTGCCTATCGATGTGAGAGGTGGTAACCGAGAACTACTCTTAAGACGCAAAGAAGCAACTTGGATAATGCGCCTTCGTAGTATTGAGTGCGGTTTGAATTATGACCCAGAATTGCAATTCTTTTTAGGTGACTGAATATGCACCTTGTTCTAAACTGTATCTTTTTGCTGTCCTTTTCTTTCCCCTTAAAAACTCCAATAGACATATGCACTGACATAAGTAACCATGTGTTAACAGTACTTTTTTGTTGTTCTTATTCTGCGTTCAAAACCAGCTTGTACACTTACTTTTTCATGTGAGTAAACAACTACTCCACTTAAACACTAGTGCTCACTCAGGACAATTCCTGATCCTTTGGGTGAGGACTATAATAAGAGTCGCAATTCACCAGAGACAATGAACCTAAATTACCCCTACCCGGGCTTAGACATGTAACGCATTTCGCTTACATCCCCCCTTTTTCTCACTGAGACCTTCTCGATCTATATACGATGCAAACACACTTGCATTGTGAGGCTTATACTTACCCAGCTGGGTGTTTCATCATTTGTTTTAATACGGACTACCTGTCCAAATCAGATCCACGGTTTCAAAATATATCCAAAGAATATACCATTTATTCTATTACGTGTAACGTATTAAAAAAATATAATTTATAAATAAATGTGTCGCTATACTTTAGATGTGAACGAAAATGCAATATTTTACACCAGTGCTATGCTCGTCAACAAAAATAAACCCCGGCCCCACACCGCGTATTTATGGGAAATTAGTATCCTCCTACCATTAAGATATTATTTCAACTACCCAACTAATCAGGGTAGTATTTCTTCCTTTTTTGCCACTCACTCTACACTAGAGTCCGATGGCCACGCTCTAGTCTTTTCGAGCAACCTCCACTTTTTAGTACTTAAATGATCTCCACTTCCGGTCACGTGTCCGTTTCTGAAACACGGCGCCGGGAAACTCTAAGAGGGAGATTATCGTCTATCAGGTAAGCACTCTGGGTCCCCTTACAACTTCAGCCCTATGTAACTTGTTAACCACACCTGTTAAACGCAGGGGATCCTGTCTAGTCCATGGGAACTAAAACCCCCCCCTCCCTTTATCTTTTTGTCTAAAGGACTAGGCACTCTGTGGTTCGAAGCGCACCCGCCCAAACCACGAAGACCTTTCTCCTCCCGGTCTCCATATAACCTGCAAATCTCTGAGGTAGGCGTTTTTCCATACTTATGCTCCCTCGTTGCCGTCGTGTTCTAACGTTTGACCATTGGATATTTATATTGCCCTTTATACTTGCTCTATTTGCAGATCTGTTCTCTACACTAAAGATATGATCTTTCTATAACTCGATACTTGGAATTCCGCCCCGATTGTGGGAATTACCTTTATAACCGAAATCAAATATAAACAATATTGATTTCCCGGTGAGTTTTTTGTTTCACCTTATCAGAAGGCACCGCTAGTATATATCACGGCTACGATCACCACGAGGCAACAGATCCCATGCAGCCCGGTCCCCCACGTTTTTTGTAAAATATTACCATGTTGGAAACACTACTCCCCCATCCTTTTTCCTTCGTTTTTTCTCCTTTTTGGTGTAAAACAAAACAAACGTTCCCGTCCAACGTCACAAACCTGACGCCCAGCGTATTTTTACCTTATTTTACTTTGTTTTAATTTTTAATTTCCAATTTTTACTTATTCTCCTTTTTCCTCCTTCTCCCTTCTTTCTTGATTTTGAAATCCTGTCTAATGGACACTCTACTTACAGACTACTAATTGACTTACCCTTCTCACTCGACTATTTGTCAATGAAATACGTACCTCCACTATCTGTTTAGATTGATGTGCTATATGTTACTATTACATGCAATTAATTCAACTCAAACTTTGAATTTTTCTATGTATTGTGTCAGTGCAGGGGCACAGTTGTTTTCATTTCATTGCAGACCAGTCTCTGGTCTTTCCGAGTGGTTGTGAGGTATTACCACTCGCCCCATTGCCTACACCATTTTACTTTTGCTTTCCATTATCTAGCGGTTACCCAGGTGTGCGCCCAGTGTTTCTGGAATTCTAAAAGACCTCAGCAACTGTTTTTTACTATATCAGATTGCCAGAGTGGGCTGCCCCCCGCCTGTACTCCTTGAATCACACCATTTAACTGTCTAAAACAATCTAAACGTATTCCCCACAACATGGATAGAGACAAAGTAGCCGCAGACCTGTTTGAAAATCTAGCTAAAGGCATGCCTACTCATACAGCAGCAGCCATTTCTGGTCCCCCTCGAGTGGAGGGCCTTAAAGAGAAATTCAAAAAACTAGAAAAATTGAAGATGCAAGAGAACTCACGATGGTGGGATGCAACCACTTTGAAGCAATATATGCGCCTCAAGCAAATACCCAGAGGCTTGCGCTCTCAAATCTTTCCGACCTATGACAATTTAGATGTAGACCTTATGAAGAAATGGGAAGACTCTGTCAATAACAACTCTTTTGTCCTCATGGACATTCTAATAGAAAGTGCAGACCGCAAAACCCTAAAACTACAGGGAGAAATCGCTATCCTTGAACAGGAAATAAAAGACCTCAACCTGCCAGAACCAACTGTAAAAAACGATACGATTCTGGACGAGGTGTTACTAAAACATCAGGAAGAAATTAAAAATAGGAAAGCAAGACAAATCAAAAGAGATGATGGTGACTACCGTAACGGTAGAGTGTTCACCTTTGATCGAAAATATGATGCCCTGATTCCCTCTAGCAAATCCAAAAAACCGGAAGGCAATACATCTGCCCCAGGCTCCATCTCATCAAGTACTACATCCCTAAACACTGTGGGTACCAGTGAACCAGAAACAGAAAGTGAAGACAATCTGGACGCTAACAGCAGTCCTTTTTTAGTAGAGATGGAACGCATTCGCAAGGGGAACAGGGCGCAATCCCGAAGAGGCCTTACAACTCCAAAACCCACAGAGGGAGCAGGGGGGGACAATGACGATTACCGCAAAAAACTCAGATCAGGGAGGACAAAGAATTAGATAACGTCAACAAGGAGGTGCAAGTTATCAACCTATCCTCTTTCCCCCTCACCCCTGACATGACATTGCTACTCGCAAAAGGTTTGGGCTTTAATCCTTACTCCACCGGTGATATTTGTCAAACAAAAATAGATCTTTTCAAATTTGTCCGAAATCTAAAAATAAAAAAGTACTTTGCAGGTAAAGTCCCTGCTAAGAAAAATATCAAAAACATTCCTGATGTATTGAATGACAATGTTGTACACACAATAAAAGACATACAAGCAGTCCATCTATTATTGTCAATTACTGAACGAGAAGACAGCCCTATGGAAATGGGGCAACTGTTAGAAGAACTCAACATAGACATGGACCTTGGGTTAGCCAGTGGTCTCAAATCCAAGTCCACGTGGACTCCTACGTTACCAGGCGGTAACAGCATTGACAATTTTCACAGGCATGTATTGGAAGACCTTAATAAAATTAACACCAAGAAACTACAAGAAACATTCTTATTTAAAGACAATCTAACCAAAGGAGAGCGCAACGCTTTGAATGTACTGACACTGAATCCCTCCATTATTATTCGTGAGGCGGATAAAGGAGGAAACATTGTGGTGATGAACGCAGAAGATTACAACAATGAGATAATGACCCAACTAGCAGACCTTTCCTGCTATGAACCCATTGCATCCAACCCCATGGGTGCACTCACAAAGACCATTAACGACCATCTACTGAAATGGAAAGAAGATGGTCTTCTTAATGAAGAAGAGTACATGTATCTAAAAGTATTGAAACCAACATATCCATGGCTTTACACCCTTCCCAAGATTCATAAGGATCTCCCATTTCCCCCTGGCAGACCGATAGTCTCGGGAATCGGAGGTCCGACCGAAAGATTAGCAGAATATGTAGATTTGTTTCTGGGTCCACTTGTCAAAAATCTCCCCTCATACATCCAAGACTCCAAACACATTCTCAGTTTGTTAGGAGATCTAGAATGGCAACCAGGCACTACATTAGTCACCATGGATGTGGTTGCTCTCTATACCAGCATCAACCCAAGACTAGGTATTGAAGCAATCACTAGAGTGTTGTCCAAACGGCCGGCCTCGCTTTGGACACACACACAAATGCTTATTTCCATGATGAAATTGATCTTGGACAACAACTTTTTTATGTTCAATAAGAAATGGTACCAACAGAAACGAGGAGTAGCCATGGGTTCGAAATTTTCACCCTCCTTCGCCAACCTTTTTATGGGAGCGTTCGAAGCAGACCATCTTTGGGGTACGCAGAGTAGCCAATACACGGACTCTATTCTGTTCTGGGGACGTTACATAGACGATTGCATTTTGCTATGGACCGGAACTGATGTCTTACTACAAAGTTTTTTTGACTTTCTCAACAACAATGCTTGGGAACTTAGTTTCACCATGAAACAGAGCAAATCACACATAGAATTTCTAGATCTAGAATTCTATGTAGTCAACAATGCCCTACATAGTAAACTATACAGGAAGCCCACATCTTGTAATGCAATTCTAAGAGCAGACAGTTTTCATCCTTTCCATCAGATCAAGTCCATACCGTTTGGCGAATTTCTTCGTGCTAGACGTAATTGTAGCGATGATGAGGAATTGGATAAAACAATCAGTGACATGAATCTGAGATTCACCAAACGTGGTTACCCAAAAGCAATCTTATCCCAAGCACGATCCAAACTAAACAAAATTACGAGAGAGGAAACTCTGAGGACCAAAGACCCCCAAAGAAACAAAAAAGAGAGTACAGTAAGAATGATCACAGAATACAATGCGCTGCACAACTCGATCAGGACCAGCATGACCAAGCACTGGAAGCTGCTAAGAGATGACCCTACACTAAAGGAAATGATCCCGACCACCCCTCAAATCACATTTCGCAAAGGGAGGACTCTGAGGAACAGGCTCAGTCCCACAGTGCCACGGTCGGACAGAAACCCGACCTGGCTAACTCAACGTGGCAATGGCTTTTTCAAATGTGGGTTATGCCCAATGTGTAAATGGGCCAAACATAAAACTAAACACTTTATAGGCCCTTCAGATGAAATATACGACATCAGAACCAACATAAATTGCAGTACCAAATACGTAATTTATATCATCGAATGCCACTGTGGTAAGAAGTATGTCGGTAGCACAATAAGATCTCTGAAAGAAAGAATCTCTGAACACATGAGAGCCATCTTGAAACAAGATCCTAAATACCCAGTGGCTCTACATGTAGCCAAATGGCAACCAAGTATAGAGGACTTTCAAGTCTCGTTCTATGGTATAGAAACAGTGCCTATCCATGTGAGAGGTGGTAACCGAGAACTACTCTTAAGACGCAAAGAAGCAACTTGGATAATGCGCCTTCGTAGTATTGAGTGCGGTTTGAATTATGACCCAGAATTGCAATTCTTTTTAGGTGACTGAATATGCACCTTGTTCTAAACTGTATCTTTTTGCTGTCCTTTTCTTTCCCCTTAAAAACTCCAATAGACATATGCACTGACATAAGTAACCATGTGTTAACAGTACTTTTTTGTTGTTCTTATTCTGCGTTCAAAACCAGCTTGTACACTTACTTTTTCATGTGAGTAAACAACTACTCCACTTAAACACTAGTGCTCACTCAGGACAATTCCTGATCCTTTGGGTGAGGACTATAATAAGAGTCGCAATTCACCAGAGACAATGAACCTAAATTACCCCTACCCGGGCTTAGACATGTAACGCATTTCGCTTACATCCCCCCTTTTTCTCACTGAGACCTTCTCGATCTATATACGATGCAAACACACTTGCATTGTGAGGCTTATACTTACCCAGCTGGGTGTTTCATCATTTGTTTTAATACGGACTACCTGTCCAAATCAGATCCACGGTTTCAAAATATATCCAAAGAATATACCATTTATTCTATTACGTGTAACGTATTAAAAAAATATAATTTATAAATAAATGTGTCGCTATACTTTAGATGTGAACGAAAATGCAATATTTTACACCAGTGCTATGCTCGTCAACAAAAATAAACCCCGGCCCAACACCGCGTATTTATGGGAAATTAGTATCCTCCTACCATTAAGATATTATTTCAACTACCCAACTAATCAGGGTAGTATTTCTTCCTTTTTTGCCACTCACTCTACACTAGAGTCCGATGGCCACGCTCTAGTCTTTTCGAGCAACCTCCACTTTTTAGTACTTAAATGATCTCCACTTCCGGTCACGTGTCCGTTTCTGAAACACGGCGCCGGGAAACTCTAAGAGGGAGATTATCATCTATCAGGTAAGCACTCTGGGTCCCCTTACAACTTCAGCCCTATGTAACTTGTTAACCAAACCTGTTAAACGCAGGGGATCCTGTCTAGTCCATGGGAACTAAACCCCCCCCCTCCCTTTATCTTTTTGTCTAAAGGACTAGGCACTCTGTGGTTCGAAGCGCACCCGCCCAAACCACGAAGACCTTTCTCCTCCCGGTCTCCATATAACCTGCAAATCTCTGAGGTAGGCGTTTTTCCATACTTATGCTCCCTCGTTGCCGTCGTGTTCTAACGTTTGACCATTGGATATTTATATTGCCCTTTATACTTGCTCTATTTGCAGATCTGTTCTCTACACTAAAGATACGATCTTTCTATAACTCGATACTTGGAATTCCGCCCCGATTGTGGGAATTACCTTTATAACCGAAATCAAATATAAACAATATTGATTTCCCGGTGATTTTTTTGTTTCACCTTATCAGAAGGCACCGCTAGTATATATCACGGCTACGATCACCACGAGGCAACAGATCCCATGCAGCCCGGTCCCCCACGTTTTTTGTAAAATATTACCATGTTGGAAACACTACTCCCCCATCCTTTTTCCTTCGTTTTTTCTCCTTTTTGGTGTAAAACACATAACGTTCCCGTCCAACGTCACAAACCTGACGCCCAGCGTATTTTTACCTTATTTTACTTTGTTTTAATTTTTAATTTCCAATTTTTACTTATTCTCCTTTTTCCTCCTTCTCCCTTCCTTCTTGATTTTGAAATCCTGTCTAATGGACACTCTACTTACAGACTACTAATTGACTTACCCTTCTCACTCGACTATTTGTCAATGAAATACGTACCTCCACTATCTGTTTAGATTGATGTGCTATATGTTACTATTACATGCAATTAATTCAACTCAAACTTTGAATTTTTCTATGTATTGTGTCAGTGCAGGGGCACAGTTGTTTTCATGCAATTTTAAGGGTGCAGGGGAGGTTCAAAGGACCCCCCCCTGCACCCCTGAAATGTAACATAAAGTCCATTTTTCACACATACATGCCCCAAGGGCATAAGTGTGTGTAAAATGAAAGTTTAAAAAATGCACTTTTGTGCATTTTTGAAACTTTTCGCAAATTACCATGAAGGTTGACTTCATGATAATTTACCACTTCTAATTTGCGAATTCGCAAATTTTTTTAGATGATGCATTGCATTTAAGAAATTGCAAAATTGCGATTTCTTAAATGCAATCGCAATTTAAGAAATTGCCAAAAAATTGCGATTTCTTAAATTGCGAGAAAAAAAAACTTGATGCATCTCAAAAATTGGATTTGCATTCGCAAACGGCCAAATTTTGCGATTCGCACCGTTTGCGAATGCAAAAACCAATGATGCATGTGCCCCTTAGAGTCAAAAAGCAGAAAACACAAATGATAGTGAATGGATGTGATAGGCCAGAGTCTAAGTGCGATTTTAGGCCAACCATGATAAAGCACTGATTGAACAGGCCGACGTAACAAAGAAATATTTCTTTATTTCTCCTCATTAGTTCCTCTTTGAATGTGTTCTGCATTCTGCAATACTAGTCTATATTACAAATACTTTTAGCAAAGAATGCAACTAACACAGTTCTTTTTTGTTGACAGTTGAATTCAACCTGCACCAGTGCACATGGACAACCTATGTCAGCTCTTAAATACCTCCAAAGGAATACTAAAGTCATTACATGCCTGCCAGACATATAAGGAAGCTCTAGAGAATCAGATAGGAGAGATTAGGAGGTAAGGTGAGGATGATCTTAAAGCTGCTAGTAGCACCAAAGACAGCAGTGGCTTTTGACAAACAGTGAACCACCCTTTTTTTCCAGACTATGTTTCTTCTAAGGTGGAATGTTCAATATCGACTGATTCCTGGGCACTCATTTCTCTACTGCCTATGATTCAGAAAAAATGATAACTACCATCTGGTGGGGAAGGGAATGAAATAACTGAACCTGCAGCTAACCATGTCCTGAGCCAAACTATAGACATCAATGAAGTCATAACAGCAATTAAAAGGAGTCCCCTGGGGAAGTTGCCAGGTACCGAAATACTTTTTAAAGAGAACACCAGCACATGGCTGCGATTATAACACATATACTGCAAGCTACAATTGTTAGCCCAATCATTGGGACCTGGAACGAGGTAATAATAGTACCCATTTTTACGGAAGGGGACAGAAATCAACCTACCTGTTATCAATGAATTTCTTTACTGGACTCTACCACTAAAACTTTAGGTCTACTCCTCCTCTCCAGACTAGGCAAACAGGTTGAAGGAAGTAACTTCCCATCCGATGTCCAATTCAGGTTTTGTCTGGACATTGGCACAGTTGAGCAATTCCTTATCTGTCCCTTCTAATGGGGAATATTTCAAAGCCAGGAGAGGTCCATCAACACTGTAGGCCCGATTCACATAGATAAACATACACTTTTATGTCAATATATGATTTTTTCCAATACACAATTTAACGAGTGGTATCTTTACGACTGTGGAGTCTCCACACTGGTGGTGGGGACTTTACACATTAAAAGAGATAGGTCAGTCCTAGCTATGCATTCGTAAAGATACTACTCGTAAAATAGCTTTCTGAATAGGAAAAAACTGTAAACATACATCAACGTGTAAGTTTTGTTTATGTATATTGGCCCTATGGTGTTTATGGACCTCTCTTGTGCATTTGACACTGTAAAGTGCTCTGAAATATGGACTTTGCTGGACAGTATGAAGTTAGAGAGGGTACTTGTTGCTCTATTCAAACCTCTACACTGGGACACATCTGTTGAGGTACGCTACAGCCTAAATAGGGTGTGCTTTTCATTAATCAGCTCCAATCGTGGGGTAGGACACAGCTGCGTTTTGGCATCTTTTTTGTTTCTTATATATTAATGGGTTGGACAGATATCTCTGGCTCAAAGGGAAAGATATGATGCAAATTGAGAAACATCCCATCCCAACTCTTATATGCTGATGAGGAAGTTCTCATTGTGAGAACTGTCAATGGACTGCAACTCTGCTGGATTAATTCACTTTTTAGATTTAAAAGTACATCTCACTAAATCATTCATTTTTATATGCAGCCCCAAAATATTACATTTAAGGCCCATTTTACCAAGGTCAAAAGTTTAAATTACTTAGGGATACATTTTGACTCTGTACTAAGTTGGGGCCATTTATTTAATGTAAGATCCTAGCAATTTAATAGAGCTATAGAAGCAGCCTTTCATTTTTCCTTGAAGTTAGGTCACAAGTCGTAAGCAGTTTCTGGACCTTTTGGATTACTGCTACTTTCTGCTAGAGGCGTCTTCATCTCCTGCTGTGTGCTAGAATCGGGCGCTGTGAGACTCGGACTGCATTGGGGGAAAGCTCCTGACTTGGAGGAGATAGAGCGGCCACCCGGGACTACGAGGACCAGCATTCTTCATTTCACCCACAGCTGGTGCCTCTTCCCGGGCGAGCTCCGCCCCCACCTTCCTCCTCTTTACTGCTCGCGGCCCCCGCTTCGCGGAAGCCGCTCGTAAGCAGTTTCTGGACCTTTTGGATTACTGCTACTTTCTGCTAGAGGCGTCTTCATCTCCTGCTGTGTGCTAGAATCGGGTGCTGTGAGACTCGGACTGCATTGGGGGAAAGCTCCTGACTTAGAGGAGATAGAGCGGCTGCCCGGGACTGCGAGGACCAGCATTCTTCATTTTACCCACAGCTGGTGCCTCTTCCCAGGCGAGCTCCGCCCTCACCTTCCGCCTCTTTACTGCTCTGGGCCCCCGCTTCGCGGGAGCCGCTCGTAAGCAGTTTCTGGACCTTTTGAATTACTGCTACTTTCTGCTAGAGGCGTCTTCATCTCCTGCTGTGTGCTAGAATCGGGCGCTGTGAGACTCGGACTGCATTGGGGGACAGCTCCTGACTTGGAGGAGATAGAGCGGCCGCCTGGGACTGCAAGGACCAGCATTCTTCATTTCACCCACAGCTGGTGCCTCTTCCCGGGCGAGCTCCGCCCCCACCTTCCGCCTCTTTACTGCTCGCAGCCCCCACTTCGCAGGAGCCGCTCGTAAGCAGTTTCTGGACCTTTTGGATTACTGCTACTTTCTGCTAGAGGCGTCTTCATCTCCTGCTGTGTGCTAGAATCGGGCGCTGTGAGACTCGGACTGCATTGGGGGAAAGCTCCTGACTTGCAGGAGATAGAGCGGCCGCCCGGGACTGCGAGGACCAGCATTCTTCATTTCACCCACAGCTGGTGCCTCTTCCCGGGCGAGCTCCGCCCCCACCTTCCATCTTGTATATAACTGAATTTCCAACGCGCATCGCGGGACGCCCGCGGGACATAGCGCGGGGCTAAGCGCGGGCAAAGGGCGGGCCCTCTGAGGCCCTCAGGGACCGAGTGAGGCTGGGCAGGGCCTACCCTCTTCCACTTACTGATCCACATAGTTATCTGGTTCTTCGATGGCTCAAAGTCCAGGCCAATTACAGTCTGAGAAGGCTGGGTGTAGTTTCAACGGCCCTCTTGATAATTATTTTACAAAGGCTACCAATGATCAAGATAAGGAGAAAACCCTGGCCGAGCGTAGGGCAGACCGGCGTCGCTCTATCGAAAGCATAAAGAATAAGGGGGTATATTACCAACAACTAGCGATAATTTTTGTCTCTAACTTGTTTAGAGACAAAAATTATCGCCGCACATCGGCGATTTGTATCGCAGATAAACCTTGCTATTAGCAAGGTTTATCGCAAATGCGATAAAAAACGGCCGCAATCCATGAATATCGCTGAAAAGTCAGCGATATTCATGCATTATCGAGCAAATGCTCTTAGCCATGTTATCCACCTCCCATTGGATAACATGGTGAAGAACTGCTCAGGGCAGGTGTTAGCTTTTGGAGATATTCGCGCTTAGCGCGAATATCTCCAAAAGTTGGTAATAGGAGATAGCGATGTTAGCGACTGTTTCCAGTCGCTAACATCTTGGCACGCCCACTTTGCATGTCATTAGTGATAAATATCACTGACATGCAAAGTGGGGCCCAAGATGGTCGCTATCTCCTACTAGCTGTCGCTAACTGGTGTTAGCGACAGCTTGGTAATAGGGAGATAATTTTATCTCCGCTTTCTTGGCTTTTAAAGCCAAAAAAGGGGAGATAAACCCCTTGATAATATACCCCAAGGTTTCTACTGTTTGCCCGCCCAATGCCCTTTCGCTTACTCATGGATGTACTTCCTCCAATGAAGACCCTTTATCCTTGGAAAGCTTTCCACTCTTGTTACGAGACTGCACTCCTACACCCTTGGGTCACATAGACCAGCCCGTAAATCACATCCCTCCTTCTAGTTCGATATTGTCTGATGTTGACTTGACTACTCGGACCCAGGTCCAGCCTAAACATGCTTTAAATAAATTGGTAAAACCAGTGCTGGCAAAAAGTCACGGTCCACCGCCTGCAAAAAGAAGACGGAAAGGGGGGGCTTTGCAAAAACCAAAGATCAGTCACTCGGATTTTGGAAAACCTTCTAAATCCATCATTAAAACTGCTTTGAACCCTGTTGTTGCTCAATCTAACATGCCAATTCTTTCTGGCTCCCTTGCCACTTTTGGCACCAGCTGTACAATCTGTGAATACTATTGCTTCAATCGACATTCTGGATGACCCATCCCAAATGGATGTTTCCACTGTCGCCTCACTGGATAACATGGAACACCTAATTAGGTCTTTCATTTTACCCATTATAGAGAGGCTTAGGAGGGTGGAGAAAAAGCTTGAAGTGATTGAGGCTGCAGTTATTAATCACCAGGGACCAACTAAGGCAGTGGTGAGTGGGGATCCAGTACCTCCAGCCGCGGTGCCTACGAGCACCTCCGGCGTCCCAAAATGCACCTATCAATTAGTTAAACCAACTAATCCCAAGCACCAGAAGGTTCCCTCCCCTAAACAGAATATCAGCTCAGTCCCCATACCAGTAAGTGTAGCTGTGACGGGACCTGGAAAACCCTCTGTGGGGATCTCACAGCAGACTGCAAGGGGTCCCATCAGACACACCAGGCCACGAAGAATCCCCCAAGCAGAATTGCCCCCCGAAGCCGCCCCGTATGTGGTTGTTCTGACTGGGGTTCCCAGCTTGCCACTAAATAAGAGGGAGGGGTTTTTCCAGCTTAAAAATAAAATCATGCACTGGCTTGCTCAATTTAGACCATTAACACACAACATTGATGGCGAAATTGTGCATGTTAGACGACTCCCCTGGTTGGGTAGTAGGGTCAAGGATATCGATGGAGATTTAGTTGTTATAAATTTTAGGGACCCAGAAGCAGTCACCTATATATTAAACTGGCGCCAGGGTGGAGGCAGTAACTCTATTGTTCCGCGCCCCTTGACCTATTTTTATCCTAGATCCCTGGTGTTTCCTCCTACCCACACTGGCGCTCAGATACCTAACCAGACTGTTCCCCTAATGTCCTACAATATTGGGTTTCCACCAGAACCCCCACATTATCACCATGCTGCTGACCCTTTTGGGTGGAAGACGGTACCTCTCAGGTCTATTAGAAATCCTAATGGGAGGATGGAACATCTGAGACCTTTCACACCCTTGGAGACAGCAAACAGGTTTGATGTCTTCTCTGGCCTGGATAACTGTGATTGAAGATCACAGAATGACCACTGTATGACTGGTTAAATAAACAAAATGCAAATAGAGAAAACTGGTGGTGGCTGTAAAACGAATGAAAAAACACAACAATTAGTGTTGGAGAGCACAGCAACAGTCACACCAATAACTCTAGAACTTGCTACACATAGGGATAAGTGTGATATAATATTGAAGTCTATTCCTGTTGTAGAACAAGTGGCTCAAGATCTGATGTTAACTAGGGCCAACCAAGGGGGAGCTGACACTGATGTAGGAGGTGCCCTGAACACAAGGCAAGTGTGCGATGCCTCGGTCCCCCAGTAGCAAACCCTATATTAGGGGCTGGTAATATTATGGCCTTGAAAAAGGGGGCAACACTATCAGGGGAAAGATCAACCATGCAACGCAAAATTACAATGATATCTTGGAATATTGCTGGTTTGACAAAAAATCTTTCTGAGCCTGATTGGTCTAATTACATAGACTCCTGTGACATTTGCCTGCTCCAAGAAACCTGGACCCTTGAAATACCACATAGGGTGGGATATAGGACTTTTAATATCAAGGCAGTTCCATCAGTCAGAGGTAGACCATCAGGGGGGCTTACGGTATGGATCAGAGTGTCATTGGAGGTAAAAATTACACAACTAAATACAGATTCAGCAGATATACTAGGACTTGTAGTTAATCTGAAGGATGGTAGGCGTATTGTTGTGTTTAACGTTTATAACCGTCCCTGTGGGTTATCGAAAGAATCTGTAATTATTGATAAATTGGATAACCTCCTTACTGATCTTGTAGATACGCCAAGTAGTATACTAGTAGGCGGTGATTTTAATTGCAATTTTGAGCCGATTATAGGGTTTGGAGACGTTTTTTCAGATGAGGATAGGGCCAATAACATCCCTTCTCTATCATATACGGAGGGAGTGGGCTGTACGATCTTAGCTACCCAGATAATGAGATTGGTATCAGTACATGGTTTGAGGGCCTGTAATGGCCGTTTCCCATCAGACTCTCCAAAAGCACCAACTTTTGTCAAAAATAAGTCTCATAGTTGGATCGATTATATTCTGGTATCTTTCGACATTTGGTCCTTCCTATCTGACTTTGTAATTGACTCCAGGTATGAAAGTGACCATCGGCCGTTACACCTGTCAATAGACTATAGATTAGTCCCTAGTACTAGGATTCCGATGGATTACTGCATATTGGGTAACTTAACCACTGATGCCCCTTTAATGAGTAACAATAGGCGCTCCCTTAAATGGGCAAGCTTATTGAGTAATAAGGAGGCATTATCCAGTATTTACCTACTCCTTGCAGATGTTTTTGCAAAACATCTGCTTCAACCAGTCGAGGGCAAGGTTTTTACCGACTTGCATATTGAATTTTTTAAAGCCCTAGTACCATATGTGTCGAAAATGCCAAATAAAAAAATGCCGCAAAAAAATAGTTCCATTGGTACTAAACCCTTGGACAATAAGGATTGCCGAAACTGTAAGGGTTCACTTTTAGAGGCAATTAAGAGCAAAAAACTGATGTAATCAGGACTTTAAGGCAAGAATATAGGAGGGTGCAGAAAAAGGCTAGAATTAACTGGGACGAGGAATGTTGGGAGAATATGCTAATAGCTGTTAAAGCGAAAGACAATGTGGGTTTCTGGAAACTAGTTGCCAACGAGAAAATTGGAGGTAGGTCACCGGATGATGTGTTCATTGATGAACAAACTTGGGTCAATCATTTCACCCATTTGTATGAAGCCCCAGTCAGTGACGTGATAGCAGTTGGAAATAGCCCATGGCTGGTACCAGCCACAAATAATATAGAGTTTAGCCTCGAGGAAACCGAGCAAGCAATTATTGCTGTGAAAAACGGTAAAGCCCCAGGCTTAGATAAAATACCTGGGGACTTGTATAAGCATGAGATCAGTGTATGGGCGCCTTATATCAACAAGCTTTTTAACATATTAGTTGCAGGTGGAAATTTACCAGATAGCTGGCGGGGTGCAGAAATTATCTTAGTTTTTAAGAAGGGTGATAGATATGATCCTTCTAATTATCGTCCTATTTGTCTTTTAGATATTTTACAAAAAAAAATTTCAAGGCACCTTTTAAATCGAATGGATTTGTGGATAGATGAGAACGAGATCTTTACAAAGTTCCAAGCAGGCTTTAGACGGAACACGAGTACAATAGACCAGGTTTTTAGGTTTTGTTGCATTTGTTGGAAGTATGTTTTTTTATTAAAAGGACACATTTATGTAGCTTCTGTTGACCTTAGGGCAGCTTTTGATTTTGTTTTGCGGGATCGTTTATGGGATTGTTTGTTTGCACTGGGAGTACCAACTTGTATACTCCAGCAGATTAGACGATTACATGATAATAACTTTGCCAGAGTACGCTGGGGCCCGAAAGGGGAATTAACAGAACCTGTACCTATCAGACGGGGAGTCCGTCAAGGATGTGTGTTGGCCCCCACACTTTCTTCTTTATTTGTCAACGACATTCCAGACTATTTAGATAGGTGCAATAATGATTCCCCAAAGTTGAATGGTGTGAGGGTCCCCTCACTCCTATTTGCGGACAATACGATCCTGATCTCGCAAACGCCCATTGGTCTACAAACCCTTTAAAATTCCTTCAAAATGTACTGTGATTCAAAAGGCCTAGAAATAAATACGAAAAAAAACAAATGTATGTCAATAAATCCCCATAAATCTTTTAAGGGGCGATTCTTCCTAAATAGCCAAAGACCTGAACTTGTTTCAAATTTTTCGTATCTTGGTGTCTCCTTAGACTCAACAACCTCATGGAGAACGCAAATTGAAAAAAGTAAAACCATCTTTAATCAGAGTACCCTACCTATTATAAAGCGTCATGGGGCAAGTCTAAGCAAGTCCATTTCGCAAGCACTTGAAGTTTTTAAATTTAAGGTACAATCTGGTGCTTTATATGGAGCAGAAATCTGGGGAACAAATGCAGGTAACATTTTTATGACTAGTGAAAACAACTTTTATAGAAGGCTTTTGAGTTTGCACAAACGCACCCCACTTGTACCATTATTTTTGGACTTAAACATGAAACGAACGGATCATATCGCATTACTTAGGTCTCTTTTGTTTTGGGTCAGGCTTTGGAGTACCCTTGAAGTTACAGATTATAAACAAGGAATCTTAGAAGTTAAGAACCTTGATGTTTATAATACCAACCCTTGGCTGAAGCATGTCAAAAATTGGTTCCACCGGATAGGCCTTGCTCACTTCTGGGACGATCCAGCGTGCTTGAGACAAAGATGCAAGATTCTGGTCAAGGCAAGATTTTGGTTTTATATAACACATAATTACCTAAACGATCAGCCATATGGATCCATTACACGTAGCTTTCTTGATTTTAAGGACTCTCCACTTTTTGAAGATTTCTTAAATTAGATTCAACCACCCCTTGCAAAAAGCTTGTACTTAAAATTTAGATACGGTATACTTAAATCAAATTCAGTACTAGCTAGATGGGATAAGTCAATAGGGCAAACAAAAAGTGCAAATTGTACATGTTGTCAGTTAAATCAAAGAGAGGATGACAACCACATATTGTTCTTTTGCACTGTCTATGATCTAGCAAGGAGAAGATGGATCAAACCTTTGTGCAAAGCTCTAGTATACGATCATACCTGGAAGCTTATAGGATCATTAAAACAGACACAGGTCGCCTCACAGTATTTTGTGTCAGTAGATTCCTATTGAGTGTTAGTTACACCCGCAAATACTTGGCCCTTGATTTGTAGATACAAAATGGGTGCACTTTGCATGTAGGTTAGGTTGTCCTGATCTTGGCGGGTGGTGGTACTATTTAAAATATCTGTTTTATAGTTACTTACTGTTTAATATAACCTTTTTCTTTTTCATGCTTATTTTAATCTGGATGATTTTATCATATTAATTGATGAATTGTATATGTTCTGCTTCCCACTGGTATGTTGTATCCACTGTGTAAAATGTATTATTGTTGTTTATGCATCTTTTATGGCCGAATGAGCCGAAATAAAGATTAAATGAAAATAATGCAGTTAGATAAGAGCATAGGTGTTCTGGTAGGACTTTATGGGGCAGGAATTTGGGGATATATTAACGCAGAACTTTTCTAAATGGCAGAGATGGCTTTTTTCGCTTGTTAATATCTATCCATAACTATGCAGCTGCTTACATTTGTCATGCTGAGGTAGTGGTGAGCCACCTAGAGGATGCCATAAGTATTGTCCCTTGGATGCTCTGGTTCACGATTTGGCATATGTCAGAGGTGGGCTTTTCCAGGTCAGTTCTGACGGACTGTTTAGCTCTAACTAAAATGGCTGATATTCCAAGGCTCATTTATGTGATACAGACTTTTATTAAACTAGTTGTTCCTTTTTTTTTTTTATTGAGAATTGACACAGTAACAAAGAGACAGCAGAATACAGGTGTTACATAGCAATTCATATCACACAATTCATATATTAAATCATCCTGACAATACAAAGATACAAAATTACAATTTGATGTTATTATTACCAAGGCATATAAAAAAATATATAAGCTTAGAAAACCCAGATAAATAACAATATATAAATATGTAGATGTAAATCTTGTAAAAGAAGTTGATAAAATACACACTGAGTATTAATAGGTTAAATCAGAGCAATATTAGTAAATATACCCTCCCTCCATAGCTTCACTGGAGCCCACATTTTACAGCCAAAGTCCCGCAGTTTTTTGCCTTTATACAGGTAAAGCGAGGATTCTATGTTATGGATAGCGAGGAATCTGGCCATCCACATTGAGAAGGTCGGGGGAGAGGAGTCCTTCCAAGCAGCTGATATCAGGATCCGTAGAATGGCCACTGCTAGAAAAATTAGGGCTTCTACTTCTCTCCTACTACTCAGCCCTAGCTTAGCATCAATCCCGAGTATCATAGCTGTTGGGGATAAACTGATCTTCGAGCCTAGCAGCCCCCCAGGAATTTCTCGATCTCGGTTTTAATTGTGACAAGTTTGTCGCAGGAGAAAAACATATGTACCAGATCGGCCGAGTCTTGTTGACACCTCGGGCATTTACTTTCCTCCCTCATACCCCAGTCATGTAACTTAGAGGGAGTGTAATATAGGTTGAAGATAGTCATAAAGTGTTGAGCCTTCAGGTTAGAGGACCTAAGTACCTGCTTATCTAAAGACAGGGCTTTATCAAGATCTACATCTGGGTCTTGTATTTCGCTGCCCAAGCTGCCTCGTGTTTCTCCAAATCATTAGGTAGCCTGTCCACCAACTCCTGATAGACTACCCTGATCCTATCGCCATCATTCAATAAATAATCCAGGATAGGGCTGGGAGCGAGAGAACAAGCGGCTAATAAGTCTGCGTTGAGTGTTCGTGCAATTTGGATATACTTAAAGCTATGGCCCATAGGTAGATCATATTTCTGCTGAATAGCTTCAAGTGACATCACCTTGCCATTGCACGTAACATCCCCTACCGTCTGAATGCCGTGTTGTTCCCAACTTTTCCAGGCCCCATCCATACTTAGGTTCGGGAAGAAACCTGATTTCCATAAAGGTGTATGTCTATTAATTCTGGGAATCTGCAGGGATTTCTGTAACATTTTCCATAGATCCCAGGCTCCTAGCGTAACCATAAGCCTTGTTTTCTTAAAAAGTCTGCGCCCGTTTTTTCTTAATAGTGCACCCACAGCTTCCTTCCCCATGAGGAGCTCATATATTGAGGGGAGAATATATAGGTTTGAGGTTGGATCCAGAGAATGTCTCTCCCTGCTACCAGCTTTGAATAAAATAGACATCTGGGTTATTAAACAGGCCCAATGGTAGAATCTTATATTTGGAGAGCCAAGACCTCCAAGTTCCTGGGGAAGAGACATATACTTGGCTGCCCTTCTAATCTTGCCATATTGCCACATAAAGCTATTAAAAATGGATTCAGTTTTTTTTAAAACACTTGTTCCTCAATTAGAAAAGGGATAGACCTATATAAATACAAGAGCTTGGGCAGCATTGTCATTTTCAGAACATTTGTTCTGCCGATAAGGGACAAATGTAGTGCATCCATACGTTTTAAATCTATTTCTATTTTTTTAAGGAGTGGATTGAAATGATCTTGTATGATTGACCCTGTATCTGCCTTGATGATAACCCCCAGATAGGTAGCAGAGTCAACATACCGTTGGTCCATTTTTATTATATTCTTTGAGCAAATCACCTGTGTTTTTGCTTCGTTTAACCTATACCCAGAATAGTGTCCAAATTGCTTGGTGATCTCAACTAGTATTCGCATGGTCTCTGCCGGATCAGGTGTAAGAACCGCCAGGTCGTCAGCATATGCTAATATTTTGCTCTCGAACCCGTTGGTTGTTACTGGTTTAATGCTGTTGTTTACCAATATCTGCCTGATCAGCGGGTCGATATATAAAGCGAATAGAATTGGTGAGCAGGGACACCCCTGACGGGTGCCCCTTTCTATCCTAATTTCATCCGAACTCAGGCCCATCATCTGTATACGAGCCGATGGATCGCGATACATGGCCCTAATAGCTGTTAGTATTTTTGGGCCAAAGCCTCTCTCCTGTAGTACATCCCAGAGATACTGCCATCTAACTCGGTCGAACGCCTTTTCGGCATCGAGGAGGATCATGGCGATCCCCTCCCCCGGCATGGGCTTCAAATATAGATATGGCTCTTCTCACATGGTCCGTTGTTCCACGGCCAGGGATGAAGCCATGCTGCCAGGGGGAGACGAGGCCACCGATGACCCTCCCCAACCTCGTGGCAATAATTTTTGCGTACAGCTTATTGTCAGAATTTATAAGAGAGATCGGTCTGTAAGATCCGGTGCTTTCTTTTGGCTTTCCCTTTTTATGAAATACAACTATATTGGTATCTCTCCAGGTATTGGGTATTTTACCTGTACAGATAATTCCATTAAAAAGATCTAGCAAAAATGGCGTAATCTCGTTCTTCAGGCATTTATAGAGCTCCAGGGGTATACTGTCGGGGCCAGCAGCCTTACCTGCGGCCAGCTGAGATAATGCTTCCAATACCTCTTCTATTGTTATGTTAGACTCCAGGTTTGCCATTTCACATTGCTTCAGCCTGGGGCCTAAGTCTGGGTAATGTTTGCCTGAGGTATTCGGGAGTATATCCCCTACTTCTTCCCTATACAGACTTTTATAAAATTTTGCAAATATCGATACAATATCTTGGGGTACGGTGTAGTCTCGTCCCTCATCGTGTATACATGTTATGGCATTTTTAACGCTATCTTGCCTGATTCTTAGAGATAGCGCCCTCCCAGCCTGCTCCCCTGTATCGTACATTTTCTTCTTGTATGTCCAATACTCTATAGATGCCTTTTCAGCCATTTGCTTCTGTATTTCAGCTTTGATCAAGCAGATTTTGGTTTGGCTCTGAGTACTCTCCTTCCCTAGAGATAGTTCCAGGCAGTGCTGTTCTTCTGCCTTAACCAAGTCGCCCAGGAGTCTGTTCTAATCATCCTGTTGTTTTTTCCTTAACTGGGCGGTATAGCTAATTACTTCCCCTCTTAATGCTGCTTTAAACGAGTCCCAAACCGAGTTTCTCGAGGCACTGTATTGATTTGCGTCGTAAAACTCGCGGGTCCAAGTTCGCAGATGTTCTATGAATAAAGCATCAGCTAGTAATTTACGATTGAATGTCCAAGGTCTTCTTTTCCTAGCTGGACCTAGACTATTGTGGCTGATTACTAGCGGATTGTGATCCGAGAGGACTTTAGGGAGCTTTTTAATGTTAACCTTCCCAATCTCTCCTGAAGAAATTAAAGCGTAGTCTAATTTGCAGTATTTCTGGTGGGGGCATGAGAAGTACGTGAAGCCTGGGTCGTCAGGGTGTTTTGAACCCCATATATCAACTAAGCCATGTGATAACATCATGGATAGGAGTGCCCTTGAGACTCTTGGTTTCCTGCCGGTATATTGGACACTACTGGTTAAGTCTATCGATATATTAAAGTCACCGCATACCAATATAGGTATAGGCCAACTTGACAATTCACTTTCCAGTACTTCAAACACTGCAGGATCATCATGGTTTGATCCATAGATCCCACAGACCGTTAATCCACATCCTAGTTCCGCTATAGCCCATCTTCCCGCCGGATCTGATTTAGCCCATTTAGCCCCCCCTCAGAGTTGTTTTTCCTAGAATTACAACCCCTCTTATTGTTGAGGTCTGAGAGGAACATGATAGTATCTCAAAGCCACCAAATCTTAGCAGTTTTCTTTTCGCCCATGAGAGGTGCGTTTCCTGCATACACAAGATGTCAATGGGTTCAGACTTTACAAACTCTATCAGTCTAGCTCTTTTTCGCCAATCATTCAACCCCCCTATATTAATCGTGTAGGTACTGAGGCTAAGCATTATCGTTTTTCAGACATCTCAAACTTTTTAAGTCCGGGGATTGATTGCTAACAATGACCATTCTATACAAGCAAAACCACAAAGATCTAAATTTTATAACGTCAATTCTCAATTTTTTTTCCCTTTTCCATGCTTTCCCCCCTCCCTCCACCACCCTTGAGTCCTTTACCCTCCCTTAAGTCCCCCCCCCACTTCCATCCCACCCTTTCCCCCTAGAAGCGCTCAGACCGAGGTCTGTGCGTTGGTGGATGGATGCAGCAGTGTGGTGTGTGGGTGCAATTATAACTCACCAAAATCATACCATAAACAAAACATATCCTACCCCCAGAAACCCCCTCCTGACTCCCAGTCTCCTTGAAAAGAGTCAAGCACTACACCACATAGGAAACAGTGAAGTTTGATTGTTTCTCCAACCATACAATTTATCAAAATTCTTTCAGATACTACTCCCCCATGTTAGCAGATTATAATGAGTCCAGAAACTCCCTTGCCTTCACCTCAGATGAGAAGAATTGAGTCTTGCCCTCTCTCACAACCTTGAGCTGTGCAGGGTTTACTAAGTAGACCTGCATATGTTTATCCTGGAGAGGTTTGATCAACTGCCGAAGTCTCCAGCGCCTCTCGACCGTTGCGTGACAAAAGTCTGGCCTAACAAAAAAAGATATGCCCTCGCTCGTTCTTTTGGCATCAGGTCTGGCTTTATCAGATATGATTTGTCTGAGGATGAAGTTTCCTAAAAATATTAGCACTGCCCTTGGTCTATCAGTAGTAGTCCCAGCACGAATTTTGAATGGAGTGCGGTGGGCTCTCTGGATTTCAGATGACCAATTCCAATCTGCTAGTTCTGGGAATGCATTCTTAAATAAGGTGATGATAAAAGCCCTCGTGTCCGACCCCTCAATCCCTTCAGGAACCCCCAGGATGCGCAGGTTGTTGCGTCTTAATCTATTTTCCATATCTTCCAGCTTCCACTGGATATCAACAACCTGCGCCGCCTGAGAGTCAACTTTAAGTGATGCAGAGGCAGCTTCAGACTCAGTCGCAACAATCCGTTCTTCTAGATTAGTGACCCTATCCCCCACATTAGCATGAGCTTTCGACAGTTTTCTAACAACAGTTTGTAACTTACGCATCGCTGACTGCGACTTCCTCGTGTCCTGTCTAGCTTCTTCTCTGTGCGTAAGCATGGTCTGGTAGATAACGTCCAAGAGGGAGGGATGGGGGGCCGATGCCTCGGTCTCCTCGATTCCCTGTAGTGGTGTGGTTGAGGAGTGATCCCAGCTCAAATCCTTATGTGATTGAATGTGGGTCTTATCATTACCAGCTGGTCTTTTGGCCGTGTTGGGGGGAGTTTGATCCAGGTCACTGTCTGACTCTATATTGCTTTCCTCTTGAGAGGAGCTCCTCTCATCATCTGACCACTCTGCCTCTTCGGTCACAGAATAGAAGCATTCGCTGCTATCCTTCTCCTTCTCCTGCTCACTTTCCACTCCTTCTGCCAAGGTCATTGCAGCAGGGGGGAGGCATAGTGTATTATCCTTTTTCCTGCAATCGGCCTCTTTCACTGTGTCCTGGGTAACAATAGCATCTGCAAGTTCAATAGCCATTGGATCCCCGATATATGAGGATATAGATGGAGTACAGGCATTTGTATCTTCACCAATTGCTACCCCATCAGTTTGTTCATGCTCTTGTTCAGTCGTCTCTGCGCGGGTAGGTTCGGGGGTCAGCTGAGTTACTCCTTCTCCCCTTACTTCAGGCAAAATTACATTGGTCTCTGTTGCAGATTCTAGTAGTGTACTCCCAATAGCCACCGGTGGAACAACATAAATACTTGGATCGAGTGTCCCTTCTTTAGCCGGTATAAGGGGGACTGCACTTACTGTGTTTTTCTGGTTTTGACCACTGCGAGCGAAAAGCTCAGGGATTGAGGTGGTCTGCTTCGACCTCGGCGCTGTTTGTTTGTCTAATTTGGGCTGTTCGTAGATCTCCGGGCGCTCTGATGTTACGCCGGCCTCCGACACCGTTTCCTTCATCTGCGCCGTATTCGCCGTATTCGCTGAATCAGCTGCTGTATGAGAAGCTGCCCGAGCAGCCTGTGCCTTTTTCTTTGCGGCCGCCGCCGCTGCTGCCTTAGTTGTTGTCCCGGAGGCTACCTTTGGGGCCATTATCGACTTTGAGTGCTCTCGATATTGCCCACACCGACAAACACAACTCCTAAGCCCTGCTTTCCGTCGGGGCTCAGACGCTGCCAAAGACCGTGAGACACGCCCGGTATTCCTCCTTTGCCGCGCCCAGGTAGTGAGTGCCGCCGTCAGCAGCCAGAGTAACGCTCCTGCGGCTCCGGATATCACTTTCACCTGCTGGGTCCTTCGGGCTCTTGCGAGGCTCGTTCTCTCGAGGCTGCATACGTCGTACATCAGAAGGCGGATTACAGATTGCGGGTTGCATCCGCCACGGTATGGAAAATAATCACTAATTCACTGCCATACGGGGAGATTTGAGGGATCCAGGGGTATGTTTGCACCACCACACGCTGCTGCTCCGCGGCTCCTCTCACTCAGCCGCCATCTTGCTCCCCCCGCTATTAAACTAGTTGTTCCAATGTTCTTTTCCAGCCCAGAGTCTCTTAATGTGGCCTTCAAAGAACGAGTGAAAAGTTTGTTTTTCAATCATTGGTCCTTGGAGCACAATGCAAGTGTTTGTCACATACTTTTTCACTGATTACTATCCCAAGGATTGAACCTTTTCTTATTTTAGTATTTAAATCGCAATACAGATTATATCTCAAATTTTTCAGTTAAGCACTTTGCACTTTTTGCTAGCTTTGCCTTTTCACGGTACCTGGTTGCCGATCTTTCTCAAATGCCCCTGTGATAACTTGTCGCACCAAAGCATTATTCACTATATGCTTTTTTGCACTTTATATTGACTTCTGTAATTGCTGTCTGCCACTGATCTGTGAGCTTCCAATATCAGAAATTATAGACGGGCATGACACATTTACATCAGATAGGGTCTTTGGAAATCAGTCATGCAGTGCTTAAATATATAAGGTGTGCCTTATTTGTCAGGAAACAATATGGAGTTTCAAATTAATAGTAATCTTCTCAGGGAAAGTTTATGACCATATTTAGGGGCATATTAGCAAGGGCGTTATCGCACTTTTTGCTGATAAAGCAGCGATTTTTTTTTTTTTATTTCAAAAGTTTTTATTCGACGTTTCAGGGTTATATATCATACAAATCATAAATTGCAATGTACATACGATCGATACTTGTAATTACATATCATTCAGCATAAAAAAAGCATTATGACCCATGGTGGTGGTGAATTGGAGATGGAAAGGAAAGGAACGGAATAGATAAGAGGAAGAAGGAGAAAATGGAAAGAGAGGATAAAGGTTAGAGATGAGATGTGAGAGGTAAGAAACTTGATGTAAGATGTAAGAAGTTGGATGTTAGATGTCCACCACGATGCGGCTTAGCAGTTCCGGTTACGAGTGACTGGTTATTTAAGCTGTGCGAGAATATAAGTGGCCCCCCGGGAGCTGTAGGAAGAAGTATGGAGCATGAGGATTCACGGTGGTTTGTGGGTTTTGAAGTAGATATCTAGTGAGTTCCAAAGTTTCCTCTGTGAAGTTCGCCCCGGTGTGTTTTGTAAAGTGATATTATCAGCTCCTCTGAGGTTAATCACCCAGTTTAGCCAGCAGGCAAAGCTTGCCTTTTTTGTGTCTTTCCAATTGTTTAGAACGACTTTCACAGCTGCCGTAAAGAGGAGGTCAAGAAGTGCCCTGTCTATTTCTGGGAGTTGGGTCTCTTTAGTAAATCCGAATATAATATAGGAGAGTTCTTTGGCTGGTGAGATATTAAATACTTTGTGGACGAAGTCAAATACCCTGTCCCAAAACAGTGAGACACAGTCGCATTGGAGTATGAGATGTTCTAGATCACCTTCTGCACGCTTGCAGTTCCAGCAGAATGCGTCAGGGCTGAGTTTATGTGCATATAGGCGAGCCGGCGTCCAGAAGACTTTATGCATGAGCCAGAACTTGGCTTGTGATAATGTAGGGCTTATTTCATGGCTTGTGCAAGATCTCCACGCCGTGGACCACTCCAGCTCTGAGATGGAGAAGGAGGCGACTGATGACCAGAACTGCATTGTTTTGGTATTCAATGTTGATGATTGCGGGCTCAATCATTTGTATAACCTTGAGACCTGGTGGCCTATTTTATTTAAGGAGGAGAGGAGTGAGGGAAGAGCTGGGTGTTTGGGTGTCAGTCCCGCTTTTGTAATGGCAGTTTTAACGTTGAGGAATATGTAGAAGTCGGAACTATCAATCCCGAAGTTCGATTGGATTTTCGTAAAGGGTAGAGGGTAGCCATTGTCATAGAGTTGGTGAGGGAAGAAGATTCCCTTCTTGATCCAGATTGGGTTAAATAGTGGTTTACCTTTGTAGGTGATTGAGGAGTTTTTCCAGATCGCTTCCCACCTAGATTTTCTTATCGTTGAGTCTAACAGTTTGTCTACTCTGAGTAGGGCTATTTTGGTGTTGACAAATATGGGTTTAGAACATGGGATCTGGTTCGCTTTCATTGAAAGGATCGAGATGGGAGGCATGCCCTCCAGAAGCGCTCTTTCGACATCCAACCACTCTGGCGAGTAGTCCAAAGGGGGGGACATCCAATAGGATCCTTGTTTCGCTAAAAAGGCATTTGATATCTTTTAAAGTCAGGGAGGTTGACTCCGCCCATGGATTTATCTAGTTTCAATTTTTTCAGACTGATACGTGCTTTTTTCCCTTTCCAAATGAAATTGCTAATAGTTTTATCTAATTTATTATGAAATTCTTGTGACAGCATCAAGGGGAGCATGGTAATTAGGTAGTTTACTAGCGGTGTAATCATCATCTTGATGGTCTCCAGCCTACCCCACCAAGTGATGAAGCGGGGTGACCATCCGTCTAGTTGAGTTTTTATTTTTTCGAGGGTGAGTTTCTCATTATGTAGTAGGGTTTCTATGATGGAGGTTCTAAATTCTATACCCAGGTATTTGATGTAGTTGTTTTGCCAGACTAGACCCGATAAACCTAAAGATTCTCTATTAGTGAATATGTTGAGGGGTTTAACTTCAGATTTATCCCGATTCAGTTTTTAGCCTGAATGTTTAGAGTATGATTCTATAGAATCCATCAGTGCGGCTATAGAGGTATCAGGGTTTTCAGTGACTATCAGAATATCATCTGCGTAAGCAGCCAGTTTGACCGTTTTGTCCCCGAAGGCGATGCCACTGACATCTGCGTTCTGTTGTATGTCGCGGAGGAGAGGTTCCATTGCCAGAAGGAATAGGGAGGGAGATAATGGGCAGCCCTGTCTAGTTCTATGTTCGAGAAGGAATGGTTCAGATAACGAACTGTTGATGGCAATTCTAGCCGAAGGGGAGGCGTATAGTGACATGACCATATTAATAAAAGTCTCACCCATGTTAAAAATGTGCATGCATTGTCAGAGGAAGAGCCACGACACTCTATCAAATGCCTTCTCCGCGTCCAGGGTGATTGCTACGGCGGGGGCATTCGAGATTTTCGTTTTCTCCAGTACATGACATAGGAGTCTCGTATTGTCGTTAGAAAGGCGATGTTTTAGGAACCCCACCTGTGAGTTATTTATTAGGGCGGGTAAAACATCGTTTAGTCTGCATGCTAGGGCCTTCGCGTAAATCTTGCAGTCCAAGTTTATGAGGGATATCGGCTTATAATTCTTGGGAAGTAGGGGGTCTTTCCCATCTTTGGGGATCACTATTATTGTCGCTTCACTCATCGTTGGGGTAATTCTGTTTGTCAGTGAGAATGAATGGAACAGTTTTAGGAGTCTTGGGTTAAGTTGTTCTTCAAAAGTTTTATAAAAATTGGCCGTGAAGCCGTCAGGCCCCGGGGCTTTATTGTTTTTTAGTGTTCTGACTGCGGAAGAGATTTCTGCTATAGTCAGTGGGGCCCCTAGTCTGATTTTGTCAGGTTCGGATAACCGTGGGAGTCGGATTGAGTTTAGGTATTTATTACATTCTTCCATGTTGAATTGGTTATTATTTTTATAGAGCTCCTCATAAAAGGACTGAAATGTGTGAAGAATGTCTTTCTGTTTGGTTTTGGTGTTATTGGATTGGTTTTTAATCGACGTTATATGGAATTGCTTCCTTTTGTGTTTAAGATAGGAAGCGAGGAGTTTCCCTGCTTTGTTACCCTCACAAAGTCTTAATGCCTTAAATTTGTTAATCCAAACTCCTGCTCTTTTACTAAGGATGGCGTTGGATTTATATTTCAGGTTTGTCAATTGGTCGATGGTAACTTTATTGTTCAGATCCCGGGAGTGTTGCAACTCTAGTTGCTTGATTGTTTTCCCAAGAGAGTCCAGTTCGGAGTTTAATTCTTTATTCATACGGGCCCTGATACCTATCAGTCTACCTCTTAGTGTGGCCTTAAACGCGTCCCATACTAAGGCGGGGTCTGTTTCTGGTTGTGAGTTTATCTGGAAATATTCTTGTATGCATTGTTCTATGCTTAGTTTGTTCTCTGGGACTGAAAGTATCTCATCGTTGAATCTCCATCATCTGGGGGGGATAAGAGAATGGGAGCCTGCCAATTTCATATGTATACCCGCATGATCCGACACCAATATGGGGGCAATATCAGTTTCGTCGATGAGGTGTGTATAAGAGTCGGATATCAAAAGGTAGTCAATTCTTGAATAAGAATTGTGGGGAGGGGAGTAGAAAGTATAGTCACGGCCATCTGGGTGTTGGAGGCGCCATGAATCATGTAGGTGGAATTTGGCGCACATTCGTTTCAATGCCTCGTGGGCGCGTGGGGGGTGGTATGTACTTTTGGATTGCCTGTCTAACAAGAGATCTAATGGTAGGTTAAGGTCTCCCCCGACCACCAGTAGTTCATCTTGTGGAATATTTTCAAGTTCTTTCGACACATATTCCCAAAATTCAGGCATGTCTGTATTAGGGCCGTATATATTTGCCACCTAGATATGGTCCTCGTCTCTTTGAAGGTGTGCAATACTCAGTCTACCCTCGGAGTCTACCGAGTGTGATATCAGGGATAAGTTTGCCTTTTTAGCAACCAGGGTGATCACCCCTCTTTTCTTTTGATTTGCGGGGGAGCAAAGTGTCAGTGAGATCCAGTTTTGTTTAAGATTATCTGCATCAATCTGGGATAATTTGGTTTCCTGCATGAGTATTATGTCTCCTTTAGATTTGGCTGAGTAATTTAAGATTTTTTTGCGCTTTACTGGGTGATTAAGCCCCTTAACGTTTAGCGAAACAATATGTAGAGAGGCTGCTAAGTTCTTATCTGAAGCCATGGATATTTGTTCGGGTTATTGTGGTGATGGGCCGCCACGAGATTTTGTGTGGATAAGGTTTTACTGTAACGCGGTTTTCTGCACATCTAGGTAGTCCGTATTTTATGGAAACTCCAATAGATCGCACTGCAAGCCTAGTAAGGCCATGGGACGCGTTGCACGCATCGCAGTGGTAGAGAATAATTAGTAAGTAAGAGACAGGAGTGAAAGTGCGAGTAGATAAGGAAAGGAAAGAAAGAAGAGTAAAGAGTAGATGAAGAGTAGTACATAGCATAGGTACGCCTGAAACAACCGTAATTTCAACCCCAGAACCCTCCCCCCCTAAATGAGTCAACCCCTCTCCCCTCCCACCCCAACCCCCCTCCCGAAAACTCGAACTGAAGAGCTGCGACAGCAGTGCTGTCGGCGCCCGCACAGGGACATATGTAATAAAGATGATAGGTGACCCATAGTGCGGTGTCCTTCTGATATGTTTAGTGTTTAAACATCTTGGTACAATTCTGATAACATTAAGAGATAAAGCATCTTAAGTGCATTCAACATAAATCACTTAACCATTTGAAATGATAGCTAGAATTATTGCTAACAGTTACGGTAACACTATAACGTAAGGCTAAGTGTAAACAATGGAGCATGTGTCGCTTGTTTAAAGGTAAGTAAAGCAACTACTTGGTAAATCAACCTCTTATTACAGTCGGTACACCTCAGGTTATCGGTTAACGGTGATATTTAGCATACAATAAAACTTCCATCGACTTATAGGCAGGCACATGACAGTTGAGCATTGTAAGTAGTGCTGTGTGGTGCTGGAGCACTCACAGCCTTAAAATCCCAAAATTCAGACATACCTGTCTCTATATGACTGTATGCAGACAATATATCTTAAGACGCTTGTTTAGTCCCCCAGCAGAATGTCAACAGGCTATCAGTAGTAGCTGATGGTCATAAGAACTCTAGGTACTTATAGCTGGTGATATTTAATGATTGTTAATGTGGGGTGCAGCTAATTTAAGCACTGCACGTAGGGAAGACCATATTTATAGAGTACATCGATCTTCAGTGAGGCTAAGTTTCGTCTATGGGAGACACTGAGAGTCTAGGGCATGCCGTTAAGCGCCGTTAAAGCTGGAGTGGTAGCCGCCTGTATTCATTTTTTACATTTCACCATTCGGACATACCTGACAATAAGGTCAATAAGGACAATAAGATCAATAAGATCATTGTAGACGAGGGCTAGAGATAGTCCTAACTGCCTTTTTCTTGGGCATCTGTTTTTCTTTTATTGGATTGACCCCCAAACGTGTCCATTTCTTGTTGAGGTTTGTTGCTTAGTTAGCATGCTAAGTCGTGCGGATTGGTGAATAGATGGGAACGACCATGGTCTGAGATCTTGAATCTCGCTGGGCCTGCAAAAGAGAACTGAATGTCTTTCGCCCGTAATTTCTCTCGTAGTGAAAGGAAGCCTTTCCGTGTTTCCACTGTTTCCCTTGAATAATCCTGGGTAAATGTGATTCTGTTACCTTCCCAGCTGATGTTGTGGTTTGATCTAGCATACCTTAGAATGGCTTCCGCGTGCTGGAACCTCAGTGGTTTGCATATGAGAGGTCGAGGGCCTCTCATTGTGCGGTGTGGGAAGGTCAGCACTCTGTGGGCTCTGTCTAGCTCCAATCCGTGCTGGAACTGTATCCCCGTGACAGAGGGAATCCACGCTTCTAGAAAGGCCATGCACGAGTCAGCGTCCTTTCCTGCATTTTCTGGGATCCCGAAAATTCGCACATTTCCTCTTCTGTTGCGATCTTCCAATTCTGAGGTTTGGCGCCGGAGATCGTTGGTGGTTGTTTGGAGATGCTGCGTAATTTTAGCGCCTGACGTGGACTTGTCTTCAATGCCGCTAATTCTTTGCTCTGCTTCGTCTTGGCGTAGAGATAGGGAGCTCATGTCTGCCCTGATCGCGGTTAGTTCAAGTTGCATCGCGTCGGTGTTGCATTTTGTTGATTTGGCTAGCTCGTGCACGTCTGCCAGCTTCCTCAAAATCATGTCTAGTGTGCTAGCAACGTCGCCCCTGTTTTTGATAGGTGAATCTGAGACGGATGTTTCTGGTCGTACCTTCTTAGTGTTTTTGTGGTCCCTGTCCGCCATTTTCGGTATTTACTAGGTGTCCAAAACAATAGGAAAGTGGCTCGATAGTGGGTGAACCACGGCCGACTGCAAAGTCAGAGTCAGACTTATGTATTCAATGGCAGGGAGTGCCTCTCTTGTGCCTCTCTTGTGGTGTTGTTTCCTTGGTCCACTATTTCATGACATCCTATTTTGTAGTGTGGCACTAGTAACACTGCTCAGTAGGCTGGTTGCAGTTGTTAAAGTATGAGTTCAATTGCATGGATGGCGTTGATTGGTGTAGCTTGTATCTACTGCTGGGCGTATTAGGGCTGAAAAGCAGTTATGGGCTAGTGCAGGTTGCTTTTATACTTTCATTTACTGGCTGCAGGTGTTGTAGTATGGCTCAGTGTGTCATCTTTATAATACCTCACAATACCTGGAAGGTCTGCCTACTGCAGGCGATATTAGGACTGAGGGGCATTAATGGGCTGAAGCTGGGCTGATTTTTATGAGGCTGGATGTTAATATGACTTGCCAGAGAAAATCGCCGTCTCAGAATGTGTGCAGGTCCGCCATCTTGAGGTCAGGCGTGGCGTGTTGGGTGATGGGAGCCCCTTCTAGCGTATGTGCTGGTGGATGTTAGAGGGCGCGGCAGAAATGGCACTATATGGGGACATTTAGATAATCCCGAGAAGCCTCAAGCAGGATATCATGTCGAGGAGGCAGGTTGCATTCATTGCAGGTCGTATCAGGGCGCCATTTTGTAATCAGGCAGCACTGGCGCGTGTCTGGTCAGTTTGCCTCCCGTTGCCGTGGCAAGTCATTGAGGCCAGGCGTGCGCTGCTCTGAGCATGGGAAATCAAGCGCTCACCTCCGTTGTTGTAGAGATCGCACTCTATCTGGATTTTGCGAGTGCCTCTGAGTCAGGAGCGGGGATCGCGTCACGATCGCAAGATGGCGGCTGGTTGTCGGGTCCCCGGAATGTCAGCCCGAACGTTTATCTGCTCTTTTCATCGTCTGTGGCGGGGCCGCAATCACATTTCCTCTTGCTCAAATCAAGCGGCTGCAGAATTCATCTAATTGAGTGATGCTCGGGCTCTGGGTCGCCCTGCAATAAGTTCCGATTCTGTCCCTGTGCGGAGCGGAGACAGATTAAGCGGCCATTTTCACCGCCGTCCAAGCCACGCCCCCAAGCAGCGATTTTTTTTATCGCCCAATTACCAAGCTGTCGCTAATAGCGGTTAGCGACAGCTTCCAGGGGATAGCGACCGGTTTGGGGCTCGCTTTGTATGTCAGCGATATTTATCGCTAATGACATGCAAAGTGGGCTACCCAAACTGGTAGCGACTGAAAGCAGTCGCTAACAAAGGCAACGCCTTTTAGTAATACCCGCAACACGAAAAAAAACCACGCACTAACCCCGATTAGCGGCAGGACTTTACACCTGGTAAAAACCTGACTTAGCCATATTAGTCCATGGGAGCTGGATTCTATGGCTAAGTCCCCACCTGCCTATAAGCGAGATTTTCTTTAGTGATAGCATTTTTATCGCTGGAAATCTCACGTTATAGATGGGATTCACCACTATCCCTGGATTTTTTATTGTCGTAGAGATAAACGTTGGTAATACTGCGTTATCTCCATGATAAAATCCAGCGATAGGAGGCAATAAAAAAAATCGCGCAAAGCGTGGTTTGCGATGATTTTTGCAAGTAGATGCCAATATGCCCCTAAGTTTTAATCTGCCGTCTACAATGTCATATTGAATTTCGCCGACAATTCTTCTGTTCAACACAAATTTTGCAAGAAGTCTTGTGATCATTTTGATTACTTTCACGTGTTCTGATATTGTAAGCTGTTATATGATGCTTAGTACTAGATTGTATTGTTGTGCTAATATCTGTCAGAGGTATCGCAGAAATGTTTAGGCTAGTTCCTAAATGTTCATCTAATTGTTTTTACATTTTAAATTGTCTATTCGTATATGTATCTGCTGTTGTACACTTTATGACTTGCCAATTCAATTCAATTTACTATATGTCCTGCACCTCTGTACACATTCTTCTTGCAGAAATCGCCACACTTCATTAACTATAACTTGACTTTTCTCCATGCGCTGGTTATACCTTTGCATATTATATAACTTATAGCATGTGAAATGATAGCAGTTATGATAAGATTTATGACATCTGAAATGAAATAATTTCTCAGAACACATTGTGTGGTAGAGAGGCGAGGTATAGTTGATGTAGTGTGTCAATTGATACAAAAAGAATGTGTACAGAGGTGCATGACTTATAGTAAATTAAAGATGATGTGTACATTTTAAATATTACTTCTAACGAGTAGCAATTTGAGCTATAAATATAACGTTATCATTTCTCCCGTTTGTATAGTGTAAATTGGGTTTGGTAACTGCCACTTAGCTTTAACCTCTGGATTTTTCATTGCATTTAAATGGTTTATATTTTTGTAATGAAAACCTGTTTCAAATCATAATGTTGAGTGTCATTTAATTGAGTGTTGCTAAGTGGAGTGTTGTAAAGTATACTAAAGGACATTGTCGTACAGTGTAGTGTCATACAGCTAGATTCATGAAAGGAAATTGCGCTCGCAAAGGGCCAGATTCTGAGAATCTGGCCCTTTGCGAGTGCAATTTTTGCATTTGGGTTTCATCATCCCAAATGCAAAATCCGCTTTTAAAGAATTCACACGTTTGCGAGGAAATGCATTTAAGGAATCTTTATTTGAGATTCCTTAAATGCAATTCATTAACCATTTCTACATTGCGAATTCGCAATTTTTGGTCGCTATTTACCACGAAGTCTGACTTCGTGGTAAATAGCGAAAAAATAGAAAAAAGCACTTTAGTGCATTTTTCTCAATTGCATGTTACACACACACATGTCCTTTGGACATGTGTGTGCGCAACACCTGTGTAAATTTACATTTCAGGGGTGCTACAGGGTGTCCTTTGGACACCCTGGCACCCTTGAAATCGCAATCTTAGCTAATCGCAAATAAGGAATAACTCCCCATGCATTCCCTATTTGCGATTAGCAATTAGCTAATCGCAAATAAGGAATCAGTGGGAATCGCAATAAATATTGCGATTCCTACATGAATCCCGTTTTGCGAGTCTGTAATAGCGATTCCTTATGAATCGCTATTATAGACTCGCAAAACAGGTCTTTCATGAATCTAGCTGATAGAGTCTAGTGTTGTGGAGTGGAATACAGTGGAGCGGAGTGGAGTGTCTTTGCATATAGTGAAGCAAAATGTTTTATAAAGGAGTACAATGTTGTACAGTGTAGGGTAGGGACGTACAGGGTTATGGTGTTGTACATTGACATAGAATGTTGTAGAGTACAGTTTTATAAAGAACAGTGGAGTGTTGTAGAATGAAGCGCCGTATGTTAGAGCACAGTGGCGTACAGTGGGCTAAGCTTTCATACAGTGTCTTTAAGTGGAATGGCATAGCATAGAGTGGAATAAAGTGTCATATAGTGGGATCACATCTCAAATATCAACTTGTACCCTAAGATAATGATAACCTGCACCTCTGCCATGCATAGTTTCACCAATCATATAAAGGTGGAGTTAACACTAACCCTTTTATCTTTTTATCAGTGTGCTCCCATCTCCTTCCTTTCTTGTAGGGGCATAGATTGGACTTTGAGAATATCCACTTTCATTGTATTCATAAACTCGAAATACAAATTGCACCTTAGAGGTCTAACTTCTCAACTCAAGGTGGGAATAACTGGGGCCTAGATTCCCACTCAGTTAAAATCTCTTCTGTTTGATATGAACTCATTTAGGAATTAAAGGCGATATTAATTAAAAAAGGGTTGCACCTTTATGTTTATAGGAATGTTTATCTTGGCGTATTTTGACAAGAAATATTCTGATGTAGTAACATTTTCGAAATAATAGTTATAAGAATACCTTTTTATACTGAATAATTAAGAATATATTTAAATGATAAACATTTTAGGAACATGCACTTGGCACTATGGGTGTGATTTTTTAATTTAATAGTTAATGGAACAATGGTCTAGATGTAGGTAATTCTATTTCACTGACTCATAAATACCGAATTTTACTGATTCGGTATTTATGAATCGGTAAAATAGAAGGTGGGAGATTTAGGTAAATTCGGTAATTGAATTACCTTATCTGTAAAAATCGGTATTTACCGAATCGGTAAATACCGATTCGGTATTGCCCATTGATTCCTATGGGCCTTGAAGCCCATAGGAATCAATGGGCAATACCGAATCGGTATTTACCGATTCGGTAAATACCGATTTCAGCAAGGGTGCAGGGGGTGTCACTTTGACACCCTCTAGCACCCCAAATACAGGCATGTGTGCCATGTGGCACACAGACATGCCCTAAGGGCATGTCTGTCTGTCACATGGCATAGGTGTGCATGCACACATGTGCACGCACACCTGGATTCGGTATTTTACCACCCAATTGGATTGGGTGGTAAAATACTGAATCTGTAAGGCCTTTGGGACTCAAAAGAGTCCCACCTACATCTAGAAATTACCGAATCGGTAAAAATACCGACTCGTTATTTTACCGATTCGATAAATTTACCGATTCGGTAATTTTACCAAATATGTAAAATTGGCCCCCTACATGCCAATTCTTAAATACCGGTCGGTAACGGCCGAAATCGGCCGTTACCGACCGGTATTTGGGCTCCTACATCTGGCCCCTAATCATTAACTGCAAAATGTAGGAAATCAAGCATCCATATATCAGTAATATTTCTTGTAATGCAACAGGTGTATGGACCATTTTGGCTCTTGCCGGGAACTTTAGTATTAATGAATGGTTCATAGATGAATTTGTGGACATTTCTGTAATAGAGAGTGCACCAACAATAAATATCAATTTCTGAATACCTTATGGGACATTGCCTCATTTCCTTGGATGTGTTGTTCCATGCAAATAGGCTAATCTGTTTCTTTTCCTGCACCATCTTACCGGCTCAAGCACGATTATGACTTTGGTGGTCTGACTGCTGGACCAACATTGCAGGGTTCGGGAGTACACCGCCAAGCCGGCAGCATCCCGACTACAGCAATACGAGTTAACAAACGGGCTAGTGGTGTTGCGGAGGTGGTGCCATGGTGGCAGCATGCTTCAACTCAAAGAAACGGTGATGGATCAAGCCCTGATCTGTTGACTGGGTAGGAGTGTTCTGATTAACTCAGATACTCTGTCCATCACCACCCCCTTTTTGAAATTATTTTGGCCACCATAAGTGTGGAAGGGTATGCTCAGACATGAGTCCCTTGCTCACTGCACCATCAGGATTCAAGCAAGCCGGGCCGAAGACGGCTGTAATGCCAGAAACCGGTCCCCGGAAGCTTGTTTCCTTTCCAGTGAAGAATTGGCTTGGTAGTTTGGTCTGCCCTGTTCCCATGATGCACTGGGCCAGGGACAGACTAATTTGCATATAGCCAGGTTCTGAACTGGGATGGTGCAGTGAGCTAAAAAACGGTGATGGATCAAGCCCTGATCTGTTGACTGGGTAGGAGTGTTCTGATTAACTCAGATACTCTGTCCATCACCACCCCCTTTTGAAATTATTTTGGCCACCATAAGTGTGGAAGGGTATGCTCAGACATGAGTCCCTTGCTCACTGCACCATCAGGATTCAAGCAAGCCGGGCCGAAGACGGCTGTAATGCCAGAAACCGGTCCCCGGAAGCTTGTTTCCTTTCCAGTGAAGAATTGGCTTGGTAGTTTGGTCTGCCCTGTTCCCATGATGCACTGGGCCAGGGACAGACTAATTTGCATATAGCCAGGTTCTGAACTGGGATGGTGCAGTGAGCTAAAAAACGGTGATGGATCAAGCCCTGATCTGTTGACTGGGTAGGAGTGTTCTGATTAACTCAGATACTCTGTCTATCACCACCCCCTTTTTGAAATTATTTTGGCCACCATAAGTGTGGAAGGGTATGCTCAGACATGAGTCCCTTGCTCACTGCACCATCAGGATTCAAGCAAGCCGGGCCGAAGACGGCTGTAATGCCAGAAACCGGTCCCCGGAAGCTTGTTTCCTTTCCAGTGAAGAATTGGCTTGGTAGTTTGGTCTGCCCTGTTCCCATGATGCACTGGGCCAGGGACAGACTAATTTGCATATAGCCAGGTTCTGAACTGGGATGGTGCAGTGAGCTAAAAAACGGTGATGGATCAAGCCCTGATCTGTTGACTGGGTAGGAGTGTTCTGATTAACTCAGATACTCTGTCCATCACCACCCCCTTTTTGAAATTATTTTGGCCACCATAAGTGTGGAACGGTATGCTCAGACATGAGTCCCTTGCTCACTGCACCATCAGGATTCAAGCAAGCCGGGCCGAAGACGGCTGTAATGCCAGAAACCGGTCCCCGGAAGCTTGTTTCCTTTCCAGTGAAGAATTGGCTTGGTAGTTTGGTCTGCCCTGTTCCCATGATGCACTGGGCCAGGGACAGACTAATTTGCATATAGCCAGGTTCTCAACTGGGATGGTGCAGTGAGCTAAAAAACGGTGATGGATCAAGCCCTGATCTGTTGACTGGGTAGGAGTGTTCTGATTAACTCAGATACTCTGTCCATCACCACCCCCTTTTTGAAATTATTTCAACTCAAAGAGAGCCTGCAGCACATGCTGCCGCCATGGTACCACTCCTTGTAGGTTGGTGCACTGTATGCCATGCAACATGTTGTTCATACCACACAGTGCACGCACAACAGTGTAAGAGGAGGAGGGCACAGAATGTGCCCCCATGCACACTTTTCATAGGCTACAAGGCTTGGGGCCCTCTTTGGGGCCCCTTTCCTGCCTTTCCCCCAACTTTTTCATGGTTGGACCCCCGCCATTAAAAGGTTGTGGTAAGGTAGGTCGTAATCTGCATAGTGGTACTGGTATCGGTAAGGCCGCCAGACAGCACGCTTTGCCTTCCGCCACCCGTCGGGATTCAAGATCCTGGCCATGGCGTCGTTCCTGCATCAGGCTTGTGGCAGTCTGATCGCCAACCTCATAATCGGGCGGTCGGACCGCTGAGGAAGGTGCAGTCGGACCACCACCATGGGCACGCGGTCTTGGGACCGCTGTACTCGAATCAGGTTCTAAGATTACTAGGAGGCACACTGTATGTCACAGAAAGGTTTTGCACAGTTACTGTATTTCCTAACTTCAGAAAAGCTACATATTTCAGCCAACATTCACTTATTATAAATTTAGCAAGAGCTTTTAATGCCGGGTTTTTAATATTTTGCATGTAATCAAAAAACAATAGTCGTAAGATTTAAAAAAATAAATTAGATTTTGGTATGTATGTATCTAAAATTGGTACCAATGAAACACATTCCTCATAATTAATTGCTGTAAATGAATCTTGATTATTTTTACCACTCTAAGTTTATGATTATACCTACTGTCTGATAATGTTCATTAGACCCACCAACACATGTGGAGGCACATTTATCAACCTGTGACTCGAGCAGCGTGATTTCTGCCCGCATGAGGAGCTGCAGAGTTGCGTTGGGGATCCGGGCCTGAAGTAAAGAAGCGCCTCTTTGGTGGACCAGCGGGGGTGCCCCAGGTAATAGCTACACCCCCCGCAGCAACTCTAGTATACACCCTTGGGCACTATACCACTAACCCCTGCTAGACACCTATTTCCCTGAAGTGCCTCTTTAGGCTCCCAGACACTACGCACCACTACTGACCCTGTCTTGGGTCTGGAGCCCCGCAGCACATTTTCAACCACACTTTAAACCTTCTGGCATTCTGTGCCCGCCTGCTGCTGCATGACTGTGTTACCCGCCGCTTTTCGCTGGGGCTGCACCATCCCCTTGCTCTGTCAACCGCCTACATTGCTGCGGGGACTGTTGGGAGCTGTGGAGACGCGCCGTCCTCAGGCTATCAACCCCCCTTGGTGTTGTGCGTCTGACTGTTCTTTACTACACCTCCTCTCTACATGCACTGACTGCTGCTGCATATAAATTAAATCAGTCCTGTGTATAGGCGCCTACAGCCTATTACACCTGTCCCCACATTCAACTTGAACATTGCGATTTGTTCCGACCTGCTGTGGGCTGTCACCCTTCCCCCGCTGGCAATCTTGCCGACATCTTCTCGCTGTGAACCTGTTCCACCTCGCTCCATCACCACGAACAATCCTCTCCTGCTGTAATCTCCAACCGGGATGCATCTACCCCTTCCTTTTGCAGAGAGGCCTGTCTGTCTCGTGTAACGGGACGCAATGGGGAAGTCTGACGGTCGCCAAAAAAGGCGGTGACAAGATCGAATTCGGCCGACCCTGCACCTGTCAACATGGAACAAGCACAATTCTTGCCGCAGGCCGCTGGAGACGATGTCATGTCCATACTCCTTGCAGTGCAGCACAGCCTATCTGACTTAACAGGGAAAATGGACACTATGAATAACCATTTGGATTTCCTTGTGCAAAAAGTCGATAAGCATGACGGGCAGCTGAAGGAGGCAGAACGCCGCATCTCCGAGACCGAGGACGTTACCGGCCGAATGTAAACACAGGTGACGCAGATAGACAAACTGCTGGGAGTAATCGCGGCTAAGAATGAGGACATCGAAGGCAGGAGCCGCCGCAACAATGTCCGTATTTTAGACATACCGGAGAACACAAACACAGGTCGGATGGAGGACTATGTCGAACGCCTCCTATAAAGCTCCTTTGGCGCGAACTCGTTCTCACCGCACTTGGTGGTGGAGCGCGCGCTTCGCTCTCTGGGCCAAAGACCACCCCCTGGAAAGACCCCTCGGCCCATCATCTCGCGTCGCCTTAATTACCGGGATCGCAACATTGCACTGGCGAAAGCCAGGGAACTGAAGCCACTACAATTTGAAGGGAACGCCTTCACAATCTACCCTGACTTTACGCTTGCGGTCTAGGAGGCACGCCGGAAATTCCTTACAGTAAATCAGAAACTCCATAAAGCCCAACTAGAATACGCCCTACTATACCCAGCGAGGCTCCGCATCACACACAATGGCAAGCATGTATTCTGTACCAACCCGCAACAAGTGGAAGACTTCCTGAAGACCATTGCACTAAGCTCACCCCGTCCTGATCACGACTCCAGCCCATCCTCCTCGGCCAATGATTAGACCAGCCTACAGGGGAGCCTCATGTTACTCACTACTCAGGGTTGGCTACCTTCGAGACCTCCGCTCATGCGAGCTGCAGAGTGATGCCCACTACTGACTCACATTCGAGGTGGAACAATTGACTTTTTCAGCTTTCAGCCATGATCTTGATGTCACGTCCAGATTAAATTCAGAGACAGATAAGTGCCAGTTAGGCTTTGCTCATAATATCCTGTAATGTTTTTCCCTTTTTGTACCTGCCTGTTGCTGGCATATATTGTTTCCTAAGGAGTAGAACCTTGACACTGTGCCAAGCACCCTACCCCCTTAGGCCGCTTCCTCCCCTGCGTGGGTCAACACCCAGGGACTGCATCACAGTTGTTTGGAGGCTAGCCGCGGTAAGGGATAACTGCCATCTGGTGGCCCCTACATGGGAAATACCCCATTGCAAAGTTTCTCTGTTGCATTGTATTGGCTTACGCATTTCTTGCTACCAAAGCCTAGTCCTGTTAGAATGGACTGGCCTGTTTTTCTAATTGGGAAATTGGCTGGGAAGAAGTATCCCGGCATGATTGTGGGTGGGGGGGATGGGGACAGTTAATTCCTACTGGAGACAATGCACCTATGTTATGTTCGTTCACAGGGCCCAACTGGAACAGATACTGGTTACACCACCCACACATGCACTTGCGTCACAATGCTCATCATCAACACTATTACACGTTGGAAACTTCCGATGTATTGCATCAGCAGTATGATTGTTTAAACGCCATCTTCCCCGCACCTATAAGACAAATAGACCCTCATGCATTAAGTTACTTACGAGGAATGTTAGGGGCCTCCATGATCCCCGCAAACACCAGCAGATACTGTCATATCTGGACAGACACCATATACAAATTGCTATGCTCCAGGAGACGCACCTTGACCCTGCGCGGCCTTCATGTTTTGGCTCGCACAGGGCCCTCTGCGCGAGCTTTTTTCTACTACTCCTCGTACTCCTACAACTGTGTCCTGACCCCCCACCCTCCACTATGGAAACGGAACTGTATGCTCACCTCCGCCATGGTATACAGGCTTGCTTTGACACATACCCCTCAGAGCCCCCTACATGTGCCCCACTGCATAATGTCTTACACGCCCCCACCGCTTCTCATTTGGTATCCACACTCTACCATGGTCTATACAGTGACATTGACTATCCCGCATGTCCGGCGCGTGCCAATTGGTCAGTGGAGTTGGGCCAGGACATCACGGACGCGCAATGTTTGTACTGGTGGGGGGACAGTGCTCCAGGAAGCGCACAGCAGGATCCAGTGCCGTCAGTGGTCCCCACAGAGTCTAATCATACATTTCAGGCAGGTAGGCACCCAACAGCGAGATGATGCAGCAATGTATGATCCACACCTCAACTCCGCCGTCACATATGCGGGCGAACCTCACACGGCACGGGATGCAGGCCGCTGGCGGGAAGATGGAGCTGCAAGAAATTTGAGGCAGGGTCCAGCGCCGCCAATGGGTCCCCCAGAGCCCGAAAACGTATCCCAGGCACGGAGGCAGCCAGGGAGGGGGTGGGGTAATATTAGACAGAGGTGTGTGGTAAGGAAGCTGAAGGATAGGGCTCCCCCCCACCGTCCTACCTCCGGAGAATGCGGCACTTCACTGCAGGCGAGGGTCCGCACTGCCGATCCACGGCCTCATATGCGGTCGGACCCTATGCCAGTATATTGCAAGTCACTGGGCAGGAGCAGGGAGTGATGAGAGGCAGGTGTGCAGCAGTCAGGCCGAGTTGCTGGCCAAGGGCCAGTGGGGCCCAACACCACGTGTGGAGCCGCTGGGTCGAGTAGGCACAGCTCCCAGACAGACTTCCAGCCGGACCGACCAGGTCAGCCCACGCGACAGTTAGCACCCTGTAGCTGGGTCCATAGAGGCGCCAAAGCACTGATTCTTTAACAGCCAAAAGCGGATTCCACAATGGTGAGCTGGAACATAAAACCTCATGTCTGTGAGGGGTAGAAATCAGGATAATTGCCGGATATTGATGTCAACCTTCCAGAGCCTCACAGGTGTGCGGCCATCTTGGATGTGCGCCTCCTAGCCCCCCCCTCACTGTTCATCTGCTATGTCAGGATGTTTTATTTGTAATATAATAGTGGGGCAGGGTGTGCCTTTGGACCTCATACCTCTGCTGCATACAGTAAGGGTGTAGGATAGGTAATGCGTATGATGTGCATTGTACACCCTGTCAGTACACGCACTTTTTGACATTCTGACAAGCATCGCATCACCAAATTATCTGCCATGAGACTGAATGCCAACAAGGCAGCAAGCATGCCTAATGTTTTATTTAAGTGAGCCTTAGATAGTGACACTCATAAGAAACACTGTTTTATAACATTTCAGGTAAACCTGGTAATTTGAGCATGTACCCTCTTTTATGGAATTGAAGTATTTCTCTGCAATTTAAGAATTGTATGTATATGATTTTAATGGGTTGCATTTAATATTGTTAAGCTCTTGAAGCGAAAAAACAAACTACTTTCAGTTTCATTGCAGTGTGCAAACATGAAGCTTAATTGAAACACAAGAAAGATCATGATGACAATCATAGATAGGATCTATATTACAAGGCAGCATTTTAATCTGTTTTTTTAATGGTTTCATGTGCCCTGGACTGCAATGAGTATCCGAGGGGGCACGCATCTGCGCACCCTTCTGTCGCACTGCTAGATCCAGGAACATATCCTTAATCTTTCAACACATTCTTCTTTTTTAGGCAATCATCCTTAAACAATCCCAAAATGCAAAAACTAATCCCATCCCTCCGGCTTAATCTCGCATGTGCTTAAAAGGAAACCCAAAACCTGTTCTCTCAGCTATTACTGCGTCCCGCTTTAAACCAGCTAAGTAAATCACTCTTTTGCAGATAACAGTAACTTTTCTTGCCTCGTGATCTCTGAACAAATGGATAAACACATAAATCATTTACAAAGCCGCAACCGGCAACCGGCAACCTCATCATCATGTGCACTTCCATTCCCTGCTGCCAGCATTACGTTTTGTTCAAACCACTACCGTGCGTTATTTTAAAGCATGTACACACCAAAAAACAGGTGTCATTCTAACCCGTGACCTGATCAGCAAGAAATTTAAACATTTAAGAGACAGCTTTGAAAATGAATTATGTGCACTGCAAACACTTCAAGAAACAGCTTCATAATCATTGCATGAAAACGAAAAAGCAATCATTCCCAGTTTTCACCCGTGATGAAGCAAGGTGAAGAACAAGATTTTGTTCAAACTTGTGAAGTTAACCTCTCATAACAGTAATTGAATTAATAAGCTTGTGGTGAAATTACTAATCAACTTAGTTTAAGAATACATTCACAGTGTTCGCGCACAGATTGGTTCATGTGACTAAGGCAAGCTTACAGCTGATTGGCTCATCCTGAAAAACAGTCATTCTATTGGTTGAGCAAAATAGTGACGAAGCTTAACTTGATTGGTTTGTTGGTAAGTTTCGCGCACGGATTGGTTGGTGTTGCGGAATAACAAGGAAGTTGTTACGATCTTTACCGAAGTAAGGGAAATTGTTTAAAAACATGTATTATTATTACATGAAGGAGAAAAAGAAGCTTTCATGGTTTCAGAAATTGAAAAACAAAATTAAACCTGACAAGAAAATGTTAACGCGGGGTGGAAGATTACTTCATAAGTACAAAACACCTGCAGTTTATATGTTGGGTGAATATGGTTATCATACTTGTCTTTGGATTGAGAATTGGATGAAGTATACTGAAAATGATGGTGTATTAGCATGGCCAGAAGATGGATCATTTAATATGGCAGTTTTGAAAAATTTAAGAGAAAAAATGATGAAACTCGTACCAAAGCCCAGACCTACTCAATTTGAAGCTTTAGTTGAATGGGAAGGATGAAATGCTTGAATTACGAGAGAGTAGAGGAATATTAAGGGGAACAGGATGAGGTCTTGGTAGAGAAACACATGAGGATAGAATGCGATGATGGTGAAATGCAGACATGTGTGATGGCTTGTACCCAGTGAGACTTATTGATGAGGTAACTGGACAAAAGAGTACCCAAAAGAAAAGTAATAAAAATAGTGAAGAAAGTGATTCGGAAGATGCGGTATTAGAAGAAATTTATATTAGAAGACCGCCACCTTATCAACCAGTTTGTTCATGGACTTCTCCAAGTGCCCCTCAAAGAGAAATTATTGAAGAGACATCTCCTAAAACAAATTTGAATAATAGAAAAACACCTGAAAGAGTAGAAACCAGATGTAATTAAAGTATATCAGGAGAAAATATAAATTATACTGAAACCCCAGTTCAAAGAAATGAAACCCCAAGAAATGGAAAAAGAACAGAAAGAAATGAGGAATTATCAAATACTTCAGAATATATTCGTTCTATGAATGAATTAGTACAGCAGTTAACTAAAAGTATGGAAGCAGTAACAGTACCTGTAACGATTGGACCTGTTCTTCCAGTATTTGATCAAAAAGAAGTTAGGCATTCAGCTTTAACTGTTCCATTAAATTCAGAAATACAGAAGGTGACTGAAAATTTGTATTCAGACTTGTCTGAAATACATCGAGAGAAAATAATGATGCCTGATTTAACTTTTAATCAAAGTTTGTCATGTAAAACTCGATCTGGTGCAGAATCCGACTCTGGAACTCCGGAAAAGAGTCTGAGTAAAATAGATTTAACACAAACCCCAGAATCTAAATTACTTGATGTTCCAAAATTGAAAGCAGATTTAGAGGAATTAATAATTGGAACGATTGGAACTGACAGATTGAAGGCATATCAGGATGATGAATTATTATTTCTTTGCAAAAGCATAACATGGAAAACAAAAAACAAATATGATCAATTAGAGGATATGGCTGTTGAATTAGAAGTAGATTTAAGTTAGCAGATGAATTTGCAGAAAACCTATAGGGTGGATGTCTCTGAAAAAGAAGAATAATTCATATAAAAGACTTAATTGTAATTTTGAGAAAATGGGGTGAATTAAGTAAATGGAGAATAAAATGGGCAAAGAAAAGAGATGAGGACAGGACAAGTTTAGCTTTTCCTATCAGAGAAAAGGAAAATGTAGTAAATGAGTTTCCAATGAGAGAAATACCGGGAGGAGGGTATGTGCATGTTCCATGGACAAGACAGGACATTTTACTGTTCACGAATGATTTTACTCGTTTAAGAGAAAAACCTGTAAAATGGTATCGACAGGTAGACAGATTGTGAACGTTTCAAAAGTTTTGTGGGTTGATCTTGATGGATTCTTTGAAATAGTTATCCCATCAGATCTATGGACAGAATGTAAAATTACTATAAATTGGCATACAGAAGAATTTCCTCGACATAAAGTAACAGGTGCTCCTTCATCAGAGGTAATGAGAAAGTACAGGTAATCGTGTTTTTGAAAAATAAGATTCCCCCAAAAGAGGTAGATTGGGTTAAAATAGATAGAACAACCCAAGAGCCAAAAGAATCAGTACATTCATTTTATGAAAGATTACTGCTGGTATTTAAACAATACAGTGGTTATGAACATTTAAGTGAAAAAGACATGAGCCATTTTATATACAGATTTGTATATGGATTGAGACCTGGAATTAGTGAAATGGTAAGAACTGGAATAATTGGTTGGCAGTCAAACACAGTAGATGATATCTTGAGAAAAGCAAAATACTGTAGTGATGAAATAGATGCTAAACAAAAGAAGCTAAAAGAAAAGGCTATGTGGGCACAAGTAAAAGTGGCTGAAAAACAATTAGCAACTTTAGGAAATAAAAATGTTGATCAGAATCAAGGAAAATTTAAAGGTAATTATAATGAACCAAAATTGATGGGAAATATAGAAGAGTTAAAACAGAAACTCCCATGTTTTAATTGTGGCGAAATTGGACACTGGAAGCATGAATGCAAGAATCCACCCAGAAATTATTTTAAAAATGCATCATTAAATCCACAGATGCAGAATGAGATAAATCAGCAGCAATAGCTACAGCGACAGGTAGTGATTCAGCAAAGTCAGATACCACAACCGCCATTGCCAAACTGTGTAAATGTGCAGAGATACAGTGCAGAAACAGGATTCAGCGGAGGTGAACAGGTAAACAGATCGCCAAGAGTGAATGTGTCGAATGTGTCTCAACAATATTGGTTGAAAGAAGATGGAGGGAGTGAATCTGAAGATTACTTCTGACGGTGCCTGAGAGAGGAGGAATATTGTGTGCTTGGAGCCACTCTTGAGGTAGATCAATCTGGTCCATTTGTGAATGGTAAAGTGAATGATGTAGAAATTACTTTTCTAGTGGATACAGGTGTTACCCGTTCTACTGTTAGATCAGTGGAAATAGAAAACCTTCCTCTCTCTGGAGATAAAATCCAAGTAGTAGGTGTAGCAAATCAGCAAATAAAAACAGATTTAACTGAACCAGTTGAAGTTGAAATAGGTAAATTTAAAGACATGCATAGATTTGTAGTTTGTGATAGCAGTCCTGTAAATCTATTAGGTAGGGATATCCTGTGCAAAATGAATTGCATAATATATTGCTCACCGGATGGTATAGAGCTTCAAACTCAAGAAGAAGATGGGCTTTACAAATTAACAATGTTAATGGTTGAGGCAGAAGAAAGTAAACTATTTCCTGTGTTTGATAAGAATAATCTACCTGAAGAATTAAAAGACACAGTGAATGTACAAATTTGGGATTTCACTGGAGATGAAATGGGTTTGATGAAAAATGTAGACCCAGTAAAAATATCAGAAAAACAAGGAGCAGATTATCCAAACATTCCTCAGTATAAAATGAAAGCAGAAGTGATTGACGGTGTTACCCCTGTAATAGACAAATTCATAAAACAAGGTGTTTTAAAAGAAATTGAGAGTAGTCCATGTAATTCACCAATTATGGGAATTAAAAAGCCAAATGGAACTTTCAGGATTGTTCAAGACCTGAGAAAGGTTAATAAAATTGTTGTTCCATGTTGCCCAATTGTACCAAATCCAGCTGTAATTTTATATCAGATTCCGCATGATGCAGAATGGTGTACGGTTATTGATTTGTGTAATGCATTCTTTACTGTTCCATTGCATCCAGAAAGCCAACAAATGTTTGCGTTCCGGTTCAAAAGCGTATTCTAGCATGGTGTCGAATCCCTCAAGGGTACACTGAAAGTCCATCTATTTTTAATCAATTGCTAAAGAAATCATTGGAAAATCTAGATTTACCTGGAAAATCTACGTTAGTGCAGTATATTGATGACCTTCTTGTGGCTGCAAAAACAAGAGATAATTGTGTAACAGATACCATTACTCTTTTAAATCATCTGGCAGATGAGGGACATAAAGTATCTCCTGCAAAATTACAGTTTTGCAAACAAGAAGTAAAATATCTTGGTCACAGAATTGCAAAGGGAGTCAGACAAGTGACAACAGAAAGAATAAAAATAATTCAAGCAATCCAACCTCCAAAAACTTAGAGACAGGTTAGAATGTTTCTAGGAATGGTAGGTTATTGTCGTCAATGGATCAGTGGATTTTCAGTAATTGCAAAGCCACTGCAGAGACTGACAAAAGCAGACATAAAAGACCTGATTAGCCTAACAAATACTGAATTAGAAGCTTTTGAACAGTTGGAGAAAAGTTTGTGTGAAGCTCCAGCATTAGGAATGCCTGATTATGAAAAAGAATTTGAGCTGTATTGCAGTGAAAGAGAAGGATGTGCATTATCAGTTCTGATTCAAAGACATGGAAGACTGAGAAAGCCAATAGCATATTTCTCAGCTGTTCTTGACCCTGTTGAAACAGAAATCAGGGATGAAGTTGATCACGAATGTCTGGATGTAAAAGAATATTGCACTAAACCAAGACAGGACGTAAAAGATGTCCCATTAGCTGAATCAGATTATGTTTTATTTGTTGATGGTTCATGCCTAAGAACAGATGACGGTGTTCTGAGTGCAGCATATTCAGTATGTACAGTTGGAGATGTAATTGAAGCTTCCTGTCTCAAAGGAATTCGTTCAGCTCAAGTAGCAGAATTAATTGCTTTGATTCGTGCATGTGAATTGGGAAGAGTTAAAAATTACCATAGTGACTGATAGTCATTATGGTTATGGTGTAGTCCATGACTATGGCCAGCTCTGGTCTCAAAGAGGTTATTTAACTTCTGCGGGATCACCAATAAGAAATGCTCAGTTGATTAAAAGATTGATTGATGGAATTAAGCTACCAGAAAAAATTGCAGTGGTAAAGTGCACAGCACATAAAAAAGGTGAGGATTACATAACAAAAGGAAACTCATATGCTGACTCAATAGCAAAATTCTGTGCAAAACATAAAGTGTCCATTAATCGGGAAAAAGAAAATGAACATGTTTTGAACTCACTTATGCTAACATCTGTAGTTGAGACTTGGCAGGGAGTAAAACAGTGGCAAGATGAGGCAAATGATGAGGAGAAAAACAAATGGTTAAAAGCAGGATGCAGACAGAGAGAAGAAGATGAGGTTTGGGTTTACAAAGATGACAGACCAGTAATGCCAGACAGTATGATTTCTGACATGGCACGCATGTACCATGGTCCAGGACATATTGGTAGAGATTCAATGATTAGATTATTCAGACAAAATTGGTGCAATCCAAAATTTAGAATAATTGCAGAGTCTTTTTGTCAGAGGTGTCTTATCTGCCAACAGATCTACCCAAACAGAAAAACTGTTGTGAGCATGGGAACAATAGGACGGGAGGGTGGTCCACTTACCAGAATACAGCTTGACTTCATTGACATGCCACCTCACAACAAACTCAGATATGTCTTGGTGATAATCTGTCTGTTTTCGAGTTGGGTAGAAGCATTCCCAACACGTTACAATGATTCAATTACTGTGGCAAAATTGCTTTTGAGAGAAATCATACCAAGGTATGGATTTCCAGTGACAGTCGAGACAGATCGTGGAACACATTTTGAAAACAGATTGCTAAAATTGATTTGTGAAGCACTGGATATAAAGCAAAAATTACATTGTGCTTACAGACCAGAAGCATCAGGTGTTGTTGAGCAAGTGAATGGTACAATAAAAAACAGAATAGCAAAGATGTGCTTAGCAACAGGAATGAAGTGGACAGATGCACTTCCACTTGTTTTGATGTCTTTGAGAAGCATTCCAGATAGAATAACAGGATTGAGTCCTCATGAGATACTAATGGGTAGGGTCATGAGGCAAGCATTTGTTCCAGTTGATAAACTGTTGAGCATTAATTATAGCGTCATTATGGATTACTGCAAAAATCTATCTGATTTGGTGACTTCTGTGTTTCATCAAGTGGGAACTGAAGTAATTACAAAAGAGAAAGAACAAGCTCATGATCTGTTACCAGGAGACTGGGTAAGGACAAAAGTACACTGAAGAAGAAATTGCCTAGTACCAAGGTGGCAGAAGGCAAGACAGGTGATATTAGTCACAACAAATGCAGTAAAGTGTTGGGGATTAAAGAGATGGATTCATGCTAGCCACACTATACGAGTGCCAGCACCTGAGAATCCTGACGAAGGTGAAACAACAGCTGATTCAGATTCAGAAGAAGAACGTGAAAGAAATCCAGATTCTGAAGATCAACAAGAAAGTCGACATCTGGAAAATTCAAATGTGAATGAAGCATTGAATGAAGAAAATGAAGAAAATGTGATACAAGATTCTGAAGAAAATCAAAATGATGAAGATCTGCTAGATCAAGAAGCAGAAAAGGAAACTGAACAAAAAGTGATTCAAGATCAAGATCAGGAGAGTATTGAAAAGCAGATTGGAAGCTCTGGAAGAAGGAACGAAAATTCTGGAACTGGTGAATTGGAAGTAATTGAAGAAGAAGAAGAAGAAGAAGATGAAGAAGAAGAAGAAGAAATTCCAAGTACCAGCTATAAGGAGGATGTTCCTAACAGAGTGAAACTGCTGAGTAGAGAAGTACCTGAATCTAAAGAAGAATCTGATACAATAAAACTGATTATTAATGAATCAGCTGATAACACAGAAAGTGAAACAGATGAAAGTGGAGATGAATCGAAAGTGAAAAGATCAAGGAAAAGAGCTTGGAGAGTGGAGTATAATTTAGCGGAACCGAAAAGAAAATTGACAAGAAAAGGAGATAATTGGCCAAATGAAAATGAAGGCCTAAAATTCAAATTAGTGAATAAAACAAAAGAGCAGGTGAATGAGATCACAAGTCAAAAGGAAGAAGACTCAAATAAGAAAACAACAAGCAGGAAAGAAAATAGAAGTGGTAAAGCAGAGCAAAAAGAGTAATAAAGCCAAATCAGAAGTACAAATCACCTGAGTGGACCTATATCATAATTCCACCAGTGGTAGAAGTAAATAGTAGTCAAAGAAATGTTGATGATGCAAGTGATAATGATTGATTTTGTTCATTAGGTGACACAAGGTTGAAGAAATTGTGTTAGGTGACACAAGGTCGAAGAAATTTTGTTAGCTAGAAAATACATTGATGTATGACATAAGGTCGAAGAAAAGCTGTTAGAAAATAAAGTTATCTGTTAAAAAAAAAGAGGGGAGTATATTGTAATTTTTCATTTTTTCATTTTTTTTTAAAGGCTCTCGTTTAAAAGTAAAGATGCCTTCTTTTAATAATAATTTGAGACGCCAATTTTCAAAAGATGTTGCAAATTGTCTTCAATATGTGTTATCTTGATAATTTTAGTTTGGTTAATTTTAGCTGTCATTTTTTCTTTTGGAATAGATACGGAGATGTATATAACATGACTAGTAAAGTTGTGGTTAATCATGATAAAGTTGATAAGACTGATAAAATTATTGTACATAAACCAGAGATTCATCAAGATAGATCTGTGGGAGATTTTTCTAGTAATACCTTTTCAAGATTTTTATCTGAATATGTTAAGGTGATGGATGCAAAAGTCTGCTACATTTGTGTGAAGTTACCTACTTCTGCGTCTGAAGGTGTTACGTATAATATGCTTCCTCTTACTTATGGTGTAACATGTAGTGTAATAGCTAGCTTGTTTTATCAAACTGGACGTTTGGAATATTATTATTCAGATTTTGATGAGATTTTTGCAAATTTAAAAGTTGAAGATAACTTGAATAAAGTGAAATATGCTAAACAGATGAGGGAATTTTTCCTAGTGACTAGTGAAGTCACCTATGAGTATGCTTTTAGAAATAATTTAACATGTAAATTGAGAACAGAAGAGAAGACGTTCTTAAATATGGTGGAAGAGAGAAGGGCAATTTACAAGCGAAATGAGGTGCAGAAACATATTAAGTCTAAATTTTGGCAGATGGAAGATGAAAAGCTCAATGGTAGGAATGAAAATGTTGCAATTCATATAGATAAACCTGTTAGTGGAAAATTTTGTATAAGAAGAGATAACACTTTGTTTGATAATTATTTTGTCGGTGCAAGTCAATGTGAAGACACTTATCGTATTATAGGGGGTTGGGGATTTAAAGGAGGCAAAGATCCAATTTTTCCAGGAATTTATTTTGTTTGTGGGAATAAGGCTTATTACAATCTCCCAGACCATTGGTATGGAGCATGTTATGTAGGTTTAGTTTTTCTAAAAAAAATTCATGTAGATAGAAATGCAAAAGGTTCATTTGAAATTAGCAATCACCTGAATAGATTTAGAAGAGAAAGCTTTACAGAAATAATGGGAGACATATTTGGTGCATTAATACCTATGGTAGGAATAACCCTGAATGCAAACAAAATAAGAAAAATTTCTACAATTGTTGATAGATTGTCATCAGATACTGCAAGTGGATTTCAATTAGTGAATACAGAGCTTCTTGCTATGAGAACTATGGTGATGCAAAATCGTCTTGCTCTAGACATTTTGCTGGCAAAGGAGGGTGGAGTCTGTGGAATTTTGCATGTTCAACATTGTTGTACTTACATACCTGACAAAAGTCAGAGTATAGAAATGTATGTAAAAAATATTACTGAATTACATAATGAAGTTGAACCTTTAGAAGACGAAAGTTTTTCAGAACATTTAAGTAAAAGACTTGCAGCAATTAAATACTGGTTTCTTGAGACTGGTAATTCAATTATAGGTAAAATAATTTTTCCTTTAATAGTCATAGCTATAGTGATACTTTTGTTAAAAATTAGTTGCATGAAACAAAAGAGAAGAAAACATGTAATAGAAAAGAAAAGAATTTGCAAACTAGGAAAAGAAAAAGAAATAGAATTAGAAGAGTTTCGGAGAACTCAATATGAAAGTTGCAGAAAAGTAGATGAATCTAAACTTTAGAAATACTAATATTAAGAAAGTCCAAAACATGTTCAAGGGTTGAAAATGTATAAATTTTGGGTATTATTTGGTGATTTAGAAATCACCAGATGAGGGAGTTGATGAAGCAAGGTGAAGAACAAGATTTTGTTCAAACTTGTGAAGTTAACCTCTCATAACAGTAAATGACTTAATAAGCTTGTGGTGAAATTACTAATCAACTTAGTTTAAGAATACATTCATCAGTACACGCGGGATAAACTAATGTGCTTTATGTTGCAAATGCAAAGGAAAAAATAATAAACTAGCCTTGTCTATTGTTTTTGTCAGTATTAAATGCGGCTGTTTAACTAATGGCATGTGCTTATTTTGTGTGCTTATGTTATGTCTTTTCTGTGACGAAAGCTCAAGGAGTTTGTGCAGTTCCTAAAGGAGAAGTAAATATAATGCTGCCTGATTGTGCTTTTGCTAGGTAACATAATTAACAGGATTAATTGGTAAAGGGGGTGGGTAACAGAATGGGTCTCAATTCTTTAATTAATTGATGTCTTATGTTTGTTTAATAATAGTTTCCAAAGTGAGGCCTACAAGTGGTTCAGAAAACATGGCTGACAGAGCTGCAGACACTAAAGCTTGTCCAGAGTGGAGCCTTTGCAGATGCGTAGCTGTGAAGATTTTTTTACTGCACTGTCATCGTTAATTGAAAAAGCAGTTCTTTGGCTGAGTTGAACGTGCTCAGAAAGAAAAGGCTCAAGGACAGGAACTTAAAGTGTCTGCCAAGGCTAGGAAGTAAATGTTCAAAACTCGAGGAAAAGTAACTTTCTTGAGGAAGCTGAAAGATGTCGTAATGAAAGACAATAGGGCTTATGTGAAGCCTGGACTGGGTCAAGAATGGGAGATGACCTAATCATGGACTGACACAGGACAGCCAATGAAAAGTTCGGATTTGCTTTAAAGAATGTAAAATGTAGAAAGTTTAGCTAGAAAGAAAAGTATAAAAACCTGACACCATGAGCAGGAAAAGGCTCGCTGCTTTCCGATTCCTGAATGACGTGACATGCTGTTGGACCTTTGGCGAATGTAAGGTTAGCTGACTATAATGTTTTTTTCCTTTCTAGGTGAAGTGAGAAATAGACAGGGAAATAGATTTAGGGAATGGAAACTGTTATTCTGCTAATATTTCATGTTTCTGAGCTTGCTTTGAAAATGTCAGTTTATTGATTCATTTCCTTATTAAAATGCTGCTTTCTTAATTGCTTAAAAAATAAAGATTTTAAAACGTAAATGCTATTCTTCTTTATGAAAAATAAAGTTAATAAAATTAGATTTGAAAAGACAAGCTGGTCTTGTTTATTCATGGTCTAGTTTCCATCAGTTGATCCAATCGCCTTTAGTGGCCTGATTAATAAATGATAAATGTTTAAAACCATGGTGAAAATACATAAGACAGCAGTTGTATATAATTTTGTAAATAATATGTGAGTAGTTTTGAATAATCAGACCACCTGATTCAGTTGTTCAAAAATTGTCTCATTGGTGTTAGGGGCCTTCATATGTGTTTCATGATTAATTGTGAGTATTGAGGTGATAGATAGCGTTATTGAGACAGTTTTTCAGTCAGAGCGCTGGATCACCCGTAATTCACATAAGCAATAAGCGCACGCTCCTTTACCCACCTCAAATACTATTTCCTCCCAAATCATACCATCCTACAAATGCGACCAAAATGACATGAAAAAACTAAATAATGCTGCTTAAATTAAGTAAAACAAACACAAAAAACTCTAAAACATGCAGAAATTGAAATGTCCCTAGACTGCAATGAGCCACCTCGCCTATACAACTAACAAGCAGGGTAGGTGCTCGCTACGGGTGCGGAACTGATCATGCCTGCGCAGGGCTCCTTAAGCTTACCTGTTGCTCCGGTCAAAAAGGTAGCAGGCTGAACAAGGCAGGTGGCACAGGTCCCGGTAGCAGTTTAATACTGCTTGCGCCACCTGCACCCTTTCCAGCACCGGCCGCTCCACTCGGCCATGCCTGCTGCTGTGAACTGGCACTCAACACGCATGATGAAAAGCGTGGTTCCATGGTTTGAAAGGCAGGTGGCGGCGGCGCAGAGACTACTGGAGGAACAATGTAGTCCTCTTTGGCCCGCCCCTCCCAACTAAGCTCAATTTGAGCAGTTGTTTTGGGTGAGGGCGGGCCACGTCGCCATGAAAAAAGGCCAAAATATCATAACGATGTTAATGGGCTTCTAAATTGTGACGCTACCAGCACGAGCTACCTGTGGGGCCTTGACGAGCTACCAGTAGCTCGCGATCGGGCAGTTGGAGACCGATGATTTATATCAATGAACTGAACAATTCCCTGAAACCCACGACCCCAGACGTCCCCAGAATCAATGGGAAACCGCCGCCGGTACTCTTATATGCAGATAATGCGGTCCTCATTGGCCGCACTCCGAATTCTCTGCGCACCTTAGTAAAGACCTTTGTAATCTATATGGACAGCTTAGATTTATGCGTCAATTTAAAAAAAATCTTTTATAATGTCCTGCAGCCCCGGAAACTGCCATCTTAATTCTATTAGTGTAGGTAGTCAAAAACTGACAAGCACCCATACCTTTCCCTATCTCAGGGTGGTCTTTGCTGCGAACGGCTCATGGCCTGAGCACTTGTCTCACTCCAGGAGCAAGATCGCAAAGGCCATCACTTCCATCCTTAGTCTCCCTCGCCCAAAGAATACAGGTGCTATTTTAGCTATTTTAATTTTTTTTTAATTGCAATGTGTTCTTGTAGTCACGTATGGGGCCGAGAATTGGGGCAATGTAAACAGCCACTGCATCCAGCAGGAAGAAAATAGGTTTTGCAGAAAGTTGTTGGGTGTCCCAATTTCCACCCCTCAATACATCTGCCGTAGGGAACTTAATTTAAATTATATCAATGATTTTATTAATGCTCGCCCTGCTCTTTTCTGGCTATCAGTCTGGAAGAATCAAATTGCGTCCCTAACCAGAGAAATTATCAGTTACTGTGTTAAATGTGAGAGAGGAATGGATATCCCTTGGCTGTCGGGAGTGTACCACAGTCTTTGTAGTGTCAATAAAGGTAGCCTCTTTTTAAACCCGAGCACAGCCGAAACACTTCATAAAAACAAGTTAAAAAGTGCACTTTATACACTATATAGCACAGAAAGGATTAGTACGGAATTGAAGAAATCCTTTGCATTAAGCTATATGAGCATAGAACTGTACAAGCATCCTTTACCCATTTATCTCACTTTACCAATCACCCACTGGGAAAGGAGCCTTTTATTCCGTTTAAGAGCAGGCACTGTACATTTTTGTTATGTTTCCCCTTTGGCTACCACCCCAACCTTGATCATGCCCCTTGTCCATGTGATGGAGTGAGTGGACAAACTAATTTACGTTTTCTGTTTCTTTGTAAATATCACTTAAAATACACTAAGTGGCTTTTAATTCAATTTTTTTAAAAAGCAGGGACCTGTTTGCCTGGATAATGCTTACTTGTGATTGCTTACTATGACCAATGAAGAATTGGTCTTTCGCACTAGCACTTTTTTGAAAATTGCCACCCGAGCACGCAAGATGATGTCTAACCCCTGAACACTTTTATCCTTGTATGATCACCTTATTAAATTAATTCATGAACTGTTATTGCATATCATCATAAACTGTCTAATTTTATATGAATTGTATTACCATTGTTGTATAATTTGTCGTGTTGCTGTGCTTTTATGGATTTCCTGGAATCTGAATAAAGTTTAACTTGAACTTGAACTATATCTCATCCCACCCAGATCAGAGACCCTTTCCAATAGCATACCCCAAACTTCCTACACTGAGCAGAGAGGAGGAGCAACAAAAAGTTACAGGAAGGAGTAGTGGCCATCAGTGGTGTAGCAAGGGGGGGCTCCCCCGTTCTTACCTGCAGACGTCAGGGGGCGGCAAACAAAGGAATCGCCAGCACCACCCCACCGTCTCTTACATGCGGCTGCCATGGGACAGCAAACAAAGGGACTGCCATAGGCGGCCAAAGGTCTAGCAACGCCCCTGGTGGCCATATACTGTTCATGGCTGCCCAGACATTAATGAACATGGTATGGTATACATGTGGCTGAGGCCACAAGGGGTCCTCCCAGGACAGGGAAGCCAGAACAACCTGAACCCCAGTGCAAAGAATGACAACTTTGTGAAATGAGACAGATGTCTCCACCGAGAACACCATTAATACAGCAAATGATCAAATGCATGCAGGCATGTAGAAGGAGGAAAATAGCCTCATTTATGGTGGACTGAACACATTTTAATTCATGTGCTCAGTACAAATGCACACAAAGGCACAGAAAACTTATAGTATAAGTACTGTACATATTCTGCTGCAGGTCATTATGCTGCAACTGGGAGTTTCTGGAGAAGATAGTGCTAAGTCTCCAGCTAGGAACTGGAAGTACCAATGCCACTCCAGCACATGTCAAATTGATGTCTGTGCTACACATCAGGATCCTTCCAAACCATAGTGTGCAGGTTGGCAGGCATTTCACAGAGAGCATTTTCTGCTTTTCTCCTATCTGTGTTGGATGTCATCATAAAAAATATGCCCCAGTACCTTCACTTCCCAAAACTACTGAACAAGAAATGGACACCAAGCAAGGCTTCTACAACACTGCGGGATTCTCTAATATGCTTGGTACCATTGATTGAACGCTTGCAATGTGTGCCCCATGCAGGAATATAATACCTTTACCGAAACCACAAGCACTACTACTCCATCAATGTCCTGGCAATAGTGGACCATCAGAGAATGTTCATCAATGTTCTTGCAAAATTCCCAGGAAGTGCACATGATGCGTACATCTTCCGCCACAGTACCATCAATGAGCGGTTTCAGATGGCAGATATGCAATAAATCGACTGTGAAAGATGTCAGGCACTACGAAATAACCTTGGTGAAATGTTGCCTAGGTACGGTATCACAGTGTACTCATGATCCAAATCAGATCCTTCTCATGCTAAATTAATCATGGCAGAATCAAGGCTTATAAGTACAGACTCACCTACAAGACAAAACAACACACATACATGTGAATGCAGAAAGTGTTGTATACAGGTCTGTAGTATAAAGTTACTTATGTCTACACCATATGAACAAGCATTTTCAATGCAATAGGTATCGCATTTGTGAGAGTTTGAGCACTTGGCATTGTAAATGATAAGGCCTTTTATTTAGGTGTTTTGAAAACCTGCAAGAGGTGCGTAAACACGCACTTGGTAACTATAGTCCTTGCTTGCGAGAAGCAAGGCTGGCAGTAAACATGGTGCAGTCTTGCTTCTCATAAGTAACAACTATAAGTACAAAGAGCATGTTTACGCACCGCTTGCAGGTTTTCAAAACACATAAATAAAAGGCATTGTCATTTACAATGCCAAGCGCTCAAACTCTTTCAAATGCAAGACCTATTGCATTGCAAATACTTGTTTTCTTTAGTTTGGGACAAGGGGTTATGGGAAGATGTATTGGTTTTATTGTTGGGGGTTGCTTTGGTTTGCATGCTTACAAAGCAACATGGAATGTAGAGGGTGGTAGATGGTGACACAGTGAGGTTCCACTGTTCAGCATTCTGCTCAGGAGTTGCTGTGGCAGAGGAGCTGGACATACCTGTTTCCTTTATGTCTGAAGCTCACAAAATAAAGAAGGCTGTTTGTATGTCACAACCACCTGCCTTGTTACTTCTGTGTAAGGAAGCTGCACACTACACACGTACAATAATATGAAGTAAACAACGGTTTAAAAACTGTGCACACGGGAGTGCGCGGCGGCGGCAAGATGGCCGTGACCTGAGAGGGCTCCGCAGAGCGGCTTCTCTCTTTCCATGAAGCATTTGCTAATGGACTCAATTCCTGCTTTTGACCACTGATATCGACGTCGGAGTATGCCGTGGACATTTTGGTGTGTTTCCTGACTAAAGAAGTCTGAAACCATGTGTGTTATCCTCATTTCCGACAATTTCTTTTTTTTTTTTTGCAGAGTTTTATATAGCGCGAACTAGACCCGAACCGAATCAGGTATCAGAGCGCTTTACATAGCACCAGTTATGTTACATGAGGACGGACACACATTCATTTTAGGCACGGCAATCAGCTCCTGTCAGCGTTTCCCTAGCGGCCGCCATTTTACAGTTCTCAGAAGGCGCGAACATCTTTGCTCCTCATGAATAGGGCTTCATTACATAATGCTCCTCCTTCGGCAAATGGACTTTCCCCCTTTTGCTTCTCTTTATGTTTAAGGCAGTGGTTGCGATAATTCTTCACAATAAGGCGTATTCTTGACTGACTCTGTGCTCTTCAGCAATATTTATTTTACCAGCGATGTAACGGTTCGCTAAGCTATTTTGTTCCCGGGCTGGTGCATGAATGACCCTTCATATTTGCTGATTCACTGCCTAATATACCCACAATTTGTTACACTCTGCGTTTCTTTTATTGTTGTTCCCACCTATTACGCAGCAGAGCTTAACTATACCATTCTCCTCATGTTGTCAATAAAACGTTGTGGCACCATTTTTTCTTGGATGAAGATGCGCTAATTCTTTCTACCAGACATATTTTTACATGTTCTTGGAGCTTATTGGCAGTGTCAATTTTGCAGAGGATATTAATAAACGCCGTGCCACTCTTTCTCTGGATTATTGTAGAGTTGTTCTTCTGCATCTACGGATTTATCTCTCAATGAGCTCACACCTTGGTGTATTACACTCCCAATTCACGGCTGCAGGCGCTTACAGAGATTTCTTTTTTGTGTGCTTTTATTGTGTCCATCCGCTATGGATCTCACGCAAACAACTAAACCACATGGTTCTTCTGGAGCTGCTCATGGGGGTCGTAAGGAGCCTTTAATTAATACTGGCAAACACTTGAAAAAATATCCTTCATCTCCAACTAAATCTCCTCTTCCCATTACGTTGGAGGAAATTATGGATGAACTACGTCTAATCCGTCCATTTATGTCAGATACCACAACTACCCTTCAAAGAATCGAAGAAAAATGGTCTGGCCTGGACATAAGAATATCGGATGTCGAACAAAAAATCAGTGATGCTCAGGAGGTCATCACAAAAGTTGATACTCTCACTAAGGAAGTCCACCTTCTAAAAAAAACTACAGAGGATTTGGAAAATCGAAATCGCCGCAATAATTTACGAACTTATGGTATTCCGGAAGGTTCAGAAGGTTCCGACATGATTAACTTCCTGAAAACTCAGGTCTTACAGATTCTTGGACTCCCAAAGTCTCTTAATTTCAATATCCAGACAGCTCACAGGCTGGGTCCTCAAAATGCCTCATCTGCTACCAAACCAAGGGGTATCATAGCCTACTTTTTATTGTACTCTGATTTAATGACTATCCTCAATGCGGCTAAATAACATAAGCAGATGTTTTGGTCGGGACACAAGATTTTATTCAGTCAAGATGTTTCCAAGCAAACTGCCGCCAGACACAAGGAATTCTTAGATCTTAGGCCTGCTTTGAAGTCAATGAACGCTCGTTATGGCCTCATACATCCATGCTTCTTTAACTTACAAGGAAAGATATTTTTCATTCAATGAACCAGCTGACCTCCGGAAGTTTATCCATACTCATCGAGAAGAGCAGATGGAACCGAGCAAACATTAATTGTTTTATTTCTGTTTCATGTTTTTTTGCTTCCTTCTGTTCTTTTCCTTTGGTTCATGTCTTTACTTGGTATTTCGGTTAATTGGTCTATGTTTTTTTTTGTCTGTTTAAGGTTCAATCTTTTTTATGGTCGTGGATCCTTGTGTGTTCCATTTGTATCATTGCTTGTTTGACACACTCCATTGGTGTATATCCCTTTACCCTGGTAAGTCCCCCTTTATATTGTCTTATATTTCTGCCTGCTTCACGTGTTACTTCTGTATATTTCTTTCCTTCCTATTATTCTGCAATTTATTGTCGACTCTGTCTTCCCCCTCCGGAGATACGGTTGTCTTGGTCACTTTTTTTTTCTGCCCCCCCTCCCCTTTCATTGATTGATTGTTTGTTCTTCTTTTTCTCTGCGTACTATGGCTGAAGCCCCCTGGCTTCTTGTCATCTGCTCTGTTTTTACACTTTTGGGAGTTTTTTCTCCCGACTCTCTCACTTTTTTTCATTCCTATATCAATTTTACTCCCCTCCACTTCTCTTTCCTTGGCAACAGATTTCACATTTACCTTTTCTCATTCTCTTCTTTTTCCTTGGAACTCTGTTTTGTTGATTTTTACTATTCTCTTGTTTTAATTTTCGATCTTGCAGTCTTGGTGGCTACTAATGTCTCCTCTTTTTCCCTTTGATATTCTGATTATCTTTCTCTCTTTAACCGCCTAGTCTTACTTTTTTCCTTTTCTCTTCTCCTTTCTTAACTGGTCTATGCTTTATCTCATATTTCATTTTCATCTCTCATTATGAAAGGTCTTAGAATTATTCCATGGAATGTTAAGGGTCTTCGAAACCCTATCAAAAAACGACGTATTTTGTCTCATTTCGCTCGTTTGAAATGTCAAGTGGTCTTGTTGCAAGAAACGCATATTTCTTCAATGCGTAAACAATGGGTGGGAGAAGCCTTATGCTCCTCTGCTGTTAACAATAACAATGGTGTTGTCATTTTATTTCATAAATCGTTATCTGTTAAAATACACATTGACATTTCTGACTCTAATGGTAGATGGTTGTTTCTAGATAGTACTGTCAATAATGTTCATCTATCTTTTTGTAATGTTTATGGTCCTAATGGTGTTGATCTGGCTTTTTGGAATGACTTTTCTATACTTCTCTCCTCTCAAGTGACTGATGATTTGATTGTGGGTGGCGATTGTAATCAACTTATGGATCCTTTTCTGGACCGTATGTCACAAGCACGATATGTCCCTAATAAAATGCCAAAATCATTTCACAAATCGATCTCCTCCAGAGGTCTAATAGACTCTTGGAGAATCTCTCATCCTGATTCCCTAGAATTGTCTTTTTTCTCCCGGATGCATGCATCACATTCCCGTATTGACTATATTTTTCTCTCACACCACGCCTTTCAATTTATGACTAATTCTGAAATAGGTTCCGTTTCTGCATCTCGTCGTTGGCGTTTCAATAACTCACTACTCCTTGAACCCCATTTTACTGATCCTTTTGCGCTTTTTATGGATGAATTTTTTGATAATAACCTGAACACAGCCTCAGATTTTCACTTTCTTTGGGATGGCTTTAAGGCTGCTGCTCGAGGATGTGTAATAGAATTTGTCTCCCGGAAAAAGGAACAACCCCTCACACATGCGTCACACATTCTCCAACACATTAAGGACCTTGAGCACCTTTAGTTTACTTCTAATTCCCCTAATACATTATCCTCCCTCATCAAAGCTAAAATGCAATATAATAAACACTCCTGGGACTCTGCTTCTAATCAACTCCTTAAATTTAACGCCAAAATGTATGGTGGACGTAATAAAGCTGGCAAATCGCTTGCGAACGATCTCAAAATTAAAAAAACAGAAACCCAAAATTGTTATCATTAAAAACTCTCAGGGGGTTCCCCGGATGCTAAAATTCTTGATTGCTTTGTTCAATATTACTCTTCCCTTTACACACCTGAATCCAACCCTTCTCCTGAGACAATTGATTCCTTTTTTCAATCTCTTCCTAAACCCCCCAATAAATCCCCCGAGACAGACGCCAGCCTGTATTCGCTGTGGTGACATTCGTTCTAGAGAACGAGCGGTCGTGGCGGCTTATCAGGGCCTGCCCTTCACCTTTTTGGAAATACTTCTTCGATACATGAAAATTATATCTTCAGGAACCCCGTACATTTGTTGTTTCCACTTTTCACTCTCAATTTTCATGAACATGACTCCACGCCACAACTGTCGCTAACACTTATTCGTGTGCGATTTCTTTAAACTTTGTACATGACAATTGGGACCTTGACTGAGGTTTTATATTGCCTGTCTGATTTTGGACCTACATACTTCATCTGGCAATATCTTATTTTGACTCTGCCCTGACGAAGCTCCCAAGGTGGGGAGCGAAACGCGTTGGCTGTCCTGTGCACCCCAAAAAAACAAAAAGCTCAATAAAAAGAAGAATTTACTTTCAGAACATTTTGACTTTGTGATTTTCTTCAATATTGGTGCTGCCTCTACGAGTCTTTTCAAGATTTGGCCATTTCTCATTGATACTTCTTTTCCTCCTTTAACAGCCTGGAGCTCTTTAGAACTTGCACAACTTACTCCCTTTTCATTCCTTACAGCCACTCGCTTATCTCAATCTCCAATAAGGTTTCTTACTCCTGTTTTTAAGCATTCTAAGGCACTAGCTCTTATGCTTTTTCTGTCGTTCCTCTCTTCTTCTAATCTTCATGCATTGACTCCAATTTGGTACAATAGATTTCTTAAAATCAATAATAGAGCCATTTTCTGGAAGGAGTGGATTGATAAAGGAATCATTACTGATGACCACTTGCTCAAAGATAATTTTTAAGAACTTTTCAGGATTTACGTGACTTTTTTAACCTCTCTAACACACATTCTGCTCACTTTACCTCGCTTACACATACCCTATCTTCTCTTATTTTTCAGAACATCCCATCTTCCACTGTCACACTCTCCCCAATTTCTCCGCCCGACTTTACTATTCCCTTTAGAGCTTTTGCCATTTACAAGTTACTATCACATTCTCCTGCTGATAGGCCCAAATCTAAAATTGAACTCCTTTGGGAATCAGATTTAGATCAGGAATTTTCTTTACAAGTTTGGGATTCTATCTGGTCTAAAGTACACACAGTTTCTCGCTCGGCTAGCACTACACAGACTTTTTATTTCTTTTACAATAGGCTCTTCTTTACGCCTTCTGATTTACATAAATTTAAAATACTTGATTCAAAAAAAGTGTTGGTCATGCTCATGTGAAAATAGCGACCTTCTTCATATGTTTTTTCACTGCCCATTGGTCAAATCGCTATGGTCTCGCATTTGGTCCATACTTAACAATATTTTATCTACTAATGTTCCCTTCGAGATTGTTCATGTTTTTTTGGGTGGGTCTTCCCCCATATGGAATGTTCAGTGCAATGTTCGTAAATTTATTGATATGTTCATAGCGATTTCATTTCAGATTATTACTACCAACTGGAAAAACACTTCCAAGATTGCTTTTAATGCTTGGTCGAACTTGTTATGCCATCACCATAGACTTGATCGTGCTTATGCTACAACTGTACCCCTATTAATCAAAAGAGACTTATTATGGTTACCTTTTACCGAATACCTCTCCTCACATGCTCCTTGATTATTTTTATCGTTATTCTCTATTGTTTATTGTAATTTGGTAACCATATGTATTGACTTTGTATCATATGTTGCCCCTTTTTTCCCTTTCCCCTCCTCCCTCATTCTCTCTGCCTCCTGTCTCTCTTTTATCCCTTCTCTCCTTCCCCATATGAGAAAATACCCACAAAAGCTCTTGTTATTGGTACAGTTCTTACCCCCTTTTTTTTCGAGGTTTGCAGTTTAAGGTTTTCTTTTTCTTTATTAGATGTTCTACTTTTCTTTTGTATCTTTTACCTCTGCAATGATGTTTTAATTTGTATTCTTTTTTCAATAAAGCTTTCTAAACTTAAAAAAACTGTGCACACCAAAATTCTAAGACGCAGTGGTCATTTTGGAATCATGATGTTGTTTGATGACACTTAATTATGTACACAATACTAGGCAACCTGGACTCACAGAGAGTAAATGAAACATGAACAAATAGTTCTACTTGAAGACGTGTCCAAGACCTGCATGCATCTTTCAAAGGAACCAGGATGTCAAACCATGCATATAATGTGTTTTTCTTCCTTCCCAAAGGCTTCTTCCCAATGCATGCAGATTATTCACTGAAGTTGTAGTTTCGAGATCCCCTATTATGGTTACAACAATGTGTTATCTGGGCATGCTAAGAAACATACCATATAATGCAGGTATTATTGCCTTAGATGTACAAACAAGAGATACCTGGCTGCATAATAACCTTTTTAGAGCTAAATAAAAATATCAGACAGTCAGTATGAATATCCCTTGCTTGTGGTGCATTTATTTCCTTTTTAAATAACAAACTATACGATGGTCACCAGTGTGCTAATTGGCCAGACATAATGTTTACACTGCATTAGGCAACATCATATGCTCCTCACCATAACAAAGGTGGCTGTCGACCTGTGATACTTGCTCGAAGGATAAGTGTTTGTAACTGTGTTCTCTCCGAATAATGAGAAAATGTCTCCTCTAAAGTAAAAAAATTGAAAGAACACTTCTTTAATGAGGTTCAAGCTTGTAATGTCTACGTGATTGCAGCTAACCATCAGAGCTAATTGCGAAATTAAGTTAGAAGTAGCATGATCTTTTTCAGCACTGAGTTGGGCAGCAGTTAATTATAGGCTACATATAAGCAAATCAAATATAAATAATATAATACAATTTACACATGCCCAGCTGGAACTGGCTTGCTTTTGGGAGGAGATGGGTGTTATACAGTTCCCCAAGCAGAGCTGAATGGGAGCATGCTTTGCCCTGCGGCTAGGGAAGGGACAAGCCAATCTTGAAAGGCGCGGCTAGGGAAGGGACAAGCCAATGTTGAAAGGCTTGGGACTGGGGCTGTAGACGGTCCTCGCTGCCTCTCGCCCCACTTTGCCCATCAGGCCTTTATCCACTGTGCTTTTCTCGGGGAGCCTACCCCTGCCAGTGTTGCTGCCTGGTGCTCTCCCTCCACTGCTGAGATCTGGCAGATGTTACCACCCATTTAATCCAGAGTCTTTCTGCAAGCAGTCTGTGTCTCTGCTGCTTGCAAGAGCTGCTGCTGGCTCTGCTCCGGAGGAAGCTAGATTGCTGCTGCTAAAGATATGATGGCAGAGGAAAAGCTTTTCTCTCGCCGCTTGTGCCAACTGTGCTCTGCCAGCTTCCCTGACAAAGCCTGCAGTGAGTGGGGATTGTTAGGCTGTTGCTGCCTTTTTACCACACATGCAGCAACAACCCCAAGTGGAGACAAACACTTCTCCGACGTTCAGAGAAACTGAAACAGACTCCCCATGCTAAATAAGCAAAGCTTTGCTATTGGAAAAAAACAAGCATTTGCATTGCAATAGGTCTCGCATTAGGAACGTTTGAGCTATTGGTCTTGTAAATAACACATTTTTTATTTATGTGTTGGTTTTGAAAATAGTGAAATTAATAGTTTTGTCATTTGCAATGCCAATACTTTTATCTTTTGCAAATGTGACACCTATAGCATTTGTAATGCAACATGTTTTGTATTTAGTTGACTTAGATGTATTGATATTACAAATAACAATGTTTTTTAATTTTTTAAAATAATTAATACTTAAATAAAAGTTCTTGTAATTTATAATGGCAATAGCTTAAACTTTTGTAAATAACTTTAAGATAATGTTCAGTGTATTTTATTGTGACTATAATCCAAGAACATAAGTGAAATATTAACATCTTTTTGTGACATTTGTAATAAAGCTTGAAACATTGAGAGAACATATTTGAACCAATTGTTGTTGAATGGTTGCACAGATTGATACTGTGGTGGCGCTGAGTGATGTTGTGGTGGCGAAGAGTGATGCTGTGGCGTTCATTGCTGCTGTGGTAGCGCATAGTGATGTTGTGGTGCCCCTGAGTGATGCTGTGGTGGTGCCATAGATAGAGTGAGGGCGATAGATAGCTAGAGGGAGGGCAAAAGATAGATAGAGTGAAGGCGATAAATAGATAGAGTGAGGGTGGTAGATAGATAGAGTGAGGGCGATAGATAGAGTGAGGGCGATAGATAGATAGAGTGAGGGCGATAGATAGAGTGAGGGCGATAGACAGAGTGAGGACGATAGATAGAGTGAGGGCGTTAGATAGATAGAGTGAGGGCGATAGATAGATAGAGTGAGGGCGATAGATAGATAGAGTGAGGGCGATATATAGATAGATAGAGTGAGGGTGATAGATGGATGTGTGTGGTTGTGTGTGTGTGTGTGTGGTTGTGGATGTGTGTGTGGTTGTGTGTGGTTGTGTGTGTGGTTGGGTGTGGTTGTGTGTGTATGGTTGTGTGTGTGTGAGGTTGTATGTGTGGCTGTCTGTGTGTGGTTGTGGTTGTGTCTGAGGTTGGGTGTGGTTGTGTGTGTGTGTGTGTGGTTCGGTGTATTGTTGTGGTTGTGTGTGTGGTTGAGTGTGTGGTTGAGTGTGTGGTTGAGTGTGTGGTTGAGTGTGGTGTTGTGTGTGAGGTTGTGTGTGTGGTTGTGTGTGTGTGTGTGGTTGTGTGTGTGTGGTTGTGTGTGTGTGTGTGGTTGGGTGTGTGGTTGTGTGTGTGGTTATGTGTGTGGTTGTGTGTGAGATTGTGTGTGTGTGTGTGGCTGTGTGTGTTTATGTGGTTGTGTGTGTGGTTGTATGTGTGTGGTTGTATGTGTGTGTGTGTGTGGTTGTGTGTGTGTGGTTGTATGTGTGTGGTTGTATGTGTGTGTGCGTGGTTGTATGTATGTATGTGTGCGGTTACAGAAGGATGTATGTGGAAGAGAGTAGCAGATCGGCACAGCAGAAGAGATCAGGGAGTTAAAGAAGGAGGCAGGTGGAAGAGAGCAGCAGATCAGCACAGGAGAAGAGAACAGGGAGTTAGAGAAGGAGGCGGTGGAAGGGAACAGCAGATAAGCACGGGAAAAGAGAACAGGGAGTTGGAGAAGGGGGCGGGGTGGAAGAGAGCACTAGATCAGCATGGGAGAACAGGGAGTTAAAGAAGGAGGCGGTTGGAAGAGAGCAGCATATCAGCACAGGAGAAGAGAAGAGAACAGGGAGTGAAAGAAGGAGGCAGGTGGAAGAGAGCAGCAGATCAGCACAGGAGAAGAGAACAGGGAGTTAGAGAAGGAGGCGGTGGAAGGGAACAGCAGATAAGCACGGGAAAAGAGAACAGGGAGTTGGAGAAGGGGGCGGGGTGGAAGAGAGCACTAGATCAGCATGGGAGAACAGGGAGTTAAAGAAGGAGGCGGGTGGAAGAGAGCAGCAGATCAGCACAGGAGAAGAGAACAGGGTGTTAAAGAAGGAGGTGGGTGGAAGAGAGCAGTAGATCAGCACAGGAGAAGAGAACAGGGAGTTAAAGAAGGAGGCGGGTGGAAGAGAACAGCAGATCGGCACAGGAGAAGAGAAGAGAACAGGGAGCTAGAGAAGGAAGTGGAAGAGAGCAGCATATCAGTACGGGAGAATAGAAGAGAACAGGGAATTAGAGAAGGAGGTGGGTAGAAGAGAACAGCAGATCAGCACAGCAAAAGAGAACGGGGAGTTAAAGAAGGAGGTGGGTGGAAGAGAGCAGCAGATCAGCACAGGAGAAGAGAACAGGGAGTTAAAGAAGGAGGCGGGTGGAAGAGAGCAGCAGATCAACACAGGAGAAGAGAACAGGGAGTTAAAGAAGGAGGTGGGGTGGAAGAGAGCAGCAGATCAGCACAGCAAAAGAGAACAGGGAGTAAAAGAAGGAGGTGGGGTGAAAGAGAGCAGCAGATCAGCACAGGAGAAGAGAAAAGAACAGGGAGTTAGAGAAGGAGGCAGGGTGGAAGAGAGCAGCAGATCAGCACGAGAGAAGAGAAGAGAACAGGGAGTTAGAGAAGGAGGTGGGTGGAAGAGAGCAGCAGATCAGCATGGGAGAAAAGAACAGGGAGTTAAAGAAGGAGGCGGGTGGAAGAGAGCAGCAGATCAGCACGGGAGAAAATAACATGGAGTTAGAGAAGGAGGCGGTGGAAGGGAACAGCAGATAAGCACGGGAAAAGAGAACAGGGAGTTGGAGAAGGGGGCGGGGTGGAAGAGAGCACTAGATCAGCATGGGAGAACAGGGAGTTAAAGAAGGAGGCGGGTGGAAGAGAGCAGCAGATCAGCACAGGAGAAGAGAACAGGGTGTTAAAGAAGGAGGTGGGTGGAAGAGAGCAGTAGATCAGCACAGGAGAAGAGAACAGGGAGTTAAAGAAGGAGGCGGGTGGAAGAGAACAGCAGATCGGCACAGGAGAAGAGAAGAGAACAGGGAGCTAGAGAAGGAAGTGGAAGAGAGCAGCATATCAGTACGGGAGAATAGAAGAGAACAGGGAATTAGAGAAGGAGGTGGGTAGAAGAGAACAGCAGATCAGCACAGCAAAAGAGAACGGGGAGTTAAAGAAGGAGGTGGGTGGAAGAGAGCAGCAGATCAGCACAGGAGAAGAGAACAGGGAGTTAAAGAAGGAGGCGGGTGGAAGAGAGCAGCAGATCAACACAGGAGAAGAGAACAGGGAGTTAAAGAAGGAGGTGGGGTGGAAGAGAGCAGCAGATCAGCACAGCAAAAGAGAACAGGGAGTAAAAGAAGGAGGTGGGGTGAAAGAGAGCAGCAGATCAGCACAGGAGAAGAGAAAAGAACAGGGAGTTAGAGAAGGAGGCAGGGTGGAAGAGAGCAGCAGATCAGCACGAGAGAAGAGAAGAGAACAGGGAGTTAGAGAAGGAGGTGGGTGGAAGAGAGCAGCAGATCAGCATGGGAGAAAAGAACAGGGAGTTAAAGAAGGAGGCGGGTGGAAGAGAGCAGCAGATCAGCACGGGAGAAAATAACATGGAGTTAAAGAAGGAGGGGGGTGGAAGAGAGCAGCAGATCAGCACAGGAGAAGAGAACAGGGAGTTAAAGAAGGAGGCGGGTGGAAGAGAACAGCAGATCAGCACCGGAGAAGACAACAGGGAGTTAAAGAAGGAAGCGGGTGGAAGAGAGCAGCAGATCAGCACGGGAGAAAAGAACAGGGAGTTAAAGAAGGAGGCGGGTGGAAGAGAGCAGCAGATCAGCACAGGAGAAGAGAACAGGGTGTTAAAGAAGGAGGTGGGTGGAAGAGAGCAGTAGATCAGCACAGGAGAAGAGAACAGGGAGTTAAAGAAGGAGGCGGGTGGAAGAGAACAGCAGATCGGCACAGGAGAAGAGAAGAGAACAGGGAGCTAGAGAAGGAAGTGGAAGAGAGCAGCATATCAGTACGGGAGAATAGAAGAGAACAGGGAATTAGAGAAGGAGGTGGGTAGAAGAGAACAGCAGATCAGCACAGCAAAAGAGAACGGGGAGTTAAAGAAGGAGGTGGGTGGAAGAGAGCAGCAGATCAGCACAGGAGAAGAGAACAGGGAGTTAAAGAAGGAGGCGGGTGGAAGAGAGCAGCAGATCAACACAGGAGAAGAGAACAGGGAGTTAAAGAAGGAGGTGGGGTGGAAGAGAGCAGCAGATCAGCACAGCAAAAGAGAACAGGGAGTAAAAGAAGGAGGTGGGGTGAAAGAGAGCAGCAGATCAGCACAGGAGAAGAGAAAAGAACAGGGAGTTAGAGAAGGAGGCAGGGTGGAAGAGAGCAGCAGATCAGCACGAGAGAAGAGAAGAGAACAGGGAGTTAGAGAAGGAGGTGGGTGGAAGAGAGCAGCAGATCAGCATGGGAGAAAAGAACAGGGAGTTAAAGAAGGAGGCGGGTGGAAGAGAGCAGCAGATCAGCACGGGAGAAAATAACATGGAGTTAAAGAAGGAGGGGGGTGGAAGAGAGCAGCAGATCAGCACAGGAGAAGAGAACAGGGAGTTAAAGAAGGAGGCGGGTGGAAGAGAACAGCAGATCAGCACCGGAGAAGACAACAGGGAGTTAAAGAAGGAAGCGGGTGGAAGAGAGCAGCAGATCAGCACGGGAGAAAAGAACAGGGAGTTAAAGAAGGAGGCGGGTGGAAGAGAGCAGCAGATCAGCACGGGAGAAAATAACATGGAGTTAAAGAAGGAGGGGGATGGAAGAGAGCAGCAGATCAGCACAGCAAAAGAGAACAGGGAGTTAAAGAAGGAGGCGGTAGAAGAGAGCAGCAGATCAGCACAGCAAAAGAGAACAAGGAGTTAAAGAAGAAGGTGGGGTGGAAGAGAGCAGCAGATCAGCATGAGAGAAGAGAAGAGAACAGGGAGTTAGAGAAGGAGGTCGGTGGAAGAGAGGAACAGATCAGCTTAGCAGAAGAGAACAGGTAGTTAAAGGAGGTGAGGAGGAATAGAGCAGCAGATCAGCACAGGAGAAGAGAATAGAACAGGGAGTTAGAGAAGGAGGTGAGGTGGAAGAGAGCAGCAGATCTGCAGAAGTTAACAGGGAGGTAAGGAAGGAGGCGGGGTGGAAAAGAGCAACAGATCAGCACAGGAGAAGAGAAGAGAACAGGGCGTTAGAGAAGGAGGTGAGGTAGTAGAGAGCAGCATATTAGCACAGCAGAAGAGAACAGGGAGTTAAAGACGGAGGTGGGGTGGAAGAGAGCAGCAGAACAGCACAGGAGAAGAGAACAGGGAGGTAGAGAAGGAGGTGGGGTGGAAGAGAACAGCAGATCAGCACGAGAGAAGAGAACAGAGAGTTAAAGAATGAGGTGGGTGGATAAGACCAGCAGATCAGCACAGGAGAAGATAACAGGGAGTTAAAGAAGGAGGAGGGGTGAAGGAGAACAGCAGATCGGCACAGGAGAAGAGAACCGGGAGTTACAGAAGGAGGCCGTGTAAAAGAACAGGAGATCAGTACAGGAGAAGAGAACAGGGAGCTAGAGAAGGAAGTGGAAGAGAGCAGCAGATCAGTAACGGAGAATAGAAGAGAACAGGGAATTAGAGAAGGATGTGGGTAGAGGAGAGCAGCAGATCAGCACAGCAAAAGAGAACAGGGAGTTAAAGAAAGAGGTGGGTGGAAGAGAGCAGCAGATCAGCACAGGAGAAGAGAAGAGGGAGTTAAAGAAGGAGGTGGGGTGGAAGAGAGCAGCAGATCAGCACAGGAGAAGAGAAAAGAACAGGGAGTTAGAGAAGGAGGCAGGGTGGAAGAGAGCAGCAGATCAGCACGAGAGAAGAGAAGAGAACAGGGAGTTAGAGAAGGAGGTGGGTGGAAGAGAGCAGCAGATCAGCATGGGAGAAAAGAACAGGGAGTTAAAGAAGGAGGCGGGTGGAAGAGAGCAGCAGATCAGCACGGGAGAAAATAACATGGAGTTAGAGAAGGAGGCGGTGGAAGGGAACAGCAGATAAGCACGGGAAAAGAGAACAGGGAGTTGGAGAAGGGGGCGGGGTGGAAGAGAGCACTAGATCAGCATGGGAGAACAGGGAGTTAAAGAAGGAGGCGGGTGGAAGAGAGCAGCAGATCAGCACAGGAGAAGAGAACAGGGTGTTAAAGAAGGAGGTGGGTGGAAGAGAGCAGTAGATCAGCACAGGAGAAGAGAACAGGGAGTTAAAGAAGGAGGCGGGTGGAAGAGAACAGCAGATCGGCACAGGAGAAGAGAAGAGAACAGGGAGCTAGAGAAGGAAGTGGAAGAGAGCAGCATATCAGTACGGGAGAATAGAAGAGAACAGGGAATTAGAGAAGGAGGTGGGTAGAAGAGAACAGCAGATCAGCACAGCAAAAGAGAACGGGGAGTTAAAGAAGGAGGTGGGTGGAAGAGAGCAGCAGATCAGCACAGGAGAAGAGAACAGGGAGTTAAAGAAGGAGGCGGGTGGAAGAGAGCAGCAGATCAACACAGGAGAAGAGAACAGGGAGTTAAAGAAGGAGGTGGGGTGGAAGAGAGCAGCAGATCAGCACAGCAAAAGAGAACAGGGAGTAAAAGAAGGAGGTGGGGTGAAAGAGAGCAGCAGATCAGCACAGGAGAAGAGAAAAGAACAGGGAGTTAGAGAAGGAGGCAGGGTGGAAGAGAGCAGCAGATCAGCACGAGAGAAGAGAAGAGAACAGGGAGTTAGAGAAGGAGGTGGGTGGAAGAGAGCAGCAGATCAGCATGGGAGAAAAGAACAGGGAGTTAAAGAAGGAGGCGGGTGGAAGAGAGCAGCAGATCAGCACGGGAGAAAATAACATGGAGTTAAAGAAGGAGGGGGGTGGAAGAGAGCAGCAGATCAGCACAGGAGAAGAGAACAGGGAGTTAAAGAAGGAGGCGGGTGGAAGAGAACAGCAGATCAGCACCGGAGAAGACAACAGGGAGTTAAAGAAGGAAGCGGGTGGAAGAGAGCAGCAGATCAGCACGGGAGAAAAGAACAGGGAGTTAAAGAAGGAGGCGGGTGGAAGAGAGCAGCAGATCAGCACAGGAGAAGAGAACAGGGTGTTAAAGAAGGAGGTGGGTGGAAGAGAGCAGTAGATCAGCACAGGAGAAGAGAACAGGGAGTTAAAGAAGGAGGCGGGTGGAAGAGAACAGCAGATCGGCACAGGAGAAGAGAAGAGAACAGGGAGCTAGAGAAGGAAGTGGAAGAGAGCAGCATATCAGTACGGGAGAATAGAAGAGAACAGGGAATTAGAGAAGGAGGTGGGTAGAAGAGAACAGCAGATCAGCACAGCAAAAGAGAACGGGGAGTTAAAGAAGGAGGTGGGTGGAAGAGAGCAGCAGATCAGCACAGGAGAAGAGAACAGGGAGTTAAAGAAGGAGGCGGGTGGAAGAGAGCAGCAGATCAACACAGGAGAAGAGAACAGGGAGTTAAAGAAGGAGGTGGGGTGGAAGAGAGCAGCAGATCAGCACAGCAAAAGAGAACAGGGAGTAAAAGAAGGAGGTGGGGTGAAAGAGAGCAGCAGATCAGCACAGGAGAAGAGAAAAGAACAGGGAGTTAGAGAAGGAGGCAGGGTGGAAGAGAGCAGCAGATCAGCACGAGAGAAGAGAAGAGAACAGGGAGTTAGAGAAGGAGGTGGGTGGAAGAGAGCAGCAGATCAGCATGGGAGAAAAGAACAGGGAGTTAAAGAAGGAGGCGGGTGGAAGAGAGCAGCAGATCAGCACGGGAGAAAATAACATGGAGTTAAAGAAGGAGGGGGGTGGAAGAGAGCAGCAGATCAGCACAGGAGAAGAGAACAGGGAGTTAAAGAAGGAGGCGGGTGGAAGAGAACAGCAGATCAGCACCGGAGAAGACAACAGGGAGTTAAAGAAGGAAGCGGGTGGAAGAGAGCAGCAGATCAGCACGGGAGAAAAGAACAGGGAGTTAAAGAAGGAGGCGGGTGGAAGAGAGCAGCAGATCAGCACGGGAGAAAATAACATGGAGTTAAAGAAGGAGGGGGATGGAAGAGAGCAGCAGATCAGCACAGCAAAAGAGAACAGGGAGTTAAAGAAGGAGGCGGTAGAAGAGAGCAGCAGATCAGCACAGCAAAAGAGAACAAGGAGTTAAAGAAGAAGGTGGGGTGGAAGAGAGCAGCAGATCAGCATGAGAGAAGAGAAGAGAACAGGGAGTTAGAGAAGGAGGTCGGTGGAAGAGAGGAACAGATCAGCTTAGCAGAAGAGAACAGGTAGTTAAAGGAGGTGAGGAGGAATAGAGCAGCAGATCAGCACAGGAGAAGAGAATAGAACAGGGAGTTAGAGAAGGAGGTGAGGTGGAAGAGAGCAGCAGATCTGCAGAAGTTAACAGGGAGGTAAGGAAGGAGGCGGGGTGGAAAAGAGCAACAGATCAGCACAGGAGAAGAGAAGAGAACAGGGCGTTAGAGAAGGAGGTGAGGTAGTAGAGAGCAGCATATTAGCACAGCAGAAGAGAACAGGGAGTTAAAGACGGAGGTGGGGTGGAAGAGAGCAGCAGAACAGCACAGGAGAAGAGAACAGGGAGGTAGAGAAGGAGGTGGGGTGGAAGAGAACAGCAGATCAGCACGAGAGAAGAGAACAGAGAGTTAAAGAATGAGGTGGGTGGATAAGACCAGCAGATCAGCACAGGAGAAGATAACAGGGAGTTAAAGAAGGAGGAGGGGTGAAGGAGAACAGCAGATCGGCACAGGAGAAGAGAACCGGGAGTTACAGAAGGAGGCCGTGTAAAAGAACAGGAGATCAGTACAGGAGAAGAGAACAGGGAGCTAGAGAAGGAAGTGGAAGAGAGCAGCAGATCAGTAACGGAGAATAGAAGAGAACAGGGAATTAGAGAAGGATGTGGGTAGAGGAGAGCAGCAGATCAGCACAGCAAAAGAGAACAGGGAGTTAAAGAAAGAGGTGGGTGGAAGAGAGCAGCAGATCAGCACAGGAGAAGAGAAGAGGGAGTTAAAGAAGGAGGTGGGGTGGAAGAGAGCTACAGATCAGCACAGCAAAAGAGAACAGGGAGTTAAAGAAGGAAGTGGGTGGAAGAGAGCAGCATATCAGCACAGGAGAAGAGAACAGGGAGTTAAAGAAGGAGGCGGGTGGAAAAGAGCAGCAGATGAACACAGGAGAAGAGAACAGGGAGTTAAAGAAGGAGGTGGGGTGGAAGAGAGCAGCAGATCAGCACAGTAAAAGAGAACAGGGAGTAAAAGAAGGAGGTGGGGTGAAAGAGAGCAGCAGATCAGCACAGGAGAAGAGAAAAGAACAGGGAGTTAGAGAAGGAGGCAGGGTGGAAGAGAGCAGCAGATCAGCACGAGAGAAGAGAAGAGAACAGGGAGTTAGAGAAGGAGGTGGGTGGAAGAGAGCAGCAGATCAGCACGGGAGAAAAGAACAGGGAGTTAAAGAAGGAGGCGGGTGGAAGAGAGCAGCAGATCAGCATGGGAGAAAATAACATGGAGTTAAAGAAGGAGGGGGGTGGAAGAGAGCAGCAGATCAGCACAGGAGAAGAGAACAGGGAGTTAAAGAAGGAGGCGGGTGGAAGAGAACAGCAGATCAGCACCGGAGAAGACAACAGGGAGTTAAAGAAGGAAGCGGGTGGAAGAGAGCAGCAGATCAGCACGGGAGAAAAGAACAGGGAGTTAAAGAAGGAGGCGGGTGGAAGAGAGCAGCAGATCAGCACGGGAGAAAATAACATGGAGTTAAAGAAGTAGGGGGGTGGAAGAGAGCAGCAGATCAGCACAGGAGAAGAGAACAGGGAGTTAAAGAAGGAGGCGGGTGGAAGAGAACAGCAGATCAGCACCGGAGAAGACAACAGGGAGTTAAAGAAGGAAGCGGTGGAAGAGAGCAGCAGATCAGCACGGGAGAAAAGAACAGGGAGTTAAAGAAGGAGGCGGGTGGAAGAGAGCAGCAGATCAGCACGGGAGAAAATAACATGGAGTTAAAGAAGTAGGGGGATGGAAGAGAGCAGCAGATCAGCACAGGAGAAGAGAACAGGGAGTTAAAGGAGGAGGTGGGTGGAAGAGAACAGCAGATCGGCACAGGAGAAGAGAACAGGGAGTTAGAGAAAGAGGCGGGTGGAAGAGAACAGCAGTTTAGCAAAGGAGAAGAGAACAGGGAGTTAAAGAAGGAGGTGGGGTGGAAGAGAGCAGCAGATCAGCACAGGAGAAGAGAACAGGAAGTTAAGGGAGGAGGTGGGGTGGAAGAGAGCAGCAGATCAGCACAGGAGAAGAGAACAGGGAGTTAAAGAAGGTGGCCGGGTAGAAGAGAGCAGCAGATCAGCACAGGAGAAGAGAACAGGGAGTTAAAGAAGGAGGTGGGGTGGAAGAGAGCAGCAGAACAGCACAGGAGAAGAGAACAGGGAGGTAGAGAAGGAGGTGGGTGGAAGAGAACAGCAGATCAGCACGAGAGAAGAGAACAGGGAGTTAGGGAAGGAGGCAGAGAGGAAGAGAGCAGCAGATCGGCATGAGAGAAGAGAACAGGATGTTAGAGAAGGAGGTGGGTGGAAGAGAACAGCAGATTGGCACAGGAGAAGAGAAGAGAACAGGGAGCTGGAGAAGGAGGCGGGTGGAAGAGAACAGCAGATCAGCACCGGAGAAGACAACAGGGAGTTAAAGAAGGAAGCGGGTGGAAGAGAGCAGCAGATCAGCACGGGAGAAAAGAACAGGGAGTTAAAGAAGGAGGCGGGTGGAAGAGAGCAGCAGATCAGCACGGGAGAAAATAACATGGAGTTAAAGAAGTAGGGGGGTGGAAGAGAGCAGCAGATCAGCACAGGAGAAGAGAACAGGGAGTTAAAGAAGGAGGCGGGTGGAAGAGAACAGCAGATCAGCACCGGAGAAGACAACAGGGAGTTAAAGAAGGAAGCGGTGGAAGAGAGCAGCAGATCAGCACGGGAGAAAAGAACAGGGAGTTAAAGAAGGAGGCGGGTGGAAGAGAGCAGCAGATCAGCATGGGAGAAAATAACATGGAGTTAAAGAAGTAGGGGGATGGAAGAGAGCAGCAGATCAGCACAGGAGAAGAGAACAGGGAGTTAAAGGAGGAGGTGGGTGGAAGAGAACAGCAGATCGGCACAGGAGAAGAGAACAGGGAGTTAGAGAAAGAGGCGGGTGGAAGAGAACAGCAGTTTAGCAAAGGAGAAGAGAACAGGGAGTTAAAGAAGGAGGTGGGGTGGAAGAGAGCAGCAGATCAGCACAGGAGAAGAGAACAGGAAGTTAAGGGAGGAGGTGGGGTGGAAGAGAGCAGCAGATCAGCACAGGAGAAGAGAACAGGGAGTTAAAGAAGGTGGCCGGGTAGAAGAGAGCAGCAGATCAGCACAGGAGAAGAGAACAGGGAGTTAAAGAAGGAGGTGGGGTGGAAGAGAGCAGCAGAACAGCACAGGAGAAGAGAACAGGGAGGTAGAGAAGGAGGTGGGTGGAAGAGAACAGCAGATCAGCACGAGAGAAGAGAACAGGGAGTTAGGGAAGGAGGCAGAGAGGAAGAGAGCAGCAGATCGGCATGAGAGAAGAGAACAGGATGTTAGAGAAGGAGGTGGGTGGAAGAGAACAGCAGATTGGCACAGGAGAAGAGAAGAGAACAGGGAGCTGGAGAAGGAGGCGGTGGAAGAGAGCAGCAGATCAGTACGGGAGAATAGAAGAGAACAGGGAATGAGAGAAGGAGGTGGGTAGAAAAGAGCAGCAGATCAGCACAGCAAAAGAGAACAGGGAGTTAAAGAAGGAGGCAGGTGGAAGAGAGCAGCAGATCAGCACAGGAGAAGAGAACAGGGAGTTAAAGAAGGTGGCAGGGTAGAAGAGAGCAGCAGATCAGCACAGGAGAAGAGAACAGGGAGTTAAAGAAGGAGGTGGGGTGGAAGAGAGCAGCAGAACAGCACAGGAGAAGAGAACAGGGAGGTAGAGAAGGAGGTGGGTGGAAGAGAACAGCAGATCAGCACGAGAGAAGAGAACAGGGAGTTAGGGAAGGAGGCAGGGAGGAAGAGAGCAGCAGATCGGCACGAGAGAAGAGAACAGGAAGTTAGAGAAGGAGGTGGGTGGAAGAGAGGAACAGATCAGCACAGCAGAAGAGAACAGGGAGTTAAAGAAGGAGGTGGGTGGAAGAGAGCAGCTGATCAGCACAGGAGAAGAGAACAGGGAGTTAAAGAACGAGGAGGGTGGAAGAGAACAGCAGATCGGCACAGGAGAAGAGAAGAGAACAGGGAGCTAGAGAAGGAGGCGGTAGAAGAGAGCAGCAGATCAGTACAGGAGAATAGAGGAGAACAGGGAATTAGAGAAGGAGGTTGGTGGAAGAGAGCAGCAGACAGCAGATCAGCACAGCAAAAGAGAACAGGGAGTTAAAGAAGGAGGCGGTAGAAGAGAGCAGCAGATAAGCACAGGAGAAGAGAACAGGGAGTTAAATAAGGAGGCGGGGTGGAAGAGAGCAGCAGATCAGCACAGGAGTAGAGAACCGGGAGTTAAAAAAGGAGGTGGTGTGGAAGAGAGCAGCAGATCAGCACAGCAAAAGAGAAGAAGGAGTTAAAGAAGAAGGTGGGGTGGTAGAGAGCAGCAGATCAGCACGAGAGAAGAGAAGAGAACAGGGAGTTAGAGAAGGAGGTCGGTGGAAGAGAGGAACAGATCAGCTTAGCAGAAGAGAACAGGTAGTTAAAGGAGGTGAGGAGGAAGAGAGCAGCAGATCAGCACAGGAGAAGAGAATAGAACAGGGAGTTAGAGAAGGAGGTGAGGTGGAAGAGAGCAGCAGATCTGCAGAAGTTAACAGGGAGGTAAGGAAGGAGGCGGGTGGAAAAGAGAAACAGATCAGCACAGGAGAAGAAAAGAGAACAGGGCGTTAGAGAAGGAGGTGAGGTAGTAGAGAGCAGCATATTAGCACAGCAGAAGAGAACAGGGAGTTAAAGACGGAGGTGGGGTGGAAGAGAGCAGCAGGACAGCACAGGAGAAGAGAACAGGGAGGTAGAGAAGGAGGTGGGGTGGAAGAGAACAGCAGATCAGCACGAGAGAAGAGAACAGAGAGTTAAAGAATGAGGTGGGTGGATAAGACCAGCAGATCAGCACAGGAGAAGATAACAGGGAGTTAAAGAAGGAGGAGGGGTGAAGGAGAACAGCAGATCGGCACAGGAGAAGAGAACCGGAAGTTACAGAAGGAGGCGGTGTAAAAGAACAGGAGATCAGTACAGGAGAAGAGAACATGGAGCTAGAGAAGGAAGTGGAAGAGAGCAGCAGATCAGTAACGGAGAATAGAAGAGAACAGGGAATTAGAGAAGGATGTGGGTAGAGGAGAGCAGCAGATCAGCACAGCAAAAGAGAACAGGGAGTTAAAGAAAGAGGTGGGTGGAAGAGAGCAGCAGATCAGCACAGGAGAAGAGAACAGGGAGTTAAAGAAGGAGGCGGGTGGAAGAGAGCAGCAGATGAACACAGGAGAAGAGAACAGGGAGTTAAAGAAGGAGGTGGGGTGGAAGAGAGCAGCAGATCAGCACAGCAAAAGAGAACAGGGAGTAAAAGAAGGAGGTGGGGTGGAAGAGAGCAGCAGATCAGCACAGGAGAAGAGAATAAAACAGGGAGTTAGAGAAGGAGGCAGGATGGAAGAGAGCAGCAGATCAGCACAAGAGAAGAGAAGAGAACAGGGAATTAGAGAAGGAGGTGGGAGGAAGAGAGCAGCAGATCAGCACCGGAGCAGCAAACAGGGAGTTAAAGAAGGAAGCGGATGGAAGAGAGCAGCAGATAAGCACGCGAGAAAAGAACAGGGAGTTAAAGAAGGAGATGGGGTGGAAGAGAGCAGCAGATCAGCAGAGGAGAAGAGAATAGAACAGGGAGTTAGAGAAGGAGGTGGGGTGGAAGAGAGCAGCAGATCTGCATGGGAGAAAAGAACAGGGAGTTAAAGAAGGAGGGGGTGGAAGAGAGCAGCAGATCAGCACGGGAGAAAATAACATGGAGTTAAAGAAGGAGGTCGGGTGGAAGAGAGCAGCATATCAGCACAGGAGAAGAGAATAGAACAGGGAGTTAGAGAAGGAGGTGAGGTGGAAGAGAGTAGCTGATCTGCAGAAGTTAACAGGGAGTTAAGGAATGAGGCGGGGTGGAAAAGAGCAACAGATCAGCACAGGAGAAGAGAAGAGAACAGGGAGTTAGAGAAGGAGGCGAGGTGGAAGAGAGCAGCAGATTAGCACAGCACAAGAGAACAGGGAGTTAAAGACGGAGGTGGGGTGGAAGAGAGCAGCAGAACAGCACAGGAGAAGAGAACAGGGAGGTAGAGAAGGAGGTGGGATGGAAGAGAACAGCAGATCAGCACGATAGAAGAGAACAGGGAGTTAAAGAATGAGATGGATGGATTAGACCAGCAGATCAGCACAGGAGAAGATAACAGGGAGTTAAAGAAGGAGGAGGGTTGGAAGAGAACAGCAGATCGGCACAGGAGAAGAGAACCGGGAGTTACAGAAGGAGGCGGTGTAAAAGAACAGGAGATCAGTACAGGAGAAGAGAACAGGGGGCTAGAGAAGGAAGTGGAAGAGAGCAGCAGATCAGTAACGGAGAATAGAAGAGAACAGGGAATTAGAAAAGGATGTGGGTAGAGGAGATCAGCAGATCAGCACAGCAAAAGAGAACAGGGAGTTAAAGAAGGAAGTGGGTGGAAGAGAGCAGCATATCAGCACAGTAGAAGAGAACAGGGAGTTAAAGAAGGAGGCGGGTGGAAGAGAGCAGCAGATGAACACAGGAGAAGAGAACAGGGAGTTAAAGAAGGAGGTGGGGTGGAAGAGAGCAGCAGATCAGCACAGCATAAGAGAACAGGGAGTAAAAGAAGGAGGTGGTGGTGGAAGAGAGCAGCAGATCAGCACAGGAGAAGAGAAGAAAACAGGGAGATAGAGAAGGAGGCAGGATGGAAGAGAGCAGCAGATCAGCACGAGAGAAGAGAAGAGAACAGGGAATTAGAGAAGGAGGTGGGAGGAAGAGAGCAGCAGATCAGCACCGGAGCAGCAAACAGGGAGTTAAAGCAGGAAGCGGATGGAAGAGAGCAGCAGATAAGCACGCGAGAAAAGAACAGGGAGTTAAAGAAGGAGATGGGGTGGAAGAGAGCAGCAGATCAGCAGAGGAGAAGAGAATAGAACAGGGAGTTAGAGAAGGAGGTGGGGTGGAAGAGAGCAGCAGATCTGCATGGGAGAAAAGAACAGGGAGTTAAAGAAGGAGGGGTGGAAGAGAGCAGCAGATCAGCACGGGAGAAAATAACATGGAGTTAAAGAAGGAGGTCGGGTGGAAGAGAGCAGCATATCAGCACAGGAGAAGAGAATAGAACAGGGAGTTAGAGAAGGAGGTGAGGTGGAAGAGAGTAGCTGATCTGCAGAAGTTAACAGGGAGTTAAGGAATGAGGCGGGGTGGAAAAGAGCAACAGATCAGCATAGGAGAAGAGAACAGGGAGTTAGAGAAGGAGGTGAGGTGGAAGAGAGCAGCAGATTAGCACAGCACAAGAGAACAGGGAGTTAAAGACGGAGGTGGGGTGGAAGAGAGCAGCAGAACAGCACAGGAGAAGAGAACAGGGAGGTAGAGAAGGAGGTGGGATGGAAGAGAAAAGCAGATCAGCACGATAGAAGAGAACAGGGAGTTAAAGAATGAGATGGATGGATTAGACCAGCAGATCAGCACAGGAGAAGATAACAGGGAGTTAAAGAAGGAGGAGGGTTGGAAGAGAACAGCAGATCGGCACAGGAGAAGAGAACAGGGAGTTACAGAAGGTCTCGGTGTAAAAGAACAGGAGATCAGTACAGGAGAAGAGAACAGGGAGCTAGAGAAGGAAGTGGAAGAGAGCAGCAGATCAGTAACGGAGAATAGAAGAGAACAGGGAATTAGAAAAGGATGTGGGTAGAGGAGAGCAGCAGATCAGCACAGCAAAAGAGAACAGGGAGTTAAAGAAAGAGGTGGGTGGAAGAGAGCAGCAGATCAGCACAGGAGAAGAGAAGAGGGAGTTAAAGAAGGAGGCGGGTGGAAGAGAGCAGCAGATCAACACAGGAGAAGAGAACAGGGAGTTAAAGAAGGAGGTGGGGTGGAAGAGAGCTACAGATCAGCACAGCAAAAGAGAACAGGGAGTTAAAGAAGGAAGTGGATGGAAGAGAGCAGCATATCAGCACAGGAGAAGAGAACAGGGAGTTAAAGAAGGAGGCGGGTGGAAGAGAGCAGCAGATGAACACAGGAGAAGAGAAAAGGGAGTTAAAGAAGGAGGTGGGGTGGAAGAGAGCAGCAGATCAGCACAGCAAAAGAGAACAGGGAGTAAAAGAAGGAGGTGGGGTGGAAGAGAGCAGCAGATCAGCACAGGAGAAGAGAAGAAAACAGGGAGTTAGAGTAGGAGGCAGGATGGAAGAGAGCAGCAGATCAGTAACGGAGAATAGAAGAGAACAGGGAATTAGAAAAGGATGTGGGTAGAGGAGAGCAGCAGATCAGCACAGCAAAAGAGAACAGGGAGTTAAAGAAAGAGGTGGGTGGAAGAGAGCAGCAGATCAGCACAGGAGAAGAGAAGAGGGAGTTAAAGAAGGAGGCGGGTGGAAGAGAGCAGCAGATCAACACAGGAGAAGAGAACAGGGAGTTAAAGAAGGAGGTGGGGTGGAAGAGAGCTACAGATCAGCACAGCAAAAGAGAACAGGGAGTTAAAGAAGGAAGTGGGTGGAAGAGAGCAGCATATCAGCACAGGAGAAGAGAACAGGGAGTTAAAGAAGGAGGCGGGTGGAAGAGAGCAGCAGATGAACACAGGAGAAGAGAACAGGGAGTTAAAGAAGGAGGTGGGGTGGAAGAGAGCAGCAGATCAGCACAGCAAAAGAGAACAGGGAGTAAAAGAAGGAGGTGGGGTGGAAGAGAGCAGCAGATCAGCACAGGAGAAGAGAAGAAAACAGGGAGTTAGAGTAGGAGGCAGGATGGAAGAGAGCAGCAGATCAGCACAAGAGAAGAGAAGAGAACAGGGAATTAGAGAAGGAGGTGGGAGGAAGAGAGCAGCAGATCAGCACCGGAGCAGCAAACAGGGAGTTAAAGAAGGAAGCGGATGGAAGAGAGCAGCAGATAAGCACGCGAGAAAAGAACAGGGAGTTAAAGAAGGAGATGGGGTGGAAGAGAGCAGCAGATCAGCAGAGGAGAAGCGAATAGAACAGGGAGTTAGAGAAGGAGGTGGGGTGGAAGAGAGCAGCAGATCTGCATGGGAGAAAAGAACAGGGAGTTAAAGAAGGAGGGGGTGGAAGAGAGCAGCAGATCAGCACGGGAGAAAATAACATGGAGTTAAAGAAGGAGGTCGGGTGGAAGAGAGCAGCATATCAGCACAGGAGAAGAGAATAGAACAGGGAGTTAGAGAAGGAGGTGAGGTGGAAGAGAGTAGCTGATCTGCAGAAGTTAACAGGGAGTTAAGGAATTAGGCGGGTGGAAAAGAGCAACAGCTCAGCACAGGAGAAGAGAAGAGAACAGGGAGTTAGAGAAGGAGGTGAGGTGGAAGAGAGCAGCAGATTAGCACAGCACAAGAGAACAGGGAGTTAAAGACGGAGGTGGGGTGGAAGAGAGCAGCAGAACAGCACAGGAGAAGAGAACAGGGAGGTAGAGAAGGAGGTGGGATGGAAGAGAACAGCAGATCAGCACGATAGAAGAGAACAGGGAGTTAAAGAATGAGATGGATGGATTAGACCAGCAGATCAGCACAGGAGAAGATAACAGGGAGTTAAAGAAGGAGGAGGGTTGGAAGAGAACAGCAGATCGACACAGGAGAAGAGAACCGGGAGTTACAGAAGGAGGCGGTGTAAAAGAACAGGAGATCAGTACAGGAGAAGAGAACAGGGGGCTAGAGAAGGAAGTGGAAGAGAGCAGCAGATCAGTAACGGAGAATAGAAGAGAACAGGGAATTAGAAAAGGATGTGGGTAGAGGAGAGCAGCAGATCAGCACAGCAAAAGAGAACAGGGAGTTAAAGAAGGAAGTGGGTGGAAGAGAGCAGCATATCAGCACAGGAGAAGAGAACAGGGAGTTAAAGAAGGAGGCGGGTGGAAGAGAGCAGCAGATGAACACAGGAGAAGAGAACAGGGAGTTAAAGAAGGAGGTGGGGTGGAAGAGAGCAGCAGATCAGCACAGCAAAAGAGAACAGAGAGTAAAAGAAGGAGGTGGGGTGGAAGAGAGCAGCAGATCAGCACAGGAGAAGAGAAGAAAACAGGGAGATAGAGAAGGAGGCAGGATGGAAGAGAGCAGCAGATCAGCACGAGAGAAGAGAAGAGAACAGGGAATTAGAGAAGGAGGTGGGAGGAAGAGAGCAGCAGATCAGCACCGGAGCAGCAAACAGGGAGTTAAAGAAGGAAGCGGATGAAAGAGAGCAGCAGATAAGCACGCGAGAAAAGAACAGGGAGTTAAAGAAGGAGATGGGGTGGAAGAGAGCAGCAGATCAGCAGAGGAGAAGAGAATAGAACAGGGAGTTAGAGAAGGAGGTGGGGTGGAAGAGAGCAGCAGATCTGCATGGGAGAAAAGAACAGGGAATTACAGAAGGAGGGGGTGGAAGAGAGCAGCAGATCAGCACGGGAGAAAATAACATGGAGTTAAAGAAGGAGGTCGGGTGGAAGAGAGCAGCATATCAGCACAGGAGAAGAGAATAGAACAGGGAGTTAGAGAAGGAGGTGAGGTGGAAGAGAGTAGCTGATCTGCAGAAGTTAACAGGGAGTTAAGGAATGAGGCGGGGTGGAAAAGAGCAACAGATCAGCACAGGAGAAGAGAAGAGAACAGGGAGTTAGAGAAGGAGGTGAGGTGGAAGAGAGCAGCAGATTAGCACAGCACAAGAGAACAGGGAGTTAAAGACGGAGGTGGGGTGGAAGAGAGCAGCAGAACAGCACAGGAGAAGAGAACAGGGAGGTAGAGAAGGAGGTGGGATGGAAGAGAACAGCAGATCAGCACGATAGAAGAGAACAGGGAGTTAAAGAATGAGATGGATGGATTAGACCAGCAGATCAGCACAGGAGAAGATAACAGGGAGTTAAAGAAGGAGGAGGGTTGGAAGAGAACAGCAGATCGGCACAGGAGAAGAGAACCGGGAGTTACAGAAGGAGGCGGTGTAAAAGAACAGGAGATCAGTACAGGAGAAGAGAACAGGGAGCTAGAGAAGGAAGTGGAAGAGAGCAGCAGATCAGTAACGGAGAATAGAAGAGAACAGGGAATTAGAAAAGGATGTGGGTAGAGGAGAGCAGCAGATCAGCACAACAAAAGAGAACAGGGAGTTAAAGAAAGAGGTGGGTGGAAGAGAGCAGCAGATCAGCACAGGAGAAGAGAAGAGGGAGTTAAAGAAGGAGGCGGTGGAAGAGAGCAGCAGATCAACACAGGAGAAGAGAACAGGGAGTTAAAGAAGGAGGTGGGGTGGAAGAGAGCTACAGATCAGCACAGCAAACGAGAACAGGGAGTTAAAGAAGGAAGTGGGTGGAAGAGAGCAGCATATCAGCACAGGAGAAGAGAACAGGGAGTTAAAGAAGGAGGCGGGTGGAAGAGAGCAGCAAATGAACACACGAGAAGAGAACAGGGAGTTAAAGAAGGAGGTGGGGTGGAAGAGAGCAGCAGATCAGCACAGCAAAAGAGAACAGGGAGTAAAAGAAGGAGGTGGGGTGGAAGAGAGCAGCAGATCAGCACAGGAGAAGAGAAGAAAACAGGGAGTTAGAGAAGGAGGCAGGATGGAAGAGAGCAGCAGATCAGCACGAGAGAAGAGAAGAGAACAGGGAATTAGAGAAGGAGGTGAGGTGGAAGAGAGCAGCAGAACATCACAGGAGAAGAGAACAGGGAGTTAAAGAAGGAGGAGGGTTGGAAGAGAATAGCAGATTGGCACAGGAGAAGAGAACCAGGAGTTGCAGAAGGAGGCGGTGTAAAAGAACAGGAGATCAGTACAGGAGAAGAGAACAGGGAGCTAGAGAAGGAAGTGGAAGAGAGCAGCAGATCAGTAGGGGAGAACAGAAGAGAACAGGGAATTAGAGAAGGATGTGGGTAGAAGAGAGCAGCAGATCAGCACAGCAAAAGAGAACAGGGAGTTAAAGAAGGAGGTGGGTGGAAGAGAGCAGCAGATCAGCATAGGAGAAGAGAATAGGGAATTAAAGAAGGAGGCGGGTGGAAGAGAGCAGCAGATCAACACAGGAGAAGAGAACAGGGAGTTAAGGAATGAGGCGGGGTGGAAAAGAGCAACAGATCAGCACAGGAGAAGAGAAGAGAACAGGGAGTTAGAGAAGGAGGTGAGGTGGAAGAGAGCAGCAGATTAGCACAGCACAAGAGAACAGGGAGTTAAAGACGGAGGTGGGGTGGAAGAGAGCAGCAGAACAGCACAGGAGAAGAGAACAGGGAGGTAGAGAAGGAGGTGGGATGGAAGAGAACAGCAGATCAGCACGATAGAAGAGAACAGGGAGTTAAAGAATGAGATGGATGGATTAGACCAGCAGATCAGCACAGGAGAAGATAACAGGGAGTTAAAGAAGGTGGCAGGGTAGAAGAGAGCAGCAGATCAGCACAGGAGAAGAGAACAGGGAGTTAAAGAAGGAGGTGGGGTGGAAGAGAGCAGCAGAACAGCACAGGAGAAGAGAACAGGGAGGTAGAGAAGGAGGTGGGTGGAAGAGAACAGCAGATCAGCACGAGAGAAGAGAACAGGGAGTTAGGGAAGGAGGCAGGGAGGAAGAGAGCAGCAGATCGGCACGAGAGAAGAGAACAGGAAGTTAGAGAAGGAGGTGGGTGGAAGAGAGGAACAGATCAGCACAGCAGAAGAGAACAGGGAGTTAAAGAAGGAGGTGGGTGGAAGAGAGCAGCTGATCAGCACAGGAGAAGAGAACAGGGAGTTAAAGAACGAGGAGGGTGGAAGAGAACAGCAGATCGGCACAGGAGAAGAGAAGAGAACAGGGAGCTAGAGAAGGAGGCGGTAGAAGAGAGCAGCAGATCAGTACAGGAGAATAGAGGAGAACAGGGAATTAGAGAAGGAGGTTGGTGGAAGAGAGCAGCAGACAGCAGATCAGCACAGCAAAAGAGAACAGGGAGTTAAAGAAGGAGGCGGTAGAAGAGAGCAGCAGATAAGCACAGGAGAAGAGAACAGGGAGTTAAATAAGGAGGCGGGGTGGAAGAGAGCAGCAGATCAGCACAGGAGTAGAGAACCGGGAGTTAAAAAAGGAGGTGGTGTGGAAGAGAGCAGCAGATCAGCACAGCAAAAGAGAAGAAGGAGTTAAAGAAGAAGGTGGGGTGGTAGAGAGCAGCAGATCAGCACGAGAGAAGAGAAGAGAACAGGGAGTTAGAGAAGGAGGTCGGTGGAAGAGAGGAACAGATCAGCTTAGCAGAAGAGAACAGGTAGTTAAAGGAGGTGAGGAGGAAGAGAGCAGCAGATCAGCACAGGAGAAGAGAATAGAACAGGGAGTTAGAGAAGGAGGTGAGGTGGAAGAGAGCAGCAGATCTGCAGAAGTTAACAGGGAGGTAAGGAAGGAGGCGGGGTGGAAAAGAGAAACAGATCAGCACAGGAGAAGAAAAGAGAACAGGGCGTTAGAGAAGGAGGTGAGGTAGTAGAGAGCAGCATATTAGCACAGCAGAAGAGAACAGGGAGTTAAAGACGGAGGTGGGGTGGAAGAGAGCAGCAGGACAGCACAGGAGAAGAGAACAGGGAGGTAGAGAAGGAGGTGGGGTGGAAGAGAACAGCAGATCAGCACGAGAGAAGAGAACAGAGAGTTAAAGAATGAGGTGGGTGGATAAGACCAGCAGATCAGCACAGGAGAAGATAACAGGGAGTTAAAGAAGGAGGAGGGGTGAAGGAGAACAGCAGATCGGCACAGGAGAAGAGAACCGGAAGTTACAGAAGGAGGCGGTGTAAAAGAACAGGAGATCAGTACAGGAGAAGAGAACAGGGAGCTAGAGAAGGAAGTGGAAGAGAGCAGCAGATCAGTAACGGAGATTAGAAGAGAACAGGGAATTAGAGAAGGATGTGGGTAGAGGAGAGCAGCAGATCAGCACAGCAAAAGAGAACAGGGAGTTAAAGAAAGAGGTGGGTGGAAGAGAGCAGCAGATCAGCACAGGAGAAGAGAAGAGGGAGTTAAAGAAGGAGGCGGGTGGAAGAGAGCAGCAGATCAACACAGGAGAAGAGAACAGGGAGTTAAAGAAGGAGGTGGGGTGGAAGAGAGCTACAGATCAGCACAGCAAAAGAGAACAGGGAGTTAAAGAAGGAAGTGGGTGGAAGAGAGCAGCATATCAGCACAGGAGAAGAGAACAGGGAGTTAAAGAAGGAGGCGGGTGGAAGAGAGCAGCAGATGAACACAGGAGAAGAGAACAGGGAGTTAAAGAAGGAGGTGGGGTGGAAGAGAGCAGCAGATCAGCACAGCAAAAGAGAACAGGGAGTTAAAGAAGGAAGTGGGTGGAAGAGAGCAGCATATCAGCACAGGAGAAGAGAACAGGGAGTTAAAGAAGGAGGCGGGTGGAAGAGAGCAGCAAATGAACACACGAGAAGAGAACAGTGAGTTAAAGAAGGAGGTGGGGTGGAAGAGAGCAGCAGATCAGCACAGCAAAAGAGAACAGGGAGTAAAAGAAGGAGGTGGGGTGGAAGAGAGCAGCAGATCAGCACAGGAGAAGAGAAGAAAACAGGGAGTTAGAGAAGGAGGCAGGATGGAAGAGAGCAGCAGATCAGCACGAGAGAAGAGAAGAGAACAGGGAATTAGAGAAGGAGGTGAGGTGGAAGAGAGCAGCAGAACATCACAGGAGAAGAGAACAGGGAGGTAGAGAAGGAGGTGGGGTGGAAGAGAACAGCAGATCAGCACGAGAGAAGAGAACAGGGAGTTAAAGAATGCGATGGGTGGATTAGACCAACAGATCAACACAGGAGAAGATACCAGGGAGTTAAAGAAGGAGGAGGGTTGGAAGAGAATAGCAGATTGGCACAGGAGAAGAGAACCAGGAGTTACAGAAGGAGGCGGTGTAAAAGAACAGGAGATCAGTACAGGAGAAGAGAACAGGGAGCTAGAGAAGGAAGTGGAAGAGAGCAGCAGATCAGTAGGGGAGAACAGAAGAGAACAGGGAATTAGAGAAGGATGTGGGTAGAAGAGAGCAGCAGATCAGCACAGCAAAAGAGAACAGGGAGTTAAAGAAGGAGGTGGGTGGAAGAGAGCAGCAGATCAGCATAGGAGAAGAGAATAGGGAATTAAAGAAGGAGGCGGGTGGAAGAGAGCAGCAGATCAACACAGGAGAAGAGAACAGGGAGTTAAGGAATGAGGCGGGGTGGAAAAGAGCAACAGATCAGCACAGGAGAAGAGAAGAGAACAGGGAGTTAGAGAAGGAGGTGAGGTGGAAGAGAGCAGCAGATTAGCACAGCACAAGAGAACAGGGAGTTAAAGACGGAGGTGGGGTGGAAGAGAGCAGCAGAACAGCACAGGAGAAGAGAACAGGGAGGTAGAGAAGGAGGTGGGATGGAAGAGAACAGCAGATCAGCACGATAGAAGAGAACAGGGAGTTAAAGAATGAGATGGATGGATTAGACCAGCAGATCAGCACAGGAGAAGATACCAGGGAGTTAAAGAAGGTGGCAGGGTAGAAGAGAGCAGCAGATCAGCACAGGAGAAGAGAACAGGGAGTTAAAGAAGGAGGTGGGGTGGAAGAGAGCAGCAGAACAGCACAGGAGAAGAGAACAGGGAGGTAGAGAAGGAGGTGGGTGGAAGAGAACAGCAGATCAGCACGAGAGAAGAGAACAGGGAGTTAGGGAAGGAGGCAGGGAGGAAGAGAGCAGCAGATCGGCACGAGAGAAGAGAACAGGAAGTTAGAGAAGGAGGTGGGTGGAAGAGAGGAACAGATCAGCACAGCAGAAGAGAACAGGGAGTTAAAGAAGGAGGTGGGTGGAAGAGAGCAGCTGATCAGCACAGGAGAAGAGAACAGGGAGTTAAAGAACGAGGAGGGTGGAAGAGAACAGCAGATCGGCACAGGAGAAGAGAAGAGAACAGGGAGCTAGAGAAGGAGGCGGTAGAAGAGAGTAGCAGATCAGTACAGGAGAATAGAGGAGAACAGGGAATTAGAGAAGGAGGTTGGTGGAAGAGAGCAGCAGACAGCAGATCAGCACAGCAAAAGAGAACAGGGAGTTAAAGAAGGAGGCGGTAGAAGAGAGCAGCAGATAAGCACAGGAGAAGAGAACAGGGAGTTAAATAAGGAGGCGGGGTGGAAGAGAGCAGCAGATCAGCACGGGAGAAAAGAACAGGGAGTTAAAGAAGGAGGCGGGTGGAAGAGAGCAGCAGATCAGCACGGGAGAAAATAACATGGAGTTAAAGAAGGAGGGGGATGGAAGAGAGCAGCAGATCAGCACAGCAAAAGAGAACAGGGAGTTAAAGAAGGAGGCGGTAGAAGAGAGCAGCAGATCAGCACAGCAAAAGAGAACAAGGAGTTAAAGAAGAAGGTGGGGTGGAAGAGAGCAGCAGATCAGCATGAGAGAAGAGAAGAGAACAGGGAGTTAGAGAAGGAGGTCGGTGGAAGAGAGGAACAGATCAGCTTAGCAGAAGAGAACAGGTAGTTAAAGGAGGTGAGGAGGAAGAGAGCAGCAGATCAGCACAGGAGAAGAGAATAGAACAGGGAGTTAGAGAAGGAGGTGAGGTGGAAGAGAGCAGCAGATCTGCAGAAGTTAACAGGCAGGTAAGGAAGGAGGCGGGGTGGAAAAGAGCAACAGATCAGCACAGGAGAAGAGAAGAGAACAGGGCGTTAGAGAAGGAGGTGAGGTAGTAGAGAGCAGCATATTAGCACAGCAGAAGAGAACAGGGAGTTAAAGACGGAGGTGGGGTGGAAGAGAGCAGCAGAACAGCACAGGAGAAGAGAACAGGGAGGTAGAGAAGGAGGTGGGGTGGAAGAGAACAGCAGATCAGCACGAGAGAAGAGAACAGAGAGTTAAAGAATGAGGTGGGTGGATAAGACCAGCAGATCAGCACAGGAGAAGATAACAGGGAGTTAAAGAAGGAGGAGGGGTGAAGGAGAACAGCAGATCGGCACAGGAGAAGAGAACCGGGAGTTACAGAAGGAGGCGGTGTAAAAGAACAGGAGATCAGTACAGGAGAAGAGAACAGGGAGCTAGAGAAGGAAGTGGAAGAGAGCAGCAGATCAGTAACGGAGAATAGAAGAGAACAGGGAATTAGAGAAGGATGTGGGTAGAGGAGAGCAGCAGATCAGCACAGCAAAAGAGAACAGGGAGTTAAAGAAAGAGGTGGGTGGAAGAGAGCAGCAGATCAGCACAGGAGAAGAGAAGAGGGAGTTAAAGAAGGAGGTGGGGTGGAAGAGAGCTACAGATCAGCACAGCAAAAGAGAACAGGGAGTTAAAGAAGGAAGTGGGTGGAAGAGAGCAGCATATCAGCACAGGAGAAGAGAACAGGGAGTTAAAGAAGGAGGCGGGTGGAAAAGAGCAGCAGATGAACACAGGAGAAGAGAACAGGGAGTTAAAGAAGGAGGTGGGGTGGAAGAGAGCAGCAGATCAGCACAGTAAAAGAGAACAGGGAGTAAAAGAAGGAGGTGGGGTGAAAGAGAGCAGCAGATCAGCACAGGAGAAGAGAAAAGAACAGGGAGTTAGAGAAGGAGGCAGGGTGGAAGAGAGCAGCAGATCAGCACGAGAGAAGAGAAGAGAACAGGGAGTTAGAGAAGGAGGTGGGTGGAAGAGAGCAGCAGATCAGCACGGGAGAAAAGAACAGGGAGTTAAAGAAGGAGGCGGGTGGAAGAGAGCAGCAGATCAGCATGGGAGAAAATAACATGGAGTTAAAGAAGGAGGGGGGTGGAAGAGAGCAGCAGATCAGCACAGGAGAAGAGAACAGGGAGTTAAAGAAGGAGGCGGGTGGAAGAGAACAGCAGATCAGCACCGGAGAAGACAACAGGGAGTTAAAGAAGGAAGCGGGTGGAAGAGAGCAGCAGATCAGCACGGGAGAAAAGAACAGGGAGTTAAAGAAGGAGGCGGGTGGAAGAGAGCAGCAGATCAGCACGGGAGAAAATAACATGGAGTTAAAGAAGTAGGGGGGTGGAAGAGAGCAGCAGATCAGCACAGGAGAAGAGAACAGGGAGTTAAAGAAGGAGGCGGGTGGAAGAGAACAGCAGATCAGCACCGGAGAAGACAACAGGGAGTTAAAGAAGGAAGCGGGTGGAAGAGAGCAGCAGATCAGCACGGGAGAAAAGAACAGGGAGTTAAAGAAGGAGGCGGGTGGAAGAGAGCAGCAGATCAGCACGGGAGAAAATAACATGGAGTTAAAGAAGTAGGGGGATGGAAGAGAGCAGCAGATCAGCACAGGAGAAGAGAACAGGGAGTTAAAGGAGGAGGCGGGTGGAAGAGAACAGCAGATCAGCACCGGAGAAGACAACAGGGAGTTAAAGAAGGAAGCGGGTGGAAGAGAGCAGCAGATCAGCACGGGAGAAAAGAACAGGGAGTTAAAGAAGGAGGCGGGTGGAAGAGAGCAGCAGATCAGCACGGGAGAAAATAACATGGAGTTAAAGAAGTAGGGGGGTGGAAGAGAGCAGCAGATCAGCACAGGAGAAGAGAACAGGGAGTTAAAGAAGGAGGCGGGTGGAAGAGAACAGCAGATCAGCACCGGAGAAGACAACAGGGAGTTAAAGAAGGAAGCGGGTGGAAGAGAGCAGCAGATCAGCACGGGAGAAAAGAACAGGGAGTTAAAGAAGGAGGCGGGTGGAAGAGAGCAGCAGATCAGCACGGGAGAAAATAACATGGAGTTAAAGAAGTAGGGGGATGGAAGAGAGCAGCAGATCAGCACAGGAGAAGAGAACAGGGAGTTAAAGGAGGAGGTGGGTGGAAGAGAACAGCAGATCGGCACAGGAGAAGAGAACAGGGAGTTAGAGAAAGAGGCGGGTGGAAGAGAACAGCAGTTCAGCAAAGGAGAAGAGAACAGGGAGTTAAAGAAGGAGGTGGGGTGGAAGAGAGCAGCAGATCAGCACAGGAGAAGAGAACAGGAAGTTAAGGGAGGAGGTGGGGTGGAAGAGAGCAGCAGATCAGCACAGGAGAAGAGAACAGGGAGTTAAAGAAGGTGGCCGGGTAGAAGAGAGCAGCAGATCAGCACAGGAGAAGAGAACAGGGAGTTAAAGAAGGAGGTGGGGTGGAAGAGAGCAGCAGAACAGCACAGGAGAAGAGAACAAGGAGGTAGAGAAGGAGGTGGGTGGAAGAGAACAGCAGATCAGCACGAGAGAAGAGAACAGGGAGTTAGGGAAGGAGGCAGAGAGGAAGAGAGCAGCAGATCGGCATGAGAGAAGAGAACAGGATGTTAGAGAAGGAGGTGGGTGGAAGAGAACAGCAGATTGGCACAGGAGAAGAGAAGAGAACAGGGAGCTGGAGAAGGAGGCGGTGGAAGAGAGCAGCAGATCAGTACGGGAGAATAGAAGAGAACAGGGAATGAGAGAAGGAGGTGGGTAGAAAAGAGCAGCAGATCAGCACAGCAAAAGAGAACAGGGAGTTAAAGAAGGAGGCAGGTGGAAGAGAGCAGCAGATCAGCACAGGAGAAGAGAACAGGGAGTTAAAGAAGGTGGCAGGGTAGAAGAGAGCAGCAGATCAGCACAGGAGAAGAGAACAGGGAGTTAAAGAAGGAGGTGGGGTGGAAGAGAGCAGCAGAACAGCACAGGAGAAGAGAACAGGGAGGTAGAGAAGGAGGTGGGTGGAAGAGAACAGCAGATCAGCACGAGAGAAGAGAACAGGGAGTTAGGGAAGGAGGCAGGGAGGAAGAGAGCAGCAGATCGGCACGAGAGAAGAGAACAGGAAGTTAGAGAAGGAGGTGGGTGGAAGAGAGGAACAGATCAGCACAGCAGAAGAGAACAGGGAGTTAAAGAAGGAGGTGGGTGGAAGAGAGCAGCTGATCAGCACAGGAGAAGAGAACAGGGAGTTAAAGAAGGAGGCGGGTGGAAGAGAACAGCAGATCAGCACCGGAGAAGACAACAGGGAGTTAAAGAAGGAAGCGGGTGGAAGAGAGCAGCAGATCAGCACGGGAGAAAAGAACAGGGAGTTAAAGAAGGAGGCGGGTGGAAGAGAGCAGCAGATCAGCACGGGAGAAAATAACATGGAGTTAAAGAAGTAGGGGGGTGGAAGAGAGCAGCAGATCAGCACAGGAGAAGAGAACAGGGAGTTAAAGAAGGAGGCGGGTGGAAGAGAACAGCAGATCAGCACCGGAGAAGACAACAGGGAGTTAAAGAAGGAAGCGGGTGGAAGAGAGCAGCAGATCAGCACGGGAGAAAAGAACAGGGAGTTAAAGAAGGAGGCGGGTGGAAGAGAGCAGCAGATCAGCACGGGAGAAAATAACATGGAGTTAAAGAAGTAGGGGGATGGAAGAGAGCAGCAGATCAGCACAGGAGAAGAGAACAGGGAGTTAAAGGAGGAGGCGGGTGGAAGAGAACAGCAGATCAGCACCGGAGAAGACAACAGGGAGTTAAAGAAGGAAGCGGGTGGAAGAGAGCAGCAGATCAGCACGGGAGAAAAGAACAGGGAGTTAAAGAAGGAGGCGGGTGGAAGAGAGCAGCAGATCAGCACGGGAGAAAATAACATGGAGTTAAAGAAGTAGGGGGGTGGAAGAGAGCAGCAGATCAGCACAGGAGAAGAGAACAGGGAGTTAAAGAAGGAGGCGGGTGGAAGAGAACAGCAGATCAGCACCGGAGAAGACAACAGGGAGTTAAAGAAGGAAGCGGGTGGAAGAGAGCAGCAGATCAGCACGGGAGAAAAGAACAGGGAGTTAAAGAAGGAGGCGGGTGGAAGAGAGCAGCAGATCAGCACGGGAGAAAATAACATGGAGTTAAAGAAGTAGGGGGATGGAAGAGAGCAGCAGATCAGCACAGGAGAAGAGAACAGGGAGTTAAAGGAGGAGGTGGGTGGAAGAGAACAGCAGATCGGCACAGGAGAAGAGAACAGGGAGTTAGAGAAAGAGGCGGGTGGAAGAGAACAGCAGTTCAGCAAAGGAGAAGAGAACAGGGAGTTAAAGAAGGAGGTGGGGTGGAAGAGAGCAGCAGATCAGCACAGGAGAAGAGAACAGGAAGTTAAGGGAGGAGGTGGGGTGGAAGAGAGCAGCAGATCAGCACAGGAGAAGAGAACAGGGAGTTAAAGAAGGTGGCCGGGTAGAAGAGAGCAGCAGATCAGCACAGGAGAAGAGAACAGGGAGTTAAAGAAGGAGGTGGGGTGGAAGAGAGCAGCAGAACAGCACAGGAGAAGAGAACAGGGAGGTAGAGAAGGAGGTGGGTGGAAGAGAACAGCAGATCAGCACGAGAGAAGAGAACAGGGAGTTAGGGAAGGAGGCAGAGAGGAAGAGAGCAGCAGATCGGCATGAGAGAAGAGAACAGGATGTTAGAGAAGGAGGTGGGTGGAAGAGAACAGCAGATTGGCACAGGAGAAGAGAAGAGAACAGGGAGCTGGAGAAGGAGGCGGTGGAAGAGAGCAGCAGATCAGTACGGGAGAATAGAAGAGAACAGGGAATGAGAGAAGGAGGTGGGTAGAAAAGAGCAGCAGATCAGCACAGCAAAAGAGAACAGGGAGTTAAAGAAGGAGGCAGGTGGAAGAGAGCAGCAGATCAGCACAGGAGAAGAGAACAGGGAGTTAAAGAAGGTGGCAGGGTAGAAGAGAGCAGCAGATCAGCACAGGAGAAGAGAACAGGGAGTTAAAGAAGGAGGTGGGGTGGAAGAGAGCAGCAGAACAGCACAGGAGAAGAGAACAGGGAGGTAGAGAAGGAGGTGGGTGGAAGAGAACAGCAGATCAGCACGAGAGAAGAGAACAGGGAGTTAGGGAAGGAGGCAGGGAGGAAGAGAGCAGCAGATCGGCACGAGAGAAGAGAACAGGAAGTTAGAGAAGGAGGTGGGTGGAAGAGAGGAACAGATCAGCACAGCAGAAGAGAACAGGGAGTTAAAGAAGGAGGTGGGTGGAAGAGAGCAGCTGATCAGCACAGGAGAAGAGAACAGGGAGTTAAAGAACGAGGAGGGTGGAAGAGAACAGCAGATCGGCACAGGAGAAGAGAAGAGAACAGGGAGCTAGAGAAGGAGGCGGTAGAAGAGAGCAGCAGATCAGTACAGGAGAATAGAGGAGAACAGGGAATTAGAGAAGGAGGTTGGTGGAAGAGAGCAGCAGACAGCAGATCAGCACAGCAAAAGAGAACAGGGAGTTAAAGAAGGAGGCGGTAGAAGAGAGCAGCAGATAAGCACAGGAGAAGAGAACAGGGAGTTAAATAAGGAGGCGGGGTGGAAGAGAGCAGCAGATCAGCACAGGAGTAGAGAACCGGGAGTTAAAAAAGGAGGTGGTGTGGAAGAGAGCAGCAGATCAGCACAGCAAAAGAGAAGAAGGAGTTAAAGAAGAAGGTGGGGTGGTAGAGAGCAGCAGATCAGCACGAGAGAAGAGAAGAGAAGAGAACAGGGAGTTAGAGAAGGAGGTCGGTGGAAGAGAGGAACAGATCAGCTTAGCAGAAGAGAACAGGTAGTTAAAGGAGGTGAGGAGGAAGAGAGCAGCAGATCAGCACAGGAGAAGAGAATAGAACAGGGAGTTAGAGAAGGAGGTGAGGTGGAAGAGAGCAGCAGATCTGCAGAAGTTAACAGGGAGGTAAGGAAGGAGGCGGGGTGGAAAAGAGAAACAGATCAGCACAGGAGAAGAAAAGAGAACAGGGCGTTAGAGAAGGAGGTGAGGTAGTAGAGAGCAGCATATTAGCACAGCAGAAGAGAACAGGGAGTTAAAGACGGAGGTGGGGTGGAAGAGAGCAGCAGGACAGCACAGGAGAAGAGAACAGGGAGGTAGAGAAGGAGGTGGGGTGGAAGAGAACAGCAGATCAGCACGAGAGAAGAGAACAGAGAGTTAAAGAATGAGGTGGGTGGATAAGACCAGCAGATCAGCACAGGAGAAGATAACAGGGAGTTAAAGAAGGAGGAGGGGTGAAGGAGAACAGCAGATCGGCACAGGAGAAGAGAACCGGAAGTTACAGAAGGAGGCGGTGTAAAAGAACAGGAGATCAGTACAGGAGAAGAGAACAGGGAGCTAGAGAAGGAAGTGGAAGAGAGCAGCAGATCAGTAACGGAGAATAGAAGAGAACAGGGAATTAGAGAAGGATGTGGGTAGAGGAGAGCAGCAGATCAGCACAGCAAAAGAGAACAGGGAGTTAAAGAAAGAGGTGGGTGGAAGAGAGCAGCAGATCAGCACAGGAGAAGAGAAGAGGGAGTTAAAGAAGGAGGCGGGTGGAAGAGAGCAGCAGATCAACACAGGAGAAGAGAACAGGGAGTTAAAGAAGGAGGTGGGGTGGAAGAGAGCTACAGATCAGCACAGCAAAAGAGAACAGGGAGTTAAAGAAGGAAGTGGGTGGAAGAGAGCAGCATATCAGCACAGGAGAAGAGAACAGGGAGTTAAAGAAGGAGGCGGGTGGAAGAGAGCAGCAGATGAACACAGGAGAAGAGAACAGGGAGTTAAAGAAGGAGGTGGGGTGGAAGAGAGCAGCAGATCAGCACAGCAAAAGAGAACAGGGAGTAAAAGAAGGAGGTGGGGTGGAAGAGAGCAGCAGATCAGCACAGGAGAAGAGAATAAAACAGGGAGTTAGAGAAGGAGGCAGGATGGAAGAGAGCAGCAGATCAGCACAAGAGAAGAGAAGAGAACAGGGAATTAGAGAAGGAGGTGGGAGGAAGAGAGCAGCAGATCAGCACCGGAGCAGCAAACAGGGAGTTAAAGAAGGAAGCGGATGGAAGAGAGCAGCAGATAAGCACGCGAGAAAAGAACAGGGAGTTAAAGAAGGAGATGGGGTGGAAGAGAGCAGCAGATCAGCAGAGGAGAAGAGAATAGAACAGGGAGTTAGAGAAGGAGGTGGGGTGGAAGAGAGCAGCAGATCTGCATGGGAGAAAAGAACAGGGAGTTAAAGAAGGAGGGGGTGGAAGAAAGCAGCAGATCAGCACGGGAGAAAATAACATGGAGTTAAAGAAGGAGGTCGGGTGGAAGAGAGCAGCATATCAGCACAGGAGAAGAGAATAGAACAGGGAGTTAGAGAAGGAGGTGAGGTGGAAGAGAGTAGCTGATCTGCAGAAGTTAACAGGGAGTTAAGGAATGAGGCGGGGTGGAAAAGAGCAACAGATCAGCACAGGAGAAGAGAAGAGAACAGGGAGTTAGAGAAGGAGGCGAGGTGGAAGAGAGCAGCAGATTAGCACAGCACAAGAGAACAGGGAGTTAAAGACGGAGGTGGGGTGGAAGAGAGCAGCAGAACAGCACAGGAGAGGAGAACAGGGAGGTAGAGAAGGAGGTGGGATGGAAGAGAACAGCAGATCAGCACGATAGAAGAGAACAGGGAGTTAAAGAATGAGATGGATGGATTAGACCAGCAGATCAGCACAGGAGAAGATAACAGGGAGTTAAAGAAGAAGGAGGGTTGGAAGAGAACAGCAGATCGGCACAGGAGAGGAGAACCGGGAGTTACAGAAGGAGGCGGTGTAAAAGAACAGGAGATCAGTACAGGAGAAGAGAACAGGGGGCTAGAGAAGGAAGTGGAAGAGAGCAGCAGATCAGTAACGGAGAATAGAAGAGAACAGGGAATTAGAAAAGGATGTGGGTAGAGGAGAGCAGCAGATCAGCACAGCAAAAGAGAACAGGGAGTTAAAGAAGGAAGTGGGTGGAAGAGAGCAGCATATCAGCACAGGAGAAGAGAACAGGGAGTTAAAGAAGGAGGCGGGTGGAAGAGAGCAGCAGATGAACACAGGAGAAGAGAACAGGGAGTTAAAGAAGGAGGTGGGGTGGAAGAGAGCAGCAGATCAGCACAGCAAAAGAGAACAGGGAGTAAAAGAAGGAGGTGGTGGTGGAAGAGAGCAGCAGATCAGCACAGGAGAAGAGAAGAAAACAGGGAGATAGAGAAGGAGGCAGGATGGAAGAGAGCAGCAGATCAGCACGAGAGAAGAGAAGAGAACAGGGAATTAGAGAAGGAGGTGGGAGGAAGAGAGCAGCAGATCAGCACCGGAGCAGCAAACAGGGAGGTAAAGCAGGAAGCGGATGGAAGAGAGCAGCAGATAAGCACGTGAGAAAAGAACAGGGAGTTAAAGAAGGAGATGGGGTGGAAGAGAGCAGCAGATCAGCAGAGGAGAAGAGAATAGAACAGGGAGTTAGAGAAGGAGGTGGGGTGGAAGAGAGCAGCAGATCTGCATGGGAGAAAAGAACAGGGAGTTAAAGAAGGAGGGGTGGAAGAGAGCAGCAGATCAGCACGGGAGAAAATAACATGGAGTTAAAGAAGGAGGTTGGGTGGAAGAGAGCAGCATATCAGCACAGGAGAAGAGAATAGAACAGGGAGTTAGAGAAGGAGGTGAGGTGGAAGAGAGTAGCTGATCTGCAGAAGTTAACAGGGAGTTAAGGAATGAGGCGGGGTGGAAAAGAGCAACAGATCAGCATAGGAGAAGAGAAGAGAACAGGGAGTTAGAGAAGGAGGTGAGGTGGAAGAGAGCAGCAGATTAGCACAGCACAAGAGAACAGGGAGTTAAAGACGGAGGTGGGGTGGAAGAGAGCAGCAGAACAGCACAGGAGAAGAGAACAGGGAGGTAGAGAAGGAGGTGGGATGGAAGAGAAAAGCAGATCAGCACGATAGAAGAGAACAGAGAGTTAAAGAATGAGATGGATGGATTAGACCAGCAGATCAGCACAGGAGAAGATAACAGGGAGTTAAAGAAGGAGGAGGGTTGGAAGAGAACAGCAGATCGGCACAGGAGAAGAGAACAGGGAGTTACAGAAGGAGGCGGTGTAAAAGAACAGGAGATCAGTACAGGAGAAGAGAACAGGGAGCTAGAGAAGGAAGTGGAAGAGAGCAGCAGATCAGTAACGGAGAATAGAAGAGAACAGGGAATTAGAAAAGGATGTGGGTAGAGGAGAGCAGCAGATCAGCACAGCAAAAGAGAACAGGGAGTTAAAGAAAGAGGTGGGTGGAAGAGAGCAGCAGATCAGCACAGGAGAAGAGAAGAGGGAGTTAAAGAAGGAGGCGGGTGGAAGAGAGCAGCAGATCAACACAGGAGAAGAGAACAGGGAGTTAAAGAAGGAGGTGGGGTGGAAGAGAGCTACAGATCAGCACAGCAAAAGAGAACAGGGAGTTAAAGAAGGAAGTGGATGGAAGAGAGCAGCATATCAGCACAGGAGAAGAGAACAGGGAGTTAAAGAAGGAGGCGGGTGGAAGAGAGCAGCAGATGAACACAGGAGAAGAGAACAGGGAGTTAAAGAAGGAGGTGGGGTGGAAGAGAGCAGCAGATCAGCACAGCAAAAGAGAACAGGGAGTAAAAGAAGGAGGTGGGGTGGAAGAGAGCAGCAGATCAGCACAGGAGAAGAGAAGAAAACAGGGAGTTAGAGTAGGAGGCAGGATGGAAGAGAGCAGCAGATCAGTAACGGAGAATAGAAGAGAACAGGGAATTAGAAAAGGATGTGGGTAGAGGAGAGCAGCAGATCAGCACAGCAAAAGAGAACAGGGAGTTAAAGAAAGAGGTGGGTGGAAGAGAGCAGCAGATCAGCACAGGAGAAGAGAAGAGGGAGTTAAAGAAGGAGGCGGGTGGAAGAGAGCAGCAGATCAACACAGGAGAAGAGAACAGGGAGTTAAAGAAGGAGGTGGGGTGGAAGAGAGCTACAGATCAGCACAGCAAAAGAGAACAGGGAGTTAAAGAAGGAAGTGGGTGGAAGAGAGCAGCATATCAGCACAGGAGAAGAGAACAGGGAGTTAAAGAAGGAGGCGGGTGGAAGAGAGCAGCAGATGAACACAGGAGAAGAGAACAGGGAGTTAAAGAAGGAGGTGGGGTGGAAGAGAGCAGCAGATCAGCACAGCAAAAGAGAACAGGGAGTAAAAGAAGGAGGTGGGGTGGAAGAGAGCAGCAGATCAGCACAGGAGAAGAGAAGAAAACAGGGAGTTAGAGTAGGAGGCAGGATGGAAGAGAGCAGCAGATCAGCACAAGAGAAGAGAAGAGAACAGGGAATTAGAGAAGGAGGTGGGAGGAAGAGAGCAGCAGATCAGCACCGGAGCAGCAAACAGGGAGTTAAAGAAGGAAGCGGATGGAAGAGAGCAGCAGATAAGCACGCGAGAAAAGAACAGGGAGTTAAAGAAGGAGATGGGGTGGAAGAGAGCAGCAGATCAGCAGAGGAGAAGAGAATAGAACAGGGAGTTAGAGAAGGAGGTGGGGTGGAAGAGAGCAGCAGATCTGCATGGGAGAAAAGAACAGGGAGTTAAAGAAGGAGGGGGTGGAAGAGAGCAGCAGATCAGCACGGGAGAAAATAACATGGAGTTAAAGAAGGAGGTCGGGTGGAAGAGAGCAGCATATCAGCACAGGAGAAGAGAATAGAACAGGGAGTTAGAGAAGGAGGTGAGGTGGAAGAGAGTAGCTGATCTGCAGAAGTTAACAGGGAGTTAAGGAATTAGGCGGGGTGGAAAAGAGCAACAGATCAGCACAGGAGAAGAGAAGAGAACAGGGAGTTAGAGAAGGAGGTGAGGTGGAAGAGAGCAGCAGATTAGCACAGCACAAGAGAACAGGGAGTTAAAGACGGAGGTGGGGTGGAAGAGAGCAGCAGAACAGCACAGGAGAAGAGAACAGGGAGGTAGAGAAGGAGGTGGGATGGAAGAGAACAGCAGATCAGCACGATAGAAGAGAACAGGGAGTTAAAGAATGAGATGGATGGATTAGACCAGCAGATCAGCACAGGAGAAGATAACAGGGAGTTAAAGAAGGAGGAGGGTTGGAAGAGAACAGCAGATCGACACAGGAGAAGAGAACCGGGAGTTACAGAAGGAGGCGGTGTAAAAGAACAGGAGATCAGTACAGGAGAAGAGAACAGGGGGCTAGAGAAGGAAGTGGAAGAGAGCAGCAGATCAGTAACGGAGAATAGAAGAGAACAGGGAATTAGAAAAGGATGTGGGTAGAGGAGAGCAGCAGATCAGCACAGCAAAAGAGAACAGGGAGTTAAAGAAGGAAGTGGGTGGAAGAGAGCAGCATATCAGCACAGGAGAAGAGAACAGGGAGTTAAAGAAGGAGGCGGGTGGAAGAGAGCAGCAGATGAACACAGGAGAAGAGAACAGGGAGTTAAAGAAGGAGGTGGGGTGGAAGAGAGCAGCAGATCAGCACAGCAAAAGAGAACAGAGAGTAAAAGAAGGAGGTGGGGTGGAAGAGAGCAGCAGATCAGCACAGGAGAAGAGAAGAAAACAGGGAGATAGAGAAGGAGGCAGGATGGAAGAGAGCAGCAGATCAGCACGAGAGAAGAGAAGAGAACAGGGAATTAGAGAAGGAGGTGGGAGGAAGAGAGCAGCAGATCAGCACCGGAGCAGCAAACAGGGAGTTAAAGAAGGAAGCGGATGAAAGAGAGCAGCAGATAAGCACGCGAGAAAAGAACAGGGAGTTAAAGAAGGAGATGGGGTGGAAGAGAGCAGCAGATCAGCAGAGGAGAAGAGAATAGAACAGGGAGTTAGAGAAGGAGGTGGGGTGGAAGAGAGCAGCAGATCTGCATGGGAGAAAAGAACAGGGAGTTAAAGAAGGAGGGGGTGGAAGAGAGCAGCAGATCAGCACGGGAGAAAATAACATGGAGTTAAAGAAGGAGGTCGGGTGGAAGAGAGCAGCATATCAGCACAGGAGAAGAGAATAGAACAGGGAGTTAGAGAAGGAGGTGAGGTGGAAGAGAGTAGCTGATCTGCAGAAGTTAACAGGGAGTTAAGGAATTAGGCGGGGTGGAAAAGAGCAACAGATCAGCACAGGAGAAGAGAAGAGAACAGGGAGTTAGAGAAGGAGGTGAGGTGGAAGAGAGCAGCAGATTAGCACAGCACAAGAGAACAGGGAGTTAAAGACGGAGGTGGGGTGGAAGAGAGCAGCAGAACAGCACAGGAGAAGAGAACAGGGAGGTAGAGAAGGAGGTGGGATGGAAGAGAACAGCAGATCAGCACGATAGAAGAGAACAGGGAGTTAAAGAATGAGATGGATGGATTAGACCAGCAGATCAGCACAGGAGAAGATAACAGGGAGTTAAAGAAGGAGGAGGGTTGGAAGAGAACAGCAGATCGACACAGGAGAAGAGAACCGGGAGTTACAGAAGGAGGCGGTGTAAAAGAACAGGAGATCAGTACAGGAGAAGAGAACAGGGGGCTAGAGAAGGAAGTGGAAGAGAGCAGCAGATCAGTAACGGAGAATAGAAGAGAACAGGGAATTAGAAAAGGATGTGGGTAGAGGAGAGCAGCAGATCAGCACAGCAAAAGAGAACAGGGAGTTAAAGAAGGAAGTGGGTGGAAGAGAGCAGCATATCAGCACAGGAGAAGAGAACAGGGAGTTAAAGAAGGAGGCGGGTGGAAGAGAGCAGCAGATGAACACAGGAGAAGAGAACAGGGAGTTAAAGAAGGAGGTGGGGTGGAAGAGAGCAGCAGATCAGCACAGCAAAAGAGAACAGAGAGTAAAAGAAGGAGGTGGGGTGGAAGAGAGCAGCAGATCAGCACAGGAGAAGAGAAGAAAACAGGGAGATAGAGAAGGAGGCAGGATGGAAGAGAGCAGCAGATCAGCACGAGAGAAGAGAAGAGAACAGGGAATTAGAGAAGGAGGTGGGAGGAAGAGAGCAGCAGATCAGCACCGGAGCAGCAAACAGGGAGTTAAAGAAGGAAGCGGATGAAAGAGAGCAGCAGATAAGCACGCGAGAAAAGAACAGGGAGTTAAAGAAGGAGATGGGGTGGAAGAGAGCAGCAGATCAGCAGAGGAGAAGAGAATAGAACAGGGAGTTAGAGAAGGAGGTGGGGTGGAAGAGAGCAGCAGATCTGCATGGGAGAAAAGAACAGGGAATTAAAGAAGGAGGGGGTGGAAGAGAGCAGCAGATCAGCACGGGAGAAAATAACATGGAGTTAAAGAAGGAGGTCGGGTGGAAGAGAGCAGCATATCAGCACAGGAGAAGAGAATAGAACAGGGAGTTAGAGAAGGAGGTGAGGTGGAAGAGAGTAGCTGATCTGCAGAAGTTAACAGGGAGTTAAGGAATGAGGCGGGGTGGAAAAGAGCAACAGATCAGCACAGGAGAAGAGAAGAGAACAGGGAGTTAGAGAAGGAGGTGAGGTGGAAGAGAGCAGCAGATTAGCACAGCACAAGAGAACAGGGAGTTAAAGACGGAGGTGGGGTGGAAGAGAGCAGCAGAACAGCACAGGAGAAGAGAACAGGGAGGTAGAGAAGGAGGTGGGATGGAAGAGAACAGCAGATCAGCACGATAGAAGAGAACAGGGAGTTAAAGAATGAGATGGATGGATTAGACCAGCAGATCAGCACAGGAGAAGATAACAGGGATTTAAAGAAGGAGGAGGGTTGGAAGAGAACAGCAGATCGGCACAGGAGAAGAGAACCGGGAGTTACAGAAGGAGGCGGTGTAAAAGAACAGGAGATCAGTACAGGAGAAGAGAACAGGGAGCTAGAGAAGGAAGTGGAAGAGAGCAGCAGATCAGTAACGGAGAATAGAAGAGAACAGGGAATTAGAAAAGGATGTGGGTAGAGGAGAGCAGCAGATCAGCACAACAAAAGAGAACAGGGAGTTAAAGAAAGAGGTGGGTGGAAGAGAGCAGCAGATCAGCACAGGAGAAGAGAAGAGGGAGTTAAAGAAGGAGGCGGTGGAAGAGAGCAGCAGATCAACACAGGAGAAGAGAACAGGGAGTTAAAGAAGGAGGTGGGGTGGAAGAGAGCTACAGATCAGCACAGCAAAAGAGAACAGGGAGTTAAAGAAGGAAGTGGGTGGAAGAGAGCAGCATATCAGCACAGGAGAAGAGAACAGGGAGTTAAAGAAGGAGGCGGGTGGAAGAGAGCAGCAAATGAACACACGAGAAGAGAACAGGGAGTTAAAGAAGGAGGTGGGGTGGAAGAGAGCAGCAGATCAGCACAGCAAAAGAGAACAGGGAGTAAAAGAAGGAGGTGGGGTGGAAGAGAGCAGCAGATCAGCACAGGAGAAGAGAAGAAAACAGGGAGTTAGAGAAGGAGGCAGGATGGAAGAGAGCAGCAGATCAGCACGAGAGAAGAGAAGAGAACAGGGAATTAGAGAAGGAGGTGAGGTGGAAGAGAGCAGCAGAACATCACAGGAGAAGAGAACAGGGAGGTAGAGAAGGAGGTGGGGTGGAAGAGAACAGCAGATCAGCACGAGAGAAGAGAACAGGGAGTTAAAGAATGCGATGGGTGGATTAGACCAACAGATCAACACAGGAGAAGATACCAGGGAGTTAAAGAAGGAGGAGGGTTGGAAGAGAATAGCAGATTGGCACAGGAGAAGAGAACCAGGAGTTACAGAAGGAGGCGGTGTAAAAGAACAGGAGATCAGTACAGGAGAAGAGAACAGGGAGCTAGAGAAGGAAGTGGAAGAGAGCAGCAGATCAGTAGGGGAGAACAGAAGAGAACAGGGAATTAGAGAAGGATGTGGGTAGAAGAGAGCAGCAGATCAGCACAGCAAAAGAGAACAGGGAGTTAAAGAAGGAGGTGGGTGGAAGAGAGCAGCAGATCAGCATAGGAGAAGAGAATAGGGAATTAAAGAAGGAGGCGGTGGAAGAGAGCAGCAGATCAACACAGGAGAAGAGAACAGGGAGTTAAGGAATGAGGCGGGGTGGAAAAGAGCAACAGATCAGCACAGGAGAAGAGAAGAGAACAGGGAGTTAGAGAAGGAGGTGAGGTGGAAGAGAGCAGCAGATTAGCACAGCACAAGAGAACAGGGAGTTAAAGACGGAGGTGGGGTGGAAGAGAGCAGCAGAACAGCACAGGAGAAGAGAACAGGGAGGTAGAGAAGGAGGTGGGATGGAAGAGAACAGCAGATCAGCACGATAGAAGAGAACAGGGAGTTAAAGAATGAGATGGATGGATTAGACCAGCAGATCAGCACAGGAGAAGATAACAGGGAGTTAAAGTAGGAGGAGGGTTGGAAGAGAACAGCAGATCGGCACAGGAGAAGAGAACCGGGAGTTACAGAAGGAGGCGGTGTAAAAGAACAGGAGATAAGTACAGGAGAAGAGAACAGGGAGCTAGAGAAGGAAGTGGAAGAGAGCAGCAGATCAGTAACGGAGAATAGAAGAGAACAGGGAATTAGAAAAGGATGTGGGTAGAGGAGAGCAGCAGATCAGCACAGCAAAAGAGAACAGGGAGTTAAAGAAAGAGGTGGGTGGAAGAGAGCAGCAGATCAGCACAGGAGAAGAGAAGAGGGAGTTAAAGAAGGAGGCGGGTGGAAGAGAGCAGCAGATCAACACAGGAGAAGAGAACAGGGAGTTAATGAAGGAGGTGGGGTGGAAGAGAGCTACAGATCAGCACAGCAAAAGAGAACAGGGAGTTAAAGAAGGAAGTGGGTGGAAGAGAGCAGCATATCAGCACAGGAGAAGAGAACAGGGAGTTAAAGAAGGAGGCGGGTGGAAGAGAGCAGCAGATGAACACAGGAGAAGAGAACAGGGAGTTAAAGAAGGAGGTGGGGTGGAAGAGAGCTACAGATCAGCACAGCAAAAGAGAACAGGGAGTTAAAGAAGGAAGTGGGTGGAAGAGAGCAGCATATCAGCACAGGAGAAGAGAACAGGGAGTTAAAGAAGGAGGCGGGTGGAAGAGAGCAGCAGATCAGCACAGCAAAAGAGAACAGGGAGTAAAAGAAGGAGGTGGGGTGGAAGAGAGCAGCAGATCAGCACAGGAGAAGAGAAGAAAACAGGGAGTTAGAGAAGGAGGCAGGATGGAAGAGAGCAGCAGATCAGCAAGAGAGAAGAGAAGAGAACAGGGAATTAGAGAAGGAGGTGAGGTGGAAGAGAGCAGCAGAACATCACAGGAGAAGAGAACAGGGAGGTAGAGAAGGAGGTGGGGTGGAAGAGAACAGCAGATCAGCACGAGAGAAGAGAACAGGGAGTTAAAGAATGCGATGGGTGGATTAGACCAGCAGATCAACACAGGAGAAGATACCAGGGAGTTAAAGAAGGAGGAGGGTTGGAAGAGAATAGCAGATCGGCACAGGAGAAGAGAACCAGGAGTTACAGAAGGAGGCGGTGTAAAAGAACAGGAGATCAGTACAGGAGAAGAGAACAGGGAGCTAGAGAAGGAAGTGGAAGAGAGCAGCAGATCAGTAACGGAGAATAGAAGAGAACAGGGAATTAGAAAAGGATGTGGGTAGAGGAGAGCAGCAGATCAGCACAGCAAAAGAGAACAGGGAGTTAAAGAAGGAGGTGGGTGGAAGAGAGCAGCAGATCAGCACAGGAGAAGAGAATAGGGAATTAAAGAAGGAGGCGGGTGGAAGAGAGCAGCAGATCAACACAGGAGAAGAGAACAGGGAGTTAAAGAAGGAGGTGGGGGGGAAGAGAGCAGCAGATCAACACAGCAAAAGAGAACAGGTAGTTATAGAAGGAGGTGGGTTGAAGAGAGCAGCAGACCAGCACAGGAGAAGAGAACAGGGAGTTAAAGAAGGAGGCGGGTGGAAGAGAGCAGCAGATCAGCACAGCAAAAGAGAACAGGGAGTAAAAGAAGGAGATGGGGTGGAAGAGAGCAGCAGATCAGCACAGGAGAAGAGAAGAGAACAGGGAGTTAGAGAAGGAGGCAGGGTGGAAGAGAGCAGCAGATCAGCACGAGAGAAGAGAAGAGAACAGGGAATTAGAGAAGGAGGTGGGTGGAAGAGAGCAGCAGATCAGCACCGGAGAAGAGAACAGGGAGTTAAAGAAGGAAGCGGGTGGAAGAGAGCAGCAGGTAAGCACGGGAGAAAAGAACAGGGAGTTAAAGAAGGAGGTGGGGTGGAAGAGAGCAGCAGATCAGCACAGGAGAAGAGAATAGAACAGGGAGTTAGAGAAGGAGGTGAGGTGGAAGAGAGCAGCAGATCTGTAGAAGTTAACAGGGAGTTAAGGAAGGAGGCGGGGTGGAAAAGAGCAACAAATCAGCACAAGAGAAGAGAAAAGAACAGGGAGTTAGAGAAGGAGGTGAGGTGGAAGAGAGCAGCAGATCAGCACAGCAGAAGAGAACAGGGAGTTAAAGAATGAGATGGGTGGATTAGACCAGCAGATCAGCACAGGAGAAGATAACAGGGAGTTAAAGAAGGAGGAGGGTTGGAAGAGAACAGCAGATCGGCACAGGAGAAGAGAACCGGGAGTTACAGAAGGAAGCGGTGTAAAAGAACAGGAGATCAGTACAGGAGAAGAGAACAGGGAGCTAGAGAAGGAAGTGGAAGAGAGCAGCAGATCAGTACGGGAGAATAGAAGAGAACAGGGAATTAGAGAAGGATGTGGGAAGAAGAGAGCAGCAGATCAGCACAGCAAAAGAGAACAGGGAGTTAAAGAAGGAGGTGGGTGGAAGAGAGCAGCAGATCAGCACAGGAGAAGAGAACAGGGAGTTAAAGAAGGAGGCGGGTTGAAGAGAGCAGCAGATCAACACAGGAGAAGAGAACAGGGAGTTAAAGAAGGAGGTGGGGTGGAAGAGAGCAGCAGACAAAAGAGAACAGGTAGTTAAAGAAGGAGGTGGGTGGAAGAGAGCAGCAGACCAGCACAGGAGAAGAGAACAGGGAGTTAAAGAAGGAGGCGGGTGGAAGAGAGCAGCAGATCAACACAGGAGAAGAGAACAGGGAGTTAAAGAAGGAGGTGGGCTGGAAGAGAGCAGATCAGCACAGCAAAAGAGAACAGGGAGGGAGTAAAAGAAGGAGGTGGTGTGGGAGAGAGCAGCAGATCAGCACAGGAGAAGAGAAGAGAACATGGAGTTAGAGAAGGAGGCAGGGTGGAAGAGAGCAGCAGATCAGCACGAGAGAAGAGAAGAGAACAGGGTATTAAAGAAGGAGGTGGGTGGAAGAGAGCAGCAGATCAGCACCAGAGAAGAGAACAGGGAGTTAAAGAAGGGAGTGGGTGGAAGAGAGCAGCAGATAAGCATGGGAGAAAAGAACAGGGAGTTAAAGAAGGAGGTGGGGTGGAAGAGGGCAGCAGATCAGCACAGGAGAAGAGAATAGAACAGGGAGTTAGAGAAGGAGGTGAGGTGGAAGAGAGCAACAGATCTGCAGAAGTTAACAGGGAGTTAAGGAAGGAGGTGGGGTGGAAAAGAGCAACAAATCAGCACAGGAGAAGAGAAGAGAACAGGGAGTTAGAGAAGGAGGTGAGGTTGAAGAGAGCAGCAGATTATCACAGCAGAAGAGAACAGGGAGTTCAAGACGGAGGTGGGCTGGAAGAGAGCCGCAGAACAGCACAGGAGAAGAGAACAGGGAGGTAGAGAAGGTGGTGTGGTGGAAGAGAGCAGCAGATCAGTACGGGATAATAGAAGAGAACAGGGAATTAGAGAAGGAGGTGGGTAGAAGAGAGCAGCTGATCAGCACAGCAAAAGAGAAAAGGGAGTTAAAGAAGGAGGTGGGTGGAAGAGAGCAGCAGATCAGCACAGGAGAAGAGAACAGGGAGTTAAAGAAGGAGGCGGGTGGAAGAGAGCAGCAGATCGGCACAGGAGAAGAGAACAGGGAGTTAGAGAAAGAGGCGGGTGTAAAAGAACAGCAGATCAGTACCAGAGAAGAGAACAGGGAGTTAGAGAAGGAGGCGCGGTGAAAGACAAGAGCAGATCAGCACCGGAGAAGAGAAAAGGGAGTTAGAGAGGGAGGCGGATGGAAGAGAGCAAAAAGATCATCACAGGAGAAGGCAACAAGGAGTTACAGAATGAGGCGGAGTGGAAGAGAGTGGCAGATCAGCACAGGAGAAGAGAAGAGAACAGGGAGTTCAAGAAGGAGGTGGGGTGGAAGAGAGCAGCAGATCAGCACAGGAGAAAAGAACAGAGTTAAAGAAGGAGGCGGGGTGGAAGAGGGTAAAAGATCAGCACAGGAGAATAGAACAGGGAGTTAAGGAAGGAAGCGGGTGGAAGAGAACAGCATATTAGCACAGGAGAAGAGAACAGGGAGTTAGAGAAGGAGGCGGGGTGAAAGAGAACAGCAGATGAGCACAGAAGAAGAGAAGCGAACAGGGAGTTAAAGAAGGAGTTGGGGTGGACGAGAGCAGCAGATCAGCACAGGAGAAGATAACAGGGAGTTAAAGAAGGAGGCGGTGGAAGAGAACAGCAGTTCAGCACAGGAGAAGTGGAGAGACCAGGGAGTTAAAGAAGGAGGTGGGTGGAAGAGAACAGCAGTTCAGCACAGGAGAAGTGAAGAGACCAGGGAGTTAAAAAAGGAGGTGGTTGGAAGAGAGCAACAGATTAGCACAGTAGAAGAGAACAGGGAGTTAAAGAAGGAGGCGGGTAGAAGAGAGCAGCAGATCAGCACAGGAGAAGAGAAGAGAACAGGGTGCTAGAGAAGAAGGCGGGTGGAAGAGAGCAGCAGATTAGCTCGGGAGAAGAGAAGAGAACAGGGAGTTGGAGAAGGAGGTGGGTGGAAGAGAGCAGCATAACAGCACAGCAGATGAGAACATGGAGCTAAAGAAGGAGGCGGGTGGAAGAGAGCAGCAGATCAGCACAGGAGAAGAGAACGGGGAGTTAGAGAAAAAGGCGGGTGGAAAAGAGCAGCAGATCAGCAGAGGGAGAAAAGAAGAGAACAGGGAGTTAGAGAAGGAGGTGGGTGGAAGAGAGCAGTGTATCAGCTCAGCAGAAGAGAACAGGGAGTTAAAGAAGAAGGTGGGTGGGAGAGAGCAGCAGATTAGCACAGGAGAAGAGAATAGGGAGTTAAAGAAGGAGGTGGGGTTGAAGAGAGCAGCAGAACAGCACGCGAGAAGAGAACAGGGAGGTAGAGAAGGAGGCGGGTTGAAGAGAGCAGCATATCAGCTCTGGAGAAGAGAAGTAAACAGGGAGTTAGAGAAGGAGGGTGTAGAAGAGAGCAGCAGATCAGCACAGGAGAAGAGAACAGGGAGTTAGAGAAGGAGGCGGGTTGAAGAGAGCAGCAGATCAGGTCTGGAGAAGAGAAGTGAACAGGGAGTTAAAGAAGGAGGCGGGTTGGAAGAGAGCAGCAGATCAGCACAGGAGAAGAGAAGAGAACAGGGAGTTAGAGAAGGAGGCAGGGTGGAAGAGAGGAACAGATCAGCACAGCAGAAGAGAACAGGGAGTTAACCGCATGCGTGCGGGCGGAATTCCGCCCGTACGCTGGGTTTTTTAAAATCGCACTTTACGTGACGAGCTGGGCTCGTCATGAGCGTGCGAGGAGGCTACACCATGACGAGCCCAGCTCGTCATGAGCGTCGAAGGGGTTAAAGAAGGAGGTGGGGTGGAAGAGAGCAGCAGATCAGCACAGGAGAAGAGAACAGGGAGGTAGAGAAGGAGGTGGGGTGGAAGAGAACAGCAGATCAGCACGAGAGAAGAGAACAGGGAGTTAGGGAAGGAGGCAGGGAGGAAGAGAGCAGCAGATCGGCACAAGAGAAGAGAACAGGGAGTTAGAGAAAGAGGCGGTGGAAGAGAACAGCAGGTTAGCACAGGAGAAGAAAACAGAGAGTTAAAGAAGGAGGCGGGGTGGAAGAGAGTGGCAGATCAGCACAGGAGAAGAGAAGAGAACAGGGAGTTCAAGAAGGAGGTGGGGTGGAAGAGAGCAGCAGATCAGCACAGGAGAAAAGAACAGAGTTAAAGAATGAGGCGGGGTGGATGAGTGCAAAAGATCAGCACAGGAGAAGAGAACAGGGAGTTAAGGAAGGAAGCGGGTGGAAGAGAACAGCATATTAGCACAGGAGAAGAGAACAGGGAGTTAGAGAAGGAGGCGGGGTGAAAGAGAACAACAGATGAGCACAGGAGAAGAGAAGCGAACAGGGAGTTAAAGAAGGAGTTGGGGTGGACGAGAGCAGCAGATCAGCACAGGAGAAGATAACAAGGAGTTAAAGAAGGAGGCGGATGGAAGAGAACAGCAGTTCAGCACAGGAGAAGTGAAGAGACCAGGGTGTTAAAGAAGGAGGTGGGGTGGATGAGAGCAGCAGATCAGCACAGGAGAAGAGTCCAGGGAGTTAAAAAAGGAGGTCGGTGGAAGAGAGCAACAGATTAGCACAGGAGAAGAGAACAGGGAGTTAAAGAAGGAGGCGGCGTGGAAGAGAGCAGCGGATCAGCACAGTAAAAGAGAACAGGGAGTTAAAGAAGGAGGCGGGTAGAAGAGAGCAGTAGATCAGCACAGGAGAAGAGAAGAGAACAGGGAGCTAGAGAAGAAGGCGGGTGGAAGAGAGCAGCAGATTAGCTCGGGAGAAGAGAAGAGAACAAGGAGTTGGAGAAGAAGGTGGGTGGAAGAGAGCAGCATAACAGCACAGCAGAAGAGAACCTGGAGCTAAAGAAGGATGCGGGTGGAAGAGAGCAGCAGATCAGTACAGGAGAAGAGAACAGGGAGTTAAAGAAGGAGGTGGGGTGGAAGAGAGCAGCAGATCAGCACTGGAGAAGAGAACAGGGGGTTAAAAAGGAGGTGGGGTGGAAGAGAACAGCAGATCGGCACAGGAGAAGAGAACAGGGAGTTAGAGAAAGAGGCGGGTGGAAGAGAGCAGCAGATCAGCACGGGAGAAGAGAACAGGGAGGTAGAGAAGGAGGCGGGTTGAAGAGAGCAGCAGATCAGCTCTGGAGAAGAGAAGTGAACAGGGAGTTAGAGAGGGAGGGGGTAGAAGAGAGCAGCAGATCAGCACAGGAGAAGAGAACAGGAAGTTAGAGAAGGAGGCGGGTTGAAGAGAGCAGCAGATCAGCTCTGGAGAAGAGAAGTGAACAGGGAGTTAAAGAAGGAGGCGGGTTGGAAGAGAGCAGCAGATCAGCACAGGAGAAGAGAAGAGAACAGGGAGTTAGAGAAGGAGGCAGGGTGGAAGAGAGGAACAGATCAGCACAGCAGAAGAGAACAGGGAGTTAAAGAAGGAGGTGGGATGAAAGAGAGCAGCAGATCAGCACAGGAGAAGAGAACAGGGAGTTAAAAAGGAGGTGGGGTGGAAGAGAACAGCAGATCGGCACAGGAGAAGAGAACAGGGAGTTAGAAAAAGAGGCGGTGGAAGAGAACAGCAGGTTAGCACAGGAGAAGAGAAGAGAACAGGGAGTTAGAGAAGGAGGTGGGTGGAAGAGAGGAGCAGATCAGCACATCAGAAGAGAACAGGGAGTTAGAGAAGGAGGCGAGGTGGAAGAGAGCAGCAGATCAGCAGAAGAGAACAGGAAGTTAAAGAAGGAGGCGGAGTGGAAGAGAGAAGCAGACCAGCAGAGGGAGAAAAGAAGAGAACAGGGAGTTAGCGAAGGAGGTGGGTGGAAGAGAGCAGCATATCAGGTCAGCAAAAGAGAAGAGGGAGTTAAAGAAGGAGGTGGTAGGAAGAGAGCAGCAGATTAGCACAGGAGAAGAGAACAGGGAGTTAAAGAAGGAGGTGGGTTTGAAGTGAGCAGCGGAACAGCAAGGGAGAAGAGAACAGGGAGGTAGAGAAGGAGGCAGGTTGAAGAGAGCAGCAGATCAGCTCTGGAGAAGAGAAGTGAACAGGGAGTTTGAGAAGGAGGTGGGTGGAAGAGAGTAGCATAACAGCACAGCAGAAGAGAACATGGAGTTAAAGAAGGAGGCGGTAGAAGAGAGCAGCAGATCAGCACAGGAGAAGAGAACAGGGAGTTAGAGAAAGAGGCGAGTGGAAGAGAACAGCAGATTAGCACAGGAGAAGAAAACAGGGAGTTAAAGAAGGAGGTGGGTTGGAAGAGAGCAGCAGATGAGCACAGGTGAACAGAAGAGAACAGGGAGTTAGAGAAGGAGGTGGGTGGAAGAGAGTAACAGATCAGCACAGCAGAAGAGAACAGGGTGTTAAAGAAGGAGGTGGGGTAGAAGAGAGCAGCAGATCAGCACAGGAGAAGAGAACAGGGAGTTAGAGAAAGAGGCGAGTGGAAGAGAACAGCAGATTAGCACAGGAGAAGAAAACAGGGAGTTAAAGAAGGAGGCGGGTTGGAAGAGAGCAGCAGAAGAGCACAGAAGAAGAGAAGAGAACAGGGAGTTAGAGAAGGAGGTGGGTGGAAGAGAGGAACAGATCGGCACAGCAGAAGGGAAACAGGGTGTTAAAGAAGGAGGTGGGGAGGAAGAGAGCAGCAGATCGGCACAGGAGAAGAGAACAGGGAGTTAGAGAAAGAGGCGGTGGAAGAGAACAGCAGGTTAGCACAGGAGAAGAAAACAGGGAGTTAAAGAAGGAGGTGGGTGGAAGAGAGCAGCAGATCAGCACAGAAGAGAAGAGAACAGGGAGTTAGAGAAGGAGGCAGAGTGGAAGAGAGCAGCAGATCAGCATGGGAGAAGAGAAGAGAACAGGAAGTTAGAGAAGGAGGTGGGTGGAAGAGAGGAACAGATCAGCACAGCAGAAGAGAACAGGGAGTTAAAGAAGGAGGTGGGGTGGACGAGAGCAGCAGATCAGCACAGAAGAGAAGAGAACAGGGAATTAGAGAAGGAGGCAGAGTGGAAGAGAGCAGCAGTTCAGCACAGGAGAAGAGAAGAGAACAGGTAGTCAGACAAGGAGGTGGGTGGAAGAGAGGAGCAGATCAGCACCTCAGAAGAGAACAGGGAGTTAGAGAAGGAGACGAGGTGAATGAGAGCAGCAGATCAGCAGAAGAGAACAGGGAGTTAAAGAAGGAGGTGGGGTTGAAGAGAGCAGCAGAACAGCACGGGAGAAGAGAACAGGGTGGTAGAGTAGGAGGCGGGTTGAAGAGAGCAGCAGATCAGCTCTGGAGAAGAGAAGTGAACAGGGAGTTAGGGAAGGAGGTGGGTGGAAGAGAGCAGCATAACAGTACAGCAGAAGAGAACATGGAGTTAAAGAAGGAGGCGGTAGAAGAGAGCAGAAGATCAGCACAGGAGAAGAGAACAGGGAGTTAGAGAAAGAGGCGAGTGGAAGAGAACAGCAGATTAGCGCAGGAGAACAAAACAGGGAGTTAAAGAAGGAGGCTGGTTGGAAGAGAGCAGCAGATGAGCACAGGAGAAGAGAAGAGAACAGAGAGTTAAAGAAGGAGGCAGGGTGGAAGAGAGCAGCATATCAGCACAGCAAAAGAGAACAGGGAGTTAAAGAAGGAGGTGGGGTGGAAGAGAGCAGCAGATCAGCACAGGAGAAGAGAATAGAACAGGGAGTTAGATGAGGAGGGGAGGTGAAAGAGAGCAGCAGATCAGCAGAAGTTAACAGGGAATTAAAGAAGGAGGCAGGGTGGAAGAGAGCAACAGATCAGCACAGTAGAAGAGAAGAGAACAGGGAGTTTGAGAAGGAGGTGAGGTTGAAGAGAGCAGCAGATTAGCACAGGAAAAGAGAACAGGGAGTTTAAGAAGGAGGCGGGTGGAAGAGAACAGCAGATCAGCACAGGTGAAGAAAAGAGAACAGGGAGTTAGAGAAGGAGTTGGTTGGAAGTGAGGGAGGGAGATAGATAGAGGGAGGGAGGGCGATAGAGTGAGGGCAATAGATAGAGGGAGGGAGGGCGATAGAGTGAGGGCAATAGATAGAGGAAGGGCTATATATAGAGGGAGGGCGATCGATAGATAGAGGGAGGGGGATAGATAGATAGAGGGAGGGCGATCGATAGAAAGAGGGAGGGCGATAGATAGATAGATAGATAGATAGATAGATAGATAGAGTGATGGAGGGTGATAGATAGAGTGAGGGAGGGAGATAGATAGATAGAGTGAGTGAGGGCGGTAGAGTGAGTGAGGGCAGTAGAGTGGTAGAGTGAGGGCGGTAGAGTGGTAGAGTGAGGGCGGTAGAGTGAGACCGGTAGAGTGAGGGCAGTAGAGTCAGGGCGATAGATAGATAGAGTGAGGGCGATAGATAGATAGAGGGAGGGCGATAGATAGATAGAGGGAGGGCGATAGGTAGATAGATAGAGTGAGGGAGGGTGGGCGACTGATAGATAGAGTGAGGGAGCATGATAGATAGAGTGAGTGAGGTCAGTAGAGTGAGTGAGGGTGGTTGTAGGAAGGGGGAGTCTCTAGTTGGCGCAGTGCAGCACTGGCGACAAGCAGGGACTCTCTCTTCCCCGTCAGGGCTGAGGGTTACCTTCAAGACAACCTCTGCTCACCCTCTAGGTAGTGTGGCTTAAGCAGTCTTAGGCTAATCTCTGGGGCATGTAGGGTTAAACATTTGCAACATTACACCATCACCACCAACCCACCACACAATGACACCAAACTGTATTTGTAAAAATATATCTTCTTTATATAATTTCAAGCAGGCTTGTAAATACAGTCTTGGTTACTTTAAATGCAGGTTCCAGTTACTCTTTATAAATGTCACAGTTCTTTCTCAGCTTGTCTTTCTCATTCCCCACATACGATATTGTGTGAGGCTTTCCTGTTCAAGTTTAGCAAAAACAAAGGCGGAGTTGCCTGCTGGGGGCCTTGGTGCACCTCCGATGACTGACTGGGCCCGACCGGCCCGGGCTCACGCGTCTAGCGGGAGCGGCGGCAGGTTGGTTCGAGTCCGCCTCTCTGTGCGAGCCGCACGGCTGTGCGCGGCTGGCGGGGGAGAGGGCGGGGGCCCTGGGAGCGCTCTTCACGCGGCTCCGAGGACTTGGCTGATCAGAGGGCGGTGCGAGCGGGCAGGCCAGATGCTCGCACCGCGGGGGCAACAACAGTACCTTTGTCTTTCTTGAGCAGGATCGAGGCAGTCCGATCGCAGGTCAGCGCGGTGATCCGCGTCGCGGGGTCTTCCTCCCGGGGTTGGAGCGAGCGGCGGCTCGGCTCGAGCTCGGAGGTTGGCGTTGCGGCGCGGGCCGGGCCACAGGGACAGAGAGCCTCTGCGTTTCCACAGAGGGGCACCCGCAGGGGGCGGCAATCCACAGAGCACACCACCAACAATCCAGGCGGCGTTCTTGTACCCCACGCAGCAGCTGTTTCTCGGACAGCGACGGCGCGTTCAGGGGCACAAGTCACGGAGGGGTGCAAGCAGGCACCGGGCACGACCTTTCTTTACGTTGCGAGCTGCGGCTCGGGGTCAGTCACGGTGCTCAGATCAGCTGGGCTAATCTTTGCGATGCTTCTGGGCCTGGCAGGCAGCAGTCACGGTGTTCAGAACGGGGGCACACCCAGAGCGTTGCTGAAGAGCGCGATGGTCACAGCGCGCTCCGCTTTTCCTGGATAGGCGTGCAGAGGGAAAGCAGCGGTCCACAGTGGTTCCTCTGTCAGGGGGTAGCGCTCACTGTTCCTGGAGCGCTGGTCAGGGGGCAAGTTCAACAGCAAGCCCTTGGAGATCTTTCAGCAGAGTTTGGCACAAAGTTCAAAATAAAAGTACAAAGTCTCTTGTAATCTTTTCTCTTCCTCTCCTTTGGCAGGAAGGCACCAGACACAGGCCAGAGTCAGCACTCCTCCTTGTAGTCCTTCCAGGTCCTTCTCTTCGGGCAGAGTTTCTTCTGTAGCACAAACAGGATCTAATTTACCAGGAGCAGGGCTCCTTCTTTTATACCCAGTTTCTTTTGTTCTAGCAAGCCAGGGGGGCCTCTGCATAACTGCTCCAGTCTCTGAGCACTTGTTGTGGGTACTTCTGGCTTCTGCATTCAGTGTGAGGGCAGGCACATCAGCCGCTCCCCAGGGGGGCGGAGCCGGCATGGTGAAGGCAGGGGCAGCTTGAGCACCTTGTTGACAGGCTTCGGTCCTTCCTGGGCCAGGTGCAGGCTGAGTCATCAGTCGCTCCCCAGGAGGGCGGAGCCAGCATTGTGGAGGCAGGGGCACAGCCTGATGCATCATTCAGGGGAAACTCCCACCACCCACTAAGGGGTCATCCTGCTAATCACTACCTGTCAACTCCCAGCCCTGTCACTCACACACACCAGACAGTCAGATCCACATCCAAGCAGAGGCGGGCTGAAATGGTTAGGCCAGCAAATGCTAACTTTCTAAAAGTAGCATTTGCAAACACAGGATATTAAAATAAACTTTACTAAAAGAAGTATTTTATTATTCTGAGTTCAGGCATACTAAACATTAATTTCTACCATGTTCCCTGAGCCTGCTGGGATTATAGAGTGTAATAATTCCAGCAGCCCAACTGGTCTAGAAGGGAACTGGTAGCCTTACAATAGTGAAAAACGAATTTGGCAGTAATTCACTATTAGAACATGCCACACACATCAGGGCATGTTCTACCTTACACTTACAATGCACCCTGCCCTCAGGCCTACCATAGGGGTGACTAATATGAAGTTAAGGGAAGGTTTAGGGGTGGGCAAGTGTGTGCACTTGCCCAGCCAGCATGACAGTACCAGACTGCACGCAGGTTCTGCAATGGCAGACCCTAGACACATTTTAAGGCTGCTTCTGTGGGTGGCGCAATCAGCGCTGCAGGCCCACTAGCAGTATTGGCATTCACAAGCCCTGGCACTCCTGGTGCACTTTACTAGGGACTAACAGTAAATCCAATGAACCAATCATGGACATCAATCACATGTACACTTTACAGTAGGGAGCACTTGCACTGCGGCACGGGTTGGCCGTGGCGCAGTGCCCTGAGTAGCAGACACCAGCAAAACATTTGAGGCACAACAGCAAAAAGTGGAAGGGAAACTCACGCCAAGGTGCCAGGTCTAACACGTGTCCCCTCCAGCTGAAATGTGGGGGGAACTACCCTTCCCCAGGGAGTTCCTCATCACTAAGGCGGAAAAATCTGGACAGACCATCAGCGTTGGCGTGATCTGTGCCAGGGCGGTGTTCCACCGTGAAGTCCATACCCTGTAGGGAGATGGACCACCTCAACAGTTTTGGGTTCTCACCCCTCATTTGCATCAACCATCTGAGGGGCCTGTGGTCTGTCTGAACCCGGAAGTGAGACCCAAACAAGTAGGGTCTTAGCTTCTTCAGTGCCCAGACCACAGCAAATGCTTCTCGCTCTATTGCACTCCACCTACTTTCCCGTGGAAGTAACCTCCTACTGATGAAGGCTACGGGTTGGTCCCAGCCCTCCTCAGTCATCTGTGAGAGAACAGCCCCTACACCATGCTCTGAAGCGTCTGTTTGCACTATGAATTCCTTGGAGAAATCAGGAGCCAGGAGCACGGGCGCCGTGCACATGGCAGTCTTCAGGGTGTCAAAAGCCTTCTGACAGGTGTCAGTCCAAATCACATTCCTGGGCTGCTTCTTAGAAGTCAGCTCTGTCAAGGGGGTCACAATAGTGCCATAGCCCTTGACAAACCTCCTGTAATACCCAGTGAGCCCCAGGAAGGCTCTCACTGCAGTCTGGGTCTTGGGGGGTTCCCAAGCCAGGATGGTCTAAATTTTGGGTTGCAAGGGTGCCACCTTGCCACTCCCCACTTGGTGTCCCAAGTACACCACTGAACCCTGCCCAATCTGGCACTTGCTTGCCTTGATTGTGAGGCCTGCCTTGCGCAGCGCCATCAACACTTCCCAGAGGTGTCGCAGGTGTTCTGGCCAGGTGCCACTGAACACTGCGATGTCATCCAGGTAGGCGGCACTGAACTCATCCAGCCCAACCAACACCTGGTTGACCAACCTCTGAAAGGTGGCAGGGGCATTCTTCATCCCAAATGGCATAACCCGAAACTGGAAATGCCCATCTGGTGTGGAGAATGCGGACCTCTCCTTTGCCCCATCGGTCAAGGCGATCTGCCAGTACCCAGACGTTAAATCAAACGTGCTGAGGAACCGGGCAGCCCCTAGCCGATCAATGAGCTCATCAGCTCGGGGGATAGGGTGCGCGTCAGTCTTGGTGACTGAATTGAGTCCTCTGTAGTCCACACAGAACCGGAGTTCAGGTGTGGCTCCCGGCGCAGCAGCCTTTGGGACCAAGACCACGGGGCTGGACCAAGGACTGCTGGAAGACTCAACCACCCTAAGAGCAAGCATCTTGGAGACCTCCTCCTTGATGCAGGCCCTGACCCTGTCAGTCACCCTGTAAGCCTTATGCTTCACAGGTAAGCTGTCTCCTGTGTCCACATCATGGACGCACCAATCTGTGACACTAGGAACCAGGGAGAACAGATCTGGAAACTGCCCCAGCAATTGGCGGCAGTCTTCCTGTTGCTCAGGGGTCAGGGTGGGTGAGAGGTTAACTCCATCCACTGACCCATCTTTCTCACAGGCCACTAAGAGGTCAGGAAGAGGCTCGGACTCCTCTTCCATTCCATCATCAGTGGCCAACAGCATGCCCACTTCGGACCTTTTCAAGTGGGGCTTGAGGCGGTTGGCATGGAGGACCCGTAAAGGATTCCTGGGCGTCTTCATGTCCACCAAGTATGTCACTGAGCTCTTGTGCTCCACAACCTCAAATGGGCCTGTCCACTTATCCTGAAGTGCACAGGGTTCCACTGGGGCCAAGACATACACCTCCTGTCCAGGCTGAAGCTCTACCAGAGTGGCATTCTGGTCGTACCACCGCTTCATCTCCTCCTGGCTAGCTTCCAGATTTGCCTCAGCAAGTTGTCTGAAGCGCCTGGTTTGGTTTCTGAAGGCCAGCATGTAGCTATATACATTCTGGGGAGGTTTCCTGGGAGATTGCTCCCAGCCTTCCTTTACCAAACTCAGTGGTCCTCTCACGGGGTGACCATACAGCAGTTCAAAGGGGCTGAACCCTAGAGACTTCTGTGGCACCTCGCGGTATGCAAAGAGCAGGCATGGTAAGAGGACGTCCCACTTACGCCTCATTGGACCTTCCAGGCCCATGATCATGCCCTTCAGGGTTCGGTTGAATCTTTCAACCAACCCATTTCCTTGGGGATGGTAAGGTGTGGTGAACTTGTAGGTTACACCACACTCTTGCCAAAGGGACTTCATATATGTTGGACTTGGGCCTTGTGGCAGGTTCACCCCTGAACTTTTTGCCTTAAATTATAGTGATTTCTGTCCTTTGCGCACTTTGACACTGTGGCGCAGTGTAAAGTGCGTGCTCTCCCTGAGTGCGTGTGTGAGATTGGCCTGCCCTCCCATAGGAATGCATGGGGAATGTCTGTGTCCCTGGTAGTTCCTGGTGCGTGAGGTGTGCATGGTCAAGTTTGGTATGTGTGAACTCGGGGGAGTGAATGCTGCGAGATGGTGTATGCCGCATGTATGTGTCTAGTAGGGAAGCGCCATTTCTAGACATGGCTGTACGTGTGCTGTGAGGGTGCTGGCGTGTGATTGGCTGGAGCTGGCTGGGATGCCAGGCTCCAGGAAGTCTGTGTGGGTCTGCCCCGGTGGTGAGTGGGAGATTAGCATGAGTGATGTGTGGGAGGAGTGTACCTGTGTCCTGGATGGGCTGGGTTTTCCCCACACAATGCTGGCTCCGCCCCCCTGTGGTGTGACTGATGACCCTAGCCCTGCCTGTGAATAGAATGGGTGGTTGGGCCATCAACAGTACTCCCAGACCAGCTGCGACTGGTTCTGCCCCCACCCTGCACCTAAAGACAAAGAGAAAGGTGTATAAAAGAGGGGCTGTGACCCCATGAAAATGCTCTTGTTTGCTGCTTGAATCTGCCAGGGGCGTGCTGCTGCTTGGGCTCAGGGACGGCTTGCCTCCCTGAGCCCTGCCCAGCCCCTGGCTTGCTGATGGACCCCTGATGGACTTTTGTTGCTCTTTGTGCCTTCCTAGCGCCTGGGAGCGTTGTATTCCTTTTAAAGCGCCTGGGAGCGCTGTTCTTTGCCTCTGACATAGCGCTTGGAAAACGCTTTTATTTCCCCTCTAGCGCTAGGAGCGCTGTAATTGCTTTTCATAGCGCTGTGGTCACCCTTCTAGCGCTGGGAGCGCTTTATTTGCGGCTAGCGCCTGGGGGCGCTTTCTGTTCGTGGCCGGTGCCCACCCGGCATTTGCCCCGTGGATTTGCCAACTTGGGCGCGGCTGCCCACGCCGCCTACGTGCCTTTTTGTTATTTAAAAAGGAAAGCCGGTGCCCACCCGGCATTTGCTGCTGTTCTACGGCCGGGCCGCCGCTCTGCCTTTGACGACCCGGAAGCGGTTGGGCAGCCGGCCAATCCCGGCGCGGCCCCAACCGGAAGTCCCGCCTGCCGCCACCGGCAGGAGAAAGAAGTCGAGTGATGGCCGCCCGGGACTCCCGTGAGCTCGGGAGAGCCCCGGGCCCGCCAGGAAGCAGCCGCCGGATGTTGAGGGGCTCCCAGGACCAGGAGGGAGCCCCGGTGGAGGAGGAGAGCCGCCACCGAGCATCAGAGACCGGTGAGTGTGTGCGGAAGGGAGGGGGCGTCGGGGCATGTTGCCGGTGCCCGCCCCTCCCCTCCATAGCGAGACCCTGTGTGTCCAGAGGCCCGTGAGGCCTCCAGCAATGCCGAGTCCCCCGAGAGGGACTCCGCCTACCCCCCCACCTTGCTAGTGAGCCCCGAGAGGCTCCCAGATGCTGAGCCCTGCGAGGCTCCCCCGCTGTTGCCCGGAGCCCCGAGAGGCTCTAAGATGCTGAGCCCTGCGAGGCTCCCCCGCTGTTGCCCGGAGCCCCGAGAGGCTCCCAGATGCTGAGCCCCAAGAGGCTCCTTTGTTCTCTTGAGCCCGAGAGGCTCCCCAGTTGTCCTCGAGTCCCCCGAGAGGGACTCCAACGTGGAAGGGGCTGCATTGCTCCATTGTGAGCCCGGAAAGGCTCAAAGGGGCATTCTGATTTACTGAGAGCCCACGAGGCTCAAGGGGGCATTCCTTTGTTCTCTGAGTCCCCAGGAGGGGGACCCCAACGATGCCCGCAATTGTGCCTACAGCCTAGAGAGGCTCAGGGCACCCCCAGTGTTCCCGGGTCCCCTGGGAGGGACCCCTCCGCCCAGTGAGGCTACATCTTTTTGTTGAGAGCCCGGAGAGGCTCCAAAAAGGGGACAGTCATTTCCTCAGAGCCTGTGAGGCTCCCACATCATGTTTTCCCCATTATCCCCAGCTGCCCAGCACTTTGTGGGCAGCTGCCACGTTTAGGTTTTGGCGCAGTGGCGCAACCTGGACCCTGGACTTTGATGTAAGTTCATGTTACTGTGATTTCTGCGCTAAAGGTGATTTATGCGCTAACTGAGGCTTAGATGCTGTTGTGATCTATGTCCTATTGCTTTTGGGTGTTAGGAAATGTACAATGTGTAGTATGTTTTGCGCACCCTGTGTTCTGCACCTCTGAATGTGTTGTTGATACATTATGTGCCCTGTTCCTTACACCGCTGAACGTGTGTTGATGCGTCATGTGTTTTGTCCCCAGGTCTATGCCCCTACTTGTATTGTGATACGGAGGGGGTTGTTCTTGCTAGTGCAGGTGGTGCTAGTAAGGTCCTGGTTCCCTGCGTGACCTGTTCCTAGGGTGGTTAGGATTGCGTAGGGGGGACTTACCAGTTACCAGTGGGTACTGGTTTTGTGCTTTATGTCCTATTTTGTGTTACAGTGATCTTCTGTTATAAGTGATCCCAAGGGCTTGATACTAAGCTTGCCCCCTGACCAGAGTCCCAGGACCAGTGGACTCTATGGTGCCTTCCCTGCCAAATTGATGGGACTTGTCTGATCTCCCTGGGCCCCTGGGGCCTCGCTGAAGTGTGCCTCGCTCGTTCCCCTCGGCAGCTCGTGCCGGCAGCCCGTCCAAGCCTCGAGCAGCGCCGCTCTCCCCTGAGCCGCGCCGCTTCGCTGGGTCGCCCGCATCCTGCCTCCCCCTCCTCTTCTGAGCCGCACACATTGGTCGCCCCAGAGAAACGCTTGTACCGTGCCGGCAGCCCGTCCAAGCCTCGAGCAGCGCCGCTCTCCCCTGAGCCGCGCCGCTTCGCTGGGTCGCCCGCTCAAGTTTACTAAGGAGGTCACTCGCATTATCCCGTGCAACCAGGACGGAAGGTACTGTCTGATAGGCTATGTTCTAAGTTCTAGGCCTACAAGTATTGTATTGTTACTCCTAAAAGTGCTGATTCCTGACAGTGGTCCAGGTGGCCCTGTCTTGTAAATAATCCCTTGTAAATTCTGCCCGTGCCTCTGGCACATTGTAAAGTGTGTTTTATCTAATGTGTTTTGGTGTAATACAAAGGCTATTTCTATAGAACCTTGTGTGGAGTTTCCTTTGTGGTGGGCCTTTGGTTGTTGTTGCTGGGGTGCATGCGCAAATACTTAACTTACATCGCCTCCAAGTTTAGCCTTGCTGCTCGCGCCACGTTACCTAGAGGGTGAGTAGGGGTTATCTTGCCGTGTAACTCCCTTGCCCTGACTTGGGAGTGGTGGTCTCTGACTGACTTTGGCGAAAGCCCTGGCCAGCCGGGGATCCCATTTCCAACATTGGCGGCAAGCGGTGGGATAAGGATTTGTGTTTGCGTTGTACCTTAGTAGCGGCTGGCTACACCACAAAACTCTGCATTTTAGATAAAAACATTTTGGGGATTATTGTATGGAGTTTGCTAAAAATGTCATTTCTGTGGAAATGTGTTTCTTGTGCACTTTGAGTTAGGTGTCCCTAGCTCGGGAGGGTAGATCATCCCCCTATGTGCAGTGTGTTTTCTGGATTCACCAGAAGGGTGGGATCCAGTGGTGGCAGCATAAGTGTGTCCAGTGCATTTGTCCCCCGTCCCTGCCCTGGAGTAATGGTACCTGTGTCAAGTGTGGTCAGGTTGAGAAGTCAGGGGTGGTAGAAACTGCCTTACCAGTCTGGGGAGGGGTGTGTGTGGATGAATGGTGTGTGGTACTGGACGTGTTTGTGAGTTCTCTGGATGGGGAGCTTGCTGAATGCTTGTGTACTCTTGTTTTGTTCAGATACGTAAGTCCTGTGTGTTGAACTTTTCCCAAGAACGTCTGCAGATAGTGGAGCCTGTTTTTTGATTTCTGTGGTCTGTTGAGAGACAGAATTTTGGAGTTGGTAATGTTATGGGAGGAGAGAGGCATAGGGGATGGAGTGATTCCAAAAGGAGTGTCTGAGGTGTCTTCCAGCCCTGCGTGGTGGAAGAGGTTAAGTGTAGCCCAGCTAGGTCTCGGTGTAGGGGCTCACGTCCTGTCTCAAGAGGAGAAGGAGTGGGTGGGACTGCATGTCTCCAGGTGCCCGAAACCCAGTGTCAGGGCCTAGAATGTTTCTGAAGGGAACATCAGGTCGGGGGCCTAGGCTGTACCAATAGGTCATTTGAGGAGGATCTTCCAGTGTGTCTGGAGAACGTGGAACCTCTGTAACCAGGGTTCCAGTAGTTCTGGTGTCTGGCAGTACCGCTCCAGTTGGGAGGGTGCAGAAGTCCAGATGGAGGGGTGCGAGGGGGATAGGTTCCCCAGTGGAAGAACCAGTGGGTCAGGGGCCAGCCAGAAGGGTTGTGTCGCCAGTGAGTGACCATGGTGATGCCACTTCTGTCCTGAGTGTCAGGCAGACTTGTACACGACACATTAGTTGTGTCACCCTCAAGGAAGTCCTGGTGCGCCAGGCATCTGACCAAAGGGTACGTCCCTCGGTTGGGGAGCCAGTAGCCGGTGTTTCCGGATCTGGACGTAAGGGCAACTGTATGTAGTGTCCTGAAGTTACAAGAGGGAACTCCTGCCTGAAGAGAAGGAACCGGGTAAGCTGTATGGGGTATTGACCTGCAGTGGTTGCCTTGCTGCTGAAGGAGGAGAGAAAGTCTTAGATTTTTGTTTCCAACTTGTAGAAGTCCTGGTGCGCCAGGCATCTAACCAAAGGGTAGCGTCCCTAGGTTGGGGAGCCAGGGTCAGGTGTTGCCTGTCCTGGACGGCAGGGCGACTGTAGCCAGTGTCCTGGCCGGTTTGTCGTCTAGGGGTACCCCTGTGAACACAGGTGGGGCTCATCTTAAGTGAAGAGACCCTGTGTTTCCCAGAAGGGGTGGTACAGGCCTAGCAGGGATCTTTAGGGTTCTTGGCTGAGTGTTGTGGTACTACCCTGAGAGCAGGTGGGGCCTACCTTAAGTGGAGGGACCCTGTTCTACAGTGGCAGGGTGCAGAACTCTGGAAGGGGGTCAGAGGAAGTCTGACCCCTGTGCATCCGGTGAATTTGAATCCCAGGTGGTAAACCAGTTAAGGGAGCTATGACTCTGTCATGACCAGCCTGGTGTCCTGTAGGCACCGCACTGAGCCGCGTCTGCCTTCGGCCGCGCAGTCTGTGCCGCTCGCCGTCCCCGTCTCGACGCGGTCCGCGAGCCGCCGCCTGTGCCGCATCTGGCAACCCGCAAAGTGCAACGCCTTACTACACCGATCTTGTGCTGGTCTGACTGTGGTCACTGCTGCTGAGGAAGTCAGGTCCTAAACTGGTGGGAGAGTTGTGTTCTGGAGGGTGCTTCAGAAGTAGAGGTAGGGTGGGGCATTCTTGCCCGTGACCTCTGGTCAGCCTGAGGGTGCGGACCCTGGGTTGAAGGATCAGTGGTAGTTAGGAACTACGCTGAGAAAGGGCGTGGAGAATGGCTATTGTAGGCCAGGGGTTACTACCCCCCACTCTGTGTATTGGCATGGACCAGTGGTATCTGGGTGGCCTAGGGCCTGGTCCTGGCCGTGGACAACTAAGGAGTACCAGTGGGGTAGCCTAGTTGGGCCTGTTTTTTTTAAGTATGTGCTTGTCTTATGGATCAATGTGGCATAGAACCGGAGGGTGTCCCTGTAGTGCGGGCCCGCGTCCGTGTTCTATCGCCCCAAGCAGGGAAGTCCATCACGGTGGTGATTGGTCTCCCCTGCGTTTTGGCTGGAAGGGGGTTGTGTTGGACTTGGGCCTTGTGGCAGGTTCACCCCTGAACTTTTTGCCTTAAATTATAGTGATTTCTGTCCTTTGCGCACTTTGACACTGTGGCGCAGTGTAAAGTGCGTGCTCTCCCTGAGTGCGTGTGTGAGATTGGCCTGCCCTCCCATAGGAATGCATGGGGAATGTCTGTGTCCCTGGTAGTTCCTGGTGCGTGAGGTGTGCATGGTCAAGTTTGGTATGTGTGAACTCGGGGGAGTGAATGCTGCGAGATGGTGTATGCCGCATGTATGTGTCTAGTAGGGAAGCGCCATTTCTAGACATGGCTGTACGTGTGCTGTGAGGGTGCTGGCGTGTGATTGGCTGGAGCTGGCTGGGATGCCAGGCTCCAGGAAGTCTGTGTGGGTCTGCCCCGGTGGTGAGTGGGAGATTAGCATGAGTGATGTGTGGGAGGAGTGTACCTGTGTCCTGGATGGGCTGGGTTTTCCCCACACAATGCTGGCTCCGCCCCCCTGTGGTGTGACTGATGACCCTAGCCCTGCCTGTGAATAGAATGGGTGGTTGGGCCATCAACAGTACTCCCAGACCAGCTGCGACTGGTTCTGCCCCCACCCTGCACCTAAAGACAAAGAGAAAGGTGTATAAAAGAGGGGCTGTGACCCCATGAAAATGCTCTTGTTTGCTGCTTGAATCTGCCAGGGGCGTGCTGCTGCTTGGGCTCAGGGACGGCTTGCCTCCCTGAGCCCTGCCCAGCCCCTGGCTTGCTGATGGACCCCTGATGGACTTTTGTTGCTCTTTGTGCCTTCCTAGCGCCTGGGAGCGCTGTATTCCTTTTAAAGCGCCTGGGAGCGCTGTTCTTTGCCTCTGCCATAGCGCTTGGAAAGCGCTTTTATTTCCCCTCTAGCGCTAGGAGCACTGTAATTGCTTTTCATAGCGCTGTGGTCACCCTTCTAGCGCTGGGAGCGCTTTATTTGCGGCTAGCGCCTGGGGGCGCTTTCTGTTCGTGGCCGGTGCCCACCCGGCATTTGCCCCGTGGATTTGCCAACTTGGGCGCGGCTGCCCACGCCGCCTACGTGCCTTTTTGTTATTTAAAAAGGAAAGCCGGTGCCCACCCGGCATTTGCTGCTGTTCTACGGCCGGGCCGCCGCTCTGCCTTTGACGACCCGGAAGCGGTTGGGCAGCCGGCCAATCCCGGCGCGGCCCCAACCGGAAGTCCCGCCTGCCGCCACCGGCAGGAGAAAGAAGTCGAGTGATGGCCGCCCGGGACTCCCGTGAGCTCGGGAGAGCCCCGGGCCCGCCAGGAAGCAGCCGCCGGATGTTGAGGGGCTCCCAGGACCAGGAGGGAGCCCCGGTGGAGGAGGAGAGCCGCCACCGAGCATCAGAGACCGGTGAGTGTGTGCGGAAGGGAGGGGGCGTCGGGGCATGTTGCCGGTGCCCGCCCCTCCCCTCCATAGCGAGACCCTGTGTGTCCAGAGGCCCGTGAGGCCTCCAGCAATGCCGAGTCCCCCGAGAGGGACTCCGCCTACCCCCCCACCTTGCTAGTGAGCCCCGAGAGGCTCCCAGATGCTGAGCCCTGCGAGGCTCCCCCGCTGTTGCCCGGAGCCCCGAGAGGCTCCCAGATGCTGAGCCCCAAGAGGCTCCTTTGTTCTCTTGAGCCCGAGAGGCTCCCCAGTTGTCCTCGAGTCCCCCGAGAGGGACTCCAACGTGGAAGGGGCTGCATTGCTCCATTGTGAGCCCGGAAAGGCTCAAAGGGGCATTCTGATTTACTGAGAGCCCACGAGGCTCAAGGGGGCATTCCTTTGTTCTCTGAGTCCCCAGGAGGGGGACCCCAACAATGCCCGCAATTGTGCCTACAGCCTAGAGAGGCTCAGGGCACCCCCAGTGTTCCCGGGTCCCCTGGGAGGGACCCCTCCGCCCAGTGAGGCTACATCTTTTTGTTGAGAGCCCGGAGAGGCTCCAAAAAGGGGACAGTCATTTCCTCAGAGCCTGTGAGGCTCCCACATCATGTTTTCCCCATTATCCCCAGCTGCCCAGCACTTTGTGGGCAGCTGCCACGTTTAGGTTTTGGCGCAGTGGCGCAACCTGGACCCTGGACTTTGATGTAAGTTCATGTTACTGTGATTTCTGCGCTAAAGGTGATTTATGCGCTAACTGAGGCTTAGATGCTGTTGTGATCTATGTCCTATTGCTTTTGGGTGTTAGGAAATGTACAATGTGTAGTATGTTTTGCGCACCCTGTGTTCTGCACCTCTGAATGTGTTGTTGATACATTATGTGCCCTGTTCCTTACACCGCTGAACGTGTGTTGATGCGTCATGTGTTTTGTCCCCAGGTCTATGCCCCTACTTGTATTGTGATACGGAGGGGGTTGTTCTTGCTAGTGCAGGTGGTGCTAGTAAGGTCCTGGTTCCCTGCGTGACCTGTTCCTAGGGTGGTTAGGATTGCGTAGGGGGGACTTACCAGTTACCAGTGGGTACTGGTTTTGTGCTTTATGTCCTATTTTGTGTTACAGTGATCTTCTGTTATAAGTGATCCCAAGGGCTTGATACTAAGCTTGCCCCCTGACCAGAGTCCCAGGACCAGTGGACTCTATGGTGCCTTCCCTGCCAAATTGATGGGACTTGTCTGATCTCCCTGGGCCCCTGGGGCCTCGCTGAAGTGTGCCTCGCTCGTTCCCCTCGGCAGCTCGTGCCGTCAGCCCGTCCAAGCCTCGAGCAGCGCCGCTCTCCCCTGAGCCGCGCCGCTTCGCTGGGTCGCCCGCATCCTGCCTCCCCCTCCTCTTCTGAGCCGCACACATTGGTCGCCCCAGAGAAACGCTTGTACCGTGCCGGCAGCCCGTCCAAGCCTCGAGCAGCGCCGCTCTCCCCTGAGCCGCGCCGCTTCGCTGGGTCGCCCGCTCAAGTTTACTAAGGAGGTCACTCGCATTATCCCGTGCAACCAGGACGGAAGGTACTGTCTGATAGGCTATGTTCTAAGTTCTAGGCCTACAAGTATTGTATTGTTACTCCTAAAAGTGCTGATTCCTGACAGTGGTCCAGGTGGCCCTGTCTTGTAAATAATCCCTTGTAAATTCTGCCCGTGCCTCTGGCACATTGTAAAGTGTGTTTTATCTAATGTGTTTTGGTGTAATACAAAGGCTATTTCTATAGAACCTTGTGTGGAGTTTCCTTTGTGGTGGGCCTTTGGTTGTTGTTGCTGGGGTGCATGCGCAAATACTTAACTTACATCGCCTCCAAGTTTAGCCTTGCTGCTCGCGCCACGTTACCTAGAGGGTGAGTAGGGGTTATCTTGGCGTGTAACTCCCTTGCCCTGACTTGGGAGTGGTGGTCTCTGACTGACTTTGGCGAAAGCCCTGGCCAGCCGGGGATCCCATTTCCAACAATATACTTGGATATGAAGTTGGTCCCCCTGTCGCTCACCACCTCTAGAGGGAATCCCACTCTGGAGAAAATTCCCATCAGGGCACGCCCCACCACGGGGGCCGTCACTGTCCTCAGAGGGATGGCTTCAGGGTACCGGGTGGCATGATCCACCAAGACCAGGATAAACCTGTTGCCCATGGCTGTCTTGGGGTCCAGAGGCCCAACAATGTCAATACCCACTCGTTGGAATGGAGTACTGACCACAGGGAAGGGTTGGAGGGGAGCCTTGTTCTTCCCTCCGCTCTTCCCACTTGCCTGGCAAGTTGGACAGGTCCTACAATGAGCATCTGAGCTCTTGTGCATTTGGGGCCAGTAGAAGTGGGTGACAAGCCTGTCATAGGTCTTGTCCATCCCCAAATGTCCTGCTAAAGGCACATCATGAGCCAGTCCCAGTAGGAAGGCTCTGAACTTCTGGGGTACCACCAGCACACGGGCTGACCCAGGTTCAGCAGCCTTAGGCTCTGAATACAGGAGGTCATTCTCCCTGTACACATAATGTGTTTTGGCCTGAACACCATTGGCCTGGTCTGCAGCCTGCTGCCGCATACCCACGAGAGAAGGGCACTCTTTCTGCTCCCTGCAGAATTCCTCCCTGGAGGGGCCTCCTTCTTGCTGCCAATGGGTCAGCTCAGGCAGGTCCCCCAGTTCGGCAATCTGTTCCCCAGTAGGCTCCAGGGCATCCCCCTCAAGGTCTGCTTCCTCCTGGACCGTGGGAACTTCAGGGGCCGGTTTCCCGTGCACCCTGCGCCTTCTCCCTAAGGCCGGTTCCTGGGCCTCTCCTTCAGGCCCCAGGACCTCTTGATCACCCCTACTGGCTGCCATTGATCGGGTGGTCACGCACGCCCAGTCAGGTAGACCCACCATCTTCAGGTGAGTCGTCTTCTCCACCTTTTCCCAAGGGGAGTCCTCCAAGTCGTTCCCTAGCACACAGTCAACAGGCATGGCTTTCCTCACACAGACCTGCAGAGTACCAGAGACCCCCCCCCACTCAAAGGGAACTTGAGCCATTGGACATTGGCTCTCAGAGTTGTCAGCATTGACAACCCTACAATAGGCATGGGGTACAACCTGCTCTTGAGACACCAGGTGATGCCTCACTGCAGTCACACTGGCTCCTGTGTCTCTAAGAGCCTCAGCTTTCTTACCATTGATGGTAACCACCTGCCCATATTTTTTAGTGTTAGAGGGCAGGTAGCTTGTAGGGACCATCTCACTGTCTCCTAGTGAGACTAGGGTCATTTGAACAGGATCTCCACCCCCCGGGACCATCACTTCTTCTCCTAAGTGAACACTGGTCACTTGTCGGGGCGGAGCACCACTGGGTGCTGGTTTTCCAAACAGGCGACACTTGGGGTCACTGGCTATGTGCCCCGGGTCACCACATTTGTAACAATTGAAGGGCCCCTTTGGAACAGGTCTACCTGTCGGGGCCCCATTCTGCTTTGGGGGTGGGGGAGGCTGAGAACCTTTCGGCTGGTCCCCTTGGGGATTACTTTGGGGGCCTTTTTGGAACCCTTTCTGTTTTCCCTTGTCCCCCCCACTCTTCTGCTGGGGACCCTGCCCACCCTTGGCGGAGTCTCCCACTGGACCCTTGTGGACCCTGGTGCTGAGCCAGCGGTCCGCCTCCTCAGCAAGCTTCCTCGGGTTGGACAGCTTGCTATCAATCAGGTGCTGGCGTAACTCAGGAAAACATTGATCAGACAAGTGCTCCCATGCAATTAAATCAAAGAGACCCTGAAAATCATTCACTTTGTTACCCTTCACCCAACCATCCAGTGCTCTGCAAAAAAAAGTCACAAACTCCACATAGGTATTCCCAGGCCGCTTATTACACCCCCTAAACTTCTGCCTATACATTTCAGGGGTAAGCCCATACCTGGTCATTAAAGCTTCTTTCATATGGGGATAGGATCTCTGGTCTTCAGTGGGCAAATCTAGCAGGGTGTCCCGCCCTTCGCTAAGGAACCTTCCCCATAACCCCGCTCCCCAATCCTTCTCAGGGACCCGGTGGGAAAACATGGCTACCTCATATGCCCTAAACCACTGTCCTATGTCATCCCCTTTAAAGAACTCTTTAACTACATCTTTGAGGATGTGCACTCTTGACTCTACCTGCACCGGCGTTGCGCTGCCACCAGAGGGAGGATGATCCAAGGTTTTCTCTTTTAGACTCATCTCCCTCATTTTCACATCATACTCCAATTGGAGTTTTCGCTCTTCCAGAGCCATTCTTTTGCTTTCAAGCTCCATTTGGCCCTTTAAATTCAATTCTGCCAGCTTTATCTCATGATCCCTGGTTGCCTGTCTGTCTGCCAGCTCCTCTGGCGACAGGCCTCTGCCAAAGCTAATGACGCTGTCTGGTTTCTCCAGACTCACAGGATCCACAGGTGCACCCTGATCCTCAGGTGCCTTCCTAGATTCCATCCAGGCCTTCAGGGCTTTGTAGAACTCAGGTTTGTTTTTGCACCCTGCGTGTGGAACCTTGAGTTTCCTGCAAAAAAACCTCAGTTGCTTCTTTGTGTAGTCATCCAGCTTTGATGCATCCCATTCTAGCTCCTGTGCACCAGAGGCTATGGATTCTCCTCCATCAATGCTGTGTGTGCCAGGCATGCTTGCAACACTAGGGATCTTCTTCTTTAGCAAAATTAAAAATCAAAAAGTCTGTGGCTAAGATACTGGACTGTAATCACTATGCAATGGTCAGTAGCTAAGGTAAAACACTGCAAATGTAAATTCGTGAATCCTCACCGCTGCCACCAATGTAGGAAGGGGGAGTCTCTAGTTGGCGCAGTGCAGCACTGGCGACAAGCAGGGACTCTCTCTTCCCCGTCAGGGCTGAGGGTTACCTTCAAGACAACCTCTGCTCACCCTCTAGGTAGTGTGGCTTAAGCAGTCTTAGGCTAATCTCTGGGGCATGTAGGGTTAAACATTTGCAACATTACACCATCACCACCAACCCACCACACAATGACACCAAACTGTATTTGTAAAAATATATCTTCTTTATATAATTTCAAGCAGGTTTGTAAATACAGTCTTGGTTACTTTAAATGCAGGTTCCAGTTACTCTTTATAAATGTCACAGTTCTTTCTCAGCTTGTCTTTCTCATTCCCCACATACGATATTGTGTGAGGCTTTCCTGTTCAAGTTTAGCAAAAACAAAGGCGGAGTTGCCTGCTGGGGGCCTTGGTGCACCTCCGATGACTGACTGGGCCCGACCGGCCCGGGCTCACGCGTCTAGCGGGAGCGGCGGCAGGTTGGTTCGAGTCCGCCTCTCTGTGCGAGCCGCACGGCTGTGCGCGGCTGGCGGGGGAGAGGGCGGGGGCCCTGGGAGCTCTCTTCACGCGGCTCCGAGGACTTGGCTGATCAGAGGGCGGTGCGAGCGGGCAGGCCAGATGCTCGCACCGCGGGGGCAACAACAGTACCTTTGTCTTTCTTGAGCAGGATCGAGGCAGTCCGATCGCAGGTCAGCGCGGTGATCCGCGTCGCGGGGTCTTCCTCCCGGGGTTGGAGCGAGCGGCGGCTCGGCTCGAGCTCGGAGGTTGGCGTTGCGGCGCGGGCCGGGCCACAGGGACAGAGAGCCTCGGCGTTTCCACAGAGGGGCACCCGCAGGGGGCGGCAATCCACAGAGCACACCACCAACAATCCAGGCGGCGTTCTTGTACCCCACGCAGCAGCTGTTTCTCGGACAGCGACGGCGCGTTCAGGGGCACAAGTCACGGAGGGGTGCAAGCAGGCACCGGGCACGACCTTTCTTTACATTGCGAGCTGCGGCTCGGGGTCAGTCACGGTGCTCAGATCAGCTGGGCTAATCTTTGCGATGCTTCTGGGCCTGGCAGGCAGCAGTCACGGTGTTCAGAACGGGGGCACACCCAGAGCGTTGCTGAAGAGCGCGATGGTCACAGCGCGCTCCGCTTTTCCTGGATAGGCGTGCAGAGGGAAAGCAGCGGTCCACAGTGGTTCCTCTGTCAGGGGGTAGCGCTCACTGTTCCTGGAGCGCTGGTCAGGGGGCAAGTTCAACAGCAAGCCCTTGGAGATCTTTCAGCAGAGTTTGGCACAAAGTTCAAAATAAAAGTACAAAGTCTCTTGTAATCTTTTCTCTTGGCAGGGGCAGAGCCTGATGCATCATTCAGGGGAAACTCCCACCACCCACTAAGGTGTCATCTGGCTATTCACTACCTGTCAACTCCCAGCCCTGTCACTCACACACACCAGACAGTCAGATCCACATCCAAGCAGAGGCGGGCTGAAATGGTTAGGCCAGCAAATGCTAACTTTCTAAAAGTAGCATTTGCAAACACAGGATATTAAAATAAACTTTACCAAAAGAAGTATTTTATTATTCTGAGTTCAGGCATACTAAACATGAATTTCTACCAGGTTCCCTGATCCTGCTGGGATTATAGAGTGTAATAATTCCAGCAGCCCATCTGGCCTAGAAGGGAACAGGTAGCCTTACAATAGTGAAAAACGAATTTGGTAGTAATTCACTATTAGAACATGCCACACACATCAGGGCATGTTCTACCTTACACTTACAATGCACCCTGCCCTCAGGCCTACCATAGGGGTGACTAATATGAAGTTTAAGGGAAGGTTTAGGGGCTGGCAAGTGTGTGCACTTGCCCAGCCAGGGTGACAGTACCAGACTGCACGTAGGTTCTGCAATGGCAGACCCTAGACACATTTTAAGGCTGCTTCTGTGGGTGGCGCAACCAGCGCTGCAGGCCCACTAGCAGTGTTGGCATTCACAAGCCCTGGCACTCCTGGTGCACTTTACTAGGGACTAACAGTAAATCCAATGAACCAATCATGGACATCAATCACATGTACACTTTACAGTAGGGAGCACTTGCACTGCGGCACGGGTTGGCCGTGGCGCAGTGCCCTGAGTAGCAGACGCCAGCAAAACATTTGAGGCACAACAGCAAAAAGTGGAAGGGAAACTCACGCCAAGGTGCCAGGTCTAACACGTGTCCCCTCCAGCTGAAATGTGGGGAGAACTACCCTTCCCCAGGGAGTTCCTCATCACTAAGGCGGAAAAATCTGGACAGACCATCAGCGTTGGCGTGATCTGTGCCAGGGCGGTGTTCCACCGTGAAGTCCATACCCTGTAGGGAGATGGACCACCTCAACAGTTTTGGGTTTTCACCCCTCATTTGCATCAACCATCTGAGGGGCCTGTGGTCCGTCTGAACCCGGAAGTGAGACCCAAACAAGTAGGGTCTTAGCTTCTTCAGCGCCCAGACCACAGCAAATGCTTCTCGCTCTATTGCACTCCACCTACTTTCCCGTGGAAGTAACCTCCTACTGATGAAGGCTACGGGTTGGTCCCAGCCCTCCTCAGTCATCTGTGAGAGAACAGCCCCTACACCATGCTCTGAAGCGTCTGTTTGCACTATGAATTCCTTGGAGAAATCAGGAGCCAGGAGCACGGGCGCCGTGCACATGGCAGTCTTCAGGGTGTCAAAAGCCTTCTGACAGGTGTCAGTCCAAATCACATTCCTGGGCTGCTTCTTAGAAGTCAGCTCTGTCAAGGGGGTCACAATAGTGCCATAGCCCTTGACAAACCTCCTGTAATACCCAGTGAGCCCCAGGAAGGCTCTCACTGCAGTCTGGGTCTTGGGGGGTTCCCAAGCCAGGATGGTCTCAATTTTGGGTTGCAAGGGTGCCACCTTGCCACTCCCCACTTGGTGTCCCAAGTACACCACTGAACCCTGCCCAATCTGGCACTTGCTTGCCTTGATTGTGAGGCCTGCCTTGCGCAGCGCCATCAACACTTCCCAGAGGTGTCGTAGGTGTTCTGGCCAGGTGCCACTGAACACTGCGATGTCATCCAGGTAGGCGGCACTGAACTCATCCAGCCCAACCAACACCTGGTTGACCAACCTCTGAAAGGTGGCAGGGGCATTCTTCATCCCAAATGGCATAACCCGGAACTGGAAATGCCCATCTGGTGTGGAGAATGCTGACCTCTCTTTTGCCCCATCGGTCAAGGCGATCTGCCAGTACCCAGACGTTAAATCAAACGTGCTGAGGAACCGGGCAGCCCCTAGCCGATCAATGAGCTCATCAGCTCTGGGGATAGGGTGCGCGTCAGTCTTGGTGACTGAATTGAGTCCTCTGTAGTCCACACAGAACCGGAGTTCAGGTGTGGCTCCCGGCGCAGCAGCCTTTGGGACCAAGACCACGGGGCTGGACCAAGGACTGCTGGAAGACTCAACCACCCTAAGAGCAAGCATCTTGGAGACCTCCTCCTTGATGCAGGCCCTGACCCTGTCAGTTACCCTGTAAGCCTTATGCTTCACAGGTAAGCTGTCTCCTGTGTCCACATCATGGACGCACCAATCTGTGACACTAGGAACCAGGGAGAACAGGTCTGGAAACTGCCCCAGCAATTGGCGGCAGTCTTCCTGTTGCTCAGGGGTCAGGGTGGGTGAGAGGTTAACTCCATCCACTGACCCATCTTTCTCACAGGCCACTAAGAGGTCAGGAAGAGGCTCAGACTCCTCTTCCATTCCATCATCAGTGGCCAACAGCATGCCCACTTCGGACCTTTTCAAGTGGGGCTTGAGGCGGTTGACATGTAAGACCCTTAAAGGATTCCTGGGCGTCTTCATGTCCACCAAGTATGTCACTGAGCTCTTGCGCTCCACAACCTCAAATGGGCCTGTCCACTTATCCTGAAGTGCACAGGGTTCCACTGGGGCCAAGACATACACCTCTTGACCAGGCTGAAGCTCTACTAGAGTGGCATTCTGGTCGTACCACCGCTTCATCTCCTCCTGGCTAGCTTCCAGATTTGCCTCAGCAAGTTGTCTGAAGCGCCTGGTTTGGTTTCTGAAGGCCAGCATGTAGCTATATACATTCTGGGGAGGTTTCCTGGGAGATTGCTCCCAGCCTTCCTTTACCAAACTCAGTGGTCCTCTCACGGGGTGACCATACAGCAGCTCAAAGGGGCTGAACCCTAGAGACTTCTGTGGCACCTCGCGGTATGCAAAGAGCAGGCATGGTAAGAGGACGTCCCACTTACGCCTCATTGGACCTTCCAGGCCCATGATCATGCCCTTCAGGGTTCGGTTGAATCTTTCAACCAACCCATTTCCTTGGGGATGGTAAGGTGTGGTGAACTTGTAGGTTACACCACACTCTTGCCAAAGGGACTTCATATACTTGGATATGAAGTTGGTCCCCCTGTCGCTCACCACCTCTAGAGGGAATCCCACTCTGGAGAAAATTCCCATCAGTGCACGCCCCACCACGGGGGCCGTCACTGTCCTCAGAGGGATGGCTTCAGGGTACCGGGTGGCATGATCCACCAAGACCAGGATGAACCTGTTGCCCATGGCTGTCTTGGGGTCCAGAGGCCCAACAATGTCAATACCCACTCGTTGGAATGGAGTACTGACCACAGGGAAGGGTTGGAGGGGAGCCTTGTTCCTCCCTCCGCTCTTCCCACTTGCCTGGCAAGTTGGACAGGTCCTACAATGAGCATCTGAGCTCTTGTGCATTTGGGGCCAGTAGAAGTGGGTGACAAGCCTGTCATAGGTCTTGTCCATCCCCAAATGTCCTGCTAAAGGCACATCATGAGCCAGTCCCAGTAGGAAGGCTCTGAACTTCTGGGGTACCACCAGCACACGGGCTGACCCAGGTTCAGCAGCCTTAGGCTCTGAGTACAGGAGGTCATTCTCCCAGTACACATAATGTATTTTGGCCTGAACACCATTGGCCTGGTCTGCAGCCTGCTGCCGCATACCCACGAGAGAAGGGCATTCTTTCTGCTCCCTGCAGAATTCCTCCCTGGAGGGGCCTCCTTCTTGCTGCCAATGGGTCAGCTCAGGCAGGTCCCCCAGTTCGGCAATCTGTTCCCCAGTAGGCTCCAGGGCATCCCCCTCAAGGTCTGCTTCCTCCTGGACCGTGGGAACTTCAGGGGCCGGTTTCCCGCGCACCCTGCGCCTTCTCCCTAAGGCCGGTTCCTGGGCCTCTCCATCAGGCCCCAGGACCTCTTGATCACCCCTACTGGCTGCCATTGACCGGGTGGTCACGCACGCCCAGTCAGGTAGACCCACCATCTTCAGGTGAGTCGTTTTCTCCACCTTTTCCCAAGGGGAGTCCTCCAAGTCATTCCCTAGCAAACAGTCAACAGGCATGGCTTTCCTCACACAGACCTGCAGAGTACCAGAGACCCCCCCCCACTCGAAGGGAACTTGAGCCATCGGACACTGACTCTCTGAATTGTCAGCGTTGACAACCCTACAGTAGGCATGGGGTACAACCTGCTCTTGAGACACCAGGTGATGCCTCACTGCAGTCACGCTGGCTCCTGTGTCTCTAAGAGCCTCAGCTTTCTTACCATTGATGGTAACCACCTGCCCATATTTTTTAGTGTTAGAGGGCAGGTAGCTTGTAGGGACCATCTCACTGTCTCCTAGTGAGACTAGGGTCATCTGAACAGGATCTCCACCCCCTGGGACCATCACTTCTTCTCCTAAGTGAACACTGGTCACTTGTCGGGGCGGAGCACCAGTGGGTGCTGGTTTTCCAAACAGGCGACACTTGGGGTCACTGGCTATGTGCCCCGGGTCACCACATTTGTAACAATTGAAGGGCCCCTTTGGAACAGGTCTACCTGTCGGGGCCCCATTCTGCTTTGGGGGTGGGGGAGGCTGAGAACCTTTCTGCTGGTCCCCTTGGGGATTACTTTGGGGGCCTTTTTGGAACCCTTTCTGTTTTCCCTTGTCCCCCCCACTCTTCTGCTGGGGACCCTGCCCACCCTTGGCGGAGTCTCCCACTGGACCCTTGTGGACCCTGGTGCTGAGCCAGCGGTCCGCCTCCTCAGCAAGTTTCCTCGGGTTGGACAACTTGCTATCAATCAGGTGCTGGCGTAACTCAGGAAAACATTGATCAGACAAGTGCTCCCATGCAATTAAATCAAAGAGACCTTGAAAATCATTCACTTTGTTACCCTTCACCCAACCATCCAGTGCTCTGCAAAAAAAAGTCACAAACTCCACATACGTATTCCCAGGCCGCTTATTACACCCCCTAAACTTCTGTCTATACATTTCAGGGGTAAGCCCATACCTGGTCATTAAAGCTTCTTTCATATGGGGATAGGATCTCTGGTCTTCAGAGGGCAAATCTAGCAGGGTGTCCCGCCCTTCGCTAAGGAACCTTCCCCATAACCCCGCTCCCCAATCCTTCTCAGGGACCCGGTGGGAAAGCATGGCTACCTCATATGCCCTAAACCACTGTCCTATGTCATCCCCCTTAAAGAACTCTTTAACTACATCTTTGGGGATGTGCACTCTTGACTCTACCTGCACTGGCATTGCGCTGCCACCAGAGGGAGGATGATCCAAGGTTTTCTCTTTTAGACTCATCTCCCTCATCTTCACATCATACTCCAACTGGAGTTTTCGCTCTTCCAGAGCCATCCTTTTGCTTTCAAGCTCCATTTGGCCCTTTAAATTCAATTCTGCCAGCTTTATCTCATGCTCCCTGGTTGCCTGTCTGTCTGCCAGCTCCTCTGGCGACAGGCCTCTGCCAAAGCTAATGACGCTGTCTGGTTTTTCCAGACCCACAGGATCCACAGGTGCACCCTGATCCTCAGGTGCCTTCCTAGATTCAATCCAGGCTCTCATGGCCTTGTAGAACTCGGGTTTGTTCTTGCATCCTGCGTGTGGAACCTTGAGTTTCCTGCAAAAATAACTCAACTGCTTCTTTGTGTAGTCATCCAGCTTTGATGCATCCCATTCTAGCTCCTGCGCACCGGAGGCTATGGACTCTCCTCCATCAATGCTGTTTGTGCCAGGCATGTTTGCAACACTAGGGATCTTCTTCTTTAGCAAAATTAAAAATCAAAAAGTCTGTGGCTAAGATACTGGACTGTAATCATTATGCAATGGTCAGTAGCTAAGGTAAAACACTGCAAATGTAAATTCGCGAATCCTCACCGCTGCGTCCAATGTAGGAAGGGGGAGTCTCTGGTTGGCGCAGTGCAACACTGGTGACAATCAGGGCCTCTCTCTTCCCCGTCAGGGCTGAGGGTTACCTTCAAGACAACCTCTGCTTACCCTCTAGGTAGTGTGGCTTAAGCAGTCTTAGGCTAATCTCTAGGGCATATAGGGTTAAACATTTGCAACATTACACCATCACCACCAACCCACCACACAATGACACCAAACTGTATTTGTAAAAATATATGTTCTTTATATAAATCTCAAGCAGGCTTGTAAATACAGTTGTCAAACTTTCAATAGCGGTTCCAGTTTACTTAGTTTCAAGTTGCCACAGTTCTTTCTTAGCAATAAGCAATCTTTTGGGCCTTCTGCCCAGGTTCCAGCAAGGTTCAGTGTCTTGTAGCGCCTCAATGCGCGTTCCGCTGTCTCCGCTCGCTTCAGAGAGGAGAACGGGCCCGGCCGGCTAAAGCTCACGCTTCCCGCGTGGGCCTCGTGGACCCGGCACAGGGCGAGCCTCGGTTTCAGGGGCGGCTCACGCTGGGAAGCAGGTAGCGCGGTGCGAGCTCAGGACGTAGGACGCTCGCACCGCAAGGACAAAGAACACAGTACCTTGGTTTTCTTGTAGGTCTTGGAGCGGACGGCTGTCCGTAGATCTGTCCCACGTCGCGTTGTCTTCCTGGAGGGTGCGGCGGCCTGCGAGTCTCAGCGCAGGTCACAGGGCACCCGGGCTGACGGTGCAGATGCGGGGCAGGATTCTCCGGAGTCCGGTTCACTCGCACTGAAGGGGGGGAAGCTGCAGGCAGGCGGGGCTGAGGGGGGTGCACTCCACGGAGCGCGGGGCACAATTCAGGCACGGCTCAGCAGCGAGTCACTTCCAGCTGCGGGGGCCAGGGGGTCTCAGCGCCCAAGTCACGAGGGGCCCAATCTTGGCAGTGCCGGTCTTTGCGGAGCAGCCTGTACCTCGGGGGTCACACAGGCGGCGATGCTTGGACCGGGCAGGTCCTCCCTTTCCGTTGCAAGGGCGGCTCAGCGCGGACAGTCACGGCGCTCGAACCAGCGCGGGGCTGATCCTTACTTTGCGGCTGGCACACGAACAGGCCACAGTCACGGTGGTCGGGGAAGGGGCACAGCTGCACAAATTGTCCGAGAGCGTGGCGGCAGGCACAGCGCTCTCAACTCTCCTTTCCTTGGCGTGGTAGAGACACACAGCACACGCCAGCAGCAGCTTTTCTTCAGAAGGGTAGCGCCCACTGTTCCTGGGGCGCTGATCAGGGGGCAAGTTCACAGGCAAGCCCTTGGAGATCTTTCAGCAGAGTTTGGCACAAAGTTCAAATAAGCAAAAGTCTTTGGTAGTCTTTTCTTTCCTCTCCTTTGGCAGCAAGGCACCAGACACAGGCCAGAGACAGCACTCCTCCTTGTCCTTCCCGGTCCTTCTCTTCGGGCAGAGTTTCTTCTGTAGCACAAACAGGATCTAATTTACAAGGAGCAGGGCTCCTACTTTTATACCCAGTTTCTTTTGTTCTAGCAAGCCAGGGGGGCCTCTGCATAACTGCTCCAGTCTCTGAGTACTTGTTGTGGGTACTTCTGGCTTCTGTATTCAGTGTGAGGGCAGGCACATCAGCCGCTCCCCAGGGGGGCGGAGCCGGCATTGTGAGGACAGGAGTAGCCTGAGCACTTTGTTGACAAGCTTCGGTCCTTCCTGGACCAGGTGCAGGCTGAGTCATCAGTCGCTCCCCAGGAGGGCGGAGCCAGCATTGTGGTGGCAGAGCACAGCCTGATGCATCATTCAGGGGAAACTCCCACCACCCACTAAGGTGTCATCTGGCTATTCACTACCTGTCAACTCTCAGCCCTGTCACTCACACACACCAGACAGTCAGATCCACATCCAAGCAGAGGCGGGCTGAAATGGTTAGGCAAGCAAATGCTAACTTTCTAAAAGTAGCATTTGCAAACACAGGATATTAAAATAAACTTTACCAAAAGAAGTATTTTATTATTCTGAGTTCAGGCATACTAAACATGAATTTCTACCAGGTTCCCTGAGCCTGCTGGGATTATAGAGTGTAATAATTCCAGCAGCCCATCTGGCCTAGAAGGGAACAGGTAGCCTTACAATAGTGAAAAACGAATTTGGTAGTAATTCACTATTAGAACATGCCACACACATCAGGGCATGTTCTACCTTACACTTACAATGCACCCTGCCCTCAGGCCTACCATAGGGGTGACTAATATGAAGTTTAAGGGAAGGTTTAGGGGCTGGCAAGTGTGTGCACTTGCCCAGCCAGGGTGACAGTACCAGACTGCACGTAGGTTCTGCAATGGCAGACCCTAGACACATTTTAAGGCTGCTTCTGTGGGTGGCGCAACCAGCGCTGCAGGCCCACTAGCAGTGTTGGCATTCACAAGCCCTGGCACTCCTGGTGCACTTTACTAGGGACTAACAGTAAATCCAATGAACCAATCATGGACATCAATCACATGTACACTTTACAGTAGGGAGCACTTGCACTGCGGCACGGGTTGGCCGTGGCGCAGTGCCCTGAGTAGCAGACGCCAGCAAAACATTTGAGGCACAACAGCAAAAAGTGGAAGGGAAACTCACGCCAAGGTGCCAGGTCTAACAGTTAGGTATAGGCATACTACACCTAAGTAAGGGGTGGTTACACCGACTTACCCCAGCTGAGTGATCAGCCAGTTGTGTCAAATATGGAGGCCAGGCCAGGGGTGGCACAATACATGCTGCAGCCCCTGGTAGGCCTTGGAAGCACCTATGCCCTGGGTACCTGGGTACACTGTTACAGGGGCCAATAAGGTGAACCAGTTCCAATTTCGTTATGCACCTAAAGTACATGGGTTACAATTTAGAGAGAGAACAGCAGGCTGTGGGTCTGATTAGCAGGCCCACAGCCACATTAAGTCATAAACCAGTGAAGCAAAAAGCAAAAAATTGGGGTGACCATAGGATAGCAGACCCTACTCTCCTACACAACCCCCCCCCCCAAACGCAGGGACATTAGACTAACCTTGACCAGTTGTGTCTTCATGTTCTAAGTGGAAGTACCTGGAGAGACCATCTGCATTACCATGGTCAGTCCCTGGGCGGTGCTCCACTGTAAAGTCCATCCCCTGTAGGGAAATGGACCACCTGAGTAGTTTGGGGTTTTCACCCTTCATCTGATTAAGCCATAAGAGGGGCTTATGGTCGGTCTGAATCTTGAAGTGAGTGCCAACCAAGTATGGTCTCAACTTCTTCAGGGCCCACACCACAGCAAAGGCCTCCCTCTCAATGGCTGACCAACGTTTCTCTCTGGGGGTCAGCCTTCTGCTAATGAAAGCAATGGGCTGGTCTTGACCATCTACATTAAGTTGTGAAAGCACAGCTCCCACTCCCAACTCAGAAGCATCTTTTTGGACAATAAACTCTCTGGAGTAGTCAGGACTCTTCAGGATAGGTGCAGAGCACATGGCCTTCTTCAGGTCATCAAATGCCTTTTGACAGTATTCTGTCCACTGAACCTTTTTGGGCATCTTCTTGGATGTCAGATCATTAAGAGGAGTCACAATGGACCCATAGTTCTTAACAAACTTCCTGTAGTACCCAGTCAGGCCCAAGAAAGCTCTGACCTGAGTCTGGGTAGTTGGAGGAGTCCAGTCCTTTATGGTCTGAATCTTACTCTCCAGTGGTTGAACTTGGCCTCCACCCAAAAGGTGGCCCAAGTACACAACCTTACTCTGCCCTATCTGGCACTTGGTTGCCTTGATAGTGAGGCCTGCCTTTTGCAGAGCCTCTAGCACTTCCTTCAGGTGGACCAGGTGATCCTCCCAGGTGGAGCTAAAGACAGCAATATCATCCAGATATGCTGCACAAAAGTCATCCAACCCAGTAAGGACTTGATTCATCAACCTTTGGAAGGTGGCAGGTGCATTTTTCAAACCAAAGGGCATCACCACAAACTGGTAATGCTCACTGGGGGTAGAAAATGCTGTCTTGGCTTTAGACTCCTCAGCTAACCTGATTTGCCAGTAGCCAGCTGTCAAGTCAAATGTGCTCAAAAACTTGGCAGAAGCCAATTTGTCTATGAGCTCATCTGCCCTTGGAATTGGGTGTGCATCTGTCCTGGTGACAGCATTGAGTCCTCTGTAGTCCACACAGAACCTCATCTCTCTCTTTCCATCTTTGGTGTGAGGTTTGGGGACCAGAACCACTGGGCTAGCCCAGGGGCTCTCTGAAGGCTCAATGACACCTAACTCCAGCATCTTTTGTACCTCAGCCTTGATACAGTCTCTGACATGGTCAGGCTGCCTGTAAATTTTGTTCTTTACAGGAAGACTATCACCAGTGTCCACCACATGGGTACACCAGTTAGTCTGACTGGGTGTCAGGGAGAACATATGTTGATATGACTGTAAAACCTGTCTACAGTCATGTTGCTGATGTTCAGTGAGGCTGCCATCTAAGGCCACACCATCAACTGAGCCATCTTCAGTGTTCTGAGTCAGCAGGTCTGGGAGAGGGTCACTCTCTTCCTCCTGCCCCTCATCTGTAGCCATGAGCAAGCCCATGTCTGCCCTGTCAACATATGCTTTCAGCCTGTTAACATGGAGCACCCTGTGGGGGCTCCTGGGAGTTCCAAGGTCCACCAAGTAGGTAACCTCTCCCTTTTTCTCAATGATTGTATGGGGTCCAGACCATCTGTCTTGGAGTGCTGCTGGGGCCACCGGCTCCAACACCCATACCTTCTGTCCAGGCTGGTACTCAGTCAGGACAGCCTTTTGGTCATGCCAGGCTTTCTGTAAGGCCTGGCTAGCCTCAAGGTTTTTGGATGCCTTCTCCATATACTCAGCCATCCTGGAGCGGAGACCAAGTACATAGTCCACTATGTCTTGCTTGGGCTTTTTGAGAGGTAACTCCCATCCTTCCCTCACCAGACATAGGGGTCCTCTTACAGGATGTCCAAACAACAATTCAAAGGGGCTGAAGCCAACACCTTTCTGTGGGACCTCTCTGTAAGCAAACAGAAGGCAGGGCAGAAGGATATCCCATCTTCGCCTGAGCTTCTCAGGTAATCCTTTGATCATGCCCTTTAGGGTCTTGTTGAATCTCTCAACAAGCCCATTGCATTGTCGATGATAGGGAGTGGTGAACTTATAGTTAACACCACATTCCTTCCACATAGCTGTCAAGTATCCTGACATGAAGTTGGCACCTCTATCGGATACTACCTCCTTAGGAAACCCCACTCTGGAGAAAACTCCAAGTAAGGCCCTGGCCACAACAGGAGCTGTTGTGGTCCTAAGTGGAATTGCCTCTGGGTACCTGGTGGCATGGTCCACCACCACCAGTATGAATCTGTGCCCAGATGCTGTAGGGGGATCCATTGGTCCAACAATGTCAATCCCCACTCTTTCAAAGGGCACCCCCACCACAGGTAATGGTATAAGGGGGGCCTTTGTGGAACCACCTGCTTTGCCACTTGCTTGGCAGGTTACACAGGAGCGACAAAACTCCTTTGTATCTTCTGACATGTGAGGCCAGTGAAAGTGACAGACAAGTCTGTCCCATTTTTTGTTCTGGCCTAGGTGTCCTGCTAAGGGAATATCGTGTGCCAAGGTAAGAAGGAAGCCCCTAAATTGCAGAGGTATGACCAACCTCCTGGTTGTACCAGGCTTGGGGTCTCTACCCTCTGAATAAAGGAGCCCATCATCCCAATAAACCTTATGGGTACCTTGAGCATTCCCAGCAGCCTCAGCAGCAGCCTGCTGTCTGAGGGGTTCAAGAGAAGGACAGGATAACTGAGCCTGCCCCAAGTCTGCCCTAGAAGGTCCCCCTGTCCCCAGAAACTCAACCTGATCAGGTTCAAGCTCTATAGGGACAGTTCCTTCAGGGGTCTCAGAATCATCTTCCTGTGAAGGCTGATCCTCACTTGTAGGCATTTGGGAAGGCACAGCCTTTGCCCTCCTGTTCCTTGTCTTGGGAGGTACTTGGTCCATTGTTCCAGGATCCAAGACCTGAGGTTCAGAGAGGCACTTTTTGGCCTGTGACCTGGTCACAGCAAGGACATGTGATGATATCCCTAACATCTCTGCATGAGTCCTGTACTCAACTTCTGACCATAGAGAGCTCTCCAGGTCATTGCCCAACAAACATTCTACTGGGAGATCAGCACTAACCACTACTCTTTTTAGGCCAGTTACCCCTCCCCAGGAAAAGTTAACAATTGCCACACTATGTGTAGTAGTGACATTGCTGGCATTGGTCACCAGGTAATTATCACCTGGTATGTACTGTCCAGGGTCCACAAAGCTAGGCGTCACCATAGTGACACTGGCACATGTGTCCCTGTATGCTTGAGCCACTTTTTCGTTAATTAAAGGTGTCTGTCTGTACTTGCCCAAATTATTGAGACTGACAGTAGGGGAGAAATCAATCTCCCCATCACAGATCAGAACAGCCTGTGTGGGGACTCTGACTAGGTCAGAATCTCCATCAGTTCCCAAGGTGATACCCACTACCCCCTTAGTCTGTGGTCCAACACTGCCAGCTGTACTAGTGGGTGCAGGTGCCTTAGGGGCTGCAGTGTTGGTGGCTCCACCCTTTTTACAATCACTTGTCAGTGAGTGGTGTTTTTGCAAAAGCTACACCAGGGTTTTCTTTGACCTTCTTTCTTCTTCTTCTTGGAAGTTTGGGACCCACCCTCAGTATTAGTTTGGGGCCCTGTTGAAGACTTCTGGTCTTTAGCTTTCTGCTCCCCACCCTTCTGGTCTGTTTTCTTTTGGTCACCACCCTGGTTCTGGTTCTGGTTCTTTTGCTTAACTCTGGTTCTAACCCATTTGTCTGCCCTCTTTCCCAATTCTTGGGGAGAGGTTAGATCTGAGTCAACCAAATGTTGATGCAACTGCTGGTTCTGACAGTTATTTAAAATCTGTTCTCTCATAAGCAAATTGTACAATCCTTCATAGTCTGTAACCTTACTTCCCAGCAACCAGCCCTCCAGAGCCTTAGTGGCACATTCAACAAATTCAGACCAGTCCTGAGTCTGTGTCTTCTGGGTATCTCTGAACATTAACCTGTACTGTTCAGTGGTTAAGCCTAACCCATCAATCAGAGCACTCTTCAGGACCAGGTAGTTTCTAGAATCCCCATCACTAACTGTGAGGAGTCTGTCTCGGCCTCTACCTTCAAAGGAGAGCCACAAGATTGCTGCCCACTGCTCCTGAGGGACCTGCTGTACTTTGCAAGCTCTCTCAAGTGCAGTCATCCACTTGTGGATATCATCCCCAACTTTGTAGGGGGGCACAATCTTACTCAGGTTTCTATTGTCATAGGACCTGTCTTTATCCTTAGGGATAGTGCTGCCACCAGTGGAATCTAATCCACTCTCTCTAGGCTGCCTTGCTCTAGCAAGTTTCTCTTTGGCCAGGGCAACTTCTAATTCTTGTCTCTGGATCCTAAGTTCAGCCTCTCTCATTTTGGCCTCATGTTCCCTTCTCTGAGGGCTAGTCAACTCCCTTCTGGAGTTGCCATGAGAACCTTTAGAAACATGTGAAGTATTGGACTCACCTGAGTGATTCCTCCTCCTCCTATGCTCCATGTTAAGTCCATTTGGGGGTCTGAATGGGTTGGACCCACCTTCAGTCCCAAATAAGCTTAGGTTAGCCTGGATAAGCCTGCTGACTAACACCTGGCTATCTCTATCATCATCAGACTCACTTTCTTCAACCTCCTCCCCCTCTTCTTCTTCCTCAGGCTGAGTATTCCCAGTGGTCTGGTTTTCCTCATCTATCTGGACGACAGGGGCAGGGGTATCAGGGTTATCATCTTCAGTGGAGATCCTCCATCTCCAGTCCCTGAGGGGCCTGGTTTGGAGTTCCTTAGAGCTTCAGACTGGTCTAGCAGCTCTCTGAGGTGTCCTGCTGTAGGAGAAGGACCTGTTTTGATTCCTCTCATGGAACACAGTTGCCTCAGTTCCTTAAATGGAAAGGTAGCACATTTGGATGGTGCCCTTGGAGGGTCACTCTCAACAGAGATGGGTCCAGTGGATCCCTCTGCTCCAGACATTGCTCTAGTGTGGTGGATGTGTTGCAATCTACCCACACTGGTGTTTTCCTACAAAACCTATCTAGTAGTTGTAGTCAGGGTGTGCTACTCCCTATCCTCTACAACAACTAAGTTCAGTAGAACTTAAGTATATCTAGTCTTGTTTTAGTGTACCTATCAGGTACCTGTATGATCTTTCAAATGATATTTTCAAAGATTGTAATGGTAAAACAACAGCAAGCTCAAATCCCACCGCTGCCACCAATGTGAGAAGTTGGCTTGGTATATGATGCTCATTAGTTCTAGTGATCACCTTGTACCATGCCAAGCAACCCTTATGGTGCAGGTTGTAAAGTCAACCTTATAGACAAGCTATCCTAGGGGTAGCATGGACTAAGCAGTCTTAGGCTAAACTCTGTAAAGGCATGTGAAGCAAGCTGGTTTACCATACACAATCCCTTGAATACCAAATGAAAGGACACCACACAGATATATATTGAAAATATATATGAATTTATTACTACAAATATCCCTGATACTCTTTATGAGCACAGAAGCAAATGCGTTAAAACAAAACACAATTAAAATACACAAAAGTTGCACAATTTTGGATGAGCCCTAGGGGCCACCTAAACCATATACTAAAATAGTGGTATAAGAACCACTATGGGGAAAGTGAAGAGGCCTAGGGCCTGGGGAATCGCTGGAGCTGTTCGGGACTAACAGTGAAGAAGTCGGGAAAGGCCCGCGGGACTCGGGTGCAGTGTTTAAAGTGCACGCACTCACCAATGCAAAGTCTATGGTGCGTAAAAAGTACAAAGTTAGTTAGAAAGGAACCTTCCGAGTGACCTAGAAGGATGAAACTTCAGACACAGACACTAGAGGTGTGTACCAGTGTGGGAACACCGGCGGAGCTGAGTTACCTCACCCACAGGAAGCGGGTGCATAGGGTCGAAGTAGTGTCGGGTTTCGTCACGCAGGTCGATGGGGCTTGGAGCTGAAGATGCTGCAGGCGGCTCGAGGTGAAGAGTTCCGGTGGATCCAAGGGTGGATCTGAAGAGGTGAAGACCTGAAAGCAGAGGGGACAATGTTCAAAGTCACTAGCCAGTGACTACCGTGGAACCAGAGTGGAACCAGGCGATGTCGGGTGCAAACAGGCGTCGAGATGTAGCTTCTCTCTGCAGCCACGTGGACACGAGGGGTTGAAGACGTCCAGGAGTCGGTCACGAGCTGTCCCACACAGGCTTCTCGCTGTTGGCGGTGTCGGCAACTTGATTGAAGCAAACAGGCCTTGGCTAATGCAAGCCACGCAGGAATCAAAAAAAGGCTTGTTACTCGGACCAGCAAGGTCAGAGCAGGGGCTCCTTTTTACAGGAGCAAGGGCAAGTCTAGAGCAACCAGACCCGCAGTGAAAGTTGTAGGTTTCTTTGCCAAGATGGCCACTAGCCGCGTGGCAATTGGACGGTTAGGCGCGTCAAGTGGCACGATGCAAAAGGGCCCCACGCAGATCGTGGAGATGCTGGGGGGCTGATCTTCGGTGCAACGGTTGCTCGAGGTTGGGGCTTCTCAAACCCCAAAGCACAGCATCGAGGGTGCCTCTGATGCTGGGCAGTCAGCGTCTCGGGGGTCTTCCAAGATGTCCGGTCCCACGTCTCTCGGTGCCTCCACGGGTCCCGTCTTTGCAGGGACTGTGGATCGGGCTGTGAGAAGTCTGGGAGTCTGGGTCTTGTCAGGCTCTGGGCTCGGGCTTTGGTGGGAGGCGGCGGCAAAACAGATGTCGAGTTGCTGGTTGGTGCCTGTGTTCCCAGGGTGGTCACTCCTTGGCCACAAGGGAGATTCTCTTCCGTCTTCTGTGCAGCAGAATGTCGAAGTCCAGCCTTCTTCTGTATTTCAAGTTGATTCAGGATGATCTGAAGTCTCAGGACACAGCTCCCACTCTTATTCGAATCTGGGGGGCCGGATCACCTACTAGGTCCCTCCTCTGGGTGGAACCAGGAAGGGGGGTGGTTACACCCCCTTTCCTTTGTCCAGTTTCGCGCCAGGACTGGGGCTGGAAAGCCCCAGCACCGGTTTGAACTGGCCTATGCACAGGGACACCTTGTGTGCCCCAGGCATGTCTGATTCTATTCAGCCCTGTCCTACCCAATACACAAAATCCTGTCTGGAGTGGTGCTAGCACCTCCCCAGGCAGGAAACCCTTTGTCCAAGCTGCCCTCGCTGGAAGGACTCCCAGCAGCAGGAGGTCAGACTTGTGTCTGTGGTGGCAGCATCCATTTTGTGATGCTAAGGCTCTGTTTAACTTTAACCGGGGTTCAGGCTAGGTACATGTCGTGTCCCTCTAGAAGGGTGGAATGCTACCCCCGTCGCCAGAACTGGTGAGAGGGTAGTATTCCAATTCGTATGACACCTTACTCGACATGTTTTGATAAAGCCAAACCTAAGATAGCATTTAACCGCGAGGTTCATAATGCACTTAAGAGTATATGGTATGGCAATATCATGAAACAGCTAAAGGACATGGTTCCGAAAGCTGCAGACAGGCTCAGCTCATGCCAGAGCACCATCTCACATATTTCCAAGCACTCTGCCTCCAGGATTGATGAGGCCTTCCATAGGAGTGACTGATAGGAACATATGTGTCCATTTTAGGTTAGGTATAGGCATACTACACCTACGTAAGGGGTGGTTACACCGACTTACCCCAGCTGAGTGATCAGCCAGTTGTGTCAAATATGGAGGCCAGGCCAGGGGTGGCACAATACATGCTGCAGCCCCTGGTAGGCCTTCGAAGCACCTATGCCCTGGGTACCTGGGTACACTGTTACAGGGGCCAATAAGGTGAACCAGTTCCAATATCGTTATGCACCTAAAGTACGTGGGCTACAATTTAGATAGAGAACAGCAGGCTGTGGGTCTGATTAGCAGGCCCACAGCCACATTAAGTCATAAACCAGTGAAGCAAAAAGCAAAAATTTGGGGTGACCATAGGATAGCAGACCCTACTCTCCTACAATGCGCACATGCTAAAGATGTATTGTTTCAATTGGTATGCGCCACTCTTGCCATCCTCAGGCAAAGCGGCAATGATCCTGCAGGAAAAATATGTAAAATGCCTGCCGAAAGGAAAGGAGATTAGAAGCGATGTGGAGAGAGGGGGGGGTGCTATGGCAAACAGAAGGAAATGACAGGGAAGGCGAGGGCCTGAGGCAACTGAAAAGTTGAAGGAGAAAAGAAGATGGAACGGAGTTAGGAATACAGGAAGGCTAATGGAGGTAGATAGGAGTAATGCAGTGCTTACTTTGTAAAACAAGCTCTCGGCATTGCTGTGGCGGGGGGGGGGTGGGGGAGCGGAGCGGGAGCGCATTCCTGTGAAGTCTGAAGCGGTGGGCTGGGGAGCAGCAGCTTTGAAGTCTGATGCGAGGCACAGACAAATGGTGGTTTGTGACGTGGCTGGTTTGTGCATGCGCATAGGTCACATGAACTGTGGCTAATCTGCCGTTGGAAAAAAACACACAAGAGATTCAGGAGAGAAAAATACGCAAATACAAGAGGGACACAATAGATTACAAGCTAGGCGAGGTGTACACTTGGGCAGAAGTGTATGCCCGCCGACGCCAACCTAAGGCTTATAATCCCTACTCTGCCACAGAAACCTCTTCATCTGATAATGAGGCACAATCGAATAAACAACCTCCGAGAGTCACTACTACACTGGAGAATGTTGCTACCTCTGAACCTGCGGTTCCATTTTTAGAAGGGGGCCGAGAGGCACAGGAAGATCCCGGCGGGGAAAAAATAGTAGAAAAAACAAAAGAGCCAGAGAAAAAGAAGGTCAAGAAACGATGAACGAATTCAACAATATAGTTATTAACATTTCATCACAGACATTTACTGAATTGGAAATTAAGACACTACAAAAAGGCCAATCGTTTGTACATACCACTAACTCTAACACTCTTGAATTAGAAGTGAGTTTTTTCAAATTGATGAGAAACATCAGACTCCGTCAATATTTTGAGAACATAATCACAGTTGAGACTCCACCTGATACCACCTTGTTGGACCTACGCCCACACAGCACATTTATGGCTCCTATCAGTCACAAGTTGATCGATACTTTTGAGAACTTGGTGAAACAAGACATTACAACTTTACAGTTTCAAACTAAGCTGAAACACAGTAACTTGACGATTAAGGAAAGATCTCTATTGAAAAAAATGGCTGAGAATAAAGACATCGTGTGTCAAAATGCAGATAAAGGTGGCGCTTTCGTTATAATGGACAGCGAATTTTATTATCAACAGGTACACCAACACGTAACGGATATCACCACCTATGCACCATTAGACACGAACCCAACAGAAGAATTCAAACAAACACTGGGAACCATTCTTCAGAAGGCTCTTGAAGACAACGTGATTACGGAAAAAAACAAACGGTATTTGACCCAGGAACATCCAAAAACTCCTACACTATACATGTTACCGAAGGTCCATAAGGACCTACACAGACCTCCATTTAGACCAATAGTCTCCACGAGAGGCAGTATTCACGAGCCTGTTGGTAAGCTGTTGGATAAACACCTACAACCCTTGGTGGTTAAAACCCCTACATACATACGAGATACCACTCAATTTCTGAGTAAACTCGATAATCTGGTGCTATCTAACAGTGAGGAATACAGGTTATGTACTGTTGACCTCAAATCGTTATATACGTCCATCCCGCACGATCTAGGGATAGAAGTGACAGAAAATGCAATTTTGAATTCTGACATTGACCCGACACTCCAACCGTTTTTGATGGAATTATTAGGGTTCACCCTGTATCAAAGTTACTTCACCTGGAGAGATACCTGCTACCTACAACTTAACGGGACCTCAATGGGCAACTGTGCTGCCCCAGTTTACGCGAACCTAATCATGCATTTTTTCGAACAGAACAACATCTTGAACCTACCTCAATGGAAACACTCCGGTAGACTGTATATCCGATATATAGATGACATTTTCCTATTATGGTCTGGATCAGAAAGGGAACTTCTGCAATTCTTACAAGGCCTGAACAACATCAATGACCGTGTTCAATTTACATGGACCTACGATCGGAGCACTGCACACTATCTTGATGTACAAGTAACATTGGAGAACATGAAATTCCAAACTACCTTATACAGGAAAGATACTGACCGCAACAGTACCCTTCTATACTCGAGTTTTCACAGGCAGAATCTAAGAAATAATCTTCCTTTATCCCAACTCATGAGAGTCAAACGCATTATTTCGGATGAAACTGAGTGCAAAAAACAAATCAACAACATGTGCCAACGATTTAAAGACCGTGGATACCCTGACAAGATAGTGAACAATGCCAAATCAAAATGTGAATTGATGAAGAGAGAAGATTTACTTAAATTGAAACCCAAGATTGATCAAAAACGAATGACAGTGGTTTCCAAATATTCCACTTTGAGTAATAAATATTGACGCATTATCTTAAAACACTGGCCACTATTGAGTAAAGAATCGGATTTCAGGGGATTATTTGAACAAATACCAATTTTTGCCTATACACGAGGTCCGAACATTAAAGAACTGTTAACTCATCCCAAGATTGAATGTTCACCCCCAAGGTATAAAGGACTGCAACCATGTTACAATTGCAGTAATTGCAATAATGTAATAAAAGGCAACATCTTACATCACCCCATGAAAGGTCACAAAATTAAACTGAAAGTCAACGCAACTTGCAATACATCAAATGTCATTTATCTACTAAAGTGCCCCTGTGGCCTGTGTTATGTTGGACATACTGAAAGGAAGATAAGAACCAGAATTTTGGAACATAAGAGTAACATAAGAACCGGCAATATGAAATCTACCGTGGCCACGCACTTTTTGAAATACAGACACAACATAGCACAACTACAATTCATGATACTTGAGAATGTTGTCAATACTGAGGGCTTCAACCCCAAGAACAAATTGCTCCGAAGAGAAAACTTTTGGATACGTTTTCTGAGCACGATGCAGCCCACAGGGCTAAATGACCGTATGGAATTTCTGTGCTATCTTTGAATTGATTTATGATGCTCTAGTATTAACTGTCAATGATTTTTCTAGACATAATGTGTATTATTGTTTACCCTTTTTTCTTCAGAATCGTACTTGCACATTTGACACTGTGTCTATCTGTTCTTTCAAACTCACTGGATACCTTCGTAGACATTTTTCATTTTTGTCTTTAATGTTGACCATTTACTTGCACAATATTGCCATTTTACCATGTCTTTTGTTTCTGAATGGCTGTCATACTCAACGTTATCTGTGCCTTTTTACGAATCTTTTTACCGTACCAAAATGGTCCCCATATTGGTAGACTCTTTGCTGGTCCCTTTTGGATATTTACCACCACGCACTCGGCGTGCTTTATTTATCATGAACACTGGTTCCCTCGGACCGTAAACGCCGGCGGGAACTCGAGATTAATGGTGTGCTAACACTACATTTCCAGTTAGTACTAATTTGTTCACATTTCGGACTACTTCACCGCGTTTGTAATAATGGTACAGACACTTTGTGGTTGGAATTAATGGTCGATACAAAGTGTATGTTTCTACTTTTTACCCCCAATTTTGATATATAGGAGCGAGCAACATTGCTCGTTTTCACCTGGTTGAGCATGGGTGTTGGTTTCTTCTTTTTTTCGGCACTTTGTTTTCTTTCAACAAACCGTAGTCTCATATTTGCACCATAGAAGTTAATCTTTACAAGCACTAAATATGCACGGAATTCTAGGACCCACATTTGAACTGCATTATGTCTTTCACGAGCACTTGGAACACGTGGAACTTATAGTAGTAATAATTCAGATACATGGAAGCATTTTTGGTTGATCTTATGAACAGGAGAAATCTCCCTGAAAACAGTCAGTTTTTCATTTTTTTCTTGGAGCATTCCCCTGATGAAGGGCTGGACGAGCCCGAAATGCATAGGGATGTGGAAAGAAATATTTGCAAATACATTTATTGATGTTTGAAGAGTACATCCACTGTACAGATGAATATTGTGATACTATGAAAAAGAGTTAATCACCATTACAAAAAATTCTTTTGGAATTAACTTTGTGTTTGTTTGAACTCATTTATACCTACGGGTACTCATAAAGTGGTGCACTGGGGGACAACTCCCATTGGGAATTGCTTCATACAATCTGCCGTTTTGGCAGACTTTTCGGACCGCTTACTAGAAATCTCGACAAACAAGCATTGCTAAAGCAATGCTTTAGGTCAAGACCTAACAAAAACACAAACAAGTAGCGACGGGCGGGTGGGGGTGGTGGGGGAGGAAACAGAGGGTGGGTGGCAGTGGGGGGACGACGGTGGGATGAAAGACATGCATCATGCACTGACACAAGCATGAAGTGATACAATTAACAAAAAGAGTTCCCCAAATAACAGTTACGCTATCTAGCATAACAAAACTGTACTTGGTCGGTGCTGCACGGAACTGACACTGGCTGCCAAAACCAATTACGCGGCAGCAAAGAAGACCGACATTGCACTGGATAAATGGTAAGTAGCAGGCGGGAGCTACCTTGTTTACTAAATACTACAGGTCTTGCCGACAGCGCATGCACGCTGCCTAGGCTCGACCTAAAAAGGGCTACATAGCCATGCCTATGTGTCAATCTAAGTTCAGCAAGACAACTTGTCACATGTTGAAAATGGGTTCCATTTACTAAGCAAATAGCCATGCTAATTTAAGTAAACTAATCAAATCAATCAGTCAATCAATCATCCGTGAGGGTCTCAACACGGTTGGGGGGAGATGGCTCCAAATAAGCCGAAGAGCCAGATCTTGAGGTCTTTCCTGAACATCTGCAGGGTCGGGGAGCGTCTGATGTTCACGGGGGAGCTTGTTCCAGGTCTTGGCTGCGATGTAGGAGAAGGCTCTTCCTCCAGTTTTGTTTCTGCGGATGCTGGGGACCTCTGCCAGGGCAAGGTCGGCGGAGTGGTGTTTCGCTTGGGTGCGTGGAAGGAAACTCTCTCGATGAGGTATTTGGGTCTGATGTTGTTGAGGGCTTTGTAGACATGGGTGAGGTGTTTGAAAGTGACTCTCTTCTTGATGGAGAGCCAGTGAAGGCCTCTTAGGTGTTGGGTCATGTGCTCATGCCGTGGAGTCCTGAGGACGAGTCTGGCTGTGGCGTTCTGGATGGTTTGGAGTCTGTGTAGAAGAGTTCTGTTGATTCTGGCATAGAGGGCGTTGCCGTAGTGAAGTCTGCTGGTTATGAGTGCGTGGGTGGTGGTCCTTTACAGTCGGAGGGTACCCATTTGAAGGAATTATGGAGGATGCGAAGGCAGTTGAAACTGGTGGAGGCAACAGCGTTGATCTGGCGGTTCATGGAGAGGGAGGAGTCGAGGATGATGCCGAGGTTCCGGGCGTGGTCAGTGGGGGTGGGTGGGCCTCCTGAGGGCAGAAAATGTAATGTAGGCAAGCAAGGACATCATAGGTGAGAAAAGGACACGTTTGTTGTCAGTGTCAAACATATTGGCACTGTTACTACCTATATAGGGCTTAATGTATGCAATTTATCTTATTATAAGTTTGATACCTTGCGTACATATTGAGTGTTAAAATCATTCTAAAGTACTTATCATAATAATCTTCTGCCTAAACATGAAAGTTAGGATGTTGATGCGTTGTATGTTTCACACCATGTACAATGGCTGCAATGACACATGGAAGTTGTACATACATGTATAAGGCAATGGTCAACAATACCTAAGATATATCTGTTAAAAGTTACAGAAATTAGTATGAGTTTTCCTGCATACATAACACACATAGTTAGTTATGTCTAAGTAACAATGTACCAAATCACTACCTGTTGGCATTTTTCACTTTTCAGGTGACCAAGGATATGGTTTGCAGCCATGGCTCAAGACCCCATTTCAAAAGTCACAGACAGAGGGCCAAAAAAAGTAAAACTCCGCTCTGACCACAACTCAGAATGTCGTTGAGGGAATGTTTCCCCTGCCTGGATAAATCAGGGGGAAGACTCCTGTACTCGCTTCCTATGGTCTGCAAGATCATCTTAGTATGTGCAGTATTGCATAACAGCTGTTTAAAAACAAATGTGCCGTGGGACAATTAGACTGAAAGCCTACATGAACTGGACCAGAATGATAAAAATTATGCCGACACAGAACAGACAATGGCAGGTCTGTGGAGACAGGACCATATAGTGGCTAATTTATTTTCTCATTAAGATGAAAATAATGTTAATAATGACAGAAACTATGTCTACTTATCATCCAATAAATATTTGTTTTGAACTCCTACATTGTGTGGTGTTTATGTGCTTGTCATACATATATAATCACTCACATCTTTCTGAGCTGTTGATAAACACAGGGGCATATCTCCAACCAAGAACAATCAATGCAGCAAGCCAATGTGATGCAGTGCACTGCATAAAAAGAGAGGGTAGGATTGTCTCATATCTAGATAGATATGGGCCATTCCTGTCTCACCTCTCTTAAGCGGTGCAGTTCAACACAGCAACCTGTCTTGCTGTGTCTGCTGCATTGAAGTATGTTAAATGTGGAAATCACTGTTCGATGGATCACAAATCCCCCAATAAATGATTCCCTGAGGCAACCTTCAGAGTGGTGTGTATTTCCCATATGGACTAGCATTCAGAGTGGCAGCACTTTGCTGGTACAAAATTTTGCAGAAGATATCACCACAGATAATGGGAGACATCTGTCATGGTTAAAGGCTTAGTCTCAGGTGTAGAGATTGCATTCATGCATGTATGGGGGGCCAAAAAACAGCACACTTGTAACACCTTTCCAGGCCTGCTTTGTGTGAGGTCTACATTTGCCCGCACTTGATACAATACATATTTACCATGCTTTGTAGAGCAATGCAAGGAGGCTCATAGGCCAGTGTCAAAACATACTAAACTGCCGAAGTAGCAATGCGAGGTATTTATGTGAAAAGTGGGACATGGGAGATGTTTGCCAACCATCACACCAGTTCAGGAATGCAGAGATATGTGATTATGGATGTCGTAATGCAAGCACAAATGGTTGTGGACATACACAAATATTTGAAATATGGTTCAAGGTGGTGTTGGATAGGACATTTCCTGTGCATGGTAGAAGTTGTAGATCACTAACGATGGTATATTACCAGGGAGGAACATGGAATATGCTTGGGTGCCATGACATAGCCTCAGCCATGGATTGCAGTCTTGTTGGACCTGGAGGGCCACTCAAAGCCCTACCCTCATAGTTGTGGGACGGTACTGCCTTCTTTACTGAAATGTGTTGTGCACATCCTGTTTTAAGTAATTCTTTGTAACATAACAGGCATCCATCCACCATAGTTATTGTAATCATTTACTTCTCAGAGACAACATGTACGAACTAGTGTATTTTCAACAGGCTTCGGACATAATGGCTTTCCCGGCGGACATAATTGAAAGGTACTTTTACCAATTAATTGGTTTCATTTTACATCGTTCTCGCTCATTCATTTTTTATATATTGATCACTATGCAGGCCATGCTCCTGTAATATTTTCTCATGAAGATTTTCCATATCAGTTGACACAGTTGTATTATTTCAAGTAAGTGACTTTTTTCCATGATCACCATAGTGCGGCTTTAGGCTCAATTCAGTGATTTTAGTTCATGGCACGTCAGGACTATTTTACAAGCTAGTGAGCCATTTGCAATTCTTTCTTATTTTTCTCATCTTTTGTTCACAACGCAACTTTCAATGTTCCTGCACTCTTTTTTCAACCAAGTGACAGTATCATTTCTGATCTTTGTTTAAGTCACTAGAAATTACTTTGTTGGGTAGGAGACAGACTTGTCGTATACAATCTCATAGCTCTGTTGAATCAACCTGCAATTATTCATCCTCCAGACAGCACTAAGTAACAATTTTTCACATTAATTAATGCACAGATAGTGCATGAGTATATTGTTGGAATTTAATGCGTTATTGCTCCATCACTTATTCTTTACATTGTAATATATTAGCATTCATGTAGCTATTTTGTAATAATCACTTTTGCATACATGGGTAATTAATCCCAGCAAATATTGTGTGAGTTAAGGTTAGTATCTGTGCCGCCATTTTCTTCCCATGCAGCCACCATTTTGCTCTAGGATTGAAAGTAAGCTTTTGTGTCATGTTGCTTGCCTCAGCAGAAAGCTGCTGGGATGCATTTGCATCTCCAAGGGAAGGCCTCACTGAAGTATGAACAGTTGTTCATTAGTGCATATCTTTCCCCTGAGACGGAAGCCTGCTCCCACTGGCCCAGCTGCAGGCACAGACAGAATACCCTTGCCAGGGAGATAGTGTGTGCCCAGTCTCTGACTCTTAGTTAATCTTTGTGTGCCCCTTTTGTTTCTAGCTGCCTTCTGTGGAAAGTTAATGGGTGGGTGTGTTTTGTGCCCATGCTGAAATGTATAATTGTCACCTTTATGCTTGTGAAAGCCAGTTCCTCGGCCGTCCTTGTTAGAAAGCGATCCCGGGGGAGGCAGAAGATGTCTGACTGACCACCCCTAGGTCCACCCATCCGTCGAGAAGTAGCCGAGCGTTATCGAGAGGCCTCCTGGGTGAGGGTCCTCTCCTAGGATCGTACAGCAGGGTAACCACAACACTACAAACGGACACCACACCAGAGGTTGAGTTCTTAGGCTTTATCAAGAATAAAGGTTGCTGGGTCTCAGCGGTATATACAGGCAGATCGAGGGATCTATAGAGTCTCGTAAAAGGGACAGGGTAGCGGGACAGTCTCGGTATGGATACAGGAAGGGATACCCTGCGCACAGCTCTCAATCCTCGAGCCGGGGGTTCCGAGAGGTCGAGCCGCGGCAGCGCCAGCAGGACTCGACAGGTGGTCTTAACGGAGAGGAGGCCGCGGCAGCGCCAGCAGGCCCTCAAGATGGTTCAGCCGCGGCAGCGCCAGCAGGCTCTCACGATGGTTCAGCCGCGGCAGCGCCAGCAGGCTCTCAAGGTGGTTCAGCCGCGGCAGCGCCATCAGGCTCTCAAGATGATTCAGCCGCGGCAGCGCCAGCAGGCTCTCAAGATGGTGCAGCAAAGGTGGGCCGCAGCAGCGCCAGCAGGCTCTCAGGGTCTCTTCAGGTTACAGGCAAGGAGTTCTTCTGGTGTCGGCCGTGACAGCGTCAGCAGGGCTTCCAGTCCAGGATACAACTAGCGTCCTAATCCAGGGCTGGCCCAGATATAGGACTGGAGTCCTTTGATGTCCGGACCCTCGCGCCTGGGGGTCAGAGGGGCCGGGATGATGGTGTCCAGATGCCCAGCAGGGGGGTGGAGCCAGCACCCAGGGAGGCCGGAGGGCGATCGAAACCAGGCGCCCGGGGACGGCTGGAGGGCCATCGAAACACCCTTTTCTCCGGGATCTGTCGAGTAACCACTCGACCACCTGGGTGGATCTTGGTGCCTCGATGTCTGGGCTTCGCTGGGGCCTGGGCCGGGGCCGAGGCCACGTGGTCGTGACGTGGTGGGCCCAAGATGGAGTCAGGCGCGGCCTCGTGCTTAGGTCGTGAGGGGCCCATGATGGAGCCAGGCCGGTAGTGGGGGTCCGGGATGGTGACCGGACCAACAATGTTGGGACGTGCAGTGTCGGGCAAAAGGGCTGCCCGATGCTGGGTGGAGGGCCGATGTCGTCCTGGGCCCGCCACCTGCTGGTGGGGTAGGACCACGCCATGTGGCCGGGTCCAACACGCGTCCCCCCCAGCTGAAGGCAGGGGAGAGTCACCCATCTTCTTGGGGATTCTCCTCGCCGAGGCGGAAGAATCGGGACAGGCCGTCAGCATTGGCGTGGTCGTTGCCGGGGCGATGCTCCGCAGTGAAGTCCATCCCTTGCAGGGAGATGGACCATCGCAACAGTTTCGGGTTTTCTCCCCGCATCTGCATCAACCACCGCAGGGGCCTGTGGTCGGTCTGGACCCGGAAGTGGGTGCCGAAGATGTAGGGTCGGAGCTCCTTTAGTGCCCACACGACGGCGAAGGCTTCCCTCTCGATGGTGCTCCAGCGCTGTTCTCTGGCCAGCAGCCGCCGGCTGATGAAGGCAACGGGAAGGTCGATTCCCTCAGGGTTCACTTGTGAGAGGACCGCCACAATGCCATGTTCCGAGGCGTTGGTTTGGACCACAAACTCTCGTCTGTAGTGGGGGGACTGGAGCACAGGGGCGGTGCACATGGCAGTCTTTAGAGCCTCGAAGGCTGTTTGGCACTCCGGGGTCCAGCGCACCTTTTGGGGTAGCCTCTTGGAGGTCAGTTCTGTGAGGGGCCCCACAATGCGTCCATAGTCTTTTATGAAGCGCCGATAGTATCCTGTGAGCCCCAGGAAGGCTCGGACGGCCGTTTGGGTGATCGGGGGCTCCTAGACCCGGATGGCGTCAATCTTTGGCTGGAGGGGAGCCACCAGGCCGCTCCCCACTTGGTGTCCCAGATACGTCACGGACCCTTGGCCGTTCTGGCACTTGCTGGCCTTTATTGTTAGTCCGGCCTGTCGGAGGGCCGACAGGACCTCCCGGAGGTGGGTCAGGTGCTCACCCCAGTGGCGGCTGTACACCGCAATGTCGTCGAGATAGGCGGCACTGAATTCTTCTAGTCCGGCCAGTACCCGGTTCACGAGTCTCTGGAAGGTGGCCGGGGCTTTTTTCATGCCGAAGGGCATCACTTTGAAGTGGTAGTGGCCATCAGGGGTCGAGAAGGCCGATCGCTCTTGTGCTCCAGGGGTGAGGCCGATCTGCCAATACCCCGCCGTGAGGTCGAAGATGCTGAGATATTTGGCGGCCCCCAGGCGATCGATCAGTTCATCCGCCCGGGGGATGGGATGGGCGTCGGTCCGGGTGACTGCATTCAGCCCCCGGTAGTTAACACAGAACCGGAGCTCCGGGGGTGTGCCAGGGACGGTGGCTTTGGGGACCAGGACAACCGGACTGGCCCAGGGACTGTCGGAGGGTTCGACTACCCCCAGAGCTAGCATCTTGGCCACTTCGGATTGAATGCAGGCCCGAACTCGGTCGGGCACTCGGAAAGCTCGGTGTCTTACAGGCGGGTTGTCTCCGGTGTCCACATCGTGGACACACCACCGGGTGACTCCAGGGGTGAGGGAAAACAGGTCTGCAAATTGCCCCAGCAGCTCCCGGCAGTCTTGGTGCTGTTCGGGGGTCAGGGTAGAGGAGAGCGTGACCCCTTCGACGGAGCCGTCTTTCTCGGTGATGCTCATGAGATCTGGTACGGGTTCGGAGTCGTCTTCAGCTCCGTCATCGGTCGCTAGCAGCAGACTTAGTTCCGTGCGGGCGAAGTGTGGCTTGAGCCGGTTAGCGTGCAGAACCCGGAGGGGGTTCCGGGGGGATTCCAGGTCCACCAGGTAAGTGACGGGGCTCGTGCGCCCCACCACTTTGAAGGGCCCCGTCCATTTGTCCTGGAGGGCGCAAGGTTCAACCGGGGACATGACCCAGACTTGCTGGCCGGGCTCGAATTCGATGGATGAGGCGTTCTGGTCATACCAGCGTTTCATCTCCTCCTGACTGGCCTCGAGAAGTTCCCGGAACTTCCGAGTCTGGTTGCGGAGTGTCAGGAGGTACTGGTAGACATCTGGTGGGGCACCTCGGACAGCCGTCTCCCAGCCTTCTTTGACCAGGCTGAGGGGGCCTCGGACCGGGTGCCCATACAATAGTTCAAAGGGGCTGAACCCCAGGGACTTCTAGGGTACCTCTCGATACGCAAACAGGAGGCAGGGCAGCAGGACGTCCCATCTGCGTCGTAGGGGCTCGTCTAAGCCTTTGATCATCCCCTTCAGTGTTCGGTTAAACCGTTCTACAAGTCCATTTCCTTGGGGTGATACAGGGTGGTGAACTTATATGTGACCCCGCACTGTTGCCACAGGGATCGCATATGCTTGGAGATAAAGTTTGTACCCCGATCACTCACGACTTCTCGGGGGAAGCCGACTCTGGAGAAGATCCCCATCAGCGCTCGGCCTACTACTGGGGCCGTGATGGTCCGGAGGGGGATGGCCTCAGGATAGCGGGTGGCATGGTCCACCAGAACGAGGATGAAGCGGTGCCCCTGAGAGGTGCGGGGTTCCAAGGGTCCCACAATGTCGATCCCCACTCTCTCGAAGGGGGTGGTGACCACAGGAAAGGGCTGGAGTGGGGCCTTGACTTTTCCCCCGCTCTTCCCGCTGGCTTGACACGTCGGACAGGATCGGCAGTGGTTGTGCACATCGTTGCGCATCTTCGGCCAGTAGAAATGGGTCACCAGGCGGCTGTAAGTTTTATCCTGCCCCAGGTGCCCGGCGAGGGGCACGTCGTGTGCCAAGTTCAAGAGGAAGTCTCTGAAACGGAGGGGAACGACCAGTACTCGGCTGGCCCCTAGTTCGGCAACTTTCTGCTCACTGTAGAGAAGGTCGTGGTCCCAATAGACCCAGTGGGACCCCGAGGGGCCTCCAGCGGCTTGAGTGGCAGCTTGTTGTCGGATTCCCTCATGGGAGGGACAGGTTTTCTGTTCCTGCCGGAATTGTTCGCGGGTGGGGCCACCTTCTTGGCGCCATTGAGCTAGTTCTGGAAGGTGGCCGAGCTCGTTGAGGTCTTCATGGTTGGGCCCCTGAGGGCCAGGTTCAAGGTCGGCGTCCTCGGGGACGGCGGGCGGTGGTGGTGCGGGCCACTCTGGTTCCTCGGTCGGAGCATCCTCCGGTGGGGCGAAGGCTCGGGCGGACATGGAGCGGGTGGTCGCACAGACCCACTCTGGAAGGCCTAGCATCCCCAGATGCTCTCTCCGCTCGACGCTGGACAAGGGGGAACTTTCCAGGTCGTTCCCGAGGAGGCAGTCCACAGGGGCATCGTCCCGGATGGTCACCTTCAGTATACCCGACACCCCTCCCCATTCGAAGGGGATGCGGGCCATCTGACACAAACTCTCGGAGTTGTCCGCCGTCCGCACCGGGCACATGATATTGGGGAGAACTTGCTCTGGGGTCACCAAGTGGCGTCGGACCGCTGTTACACTGGCTCCAGTGTCTCGGAGGGCTTCGGCCCGGCGGCCTTTGATGGTGACCCATTGGCGATATTTCTGGGTGTTGCCTGGAATCGGGTCTCGGGGGACCATGTCTCGATCACCCAGGCATGCCAAGATCATGGCGGCGGGCTCCCACTCAGCCTGTTCGTGGTCGTTGTCGTCTTCCTCGCCTCTTTCTTCCCCCAGGGTAGCGGCCGCGATCTGGCGGTTGGGAGGACCGGTGGTGCCGGGTCGCTGGTTCATCGGGCAGAGGGGGTCATTCGCGTAGTGACCCTGTCGCTGGCATCTGTGGCACGTCACATTCGGGCGGGGCCCGGGTCGGGCTAGGGGAACCCCCCTTCGGCCCAGGGCTGGTGAAGTGGAGGTAGGGGAGGACCCCGTGGGGGTGTCTCGTCCCCTGCTCTGGCCTCCTCCGCCGCCCCGTGGTCGGTGGATCCCCGGGGATCCCCGGCCGTAGTCTCCCATCGGACTCCGGGGGACTCGGGTGCTCACCCATCTATCCGCCTCGACAGCGAGTTTTCGGGTCTCAGTCAGTTTGCTGTCAAGGAGGTGCTGCCGGAGTTCGATGAAGCAGCTGTTGGACAAATGTTCCCATATAATGAGGTCGACCAACTGCTGGTAGGTGGTGACCTTGCTGCCTTTGATCCACCCCTCGAAGGCTCTGCTGTAAAAGTTCACGTATTCCACCCAAGTGGTACCGGGTATTTTTTTACAGTCTCGGAATTGCTGCCGGTACATCTCGGGGGTGAGTCCATAGCGAGTGAGGAGAGCGGTTTTCATGTGCTCGTACGAGGTCATCTCGGCGCCGGGGAGCTCTAGCAGGGCGTCTCTCCCCTCATTGACGAACTTCCCCCACAGGCCGGCGCCCCAGTCCTTGAGGGGTACTCGATGGGCGGTCATGGCGACCTCGTAGGCTTTGAACCACTGTTGGATGTCGTCGTTCTTGTAATATTCCTTGACGACATCCTTGGGTATGTGCACCTTTGTGTCCAAGGGCGGGGGCGAGGCCTTGCCCCCGGAGTCGTTGGCATCATTCGTTTTGGCCTTGAGTTCTAGTTCTTTTAGGCCGCGCTCATGCTCGAGCATGAGTTTCTTTTCATCGAGGTCTCTTTGTCTTCTCTTCTCTTCCAGGTCTCCTTCTAGCCGTCGTTGCTCAAGTGCGATTTTCCTTTCCTCCAGCTGTAGTTCTCCATCCAACCGGAGTCGGGCGAGCTCCAACTCGTGGAGCCGGTTCCTCTCTCGCTCTCGGGCGTCTTCGTGGGGGCTCATGCCTGGATTGGCGGGTCTCTCCCCCGCTGAGTCGTGTCGGTCTCCGGGCGTCTGCTCGGGCCCGGGTTGTCTTCATTCCGGGGTGGTGTATCATCGGTGTCCACCCATGCTTGTAGGGCTGATTTAAAGTCTTCCTTGGTGCTTAGCCCAGTGGTAGCGATGCCCAGATCTTTGCAGAATTGTTTTAATTCTTTGTGACTGTAATCTTCCATTTTTTCTTTCTGGAATTCCGTAGTCGGTCTTGTCTCTTGTGTAGTCATGGTCGTGGTGTGTTTTTCTCGGTAGCGAGTGTATCACCCTCTGTACGATCTGCGTCGGCTCGGATCCCGTCGCTTGCCACCAATGTTAGAAAGGCGATCCGGGGGGAGGCAGAAGATGTCTGACTGACCACCCGTAGGTCCACCCATCCGTCGAGAAGTAGCCGAGCGTTATCGAGAGGCCTCCTGGGTGAGGGTCCTCTCCTAGGATCGTACAGCAGGGTAACCACAACACTACAAACGGACACCATACCAGAGGTTGAGTTCTTAGGCTTTATCAAGAATAAAGGTTGCTGGGTCTCAGCGGTATATACAGGCAGATCGAGGGATCTATAGAGTCTCGTAAAAGGGACAGGGTAGCGGGACAGTCTCGGTATGGATACAGGAAGAGATACCCTGCGCACAGCTCTCAATCCTCGAGCCGGGGGTTCCGAGAGGTCGAGCCGCGGCAGCGCCAGCAGGACTCGACAGGTGGTCTTAACGGAGAGGAGGCCGCGGCAGCGCCAGCAGGCCCTCAAGATGGTTCAGCCGCGGCAGCGCCAGCAGGCTCTCAAGACGGTTCAGCCGCGGCAGCGCCAGCAGGCTCTCAAAGTGGTTCAGCTGCGGCAGCGCCAGCAGGCTCTCAAGATGATTCAGCCGCGGCAGCGCCAGCAGGCTCTCAAGATGGTTCAGCCGCGGCAGCGCCAGCAGGCTCTCAAGATGGTTCAGCCACGGCAGCGCCAGCAGGCTCTCAGGTGGTTCAGCCGCGGCAGCACCAGCAGGCTCTCAAGATGGTGCAGCAAAGGTGGGCCGCGGCAGCGCCAGCAGGCTCTCAGGGTCTCTTCAGGTTACAGGCAAGGAGTTCTTCTGGTGTCGGCCGTGACAGCGTCAGCAGGGCTTCCAGTCCAGGATACAACTAGCGTCCTAATCCAGGGCTGGCCCAGATATAGGACTGGAGTCCTTTGATGTCCGGACCCTCGCGCCTGGGGGTCAGAGGGGCCGGGATGATGGTGTCCAGACGCCCAGCAGGGGGGTGGCGCCAGCGCCCAGGGAGGCCGGAGGGCGATCGAAACCAGGCGTCCGGGGACAGCTGGAGGGCCATCGAAACACCCTTTTCTCCGGGATCTGTCGAGTGGCCACTCGACCACCTGGGTGGATCTTGGTGCCTCGATGTCTGGGCTTCGCTGGGGCCGGGGCCGAGGCCACGTGGTCGTGACGTGGTGGGCCCAAGATGGAGTCGGGCGCGGCCTTGTGCTTAGGTCCTGAGGGGCCCATGATGGAGCCAGGCCGGTAGTGGGGGTCCGGGATGGTGACCGGACCAACAATGTTGGGACGTGCAGTGTCGGGCAAAAGGGCTGCCCGATGCTGGGTGGAGGGCCGATGTCGTCCTGGGCCCGCCATGCTGGTGGGGTAGGACCACGCCATGTGGCCGGGTCCAACAGTCCTCTTAGGAGACTGGTCAGATCGGGCTCCGCTGCAGTGAAAGACTAATAAATGCTTTGGTTTGTATTCTCCTCTGTCTGACTGACTCTTCATTATTGGGAAGGCAAAGATGTGGTCATGAGTGACCCGGGTGACCCTAATCTGGTCACTTCCATCAGTTGACTCCTCCATCGGGTGTCAGATCCTCACCCGTAATCGGGTGTAAGGAGGACAGGGTTCCGTCTGATCAGATGGGCGGATCAGCATACCCTGCATGATAGAGTTTTGCACTCGCAGCTGCCCGCCAGTCTGATCGGGTGGCTCCTCGTCTAGTGGTTACCCTGGCTGGGGTCCTGAGAAGGCAAAACCCCTGGATTTGACTGTTTGGTTCGAGGAGTCAGCAGTGGAGAATAATCTTGTTTAACCTGTGTGCTCCAGGTGAGTTCATCTTGAATTCTTGGTAAGTGTGGCGCTGTCTTGTTTGAACTTGTTGGTCGGTCTGCGGACCCTTGAGATACAGACTGTTTGCAAACACTCTGCCAGGCCATTTTGAAATTTGGTCTACTCTTGAAAAGCCCTGGGGCGAGAGCCTATCTTCTTGCCTTGGTACAGTCTCTGAACTGTCTTGTCTTGGTGCAGTCTGAAGACTGACTTGTGGTTTCCTTTGCTTGACACGGTCTGAGGATAGTCTTTAAAAAAAAAAGTGCTTGAATGTGTTTTATGAGTATGGTGCACCATGAGCTGTTTTTTGTTACGGTCTGAAGACTGTCTTTTAGAAAAAGTACTTGCAATTCCTTTGCTAGACAAAATAATGAATTTGTCCCCTTGAAAATGTCTGGAATGAGCTTAATTTGGTCTCTTGTTGTCGTTGTTGCTCTGCAAATGCCCATTGGAAGGAGATCAGCTGACGCCTCCTGAAGACACTTTTAATTTTTGAAGCATGCAAAAAATAGTTTGAACAGAAATGCTAGTAAGAATATATATTTGTTTTGACATTGGAAAAGTGCAAAATACGAAAAATGCATCCTGTAATAGAAAAGAAGAGGGGTAGTCGGTTGGTGGCGCACAGATTTTACTTAGAGCTTTTCAGCTACAGACATGGACTACATTTTGAAAATGGGACTCAGAAATTCGATGCAATGCTTAAGTAGTTAACTTATAATTGATTTGAGTGAGTGTGTTTAATTTGGATTTGACCTCACAATAGAATGTGTATTTAATTTGAAAAATGTTTTGTGAACATTCAAGGTAGTGTATATTCGTGCTGAACAGACACACATTTTATAAGTGCAGTAGGAGAGATGAAATACAGGCTTGTGACTTAGTGGCATTGGAAGGTTTGCTGTTTGGCCTTGAGATAAGAATGGAATTTCTCTCGCTGGCAGAAAATACACAGCCTCATCTGCAGAAGGAAAAGGAGGGGCTGGTTTGGGCTGTTTTCAGTGGGACACGCAGAGCAGCAGACAGAGAAGTGAGAAAAGAAGGAAATGAGCTTGAAGGGAAACATCCTTTACAACGAAACTTTTACAACGCAGTGCTATTACAACGTAGGTTTTACAACGAAAACCATTACAACGCATTGCACTGGGGGGCGCTCTAGGATAGGGAATAGATTTAATTTACTATCCAACACCTTTCCTACTATCCACGGGGACTAAAGTTGGAATAGTAAAATAAACTATTCACTATCCAGCACCCCAAAGCGCTATGCGTTGTAACAGCATGCGTTGTAAAAACTGCGTTGTAACAGCATGCGTGGTAAAAGCATGCGTTGTAGTGTCATACATCCGAGCTTGAAAGGCAGATGGATAAAAAAATATATTTATGATGGAAAAGGGGGAGTTTGCTCAGAAAAAGTTGTTTGTAAGGAATGAAAGTGAGTTACAAAGTGTTGTTTTACTAGCAGAAATAAAAGGTGCTCAGGAGTTTTTCAAGCTCAGATGCTTCCTCGAAATATGGAAAATGCAAAAATGAATTTGAATAAGTTGTTCGGGGCAAATGTGAATTCTTTTCAGAAAGAAAATAAGAACAGGTTTCAACAGGTTGCTGTAATTTAAGATGAGGTTTTCTTCTCTAACATTTCTGGTACTACCAAGTCCATTGTGGCAATGGTGGAAGGTCCGGATTTTCCCACTTAGGAAAGAATATCAAAGTTGTAGGAGTTTTAAAAGAGAAAATACAAAGTCATTTTTAGAGAGGGTTGCAGCAACAATAGGTTCATTTGAGAAAGGTTCCCAAGTTGTTGTTTCTGACTCAGCCTTGACAGGAAAAGATTTGTTTTTTGTGAATTATAAAGCATAGATTACTGTCTACCAGATCATGTTAAATATCAGTTCTTAATCTGGATGTACAGTCTAACATGGCCCAACAAGAGACAGCTGTCGCATTTTTTTCATAAATGACAGTTGACATTACTCTCTGATTTTATTGCTTTAAAAATCCAGCTGTTCTTTCTATTTCTCTACTGCTTCTGCTCCTGCTATGTCACTCAGGCTGCGTTGGCTATGGCACATCTTGGTCTTTCTTTGTCTCTGCCACCTGTGGCCATTATGTTGTTAGGCCGCATTGTTATGTATTTGGGTACGGTACTTTAAATACTTGTCACCAGGGGAAGAGGTGAGAGTGAAGGTGTGTCTAGATTATAGTGGGCAGGATTTGTGTCTTGAAAAGGGAATTTGATTGTTTGTTTTTAGATTCTTTTTTGTCTGTGTTTTTGCAAAAGTGATTTGGTTGTAGACATTTGGAAGCATTTGGTCTACATTGTTTTTTTCTGTCACATATTTAACATAGTACTGTGTTATGAGTGTTTTGGTGGGTGTTTCAGACGCATTAGTTGCAGCACATGTTTTGCGCTCTCTTGCTCCGAATATTGGTCCTTTTTATCGTGAATTTTCCATTTCAGTTAATGTCTAATTGTGGTGAGCATGTGATGGGTTTGGCATCCTACTATTACTGCTCTCAAGCAGGTGAATGTCTGATTATGGGCCTTAATGTAAGTAGTGAATAGTGTTTGTCCCCCCCCCTGAGTTTTGCGGTTGTGCCATCCACTTTGTGGGCAACAGGCGATTTAGAGCTGGGGTTCCTAAAGATTTCACAAGCTTTGTTGTGTATGATACAGGATTTGGTTGAGAAAGGTGTTGGTGAAGAGACTACTGGTAAATAGTGATAGACCTCATTATTTTGATTGCGTTTACAATTTTGTGACTGATTGGTGTGAAGTTCATGAAAAAGTGATTTTCTTACATCCTGCTGTTCTAGCCATTGCAGTGCCTCTGCTAATGGTTCTCTCTGCTGCTCAATGTTTTTCTCTTACTGATCTGAAATACATTCTGTGGCGGTACTATTTATTTCAATGATGGGTCTTTGTCCGGATTTCACATTGACTGGTAGGAGTCATAGGCTCCGCTGCACTTCTTAGGACTATGCAGAAAGACAGAGCACCTATAAAAATGCTTTAAAAAAGGTAGTTATTTGCTCATATTTTCAGACACATAGCAACGTTGTAGGGACAGTACAGTTAAAGAGTGTTGGACATGGCATCCTTGGTGTAGTTTTCCCTGACTTTTTGCCTCTACCTCCTATGTTTTTGATGCTGTGCTGGATTTTGTTTTTGATGGCTTTAATGTTTTGGACATGTTGCTGCTGCTGGTCAGTGTCACAGTGCAGTTGCTCTCTTTGTAACATGATATTGTGTTTGGTTCTCCCAGATTTGCATATTATGGCTTCCCAGTAGATCCCTAGTGAAGTGCACTGGGTGTGCCAGGGGTGGTGGATCGGGAGCTACTGGTGGGCTTTGCGGCGCTGATTGTGCCACCCACATGAGTGGCCCAGAAAAGATTTCTCTGACCTGCCACCGCAGTGCCTGCGTGCAGTCTGTACATAGGGCACCCCTATGGTGGGCCCAGGGTACTACCCCCTTGACATGGTGCAGTGTGTGTGTGAGGGGTGGGATGTGTGCTGGTGTGTGTGGCTTGTCCTGGTGGTGAAATGCTGCTGTTTTCCTTTTTCACTATTGAAAGGCTGTCCCTCCGATAGGACAGAATGGGGATTTTTTAAAATATTTTACGAGTATACCTTTCCTAGGGATAAGATAGAAAATAGGAATATGGTACCCTTGAATTCAGAATCTGATAAAACATCTTTTAGTAAGGATGGTTTTTAAAGTCTGTGTTTGAAAATAGTGCTTTCAAAAAGTGGCTATTTTCTTGTTCAACATTTCTGTCTACATCTGTCTGATTGTGGATTGATTGCTTTGTTTCAGTGTGACAGAGACCGAGGATATGCATTTGGTATGGTGTCCTTTTGTGGTGTTTTCATTGTGTTATTGTGAGTGTTGGTGTAAATACTTTGCACATTCCGTTTGGGATAAGACTGTCTGCTCAAGCCAAACTACCAAGGGGGTGAGCTGGAGTTATCTAACAAGTGTATTCCCCTTGCCCTGAATTGACAGGAGGGTCCCCATTAGAACAAAGGTGCATACCTCTGCCAACTAGAGACCCCATTTCTATCAAATTGTTCACATTTACCTTTGAATGGCCAAGGAATGTGTTTTTCAAGGGGGTAAGTATTATCGACAGGAGGTTTCCTACATAGGTCACCTACTGTCGAAAGGGGGTTGGAGATAAGCTCCTTGGTGGACTAACACATTAAATGGGGTGCATGAGGCTTTACCCTGAATTCCTGAAATAGTCTTTTGGGCACTAACAAACTGCTCTTTCTTTGGTCTCTGTGCTTGGTACATATATTGTTGCATGCTGTTTTGTGCTGTAAGTACACAAGACAGCTTGTTGTGCACTTTCTGTCTTTGACGCTATCACAAGGGCCCTCTCGAGCTGTCTAAGAATGGTAATGACGGTGGCCATTTCCATAAGACAATCGGTTGGACTCAATTTATACACTAATTTCACAGATATGGTAATCCATGCTGTGAATAAGCCCTTAAATAAATAGAGCAAAACCAAAGGGGATGATGGACGGAGTGTTGAACATTGCAAGCACTCACCCCCAGTCAACTTATCTGGGTTTATTCTGTCATCATTCTTTAGCTCACTCACCACCCCAGTTCAGACATAGCCATATGCAAATCAGTCTGACCCTGTGCCTCATGGGAACAGTCCAGCCCGAACTGCCAATCCATGTCTTCCCTGGACCGGAAACAAGCATCCTGGGACTGGTTTCTGGCTCATCAGCCATCATCAGCCAGGCTAGCTTGAATCCAGTGGCAAAGTGAGCAAGGGACCCAAGTCTGGGCATACCCTGCCAACTTAGGGTGAACAAAGCAAAACCAAAGGGGATGATGGACGGAGTTTTGAACACTACAAGCACTCACCCCCAGTCAACTGATCGGGGTTTAATCCATCATCATTCTTTAGCTCACTCCGCCACCCCAGTTCAGACATGGTCATATGCAAATCAGTAAATGTAAATGTTTTTGTATTTATATAGCGCACTTCTACCCAGAGGTCTCGTAGCGCTGTATTCATACCGCTGTGGAACCCATCCTGGCTTTCCTGTGAAATGTCCACTCCTGGGCCCCCCCAAGGTGAAGCAAGGCATCCAAGCGCTGCTGGGGCCGTTGTGGAGATTAAGCAAGCTATTGCCCAGAGTCACAGAGTGGGACCCATGATTAGACTAGGCACCGAGGTGAGAATTATCAGGTCCGGGGAAATTGAGTCCAAGAACCGCCGAGGCGGGAATTGAACCCTGGTCCCGGGCCAGACCTCTGCATCAGGGTCTGCCGCTCTAACCATTGAGCCACGCTTCTCCACAAATGTCTGAACTGGGGTGGCGGAGTGAGCTAAAGAATGATGACGGATTAAACCCAGTTCAGTTGACTGCGGTTGAGTGCTTGCAATTTTCAACACTCCGTCCATCATCCCCTTTGGTTTTGCTTTGTTCGCCCTAAGTTGGCAGGATATACCCAGACGTGGGTCCCTTGCTCACTTTGCTACTCAATTCAAGCTAGCCTGGCTGATGACAGCTGATTAGCCAGAAACTGGTCCGAGGATGCTTGTTTCCGGTCCGGGGAAGACATGGCTTGGCAGTTCGGGCTGGACTGTTCCCATGAGGCACAGGGTCAGACTGATTTGCTTATGGCCATGTCTGAACTGGGGTGGCGGAGTGAGCTAAGGAATGATGATGGATTAAACCCAGATCAGTTGACTGGGGGTGAATGTTTGCATTGTTAAACATTCTGTGCATCATCCCCTTTGGTTTTGCTTTGTTCGCCATAAGTTTTTAGGGTATGCCCAGACGTGGGTCCCTTGCTCACTTTGCCACTGGATTCAAGCTAGCTTGGCTGATGACAGCTGATTAGCCAGATACCGGTCCCAGATTGCTTGTTTCCGGTTCAGGGAAGACATGGCTTGGCAGTTCGGGCTGGACTGTTCCCATGAGGCACAGGGTCAGACTGATTTGCTTATGGCCATGTCTGAACTGGGGTGGCGGAGTGAGCTAAGGAATGATGATGGATTAAACCCAGATCAGTTGACTGAGGGTGAGTGTTTGCATTGTTCAATACTCCGTTCATCATCTCTTTGGTTTTGCTTTGTTTGCCCTAAGTTGGCAGGGTATGCCCAGACGTGGGTCCCTTGCTCACTGTGCCACTGGATTCAAGCTAGCCTGGCTGATGACGGCTGATTAGCCAGAAACGGGTCCCAGGATGCTTGTTTCCGGTCCAGTGAAGACATGGCTTGGCAGTTCGGGCTGGACTGTTCCCATGAGGCACAGGTTCAGACTGATTTGCATATGGTCATGTCTGAACTGGGGTGGCGGAGTGAACTAAGGAATGATGATGGATTAAGGCCAGAACAGATAACTGGGGATGAGTGTTTGCATTGTTTAACACTCCGTCTATCATCCTCTTTGGTTTTGCCTTCAATAAATAGAGACACAGCACCTCACCAGTGCATGTCTAGCCAGCTATAAAATAACACTGTTCGCAAAAATTGTCATGATTAAAAATGTGTCACCTTGAAGCCAGCCATGTTACTGCCCCTTCCTCCTGTAAATTGCTGGAATTGGAATTAAAAAGGAGATAAAAGGATGAATAGACTAGACTGACGTTCCCTTATCTGACCCTCAAGGGGAACAATATGTTGATTGCTCTTGTTTAAATCCCAGTTGGCACCGCTACTATTGCTCATGTTACCACAACATTACATACAGTTGCAGAGAAATAACAAGTCCCTTATTAGCTAGCCTGAGTAACTGGGTTGTAAATTGCACGCAAGTGTAGTGCCTACTGGAAAATATCAGATCATGTGGGAAGGGATAATGTTTGCAGATCAGACAACTAAGGAAAATTATTAGACTGAAAATGAAAAGAATGTTTGTAATAGACCCTGCTGAATGGGTACCGGAAATCATGATGTTTGAATAGAAAGTATAGCATAATTGGAAGAACAAGGGATGGTGTATTGATAGGCCAAGGAAGAAAAAAGAATGTTGCCAGTTGCATTTGTATTTCTCATGGTTATGAGGAGACATTGTCCAACTAGTGTACTGTATGGTGTGCATGACGCACAAAACTAGGAAGGGTACCTATATGGCCCGGTAACTTCACATCACACATTTCCCCTTTCTGGTGTTCTTCAGATAAATATTATAGGAATATATATGGATACAGTAATTGCAAGGATGTCTTGATTGTTCTTTAGGAGTTTAGCAAGTGGTTTGAGGCTTATCCCACTATTTAGTGTTGAGAGGCAACAAAAGAAAAATATATAAAATCTTATCCTTGCCGGTTAACTGAAAGCTTGTATTCTATCCACTAATAGGTCTGGGACGCTTTGCAGTCACAGGGGCCGCGTGATGTACAGTCTGCCTGCTTGTTATAGAACATCCATGCATACAACTAAGGTGAAACTGCAGAGCAAAGAGGTGCTGGACGAGGCAATACCACCAAAAAACAAAAGAAAGAGGGGCTATCCAGGATCCCAGCCTGTTGGTCCACCTGTGCTTGAGTCCCAGCCCATTGAGCCCAGCCTGTGGGCTCGCCTGTGTTTGAGCCTCTGTCCCCTGGTCCTCTTGAGTCTGCCCCCTCCCCCCTTTTCCCCTGACCCCTCTGTGCCTGGAGTGACAAGGTACAATATACGCCTGACATAGGAACAGTGCACCAAGGGAAAGTTTGATTAGCAGGGATGGACTTCATGGAGGAAGAATAGGGTGCACTTACCCTCTCTAAGGTACCAGCGATAGAGTAGGAAAGGGAGATTGGTGCATTATTTGGACAGTCAACGGACAGGGCAAATGGATTGTGATTCTAAAGGAAGAAATACCTTGCCCTGCAATGTGGGATCTGGATCCGACCTAGATGAACTCTCTGATGTGCTCTTTCAGGAGGTTTGTTTGCAGAGTGGTGTAAATTTGGGGTGTGGCCATGGACCACTGTCAGCAATCCAGCTGTTTTGGGCTTACTGGAAATACCTGGTGGGCTAGTTGACTCCCAGGGACCCTGAGGATTTAAGGGGACTGAATTCCCCAACCCAGAACGCCCCAGGAGGCGCGTTTGCAGAGTGGTGGCGAAAGGGGGCATGGCCTGTGTCCACCTGTCAGCAATCCCACTATCTGGGACATACTGGGGATATCAGGGAGGCTAGTTGGCCCCTAAGGATTCCCAGCAGTGAAGGAGACTTTAATCCCCATCCAAGAGCATGCCAGGAAGTGTGTTTGCAGAGTGTGGGGAAAGGGGAGGTGATCTGCTATGAGAACTAAGCAATGCTGCTGTGTTGGCGAGCCATGTGCTCGCCATGTGCTTCTCCCTCTTTACTGTTGCCTGCCCTTGTATTCTGCTTGAGTCATCAGTTACAGTTAACGCCTTCAGCATTGAGCCAGAGCACTGCACATGGTCAGAAAGGCCTATAGCTGCTAGAATGCACCTGCTCTTAAAGTAACTGTCAGGCTATTTTAACTAATGTCTGCAACTTTGTTACTCCTTCTACTTTGTTGACTAAGTATTTTCTGTTAATCCTTATATGTGAAAAACTATTCTTGTGTATACTTGTACCGCCTCTTTTTGAGTCTTCATGCTTACTCAGCTATAAACTGGCCATAAAAGGCCTATGGTTTCTGTACTCCTTGGACTACTTCATACAGTGGCCTGAGGGTATCATACTGACGTAGTCTCCCTCATGTGTGGTTAATACATTCATTCTCTTTAATATTACAGCTTCCATGCAAATTTCTTCTTTGTTGGTTTAAGGATCAGTGAGCCCTAAAAAAGGCTTTTTATTCTACACCATAATCCATCATCTGCTGCATAATCTGCAGATTTGAACAAGAAACCTTGTTTCTAGCTCAAATGGCTCAAACGTTACTAAAAATGCAGTGACAAGTGATATAGTGTGGTGGAAGGCCCTTCACAAACCTAGAATGGTCACTTCTTACTTATTGCTAAATGTGGGTGTTAAATTGGTACTAATGGTGTGCAGACCACTCTTGCTTGTTTCTGTGCCTTCTCTTGCTTCTTTCTGCACTTCTCTTGCCTCTTTCTGCACTTCTCTTGCCTATTTCTGCACCTCTAGTGCCTCTTTCTGAACCTCTGTTGCTTCTTTCTGTATCCCTCTTGCCTCTTTCTGCACCCCTCTTCCTTCTTTCTGCACTCCTCTTCCCTCTTTCTACACCTCTCTTGCCTCTTTCTGCACTACTCTGCCCTCTTTCTACATCATCTCCCTCCCCTGTGTCTTCACCTTTCTTCCCTCTTTCTGCACCCATGTTCCCTCTTTCTGCACATCTCTTGCCTGTTTCTGCAACTCTCTTGCCCCTTTTTACAGTTATATTGCCTCTTTCTGCATCTCTGTTGCTTCTTTCTGTACCTCTCTTGCCTCTGTCTGTACCCCTCTTGCCTCTTATAGCTCCACTGTTCCTTATTTCTGCACTTCTGTTACTTCTTTCTGCACTTCTCTTGCTTCTTTCTGCACCCCTCTTGCCTCTTCCTGCACCTCTGTTGCTTCTTTCTGCACTTCTCTTGCTTCTGTCTACACCTCCCTTGCACATTTCTGTACCCCTCATGCCTCTTTCTGCGCCTCTTAAGCTTTTTTTGCACTTCTCTTGCCTCTTTCTGCACCTCTGTTAGTTCTTTCTGCACACCTCTTGCCTCTATCTGCACCCCTGTTCCCTCTTTCTACTCTTTTTTGCCTGTTTCAGCAACTCTTCTGCCTCTTTCTGCACTTTTCTTGCCTCTTTCTGCACTTCTGTTTCAGTATGCTGTTTGAAACACAGGTATTCAAGTGATTGTATGTTTATTTTCATTTAACATGTCAGTAGGTAAAAGCATAGACATGCATGCATACCTTTATAAACTTGGTTAGATTTACAACAGTGATATGCTTATGATTGCTGGTTTATATTTGGTAGGCCTAACATTCTGAGAAGTCGATTAACAGTGAACATTCAAGAGAAAGGTGAGGTTTAAGACATCTTTGGAGAAGGATTAGTGATTAGGGTACTTTGTGTGAGTCTGTTGTAAGGTACAGTCAAAGTAGGCCTCTGTTGGTTCTTTCTGCACATCTCTTGCTTCTTTCTGCACCTTTATTCCTCTTTCTCAACTTCCGTTGCCTCTTTCTGCATTTCTCTTGCTTCTTTCTGCACCTTTCTTCCTCTGTCTGCACCTCTCTTGCCTCTTTCTGCACTTCTCTTTTTTCTTTCTGTGCGTTTTTTCCTCTTACTGCACATGTCCGACCTATGTAGGCATAGTTTGAAATTAGCATTTAAAAAACCTAAGAATTTCACTGCAAAAACCACAGGCTTCAGGGAAGGTATAGTTAGGTATTAGCATTTAAAAAACCTTAGACATTCACAGGAAAAAACACAGGCTTCAGGGATGTTATAGTTAGGGATTAGCATTTAAAAAAACCTTAGAAATTCACTGAAAAAAACACAGGTTTTAGGGATGTTATAGTTAGGGATTATCATTTAAAAAAACCTTAGAAATTCACTGAAAAAACACAGGTTTCAGCCCCTTCTCAATCTGCAGGCTGGGGACAACCGTGACTGCATCGCATCCGGAGCCGCAGCTGTGTTTATGATACGTGCACCCTACTCTCAATACTCCATTCTGGGCAGGCTGTTTACCACCACTCTTACCACCACTCACTCCTAGCCCGGACATCAATGAGAGCAGGTGACTTGAGGTATGACCAGAATTAGCAAGCTAGTGGTTTGGCCCCATGCAATAGAACGCCAGAGCACAATGATTATTTGGAGAAGGTGAAGATGACCCAGAACTCTAAGCATTTACAGCAATTTCCAAAAGCATGATATAACAACACCTCCGCCCGCTGCCATGATCCTGGATTTTGGGCTGGTCTGAAGGTCGATCTGCCCCTGCGATGCTGTCTCTCGCCACCGCACGTTGGAGCTGAGTGCCCGAGCCTCATGCGTCTCGGTCAGAGGCGTCTGTTACTAGTGTTGACTCCCTGAGGGCGCTACTGTTCTGGCTCGAGAGCTTGAACTGCCCCTTCTCTGACTTCCTGACACCGGGCTAGGGTGCTGATTGCCAGAGTGCACATACTGCCTGGGTAACACCCAGGAGCTCACTGTCCTGGCAGCGAAATCCGAACTCCGCAGGAGGGCCTGAGGGAGCAGCGATAGTGAAGAGGTAAGCGGAGCTCCCCTTCCATGAGACTCAATCACAGGGACCCCGCGAGGCGGAAGCTTTGGGGTGAGTCGGAGGTCACAAGAGGCACCAGGTGGACAGAGGGGGAGGATCCATCCCCACCAGGCCTGACCCCAAAATGGCTGCAAACCATGGCAGAGTTGCACGAAGGTGGTCCGGAGAAGGGCTGTGTCTGTCCCTAAAATGGAGCCCGGAGCGAGATTTATTTGCTCATATCAGGATCTCCACAGCGCAAAAGAATAGCAATGGGACTGTTTTTTACACTTAGTTCTTCGACAGCCTCACTCACACTGAGACAATTGTGTGGGGCAACAGCTCTACAACACTGGTCCTACACATTCTATATGCCTTGACCTTAAGATGGCTGTCCTGGCCTGTCCCCTGGAAGCATTGCTATCGAGCATATCAACCCTACAGTAAGTCTTAGGTCCCAATAACTCCGGATGGGTGCTGCCAATTGATCTATGATGACGCCCCCCGGACTGAAAGCTTGAACATTGTACTCACCTCGGAGCTGGATCAACATGGTCCATGCCCTGTGGAACTTTGATAGAACTTTGACAATGCCCCCTGGGCGGATACTAAAACTGTTTGTACTTACCTCGGTGCACGAGCAACCTTAGCTGATGCCCGGTGGAGCTGTCATATGCAGCTATATAGGAGTCTGTCCCTGGTTTTACCCCCTCGGCCGTCACCTATCCAGCCGCTCATCTGACATTGTTTTCCTCGTTTCCCTGTTGTGTTTCCTTCCATCCCCCTCCTCCTCCCTCCGTGATTCTTTTATTTAATTTATGTAACTATGTAACCTGTAACTCACTGATCCTCTTGTAAAGCGCTCTGATACCTCCAGGTCTAGCCAGCGCTATATAAAACTTAAAAAAAAAATAGGGATTAGCATTTAAAAAAACATAGAAATTAATTGAAAAAACCATAGGTTTCAGGGATGTTATCGTTAGGCTGACATTTCACTTGTACAAAACCAGAGAAATGTGGCTATTAAAGTTAGCTGAGTTAACTATAGCTCGCACCCATGCAATGCACTGCTGATGATGTCACATATTACATCACTCATGACATGGTCAGTGACATCACTGATGACATCTCAAATGACATCACTGACAACATTACTGATGATAACATCATCCAGTGACTATGAGTGTTTCTATAAAGTTGACCAATGTTATATAAATATATATGCCATGGTGTATTGAAGAATGAGTGGGTGTATGAGTGTCTGAATGGATGATTTAGTGGGTGTGTGACTTACTGTATAAGTGAGTCATTAAACATATCTTAGTGAATGCATGGGTGAATGACTAATCTGTTTGAATGTCTGTATCAGTCTGTCAGTTGGTGTGTAAGTGGCTGCATGGGTTGGTGAGTAGTTACATGAGTGTCTGTATGGGTTAATGATTGGTTGTCTGATTACCTGTATGGGTGCCTGAGTGTCTGTATGGGTCTATGGGGGTATGTGTGTCTCTCTGCATGGATGTGTGAGTGGGTGATTTACTGGGTGTATGGGTTCTTGAGTGCATTTATTAGGGGCTGTATGTGTGAGCATGTGTGTGCATACTGTGTTTGTGAGTGACTAGATGTCTCATTGGTATATGTGTAAGTAACTACATATGTGAAAGGCAGTTGGAGTATATATGTGACTAAATGTGAGAGTGAGTGATTGTGACAGTGTCTGCATGGATAAGTGTGTGCTAATGTCAGTGATTATAGAAGGGAGTAAGTTTATGGTACTAACTGTATGAATAAGTGAGGTGGTGTGTGTATAACTGTATGGGTGAGTAAATGGCAGTGTGATTGATTATTTGGGTGACTGACTAGGTGTTTGAGTAACTCTGGGTGAGTGGCAGTGTGTGAGTGTCTGTATGGATGTATGAGTGGATATATCAGTGACTGTGTTGTGAATGACTGTGTGTATGAGAGACTGTATGGGTTAGTGAGTGGATGTGTGTGTGTAAACATATGTATCAATGAGCAGGAATGTACTAACCGGTATAGGTCTGTCAATGGTTTTGAGATTGGTACTCTGTATTTTAGACCGGGTGTATCAAAGGCTATATTAGGGTGTGAGGAGGCACATCAGATGATCACGTGGATGATGTCATGAGTGATGTCATTTGAGATGTCATCAATGATGTCACTGACCATGTCATGAGTGATGTAATATGTGACGTCATCAGCAGTGCATTGCGGGGGCACGAGTTATAGTTAGCTCACTATAACGGCCAAATTTCTCTGGTTTTGTACTAGTGAAATGTCAGCTAACTATAATAATCCTGAAACCTATGGTTTTTTCAAAGAATTTCCAAGGAATTTTAAATGCCAATTCCTAACTATAACGTCCCTGAAACCTATGTTGTTTTTTTTGTGAATTGCTAAGGTTTTTTAATGCTAATCCCTAACTATAACATCCCTGAAACCTTAGTTTTTGTCAGTGAATTTCTAAGGTTTTTTAAATTCTAAACCCTAACTATAACGTCCCTGAAACCTGTGTTTTTTTCCATTGAATTTCTAAGGTTTTTTTAAATACTAAACCCTAACTATAATGTCCCTGCAAACCTGTGGTTCTTACAGTTAATATATATACACACACATTATCTACTTGTGGTCACCAGTAGGTAGCAATAGTTAGGACAATTTTTCAATAGGAAAAACATTTTTTGACTTGCCTATATCTTTGGTGCCAGTTGACGAATCTTCATGAAATATTCTCAAACAAATTGTAGCAGTCGTTCTAGTTGTGTCCTGAAAGTTTTGAGGTGATCCATCAAGCGGGTCCCGAGAAAATGGGGGGTCAGAAAAAGTTTGTTTCCCACATTAATTCCCATAGGGATTTTAAACATGACCACAACCCGAACTGCTGGAAGTAATTACACCATATTTGGAAGAAAGGCAGCTCTTGGTCCAGACAGCATGTTTTTGTTATTTAGTGTAAATCTGTTTGGTAGTTTTCATGAAACTAGCAGAAAACCAAAATTGAGTTTCACTACAGCTGCTGTCTTAAAGTTACGTGATGTTCTATCAAGGAGGGACCGAGAAAAAAGAGAGGCCCCCAAAAATGTGTTGCTCCATGATAATTCACATAGAAACTTTAGACATGGATATAGCTCGAACTGCTGAACAGAATTACACCAATTTGGAGGAGCAGCAGGTATTGGTCCGGGGATGTGCCTTTTTGTAATTTGTTGCTAATCCGTTCAGTAATTACGGATTTATTAAAATAAATTAACATTTATATATTTAGGGACACAGATCTTCTTTGCATCTGACAGTCCCAGTGCTCAGATCTTTTTTTTTTTTTTTTAAAACCTTTATTCAGCTTAGGAACAGTACACAGCGTCTGCCTACAACCACTGCGGGCCGGCCGCCATGACATACAGAAACAATACAGGTCATCTTAATAGGCGGAGAGCCAAACCAATAGTGCTACAGCGCATCAATAGCAGACGCAAGAAGGATCATGCAGGTTTTGTTTTCTCAAAGTGAAAGAAGACCGTACGTTCAGATCAGAGCCGGGAAGGGCGGGCCCCGCGACATAATATCAACCAAGGGACCGCAACAAGTAAAGTCACGCATTAAACATTACCAACGGCATATACGAACAATATATCACATTTCGCGCCCTCATGGGCCCACCCAAGCGACATACAACTTCAGGATAGTAAACAAACGAAGCCACAAAAAGTGGAACAGGGAAGGGCACCTTGTATAGCAGGAAGAAAGGGTCCGGCGTCATACAACAATGTGGCCGATATAGGACAAGCCACGTAGGAGGAAAGCACTCGCCACAATTTCGTCAGGAAGAGCAGGTAGGAGAAGCATATAGGCAACATTCACATACTATCAACAACGCCGGAAAAACAAAGCATCAGAAGCTGTGCGAACCCCAGAGGCACAAAGTGGAAGACCCACCCGAAAGGAACCCCACCCAGCCCCAGGCCCCGTCCAAACACACGGGAAGAAGAAAAATACAAAGAAGGAAAAAACGAAAGAAGAAAAGAAAGACAGCAAAGAACAAAAGAAAAAGAGGGCCATAGAAACATAAAACAGTACATAAGAACACCCCCCCACCCTGCACCACTGCGTGTGACTACGGCCCACCCCCCGTCAGCGTGCCTGTCGCCCACAGAAACCCGAAATATAGGGAACAAAAAAAGGGGAAGAAAAGAAAAGAAAAATTATTACACACAAGTGAAATCGGAGGAGGGCCAAATTATCGTCGCTCAAAAGAGACCAACAGTATATTCGCGGCCACCCAACCCATGAACCCAGTTGAAAAACAGATCCAGCGTCCAGGTCCCCCGTCTAAACATCACAGTCCCAGTAAACAAACAGCAGCAAACTAAGTGAAAAGGATTGTCAACCTTGTCCCTGACGGTCCAACGTGGCAGCAAAAGTCGAAAAGTAAACCGCCCACCAGAGTAACTGGAACCGCTGCAAATGCCATGGCCGGACAGTGCATCGTACACAAAGGGCAGTCCAACACAAAGTCATGCGGGCCATCGGCGAACCACGAAAAGCGGTGCGCCATAACAGTCTTCCAGAAGTGAACAGCGGGAGCAGAAACGGCGAGCCCAGGACACCAGAGGAGGAAGCAGCAGCAGGTCCAGGATTGGGAGTAAGACATGGCGCCCAGTGCCGACCCCCCTTCAGCAGCGCCAGTCCAGGATTCGCACCTTCCTCCATGACGGTTGCAGACAGCGTCGCCGCAGCATTCAATTCCCACACCTCCAGCGTCTCAAAGCACATCGGAATAAACAGCTCACGGTGCTCGGGCACAGGGTATAACGAAGCACTCTGCACGCGTTCCCCATCTCGGATGGTGGTGGATAGCGCAAACAAGATGGAGTCCAAGCGGCTCCCCAGGACCCGGGCGTGACCTGCCCAAGTGGTTCGCAAAGCAGCCAGGGCGCCCAGAATCGAAGCGATCTGAAGGGGAGCCTCAGGAGAGGAAGATAATGCAGCTCCACTCAAACGAGGGTCGACGACCAGGGCCGGTCCTCGAGACCCCATGCTGGCATCCCCTTTTGGCAGTCCGACATCACACGGGCGCCCCGGCAATAACAGCGAGGTCATTGAGACATGGGCAGTAAGGTCTACATCAGAGCGGCACACGGGCATAGTGTGCACTTGGCTGAGAGAAATAACTCAGTATTTGATGAGGCCACCAAGTCCACCACAGAGCACTCGACACAAAATGGCCCCTCCTCACTGCTCCGCAAAAGGAAGGAACAGGGGGATACAAAGTAGCACCAGCTGCCGTGAACCAAATCAAGTGCCGAGGTGAAAATGAAGGAAAGCGCGTCGCTGCAGACAGTCTAAGCGGCCGCCGTGTCTCGCCAATCGACTCCGCACCGCCGTTCGTGGCCGTCTTCACGGTGGCCGAAGCACATCCGCCCCAAGAACAAAGAGAAGGACGCCGCCATCAACAGCAGAAAGGAAACCGGGACATTCGATCTGTTCCGCCGAAGGGAGAACATCGGGAGACACACCGCTGGAATCAGCGCAACTTCCCAGATCCGGTACCGCTTCAGGATAAACGGAGAAGTGACAGGATGTGCAGCGGTACGGAGGGAAGAAGAACGAGGTGGCGTAGCCAAGAGCTCAGGCGGCCATCATGTTTCCAGGCTAGGCTCCTCCCCCCCAGTGCTCAGATCTGATTGGCTGTCAACACTTCAAACCAGGAAGTGTTAGCAGCCATTTTGGACTTGGCTTCAACAAAAAAGATTCAAAAAAGAGAAGGGAGCAGGGTAGGAATACACAGATCCTCTTGGCTTCTTGGGGGGTCCCTGAGGGACCCTGCCAGGGCAAAATAAATCTCCCGCAGGAAAGTAAAAAACCAGAAGCGCTTCTTTATTAATAGGCCCCCGGGTGGTACAGGTCCCAGGGGCACAAGCACTTATATGATGAAGGGGGGCACATTGACTGCCCCTCCTACAGCTTATCATAAACCCTGGGGACTGCCACCTCCCAGAGGAATTTTTAAATATATGTACAAGCATGCCTGCTGGGTCTGCATGCGCCCCAGGGACTGCCATCTCCCCAGGTCAAGTGAAGTTAAGTTAATACAGAGGTGCCACAAGGGACCGCCACTTCCCTAGGGCAAAAAAGAAAATCAGTGCAGAGGCCCGCATGGACACCCCATAGCCCGGGGACTGCCACCTTCTTGGGGCAATTTATTGAATTAAAGGGGAGGCTGTGTCGCCCCCCGCAGCCCCAGTGACCGCCACCTCACCAGGACTGAAAACAAATAATGTAGGGGGTTCGTTGCTGCTTCCCGGCCCTGGGGCTGAGATTTAAGAGGGAGGGGTGCCATGCGGCCCACCTCATGGAGCTATTTATCGCCATGGAGACCACCACCCCCCTGGGCCAGTTCCTGCTACCTCCTTAGGGGCCACTCCCAGGAGGTAGCTATTTAATTTTGCATTGTGGGAGCTAACAGCTGTCACCAAGCAAAATCAAACAAAACTCTGCTTTCTGCAAGCTGTAGCTTTCAAACAGCTCTGGCTTGCAGAAAGTTGAGTTTTTATCTGTTTCTCTGCACACACAAATGTGTGCTGAAGAACAGATTAAAACACTGCTCTGACAGACCCAGTGCTCCCTTTCAGCTGCCCCCTTTCTGTCACAGGAATGCTGGCTCCCGCAGGAGGCAGGGAGCTGGCACAGACTGTGGGGGCCCTGAGGCTCCACCTGTGGTCCCCAACACAGGTCACTGGGTGCCCTGGAGGCATCCAAAATAAAAAGGCACAGCCCTGGGGAATAGGGGTCTCAATGGCCAAAATCGGATTGAGGAGGATGAGCATGAGTCCCCCTCTCCTTATTACAAACTTAAAAAAAAAAGCCTAGTCCCGGGGGGTGGGGTCCACCGGCCATATAAAAAAAATGTAAAAAGAAAAAAGGTCCGCCCTGGGGGAAGCCACAGGAGGCTCCATTTCTTTCTGAACTCCTCTGCAAAGGAGCCTCCTGGTGCACAACTTGTTGGGAGATGAAATCCTCTTGGCTGGTGAAGGTCCTTGGAGGCAACAACCTTTCCTGTTACCACCAGTCAGTCCCACACAGCGGGATTGCAGAGAGGTCATCTAAGCTCCCGCCTCCTTTCTCAGCACTCTGAAAACATGCCTCCTGATGCACTACTGGTTGGGGAATGAAGTCCCCTTAGATGATGAAGGTCATTGGGGGCCAACAACCCTTCCTGTTATCTCCAGTAACACCCACAAAGCAGGGCTGCTGAGAGGTCATGGGAGGCTCACACCCTTTTTCCACCGGTCTGAAAATGCACATCCTGGTGTACTATTGTTTGGGGGAAGAAATCCCTGTGGCTGCTGAGGGTCCTTGGGGCCAACAACCCCTCCTGTTATCTCTAGTAAGTCCAACACAGCGAGATTGCTGTGAGGTCACTGAACCAAAATCAAAGGGTACAGGGGCGTTATAGTTAGGAAGTAGAACTATAAAAACCATAGAAATTTACTGAAAAAACAAAGATTACATGGGACACTGTAGTTCGGCTCAGATTTCAATCGTACAAAAATATTGAATTTCAGCAGTTATAGTTCCTTGAGCTAACTATAATTTACTCCTCTGCAATGCACTGCTTATGACCTCACATATTACATAATTCATGACATGGTCAATGACAATACTGATGACATCTCAAATGACATAACAGATGGCTTCACTGATGGCATCATCAAGTGAGTGTAAGTGTTTTTAAGAATTTATGTGTTAAACATACATACTAACCAACTACAAAAGTTAAATGAGTGAACTAGTTGTACTACAAATGAGTGATGCTATCTCAAACATGAGTGATCAGAGTGAGTGTGTGACTGTATCAGTGTGTGAGTGGATGTGTGAGTGGATGTGTGAGTGGCTGTATGGGTGTGTGAGTGCATGCATGCTTGACTGTATGGGTGAATGAGTGGATTTCGGACTATGTCTGTAGGTGTGTGAGTGGTTTTGTCAGGGGTTGTATGGATGTGTGGATGTTATTTAAGTATTCTATGGTGTTGTATGGGTGTTCTATGGGTGTGTGAGTGAGTCTGTGAGAGTTTATTTGGGCATGTGAGTGGCTATACAGGTGTGAGTGGTGATGTGTGAGTGGCTATATGGGTGTATAAGTATGCATGTGATTTGCTGTGTGGATATGTGAGTGGGTGTGTGAGCAACAAGCAACAAGAGCCTTTGTGTTTACTGTGTGTAGATGATAACTACACATAATACAGGATGAAGTCTTACAAGTTGTTGACATCACTGATGACATCACTGATGGCATCTCAAATGACATCACTGATATCACTATAGATTTAATCCACAGAATCACTTACATACCATCCCCACCATTCTACCTACCCACACATCCTGTCACACACCCATTCAACCACGCACACACCCATCTACTTATCCACAGAGCCACTCACACACCCACTTACCCATACAGCTACTCACACACACAGTCACTCACCCATATAGTCTTTCTATAGAGCCACTGACAAAACCACACAGCCACTTAGATATCCCTTCACATCCATACATGCACTTGCACATCTACTCACTCACCCATACAACCACCAGTCACTCTCCAATAGAGCCACTCCCACACACACTTACTTACCCAGTCACTCTTGCATACAGTCAATCACACAGCCATTCAGTCACCCATAGAGCCACTGACACACCCACTCCTCCAAAATTCACTAAAGAAACCAAAAGTTACAGGGACATTAAAGTTAGGAAATAACATTAAAAACGCTTAGAAATTCACTGAAGAAACCAAAGGTTACAGGGACATTATAGTCAGGAAATAGAATATAAAAAACCTTTGAAATTCACTATAAAAAACAAATGTTACAGGAACAAAATATTTAGGCTCCGATTTCACTCATACAAAACCATATAAAATTCAGCAGTTGTAGTTATCTGAGCTAAATATGACCCGCAATGCACTGCTTATGACTTCACATATTGCATCACTCTTGACCTGGTCAATGACACCACTGATGACATCTCAAATTACATCACTGATGACATCACTGAAGGCACCATCCGCAGAACTACTCACATACTATCTCACACACCCGCACAACCTCTCATAGACCTACTCACTCACTCAAACACCCATACAACCACTTACTCACCCACTTGCTCATCCACAGAGCCACTCACATACCCATTCATGCATACACTCATACAACCCCTCACTCATCCTTAGTCTCTCACACAGCTACTTACTCATCCATACAGCCATTCACACACACACTCTCACCAATATAGCTACTCCCACACCGAGTAACTCACCCATGTAGCTAGTCAATAGAGCCACTAACACAACCACTTACATATCCATTTACCCATCCATACAAGCAGTCACATGTCTACTCACTCACCCATTCAGCCACTCAACAGTCACTCTCCAGTACAGACACTCCCACACCCACTCAGTTAACCAAATACCCATTCAAACAGCCACTCACTCACCCATGCAGCTACTTACATACCCATACAGTCACTCACACAGCTACTCAGTCACCCACACAGCCACTGACACACCAACTCATCCATCCTTACTGCCGCTCACAAAGCCACTCACTCACCCATGCAACAATCCAAAACACCTCAGAAATTCACCAAAAAAAAAGGTTACAGGGACGTTATAGATTTCACTTGTACAAAACCCAATTCAATTCAGCAGTTATAGTTACCTGATCAAACTATAGCTTGCATTCCCACAATGCACTGCTTATGACCTCACATATTACATCACTCATGACATCATCAGTGACATATTGGATGACATCACTGTTGACATCATCCACAGAACCACTCACACAAACATACAACTACTCACACCCCCATTTGCTTATTCATACAGCCACTCACATATACAGCTACTCGCACAGCCACTTACTTACCCATACACATAGAGCGCCATGAAACCGTTGGTGACCGTGCGCGGTAAAATTGATTTTAACATAACATAACATAACATAACATACACATACTCACAAAGCCACTCACTCACCCATACAGTCACTCCCACTGCTACTCATTCACCCATACATCCACTTACACATCCAGTCACTCACCACTGCAGGTACTGACACACCTAGTCACTCACCCATACAGCCACTCAGTAGAGTCTCTCAATCACCCATACAACCACTTACATACCCATTCACACATAAATACAATCACTCACATGTCTACTCACTCACCCACACAGCTACTCAAAAGTCATTCTCCAATACAGCCACTCCCACACACACTCAGTTACACACTCATTCAAACTGCTACTCACACTCCCATACAGCCACTTTCACACCCAGTCACTCACCCTTACAGTCACTCACACACTCAGTCACCCATAAAGCCACTGACACCCATCCACGCAGCCACTCAAACATCCACTCACTCACTGAAATACCAATCTCATCCACCCATACAGCTACTCACAGAGCCACTTACTCACCCATACAGCCACTCAAACACCCACTCACTCACCCATGCAGCTGCCCACATGGCAATAATCCAAAAACCTCCACAATTCACTAAAACAACCAAAGTTAATAGGGACGTTATAGTTGGGGTCAGATTTCGCTTGTACAAAACCCAATTAAATTCAGCAGTTATCGTTACCTGAGCTAACTATAACTTGCGCCCCCACAATGCACTGCTTATTACCTCACATATTACATAACCCATGACATGATCAGTGACATCTCTGATGACATCACTGATGACATCTTCCACAGAATCATTCATCCAAACATACAACTACTCACATACCCACTTGCTTATCCATAGAGCCACTCACACATATAGCCACTCACACAGCCACTCACTTACCCATATACATACTCACAAAGCCACTCACTCACCCATACAGTCACTCCCAGAGCTGCTCATTCACCCATACATCTACTCATGCGCCTAGTCACTCACCAATGCAGCTACTCACACACCCAGTCACTCATCAATACAGCCACTCAGTAGAGCCTCCCAAACACCCACACAATCACAAACATGCCCATTCACACATCAATACAAGCACTCACATGTCTATTCACTCACCCACACAGCCACTTGAAAGTCATTCTCCAATACAGCCACTCCCACGCACAAAGTTAAACAAACACCCACTCATACAGTTACTCACACACCCATACAGCCACTTTCATACCCAGTCACTCACCCTTACAGTCACTCACACACTCAGTCACCCATAAAGCCACTGACACCCATCCACCCATGCAGCCACTCAAACATCCACTCACTCACCAATACAGCTGCTTACAATAGAGCTACTCACACAAACACTCACACCCCATACAGCTACTCACACACCCTCGTATTCACCCACACATCCACTCACACATCCAGTCACTCAGACACCCACACACACACAGATACACACAGTCACACAGCCATTCGTATAATAGATGTTAGAAAGAGTATCACTCATTAGTACACAAATTATACTAATTTAACTTTTGTAGTACCTTAATAAAAATATATACATTTAACACTCATAAACATTTAGAAAATACTCCCAATCAATGGATTATGTCATCATTGATGTAATTTGAGATGCCTGTGATGTCATCAGTGGTGTCACCTACAATGTCATGAGTGATGTGATATGTCAGGTCATAAGCAGTGCATTGCTGGGGCGTAAGTTATAGTTAGCTCAAGTAACTGTAACTGCTGAATTTCAAAGGTTTTATATGAGTGAAATCTGACCCTAAATTAAGTCCCGGTAACCTTTGTTTTTTTCATGGAATATATAAATATATATCTATATTATTCATACTTTAAAATGTTTTTTTTTTACTAAGAGTATGCCTATACCATTTTTACTTTTACAATGAAACTCGTTGTAAAGGCATCTGTTGTAAAGGCATACTCGTGGTAAAACAAATTGTTGTATAAACATTTGTGGTTAAAAGATTTTCATTGTAATGCTGTTGTTGTAAAGACACTCGTTGCTAAGCCATCATTATAAATGATGTTTCCCCTTGCGTTATGGCACTTTGTGCCACTTCGGACACTGCTTCATCAGAATTCCTGAAGCATCTTTGTTCCTTGCACCATGGTGTGCTGTACGATAATTATGGCAGTTCCATAGCACATGGAAATGTTTCCTCTTGAAACACTGAGCTCTCTAACAACTGAATTTTTGTATCCTTCTTTTTCCTAACTCTCTCAAGACCCTTGTGCCCTTAGAAAGGCAGGGCCAATAAGGTCCTTGCAGTAATAATGTTGGTAGGTGCTTGTTTGTAGGGCCTATTTGACAAGAGTGTCTACTGTGTCACAAATAAATGAGCAATGATAGGGGTTACAATGGTGTTACACTCTCGAGGGTGCATTGTTTAAAGGTTCGGTAGGAATTATATCAAGCTCCTTACTAATGAAAAAGAACAATGATTTTCCCTGTTCCAGGGATCAAACGTTTGAGAAGTCTCTGACAGCTTGACCACACAATCTATAAAAAGGCAGAGCTTACTTTCTTTTCTGCATTTTTTTCTTTCTCTTTAATTTCTTTATTTTTTTGTCCTACATGTTACACTAGTTCAACTACCAGATGGACTGGGATGGGATTTTAGTTGGGTCGCATTTTAAGACTCTTTTTTTACTGGGTAGCTCTCTTTTCCTCCCGTCTCAGTTCTTTTTGCTGGGAAGTATAAATTGGCAGGGGAGTATAAATTGATTGATAAGTCATGCCCATAACAATAACAACCTATTCCCAGGGTAACCAAACCTCCAGCTGTTCAGGGCTCACACATCTAAAAGGGCTGGAATAGAAGGCAGCAAAAACGTTGATTCCGTAGCATAACATTATAACAGAGGAGAAACCCCTGTGGACAGCAACATCCTGATTGGGATTTGGGTCACTATCATGTTTTCTACAGTGGGATAATACAGGCATATTCAAGGTGGGAGACATATAGGCTGACTCAGGTCGGGGGATGTACAATCGTCTAGAGGAGGAATATAACTTTAAAACATACACTGATCAAATGCAAATTACACGACAAGAACACTTGCCCGCTCCTGGGTAATACAGTGCTTATAGATCCCTTTTCAGTAAAAGCTATATCACATGTAGACTTAAATACTTATCAATAATGCATCCGATGTCCTGGCGTCGTTTAGAACCAAGTAGGAGGGAGACTTGAAGCAAATGGAAAACTCAGCTTATGAGAAGGTGAAGCTCGGGACCATTATTTATTTATTTTTTATTTTTATTATTAAAGTTTTGTATAGCGCAAACGTGACTCATGGGTATCAGAGCGCTTCACAATTTGGGTAAAAAGGATACAATATTGGGAAGCAAACGTTTGTTACATAAATATGCAAGGCGTGTGCATGATCCCGTAGGTATGAGAACGCTTCACATAACAGTAGGGTGGATACAGTAATGGGTGAGGAACATTCAAACACATGTATATACAATGCATCATAAGAATGTTATTCCCACGTATATAACCATGTAAAAGTAAATCAAGACAACTGAATAGAGGGCAGTAATGAAGCATAGGAATCCATTAGGGCAGAAACTTGAGCATTAGGATTTTTTTCACTCCATTTTTTAAAGAAGCGATGGAGGAGATTATATGGACTTCCGGAAGAAGAAAGTTCCAAATCTTTGGGGCAAAGCCTGAAAAGGCTCTGTTACTCAATCTCTTTTTGTGGAAAAGCTGTGGTTTCAGGGGCATTGAACTTGCACTTTGTGACGCTCTGCAACCCCCTGATAATTCTAGTTTTTGAGCCAGATAAAGGGTGGTCTTGAAATGAAGGGCTTGATGAGTCATGCAGGCAATTTGTTTTACTGTATTCTTGTATTGTATGGTAACCAATTTAGGGATTTTAGGGCTAGAGATATGTGATCTTTTCTTTTTGTCCCAGTAGTCTGTGGCATTGATGGAAGCCCTTAGTGGTTCCAAGCTCTGTTTGTGAAGAACACGGAGTGTGGAACTACTGTAGTCTAGTCTAGGCAAAACTAGAGCTTGTACCACCATTTTATTTGAGATTCCCTAGTATAATCAACTGAAGTTATCTCCCTTGGTTGCATTGCTGATATGGTTGTTCATATTCAAATGCATGCCTAGTGTGATTCCGAGGGATTTAGCCGACTCAATCATGTGGGAGGAGCAGTTGAAGGCTGTGAGGTGTTTCATTCAAATGTCAATCTTATGAATGTGGTTAGGGAGAACGATGAGAAGGAATTCTGTTTTGGAGGTGTTGAGCATGAGGTAGTTGTCAGTGAGCCGGTTTTGAGTGTTCATCAGGATGGAGTTGAGTGAGATGAAGTCTTACGGGGAGGAGATTTTCAGATAAAGTTGAGTGTCATCCCTATTCATATGAAAAAGAATGTTCACGGAGTTCAAGGCATTTGCTAATGGTTCCAAGAGTAAATTGATGAGTATCGGTGAAAGAGTGCACCCCTATGGAGCCCACAAAGTTACTGTATGGGGCTTAAAAAGGGATTGATTCATCTTGATTCTTTGGGATATGTTTTGGAGGAAGGAAGTGAATCATTTCAATACCGACCCTGATAAGTCCATTCTGTGTTACAGAGTGGATAGTTGTTTTATATGGTTAAGAGTGTTGAAAGCAGAAGATAGGTCAAGGAGGATTAATCAGCAAGATTAACTTTGGTCTAGAAATTTTAAAATGTCATCCATTATGTGAGTGAGTGCAGATTCGGTGCTGTGCGCTCTCCGAAAAACATACTGATGATGATCCAACAGTTGGAAATTTTCGATGGATGAGTGAAGTTGTATTAGCATGCACTTTTTAAGACATTTTGCCAGAGTGATGTTGGAAATGGGATGGAAGTTATTCAGATCAGAGCTGTCTGTGTTCGTTTTTTTTAGAATGGGGGAAACCTGCACTGCTTTTAGACAGTCAGGGATTGTGCATTGTACTAGTGAAACATTGATGATCTCGTACCATAAGGGGAGGATGGTGGCTTTTATTTCTTTGAATAAAGGAGGTGGTAGAGGGTCGCTGAAATGGTTAGAGGGATTGATCACAAGAAGAGTGTTGTAGATGTCTGTTTCACTGAGATGAGGAAAGGTGTGCCGAGATGCATTGTTCTTGAGGCTTACACTAGGGGGGACAAGTGGCTTCTGGTGGGTAAGTGGAGCAGCGGTCCCAGACATTGGGAGAAGAACCCTCTTTGATTCAATTTCTATATTGATGCTTTTAGTTTTCTGAGCGAAGAAGGAGGCCAAATCGTCATATGTAGGAGTGCCGTTACCAACATCATTGTGGTTGGGTGCCTTGACCAATTGTTGTTTAATGAGTTCAAAAGTTTCTTAGAGAGGTTTTTTACTTCATTAAGTTGGGATCTGAAGAAGTCAGCTTTTGCAGATATGATTTTGCTGTTGTAAGTATTCCTGATAGTTCTAAGAAGGTTTAAATGTTTGGTGGATGGTATGGATCCCCAGGACTTTCGGCTGTCTTCAGTTTATGGCATTCCGAATTAAGGTTGGCATTAAACCAAGGTTTGGAAATTTCATGGGAGGCATTTTTATGTTGTAAAGGGGATAAAGCATCCATGATACCAGAGATAGAGGAATTATACAAATCAGTGAGGATATGAACATCCTTCAAGTCAGCTCGGGTAGACAAGGCATTTTTACAACAGGTAGCTAGCTCTTCAGTGTTGATATTTTGGAGGTTCCTTTTCCATTGCTTAATTCTCTTGAGCTAGACCCCCTTTACATACGCTTTCATGTTAATAAGGAGGAGGCTGCAGTAGTGGTCAGACCAATCACATGGGGTAATGGAGTCCAGTGTAATGGTGTTACCTTTGGCCATGATGAGATCCAGAGTTTCACCCTTGTGAGTTGGGCTACCGCAGAATTGTCTCAGTTACAGATGCAAAAGGAAGAATTTGAGTGAATTCACCACATAATCATTTGGGTTAGACTAGTGAAGGTTGAAGTCTCCCAGGAAGATTTCGCACACTAGAGGGTCATCATTGGAGGAGATAAATTCCATTAAGTGCTCAGTGAAGTAAAGATTGTCTCCTGTGGGGTGGTAGAATGTATGTAATTTGCAGATAGGGCAGGTTTTGCAAGATATGGTGATGCATAGATATTCGTAGGCGATCAGAGTGGTTTTTTTTATTGTGAGACAGAGTGTGTTTCTGTGTATACAAGCTATTCCTCTGCCCTGTTTCAAAGATCTGTCCATACAATTTATGTCATAACTAGTCGGGACTAGAAGGTAAAGGATAGGGTAGGAAGAGCAATTTAGCCAGGTTTCTGTGAGGATAATGATATCCAGCTCATTAGTCATGAGAGGCAGCTTCCTACACATGTGATGGGATTGCATGAACAGGGGAGTTCTGGCATAAGCTGGAAGACAGTGTGCAGATGGTCCTTGATGTGTCACTGGAACATGGGAAGATGATGCTGCTGGGAAGCTGAGGGGACAATATGCTGCTAAAATGAAGTAAAATACTTTGTGATACCAGCTTCGCCAGAGCCAGATGAGAAATAGCCAAATGGTTGAGCAAGGTATAAGCACCCACTTTCAGTGACTAGTGCCTGAATATGAACTGGGGTGTGGTGGCTGTGAGGGAGGTTTATGAAAGCATAGGGTGTCCCTGAACTTTTGCTAAGACATGAGGTGAATGCTACGAGATACATGAGTCATGATGATACAATCTGTCTGTGGATGTGCCTATGTGCTGCAGGTAATATATCACTATGGGTTGTATTGCATTTCTATTTCGACCAATAATTTTGATGATGCATTACTGTGTAAAGCATGCCTCTCTCATAATAAATCAAGAAGGTCAATAAAATATGTTTTTGTTTTTTAAATAAATAATAAACTCGCTGCATGATAGAGTCCGGGCATTTGGTTCTAGTGAGAGGATTGGAAATTGTAGACAAACTTCAATGTACCCTTTTTGCAATAGGGCTGGATAAAACCACAAAGTTGTGTTTTATAGTACAAATCAAAAATACACAGCTGAGTCAATACTGCCTGCATGTGTGCCAGTGCACTCCTTTCTAAGCTACACTCGGGGGATGCAGTCTATAACTTTGTTTGAAACTCTGACAGCACTCTAATCAATTGTTCCTTACTCAGTCAAAGTTGCAAAAGTACCTTCGTACGTTATAGGCACGTACAGAAGGATCTACCAAGGTAAAACACTAAACTATTGGGGAGTGAAGGAAATGCAGACTTAGCTAAAGAGAGATCAAACATTATTGTAAAAAAATACCCCCAAAGCAATACAACCTTTCCCCCAAAAATAAAAGCCTTTAACATTGTGTCCCAAGGTGATGGTGGTCTTGGAAACATTTGGCAACCGCATATACATATCAATAAAGAGGTATGGGAATCTATAAATGGCTCTTTTAGTGTTGGCTGCATAAAGAGCAACCTACCTAAAACCTTTGGTGCCTTGTGTCTGCTAAAATCTTAAGAGAGAAGACAGTCTAACCTCAATCTGACTCTGAGCTCAGATTCAGTCCAGGAAGGGTTCAAATACTTGAGAAAAGTTTAGAACCAAAAGCGGGTCACAAAAAAGTCACATGTCAGAACATTTATTGGCTGACTAGAAGGATACACTCTATAATATCAGCAATACCTAATTACTTCTTTTTAGGAAACACCACCTTCACACTCCAAGCATACACTTCTTATTGTAACCTGTGTGTCTGAATCTACATCTATTACTTTCACCTCTTCTAATACCAGGAATATTGTGCTGGCCATTATTTGGCACCTCACATCTTTCACCTGCGTTCTCTCTTTTTCTTTATTTTTTTATCGACATTGATATGTTGAAATACTGTGGGGCATATTACCAAGGGGGGCCATAGGCAATTATCACCGATTTAGCAGCCGTTTTCGGCCGCTAAGCGGCGATAATTCTATCGCCCTATTAGCAAGCTGTCGCTAACTGATGTTAGCGACAGCTTTTAGGCGATAGCGAGAGGTTTGGGGCCCGCTTTGCATGTCAGCGATGTTTATCGCTAATGACGTGCAAAGTGGGCATACCCAACCAGTTAGCGACTGAAAGCAGTTGCTAACGTCACTATCGCCTATTAGCAAGGCCTATTCGCTAAGCGCGAATATCTCCAAATACTAACACCTGCCCAGACCAGTTCTTAGCCATGTTATCCAATTGGAGGTGGATAACATGACTAAGAGCATTTCCTCGCTAATGCATGAATATCGCTATATTCTCAGCGATATTCACGCATTTCGCCGCTATCGCTGGATATTTTAGCACAATGGAGAAAAACGTTGCTAATAGCATGTTTTCTCCGCTAACATATCCAGCGATAGGCAGCGATAAAAAAATCGTTGCTAAGCCGATTTAGCGTAAATACCGCTACTTGTTGGTAATATGCCCCGCTGTTCTTAAATCATATTAACACCAAAGACAAGCTCAAACGAATCATAATAAAATGAAAACTTAAAACCTAATGCTACTTAAGTTCTCTTTTGTGATACTATCAATAGCACTGCACCATGCACTCCTCTTGCTAGTCCTGGTAAAAAGTATGTTTTAAGGACACCTACTTGACTCTTTGCATTACTTCTTAACTCTCTCCTCTGATAACCCCACTAGCCACGAAAGATACTCACTCTATTTATCCGGTCAGTGAATTATCTACAGGTCTTGACTCAATCTAGTTTTATACCTTCATCTGGCTTTCTGGATGATTTGCTTCTGCTCTCCTCTCTATCTTTTCTGTGGATTATTGTGTTTGATTCAACACTCTACATACAAGGCTTTGTACCAGCAATATACATACATTTTCCATTTCACCTTTTCAACCATTGCTATTATATATATCTGCCCCAAGAACATCTTGGTTGTATCTCTAACATCTATTTTCTGGTTTAACTGGGATATTGCCACCCACATTCAGGGGCATATTTACAGTAAAGTGGCGAAGCGTGGCGTTAAGCCAAGAAGGCTAACGACATGCTTTGTCAATTTAGAAATGCAGGGCTGCACCATATTTACTAGAATATGATGCAGCCCTTTGTCTCCCCGTTTCCCCCTGAGCTGGCGTTAACTTTAGCTGCCTAGCGCAAACGCAAGCACCCTTGCACCATAGTGCAAGGGTGCCTGTGTTGACGGGAAGGTTATTTATGTGTAGGAAGGTCCCCCTCCCTGCACATAAACAATATTTAAATGCTGTTTTGTAACTTCTATGTGTGTTGCTTAGTGCAGCACACATAAAAGTTGCAAAACAGGATTTTTTTTTAAAGGATTGTTTATATGCAGGAAGGGGGACCTTCCTGCACATAAACAATCATAGGATATTTGATGTTTCTATCTCATGGAAACAGCAAAATGAGGAGAAATAAAGCATTTCTCCTCATTTTGCTTGTTTAAGACCAGGTTTTCCCTGGGCTTAATTTTGGCGCTGCCTCCTATTTACGCTGCCCTTGTAAATAGGAGGCAGCGTCAAAATCAATGGGTGTTGCGGTGGAATGCCCACCACAACACCCATTGCCCTCCCCGTTCACACTAAATACAGTGGGAAAGGGTGCCTTATTTACAAGGCAGCGTTAAGTCACGTTAAGTGGCTTATTGCTGCCTTGTAAATAAGGTGAGGTCTCTTTCGCCATCACAGCGTCACTGACTGTGACATTGTGGAGGCAATAGAGGCTTGTAAATTTGCCACTCAGTTTCTTAGTCAATGTCATGATGCAACTGACTTTTCAAAACAAAGCTGATCATCAAAACATCCAGGTCATGGAATTGTCTTTTACTGCCATGTGGGATCCACTTTGGATACCTCTGAAAACATGGCTGAAGACAAGACCTACAAATTTAGCTTACGCACTGATTGTATTTATATGTTCTCAGTTGGTGTGAGATTAAAGCTAGCCTGGGCACGTTCTCTGCACAGGGGCAGCTCCTTTAAAGCTGAAAAATTAAATGGTAATACGTTGATTTATTACCATTTTCTTCTTCAGCAACGTGTCTCTTTGGCCCTCTATCTCGGGACAGCCAGCCAGGAAAATGCATTTTAAAGTTCTCTGGCCTAGCTGTCTTAGCCAGCTGGGTTAGAGAAAGTGCAGGCCTCCAGTGTTATTAGGAGCGCTGAGAGTGCCTGCTCTATCCAATCCTGGCACTGCTATCATGCTGTGAGAGCAGCGCGAGTATTGGGTAGTGCAGCTTCCTCCTTCCGGGGCTTTCAGGAGACACCCGAGGGAGGAGGACGTCCTGCTGCAAGTTAGGTAAGTCTATTTTTTTTGTGCCCTCCCGCCTCACCACCCTCGGTACAAGCCAGCCGCCACTGGCTACTGAAACTTTTTGCTGTATTCAGATGTGACATGCATGCTGGTTTAGAGGAAAATGTAATACAACGCACAATCATGGGTTTCTCAACATCGTATGCATATGGCCAATATAGAATTTTTATAGTCATGTTTCAGGTCAAATAACGTTCCTCATAATGTTGTTTTACATTCAAGTAATTTTCCTTGTAAAAAAGGGGCCATCGAAAATGTTGTTTGATGCTTTCATGCTAGACACAAGGTTTGCAGACAAAGCACACGAAAGTAAGTGAACAAGATGACAGTTCTGGCGCCGCCTCTTGGTGGAGCAGCGCCCACTCCTAATATGCAGCAAAATAAGTAATGATTGGAGGCAGGAGGTCCTCAGGTTCAAAACGCACTGAACCTTTAGAGGTTTTTCTGTCCGTTGCAGAAAGCTGGATTGACACCTGAAAAAAAAGCAGAGTCACATTATTGAGAATGAACAATGAGCATATTTTACACATTCTAAACAGTAGGCAGTACACCAGCTCCTCCTATGCACAGTCAGTAGGCATCCACCAGGGCCACCACGAGGAAAGTATATTTTGTACTATGTGTGTTACTTAAAACGTTCAGAGTATTTCATGAACTTCACACTTAAAACAATGAAACATGAGAAAACGGTTGTACCACACCCAAAAATTACAATTAATCGGCAAAACTGCTACACTCCCCGATTTGGAAAACGTTCAGGGCACATTATCAAGAACAGCTATAAAAATTATCGCCGCTTTAGCGGCAGGAAACTGCCGCTTAAGCGGCGATAATGGGCTTGATAATATGCCCTTGTGAATTCCCGTAGAAGCCCAGGTTAACACCACAACCTGGGCTGCTATGGGAATTCACAAGGACATATTATCAAGCCCATTATCGCCGCTTTAGCAGCAGTTTCCTGCCGCTAAAGCGGCGATAATTTTATCGCCGTTCTTGATAATATGCCCTTCAATTTTGCCCAATGTGTTTAGCAAACTTTTTCGCCTTTATCTAGGGCACCCAGAGATATTCAAATATCCCTCATGGTATTCTGAATGTTTAGCTTGATTTTACATTTAACAACAGGATTTGACAGCTTTTCCAACAAGGGTCGCTGCTTTAGTCATGACTTTGTGGAATTAGGTGGAGGGCCCACTAACAAGTTACGATGATGAAAGTTTGCTGTAACTCAGGCAGGATGGAGATCAACATTCATTCACAAACATCCTTCGTCTTCTGCCAAACAAAGGAACAAATACTCTAAACACTAAGCAAATACATTCATATGTACATAAGGTGCACACCTTACTAAACCCTCTACTCCCCCCTTTCAGCTCTAAAGCCTCCTCCTCATCCTGAAAGGTTTATCCATGTTTTAGTACCATCCTAACCTCCTTGGTGTTTTTTTGTTCTCCTGTTCTGCCTATTTAATATCCCTAGACCTCTAGCTCATCCCACCAACCTGCTCGCCTCCTGAGCGAGTGCTGCTATCTCTTTCACCACAGAAAAACAACTCCAACGTAATTGCCATTAATATAACTTCAAAATGACAATTTGTTTTCCCATTCGGTACCCGAAATAACTATCTCTTCTCACTAATGAAATAGTCACTTCTCCCTAAATTCCTTTTATCTGCTGGGATATCCTACCCATCGTTTTCATCAAATATGTTTCCATCCCACCATATGGCAGAAGGGTACAATCGTGGCCTTTTTAATACTATTACACTCTAGCAGGCAGACTGCTGAGCTGCTTTACCACATCATGCAATGACCGTTGTGTGTTTTGCTGAAAGTGCATTGGCATGGCACAAGCAGTTTTAGTGAAAACTGTCAATAGCAGCCAACCTTTTGTGGTGTGATGGCTGGTTAGCTTTTTTTTATATTTGCTGAATACAACCCTCCCAGAGTGTATTTCTTTCTGGAAATTGTCAACCCACTAGGATCTTTCACCCAGTGCGTTGGCGCATTGGTTGATTTTTTTAAATGCCCCAGGAAGAAAAAAAGACAACAGACATGTTGTTGTGGGCACCGCACCCGTTCACACAGGCCTTCCAATGGCTTGTCAGCCAGGGGACCAGTGCCAGAAAGCATGTTTCTGACAGCAGAGCTGGATTGTTGCAAGGATTCTGCTCCTACACAGAACTGTGCACAGAGATCCAGGACCTCAGTGAATTGTGGTGGACCAAACAACTCACCTCTGTACCTAGAAACCCTAGCCGACTAGCATCAGTGTCACATTACCACTTCGTCCTATAGCAAAGGAACCAATGATTAGACAACCCGGAACATGCAACTTATGTTATACTAAGGAATGGTGGGAATCAAGAACACTCTTTCGTTTGTTATTCTCATACCATTCCACAACAGGAGTAAAAAAGAGACACAGGAAAGGTTAAAATATTTATTTTAACAACCTGCTCTAAGATGCAGTATCATTGCTAACATACGCAGACATATGATTAGAAATAATATGATCAGCATTGTTACAATTCCATAAAACACAAAAGGAGAAATCATATTACAATGATGGTGAAAACAGGTCTTATAGCGCCTAGTATATCACCCTCCCTAGATAGAAACTATGTTATATAAAATATAGAAGGTCTATTAGGCTTGTGTGGGGGACCCCATACCTCTAAGATCAGCAGAAGTGTATCCCAGGATCTGCATAAGCTCTCTGTCTCTCTGGAAACGGAATTCTTCCAAGTGCCTGAAATCATGCCTACAGTGCAATATTAAAGGCGCCAGAATCTCCGTTGGCTTACAACTGCGTGTATGTTATGCCTAAAATGTGAGCCGATCAGCCCGAACAACAGCTACCTTGGTAAGATAACCTTGGAGGCTTTAGCACTTACTGGCAGACTAGCGTCGCGATGTAAGTCTGGGGATGCCGAAAACAAGCCATTCTCATGTGAGCTAATTCACGCAGCCTAACTTACAACAACAGCTAAATGCAGTGTTGTGTGCAAAAAGCAGCAAAAGGTAAAATGGTGTTTAAACTTGTAATAACCCTATGGTAACATAGCAATGTGCGGAAACAAGGCTCAGCCCTCACTACAGGATGTGGCTATGCCATTTGGAAAAAGTGCTTCCCCTCCCTCTAAATGAGAGGGAGTGTCAAAACCTGGTGGGACGGAATATCTGCCAATATTTGACAGATGACTATTAAATGGCCAGCTCCTGATGGCTGCCATGTCTTCATAGTTGCACTAACTGATTTCTATCTGGTTGTCAAAATATACTAAATTATTTCCCTGTTAGCTTCCTTCCTAGAAGGATCATTGACTGCTAGCTTTCTCTCTCTCTCCACCACACATACTGAGATTATCACTGCATGCACATCAACTGCAAACCTGACCAACCTTTTTATGTCACTATCTAATCCCTTAGATTAGTTCTAACCCTATCAACGGTATAACATGTGCATTTGTAAAGCCCACATTTACCCAAGAGTATCTTGGCACTGAATAACAGATGTTAATTGTTACTCAACGGTACCCATTTTATCAACCTCATAAGGATGTAAGGCTGAGTAGACCCACCAGGATTTAAACCTGTGACCATGAGTTCAAACACAGGCCCCTACAGTGGACGCATTCGTCCAATAAGCCACGAGACCCGGCTAGTATCAAATAGATTTTCAGCACATGTATTCTCTCTTCTTACTTCAGACCCACTCGTCCTACTACTGATGAGTTTATGTCAGCATCCTTGAGGAAGTCTGAAAGCGGCTTCTCATACCTGTGCTCTTCATCTTTCACCCAGGCCATTTTACAATAGAGTCCCTGCAAATCCATATCCCAAGCTAGCTTCACTGTGTAATAGTACAATTACAGCTGTCACAAAGAGGAACACTCAGTCCCTTCTCACTCAAATGCCAGCTCTTTCCTACCCATGTCTATCCTCATTGCCTGTTTTGCTTCACAAACATGACAGATAGTGTCCCAAAACAAGCACATTTCATCCCACCTTCTTGCAAAATGTTCACATTACACTCAGCTTTCTCTCTATCACATAGCTCCCTCTCATGGATAAAAAACTCTTTGTGCTAAGTGGCTCTCAGCCTGCTGAACACTGTCTTTACCCGGACTGGCAAAACTTCGCCTCTCTTGACTACTTCAACCCTTTTCTACTTTTCTTTTCCCTAAATAAAAGGCTTTCATCATTATTCTCCCATTTTCTTACTTAAGCCACCAGTCCCATTGGTCCCCATCATTACCAGCACACAGAAAGCACTGCCTTTCAGCACCATGAAATCTACTAAGCATAAGATCATGTCACTGGTATGAGCACACAGGCCCTGTTGCTGCTACCTATTTTCCAAGTGCCTCTATTTTAATTGGCCTTCTATTATCCCTAATCCTCTTCCTTACCCTGGTCAAATCATGTAGCATTTTTCTGCCCATTTCCCAATGAGGGAGACCCACCATGACTCCACCCCCTCTCCATCAAGTGACATTTACTTCCTCACAATTAATTTGCTAGCATTTATACTTTAACTCTCAATACATTTGTATTCACAGCATTAAGATGGGCATTACCATCTGTCATGAAAAGATGAAAAGAGAAAAGGAACATTTCAACAACTTGCCTCCTCTCCAAATTAACCTCTTCTCTCCCAGGTCTGCACTTTAGGTCTTTCCAACCATATTATGACACAGTTACAGTTCACCAATACATGCTTCAGACATTGATGTCTCTTTGCCATCTTTCCTAACCTAGATGGACTAGCCTTCTCAGCCCATCGCGAAAGATCATGTCAGATCTCTAAAATATTGGAGACTCATAGCCTACTGGAACAGTGAAGCTCCCGGCTGTGGCATGTTTAATGTATCTGCATTTACCAAATCACATCTACATTTATGGAGTCACGCCATTCAGGGCTCCCAAAATAGTAGAAAACAACCATTAAGATGAGTATAATTTAGATTGTGATCTAATGTTTGGCAGACGATGTACAGGGTGGTAGAGAACATTACATCTGCCACCCTGGCAGAATGCTATTTCCAACTTTAGAGGTCACTGTCAGTACAGAGGTGATCTCTGTACCTTGACAGGAACTGCTGTTATGGTAGTTCCAGTCACGTTGCAAAAAGGCCTCCATCACTTTTGACAGCCATTCACCAAACTTTTCTATATTTTAATTTTTAAAAAAATCAAAATCCCAGAGTGGGAGTTTCTTATTGAAAAACAAATAACAAATTAGCCCCACACCCAGGGGGTGTTTCCTGGGAAGTGGGGGTTTCTATTCGTTTTTTTCTGGCCCTCACCACTAGGTTCTACCTGGCAGTGATGGACAGAAAGAAGTAGACGTTACTTCCTCCATTCTAAATAGGGTTGGCACTGTGATACCTATTCATCAACAGCCCCTACTCTTTCAGGCTGTAGGTGGAAACTTTCTGTTGATGGAGGTAACTAGTGTTCCATAGAAAAAGTGGGTGGTCTCCTGGCCCTAAAAATTTCGGGTGGATGTCCGTTAGTTTGGCTGAAAAGTTATAATCTCTGGTAACATTTTGCTATAGTATTGTCTGCCAAACTCTAAATTGAGCCATTAGTAACTTCACAAAAGTATTCCTAATTCATTTATATTAATGTATGTTTGTTTATTTTAGGCCTGCAGTAGTATTACCGTAATGATTTAGATGAAACCTAATTTTAAATAAATCAGTATCACCCCCCCTCTGCTTCTTCATCCTCTGCACAACTATCTCTGACATTGTTTCCACCATGTGCTCACAGTGAAGAGTACCTTGGACTCTCTCCCCCTTGAATAATATCTTTCATATTCTTCAATACCTATTCTCACCGCACCTACACCAGTGATGGCTCCATCCATGAGGTTTACTGGTTCATCCGTCATAGTTGGCAATTATCTGATGTGCCCTCTGATCTGGGGTGGTGTTCTAGGCAGACCTCTTGTGATTTATTTTTTTAAATTTCCACCTGTGTTGTAGTCCATACACCAGTTGGAGGGAGGGTGGTAGACTCCATAACATTGATTGCTATATTTGTTTTGGGAAGTACTTTGTCTCCTGTCCTGTATCTGTCGTAGTTTTCCTCTTTCTTGACTAACATTTCTTTCATATTTTCCTCCTCATTTGATATTCCTAATGTTCCTTCTTGTCTGTCATTTTTGGCTATGAAGTGGTACTTGCTCTTAACCACACATTTGATACTGATACTCCTAGCTCTTCCTGGGACTAGCCACTTAGTATTCTATTCTCTCCTTTTTAACTCTGCATAGCACCCTCTTTCATGTGACCCTACTCCATCTCTCCCCCTTTTCGGTAGGTCACAAGTGAGCACCACCTCCGGTACTCCAGCCAATGGCACCAGCAGCAATGACCACCATTGTCCCATTATACACCTTCCATCTAACTTAATATTTTTAATTAAGCAAAAAATATATTGTTTTGTTAATTTGAAGCTTCTCAGTAAAACAGTTTGCTAAACTTTTCTTTACACATTAAATGTTGTAAGAAATGGTCCTCTTAAAAGCTTGATTTGAGGAACAACCTCCTCTGTTATTTGTTATTTTCTTCCTAACATTTTCAACGAGTAGCAATGCGGTGGTTTGCCACCAAATGTACATTGAGCCGAAGGGAACATATCACTTTCTCCTTGCAGGCTTTGCACCTACTCATAGAGTCACATTCTAAGCCCTGTGTAGTGGCCACAAATTGAACCATTCCTCCAAACTAAGCCATTACCTGCCTAGTCAAATTCTACACCCCTCCCATCAAGATGCAAAATACGAGCACCCAAGCTTTTTCTCTATGGGGGTAAAGGTATGAGACTTACTTTATATATACCCAAAAAGAGAGACAGAGGAAGCAGAGACATGTTTATGTCCTCCACATCTAAACAAGAATACACAAAGAATGGCCAGGTCTCTAAAGTCGTATGGGGGGTCCTCCACCTAAGTAACATATTTTAAAGAAATCGACTTACCCACAACTTCTTTTGCCATACTTCATCATCAGCGATTTTCCACACCATGGTAGGTGAATACTACCATGGCAGACTCACCCACTGCTGGGAGTTCTTAGATAAATAAAATAGTGGATATTTGTAGGGATCCAATACAAATAAAAATATCTTGAGGTAAACCCCGGGTTTTTCATTTATTTTGGGTACCTCAGATATAAGTAAAACCACATTGTGGGTGTGGGGTTATGCCAACATTTTTCAGCAGTTCTAAAAAGCCCTTACTTGCTTCCTGCCTTCGTCAGGGTTACTCTGATCCCTGCTTTGCTACTCATGCCTTTCATGCGATCAAATGAGGCCTAATGCTCTCACCATTCTGGATTTCGTCTGTAAGAAATAACCTGTAATAACAGATTTACAACACAGACATCAGACATATGTGGCTTATTGCTCAGAGTGAACATTCACCCAGACTCTGTCAAAACTGTAATACATTCTTCTCAGCTTTTAGATATAATCAGCAAAACACCCAGTTCAAACTCCTGTTGAATCAAACTCAGTCAAAAGGTGAGGTACTTGAGAAAAACCACTGCAAATGACTCCTAAACGCTCTCCACTGATGACCATGCTTAGGTGTACACTCTCACATATACATGTGCATCATGCACTTATCCTAGACATGGGGTGGTTCACAGGCCCATCCCCTTGATGAAGTGAGTAGGCCTGGTGGGAGGTGGTGTGTTTTGACTATTTTTTGTGTACCTAGTGGCATTTCCTTAGGCGCCCATGATTAATAGTGAAGCACAGGGCAAGAGGGGCATGCATTTTTCAGTCCCGCTGAGTAGGGTGAGAAGAATTTGATACCACCCAATTTCTACATACGATATTGCTCACCATCATAATGATTTGCCTTTGATGTTTGTAAAAAACACCAACATGTCTAATTTCTGTGAAAGTTTGAAAAGCTCAATAATAGGTAAAAAAAAACCTTGGGTTTACCTATACAAGAATAATATTAATTGGCTCAATGGCGATTAGTACTGGCACTTTTTGTGCCACTATACCATTCAGTTTGTAATAGGCACTTTCTTGCTCCCATGTTTTTTTTTTGTCTTCAGTGTGTGACTAAAGAGGAGTGCCTTCCCGTTCTGACCAGTAAGATTTCAAACCACCCTAATTCTAGGTTAAGTTCATGATGCACGTGTGTGAGCATGTATACCTACGCATGGTCACAAATGGAGATTGTTTTGGAGTGGCTTTGCAGTGAAATTTCACATGTAACTCAACACTTCACAGACTTTGATTCAACAGGGATTTGAATTGGGTGTTTTGCTAATTATATCAAAAAGCCAAGAAGAATGCATTGCAGTTTCGACACAGTCTGGGTGAATGTTCACTCTGAGCAGCATGCCACATTTGTTCTGGATGTCTCCCTATATTGTAAATCTGTTTTCACATGTTATTGCTTATAGAAGAAACCCAGAAAGATGAGAACATTAGGCTTCGTTGATCGCATGGAATGCATAAGTAGCGAGGCAAGGATCAGGGTAACTCTGACGAAGGCCTGTATGGGCTTTTTAGAGCAGCTGAACTTTGTTGGCATTACCTGATGGGTTGATGAGGCTTTATATTTCACCCAACACGCTAAATTTGATTTTATGTTTAAATTTGTTTTATTATTAGTTTCAGTAGAAATCACAGGCAATACAAAGCAATAAAGAGGTCTGTGTAGGAAGGAAGAACAATCCTTACATTCATGTCGAGCATATAAACCAAGTAGCTGCTGATTGCGCAGACCTTGCACAACCTGAGGGGAGTACCCGTCCGCACATAATCAGCCAAACTAGAACATCCAGAAGAGGAAAAACAGAACTACCCCCCCCGACCCCCACCGCCCCCCACCCCAACCAGTGTGCCGGAATTCCGAATTGTGGTTTCTAATGCGCTTCGTTCCGTGGCTAAGGTCTGTTTGTCGTCCCCGAAGTGTCAGGTGTAGGTGTTGTCAGGCGTAGTATGCGGAGGTATCTGGGGCATGTAATTTCGTTAAACTCTTTGGAGAGAAGAGTGAGTATTGGTAGCCAGACTTTCTGAAAGGTTGCAGAGGATTGTGTAAGAGTGGCCTGTATTCGTTCCATCCCCATCGTGAACCATATCTTATGCAACCATCCCGTGTGAGTGGGCTTATTGTTGGTCCCCCATAGTGATAATATATGTTGGGAGGCGGCTTGCATGACAATGCCCATCTGGCGCCCTCTTATCGAAGTCAAAGGGAATGTGAGTGCGTTCGGGAGGCCGAGAATAGTGTAGGCCGGGAAGCGGGGAATTTCGGTATCAAAGGTACTGTCTATATTATTGAGCACAGCAGTCCAGTAGTCTCTGACTTCCCTGCAGTCCCATAGCAAGTGAGTCAAGGTACCTCTTTCTCCGCAACTCCTCCAGCATAGTGCACTACGTGCTGGGTTACCCCTATTAAGTCTCACCGGCGTAAGGTACCAATATGTGGCCAACTTTACCGCCGTCTCCCTGCCTGCTGCATTGCGCGCCGTGTGATTGGCCCTAAGGTAGATCGAGCGCCACTCCCGAGGTGTGAGTGTTCTCCCCAGCTCTGCCTCCCATCTTCTCTGTCCTGCAGCGTGGTGTGGTTCTGGGGGGGGGGGGCATCTCGTCTATGTCCGTGATAAGCCCTTTATCCGTCTCTTTCAGGACCACCCACTTCTCAAAGGCGGTCATGAGTCGGCTAACTAAAGAGGCAATGTCTGGGTGTGTGAGCCAGTGTCTGAGCTGAAAGTATTGGAACACCTGCAGCGAGGTGATGTCATATCCCCGGAAGATCTCTGAGAGAGGGAGAAAGCCCCGCAAGCCAAAGAGGTGTCCGGCAGAACGGCAGGTGGAATCACGCCATTGTGGGAAAGCATGGGTGTCGGTACCCGGCGGAAATTCTGGGTTTCCCCACAGGGGAGTGAGCGGAGAGGGGAAGGTTGTTAGACCCTGGGTCACCGCGACCCTGTCCCACACTCACAGGGTGGTGCGAGTGATAGGTGAGTTTTGGATGTATCGTGGCCTGTCCTTACGTCGAAGCAATGGTATCTTCCACAATGATGTCTGAGCCATGACTGTCTTGGAAGAGCCATCTCTTCTCAGATTCTGGTCGGTACCACTTCACCAAGTAACGCAGTTGCGTGGCTTAGAAGTACTTTGTGAGATTGGGGATCCCCAGGCCTCCCTCGTTCATTTCCCGATATGCCAGTTGTTTGTGGAGGCGCACCCGTTTCCCCCCACAGATGAAGTGCTGGAGGGCGTTTTGCAGATTTGAAATGGTCCCGGGTGGAGGGAGCACTGGGACAGTCTGATAGACATACAAAATCTTGGGGAGAGCTGACATTTTAACCACTGCGATACGCCCTAGCAAAGAGAGCGGTTGCTTGGACCAGTGCTCCAAGTCCCTACGAATCTGAGACGTGAGGGTAGTGTAGTTGAGGGCGACCGTGTGTTCCGTGGATGGGGTAAGGGTGATACCCAGGTATGGGAGTTGCGTGCAAGTCAGTAGCCCCCCGCCATACGCGGGTGCGTCAGACTTCAGGTGGGCATTCCTACCTAGTGGTAGGAGTAACGACTTCCCTCTGTTCATTCGGAAGCCGGACATTGCTCCAAACGCTTCTACCTCAGCCAGAAACGCGGGCACAGAACTCGCCGGTTGGTCGAGAGCAGCTAGAATATCATCGGCGTATAAGCCAGTAGCATGAGGTTCCCCACCGAACGTAACGCCTTGTATGTCCGGATTGTCACGTACCTTCTGCGCCAGTGGTTTGACATATAGTGCAAACAAGAGCGGTGAAAGGGGGCACCCCTGCCGTGTGCCACGTTGGATCTCAAAGGGCCTAGAGCGCAGACTACTCAGCGAACCCGCGCCATGGGGCGATGATAGCAGCTCGCGATCCAGGCCTGGAAGCGCTCACCCACCCCGAAATGTGCCAGGACCTTCTGTAGGAAAGACCAGTTGACGCTGTCAAAAGCTTTTTCAGCGTCGATCGCTAATAGGGCCGAATCTGACTGCTGGAAGTGGGTTTTGTCAATTAGATGGGGAATTATTTTAGTATTGTCGCTGCATTGCCTCCCCGGGACAAAGCCCGATTGATCCGGCTCAATAATCCCGGGTAAGCACGGCCTAAGTCTCCCAGCTAAAATGCCAGTGAAAAGCTTCAGGTCTATATTAAGCAAGGAGATGGGCCGGAATGCTGAGCATTGTGTAGCTTCCTTGCCCGGTTTCGGCAAGACCACAATCTCCGCCTCCAGCATATCCGAGGGGATAGAGCCTGGGCCTTCAAAAGAGTTAACATTTTTGTGAGAACAGGAGCGAGCAGCGAGCTGTATGTCTTGTAGAATCCCGCGGAATATCCATCCGGACCGGGCGACTTTAGGGGTTTAAGTCGGGAGATAGCTGCCATCACCTCATCGAGGCGGATGGGGGCATCCAGGGAATTTGCGTTCGCAGAAGAGATCGCCATAACAGCAGCGCCTGCCAGATAGGTCTCGGCCCCAGTCGCCGGGGTGGTTTCGGCGTGGTATAGGGAGGCGTAATAGTCTCTGAAGGCCTCCGCAATTTGCGACTCCTCTCGGAGTTCAACGCCGTTCCCGGTTCGCAAGGTCTGAATTTTGGAGCACTGGACCTTCGCCTTCAGCGCGCTGGCCAGGAGTCTCCCTGTCTTATTTCCACCAATGTAGTAAGTATGGCGAAGGCGGAGGCTGGCATACTCCGCTCTATCCGTGTCCAAACTAGCCAGTTGTGCCATGGCTGCTTTTAGCTGCTTCCAGACCCTAGGTGCTGCGATACGACCATGGACCCTCTCCAGCTCTATCACCTGGGCCGTCAATGCCTCCCGTTTCGCCTTGCGCTCCCTCAACTCCGCCGCCGCGATCGCAATCAATTCTCCGCGCACTACCGCTTTCAGGGCTCCCCATAGCGCAGCTGCTGGCATCTCAGGGTTATCATTGTTAGCTAAGTAGTCAGTGCTGAATTGGCGGATCTGTTGGGCCACGTCCGCGCGTTGTAAGAGGGGTTCCCTTAATCTCCACCCACCCGGGGGTCTCCTAATCTTAGGAACTGTGAGTGTGAGTTCCACCGCAGCGTGATCCGAGATAGCCGCTGGAACAATGTCAACATTCGTGACCTGGGACTCTAGTTCTGAGGACCCAAGGAAGTGGTCTAATCTGGCATAAGTGCAGTGTACGTGGGAGTAAAAGATGAATTGTGATGTTCCGGGGTGTTTAGCTCTCCAGAGGTCCACCAGACCTCTTTGCCGTAGCCAGTCCCCACCCGCCCCCGAGATAGCGCCCGCGCTACCATATCTGTGCCCCGACCTGTCCTTGTTAGTGTCCATTACCAAGTTAAGGTCCCACCCAGGAGCAGAAGGGGATCAGCAGGGCACAACGCCTCGGAAACCGCGTTTTGCAGAAATGGCTCTTGTCCTGTATTAGGTGCTTATAGAGACCCTACTGTCAGCTGCTGGTCTCCTATTTGGATGCTGTAGGCCAACATTCTACCCTTAATCTCGCCCACCTTGCCCTTCAGCTGACCATGAAAATGTTTAGACACTAAAATTGCAACCCCTGCTTTCTTCTCCGGTGTGGAGGAGAAGAATTGGTGCGGAAACATACGTGACCTCGGTCTGTGCCAGTCTTTCGTGAGTAGGTGTGTTTCTTGGATCAGACATATCTCAGCTCCCGAGTTTTCTAGGTAAGAAAGCACCACCCTACGCTTAACGGGGTTGTTCAAGCCCTTTACATTTAATGTCAGGATCTTCAAGACAGTGTCAGCCATCACTTATACAAAGGACCCGGGATGCTACAGAAGGCTGACAGCAGACCCTTACCGTGTCCGGATAGGCACCGACTCTCGCAACTTGCTGGTCCCACGCCGCACACTGGTTCCCTCCCTCTTCCCTCCCCCTTCCCCCAACCAACTCCCGAACTCCCCCCTCCCCTCCATCCCCCCAAACTTCACCCTCCCCCCTTCCCTAACCCCAACTAGGAATCCCCAAGTATAAACCATAGTCCCAGGGATATCATAACTCAGTCCAGGCCTGTAGAGTCTCAATGTGGAGGAGTATGTGGCAGTGGCAGCCCCGTTGGCCCCCCGCCCGTCCCCCCGCCCTTGTGGATTCGATGCGAAGAAAGCAAATCCCTTATTAATATTGCCTCAGTGTGGGGCCGTCGTCTCTTTGACCACCTCTTTTATGGCCGCTGCCTGTTCCTGGGCCATGGTTGTCGGGTCAGGTTTAAGGTCCGCCTTAGGAGAGCGTTGTCTTCTCACTCGCTGCCATCCACCTCTCGACTGCTGTGTAGATCCCTCCTGCGACTGTCGCGGTGATGCTTCCCCCACTCGCTCATCCTCCGCAAGGTCGATGCCCAGCAGGGCGCATGGTCCCGGAGCGAGCGGGAGCTGGTGTAGGGCCCCTTTACATTTGAAAATTAACCGAAAGGGGTGACCCCAAGAGTAGGGTGCTGGCCGATGCCGTCGGGGAGGGGGGTGTCTGGTTTTTCTCCCCTTTTGGGGTGCTTTTGACTAACATGTCTGTTACAGTGTGGCCTCCCCTACGCCCCGTATTGGCCATTTCGCCGCGGTTGCGCTGTCTCTGGAAGGCAGGGTGGGCTGGCTTCCCCAACCAGGTGTGTTGTGATGAGTGGGCACTCCCAAGTTGGCTGGGCAGCTCCGCGGCGGCTGGGCCATTCCCGCAAAGTTTGTGTCTCCTGAAGGGATCACTCTACGAGGGAACTGCCTCCCTGCTCACTCCCAGAGCTTCCCTCACTGCACCTGACCGTCCCGATGTGTGCCTGTAGCTGGGCACCTCCACTCCCTCCGTGCCCCTCCTCACCTGTCGGACACCAACTCTTCTTCTGGGCAGTATGGGTTGTTGGACAGTCTGCACCCCAGCGCCGCCCGATGAAGTCTCTAAAATTTGATTTTAAACATTTCTAAGGTACCCATAATAATGAAAAACCCTGGATAAACGTCAAGATATTTTTATTTGTATTTGGATCCCTGCAACTATCGAATATCATATTTATCTAAGAACTTCCAGCAGTGGTTGGGTCCACCATGGTGTAAGTATTCCACCACCAAGATGTGGAAAATAGCAGATGATGAAGCATGCCATGAGAAGTTGTGGGTGAGGTGATATCTTGAAAATCTTTTTTGAGTTAAAAGGAGCAATCCCCATACCAGACTTCAGTGACTTAGCACTCTTTGTGTGTTTATGGAACTTACTTTCTCTCCACATACATTTGATGCAAGAACACACTAGTTTAGGAAACCCAAAAAACAACTGTTTCACAATTTGAGCATATTTTCTTCTTCACTTTCTGCGTGCCCACAACTTTGCAATTTGTAAATTGCAGATTTGAGGTCACCCCTGTGGCAGGTGTGTTGTAATGCAGATTTGCTAAACTCAAACTCAATCTCAATCTCCCTAAGAATGTTGCAAGCTCTCTGTACACAATGAGACTGAACTGGAAGTCTGTGACCTGAGTAGATGAAGTAGAATTTTTTTTATTTTGGGGTGATACCCCATAAAAAACACATAATAGAAAATAACAATTTATAAAGACATTGTATTTATGTTCCTGAATATATAGAGTGCACACAATGCACAAGGATCAGCTGAAATTAATATATTTTCAGCTATGTTCTGTGGCTAACAAGATTTGTGCAAATTGTCCAAGTGGACTTTGGTGTTTATCTAAGGGCAATCAACGGAGAGATAGAACATTCTCAACTCTTTAAGGATACAGTTCATATGGGATGAAAGGCAACAGAAACTGTGTGAGACATTGAGAAGGTCTAAACATATAGAGGGAAAAATAAAAAGTTGCAATACGCTTTCAAAGAATCTATATGAAAATATTTAAGGATAGTAGAATTGTTGGTTACCCTTTTTTTCCGAGTCCGAGCTCTTGACTTTGCTCTAGACAGACTTGTCTCAGACTCTTCTTCATACTTAGTCACAGAGGGCGGCGGAAGAGCTGCTAACTTGATACTGTGGATCTATTTGAGGAACACACACAATCATGTTTTATATCTATTTTTAAAGCGCAATCTCACCAAAATCATAAGCTTATAAGTTTGTACAGTTCCACTGCACACAAAAGACAGGTTACCTTAGCTTATGTGTTAATAAATAAACAAAAGGTGAAAACAAGTTGGGTGTGTGTTGGCAAGGTTCTGGATTTTATTGTCCGTATACATGTTGTTTAATATTGCTATCCAGGCGAAACTGCCCTAATATGCCCTGCACTGGTTGTTTGACTAGGATCCAAGGGTTTCTGTCTGCATTAAACATATCTTATGTGCAACGTAGGCTAGGCAAAGTAGAACCCGAGGCGCATATGTTTGCAGTTTTTACGGGCATATCCTCATGATCTACTACAACTATCATAGATGACAACTCCCAACAGAGTAATAAGACAAGACCACTGCTTTCCATTGTGCTGCTTTCTCTCTTATCCATTCCCAGGGTCTACTGCTTCCCTACATATACCTTTGTGAATGGTTGGCCATAGGTACTGTGAAGTGTGGAAACATTCCTCATTCTCATTGGATCTGGATTTCAAGTTACTGCCTTCTTACAGCGAGGCTTGATAAAATCTACCAAGACTTGCCCAAAACCTTGATGCCACTTTGCCATCTTTTCCCAACCCTGAAGGACTAGCTTTTTTCTCACCCATAAAGTAATCTCAGGACCTCTAAAATATTGAAGACTTAGGGCCCGATGTAGGTAAATCTAATTTACCACTTCTAAAATACCGAATCATACCGATTCGGTATTTAAGAAGTGGTAAATTAGAGGGGGGGGGAAATGTAGGTAATTCTGAATCGGTAAATACCGAATCTGTAAGATTCGGTATTTACCGATTCTGTAAATACCGAATCGGTATCCCCCATTGATTCCTATGGGCCTTGAAGCCCATAGGAATCAATGTGGAATACCGAATCGGTATTTACCGATTCGGTAATTACCTATTCTTGCAAGGGTGCAGGGGGTGTCACTTTGACACCCTCTGGCACCCCAATTACAGGCATGTGTGCCATGTGGCACACAGACATGCCCTAAGGGCATGTCTGTGTGTCACATGGCACAGGTGTGCATGCACAGATGTGCATGCACACCTGGATTCGGTATTTCACCACCCAATTGGATTGGGTGGTAAAATACCGACTCCTAAAGGCCTGTGGGACTCAGAAGAGTCCCACCTACATCTGGAAGGTACCGAATCGGTAAAAATACCGATTCGGTATTTTACAGATTCTCTGATTCTTACAGAATCTGTAAAATCTGGCCCCCTACATCTCAAGATGCCAAATACCAGTCGGAAACGGCCGATTTTGGCCGTTTCCGACCGGTATTTGCCACCTACATCGGGCCCTTAGAGCCTACTGGAACAGCGAAGCTCCCAGTAGCAGCACATTTTCTGTGTTACCGTTTACCAAATAACATCATCCTTTCTCTCACAACAACTATAATTTAGTGTTATTTTTCACATCATGTACTTTAATGAAAAATACATATTTCCCCTGTGTTTTGTGCCATGTAGTTTGATAGCTAGTTTGGAAAAAGAAGAGAACGTAGTTAGGGAGGAGTAGCTGGACTTAGACAATGAGAGCATTTATTCCAAAAGTATGAAGAACTTACCCCAGGCCCGGCAGAGTTACACCTGTTGTAGGTAGGTTTGCAGTTTCACAGGCTAAAAGGGGCGATTGTAAACGTAGGAATTTGTGCGGCTGAGTCAGTCAGTTGTTTGTGTTATTAATGGGATTCAACATACACAACAGGAAATATTAATGCTCTTGTGGCTCCATTCCACCCTGTGGTAATGCTGAAAAAAGTGTATGGAACACTTCCTTGAAAACGAAAGAAAGGGACACATAAAAGAGGGAGAGGGAGAGAAAGAGTGTGTGTGTGTGTGGGGGGGGGGGTGGGTGTGGGTGTGTGTGTGTGTGTGTGTGTGTTTGTGGGGGAGTGTGTGTGTGTGTGGGTGTGGGTGTGGGTGTGTGGGTGTTAGTGGGTGTTTGGGCAAATATAACAATCAGTGTGTGCATGCCAGTATTGGCAAATGCTACACACAGGATTGTACTGCCTTTTGGGGAAATTCACATCCAGATCCGATAGTTTGATATTGTGAGAAGTAAGCTTCCCTCTCCATATTGCTATTTGTGGGTGAGTTTGTTCCTCTCCATGACGCCTTCATTGTATGAGTATCACTCTTTAAAGCCATCTCTCACAATCCTGCTCTTTATATAGCCAGACCAGACTTTCAAGATTTGGCTGTATATCGCCCTTCACATTGTATGGGGGACTTTCCTATTCTTTACTATGAACTGGTATGTTCACTTCTGATAAACTGTAAAATATTGATGATTGTAGGTGATTTTAATTCTTGTGCTGAAGACAGCGCTGATACTTTGAAAAGTCAACAATTTATGGAGCACAAGTCATCCCTTAAGCTGAAACAACACGTTAATAAACCACTCATTTAAAGGGCCATATAATAGATCTGGTATAGACTCTAGACTGCTTGCTGAGCCCATGTATTATCAAACCGTGTGTGTTAGAAAGGCGAACCCGGGGGAGGCAGAAGGTGTCTGACTGACCACCCCTAGGTCTACCCCTCCTTCAGAGAAGGGACCGAGCGATGTCGAGGGGCCTCCGACGTGAGGGCCCTCTCCTAGAATCGTACAGCAGAGAAACCACACCCCTACAAATGTACACCACACGTAGATAGAGTTTCCAATCTTTATCTGGCAATAAGTATTGTTTCAATATATACAGCAGATCCCGAGATCTGGAAAGTCTCGTGACAAAGGGCAAGGTAGCGGGACAGTCTTATAGATGGTCGGTTGCAAGGAGACTCTACGCACAGCTCTCAATCCTCCAGCTGGGGAGTTCCGGAAGGTTGGGCCGCGGCCGCGCCAGCAGGCTCCAAGATGGTTCAGCGAGTGGGGACCGCGGCAGCGCCAGCAGGTTCCAAGATGGTTCAGCGAGTGTGGACCGCGGCAGCGCCAGCAGGTTCCAAGATGGTTCAGCGAGTGTGGAACGCGGCAGCGCCAGCAGGTTCCAAGATGGTTCAGCGAATGTGGACCACGGCAGCGCCAGCAGGCTCCCAGATGGTTACAGCGAAGATGGACCGCGGCAGCGCCAGCAGGCTCCAGGTAGAACAGCAAGGTGAGTTCGTCTCAGGGTCAGCCGCGACAGCGTCAGCAGGGCTTCTCGACTCCGGGATACAACTGCCGTCCTACTCCGGGGCTGGCCCAGATATAGGTCTGGAGTCCTTTGATGTCCGAACCCTCTCGCCTGGGGGTCAGAGGGGCCGGGATGATGGTGTCCAGACACCCAGCAGGCGGGTGGAGCCATCGCTCAGGGATGCCGGGGGCCGATTGAAACCAGGCATCCGGGGACGGTTGGAGAGCCATCGAAACTCCCCTCTCCTTGTCTCTGGTTGAGTGGCCACTCTACCACCCGGAGGGCTCTTGGTGCCTCGATGGCGGCTCGCTGGGGCCGTGGCCGCGGCTGGGCCGGGACCACGTGTCTGTGACGTGATGGGCCCAAGATGGCGTCGGGCCTGGAATGAGGGTCCGGGGTGGGCACCGGACCGGTAATGCTGGGGCGGCCCGAGTGTGCCGTGTCAGTGGTTGTGGGCCGCCGGGTGGCGGATCTGGTGGTTTGTAGGTCATGCAGAGGTGTGCCCGAGGCCGACCCGGGCTGGATGGAGGGCCGATGTCGTCCGGGGCCCGCCATGCGGGAGGGGTAGGACCACGCCACGAGGCCGGGTCCAACACACATCCCCTCCAGCTGAAGGCAGGGGAGAGTCACCCATCTTCTTGGGGATTCTCCTCGCCAAGGCGGAAGAATCTGGAGAGGCCGTCAGCGTTGGCGTGGTCGTTGCCAGGGCGATGCTCCACGGTGAAGTTCATCCCTTGGAGGGAGATGGACCAACGTAGCAACTTCGGGTTCTCGCCCCGCATCTGCATCAACCACCGCAGGGGCCGGTGGTCGGTCTGTACTCGGAAGTGGGTGCCGAAGAGGTAGGGCCGGAGCTTCTTTAGGGCCCATACGACGGCGAATGCTTCCCTCTCGATGGTGCTCCATCGTTGTTCTCGGGCTAGCAGGCGCCGGCTGATGAAGGCCACAGGAAGGTCGACTCCGTCAGAGTTCATTTGGGAGAGTACGGCCCCAATGCCGTGTTCCGAGGCGTCAGTTTGGACGATGAACTCTCGGCTGTAGTCGGGGGCCTGGAGCACCGGGGCGGTGCACATGGTAGTCTTTAGTGTCTCAAAGGCTACTTGGCACTCGGGGGTCCAGTGCACCTTCGGGGGTAGTCTCTTGGAGGTTAATTCTGTGAGGGGCCCCACAATGCTCCCATAGTCCTTTATGAACCGCCAATAGTATCCAGTGAGCCCCAGGAAGGCTCGGACGGCGGTCTGGGTGACGGGGGGCTCCCAGGCCTGGATGGCGTCGATCTTGGGTTGAAGGGGAGCCACTTGGCCGTTCCCCACTTGGTGTCCCAGATAGGTCACGGACCCTTGACCGATCTGGCACTTGCTGGCTTTTATTGTTAGTCCGGCCCGTTGGAGGGCCGTCAGGACCTTCCAGAGGTGGGTCAGGTGCTCGTCCCAACAGAGGCTGTACACCGCAATATCGTCCAGATAGGCGGCACTGAACTCTTCCAGCCCTGCCAGCAGCCGATTCACTAGTCTCTGGAAGGTGGCCGGAGCATTCTTCATGCCGAAGGGCATCACGTTGAAGTGGAAGTGGCCATCGGGGGTCGAGAAAGCGGATCGTTCCTGTGCCCCTGGCGTGAGGCCGATTTGCCAGTATCCGGCCGTGAGGTCGAAGGTGCTGAGGTACCTGGCGGCTCCCAAGCGATCGATCAGTTCCTCCGCTCGGGGAATGGGATGGGCGTTGGTCCTGGTGACGGCATTCAGTCTCCGGTAGTCGACACAAAACCGCAGCTCCGGGGGCACCCCGGGGGCGGCGGCCTTAGGGACCAGGACGACGGGACTGGCCCATGGACTGTCTGAGGGTTCGACTACCCCTAGGGCTAGCATCTTGGAAACTTCGGCTTGGATGCAGGCCCGGACTCGGTCGGGGACGCGGGAGGCTCGGTGCCGCACGGGCAGACTGTCCCCGGTGTCGACGTCGTGAACACACCACTGGGTGACCCCGGGGGTGAGGGAAAATAAGTTCGCAAATTGACCCAGCAGTTTCTGGCAGTCCTGGCGCTGTTTGGGTGTCAGCGCGGGAGAGAGGGAGACCCCCTCGACGGAGCCATCTTTCTCGGAGGTGCTCAGGAGGTCTGGTAGAGGCTCGGAGTCGTCCTCTGCTCCGTCATCAGTAGCCAACAACAGGCTCAATTCGGTGCGGACAAAGTGGGGCTTGAGCCGGTTGGCGTGTAGGACCCGGAGGGGGTTCCGGGGGGACTCCATGTCCACTAGGTAGGTGACGGGGCTCTTGCGCTCCACCACTTTGAAGGGCCCCGTCCATTTGTCCTGGAGGGCGCCGGGGTCGACCGGGGACATGACCCAGACCTGCTGGCCCGGCTCGAATTCAATGGGAGAGGCATTTTCATCATACCAGCGCTTCATCTCCTTTTGACTGGCCTTCAGGTTGGTTTCGGCCAGTTCCCGGAACTTCCGAGTCTGGTTGCGGAGAGTCAAGAGGTATCGGAAAACATCGGGCGGAGTATTGGAGGCGGCCAGCTCCCAGCCTTCCTTGACCAGGCTGAGGGGGTCCTCGCACAGGGTGTCCATATAATAGTTCAAAGGGGCTGAACCCCAGGGACTTCTGGGGTACCTCCCGGTAGGCAAACATGAGGCATGGCAGCAGAACGTCCCATTTGCGCCGGAGGGGCTCTTCTAGGCCCTTGATCATTCCTTTCAGGGTCCTATTAAATCGCTCCACTAGTCCATTCCCTTGAGGGTGATACGGGGTGGTGAACTTATACACGACCCCGCACTGTTGCCACAGGGACCGCATATATTTCGATATAAAGTTTGTGCCCCGATCACTTACGACCTCTCGGGGGAAGCCGACTCTAGAGAAGATCCCCATTAGCGCCCGACCCACTACGGGGGCTGTGATAGTCCGGAGGGGGATAGCTTCTGGGTAGCGGGTGGCATGGTCCACCAGGACGAGGATGAAGCGGTGCCCCTGAGAGGTTGGAGGATCCAGGGGCCCCACGATGTCGATCCCTACTCGCTCGAAGGGAGTGGTCACCACGGGAAACGGTTGGAGTGGGGCCTTGATTTTCCCCCCACTCTTTCCGCTGGCTTGGCAGGTCGGACAGGTTCAGCAGTGGTTGTACACATCGCTGCGCATCTTCGGCCAATAAAAGTGGGTCACCAGGCGGCTGTAGGTTTTGTCCTGCCCCAGGTGCCCGGCGAGGGGCACATCACGTGCCAGGTTTAAGAGAAAGTCTCTGAAGTGGAGGGGGACGACTAGCACTCGGCCGGCCCCCAGCTCGGCGATCTTTTGTTCACTGTACAGGAGGTCCTGGTCCCAATAGATCCAGTGGGACCCCAAGGAGTCTCCTGTGGCTTGCGTGGCGGCTTGTTGTCGGAGTCCCTCGAGGGAAGGACATGTCTTTTGTTCCCGATGGAACTGCTCGCGGGTGGGGCCCCCTTCTTGGCGCCACTGGGCTAGTTCGGGAAGGGGCCCGAGCTCGGGAAGTTCTTCATGGCTGGGGCCCTGCGGCCTAAGTTCGGGTTCGGCTGTGGCAGTGGCGGGTGGCGGAGGTGCCGGCCATTCAGGTTCTTCGGGCAGATTGTCTTCGGTTGGGACGGCGTCCCGGGTGGACATGGAGCGGGTCGTTACGCAAACCCATTCAGGAAGGCCTAGCATCCCCAGATGCTCTCTTCGCTCGATCTGTGCCCAGGGGGAACTTTCCAGGTCGTTCCCTAGGAGGCAGTCCACCGGGGCATCGTCTCGGCCGGTGACTTTCAGCATGCCGGACACTCCTCCCCACTCGAAGGGGATGCCAGCCATCTGGCACAGGCTCTCGGAATTGTCCGCTGACCGGACGGGGCACAGAACGTGGGGCAAGATTTGTTCTGGGGTCACCAGATGGCAGCGGACGGCGGTTATGCTGGCCCCCGTGTCACGGAGAGCCTCGGCCCGGCGTCCGTTGATGATGACCCACTGGCGGTACTTCTGGGTGTTGATCGGAATCTGGTCTCGGGGGATCATGTCTTTGTCGCCCAGGGAGGCGAGGCACATGGCCGCGGACTCCCATTCTTCTGGTTCCATAGGGACCTCTCTGGAGAAGTGTGGCTCAGGGGTTAGAGGCAGCAGACCCGGAAGCTGAGATCGGTCCTGGACCAGGGTTCAATTCCCCGCCTCGGCGGGGTCTTGGGCTAAAAATTCCACGGACTCGATAATTCTCGCTCCGGTGCCTCCTCGACTCACAGGTTCACACTCTGCGACTCTGGGCAATAGCTTGCTTAATCTCCACAATGGCCCCTCGCGGCGGGATGCCTGACTTTCACCTTGTGGATACCCTGCTATCTCACAGGGGAATACCAGGAAGGGTTCCCTAAGCAAGCGCCGGGAAACCCACTGCGGGTAGCTGTGCGCTATATAAGCTTAACTACATTTACATTTACATTCTTCATCCTTTTCTTCGCTCAGAGCGGCTGCAGCGATTTGTCGACTGGGGGGCCCGGTGGTGCCGGGCCGCTGGTTCATGGGGCAGAGAGGATCATTGGCATAGTGCCCCAGCCGCTGGCATCTGTGGCACGTAACGTTGGGGCGTGGCCCCGGTCGGGCTGGATAGGCCCCCCTCGGGCTGGAGGCTGGTGTAGAGGAGGCGGGCGAAGACCCCGGTCTCGGCCTCGGCTGATGCCAGACCCGCCGCCTCGCGGCCGGTGGTTTCCCGGGGACCCTCGTCCGTATTCTCCTGTGGTGTTCCGGTGGACGCGGTTGCTCGCCCACCGATCTGCTTCGACCGCTAGCTTTCGTGGCTCGGTCAACTTGCTGTCGAGGAGGTGCTGTCGTAGTTCAATGAAGCAGTTGTTGGAGAGGTGCTCCCATAACATAAGGTCGACCAACTGCTGGTAGGTAGTGACCTGACTGCCTTTGACCCACCCCTCGAAGGCTCTGCTAAAAAAGTTCACATATTCCACCCAAGTGGTACCGGGGATTTTTTTACAGTCTCTGAACCTCTGCCGGTACATTTCGGGGGTGAGTCGGTAGCGCGTGAGTAGGGCCGTCTTCATGTGTTCATAGGAGGTCATTTCGGTGTCAGGGAGTTCCAGCAGGGCGTCCCTCCCTTCGTTGACGAACTTTCCCCACAGGCCGGCGCCCCAATCCTTCAGGGGCACCCGATGGGCAGTCATGGCCACCTCGTAGGCTTTGAACCATTGCTGGATATCATCGTTCTTGTAGTATTCTTTGACTACATCTATCGGTAGGTGAACCTTGGTGTCCACGGGAGGGGCCGAGGTCTTGGCCCCGGCCGCGCTATCTTCGTTGATCTGGGCCTTGATTTCTAGTTCTCTCAGGCCTCGTTCGTGTTCATATGCTAGTCGTTTTTCTTCGAGGTCACGTTGTCTCCGTTTCTCTTCTAGATCCCCCTCCAGCCGTAGTTGCTCGAGGGCTATCTTTTTCTCCGCTAGCTGGAGTTCTCCGTCTAGCCGGAGTCGTGCAAACTCCAATTCGTGTAGCTGGTTGCGCTCTCGTTCTCGAGCGTCTTCATAGATGAGGTCCGCGTTTAGTGTTGCGGTTCTTTCCCCCGTCGGGGGTGCGCTGGTTTCCTGTTGCCCGTTCGGGCTATTCTCCTCTTGGGGTGGTCTGTCTCGGGTTTCCACCCAGGCTTGTAGGGCCGATTTGAAGTCCTCTTTTGTGCTCAGGCCAGTGGTAGCGATACCCATGTCTTTACAGAATTGTTTTAGTTCTTTGTGGCTGTATTCTTCTATCTTCTCTTTCTGGAATTCGGCAGGTAGGTTGGTTCCTTGGGTCATCATGGTCTCTGTGTGTTTTTCCGTCGTAGCGGGTAGATCACTCTCTGTACGATTTTGCGTTGGCTCGGATCGCAGCGCCTGCCACCAATGTTAGAAAGGCGAACCCGGGGGAGGCAGAAGGTGTCTGACTGACCACCCCTAGGTCTACCCCTCCTTCAGAGAAGGGACCGAGCGATGTCGAGGGGTCTCCGACGTGAGGGCCCTCTCCTAGAATCGTACAGCGGAGTAACCACACCCCTACAAATGTACACCACACGTAGATAGAGTTTTCAATCTTTATCTGGCAATAAGTATTGTTTCAATATATACAGCAGATCCCGAGATCTGGAAAGTCTCGTGACAAAGGGCAAGGTAGCGGGACAGTCTTATAGATGGTCGGTTGCAAGGAGACTCTACGCACAGCTCTCAATCCTCGAGCTGGGGAGTTCCGGAAGGTTGGGCCGCGGCCGCGCCAGCAGGCTCCAAGATGGTTCAGCGAGTGTGGACCGCGGCAGCGCCAGCAGGTTCCAAGATGGTTCAGCGAGTGTGGACCGCGGCAGCGCCAGCAGGTTCCAAGATGGTTCAGCGAGTGTGGACCGCGGCAGCGCCAGCAGGTTCCAAGATGGTTCAGCGAGTGTGGACCGCGGCAGCGCCAGCAGGTTCCAAGATGGTTCAGCGAGTGTGGACCGCGGCAGCGCCAGCAGGTTCCAAGATGGTTCAGCGAATGTGGACCGCGGCAGCAGGCTCCCAGATGGTTACAGCGAAGATGGATCGCGGCAGCGCCAGCAGGCTCCAGGTAGAACAGCAAGGTGAGTTCGTCTCAGGGTCAGCCGCGACAGCGTCAGCAGGGCTTCTCGACTCCGGGATACAACTGCCGTCCTACTCCGGGGCTGGCCCAGATATAGGTCTGGAGCCCTTTGATGTCCGGACCCTCTCGCCTGGGGGTCAGAGGGGCCGGGATGATGGTGTCCAGACACCCAGCAGGGGGGTGGAGCCATCGCTCAGGGAGGCCGGGGGCTGATCGAAACCAGGCATCCGGGGACGGTTGGAGAGCCATCGAAACTCCCCTCTCCTTGTCTCTGGTTGAGTGGCCACTCTACCACCCGGAGGGCTCTTGGTGCCTCGATGGCGGCTCGCTGGGGCCGTGGCCGCGGCTGGGCCGGGACCACGTGTCTGTGACGTGATGGGCCCAAGATGGCGTCGGGCCTGGAATGAGGGTCCGGGGTGGGCACCGGACCGGTAATGCTGGGGCGGCCCGAGTGTGCCGTGTCAGTGGTTGTGGGCCGCCGGGTGGCGGATCTGGTGGTTTGTAGGTCATGCAGAGGTGTGCCCGAGGCCGACCCGGGCTGGATGGAGGGCCGATGTCGTCCGGGGTCCGCCATGCGGGAGGGGTAGGACCACGCCACAAGGCCGGGTCCAACAGTGTGCATGCTTCGACCATTATTCTATTCAATTCAACCTGACAGTCCATGGTGTCCACAAGGGTGAAACACAGGTGCTAAGGGTGGTCAGAGAATTGAATACACTTGATAGGGAAAAGATGATGGAGCTGCTGGAAATCTCTAGGCCAAATTCGACAAATTATGCAAATGGGGCAGTGCAGCTTCTTTATCTTTGGTTAGATAAGGCGGGGCTGACACAGGCACCTCCAATTAATTAGCCCAGCATACAGAACAGGCACTCCTCATCTTGGTTCTCTAAGGAGCTAAGAAAGGCCAAATTAGCACTGAGACAACTTAAATTGAAATGGCGACACATAAGGTGGAATATAAAGAAATATTTAAGGGAGCACTGTTTAATTATAGGAAACTGATCATCCAAGCTAAGCAGTGCTTTCACTCTAATAGGATCAGTGAAGCATAGAATCCTGAAAGAGATATTTTTAAGATGAGGAGGAACATTCTGTCATTTGAGAGAGTTAGTCAATCAGTAGGGCCCCTCAAGCTTGCTGCAATAAATGTAACTGCTTCTTTGGGGAAAATATTTTCTTGCTCATGAACCATTAAAAGATAGCCCAGTTGTGGAGTGGCTAGATCCAGAGGATGTGGCAGAGGCAGATGTTATTGTAGCTGAATTCACTCCCCTGGACAATGATGCACTACTAAAGCTCTTGGGTAACAGCAAATCAGGCTCCCCAAAAGCCCCTCTTCATTCAAGAGTGAAGAAATCTTTAGCCCCTACCATATTTTATCCTGTTGGTAAAGTGCTTAATACTTCCTTACATACAGCTCTAGTTTTGAGGGTCTTTAAAAAGGCTGTAGTGGTCCCTCTGTTAAAAACAGTGAATGGGAACCTGGCTGTGCTGAGGAACTACAGGCTCGTTTTATTGCTCCCCTTCTTAACCAAAATATTGGAACCCCATGTAATGCAGGAGATATGTAATCATCTTCAAACTGGAACATTTCAGATCTCCAGAAAGCTGGGTTCCAAGTTCCAACCAATGCACAATACTGAGACATCCCTTTTGTCAGTTATTGATTATTTGAGGATGAAACTGGCTGCTGGCCAAACTATTCTGTTGATATTTTCAGATCTGTCCGCTGTTTTCAACATAGTAGATCATGGGCTTCTCCTACAGCGTCTGAGACGAGCAGGACTTATAGGAACAACATATGAATGGCTTAACTCCTTCCTCGTACAACATAACTCACGTGGTACACCTACCCCCTTTTAAAGCAAGTGAAGTAAATGCTGACTGTAGAGTCCCACAAGGCTCAGCCTTCTTGCCCAACTTGTTCAATATATAGCTGCAACCCTTGATCAAGGAGCTATTTAGAAGAGGATGCTGGATCTTTAACTAAGCTGTTGACTCCCAGATACTACTTTGTTTGGAGGATCATTACAGAGCCCATTGCCCATTTCAGGAGCTGATGCCCTTCATCTATGGATGGATGAGGACCATCTATTTGAAATTGAATGTTGAAAAGACTGAAGTCATGATGTTCAAGGGGAATCCTACAGTCTGGTCAAGCCTCTACAAGCATTCTTAATTAGGTTACTGACTTCTTTATTTACAAATACTTTCTCTGCACTACGGAGTGTTTTCCAACAGCGTGAAACCCCTAAGAGTTATATAGTGCCATCTTTCCGTCCTCTGACTTTGAAGTTAGTGGGCCCGCCAATAATTCCCAACCATCCATTTGTGGGTGGTCCATAGTGCCCCACATTCAGTCCTGAGGAAGACTCTGGTGCAAGGACTTAAACAGCCTACTTGATTTGGGGGTCGAAACTTCAACATGTTTTCCTTTGTCTGCCAGTTTGGTCAACAGTGATTTATTCAACTGTGATATCACAAACAAATGGCTGTGTATTCATTATTTGCTTAATTGTGAGGCTGCGTAAAGCCGTTTTCTCATTGTAAATAATGGTGTGATGAATTTAATGTCACTACCCTTCCCTATTCGCTCCTTACATCCTCACTTGATGCACTAAACCTTTCCCTTTTCTCTCTTTTTTACGTGGGGCACTTGTCTGGTACAGAATTGTATATATATATTTTTGGTTGATAGGTGAACCTTTGTGCAATGTGAATAAATAATGTTGCATTTTGAACTACGGAATACTATTGCATCAAGTTTCTATTTATTTTTAAATAAGTGTCCTATTTAGAATTGTTCCACTGGGACCAGCTTCCCTATCGTAGTACTCATATTTGTAATGGACATAGAAAAAGCCTTTGACACCCTGAAATGGCCATACCTCGTTAGGGTGATGTGGCGGTTCGGGCTGGACTCAGGCTTCGTGAGTTGTATGGCTTTTCTGTACACAGAGTCCAGGGCTAGGGTGCGGACCGGGGTAACGATCTCGGACAGCTACCAAGTGTGCAGAGGATCTAGGAAGGGGTATCTCCCCTTCTATTTGCCCTAGCTATCGAGCCTCTGGCTGCTTGGACCAGAATAGGGGTTTCCTACTGAGGCCTGGAGGTGATGGGTAGGCACCACCATATCATGCTATATGCCGAAAACTTCTTACTTTTTGTACGGACTGTGAGTGAGGATTTGGAAGATGCAAGAGAACTATTTGCACATCTTGGACGGGTATCGGGCCTCTTAGTTAACTGGAGACCATCTTGCCTGTTTCCTACAAAGGCAGGTAGAAAGAGACTGGCCGTAGTGGAAAAAGTAATATGGGAACCCAGGTGCCTCCTATAAATTTATCACAAACCAGCAGACTTATTGGAAGGCAATAGAGGAAACGCTATCTGGGAGGTGAAATCAAACATGGAATTCTGAGCGACCCTCTACCTCTTGTTGATGGGCAGAGTCACCCCATTGAAAATGGTGCCCCTGCCACGGTTGTTATATTTCTTTGTAGTACTCCCGGTATGGATCCAGTCGGGGATATTCTGCAACTAGCAATCACTAGTAACAACCTTTATTTGGGGAGTGGGCAGATGTAGAGTGGGACTGACCACTGTTCAGAGACCTAAAGCAGCAGGGGCCTGCACTCCCAGACTTTGAGAGTACTATTTAGCTGCACAGCTACAGTGGCTCACGCAGTGGGTGGCTGGAACGGTACGCAAGACTGACCACCTGGACCACACAGTACTGTCCTAAACCTATTGTCCTGCATCGTGTAGGGTTTGCCCACCCAGGTCAGAGGACAGCTCTGAATTGAGAGTACTTCGCAAGTGGTGGGTTAAGAGTCTGCAGAAGCTGAAAATAAGCGGTGCGTACGCCCCAGACATTATGTTGGAATGTCTTATGGAACTGCCCCTAGGAGTGACTGGCGCAGTTTGAGGAACTGGACGGTGTCCGGAGCATCAACTATCAGTGAGCTTTATGAAACGGCTCCCTACTGCCATTTGAAGATTTCTGAGCAAGAAGTGATTTACTGCAGGGCCACTTCTTGTTACATAGAGCCCACACCACAACGATGCTCAAACACTGAGGGACAGGGGTCTCCAAATCTTCACTCTCGGGAGGGAGTGCAAATATGTAGCAGCCTCATCTAGGACGTACAAAGCAGTCACTTGCTTATACTGCCAATTTTGTGGTGAGGTATTACCCGCACTTAATAATTTGCTATCACGCTGGGATGATGATCTGGAGCTTCCTATCGAAGAGAAACTCTGGGGTGAGTTAGTGGAGCACTTCCCTAAAGTATCTATAAATGGCCGTTCCAATTGATAGACTTTTATGTATTTCATTGAGCGTACCTTACACCTGCACAAATAAATAGATGCTTTCTGATAAAAACCGCTAAATGCCCACACTGCAGGGAGGTTAGGGCCGAATTCCTGCATACGTTTTGAAGATGCCCAGAATTAGGAAGCTTTAGGGGGTGGTGACAGACACATTAGCCGAGTTGACTAAGAGAGAGGTTCGCTGTACATCATTGGTTCCCACATATCTCCAAAACTAAACTGACTATTACATTTCAAGACCTGCTACTCTTAATGGCCAAGAGAGAAATTGCCAGGCATTGGAAATCATCCCTGTGGGGGCCTCCATAGGTGGGTGTAAAAGAGAGGTTCTATGTTGGGCAGATTATTAAGGGGCTATACAACTCAGTGAGTCCAGAAGTGGCTAGGGCTCCTAGGAGGCAGCCAGGGCATGGGAGGCTCTAGTGACATTATTGAAGCACCCTGACTCCTTCTCCCATGAGGAAGCACCAGAAACTCCCTGATACAACTTCTTCTTGTGGTGAAATACGCTATACAGCCACGTGGTCTGCCCTCAAGAAACACAGTGCCGGAAGGGAACTAGAAAGTAAATCGACATAGGTCACTACCCCATACCATCAATATACTGCAGCTCATACTGGGACATTAGCCTCAGCTATGACGTGCCTAGAAGGAGGGGGAGTGAATGGGAGGGGGGTTCATTAGTTCATTACAGTTTGATTTGCAATGTTTGCCACAGAGAATATTTGCTTTTCTGGGGCTGGAAGTATACCTTCATATGTTCTTATGTCCTGTTGTACAGAATGCCACAGAGAATATTTGCTTTTCTGGGGCTGGAAGTATACCTTCATATGTTCTTATGTCCTGTTGTACAGAATATACATAATTGAATGGATTAACACCCCTCCTATATCCAACCTAATCTAAAGGGAGACAGCCCGGTCCATCAGAGGATTGAATGCTCATGTGTATTATTGATATTTTGTATATTGCCACATTCGTGACTTGCTTTTGCTTTGTAATCAATAAAATCTGTTTTACAAAAGTTTTTTGCCTTATTGTACAAACAGCCTGGACCTTAAACATTATCAGCTGTTTGTGCTTCCACCAGCCTTAAACAAATATGTTTTCCACTTTTATGAAGATAAAGTGGTGAGGTAAACTTTAAGCTAAAGCAAACAAATTGACTCTAGATAGCCTTTTAAAACACAGGATGTCACTGTATTTACCATGACTTTTTTCACCCGGTATATTTTGACACATCTGATCTGCCACAATTATCGGGGTTAAAACCTGATTGTCAGAGATTACGGACAAACTCCTAATTTTGACACCAGTGACAACACTGGTTTGCACCGGTATCATAATTTTACCAGGCACTGATATTGGGGCCTTAGAGACTAATCTGTAAATAAAATCAACAGCGAAGAGCACCACATTAAGAAATGAAAGCTACCACCATATGGCCTTGAAGAGAAACAAACCAATGATGAACTTCAGCATATTGGATGCAACTGCATCACAGAAGGCAGTTCTTGCAGCCTAGGACATAGTATGTGTCAAAGCGCTCATTTGAAGCTTTAATCCTATTCAAGGTTCCAGGAGGCCAGATATGTTTTCTAGAATGCCCCCTCTGTCACTCAGTGTCTGTATTACGAGAATGGGTTTTGCTCTGGTGGGTCTGAGGCGAGGATCCCTCGGACCTGATGTCTTTGCACTGGCCCAATGTGTCCCAAAGTGCCATGGGATGGGGTCGCCCAGACCTGGAGTGGACTACACTGCTTGGGCCGGTTAAACAGCTCAGATAAGGCTTGAGCCAGCACTCCTGTTGGCCCTGGTGTAGATGCCCCAATCTTAGATGCCATTATCTGGCCTGCCATTTCGCAAAGTGCCCAGGACAGGGTCCTACAGACACCAGGAGGGCTCCTCTCCTTGGCTGGGTTAAGAAGTTTTGACTGGGACCCAGATGAGAGCTCCAGCTAGCCTGGGGTGGAAGGGCCCAGCCTTGGGTTCCGTTCTCCGGCTGGCCATGTCTCAAAGCGCCCAGGACAGAGTCTATCAGTTCATGGAGGTCTTCTCTGCTTGGCTGTGTTAAGAAGCTCTGATCCAGCACAGGTTCTCAGCTCTGTCATGCCCTGGAATGGGAGGCCCTGGCTCTCAGCTCTGTTTTCTGGCCTGCCATGTCTCAAAGCTTCCAGGATGGAATCCTGCAGACCCGGGAGCATTTCCCCTGCTTGGTTGGGTTCAGAGGATCGATCAGAGTTTTGGCTGGTTGTGGAGTGGAAGACCTGGGCTTCATTATCTGGCTGGCCATGTCCCAGAGTGCTTGGAATAGTGTTCTACAGGTCCAGGGATGTCTCCCTTCTTTGGCTGGGTTGAGAAGCTTCGACTAGGCCTGGGTGAGGCTGGCTCTGGGTGGGAAGCTCCCAGCCCTAGGCTATGTTCTTCGGTGCGCTGTGTTGTTTAAAGCTCAAGAAGGTATCCAGAAGGCTGAGAGAAGTGTCTCCTACGTGTTCAGGTTAAGAAGCTCTAACAGGCATGGATCAGTGCCTTACCTGGCTCTAGGGTGGGAGCCCCCTGCCTTGGGTCCTGTTCTCCATTCTACTGTGTCCCAAAGTGCCCAGAACAGGGTCCCACCAACCCGGGTAGGTGTCCCCTGCTCTGACCAAGCCTCCCTACTAATATTAATGCGTCTGTAACCATCATTTATACTAATGCAGGCAGATCTATCTTGAGTCACTATGTCTAATCGAGGAAGATAAGAATGATAGGTGTTAGAAAAATATATATCTGTTAGTCACAGTTACCAATGTACACTGCTTTCAAAAGCTGAGCGGGACTATGTAAGTCATGGTGAAAACTTGCAGAACATGGCCTATCCTGCTCTCCCTCCTGACCCGTGTCTTGTGCTCCACCATATGTCCCAACCACTCTTTGGACATCACATTCCTGCCCACCCAAACTAAAGACCACCTAAAATACTGGCACCATTCCACACCACCGTCAGAATTACTTCCCGTCCCTCAATTATTAAAAATTCTGTATTTACTACCCCCTACCCACCCAAATCTGAAATGAAAGCCTGCTGTTCTACAAGCCATAAATACCTGGCCTCCTGCCACCGACCTCCACCACCCTCTGTCCCATCCATCTCACTTACAATTCAAAGCTGTGCTCTTTGTTCTCACATTGAGAGCAGAAACAAGCACAGCACAGGCTTTTTTGCCTTGTTAATGCAGGTCTACAGAGTCCCATTGTTGGCAGGGAGGAAGGTATTTGGAGAAGGAAGTGTGACTTCTGTGTTCTCTCACCTGCTTCAGGTCTGCAGAGGCATTGGAGAGGTTATAGTAGGCAAGTGAGGCCAGCAGACGTTTTTTTTGCTGCCTTGCTCGGGTCGCCACAGACCGAGATGTGGTGACAGAACACAGTGGAAGCAAGCTATTTTCCATGTGAAATAGCAACATTGGAAAACTGTTGTTTTCCTATGTGGGTACATCATAGAAGGGAATAATCAAATGTCAATCTGGTTATTCATGAAAAAGGCTTCAAATGGAAGTCAAGTTATATATAGCAATCACATAATATAAATTGGTCACATTGTATAATGAAAAGTATATACTTCATGGATAATTATTGAAATTTCCCTAATCTGCATGAGTGTTCCAGCAGGGGGGAAATACCTATATATTACAATACAATACAATAAAATGGTGTTGCACATAACAATATATCAGTGGTATTGACAGTGTGCAAAGCTTAAAATAAGACAATATGGTATAGCATTCTAAACTGAATAAATGCAGAAGGAATTACTCATTGTACTATTGATAAAATAAGAAAATAATGGTATAACTTGTGCTCCCAAAGGACACCTTAATTATGGCCAAAAACGTTTTTTAAACACATGGAACGTCGGTGGATGAAGGACTACTGTTCTATTAGCAGGGACAACTACAAAAATGAGCTCAAACAATATCACACGCTGATTAGGAAAACGTGCTGTGACTTCTTTACTGAAAAAACAAAAAGTGCTAATAATTCCTCTAAAGAACTCTTCTCCGTTCTGAAATCTCTGTCCTCGCGTGAACACACAATGGACCCTGCATCAACTTCTCACGAGAATTGCAACTAAATTGCCAACTTTTTTGAAGCTAAAGTATCAAAAATCTATGGCACCTTCCTGTCAGAAGCAAGCAGAGGTATACATACTGACATTTCTCAAGAAGACACATTTGTGGGGAATACCCTCGATGAATTTAGGATGCCAGCACTGAAAGGTCTGGAGGGCATGGCCATGAATATCAAATTGGGATCTCCTCCCAAACCAGCTCCACCTAAAATTCTAATGCAAGGTACGAACATCAATCTACTCTATTTTACACAGTTAAAAGCCCAGTCTTTCAGCTTAGGTGAAATCCCTCAGAAATCGAAGCAAGCAATAGTACTTCCTAAATAGAAAAAACCTTCAGCGGGTCCAATGCTGCTAGAAAATGTATGTCCTATCTCGTTGCTACCATTCTTTGTAAACATTGTGAAGAAAGTGGTGAACAACCAACTTCTAAATCATATCAAGTTGAATGATTTATTTCATCCTTCACAATCTGGTTTCAGAGCCTCCCACTCCACAGAGTCAGCCCTACTCCTTGCAACTGACACTCTAGGGAAATGTGCCAATGAAAGACAAACTGCTGTGCTGTTCCTATTGGATCTTAGCATAGAGTTTGACACAGTATCACACAATCTACTTCTTAAAAGATGAAGCAACTGCGGGGTTAGGGGTTCAACTCTACACTTGATTACTTAGGGGCTCATTAGGATGGCGGACGGAAGTGCGACCGCTGTCCTGGAGTAGGCGGGAAAAGCCTTTTTTCCGTCCGCCTGCTGCTGACACTCCGTCCTCCATATTAGGATGGGAAACACAGTCAAATTTTTGTACGCGGCGGAAGAGCACGCACCGCCGCGGAAGTACACCCGACCCCGCAGCGGGCGCACCCAATCCAGACACACCGCCGTATGGAATGACGTCTCCGACCGTCCTCCAAATCACAATGGCGGAAAACACACATAAAATCGCTGCGGAAAAACAACCTGACTGAACACGGTGGAATCACCACAGCGGAGATACCCACCACAATCAGATCGCCGTCATGGACCCAGCGCTGCACGCATTTCCGATACTCCTTGTGCTCCACCACCGGCAAGTCATGGACCATCATCGACGACGACGCAGGTACGCCAACTCACCAATTGCTGACGGAAGGGGAGTACCTGGCAGGGCAGTGACGTTGGAAGGGGGAGTGTCATGTCACAGGAAATACATTGACGATCGCACCAAAACATACACAATTGAAGTACACAACCAGGAATGACAACGACAAACCACAAAACATGATTTATTAGCTTTATTCAACATAATAGGTGCATAATATCAGAATATCCAAGAGCATGGGCATTGGGTACAACAGATCATGTACATCACTGGCAGCACGTCAGAGTGTGTAAGTGCATCAGCAGTCCATTGCACAGAACAGCTACATCAGAGGCAGCATATGAGAGTGCACAATGCAGTATCAGAACAGCAACAGGGCATTGTGGCCAACACAGCAGGTACATCAGAGGCAGGAAATGAGAGGGGCAAAGTGCATCAACGGTCCATTGCACAGAACAGCTACATCAGAGGCAGTAAATGAGAGGGGCCAAATGCATCAACAGTCCATTGCACAGAACAGCTACATCATTGGCAGCACATGAGAGGGGGTAAGTGCATCAGAAGTCCATTGCACAGAACAGCTACATCAGTGGCAGCACATGAGAGGGGGTAAGTGCATCAGCAGTCCATTGCACAGAACAGCTACATCAGTGGCATCACATGAGAGGGGGTAAGTGCATCAGCAGTCCATTGCACAGAACAGCTACATCAGAGGCAGCATATGAGAGGGGCCAAGTGCATCAACAGTCCATTGCACAGAACAGCTACATCAGAGGCAGCATATGAGAGGGGGTAAGTGCATCAGCAGTCCATTGCACAGCACAGCTACATCAGAGGCAGCAAATGAGAGGGGCCAAGTGCATCAACAGTCCATTGCACAGAACAGCTACATCATTGGCAGCACATGAGAGGGGGTAAGTGCATCAGCAGTCCATTGCACAGAACAGCTACATCATTGGCAGCACATGAGAGGGGGTAAGTGCATCAACAGTCCATTGCACGGAACAGCTACATCAGAGGCAGCATATGAGAGGGCACAATGCAGTATCAGAACAGCAACAGGGCATTGTGGCCAACACAGCAGGTACATCAGAGGCAGGAAATGAGAGGGGCTAAGTGCACCAACAGTCCATTGCACAGAACAGCTACATCAGAGGCAGCAAATGAGAGGGGCCAAGTGCATCAACAGTCCATTGCACAGAACAGCTACATCATTGGCAGCAAATGAGAGGGCACAATGCAGTATCAGAACAGCAACAGGGCAGTGTGTACAACAGAGCAGGTACATCAGAGGCAGCACATGAGAGAGCACAATGCAGTATCAGAACAGCAACAGGGCAGTGTGTACAACAGAGCAGGTACATCAGAGGCAGCACGTGAGAGGGCACAATGCAGTATCAGAACAGCAACAGGGCAGTGTGTACAACAGAGCAGGTACATCAGATGCAGCACATGAGAGGGCACAATGTAGTATCAGAACAGCAACAGGGCAGTGTTTACAACAGAGCAGGTACATCAGAGGCAGCACGTGAGAGGGCACAATGCAGTATCAGAACAGCAACAGGGCAGTGTGTACAACAGAGCAGGTACATCAGAGGCAGCATATGAGAGGGCACAATGCAGTATCAGAACAGCAACAGGGCAGTGTGTACAACAGAGCAGGTACATCAGAGGCAGCATATGAGAGGGCACAATGCAGTATCAGAACAGCAACAGGGCAGTGTGTACAACATAGCAGAAACATCAGAGGCAACCCAAGTACGTGTGTCAAGCGACCCGTGACAAGGACAATAATAATATCTAGGTGGTTACATTCGTCAATTTACACACAAAGTTAAATGACATGTGAGTGATGGCAACTAAACCTCACACCACAGAATCTGGTGGACTGCTTGAACTACTCGCCTCGGACACACCGCCAGCACCAGCGACAGGAGTGTGAGACACAGCCACCGATCTACTGACTGACACAAGAGCCATAGACCCAGACACACCGCCAGCACCAGAAACATGAGTGTGAGACACAGCCACCGATCTACTGACTGACACATGAGCCATAGACCCAGATACACCACCAGCAACAGGAGTGTGAGACACAGCCAAAGATCTACTGACTGACACATGAGCCACAGACCCAGACACACCGCCAGCACCAGCAACAGGAGTGTGAGACACAGCCACAGCTGTAGTGACTGACACATGAGCCCTAGACCCAGACACACAGCCAGCACCAGAAACAGGAGTGTGAGACACAGCCACAGATCTACTGACTGACACATGAGCCATAGACCCAGACACACTGCCAGGACATTTCCTTGTACACTGACCAACAAATACCATGCCTGCATCTGACACATGAGAGTGGCGGACAAACACAGTGCCAGTACCTGCAACAGGAGAGGACACAACTGACACAGTGCTACTACATGATGCATGACATCGAACAATAGACACAGTGCCACTGTCTGACACATGAGAGTGAACTGCAGATGAGCCACTAGGACCACTGAAATGATGAGCCACAGGGCTGTATGGGCCAGGAAGCAGGGTGGCTCTGGGAGCTGGGGACAGATGTACTGGAGCGACATTGGGGAGCTCAGGTCTCACTGCTGTGTGTCTCCATTTCTTTGTGAAACGTAGGGGCACCCCGGACATGACTGCACTGGTAAGTGGAGTGGCATCATCAGACAACAAAGGTGTATCATGTGCTTGTGGTGGTCTGCTCTCTGGGGACGTGCTGGACCCTGCCTGCCGTTTGCTGTGGGCCTGCCTTCTGCCCTCTGCATCATGTGTAATGGGGGATGCAACAACAGTGTACTCCTTCCTCTGCTTCTGCGGGGCGTGGATGGGAGTAGAGGTATGGGGGGACTCCACTGCTGACACATGTGTTGTACATTCCTTAAACATCATCCTCAGTGCAGCCAGGGGTGAAATATGCCTGTCCTTGATGGTGCTCGTGTCCATGGGAGAACCCTTGCCCATGGGATGTGCCTTGGACGTAGGAGGTGTCCTGTCCCTGGAAAGTCCCTGATCCCTTGCCGGTGCCCAGTCCCTGGGTGCAGACTTGTCCATTGTAGTGTCCCTCTCCTTTGAAGCTACCTTGCCCTTTGGAGTGTCCCTGCTCTTGGGAGGTGGCCTTTCCTTGGTACTGTCCTTGTCCTTGGGAGTGTCCCTGCTCTTGGGAGGTGCCCTTTCCTTGGTACTGTCCTTGTCCTTGGGAGTGTCCCTGCTCTTGGGAGTTGTTGCCCTTTCCTTGGTACTGTCCTTGTCCTTGGGAGTGTCCCTGCTCTTGGGAGGTGCCCTTTCCTTGGTACTGTCCTTGTCCTTGGGAGTGTCCCTGCTCTTGGGAGGTGGCCTTTCCTTGGTACTGTCCTTGTCCTTGGGAGTGTCCCTGCTCTTGGGAGGTGGCCTTTCCTTAGTACTGTCCTTGTCCTTGGGAGTGTCCCTGCTCTTGGGAGGTGGCCTTTCCTTGGTACTGTCCTTGTCCTTGGGAGTGTCCCTGCTCTTGGGAGGTGCCCTTTCCTTGGTACTGTCCTTGTCCTTGGGAGTGTCCCTGCTCTTGGGAGGTGGCCTTTCCTTGGTACTGTCCTTGTCCTTGGGAGTGTCCCTGCTCTTGGGAGGTGCCCTTTCCTTGGTACTGTCCTTGTCCTTGTGAGTGTCCCTGCTCTTGGGAGGTGGCCTTGGCTTGGGAGTCCCCTTTGTGGGGAATGCCTGTGTAGCATGTGATTCCATTTCCAACAACACCCCTTGATTATCCTGTGTGTCAACTCCAGTGTTGCTCACGTCGTCTTCGGAGAAAGATATCCCAGTCCTAGGGGATGGTGTCTGTGCCCTCCGTGCCCTGCCTTGCTGCCTGTGGCTGCTCCTAGTGTAATAACCTGAATAAGAGGCCTGGTCTGATGACTCACTCTCCCCTGTAACATCAAGTGGTGTGGATGGTGGTAGAGAAGTAGCATCCTGTCTATGCGACTGTACAATGGCTGAGGACACAGTGTTTGCCAATGACTGAACTGTTCTGTGGAGACCAGCAACATCGCCATGCATCCCCTCCATGAATGCCACCACCTGACCCAACTTCCTATCGTGGTCTTGGGAATGCATTGATCATGTTGGTCTGCCCTACACACAGCTGTCGCAGCAGATCAACAGCCTCTGCACAAAGTGCACTTTGTGTCACAGGTGCAGGGGCAGCGGTTCCTGCACCGAAGGCAACTCTGCTCCCCCTCCTCTGGGGAGCACGAGCAGTACATGTTGCAGTGGGTGGCAGTGTGGGCCCTGTGTGCTGTGTCCCGACTGAAGGTGTTGATTGCCCACTCCCTGTCTGTGACAACAGTGCTGACTCACCAACACTTTCTGAGGATGAGGGCGATGGTGTCTCCACATGTGAGTCCTCAGGGACGGTTCTGTCCCCCTCTCCGTGGCTGCCCTCTTCAGTGTCAGTCTGCGTGTGTGTCATCTCGGATACCTTGCCACCACTCATCTCCGTCGTCTGTGTCTCAGTTCCCTCGGCCAAAGCTGGAAGAGAGAGGGAAGAGATGTTAACCTAAGTGAAGCTTGTCTCCTTTCTGGTGAAGAATTGGCTTGGTAGTTTGGTCTGCCCTGTTCCCATGATGCACTGGGCCAGGGTCAGACTAATTTGCATATAGCCAGGTTCTGAGCTGGGATGGGGCAGTGAGCTAAATAACGGTGATGGATCAAGCCCTGATCTTTGGACTGGGTAAGAGTGGTCATCTTAATTCAGACACTCTGTTCATCACCACCTCCTTTTCTGAATCGTTGATCCCCTCTCAGCCGGGCGGACAGGTCAGGATGCGTCACAGCAATTATGCGGTGCATTAGAGGTGTCATGGTGTGTCGTTCAAGGCGGCCTGTTCTCGGAATGATCCCCAGTGTCATCTCCGCAACGTTCTTGCTGAGCCTGGATATGTAGTCCCAGCGCTTGTGGCAGTGTGTGTGTCGTCTATTGCACACCCCCACTGCCCGTACATCACGTGCTATGGTCTTCCACACGGCCTTGCGAAGGTGCAGCTTCACCTACTAGGATGGGAGACAAGAAGGGAACGTCAGTGGAATGTTTGACAATCATATACATTGCAGAAACAAGTATCTTCATGCAGCCATGCGCAGTACAACACATGTGAAGGTCCCACAGCACACCGCCAAGCTTGCAGAAGCAAGGAGTCAGTGACCACCTCATGCCCACCAACATGTTACCCACTTCACTTACCACCTGTCTGGGGGCACCGTAGAGCCGTTCATAGTGGGTGAGCACACAGTCCACAAGGACATCCAGCTCCGCTACGGTGAAGGGACGAGACCGGGACTCTCGCACTCCCTGCATGGCAAGGTTCACGACTGTGGCAGTACAGCAGCAGTTGTTGGATAGCTCAGGAGCAGCAGGTCGAGGTGACGGCCGCAGGCAGCAGTTGTTGGATAGCTCAGGAGCAGCAGGTCGAGGTGACAGTCGCAGGCAGCAGTTGTTGGATAGCTCAGGAGCAGCAGGTCGAGGTGACGGTCGCAGGCAGCAGTGGCTGGAAGCAGTGAATGTGTGCAGGAGATCTTCACACATATATAGGGCCCTGAGCTCATTCCAGTGGCACATGTCTGCAGCAATTGGTTTTCCCTTGATGCTTCATTCAAAAAGAGCCAATGACTCACATTGTTGTGGCGGAGCACGTCTTCCGCAATTTTTGAATGCGCTTACGCGTAACCTGTTCCCATTGGCTACATGTGCACGGACCGTCACGTTCACACACCGGCAACCGCATATGCGCGCTACCGTGACGGTGCATCATTTGAAATCAATCACTCACTGGCGCCGCGGTGGTGGTGCAGGCAAATACATACATTTGATGATGCAATCTGAAATGGCAGTTGAAACAACCCCTTACAGTGTTATTGCCTCATCCTCCGCCAGTCCATGCCGGTCAGCCACCGCCAGTCCATGCCGGTCACCCACCGCCAGTCCAGGCCGGTCACCCACCGCCAGTCCAGGCCGGTCATCCACTGCCAGTTCATGCCGGTCAGCCACCGCCAGTCCAGGCTGGCCACCCACCGCCAGTCCAGGCCGGTCACCCACCGCCAGTCCAGGCCGGTCAGCCACCGCCAGTCCAGGCCGGTCAGCCACTGCCAGTCAAGGCCGGTCTGCCACCGCCAGTCCAGGCCGCTCACCCACCGCCAGTCCAGGCCGGTCACCCACCGCCAGTCCAGGCCGGTCACCCACCGCCAGTCCAGGCACCGCCCAGTCCAGGCGGTGGGTGACTGGCCTGGACTAGCGGTGTGTGACCGGCATGGACTGGCGGTGGCTGACCGGCCTGGACTGGCGGTGGGTGACCGGCCTGGACTGGCGGTGTGTGACCGGCATGGACTGGCGGTGGCTGACCGGCATGGACTGGCGGAGGATGAGGCAATAACACTGTAAGGGGTTGTTTCAACTGCCATTTCAGATTGCATCAACAAATGTATGTGTTTGCCTGCACCGCCACCGCGGAAGGCGTGCACCGCCATAGCGGCGCCAGTGAGTGACAGATTTCAAATGATGCACCGCCGCGGTAGTGGGCACATGCATTTTCCCGGGGTGCAACCGGGATGGTCATTGACCATACAGCATATGTCATGCATATTTGATGTGTAATCGGTCATCTCCTGTGTTGGTGGAAGGCGTCCCCAGATGGCGTATGTACACACACTGCATGTCTCCGCACACATGTAATCTTCTTAGTTATACGACTGTGTCAGGGCATGTCCGGAATGCTGTCAGATTTTTGATGTGTAGTCTATGGACCATGTCCACGTGCGACATTCATGTCCATTTTTTGCATGTGTGCTCAGACTGTAGACCTTGTCAGTGGTTAACAAAGGCTAGTGTTGTGGGCCAAAGTAGCGTCAGATGTGCATAGCGACGTGTTCACGTTTTGGTCTTGTGGACACACGTGTTCATTTCTACACATCTACACAGTACCGCAAGGGTGTGTACACACATTCATTATCTGTTGTGAGTGTGTTGTTTGTGTGTGCAAGTAACAATGATGTGTGTGTACATGCATTCTGTGTATGCGTGTCTGTTGTTGTGTGCCCATGCATGTCAGCTGAGGGGGCATTGTCTGTGTGTTCATGGGTGCATGAACACAAGTAGGGTGTCTTCCAAATTCAAGTTTTTTGTGCACGTAGATGTGTCTCTGTGTGGACGCTTGTCCACATATGGGCCCTCAGTCATGTGTTGTTGCAAGATGTTTTAACATGTGTGCACGTTACATTGTACATGTTAGCCCACAGGATGTTCTTTGTGGCTGTACATTGTGTGTAGTCAGTTCTATTTCCTGAGATATTGTGGCGGTGACACATATCATCACTGTCTGCAACATGTATTATTAGCATTGTGGTGCTCAAGATGTGATTGTGTTGCACAGCTATGCGTTGTTGGTCATTTGACATCTGCTGCCATCCACTCCCACACAGGAGGGCTCCAAATGTGCATCGACCATACACTGTGCTGGAGGACATGGTTGACAAGGAGGTGATCCGCAAATACCGGCTTGACCAACTGAGATTTCAGGAGCTTGTCATACAATTGTCACCTCATCTGCAGCCACGCAGGACATATCCTGGAGCTTTCACACCCACAGCAAAGGTGATGGAGGCACTACATTTCTTTGCGACTGGCACTTTCCAGTACACCGTTGGTCATGCGGGAGGGATGTCACAATCCATGTTCAGCATGGTTCTGCAGGATGTCCTGAATGCCATGATGCATTACAAGGATGATTACATCCATTTTCCATGTCAGGCACAGTTGGCAGCAGTCAAAGGGGACTTCTATGCCCTGGCCCAGTTACCACACGTGGTGGGTTCAATTGATGTGACACATATTGGTCTCATACCACCCCGGGCACGTGAAGCTGTATATAGGAATAGGAAGCACTACCATTCGATCAACTTGCAAGTGGTGTGCCTGGCTGACAACATCATCTCGCATGTGTGTGCCAGATTTCCCGGTTCAGCCCATGACTCCCACATCATGCGGAGCAGCATTGTCCCCCAACTGATGGCTAATCTGCGTCCAGAACATGCTTGGCTTGTAGGTGAGTGTGCTGAAACGACAATTGTGTTGTCAGTGTGTTGTGAGGACAATTGTGTTGTATATGTGGCATGGTGTTTCCACAATTCATGGTTATGACATTTGTGTCTGTCATCACCCCACCTAGGTGACTCGGCGTACCCAAACAGGCCGTGGCTGCTGAGCCCCATCAGGAATCCTACTACCCCTGGTGAATTGCGTTATAATGATGCCCATGGGAGGACACATCGAGTGATAGAACGTACTTTTGGGCTGCTGAAGTCTAGGTTTCGATGCCTGGATAAAACCGGAGGGGCCCTGCCATACTCATCAGGCAAAGTATGCAAAATCGTGATTGCCTGCTGCATGCTCCACAACCTGGCCTTGCGCAATAACATAGAACTGATCATGGACCCTGAAGACCAACAGGTTGCTCGGCCTCCCATCCCGCCCATGTCGACTGATGAGGATAGTGGTGAGGAAGAAGGTGTGGACCAGAGGCGTCAGCTCATTGATCGCTATTTCCCTTGAATGAGAGTAACTACCGCTTGTACAGCCAGACAATGCGTGATGTATGTTTGGTGGTGGAGTGTGGATGTGGTGTGTCTATGCAGCCTGTTCTGGTATGTTCTATTTGCAAATATGTGTGTTAGATGGGGTACATGGTATGTTCCCTGATGTGTGTCCTGTGATCCACTTAATTGGTGATGAGTGTGGTTTGTGGGATGTTGCTGTACAGTGTGTTGTGATGGGTGTGAATCTCTTCCCTCACCTGTGTTTGTTGTTCTCTCATTATCTCTAGGTCACTCCCACAGAGGCATGATTCTCAACAACATTGATCCCTGCACCTGGTAACATTAGATTCTAAGACATTCATGTGAATAATACATGGAGGCAACACATCATTGAGTGTCTACGTGATGTTTATTTACAGTTTGAGGATTGTTGTTGGTGCATATTTACAAAGAAGTGTTGGTGGGGGAGTGAGAGTTGAAGGTCATGGCAGATGAAATCACCGTGTGGACACCACTATGTGTGATGTCCAGCTAGTCCAACAGACGTGTGGCAATGGTTGGCATTGTGGGACAGGATAGTTTTCAGGGTGAATGGCAGGCTCAGACAAGGGTGAAGTCATTGGTGCCCCCTCTTAGAGCGGATAGATGGGGCAGCACCACTGTTCTCACCTGCATCCAGCCTCGGACGGCCCCTCCGTCTTGGAGCCGGAGCGGAGACAGCTGTAGGGGCAGGTTGATCAGGGGCCACCTCCATGTCCGTGGGCTCAGGTGTGGGTGGCGGTGGTGTTGGGGAGTGGTCCCGCTGGGCACTAGGGTGAGGGGGGGGGTGTGGTGGTGCGCGGGATAGCCAGTCCCTCCACAGGGCAGTTGCTTGGCCCATGATGTCCACAATTTGCCCTATGCGCGTATCTATAGACCGCAACAGATTGCTGTTCTCCTGTGAGTCTTGGTGGGCCCATTCAGACTGTTCCTGTGCCCGCTGATAGGAGGCATTGACTCTTGCAATGGTTTCCAGGGTTTCGGCGGCAGGATGGGGTGGGTGTCCTTCCCCACCTCGTTGGACAACTGCACTCCTGGTTGTGTGCTGTGCCCTCATCTGTGTCCTCTCACGTCCACTCTCCCTGCTTGCCTGGGATGTAGATGGACCATCATCGGCTGATGGGTCAGGCAGGGTGGCACAGGCAGGAGTGGTGGTGGTGGTGGTGGTGGCTGCACAGCTCACTATGGCAGGTGATGGTGTGGTGACACAGGCCGTGGTGGTGGAGGCTGTGATGTCCTGTGAGCCTGATGGCCCTGGAGGTCTGCTTGGTCCCGCTTCGTCCTCTTCGTCTGAGCTGGCAATGGGCTCGTCCCCAGAGAGTCCGTGCTGTGAGGGGGCGACTGATGCTGGCGGTTGGTGCTTGCGCCAGTCAAGTTGCGATCACCTAAGGGACAAGATTATCATGATCAATGCTGTGGACATGACATGGTTTTGGTAACAACATTACTAATCAATTACCGCTCTCTCACACCCCCCACCCATCACCACCCTCCCTGTGGACATGGGGGCCTGTTGGGAGTTGTAGTGCTGGTCTCTCTCACCCCCCCACCACCGCCATCCCTCCCTGTGGACATGGGGGCCTGTTGGGACTTGTAGTGCTGGTCTCCCACACACCCCACCCATCACCACCCTCCCTGTGGACATGGGGGCCTGTTGGGAGTTGTAGTGCTGGTCTCTCTCACCCCCCCACCGCCAACCCTCCCTGTGGACATGGGGGCCTGTTGGGAGTTGTAGTGCTGGTCTCCCACATACCCCACACACCTCTCTCACACACACCCCCCACCGCCATCCCTCCCTGTGGACATAGGGACCTGTTGGGAGTTGTAGTGCTGGTCTCTCTGACCCCCCCACCACCGCCATCCCTCCCTGTGGACATGGGGGCCTGTTGGGAGTTGTAGTGCTGGTCTCCCACACACCCCACCCATCACCACCCTCCCTGTGGACATGGGGGCCTGTTGGGAGTTGTAGTGCTGGTCTCTCTCACCCCCCACCGCCAACCCTCCCTGTGGACATGGGGGCAAGTTGGGAGTTGTAGTGCTGGTCTCCCACACACCCCACACACCTCTCTCACACACACCCCCCACGGCCATCCCTCCCTGTGGAAATGGGGGCCTGTTGGGAGTTGTAGTGCTGGTCTCCCACACACCCCACCCATCACCACCCTCTCTGTGGACATGGGGGCCTGTTGGGAGTTGTAGTGCTGGTCTCTCTCACCCCCCACCCACCGCCATCCCTCCCTGTGGATATGGGGGCCTGTTGGGAGTTGTAGTGCTGGTCTCCCACACACCCCACCCATCACCACCCTCCCTGTGGACATGGGGGCCTGTTGGGAGTTGTAGTGCTGGTCTCCCACACCCCCCACCCATCACCACCCTCCCTGTGGACATGGGGGCCTGTTGGGAGTTGTAGTGCTGGTCTCTCTCACCCCCCACCACCGCCATCCCTCCCTGTGGACATGGGGGCCTGTTGGGAGTTGTATTACTGGTCTCCCACACACCCACACACCTCTCTCACACACACCCCCCACCGCCATCCCTCCCTGTGGACACGGGGGCCTGTTTGGAGTTGTAGTGCTGGTCTCTCTCACCCCCCCACCACCGCCGTCCCTCCCTGTGGACATGGGGGCCTGTTGGGAGTTGTAGTGCTGGTCTCCCACACACCCCACCCATCACCACCCTCCCTGTGGACATGGGGGCCTGTTGGGAGTTGTAGTGCTGGTCTCTCTCACCCCCCCCCAACCGCCAACCCTCCCTGTGGACATGGGGGCCTGTTGGGAGTTGTAGTGCTGGTCTCCCACACACCCCACACACCTCTCTCACACACACCCCCCACCGCCAGCCCTCCCTGTGGACATGGGGGCCTGTTGGGAGATGTAGTGCTGGTCTCTCTCACCCCCCCACCACCGCCATCCCTCCCTGTGGACATGGGGGCCTGTTGGGAGTTGTAGTGCTGGTCTCCCACACACCCCACCCATCACCACCCTCCCTGTGGACATGGGGGTCTGTTGGGAGTTGTAGTGCTGGTCTCCCACACACCCCACACACCTCTCTCACACACACACCCCACCACCATTCCTCCCTGTGGACATGGGGGCCTGTTGGGAGTTGTAGTGCTGGTCTCTCTCACCCCCCCACCACCACCATCCCTCGCTGTGGACATGGGGGCCTATTGGGAGTTGTAGTGCTGGTCTCTCTCACCCCCCCACCACCAACCCTCCCTGTGGACATGGGGGCAGGTTGGGAGTTGTAGTGCTGGTCTCTCTCACCCCCCCACCACCGCCATCCCTCCCTGTGGACATGGGGGACTGTTGGGAGTTGTAGTGCTAGTCTCCCACACACCCTACCCATCACCACCCTCCCTGTGGACATGGGGGCCTGTTGGGAGTTGTAGTGCTGGTCTCCCACACCCCCCCCACACCTCTCTCACACACACCCCCTACCGCCATCCCTCCCTGTGGACATGGGGGCCTGTTGGGAGTTGTAGTGCTGGTCTCTCTCACCCCCCCCACCACTGCCATCCGTCCCTGTGTTGGGGGCTTGTTGGGAGTTGTAGTGCTGGTCTCTCTCACCCCCCACCACCGCCATCCCTCCCTGTTGACATGGGGGCCTGTTGGGAGTTGTAGTGCTGGTCTCTCTCACCCCCCCACCGCCAACCCTCCCTGTGGACATGGGGGCCTGTTGGGAGTTGTAGTGCTGGTCTATCTCACCCCCCCCACCACCGCCATCCCTCCCTGTGGACATGGGGGCCTGTTGGGAGGTGTAGTGCTGGTCTCCCACACCCCCACCCATCACCACCCTCCCTGTGGACATGGGGGCCTGTTGGGAGTTGTAGTGCTGGTCTCCCACACACCCCACACACCTCTCTCACACACACCCCCACCGCCATCCCTCCCTGTGGACATGGGGGCCCTTTTGGGAGTTGTAGTGCTGGTCTCTCTCACCCCCCCACCACCGCCATCCCTCCCTGTGGACATGGGGGCCTGTTGGGAGTTGTACTGCTGGTCTCTCTCACCCCCCCTCCCACCGCCATCCCTCCCTGTGGACATGGGGGCCTGTTGGGAGTTGTAGTGCTGGTCTCCCACACACCCCACCCATCAGCACCCTCCCTGTGGACATGGGGGCCTGTTGGGAGTTGTAGTGCTGGTCTTCCACACACCCCACCCTTCACCACCCTCCCTGTGGACATGGGGGCCTGTTGGGAGTTGTAGTGCTGGTCTCCCACACCCCCCACCCATCACCACCCTCCCTGTGGACATGGGGGCCTGTTGGGAGTTGTAGTGCTGGTCTCTCTCACCCCCCCACCGCCAACCCTCCCTGTGGACATGGGGGCCTGTTGGGAGTTGTAGTGCTGGTCTCTCTCACCCCCCACCCACCGCCATCCCTCCCTGTGGATATGGGGGCCTGTTGGGAGTTGTAGTGCTGGTCTCCCACACACCCCACCCATCACCACCCTCCCTGTGGACATGGGGGCCTGTTGGGAGTTGTAGTGCTGGTCTCCCACACCCCCCACCCATCACCACCCTCCCTGTGGACATGGGGGCCTGTTGGGAGTTGTAGTGCTGGTCTCTCTCACCCCCCACCACCGCCATCCCTCCCTGTGGACATGGGGGCCTGTTGGGAGTTGTAGTGCTGGTCTCCCACACACCCCACCCATCACCACCCTCCCTGTGGACATGGGGGCCTGTTGGGAGTTGTAGTGCTGGCCTCTCTCACCCCCCCACCGCCAACCCTCCCTGTGGACATGGGGGCCTGTTGGGAGTTGTATTACTGGTCTCCCACACACCCACACACCTCTCACACACACACCCCACCGCCATCCCTCCCTGTGGACATGGGGGCCTGTTTGGAGTTGTAGTGCTGGTCTCTCTCACCCCCCCACCACCGCCGTCCCTCCCTGTGGACATGGGGGCCTGTTGGGAGTTGTAGTGCTGGTCTCCCACACACCCCACCCATCACCACCCTCCCTGTGGACATGGGGGCCTGTTGGGAGTTGTAGTGCTGGTCTCTCTCACCCCCCACCCACCGCCATCCCTCCCTGTGGATATGGGGGCCTGTTGGGAGTTGTAGTGCTGGTCTCCCACACACCCCACCCATCACCACCCTCCCTGTGGACATGGGGGCCTGTTGGGAGTTGTAGTGCTGGTCTCCCACACCCCCCACCCATCACCACCCTCCCTGTGGACATGGGGGCCTGTTGGGAGTTGTAGTGCTGGTCTCTCTCACCCCCCACCACCGCCATCCCTCCCTGTGGACATGGGGGCCTGTTGGGAGTTGTAGTGCTGGTCTCCCACACACCCCACCCATCACCACCCTTCCTGTGGACATGGGGGCCTGTTGGGAGTTGTAGTGCTGGCCTCTCTCACCCCCCCACCGCCAACCCTCCCTGTGGACATGGGGGCCTGTTGGGAGTTGTATTACTGGTCTCCCACACACCCACATACCTCTCTCACACACACCCCCCACCGCCATCCCTCCCTGTGGACATGGGGGCCTGTTTGGAGTTGTAGTGCTGGTCTCTCTCACCCCCCCACCACCGCCGTCCCTCCCTGTGGACATGGGGGCCTGTTGGGAGTTGTAGTGCTGGTCTCCCACATACCCCACCCATCACCACCCTCCCTGTGGACATGGGGGCCTGTTGGGAGTTGTAGTGCTGGTCTCTCTCACCCCCCCAACCGCCAACCCTCCCTGTGGACATGGGGGCCTGTTGGGAGTTGTAGTGCTGGTCTCCCACACACCCCACACACCTCTCTCACACACCCCCCCCACCGCCAGCCCTCCCTGTGGACATGGGGGCCTGTTGGGAGTTGTAGTGCTGGTCTCTCTCACCCCCCCACCACCGCCATCCCTCCCTGTGGACATGGGGGCCTGTTGGGAGTTGTAGTGCTGGTCTCCCACACACCCCACCCATCACCACCCTCCCTGTGGACATGGGGGTCTGTTGGGAGTTGTAGTGCTGGTCTCCCACACACCCCACACACCTCTCTCACACACACCCCCCACCACCATTCCTCCCTGTGGACATGGGGGCCTGTTGGGAGTTGTAGTGCTGGTCTCTCTCACCCCCCCACCACCGCCATCCCTCGCTGTGGACATGGGGGCCTATTGGGAGTTGTAGTGCTGGTCTCTCTCACCCCCCCACCACCAACCCTCCCTGTGGACATGGGGGCAGGTTGGGAGTTGTAGTGCTGGTCTCTCTCACCCCCCCACCACTGCCATCCCTCCCTGTGGACATGGGGGACTGTTGGGAGTTGTAGTGCTAGTCTCCCACACACCCTACCCATCACCACCCTCCCTGTGGACATGGGGGCCTGTTGGGAGTTGTAGTGCTGGTCTCCCACACACCCCCCACACCTCTCTCACACACACCCCCCACCGCCATCCCTCCCTGTGGACATGGGGGCCTGTTGGGAGTTGTAGTGCTGGTCTCTCTCACCCCCCCACCACTGCCATCCGTCCCTGTGGACATGGGGGCTTGTTGGGAGTTGTAGTGCTGGTCTCTTTCACCCCCCCACCACCGCCATCCCTCCCTGTTGACATGGGGGCCTGTTGGGAGTTGTAGTGCTGGTCTCTCTCACCCCCCCCACCGTCAACCCTCCCTGTGGACATGGGGGCCTGTTGGGAGTTGTAGTGCTGGTCTATCTCACCCCCCCACCACCGCCATCCCTCCCTGTGGACATGGGGGCCTGTTGGGAGGTGTAGTGCTGGTCTCCCACACCCCCACCCATCACCACCCTCCCTGTGGACAAGGGGGCCTGTTGGGAGTTGTAGTGCTGGTCTCCCACACACCCCACACACCTCTCTCACACACACCCCCACCGCCATCCCTCCCTGTGGACATGGGGGCCCTTTTGGGAGTTGTAGTGCTGGTCTCTCTCACCCCCCCCACCACCGCCATCCCTCCCTGTGGACATGGGGGCCTGTTGGGAGTTGTAGTGCTGGTCTCTCTCACCCCCCCTCCCACCGCCATCCCTCCCTGTGGACATGGGGGCCTGTTGGGAGTTGTAGTGCTGGTCTCCCACACACCCCACCCATCACCACCCTCCCTGTGGACATGGGGGCCTGTTGGGAGTTGTAGTGCTGGTCTTCCACACACCCCACCCTTCACCACCCTCCCTGTGGACATGGGGGCCTGTTGGGAGTTGTAGTGCTGGTCTCTCTCACCCCCCCACCGCCAACCCTCCCTGTGGACATTGGGGCCTGTTGGGAGTTGTAGTGCTGGTCTCCCACACACCCCACACACCTCTCTCACACCCCCCCCCCACACCGCCATCCCTCCCTGTGGACATGGGGGCCTGTTGGGAGTTGTAGTGCTGGTGTCCCACACACCCCACCCATCACCACCCTCCCTGTGGACATGGGGGCCTGTTGGGAGTTGTAGTGCTGGTCTCTCTCACCCCCCCACAACCGCCATCCCTCCCTGTGGATATGGGGGCCTGTTGGGAGTTGTAGTGCTGGTCTCCCACACACCCCACCCATCACCACCCTCCCTGTGGACATGGGGGCCTGTTGGGAGTTGTAGTGCTGGTCTCTCTCACCCCCCCCCCACTGCCAACCCTCCCTGTGGACATGGGGGCCTGTTGGGAGTTGTGGTGTTGGTTGCTCTGACAACATGCAAGCATGGGAACGTAGGAGGCAACATTTGTGGTTGGTCAGGGTGGGTGCATTTGAGCTGAGGATTACACATTTGGGTGACTGTGTGGTCCACATGAATGGATGGGGGCCAGGGAGATGTGTCTTGTCAGTTGTGCATGGCAGACCATGGCAGTGTGATCATGGTCATTTGTTTGTACTTACCAGCCTCTTCTCCCTCCTCGATTCCTTCCAGGCTCTCAGGGTGCAGTATGCCCAGCACCTTCTCCTCCCATTCAGCAAATGGTAAGGGCTCCGGGGGAGTGCCGCCGCCAGTGTGGTTTGCCTGCAGGTGGTTCTTCTCCCTGATGCCTTTCACCCTTGCCTTGAGGTCGTGCCACCGCCTCTGGATGTCGTGTTTGGTGCGTGGCACGGTCCCTGACACATTCACTCTGGTCACTATCCTGTCCCACATGTGGTTTTTGGTTGCCAAGGTTGTCTGCTGGACTAGGTTGCCGAAGAGCTGTGGTTCGACACAGATGATTTCATCCACCATGACCTTCAACTCAGTGTCAGTGAATTTAGGATTTTTCTTGGGTGCCATGGTGTGTGATGTGCACGGTGTTGGTGTGGTGGGGTGGGATGTGCATGTGTGTGGTGTGTAGGGATGGTGTTGGTTTGGGTTGTGTGGTGTGTGGGTTTGTGAGCAGGTAGTATGTGTGTTTGTGTGTGTCTGCTGCTCGTGGTGATGTGGCTCTTGCTTGCAGCTATGCTGTGATGCAAAGGACTGTGGTAGTGGGAGGGTGTCTTTTTATACTCTGTGTGATGGTGGTTTCCCAATGGTTGTAGGCAATCAGGTGTTCTGTGGGTGTGGTGATTTTTGTGCATTTTTCGGAGCTGGGGGGTGTCATTGGGGCGTGTAGTTGCTGGGGGTGGGTGTTTCTGGTGGTTGGGTGTTCGGTTTAATGTATTTTCTATTTACTTCCGTCTGCCATTTTGTAATTGGTTTGACGGCAGGGATGGTGTTCGTGTGGTACTTCTGCAGTCATGGACGGCAGTGAGTTCCGTTGGAATGGCGGCATTATCCTAATCGCACGACGGACCCTCCGCAGGTATGACGGCGGTTGGGCCTGTTCCCGCGGTCATGTTCGTCCGCGGCGGTGGGTTTATATTGGTTCCGTCCGCCGTGGACCGTGTTAGATGTGTTCCGTCCGCCGCGGACGGTGTTTGATGTGATCAAACACCGGAGTTTCTTGACATGGATATCCTAATCGCAACCGTGGATTCTGCGCGGGGCGGCCGGGAGTGATTTTTCCGCAGCCATGGCGCACGGTACCCGTTTCCGTCCGCCATCCTAATCGACCCCTTAGTTCTGTAAATCACAGAGCTTTCAAGTTACCCAGCACCTGTACATGTCAAAGAGTATTCCTCTCATGCAAGGGGTCCCACAAGTCTCTATATTGAGTTCTACTTTATTTCATCTCTATATGGGTTCCCTCACAGAATTTGTGGAAAAACAGAATGTAACAATCGTATCATATGCTGACGATACGCAACTTATTATTACTCTATCTCAGGACTCGGCAAAGGATGCAACTCAGTTCTCTCTGTGCTTAGAGGAGCTAGCCTCATGGATTTCTAACCACTGTCTAAAAGTAAATGGCAACAAAACCGAAATAAATGAAAGTCAGGAAAGACCCCTCTATATGGTCCTCGGCATGATGGCCCGAGGCTTTGGGACAAACCCCTGTTCCGAAAGCAGAAGTTAAAAATCTTGTGGTTTGGCTTGATTCCAAACTCACGCTTGAGAGCCAAATCAGGAAGTTGGTTGGCAAATTAGAGCTTCTTAACTTGAACATGCAGGGGTGACCTCGCTCAGCCATCTTGAGCTCTAAACGACACAGCGGACCAAAGAATGGAGCCTAGGGCTGAGATCTCCAACCCAGAGCCAGCCTCACCCAGGCCTAGTCAGAGCTTCCTAACCCAGCAAAAGAGGGGAAAAATCCCTGGACCTGTACTACAGTATTCCAATCACTTTGTGATATGGCAAGCCAGAGAACAGAGCCCAGGGGCTTCCCCTCCACAACCAGCCAAAATTCTGATCAGATTAGCTGAACTCAACCAAGCAGGGGGAATCCTCCCGGGTCTTCAGGATTCTATCCTGGAAGGTTTGAGACATGGGGGGCCAGAGAACAGAGGTCTCAGTCAAGGCCTCCTATCCCAGGGAATGGCATATCTGTGACCCAGGCCTGGTCAGAGCTTCTTAATCCGGCCAAGCAGAGTGAACCTCTCTGGACTGGTAGAGTCTGTCCTCTGCATTTGGAAACATGGCCAGCCGGAGAATGGAGCCTGAGGCTGTAGCCTTCCACTCCAGGGCAGCTGGAGTTCTGATCTGGGTCACAGTCAAAGCATCTTAACCCAGCAAAGGAGGGGAGCCCTCCTGGTGTCTGCAGGACCCTGTCATGGCCACTTTGCGAAACGGCAGGCCAGATAATGAAATCTAGGATTGGGGCTTCTACACCAGGGCCAACCGGAGTGCTGGCCCAAGCCTTGTCCGAGCTGTTTTACCTGCCCAAGCAGTGGAATTCTTGCCAGGACTGCGGGACCTGATCCCATGGCACTTTGGGACAACGTCGGGCCAGTGCAAAGACATCAGGTCCCAGGGGTCCTCACCTGGGACCCACCAGAGCAAACCCCATTCTGTAATACACACATACAGAGGGGGGCATTCTAGAAATCATATCTAGCCTCCTGACCCTGAATGGGATTAAAGCTTCAAATGAGCCCTCATTATGACTCAAAGGAGTACTTAGACTTCTAAAAACTGAGTCATGTCAAGGATATCAATTGTTTCGTTTATTTATTTACATACAAAACATCACCAGTGACTTTGGCATGACATTTTTTCAACCACCTACGCAGGTGTTGTAAATGTCTCACAGCCGTAATTTCAAACATCCCTAATTATAATTTCGCACAGTCCTAGAAGAAAAGCAGAGTGTAGTGTCAGCCATTCTTGAGTGGATCAGTGTTCTGCATGCGTTCTAAAAGCCAGGACTAGACAGGCACATTTTTACAAGTCGCAATCTGCCATCTTAACGCAATTCTCCTAAATCCAAAGAACTATTTAAAATACAAGGAGAGGATATGTTGATGGGTGAAATAAAACAAAGAATCTGATCAGGGAACTGGTCAAAATGGTAGTGACTTGTACATCTTTATAAGGTCTAAACTTTTCAAGGATAATAGAAGTATTTGCAGGCCTCCATGGTAGGGGTTCCAAAAAGTAAGTTATGTTAAGTAGTTTACATTTGATAGCCTAGGGTGGTGACCTCTAGAGCCAGAAAGAGTGAAGACTTGTGTACACTATGTAGGTGGAAAACCTACTTATTTTCCAAGAACAAAAGTAATTTTATGACGACTGTGCTTCTTTGGTCCTTTTCATCTGGTCAGTGAGGCCTCAATGGATTTCATCAACAGTGTGTCTCATATTTGTGTAGTGGCCCACTAAGTGTGTGATGGTCACCTTCAGTCTTATCCTTGAGCAATGTTGGGTTACACAGAGTGATTTTGACAATTATAGTCAAGCTGCATGGGCATTGTAAGAAGCAAATTACATTTATGATGGATAATTGTGTTGGTTTTTGAGACACCAAATTTGCTTGATGTTAGCAAACTTTCTTTGGATTGTAGTGAATGGCATGCAGAGCAACTTCTCAATGTGTTGTGCCCAATTACTGGTAGCAACCCATATGAAGAGGTGATGGAGCCCTATTTGGGCCCTTTGCAGGAAGTCCTTAATAAATATTTACCCAGGCTAGGGTCCTTTTTGAATGCAGAAATTGGAATTAGGCATCTTTGTGTAGGTAGTAACTGGTGTAACACATACCAGCACACTGGGTTTGCTTTTAATGGTTTTCTCAAAGTTTGTAAGCTAGGTTGTGTGCGATAGGCTCTGGCTTATACTTTGACACATATTATGTCCTAGGCTGCATCATGAACTGCTTTCTGTGATGTAGTTGGGTCCAAATGCTGAAATCTATCATCGTTTAATTTCTCTTCAAGGGACATGTGGTGGTAGCTTTCTTTTCTTAATGTGGTAGTATTCACTGTGGGTTTTATTGACAGATTATTCTCTAAGGCCCCAGTATAAATGCCTGGTATAATTATGATACCCGTGCAAACCGATGTTTCACAGTGTGAAAATTAGGAGTTTGTCCGTAAAACCTGACAAACGTTTTTTACCCCTGATAATTTCAGCAGAACGGATGTGTCAAAATGTACCAGATGAAAAAGTCTTGGTAAATACTGTGACAGCCTATTCCTTGCTTTTTTTGTTCTAATTGTCTATCTAGAGTCAATGTATTGCTGTAGCTTTAAGTCTACCTAACCACTTTCTCTTTAGCCACCTGGTTCACCGACGAGCTGCAGTCCTCCAAACGCGCATGCCGGAAACTGGAGAAGATATGGCTCCACAAACGCACTCCGGACAACCACGCAGCCCACAAGGACCCCACCCGCAGACATCACCACCTCATCAGATTAGCCAAGAGATCCTCCCACAAAGACCGCCTCGATAACAACGAACACGACAGCAAAGAGCTTTTCAGCATCGCAAAGGAACTCTCCAACCCCAGCGCCAACGCCAACGACATACCGCCCTCACAAGAACTGTGCAACTCACTGGCCATCTTCTTCCACTGCAAGATCACTGATATCCATGACAGCTTCAACTCCATGACCGCCCCGACTATGCCAGACCCCACCTTCCCTGTGAACACCACCAGCGCCAACTGCCTGACCTCCTGATCCAACATCAACGACGACGAGACACGCTAGGTCATGAACTCCATGCACTCAGGATCTCCGTCAGACCCATGCCCACACCACGTATTCAACAAAGCAGACGCTGCCATCGCACCCCAACTACGGAAGGTCATCAACATCTCTTTCGAAACAGCGACATTCCCGGAAAGCTGGAAACACGCCAAAATCAACGCCCTCCTCAAGAAGCCCAAGGACCTCAAGAACTTCCGGCCCATCTCCCTGCTCCCGTTCCCGGCGAAGGTCATCGATAAAATCGTCAACATGCAACTGGCCCGCCACCTGGAAGACAACAACATCTTGGACCCGTCCCAGTCCGGGTTCAGACGAAACCACAGCACCGAGACAGCCCTCATCGCAGCCGCAGATGACATCAGGCGCCAACTAGACAACATCAGCCCTCATCCTCCTGGACCTGCCAGCCGCCTTCGACACGGTCTGCCATCGCACTCTAATAACACACGCCTCCTAGAATCTGGACTCCAAGAGAAGGCCCTTGACTGGACCACGTCCTTCCTCTCCGGCAGAATCCAGAGCGTCCGCCTCCTGCCCTTCCGATCTGAGGCCACCGACATCATTGGCGGCATCCCCCAGGGCTCATCCCTCAGCCCGATGCTGTTCAACGTCTACATGGCCCCCCTCGCACAAGTGGCCCACCAACACAACCTCAATATCATCTCCTATGCTGACGACACCCAGCTCATCCTCTCCCTCACCAAGGACCCGCACACCACCAAAACCAACCTCCACGAGGGAATGAAGGCCGTCGCCGACTGGATGAGGAACAGCCATCTGAAGATGAACTCGGACAAGACGGAGGTACTCATCCTTGGACCCACCCCCTCAGCCTGGGACGACTCCTGGTGGCCGACCACACTGGGAACAGCACCGACACCCACCGACCATGCACGCAACCTAGGATTCATCCTCGATTCCTCCCTTTCCATGTCTAAACAGGTCAACTCCATCTCCTCCTCCTGCTACAACACCCTCCGCATGCTCCGCAGGATCTACAAGTGTATCCCGACCGAAACAAGAAGAACTGTGACACAGGCCCTCGTCAGCAGCAGAATGGACTACGGCAATGCACTCTTTGTAGGAATCCCAGCCAAACACCTACGACGACTACAACGCATCCAAAACGCCTCCGCCCGACTGATCGTCAACGTCCCCCGCCGCAGCCACATCACCCCCCACCTGAGAGACCTACACTGGCTCCCCGTCGACAAGAGGATCACCTTCAAGCTCCTCACCCACGCACACAAAGCACTCCACAACACCGGACCAGCCTACCTGAACAGCAGACTCAGCTTCTACACCCCCATCCGCCAGCTTAGCTCTGCCAGCCTCGCCCTCGCCGCTGTTCCCCGCATCCAACGAACAACCTCTGGTGGCAAATCCTTCTCCTACCTTGCCGCCAAGACTTGGAACACCCTCCCTACCCACCTACGGCAGACCCAAGACCTACTCGCCTTCAGGAGACTCCTCAAGACCTGGCTCTTCGAGCAGTAGCGGCACCCCCTCCCCTCGCCTTGAGACCCTCACGGGTAAGTAGCGCGCTTTGCAAGTACTCTGATTGATTGATTGTTTGTCTCCATAAAAGTGGAAAACATATTTTTTTAAGGCAGGTGGTAGCACAAACAGCTGATAATATTTAAGGTCCAGGCTGTTTGTACAATAAGGCAAACATTTTTATTAACAGATTTTATTAATCACAAAGCAATAGCAGGTCATGAACGTGGCAATATACAATTGATCAATAATACATATGAGAATTCATTCCTTCAATGGACCGGGATGCCTCCCTTTAGATTAGGCTGGATATAAAGAGGGTGTTAATCCATTCATGGATGCATATTCTGTACAACAAGACAAAGGTGCATATGAAGGCATACTTCCAGCCCCAGCTAAGCAAATTTTCTCTGCGGCAGCCATTGCAAAGTCAAACTGTAATGAACTAATAAACCCCTCCTGCCATTCCCTCCTTCTAGGTGTGCCATGGCTGAGGCTAATGTGGGTAGTGACCTATGTTTACTTACTTTCTAGTCCTGACAGTTCCCTCCCGACATCGTTTGTTGATGGCAAACCTTGTGGCTGTATGGTGGAATTTGCCCCAAGCAGGAGTCTTACAATATCAGGGGGTATCTAGCACCTCCTCCTGGAAAGAGGAGTCAGGGTGCTTCAATAATGTCACCAGAGCCTCCCATGCCCTGGCAGCCTCCAAGGTACCCCAGCCCCTTCTGGACTCTCTGAGTTGTATAGCCCCTTAATAATCTGCCCAACGTAGGGCCTCCCTTTTACACCCCTCTACAGAGGGCCCCCTCTGGAATTTCCAATGTCGGGTAATCTCACTCTTGGCCAGTAAGAGTGCCAGGTCTGGAAATGTACTAGTCACTATAGTTTTGGAGGTATGTAGGAACCAATGTAATGAGCAATGCCCTGGTGTAAAGTGAACCTCTCTCTCAGTCACCTCAGCTAATGTGTCTGTCACCGCCCCCAAAACTTCCCAATTCTGGCCAGCTCCAAAACATATACAGGAATTCGGTCCCTACCTCCTCGTAGCGGGGGCATTTAGCTGTTTCTATCGGAAAATATCTATTTATTTGTGTAGGTGTAAGAAACACTCTATGGAGTACATAAAAGTTTATCTATGAGAACCGGGCATTCATAGATACTCAAGGGAAGTGCTCCACTAATTCATCCCAGAGTTTCTCTTCGATAGGAACCCCCAGATCTTCCTATTATCGCAATAGTACATTATTAAGTGTGGATAATGCCTCGCTCCAAAGTTGGCAGTAAAGGCAAGTGACTGCTTTGTACGTCCCAGAGGAGGCTACTACATGTTGGCACCCGCCCAAGAGTGAAGGTTTAAAGACCACTGCCCCTCAATGTCTGAGAATCGCTGGGGTGAGGGCTCTATGTAACAAGAAGTGGCCCTGCGGTAAATCATAATATTTTTGGAAATTTTCAAATGGCAATAGGAAGCCATCTTCATAAAGCGCGCAGATAGTTGATGCTCCGGCTATCGTCCTGGCCCTCAAACCGCGCCAGCCCCCCTAGGGGCAGTTCCATAAGAAATTCCAGGGAAATATCTGTAGAATATGGATGTCTTATTTTCAGCTTCTGCAGACTCCTAACTCAAAAATGTGCAATATACTCTCAATTCAGAGCTGCCCTCCACCGCCGGGGTTGGCAATGGCAACAAGACGTGGGACAATAGGCTTAGGCTTGGTACAGCGGGGTCTAGGTGGTCCATCATGTGCACACTTCCAGCATCCCACTGTAGCTGTACAGCAAAATAGTAACTCTCAAAGTCTGGAAGTACAGCTTTAGGTCTCTGAAGGGTGGTCAGTGCCACTCTACATCTGCCAGCTTCCCAAATAAAGGTTGTTACTAGTGATTGCAAGTTTCAAAATATCTCTGCCAGGATCAATACCGGGGCTACTACAAAGAAATATAGCAACCAAAGCAGGGTCACCATTTTCAATAGGGTGACCTTACCCATCCTGGAGAGAATTGCCCAGAATTCCATGTTCGATTTAGCCCCCGGAAAGCTTTTCCTATATTTCATTCCAGTAAGTCTGCTGGTTCAGGGTTAATTTTGACTCCTAATTATGCGAGACACCTGGGTTCCCAATTCACTTGGTCCACTACGGCCGGTCTCTCTCTACCTGCCTTCATAGGGAACAGGCGAGATTTTCTCCAATTAACTAAGATGCCCGATATTCATCCAAGATGTGCAAGTAGTTCTCTTGCCCCATCAAAGTCCTCCATCGTAGTCCGGACACAGATTAGGAGGTTGTCGGCATATAGTGCAATATGGTGGTGCCTACCCATCACCTCCAGGTCCGGTAGGGAATCCCTGTTCTGTCCAGAGCAGCCAGAGGCTCCATAGTTAGGGCAAATAGAAGGGGAGGTAAGGGGCAACCCTGCCTAGTTCCTCTGTCTATTTGGAAGCTGTCCGATATCATTCCCCCGGTACGTACCCTAGCCCTAGACTCTGTGTACATTAAATCCTTCCAACTCACAAAGCCTATGCCCAGCCCAAACTGCTGCATCATCCTAAAGAGATACGGCCATTCCAGGCTGTCAAAGACTTTTTCTATGTCCACTGGGAAGATGACAGCATCTTCTTTGAAGTAGGAATCAGCTTCCAACACTCGTAGCAGCCTCTGCACATTCAGTACCCTGTTGCGACCTGGTATGAACCCTGCTTGATTCTTATGAATAAGGGTCGTCATATGCGGAAGAAGTTGTGTGGCTAGAATTTTTCTTAGGATCTTATAATCCAGATTGAGCATTGATAATGGTCTGTAGGCAGTTTTATCGAAGGCCGGCTTTCACGGCTTTAACAATGGGATAACCAGGACTTCCCTTGTGGTCCCACTTGGTTTTACTAGATTATATAGGCAGAGCCCAAGCACCTCGCCATACAGAGAAAAAAGCTCAACTGGTAGGCCATCAGTTCCAGGTGTTTTGTTTCCTGGCCATAGATTTAATATCAGGCCAGACTTCCTGATTCTCTATATCCCTTCCCAGTTACTTTGCTTCCTCCTCAGATATGGTTGGTAGTCTTGTGGGCCCCAAAAAGGAGTCAATGTCTGCATCCATGCCAAGCACCCTGCTCTGGTAAGATCAGCATATTAATCATAGAATGCTTTAATAATATCCTGCTGTTGGAAGTGTGCTGGGATGTGGTCTTCTCTAATTTCCAGAATGACTGACCCCGTCTTAGCGAGATTTGCTAACCACGCTAGAAGCACCCCAGAATGGTCTCTTTCTTCATGCACACAGATCATATATTTCCTGAAATCGAAGCAGCGCAATCTTTCAACATGCTCTGTCACTGTTTCTTTTGCTGCCAGCAATGTCTCCTGCAATTCTCGATGTTCTATTCTATCTTTCTCAATCTCTCTTAACTTTTGTTCTGCAGCTAGTGTCACCCTCAGTAGAGACCCTTGAATTCCAGCTGCCTCAGACATACAGCTACCCCTAATCACTACTTTGAAAGCATCCCATACCGACAGTGGGCTCGAAGCTGCCCCTTCGTTCTCTGCAAAGAATTGCTCTATGGTTATTCGTACTACTAACTGAAACACTGGGTCTTACAGGGATTTCGGCTTTAGTCGCCAAGTGGGGATACACAGTCTAGCTCGTGTCCAACTGAATTCTAGCAGGAGAGGGTTATGGCCCAAGACTGTTTAAGCTAAGTACTCACTAGTTATAATGTGATCATGGACATCTAGTGTGGAAAGGATGGCATCTAACAGGATGTGTAAATCATGTAAGTGTGAGAAAAATGAGTAGTCCCTTTCTACTGGATATAGCATTCTCCATGAGTCAATCCGACCCCATTTGAGTTGCCAGTCTCTAAGTACCTCAGCAGTTCTGACAATGGGGGACTCCTATACGGGGTGATAATAGCGATCTAATAAAATGTCTGCCACACAATTATAATCTCCCCCCTGTATTACCGACCATCCTAGGTATGGCGCTAATGCTCTGGAAAGGGTTAGTAGGAATGAGATTTATCGACATTCGGGCCATAGATACTCCCAATCGTCATGTCTCTGCCATCTAACTTACCAGTTAACACTATGCATCATCCCTCAGTGTCCACCAGATGGCCCGTACACTGTAAGGGAAGCCCTGGCCTAACCCATGCCAATGAACTGCTCGCATAGGCTATGTAGTCTGTGCCTGGCCCCTCCATCTGCGCTGTAGCACGGCCCCCTCTTTAGCATTTATATGTGTTTCCTGTAACAGGGCAATGTGCACCCCTCTCTTAGCTAGATAGGCATATACCTTGTGACATTTTGTCATGGAGTTAATCCCTCGTACAATCCATGAGAAACATTTCAATTCAACAGTGGGCGCCATGTGTTGATGGTGTCGTCCATCCCTTGTTCCCAGGGACTCGCCCTGGCCTACACCCATATGTTTCAAATAGTTTGTCTAGATTGTATTAAGTTCTCCATGTACGGCCAGACTCCAACTGAAAAACCAACAAACATTGAAAACCCCAACCCCCTCTCCCCAGGACAGGTAGATGCCCAGATCCCATCCAAGCACAATACCAATTGGTATCTACTAGCTGGAGTAACCACAAAACTGTATCAAGGGGTGAAGGAGGGTGGCTAGTGATCCTGCAGAACATCCCAGCCTGGTTCCTCCCCATATAGAGTTGTGTGTAAATAGATTAAGCCCCCCATAGTCATGAGGAGAGCAGATGGAGAGTGATATACATGCATATTGCCCAAGAGGATTCAGACAATTATGTTCGCTGAACAATGTCACTGAGAACCCACTTTCATATAATCTCATTTTCCGACTTGGGGGTACAAGTAGGAAGATCAGCATCAGAGTCCTCTGCATAGCTAGTAACTTGGTAGGAATCTGAATTTCTGTCATCCTGGTCACTGTGCGAAGGTCGAGTGCTCCTACCAGCATTGCTTATATCCGCCACTGCCCTAATTACTTTGTGATGTTCGTCCCAAGCTTCTTCCAGCGATGATGCTCTTGTTATGCCTATATCCACTCTCCTGCCTCAAGGAACAGAGTTCGGGGATCCCGATCTTGATGCAACATCCGGATTAGATTCGATCCAGGTCCAAGCGTCTTTCAGGGCTTGGAAAAATTGGACACCAGTTGATGTGATCACCCACAGACGGGCAGGGACATCATTGCATAGGGTACAATTGAAGGCATTTCTAGACCACTAGGAAGGTAGCCTGTTATCTCTGCAATTACCGTGTGAAGTCTGGGAATATCATGGCCCTGTTGTTATCAGTCTAAAGGTTGCCTCGTTGATGGGCTTGCACCAGGATATGATCATGGTCCCTGGAATGGAGGAGTCTAGCCACTATCAGGCGCCGGGGGCACCAGGTCTGGATGGGAAGGCTGGTACTCTATGTGCTCTTTCCAGGTCATAGAAGGAGGAGAGTCCTTTTGGTGACACCTCTGTATGCAACCAAGCCTCCAAGTAGGCCACCATATTGTCCCCTTCGTATGCTCCAGGATCCTACTAATATGAACGTTATTCTTGCGGAACCTATTTTCATTGTCCTCTGCCTGCATTTCCAGTCCATACTCTGCCTTCCAAATTAGATAGTGATTCAGTGGTCTTCTTTGAGTAGTTTCAGATTGTTGCTATGACATCTATTTTTACCTCTAGTACTTCTCAAGATGTGGTAATGGCCTGCATGATGATAGACAGCGTTAGTCAGCCTTGGGTGGAGCCCATTCTCCACTATTTCATCGTCTTGCATGGCGGCCAGACTGTGGATCAGGGGCATGCTGCTAGCGTTTTCTGGCTATATTTCCCATGCTTAAGAAGGAGTAGGCTACTATGGATGCCTGTAGCCTAGTGTGCGGTATCTTCTGGAGAAGTATTCCTCTTGAGGGAATAAGCAAGAGGCCCTGGTGTCATCCCCATTTAAGTCTACTGCAAACAAGTATACACTCAGTAAATCACTAATACTGGTCTCTCCCCACAGGATTCCAATGGTGTTCCTTGTCCTGAGTCGGGGGCCCAGCAGGGCACTCCAGCAGATCCTTCATGGGGCCTCTAATGAGATTTAGAGGATCAGGGCCAACACTTCCCCAGGGTTTCAGAGGGAGGAGTGGAGGTGGCGAGCATGCTCTGACGTCTCAGAACCTCACCAAGTCTCTTTGGTCCCTGTCTTAGGAGCAGGCCTCTCAGAGTCTCACCGTCTGAGCAGTTATCTCCAAGGGCTCCCCATAGTGCGATCCAGTCTTTGTTCCTCCTTACCTCTGTAGGTCTGGAATCAGCTCTTACTCCTTTGCTATGCCCGCAATTTTACTCAGCCTTGGCGGAGGCCGCCATCTTGGGTGATCCGATGTGAGGCTGTCTTATTTCGTGAAGACCACCTCCGTCTCATTCCCAGCTCATTTAATGCCTCTGGATGCTCCTAGGGGTTCCCCCCCTGGACTTCCAATGTCACTGTGGGGGTGTTGGTTCTCAGGATGTTGGTGAATGGGGGATCACCAGGCTGGAGCTCCGCATTCCGTGTCCATCTACATCACCATCTGGCCACACACCCCTGTACAAAAAGGCAAACAAGAGCTGATGAGATTCACATCCTCCCTGGACTGGAAACAAGCATCCTAGGACAGGTTTGGAGCTTTCAGCCCTCATTATCCAGGATTGCTTGACTCCAGTGGCATGGAGAGCACGGGACCCACGTCTGGGCATACCCGTCCCACTAAAGGTGACAAATGCAAAAAGAACAATTGATGGACAGAATGCAGAACAATGTCATATATTCACCCCAGTACAGAGATCTGGGCCCAAATCCATAGGTTTTTTTGCTCACCATGCCATTCCAGTTTGGACCCAGTCATATGCAAATCTGTCTTGACCCTGCGCCCAATGGGAACAGTACAGCCAGAACTGTCAGGCCAGGTCCTACCTGGACTGGCTGGTTTCGAGCTTTCAGCCTTCAGCAGCCAGGATAGCTAGACTCCAGTGGCATGGAGAGCAAGGAACCCATGTCTGGGCATACCCGTCCCCCTCGGGGTGGCTAATGCAGAAAGAACAATTGATGGACAGAATGCAGAACAATGTCATACATTCACCCCAGTACAGTGACCTGGGCCCAAATCCATTGTTTTCTGCTCACCATGCACTTCCAGTTTGGACCCAGCCATATACAAATCAGTCTTGACCGTGCACCAATGGGAACAGTCCAGCCCGAACTGCCAGGCGAGAATGTTTGAATCATTCAGCATTTACACTTTTTGTCCTAAGTGGGATGGGTATGCCCAGATGTGGGTCCCTTGCTCACTGGGCCACTGGATGTAAGTTAGCCTGGCTGAAGAAGGGTGACATACCCTGAAACCGGTCCCAGGATGCTTGTTTCCGGTCCAGGGAGGACTGGACTGTTCCCATGAGGCATATGGTCAAGACTGATTTGCATATGACTGGGTCCAAACTGGGGTGGCGTAGTGGGCAAAAGAATGATGGCTTTAAGCCAGATATCTTGACTGGAGAGAATGTTTGAATCATTCAGCATTCATCCATCATTTGTTTCAGTGACACTTTTCACCTTAAGTGAGATGGGTATGCCCAGACGTGGGTCCTTTGCTTACTGTGCCACTGGATTCCAACTAGGCTGGCTGTAGAAGGGTGACATACCCTGGAACCATTCCCAGGATGCTTGTTTCTGGTCTAGGGAGGACCTGGCAAGGCAGTTCAGTCTGGACTGTTTCCATGAGGCACAGGGTCAAGACTGATTTCCATATGGCTGGGTCCAAACTGGGGTGGCATAGTGAGCAAAAGAACGATGGATTTAACCTAGATCTCTTGACTGGGGGAGAATGTTTGAATCATTCAGAATTCCGGCCATCATTTGTTGCAGTTAGTTGTGTTTATTACCCACAGACAAACACAAACTGAAATGGGTCAAGGATTGAAGGTTTGTATTCACCGTTAAGCAAATAAAGGCGATAAAAACAGATTAGAAGTTTTGATCTCTCCTTATAGTTGTGTTACTAGGACTGTATGCCAGAGAAAGACATGTACATTGAAGTGGATTGAATGTGAATTCTGAAGCCTAATTTGCCCGCATCATCTAATTCTTCACAGAGCCCTAAGAATAGAAATTCTTATGGAGCGAAATCTGCAGCACATAAATATGCTCTGAAAACTGCTGCCTTTTAAACTTTACAAGAAGTAATGAAGTCAAATGATATAAGCAAGGCAATAAAATCCTTGTGGTTGTTCTTCTCCATCACCAATATCAATGGATTATGGCTACCTCAGCGAAAGTAGGTGCTTCAACAGCACCTCAGCATTATGGGGTAAGAGGCTGGATTGTGCGGATGGCCAAACACACTTTTTGTGCTCACCCCTTTGGCCCTAGGTTATGGTTTGGGATTCATAAAGCGCACGGTCATCCATTGTTATCATCACGCCAATACTCATGGAGTGACAGATAGGTACTTGGGAGCTTTCATTTTGAAGGATGAAACAAATCATTCAAATTGAGATGATTTACAAGCGTGTTGTTTACCACTATCTATGCAATTTTTGCGAATGTATAGTAACAAGAAAGGACGTACATTTTCTAGCAGCATTGGATCAGCTGAAGGTTTTTTCTGTTTAGGAAATACTATTGCTTGCCTCCATTTCTGAGGGATTAAGCTGAAAGACCAAGCTTTTAACCATGAAACATAGGGAAGAATGAGGTTTGTACCTTGCATTAGAATTTAAGGTGGCGTTGGATTGAGAGGAGATCCCTATTTGATATTCATGGCCATGCCCTCCAGGTCTTTCAGGGCCGGCTTCCTAAATGAATTGAGGGTGTTACCCCCAAACGTGTCTTCAGGATAAATGTCAGTATATATACCGCTACGTGCTTCTGACAGGAAGGTGTCATAGATTTTTGCTACTTTAGCCGCAAACAAGTTGGAAATTATGTTGCAATTCTCGGGACAAGTTGATGCAGGGGGCATTGTGTGTTTAAGCGAGCACAGGGATATTCGAATGGAGAAGAGTTCTCTAGAGGAATTATTAGCACTTTTTATTTTTTCGGTATAGAAGTCTCAGTGCGTTTTCGTAATCAGCGCGTGATATTGTTTGAGCTAATTTTATAGTTGTCCCTGCTAATTGAACATTAGTCCTTCCTCCACCAACGTTCTAGGTGTTTACCTTTTTTTTAAAACCATAATTAAGGTGTCGTTAAACCAGGGTGCCGGAGATCCTCTTCCTTTGTGTATTCTGAGTGGTCCAGGGTGCTATTTCATCTAGCGCTTCTGATATCCACTTTTCAACATCCCTGTTTGCTTTATTAATATCCTCCTCTAATTCGGGACCAGAGTTCAAGAAGGTCTGAGGGAAGATTTCAGAATGGAACCTAGCCCACTTCCTACAAGTAATTATCTGACTAGGCTTTTTAGGGAAAGGCCTACATAAAGGCACAGAAAAGGCCAAAAGACGGTGGTCTGACCAGAGATGGAGCATTCATCTCAATCATGGGAAAATTGGCAAATATTGGGTCTAAAATATGTTCCAAATAATGATTTGAGATGCTCACTTGTTACGTCAGTTTCATTGTTCTAAGTTCTTTACATAGAGATCGAGCATCTAAATTGGAAATATTATCAAAGTGCAAATTAAGATCATCTAAGATCAACAAGCTGTTATAGCGTAGTGCTGGCTGAACTATATTCTCCACAAGACTGGATATAAATTGTAATGGAAGACATTGGTGGACAATAAATTAAAAAACCCACTATAGCATGATCTTCTACTGTAGAGGGGGAAGAAAGGCCTCACAATTTTCAAGGTTGGCTGCCTTAATGGAGAATTTCAGGTATAGTTTGTAGATTATCGCTATTCCTCCTCCTCTTTTGATTGGGCGAACCTGTCTAATTATCCCATGTCTAGAATGTCAGGTGCAGAGCACTCATCCAACCACGTTTCCATTAGAAACAAGGCATCAGGCTGTTTACCTAATAGGATCACGAAGATTTAATTTTTATGGTAGATTAGTGAATGGCAATTCATTAGAAGAAGCTTCAATTTGTATTTATTGGTTTTGTGCCAAGGCCCCCAACTTTTTTACTGCTGTTTCACACTGGCTTTAGTTGCTGACACTAGTTTATGTCATGTGTTGCTTCAACATTTCATTAGTTTGTTGAAACTTTTAATCACATGATGCATTTCTTCCATCAGGACTAATGCAGGTATGGACGTTCTAGTTTTTAAACATGGGCGTACTGCTGTACTCAAAATTCACATTTGCATGTAATATCATTTAGAGGAGCTCTATTAATGGTACATATGAGTTTTAGGGGGGCAACCACTCACATGTAGGTGCCAGGATTGTCTATTGTGCTCACTTCTGTGACTGTATCAGGTTGAAGTGTTGACTCAATTCATTTCTCCATAGTAGTAGGGAGTTGTTTAGGTGAAGGGCCTCCTCCAGTCACATTATCCCCTTTTCTTCAGTTAGGTAGCATCTCCTTTGGGAGTACAAGTTATAACATTGTTTCCTTATTTCATGAATAGTACAATGAGTAATTCCTACTGCATTTATTCAGTTTAGAATGCTAAGCCATATTTTCTTTTTTTGAGCTTCGCACACTGTCAATACCAATGGTATATTGTTATGTGCAACACCATTTTATTGTATTGTATTGTAATGTCTAATATAGTTCTTACTACCCCTGATAAGGTAATTTGTAGAGAGTAGACCACTACTCCGTAACCCAAAGTTAATGGTTAACCTTGTGGTAAATAGTTACTGTTGTAAAATTGTTGGTTTTTGGGGTAGTCTTGTGCTTAGAGGAAACTGAAGCATTTCCTCCAGTTGCTATTATTACAATAAGTTAATTGGAGTTAGGAGTGATTATTGGGGTGAGTTGACACAAGTAGGAAAACTGAGATAAGCATCATTATTGTAATGTAATATATTCACCCAGAGACACAAACACAAGGGCAAAAAAAAAACCTTACCTAAAAATGCAACCAAATTTACGAAATGAAAATATCTGTTTTTGAGTATAATGGTATCATCTTTGAACCTTTGTAGGAACTTTGGGCCAGATGTAGGTAATTCTATTTTACCGACTCATAAATACCGAATTTTACCGATTCGGTATTTATGAATCGGTAAAATAGAAGTTCCGAGATTTAGGTAAATCCAGATGTTGATTTACCGAATCGGTAAATACCGACCGGTAATGCCCATTCATTCCTATGGGCTTTGAAGCCCATAGGAATGAACGGGCATTACCGATTCGGTATTTACCGAAACGGTAAATACCGATTTTCACAAGGGTGCAGGGGGTGTCACTTTGACACCCTCTAGCACCCCCAAAACAGGTTCGGGTGCCATGTGGCAGGCATACCTGCCCTAAGGGCAGGTCTGCCTGTCATATTGCACAGGTGTGCATGCACACATGTGTATGCACACCGGAATTGGTATTTTACCATCAAATAGAATTTGATGGTAAAATACCGATTTTGTAATGCTTTTGGGACTCAGAAGAGTCCCACCTACATATCAATTTTACCGAATCGGTAAAAATACCGATTCGGTATTTTACAGAATCGGTAAATTTACCGATCGGTAAATTTACCGATTCTGTGAAATACAGGGCCCTACATCTCAAATTGCATTTACCGGTCGGTAACGGCCGAATTCGGCCGTTACCGACCGGTAAATGCCTACCTACATCTGGCCCCTAGGCAATAATTTTTTTATAAAACTGGCATGTCATTTGGCACTATTCTCCTCCCAATTTATCAGGCCAGGATGTTTCAAAAGATTACCTGAAGATGTTTGCACCTCGTTTTACACGTTGCATTTTCATACATCGTCAATCCATTTTTTACACTGCAGGGTGTCATAACAGTGGTGGACTAATAACTGTAACTTTAAATAAAAATGCAGGGGACAATTGTGAATGAGCCACTCTGTGGTTGCAAAAAGTGACAAGGTAAACCCTGTAACACTTGAGGGTGGTCATCTATTCAACATAACAAATACAAGTACACAGAGAAGTAACAGACTTAGAGCAATGTAGGGGCATCATTTAGAGACCTGAGGCTTGATTCACAAAGGTAAACGTATACTTTTGTTGCTGTGTCCATACTTTTTATGTGCATTTCTCCTTCCAACTGCAGAGTCTCTGCAGTCATAAATGTACTATCAACATGTAGTTCGTGAATACTAAAAAAATAGTACTCTTACACTAAAATGTATGTTGACCTTTGTGACATAAGTCCACTGAGTAAAATTGCTATTGCTAAATTCAGTGTTTTTACTGGAATAAAAAACAGAAGGAATGTCCTAAATCACCATGAAAGAAAATGAATTTGGGGTTGCAGCCTAAGAAGTGTTTGACGTACCCTTGGAAGCATGACAAGCTAGGAGACCTTTAACCTGTGTTTTTGTTTAATAAAGGTTAGCTGACAAACATTCATTGTAGCATCATGGCAGAGCAAAAACATCTGCAATACTTGTAGAAGAAGACTGTCATACTTAAAGATATTCAGCATGCAGGTTGGCCGATTTTCCATTTTCATCTTTTTTTTTTTTTTTTTTTTTTTAATTGATATTTGCGTTGCAAGTTTACACAGATTATAACATAATTACTTCTTAAAAAGAAATTCGACTAGAAATTACACAATGTATAGAGAAAAGAAACATAATACAATCCAATACAAAATAAAGAAAAACTGGAACATACATAAGTACAGAATATATACAATTCACTATATCATTACTTCCTCAGTCCATTCCTGAATTGGTGACCAAATTTTTAACCCAAGTTGTTTCCTTTTTTTCCCCTTGGTGGCATATATTGCTGATTCAAGCTTATATCTAGCTAAGAGACGACCCCTCCATGCGAAAAAAGATGGTGGTTCTGGACTGATCCAATCCTGAGATATGCATGCACGAAATTCAGCCATCATAATAAATAATAGATTATTTTGATCAATCTCTTTTGAATCTTTGGAAACACCAAACAATATTAGTTCAGACGATATGGCTATATTTTTACCAAGAATGTATTCAATAAATTTCTTAACATCACAGATTAATCCTTCTAATTTTACACACGAATAAAACATATGTAACGTATCGGCCCCTCTTAAATTACACCGATTACATTTAATTCCAGTAATGCTCCCCCATTTCATAACTTTTGCCGGTGTATAGTATAATCACACAAAATCATATAATAGTGAGTACGATTACGCCCAGAAAATAAAATAGAGGAAGCCATTTTAATTGACTCTTCCAGAAATACATCCTTTGTGCCTAATTTCTCTTCCCATTTATCCCTCAGATTATTAAGGTCATCCACAAGATAAGTCATTAAGATATTATAATAGAACCCAATCCTTCTTTTATTATTTAAATTATCTAGAAGTAGAATTGGGCTTAAATCCAATCTTTCTATGTTGGAGGATGAATGTAGATAGCTGTTAATCTGTAGAAATTTGAAATAATCCTTTGAAGGAATATTAAAGTTACTTTGAGAAAACATTTCAGAGAGTCAAGTTCATCATGTTAACGTGAGGTGATGTCACGAATGTCAGTACTGGAAATGTACACTCAATATGGGGGTACAGTTCCAGTAACCATATTTCAAATGTTTCTGACTTGCTGAGAGTTTTCTCATCCAGGGACAATAGCAGGGATTTTCCTGCTACACAGACATAGCAGCATATGTGCAAGCCCCTATCACCACTGGAGTGTCACTTTTGTTGACGCTCAGGTGGCCTAGCACCATTTCCCATATTTACAAGGTGAAGCCCCACCTTCTAAATATGCCCCTTTCCGCTGCAGTCCTCTGCAGCAAAGGGGCGTGCAACGGGTGTTGCAGTAGACGTTCCACTGCAATACCAATTGCTTTTTAAAGCTGGCCCAGATGTACAAGGCTGAGGCAGTGCCAAAAACGAAATCAAGGGAATACCTGGTCTTGGAATGGTGATATGAAGAGAAATCATCACTTTCTCCTAGTTTTTTGCTCTTTCTATGTGTGCTGAATTTTGCAGGACACATAGAAAGAGCAAATTGCCATGAATGATTGTTTCTGTAGAGGAAGGCCATTCCTGCACATAAACAACATTCCTGCAGTGCAGGCACCATTGCAACATGGCGGTAGATTGCCTGCGCTGGCACTAGGCAGCTTTTTTTGCACAAGCACTAGGGGAAACACAGGGGTGCACCATATTATTGTGAAAATGGCACATCACTGCGTTTAAAAAATGCCTGAGCGTGGTGTTGCCAAATTTGGCACAGCACCATACTCCCAATAGAAAACAAGGTACCCCCTATGTAACTTTAGGTCCAAGAAGAGGGGGAAACACTAAATACTGAAAAAAAACCTCTTATCCGACCTATATTACTTTAGCTGTGTCCCCCTATGGCTCATTGCCTAAATCAGTCCCCACCTACAGTGTAACACACACAAAATTATTTAAAAAATGTACATTTTATTATTTTTCTTATTTTTAAATATATATATACTTATTTTTTAAAGATTTTTATCAATATAAAAAATACATACCAAAGTTCACTGCAATTACTTATTCATAAAACACACTATTTACAAATGCATAACATTATTGCATAGGTACAAGGAAGATTGCCAATTTGTGAATGACCTTGTCCACAATATGATACATTTCAATTTTTAAGTTCCGATAACAGACATCAAATGGAAAGGCAACCCCACACTAAAACTACACACCTACATTCTCTCTTATCATACCATCGCACTCATACAATTACTCATACTCAAGACAAAACCGTCTTGTAGAAGATCCTCAAATAACTTTTCTGAAGAACCTGTTGTCCAAGACTAATCAGGTTATTTTTAATGGTACATTCGTATCCAATCAATTTATTCCATTATGAATGTCTCTGAGAGGAATCCCCATTCGTATATTGCCTAGATTGCTCGTTGCTTCCTGCTTGGACCAATTTGCAAACCCTATGAAATCTGATTTTTGTTATTTTATGGGTAAGGATGACTTTAGCTTTTGTAGTTTCAGTAGCTGACTATTTTGCCTGTTACTAACTATATATCATAAGCATTGTGTAGTGTCGCGTTTTTACTAAATACTGTTCACAAAAAGTACTTTAGCCAAATGACAATGCTCTTGTAATATCACTTCTTGTTATGCCACTGTGGGGCTCAAAGGTTTTGTGAGCTCACATCAAATACCCCTTTGATTATGTTGAAATCGCACTACTGTAGGAAGGTTATCAAAAAATTCTATCTGATATTTAAAAAAAAGAGTTCCTCCCAAATTTTGTTGAGCTATTGTTATGAAATGAAAATTAAACAAACTTACCTTGTATATTGGAATATTGCCAAAAACAGCTTCTTTGCATTCACATGTCATACCTTCAAGAGGCGGTCTTTTAAGCTGTAAAATATTAAAACAAACATCATATAGTCTATTCAACCTTTCGGGATTAGCTTCTAATCATGAGTAAAGAATGCTGCATGTCAATGGTGCTTGCACACTTGTTTGGAGGAATGGCAACCTTAAACACTTGCCTGCCCACTTATAAGGAAGGCGTTTACCCCTGGACATGTCCTCAGGATACATTGACTTTTCCTACATATTAAAACTCTGAATGCCCACTTATCTTGAAAACCAATATCTTTCGCTGAATCATAAAGAGTGTGAAATATCTGTTTCATACTTCTCCTTTTCATGATGTGTCTAAATCATAGAACATTGCTATCCACATCTTTAATCTCATCTCTAGACTTGTATAAAATAATGTACTTATCTTGAAATCTGTACTCATGTTCCCAATGGCTCTAAATTTATCCCAATGCTCATTTTCAAATTGGCACACATGAGCTCTCCAAGTAATCTTTAACTTGACATAAATTACAGTTTTAAAACTATGATTTAATTCATACCACTTGAAACCTTCAATAATGTTGGTCAACCAAGGTTGAGGTAAACACAGACTGAACTAGACATACTCAATGGTACTAGAGTACTGAATGCTCTACATATGTCAAGTTAATGGGGGCAGATGGTAGCCTAACTATATGATTAGTTACAGCAAATGGCCTGAAACAGGGGTGTATTTGACTCCCTTGCTTCTTTCTCAATACATGCATGGATTTCCTTCTTTGCTCTGTAACTTGTTATTATTATTTCAGAAAATGCAGAGTATAATAACTCATACAGTCTTCTCATCCAGATCTGAGAGGTGGAGCAATATATGATAATCTGAAGGCTCAGCCTATCCTTTGAACACAGATACATTCCATCAGGTCACCAATTGGGTCCCTAGAGAACTCTAAGAGTTATCATATTGGGCTTCCTCTTGCAATGCCCTCAACGTCTTTGGGAAAGTTAGGGATCTATCATCCTCTACAAGACAATCCAGCAATGGAGTCCAATTAAATAATCCGTATTGCCCTTTTCTGCTATATCTTGTACATTTGTTTCCATCAGCATCAATTGCTAATGTCTGTGGTACCAGTTCAGTACCACAGGCGTTCTACCCAATTCCACCTTCTTAGCCATTTGGCTATTAGCAGGAGCAAGACGACCATCTTACTGGTTCCCTTTGATGTTCCAAACTTGATCTCTATAGGGATCCCAGTAAGGTGTTTGTTTGTGATGGGACCTTAAAATCTGTTATCTTAAATATGTGGTATAGGACTACACAAAAATAATGAAATATAATATTTTAAACCATCAACTCCTTAAATTATATAGATATATATAAAATAATATCAATAGATGATCAAACAACACAAAACATTATAATACCCTAGAACATCAAACATAAACTTATTCATATCTATTCACAATACAATTACCAATACAAATAAACATATTTTAGAAAATCAAATAGTAGTACAAAAATATAAATACTACAACACACATTAAAAATTAATAAAATGAATATAACATTTAAAATATATTAATAATACAACAATCCACCCATTACACATATTTAAAAAAGAAACACTAATTAGCATCCACCAAAAAGGTAATAACTGAAAATAAACTTAAAAATACTCCAAAAGTCGCCTATAAAATTTTCAGTAAAGCAAACTACTCAATAACAATATAAACATAATTAAGTGAACGCTATAAAAAGAGCACAAAACCTCACTCTGTTTCACAGGAAAAATGTACAAGAAAACTAAAATAGTGGACTGCACAAAGAAAAGGCTGAAGGAAGTCTTCAAGAGAATAACAATGCACCTTCAACAAGTACGTTTAAGTATTTTATTAACTACACTGTAACCTAACATACTTTTAAAACACAAATATATAAATAAATTAAAGTATTTTGTTCTAGTATCCGATACTAAAACAACACTTAACAAAATTAAGCACTGCACACCAAAAAATCCAACTCAACACTGGTAAATCTGAATAAAGGCACTTTCAAAGTAAGTTATGAAAATAAAACAACCCATGTATGTTAACCTTAATACTAAAACCCCACTGCCTCCCATAAACTAATCAAACCTGTATGTTTAACGTGTAACTAAAACATTTGCTCACTAACAGAAAAGGAACGTTTTTGACAAAACAAATAATTTTAAATGTATTGATACTTTCAGACAGAATGGCAGAAATACCCAGATACATCACATCACAGTAAGGTAAACAAATGCTTTCGCACATGGGATACACATACAGCCGGGAAAGCACAAGCACCGAGAATTTAAATTTGAAATGTGCTAAATATTATGCAAAAAGAGATAGAAGAAAGGCACATACCTCAAAGAGGCAAAAACTAGTTTCCAAGAGCCCACTACTAAAATTTTAAAAGACCACTACACATAACAAGGAATCCTTCCTCCTACACGACAACCACAATACCAACAGAAGAATAACCATATTTGCAACTTAAGGCAACCTCCTAAGACTAAGCCTGTGTGAAACATGGGTGAGGGAGGGAACTTTTAAAATGTGCCCTCCACCATTCACACAGATATATATCATACATAGTGAATATCTTAACACTAACTTACCCATCATTTATGCACTTTTGCCTAATAAACAATGTGCACCTTACAATGAACTTTTAAACCACATCAAAGTAAAAAAAATAACTACTACTGTCCCTAGAAAATTATATTAGACTTTGAACAGGCATTGATAGAAACAATACTTCAAATATACCCACACACAGCCATACAAGCCTGCTGTTATGTCGATTTATTGGCACAGCCTATTTTGCTTGAGGATATTCAGGCGCTGGAGCAGGCGCATAGGTCCGGTGATGCTCCTAGTTGAACAGCCAAGTCTACAGTTTCTTGCTGAAGTTGAGAAGTGAAGTGGCAGTCTTGATGTGTAGTGGTAGTTCATTCCAGCTTTGGGCGGTGATGAAGGAGACTGAGCGTCCTCTTGTCTTGCTTCTGCAGATGCAGGGGGTTCATGCGAGGAAGAGAGAGGTGGATTATAGCTGTCTGGAGGGCTGGCAGAATTGGAGTTAGTTGATGAGGTAGGCTGGTCCTACATTGTGGAGGGCTTTGTAGGTGTGGATGAGAAGCTTGAATTTGCAGCATTTCCGGATGGGTAGCCAGTGTAGTTCAATGAGGTAGGAAGTGATGTGATTTTCCTGCTCTTACCACTTCAACCAAAGCATTTGGAAACATCCGCAAAAATCTGAATTGAATATACACCAAACATGCAGTTTGCTTTTGAAATTAAAAAGTTAATAGTGCTGGCATATGTACCTGTAATAGACATAGCTAACCTTTAAAACATGCTAATCTAATCCCCATTTCACCAAAGAAATGAATAAAAGTTAAATCCACTAATAAACTACTTTGAAGAAACTGGAAAATATCAATATATACTTACAATAACAACACACATACACAAAAGTAAAATGTATTTTAAATGCACATAAACAAGTCGGATCAATTTAAATATTACAAATTATTTACTAAGGTATGTAAAATAATGTAAATTAAAAAAATAATTAATATTAAAACTGAACTATTTAATAAATATAAATTTTTAATAAAGAATACGCAAACAAAAATTATTAAAATTTAAAAAAATACAAAATATCCAACTTGATTAATAATTTAAAATAAAACTGAAATGAATATAACATAAAAATACACATGTTTTACATTTTTACATTTTACTAAACATGAACTCAAAATATATCTAAAATAACATAAGCATAACATTAAATAATTCAGAACTACATTTAAAACACTTTTTAGGAATAGCATACATTTAGAACGGAAAGAAATAGATTTAAAAAATTGAAACATAATAAAAATTGACAAGAACACAATATGGTTTTAGAAGTGGTGTGGGCACAACTGAACAATGACTCAATGTGTCCCTAATTGTCAGTAAGCATGTGAGGTCTATGATGAGCTTTCTGCATTTGGCCTTCATGGACTTATCTAGTATGATGGAAGACATGGGTGTTGAAAAAGCACTTCTCCGTAGGCTCTATACAAATACTTCAGTCATCGTAAGGTACTGCAGTAAGGGCGAAAAACACATCCAATCATCTCCACAGAGGGGTTTGACAAGGATGTATTTTAGCCCTGTTCTTATTTTTAATTCATACAAATGGGCTGGAGGTCTTTTTATTAAAAAGGGAGCTTGATTTCCTCAAAATTGGTAATACGTTGGTCCCCCTGCTTTCATACACATATGATGCAGTGTTATTGGCAAGGACAGCTATGAGCTTGCAGGTATCTCTTAATGCCTTTACTGATTTTTCTGACATCTCTTGATTGAAAAGTGAATTTTTATTAAATCATATATTATGGTATGTGGCCCAAAGACCACAAAAACAAAAACTTTCGTTGTCCAGGAAAAGGAGATAGTAATAGTTAGTAAGTATTTGCACCTGGGCAACTTATTTAATATTCAGATGAAGTGGGAACCTCTCTTGTCCATTAGAGCACAACAGACAAGCAGGGCAGTGGATGCATTATTTCAATTTGCTTATAAGCTGGGGCAAAAACCTGTGAAAGAAATATTAACTCTTTATAGAGCTAAATGCCTTCCTATTGCTACATGGGGGTATGATAGAAGTCAACAGCTCCAAATAGTGGAGAATAGATTTATCAAAAGATTCCTGATGGTACCAAAAAGTGTCCCAACAGCACTCTGTCATGCTGAATGGCCTAAGAGTTTATAGCAGACAGTATTGGCAGTGCCCCATTGTATTTATGGGCTAAGATCTGGCTCTCGGAGGACTTGAAGTTCTCACGGGATGTTGTTAAGAACTGTTTTAACACGCATAATGCTGTGAAGATCTCTGACTCAATTTCTTGAGGGACGAGTTCCTAGAAATAGGTCCAGGATACTTTTTTGAATACCCTGAAAGAATTCCTCCAAATGCTGAGGTCATTATTAAACAGGTGTTCCTTACTGGGGGTAACATACGCAATTTTCATCATTGCGCTTCTACAGCAGTTTTTCACTCGTCTTCCGACCCTCAACGATTTTATCTAACTTTTTTCACGAATCCCCAGATCAGATTCTACCTCACCAGGTTTCGGCTATGCACTGTGCACTTTTTGTTGGCATTCCCTTGTCAATGAGGATGGATGGACAGATTACGCCTTGACTGTGTGATAATTGTTCTAGGCAAAGCATGATGCACTTTCTATTATTTTGCACATTATATAAGTCAGTGAGAACTAGATTCTTTCCTCCATTATTAAGTAACATTCACCCATGTTCATATAGAGATGGTTTTTACTATTTGTACTCACTGGCCTCTAATGACAAATGTATCGCGATTGCAAACATTGTAAGGGCCTCTAACGTGATTAGAAAGGGATATGAGTGAAATTTGCATAAGATTGCTAGGGAATGATGTTGTTAATCTTGTAGTCTTTTATAAGGGGGTAATATGTGTTTTTAATATTTCTTGGCTGAAGTTCTATGAATTGTTAAACATTTTATACTGTGAAACCTTTCTGGTTCTTTAAACTGAAATAAAGCCATTCTTGACTGACAAGAACAGGTTCAATCTTTACATTAGGATATTTAAAATTTAAAACATCAAAAATATAGACTTACCAATTCTGTTTTCTAATTAAAAAAAATAATATTTAGACAAACATACTTTTCATACTCCAAACCATTTCCCCCTATAAATCCAACAACCCGCTACTAGGAATGTTATTAAACATAAAACTTTATTTAAAAAAATTCAGTCGATTTTTAAATTTAAATTTATTAAGCATTGCATTTAAAAATCGACTGACATAACATCAAACTATATTAAAATTAAATACATAAAATACATTTAAACACTACTACATCATATACAACAATATTTTAGTGAACAATATATTTGACAACAATATGAAAAACAAGGCTAAAAATGCTAAAGTTAAGTTCAACATTTTTGTATCACAATATTTTTTTTTACATTCTGTCAAAATACCCTGCCTGGGGTAAGTGTTGGGTTTTAAGATTCCTAGAGACCCCACATTTACATTATCACAACAGATACTCCTACTAATGGTCACATTTGCATGTTTGATCTACCCAGCTAAAACTGTTTTAACTTGTTTTCTACTTGTTTTAACGGAATGCCTTTGATTTGCTGCACTTTAGTCACTAATCAATTGCTATTTTTAGCCACCTTTTTAAAATGTCAGTTTTTTAGTTACCTGTAAAAATCTGTATTTACTGCTTGAATTTGAACCTGAACAAACGATACTTAACTCACTTACTGGCTGGTTAGCATCTTTTGCACTTGCACTTTGTTAGGGGTGTGATCTTAGTTGTCTGAGACCCCATCAACTCCGGGAGTGCCGGAAATACTCTAGGGTGGGGAAGCCGGTCAGCGGTCTAGATGCTGACTTCGGGGGCTTCATTAGCACATCCGCTGCCGCACCGCCGGCGTGCTTAAGGTGCGCCAAAGGCAAGCCCGTCTGTGCCCGTCCGTGCTAAGGCCGCGCTCAGCGCCAGCCATGCTGCCAGTCTGGAGGAAAATTTTATTGGGGAAAGACGTATTTGTTACTCAAGTGACCAGCTTCGACCTATAGGCGAGCAGAGGGGTAATGCCAGCGACCATAAGTATGAAGGGGTTGAGAAAATAGCTTAAGAAGTCACCGGAGTGAATAAGCTTAAGTGTAGATTTATTTCCGGGTGAAGCACCACCTGGAGATTCAATTAAGGTTAGAAACTCATGACTTGGATGCAATATTTCTGACAGAACTTGGATGCGCCCCGATTCTGATTTTGAACCATGATTAGCATGCCCACCCAGATATAAGGCCTTTCACAAGCCACAAAAGAGTGGCAGAGGGGGTGGAGTAGGGGTAATTTTTAAAGAGAATTGGAACTTCGCAGCAACGGAAACTGATGATGTGGAGGGCATAGAACTTTTAGGTTTTTCATTGAAATATCTTGAAGAGCATCTATTGACTGGAATAGTATGCTACAGACCGCCAGGCTCTGCCAGCTTCCAGCAACAGGCACGCATTGATATTTTTTGTAACATGGCACTTACTAGACTGCTCATTCAAGGGGACTTTAATCTATGGCCCAATGAAAATCTAGACTCAGCCTCAGGGCCGGACTGGGAACCAAAACTGGCCCTGGCAAAGTGCTCGGCCAGCCCCCCCTCGGGGGGCCGAGCGCTTTGCCAGGGCCGCTTTTCGGTCGATTTTGTTACCGGGCCGATTTTGCAGCTATGCTGCAAAACCGGCTCTGTAACAAAAACGGCCCCCAGGGCCCAAAACCAGCCCCCACCCTTGCGGCCGACCGGGGGATTGCCCGGTGCCCGCAACGGCCAGTCCGGGCCTGCTCAGCCTTCAAACATCTTCTCTAATACTGTGAGAGCCTGAATTTGAGACAGTGGGTAACAGAATCAACGCACAGGGGAGGACATACACTGGATTTAATCTTCTCTGTGGCTAATGCTATCGGAATGGAGGATATTCTACCCATAGATTGGTCTCATCATTATTTGATTAAGTTTGTGGTATTTAATCCTAGAAAGAGCGACTCCGCCACCACTAAGGAAAATAATTATCAAAAGGACTTTTGGAAAAAGCAAAACTATCTCCGGTACTTCCTGCACAAAGTCCTTTGGATATAAGTAAACAGGCAGAGGTAAATTATATGTTAATCTGTGAACAAATAGGTAATACGTTAGACAAGATCGCACCTCTGAAAAACCACAAAAAAGCATGTAGACTGGTGGCCCCGTGGTACAAAGAAAAGTTAAAAAACTTAAAAATGGGCCTCAAGCAGGCATAACGAAAGTGGTAAAAAATATGTAGATGACAAAATCGCCCTGAAAAATGCAAGAAGTAACTACAAGAAATACATTTCCATAGTAAAAGCAGAATACTATGCAGATATTATTGTAAAAGCATCTAATAGTACTAGAATAGTATTTAAAATAGTGTAGGATCTCGCTTATCCTGACTGTGCAAAAAATAGGATTAATGCCACACATGACCTCTGTGACACCCTAGCAATTCTCTTTGAGGAAAAGATCAGTAAAGTTATTGATGGCTTAGGACTGGCTGATTTAGACAAGAGGGGAGGACCTTAGCAGTACGAGTTAAGGGTCATCACTACTAATTCAGAAGGAGGATTGGGTGGCAGGGTAAATTGATAACGCTTGACCATTTTGAGATACCTTCAGAGGAGGAGTTTATTAGATTAGCTCTAAGTGTTTCCTCAGGTTCCCCACTGGATCCTCTACCACACAGGATCTGGAAGGAGCTAGGTGTAAAGCTCTTCCTGCGGCTCTGACAAAATTTGTGGACAATCACTGAGCAGCAGGGTATTACCGACCTGCTGGAAGCAAGCGATAATAACACCACTTCTGAAAAAGCTACTCTGGACCTCTTGTGTCCAAAAAACTATAGACCTATCTCCCTTTTACCCTATCCCATGAAGATCATAGAGCATTTGGTCAGTGAAACACTTTCGAGGTTTTTGGAAAATAACAATAAACTAGAGGACGTACAATTTGATTTCCGGCCGGGACATGGAACAGAGCTGCCCTGGCGACAGTCTTGGATGAACTTCGAATGCGAGCGGACAAGGGACAGTCAGTCATACTGATTCTATAGACCTGTCTGCTGCATTTGATACGGCGAACCATAAAATTCCCCTGACAAGACTAAAGGAAGTTGGGATAACGGGCAGAGCCTTAAAATACTTTCAATCTTATCTGTCTAATAGACAACAGGCAGTTGCACGACCCCCATATCAATCAGACTTCACTAACATTCAGCATGGGGTACCTCAGGGATCGGCGATTAGTCCAATACTGTTTAATATCTACATGAGCCCCCTGATATCTGTCATCAAGTCCCATAATGTCAGCCTGGTGAACTATGCAGATGACACTCAGCTCATCTTGTCACTGGAAGGGGACAAATCATTAAAAACTTCCATAATGCTTGCAGCACACTGCACGTTGGCTTAAAAATAACTCTTTACAATTTAACAGTGATAAGACAGAGATATTTTACTATGCAGCCCAGCAAATCCCACGTCAGCTTCTGGCAACTTTTTGGCAAATACCAGTGGATAAGCTACTGATACCATCTGAGGCTGTACATAATCTGGGAGTAACAATGGATGAGAGGTTGGGCTTAGAATCTCAGGTAAATAAAACAGTGGCGACAAATGTTTTCCCTTATAAGAATGCTAAGGAAGATCCTCCCAATACTGCCATTTTCAACTAGGGCACAGATAGTGAGAATCATTGTTCTGAACAGGCTGGATTATTCCAATGCCCTTCTACTGGAGGCCCCATAATACCTGATCAAGAGACTTCAGAGAAGTCAGACAATTGCAGCCAAATTAGCACTTATGAAACCACGGCGATCATCAGCCTCGCTGGCCCTCAGCGAACTTCAATGGCTCCCAGTGCCACAGAGGATCCAGTTTAAATCAGTCTGTATTGTTTTTAAAGCCTTACACGGCCTTGGGCACAAACCATTGCAGAGTAAATTTAAATTGTATGTCCCTACCAGAAGCATGCAATCATCCTCAGCTAAACTTGTAAAGGCACCTAGGTTTAATAGAATTAAACTGGGAGGAAGAGCCTTTAGTACATCAGCCGCTTGACTGTGGTATTCACTTCTGACCAGCCTCAGACAGGTGGAAGCTCTTCTGCAGTTTAGAAAGAAATTGAAGACCTGGCTCTATCCTAATGGTGCTGCTTAGGCCCTTTTTGGATATGACCTTCACTGAAATATATGTGCATGGTTCAAGTTAATGTACACCAGCGCCAGGATGTCCGTGGAATGATAGTGCGCTTTGTAAGTATGCCTAACATTTAGCATTTAACAGATACAAAAGAGCCCTTTTGTAGCTAGGGTCGGTCCTAGCCAAGAAGGGCATCACTACGTTATGGAAATACATAGAACCCCATTCACTGGAGGTGGGGAACAAAGGGCTAGATTGGTTCATGAGTCTGAAGAGACCCATCAATGCTGCCAGGGGATCCCCCACAAAGCAGGTTAGATTTGTAAGGTCTGGTGCCAGTTTAGCGAGATTTATTTCGAGCCTTGTGACAAGCAGCCTTGGACCCTAGAATGAGAAGTGCTCACCTACGAGACTTTTGCAGTTTAAGTTGTGCTTACGTTTGAGGAGTGGTAATGTTCTAACACTGATTATCACAACTTGGTGGGTTTGCACTTGTGCCATTTATAGGGGAACATACAGTGGATCATGACTGAGAGGGTCATTTGGATGTAAGTCTGTTTTCTACTGTTTTGTAAAATTATAATAACATGTTTTTTAAAAAAAAGAAAGCTAGAGGAGTTAGTATTGAGTACCTTTTGTTGATTCATTTTAATAAAAAACTGTAATTGTACTGTGACATGTTTAAATTTCCAAATCCATAATTTTGTATCATGGGCTCATATATATCAACTAAAACAGGCAAATAGTAGCAGAATCCTAGAGAATACCTAAAATGCAGCTTGAACTCATTATTCAAAAGTTATTGATCACAACTGCATAGTGAAGGTGCTGAGATGAACCAAATAAAACGTTACATTAAGTGTGTTAACTAATGACTGTTTGTGCTGATTTTAGAAAAGTCACAGCAAAGCATGGTCAGTTAACACACAGTGGTTTAATTTGGGTTTGTTTTGTTTTTCTGACTGGTATCTGGCCACAGTCATCCTTCTTTTATGTTGATGGAAGTATGTGCTATTGAGGTCCTTCCTAATGTCTATGATTCCATCCACTTGTAAACAGGAAGGAAGGTTGGATTTCTTAATAGAGATGAAGGGAATACTGTGTTAGGTGGGTTACATTTGATATGACGGGTTAACATCCACATTTTAATTCTTGCCAGGGTGTTGGAGGGATAAAGGATGTTGCTCAGGGATGAGATCTTTAAATAGATGTGGGTATTATCAGCATACATGTGGTAGAGAATCCCAAGACTATCAGGGTCTCACCTAGTGGTTCAAGATATAAGCTAAACAGGGTTGGTGAAAAGTGAAAACCCCTTGCAGTAAGCTGACTTTGTTGGAGAAGATGCTTCTCATTTTCACTACTTGAACTGAACGGTTTGAGAAATATATGGCGAAACAATCAAGTACTACCCTTGCATTGCATATTCATTCTTTCAAGTTGGTAATCAAAGCATGGTGATTGACTGTATCAAAGGCAGCTGAGAGATTGAGGAGTACAAGTGTAGTACAAGTAGTTGCAAGACTTGAGAATGCAGAGTGAGTCATAAACACATTGCAGAAGAAAAGGCCTTGTGATGTACACCTGCCTGATCCTGCTTAGATGCGAACAGTTGCGGCCAAAAATGATTTTTTTAAAAGATAAGAACTAGATTGAATAAATATGTTCTCTCGCCCTCAATAAGCTCCATTGTCAGAAGAAAATGCAGTGGCTCTCTTGTATCGTTAATCAAGAATAAAGAAAGAATACCAGAATTGACGCTGGACGTTTTTGTCGAAGGTTATATCAAAGAGAGTGCAGGTCCCCATTGGTGAATCACATTCTGCAGATCAAAATTCTAGGAAATTCGCTTTCACATACCATGGAAGAAACAAATTCCAGGAACTGAGAACAGACTAGCTTGAAAATTTCAGGCAGTTTGTGTGGTTCAAAAAGAAAAGGAAGCAATGGGCATTATGGGGGTAGAAGGGAGCAACACATAGCACAGAGGTTTAGGGGGCAATGGAATAAAAAGCAGCACTTGCGGTAGGGAGAAATAATGGGGAGTAGAAAGCAACACATGAAAGGGAGTTCCTGAAAATACATGCACTCTGTGCTTAAAAGTTGTTTCCTAAATGTGAACAGCCGAAGGATACCAGTCAGCCAGTCAAAAAGGACGATAAAGAGGTTATGTTCTGGGGGATAAGCACAATAAAAGCAGAGGCAAGGCAAGCAATTGCATTAGAAGCAAGCACATGGGGATGAAAATATAGCTCACCTTACCTTTTTGGTTTGGTTCACAAGAGGCTTTCCACACAGACATCTAAAATCTGTCTACATGCAAAGTCTAGACAGGCCCTGAGACTTAAAACAAGCCGGTTTGGGCAATTTCAAGAGGTTCATGTAAATCTCACAGCAAAATGAGGTTCAGTGAGCGCCAGGTAAACAACACAAGCAGTACAGCTCATTACCAGTTTGGACAGTACATGAGGTCCGGTCCATGCTTTTCCAGGAACAGCTTCCAGAAACACAAAATTCATGTATTTTTCGGGTCTAACCGGGGATTGAATTTGGGAGGGCTTTGAAGTTCTGTTTCACCTGATAGGCACATTAAGAATGCTGGAAAATTTCACAGCATTCACATTTCTCAAAATATTTTCGCCTACCACCTAGCTGTGAAAGTTAGACTCAAATTAGCTAGGTATGACTGACCTTTAGTAGTGTTACTATAGAGTGCTCTCATGCATTACCTAGACACATTATTTCAGGGACCTGAAAGTGGCAAATACTGTTGAGCTAGGCACCATTACAAAACACTTTATGTTTGTTCATAGAAATAGCTTATAATACATTCCAAAAACAGAATGAGGTCAACAAACAATTGTTTAAAAGAAACAAATAATAAATGGATCAAGGTCATAGATCTACAATATCCCAAAATACCTTTAGTCAAAGAATCTTTACCTATTTCAAAATATTCGTTCAGCAGCTCCACTGAACGTTTTTCTAATAGTTTGTTCCAGCACTGAAAACATCTGCACATTTTAGGTAATAAATAAAATGAACACAGCCAGTCTGTTATTAGCTAGCATTGCAATTTTGTATCGCAATTTTTAATATCTACAGTTCCTGCTATTGAAAGAGTTTGATGTGCCCCATCCAAATGGTCATACAGTTTCTCCTGGTTTTCATTCAGGCACAATGACAAATGAATCTTCTGCTTTACTTGACATACGTAATGCTTCTTTAAGATTTCTCAAGTTATAATCTTTTCTTCATTGCACTTCGTTGCCTATCATTATGCATTATTCATTTCCAGGTTACAAGTGAGCTATGGCTCCACAAACTAAGGGCCTGATTAGAAGTTTGGTGGTCCAACCACCGTAGTGGCGGGCCCTAGAAGACCACCGCACCAGCGGTCTTCCACCCACCATATTGTAAGGCATGCAGCTTGAAATGCAGACATTGTTCCTGCCTGGGGCGCGGCGGTCAGCAATGTCGGCAATACGTACTCCCTCGCCGTCAGGGCCGCAGCTTTCCACCAAGCCCTTTTACAACAACACAGTTGTATTGGCAATCCCGTCGAGGCAGTTCCCCAACTGCAGTAGACGGCTGCTGTATGCTCGCAGCAAAGCACCACAACAGTGCCCAAAGTATGGACTTAAAAACTACAGAGCTGATGTCTATTGGCCAAGTGACCACGCCTGAAAATCACACTATAAAACACATCCCCATCCCTTACCATGATTCTGTGCTTCTTAACTGCAGCACTGTGAGACAGCCACCAGCGTTTTCTGTTTTTTAGATAAACTAGCCCTTTTTTTCATCATCCCATTTAACACTCTACACGGCCTCTTTTTGTACCTTCTTTTAATCTTTAATATCCTTTGATTTCTTTCCATAGTGACTTACTTTAATTTGTATTTATGCCTCGCACCACAAATGCACGTTTTACAGACGCTGAGTTGTCAGTCATGGTAGATTAAATCATAAGAGTGGAGTCACAATTGTTTGGAGCCCAAGTCCACCATACACTTCTCAGTAGGGCAAAGGAAATGTGAGACAGGATAGTCGACAAAGTGAATGCTGTTGCTACCACCCTGCGCACACTTCTGGAAATTAGGAAGAAGTGAAATGACCTGAGAGGTGGAGGAGGAGCACACGAACAGAGTTTGGCTATTAAAAAGATTTGCACTTCACATCAAGATCAAGCCCTCAGTGATGACAACACTCCTGGAGATGTGGATGACCTTCCTGCCACATCTGGTGAACCTTGGCAGATGGTAACAGTGGTCCTGACTGTGCCCACAACAACACTTCCCACCCCAGTTGTAACGCCACATCTAATCCATGCCCCCCCAAATTATGTACCTAGTACAGTCAGTAAAATATTGTGCCTAACATTCCTGGATTCAGAGGTGGCAATCACCAACCCAGTCACTGAGGAACCAGTAGGAGGGTGCAGCCTGGACCAAGGGTACAAGACAGTGTGGGTAAGGTTCGTGGGAAGGTAACTATAGGCCTGCTGAATGGGCCCACAGGGGCCACTCACACTCAGGCCACCATCAACTAAGTCTTGGGAGCCTATCATGACTCTCATGGCGTGATGGGCCAGGTACTGATGGAAATTCAGGATATGAAGCAGCTGCAGATAGACCTACACCAGGACCTGGCCACCCCCAACACCAATGTGGGCCAGCTCTTTGGGGTGCTGGAGGACATCAACAGCACCCTCTGCAGCCCTTGTATACCACCATCTACCCCTTCCTGTAGTTCAACTACATTTAGGCCATCGACATCTGTGGCAGCCATCGAAAGGGAGGCCCTGTTAGAGGAAGACATGTCTGCAGACACCCCTTTCTCAGCTGCAGCGGGTCCCCCCCTCACAAAAAGGAGGGGACTTCCACCCAAAAAATCCAGGAGGTATGGATGGCATGACACCCACCAACATCAGTTAGAGACTTCACACCTAATATCCTTGTGTGTATGCAACACATTCACTTTCTGGACTATTTCTGGACACTTTTTCATTTGTAATGGCAGTAGCATTTTGGACTTTGGACTTCGGACAATATGGCATTTACGACTATGGTTTCATTCACCATGACTGACTTTTTCACATTTGGTTTTCCCTGTTTGGTTTTGCGCATTGTTTATTTTCTCCTTGTTCTCATCAATAAATACAATAGTCACAAACTCATTGCTTCCTGTAGTAGCTCTCACATCCCATCACAATTTAAACAATGTTTAACTAAGGATTGCAACAATGTCATACCAACACATACATACAAGTGTCTGGTCTTATAACATCTTTATTCGACTGTTCCAACCATAGGCTGACATGATGTCAGAAACATAGCAAATCAGAAATGACTCAAATATTCTGTGTCATTGATCACATTTTCAGGTGCAGACCATAACAGCATGGAAGGAGGGGACACAACAGACATTTTCCCCATAAAATAGGCAACATAAACATAGGTTTACATCATCAGCTAGACTACTAAATAGAAGGGGGACCCCCAATTAATTAAAAGCAGGTGAGCGGGGAGAATGCAAAAGACAAAAAGGACAAGAGATACCTGCCAATAATGATCTAATATAGGCCTAAGAAAAGGTCCTTATATAGTTGTACTAACCCCTGAACCACAAGCAGAGACCTCAGAGCATAATTATAAAGATATAAAGATTGTATTATATGAAGGGAATTTTTTTTCTTCTCAATACATAGTTATTGCATCACATAAAAAATTATTAATATAAAAATAGATCAGTCACATCATCACAAAAATCCCACATGCCAACCAACACGTTCATACCAACATACATACAACTCATATCGCAAACAGCACACAACTCCACAGATATATCATAACCAAGGGTTGATCTGAGAATAGTAGATGGAATACAATCCACTAGGGATGAACCCTAGATCAATCAGGTCGTCCCCAGATGGAAAAGATGCCAACGCATTGTCCCCTACACCTTTAAACAAGCTGTGATTGTCCCGATCCTAAAAAAAACAAATGCCGATCCGTCGGTACTGAGTAATTTTCGCCCAATTTCCTTGCTCCCCTACCTCAGTAAGATACTCAAGGCCCATGTTACGAACTGCCTCAGCTCATTCATTGAACATTCTGAGTTTCTCGACCCTCGGCAGGCGGGTTTTAGACCAGCCCACTCCACAAAATCTGTCATTCTGGCGGTCATTGATGAGCTTAGAAGAGGAGCCGATAAAAACACCACCCAAGACCTGGTGCTCTTAGATCTGTCTGCCGCTTTTGACACGGTCGATCATAATCTCCTGATCGACCGTGTCAGTAATGCTGGTATCCAGGGTCTGGCCCTTAGTTGGATTTCCTCCTTCTTACATCAGCGATTCCAGGCAGTTCGCCTGGCCAAATTCTTGGGCAAAAAAATAAGGTTGACCTGTGGGGTCCCCCAGGGCTCTTCTTTGTTGCCCCTTTTATTTAATCTATACATGCAACCCCTGATCGTGTCCTTACGCAATAGCCCGGCCATAACCTTCAATTATGCTGATGACCTTCAGCTAGTGTTCGACATTGACTCGTCTAATACTTCAGTCACTAATTTCCAGTCTACCATGACCTCAATTAGCAAATGGATGTACACCAATCAATTAAAACTTAATCCGGATAAAACAGAGCTAATCCTGACTGGAAGTGCTGCCAACCCCTGGAACTCCAGCTTCTGGCCGCCACCCCTGGGCAACCCCCCTTGCCCAGTGGATACGATAAAAAGCCATGGGGTCTTAATTTGTAATGACTTGTCCCTGAAGCCCCAGATTGGTGCGGTAGTATCCTCCTGCTTCTTTCACCTCCGCAGAATCCGGAAGATCTGTAGATTTTTGACCACTGAGGCCCTCACGCTTGTCATCTTGGCCCTGGTCATCTCCCGCATTGACTATGCGAACTCACTCTATGTTGGCATCCCAGCATACCAACTTCGCCGCCTACAGCTAGTACAAAACCAAGCAACTAGGCTTATCTTCCATCAACCTAAGCATCAACACATCTGCCCTTTAATGAAGAGCCTCCACTGGCTCCCGGTGGCCACACGCTGCGTATTCAAACTGGGTTGCACCATCTTTAAAGCCCTTGCTGGCCAGAGCAAAGCCTTCATCTCCTCTAGGATTCACCGCAAAGTCCCTGCACGCAAACTCCACTCCTCCCACCTCAACCTGCTCATGATCCCCTCCTTTAAATGGAAAAAACATGGCAGCCTTGGATTCTCCTTCCTGCCCCCCTCACTTCTGGAATTCCCTCCCGACTGAACTCAGATCTGTAACTTGCTACTCTCAATTCAGAACACGTCTTAAAACTCTTTTGGTTTCACAAGCATATGAGTAAGCCTCCGTCTTTCTACTACTGTTGCCACCCCGCTGTCAGCGCCATGAAACCCCTTGGTGGAAGTGCGCTCTACAAATATTTTTAACATAACATAACATAACATTGGAATGTGTGAAAAGCCCTATATCTGACTTGTGTTGTATGCACATATCTATGTGTGTATACATTTCATGGTACCTATGATATATTTGCTAATCAGATCTTGGTATATGCACAAGGCATGAGCTGTGTCTGTACACTTTAAGAAGCAGTTATAGCAATGAATGAATGAGAGATTTGTAGCGTGCCTGGTAACTCCATAGAGTGTTCCCGCTTTGAGCAGTAGCACCAATCGCAGTCAGGAAAGTCAGAACGCAGATAAGGCCCGCTATATCTACTGACTCTGCCTAAAGAGCCAGGTCTTAAGGTCTTTCCGGAACTTTGCCCCTGAGGGTTCAAGTCTCAGGTGCAGTGGCATTGAATTCCACAACTTGGCTGCCACCCAGATGAAATCTGCGCACTCTAGCCAGAGCTGTTTCATTGAATCTAAGAAGTCTGGAGGGGATATAGAATTGAATCAGAAGGAAAGACGAAACTCGGACCCCTCTGATTCAGTATCCTGTGCATGAGACAGAGGGCTTTAAAGGAGACTCTGTGCTTAATGGGGAGCCAGTGTAGTTCTGCAAGACCTGGACTGATGGTATGCCAATTCGGAATTCGTAATAACATCCGGGCTGCTGCATTCTGAATTCTCGGAAGCATTACCTGTCTGCCTTTGGAGACCCCCAGAAAGAGCTTGTGTTACCGTTTTTTTAGCTGGATCTGGTATGAGCACTAGAAACTTCCTCAGAATCCTCAGCACCCCAAAGTGCGTGCCCACTGTGGCCTTGATCTGACTATCAAAGGTTAGGTATTTAGAAAAAAGGATGCCAAGGTTTTTCACTTTGGATTTAGGGATTGACATAAGACCCAGAGCACAAGGCCACCATACGGTGGACCAAATATAGGGTTTCCTCCCCACCACCATGACCTCGGTCTTGTCTGCATTTAATTTCAGACAACTCACCTACATCCAGGTCGCCAGGTCAGCAGACAGGATTTAAAGTTTGCTGCTGCACTGTCATCATCTTGTGCCAGTGTGATGATTAGCTGAGTGTCGTCAGCATACAACACCAAACTCACGCCATGGCATTCGAATACATCGACAAGAGGATAGAGATACAAATGGAAGAGAGTGGTACTCAGTGCAGAGCCCTGCAGCACTCCCTGCTGAAGGGGCATAATGTCGGAGGTATAGGGCTTCTGAAACTCCCGGAAAGAGCATTGTAAAGGAAGTGTGTGAACCACTTGGGAGCTCTTCCATCTATGCACTGTACCCACAGCCATTCCAACAGCACAGCATGAGAAACAGTGCCAAATGCTGTACTTAGGTCCAGCATTATGAGGGTGGCTGTTCTCCCTTCATCTGCTACTCTTCGCAGTGTCTTTGAGGCTAATAGCAAAGCATATTCCATGCTATTTTGTGGCCTGAATGCTGATTGAGTATCATGAAGAAGACTATTCTCCCCAATGAACTCCATAAGCTGGGAGTTCACATGCTTTTCAGGCAATTTCACCATGAATGGGAGCAAGAAGATTGAGTGGAAGTTCTCCGGTTTAGAGGGGTCTGGAGTTGTTTCTTCAAAAGGGGAATCCCCATCACATGCTTCCACTTAACTGGGAGTTGCCGAGCCTAAAATGATAAATTAAGCATGTACATGGAGTGGGAGCAAGGGCAGTAAGCCCATGTAGCACAATAGCCGGGGTGGCCAGGTCTAACGGAGAGCCAGATTTGATTTTAGCAGCCAAGGAGCATAGGTTTTCCCCTGAGATGCTCTTAATCATAAAGGAACTTTCTGTGGTGAGTTAAGGATGATGTTAGCTGTGTGTACAGTTCCACATATCATTCAGCCCAAAATAGGCTTTGCCAAACTGTTGTCCGGGAGCTAGCTATACCTCAAACACCCCATCAGAGTGTCACACAACTTTGAGGTCACATATTTAATAATAATAATAATAATTATAAATCATTTTTAAAGCGCCTGGCTACACAAAACTGTGTGTCCCCGCGCTAACTGCTAAAAATACAGAGATCCAAAGGCAGCTGTAGAAAAAGAGCTCAGGAGTGGTTACGTGTTGGGAAACAGGAGAGTTCTCAGTTCAGATGGCTCCATCCGCAAGTGGAGCGGGAGCGCATTCCAGTGTTTGGAGGCTAAGTACCTAAAAGAGGTTCCTCCCATTTTAGCCCTGAAAATTCGAGGGTTTTCAAATAGCATCATGCCAGATGACCTAAGGTTACGGGCCGGGCGATGTATAGTAAGAAGATTTTTTAAATATTCAGGGCCTTTATCCTGAGCGATGCGATGAGCATAGCAAAGGGTCTTAAATTTGATCCTCTCCCTAACCGGAAGCCAGTGGAGTTTGACCAAGGCAGTGTTTGCGGAGGATCTCTGCGATAGGCCGAGCACAAGGCGTGCGGCGGCGTTCTGCACACATTGCAGTTGGTGTAAGCCCTTCTGACTGAGCCCAATCAGGAGAGCATTCCCATAGTCCAGGTGGGGAGTCACTAATGCGTGGACAATAGTTTTTCTGGCCTCGATAGGAAGGAGATCTACTACTTTGCGAAGGACCTTTAAAACACCAAAGCACCTTCCTGTTACCCTGTTGACATGGGTCTTGCCGGAGAGGTCTGAGTCCAGCATGACACCCAGGTTTCTTATCGACTCCATGGGAATGGGCAGGTTGCCTAATTCAGTAGGCCACCATACTCGGGACCAAGCAGAGGATGTTCTCCCGATCCCCAGTAGTTCGGTCTTTTCGCCATTCAGACGAAGACAGTTGTTATTCATCCAGACCGCTACTGCAGACATACAGTCTGAAAAATTGGTGGCATCCTCTCTCCGGTCAGGAGTTAGCTTAAACATCAACTGGGTGTCGTCCGCGTAGCTAACAATGCCCACCCCGAAACCCTCTACAATGTGTGCCAGGGGTTCCATGTATATGTTGAATAATGTAGGGCTCAGACTTGAGCCCTGTGGAACCCCATGGCTCACCTTCCGAGGAGATGATCTGAAGGGTGGGCAGTGTAGCTGGAAGCTTCTGTCAGCCAGAAAGGAGCGCAGCCATGCGAGTGCTGGCCCCGTTACCCCCATGTCCGAAAGGCGAGACAGCAACGTTGAGTGCAGCACGGTATCGAATGCTGCACTGAGGTCCAGCAGGACCAACGCCGCTGTCTCGCCTTCGTCCACTATCTGCCGAAGACATTCAGTCGAGTATAGAACTGCCAACTCCGTAGAGTAACCTGTTCTAAAACCCGACTGAGAGGGGTGGAGGAGAGCTTCTGCTTCCAAATACTCCATGAGCTGTCTGTTCGCGATTTTTTTCTATTATTTTAGCACAGAATGGGAGAAGGGAGATGGGGCGGAGATTTTGGAGCTGAGAAATGGGAATGTTCGGCTTTTTCTTCAAAGGTATGACTTGAGCAGTTTTCCATTCCTTTGGAACATGGCATTCCTGAAAAGATAGTGTGACCATGTGACTAATATAGTCAATTAATGTACTTTCCATAACTCACTTGCACCGGTCCGGTGGACAGGCGTCAGTGGGGGATCCGGACTGTATCCCATTAATAATACCTAAAAGTTCATGTTTGTCAGGGGTTTTAAAAGTGGTCAACGGGGATTTGTGTGTTGAGATGGGTCTAGTGTCCACATTGATATTTGAGAGGATTTTTTTATCTACAAAGGTAGCATGAATTTTATCTACCTTATCAACGAAGAAGTCAGCTATCCGATCACATATCTCAGCTGAGTATGTGTCTTGAGTTTCGAGTCTCGAAGGAATTGTGAGTTCCTTGTAGATGCTAAATAATTCTTTCATGGGGTTATCTGCTTCCTCAATTCTATTTTTGAGATGGAGCCTTTTCTCTGATCTAACCAATTTCTGGTACTTTTTTAGCTCAGTTTTGCAGCATATTTTGAGTTCAGGGGCGTAGCTTTTTCTCCAACTCCATTCTATAGTTTTGCATTGGGCTTTGGCCATTCTGAGTTTCTCTGAGAACCACGGTGCCGCTTTAGATTGTCGTACCGGTGGTTTGGATGTCCAGGGGGCAACCTTGTCTAGAGCTTTCGACATCCACAACTCATAGCTATCCCAGGCCTCCTGTAAGGTGTTACCTAGTGTTGGGGGATGCTCAGAAAATAAACTTTCATGTAGTGAATAGTTGTAAATGTGATGTTCATATGATGCCAGTATGCTCAGCCTGCAGAGAGCAAGGCCTGACAATGAGTTGTGCCAATTATTGGTCATGGCCTAGGCTGGGGCAGAGTTACTGTGGCAAAATAACTGACGCCCAGAGTAATCTCCCAGTAGATCTGCAGATCTTTGGATGTTCCCTAAATGGGTTTTCTGAAGTAATACTAGCCTGATTACTTTTCCATGACGTCCATTTGGAATGGTGACTGAGGTAACCCTGTTACCTGATACTTCTTTCTGTTGACCCACATTATCAATGTATGTCATTTACTTATGACAGTCCCCTTACTCACACAGGTCTGTTGTTACTTTTCCATAAGTCATGCTTGTACTGTACAGGCCGATTGCACGTGACACATTACCAGTGTAGATAGTTGGCTACTTCTGAAGAGATCTTGATATGTGAATCACCAGCTTTGTTATATTCTATCTTACAAGACACACAATGGTATGTTGAATTCCATCCCTGTAACAGTGCCACATAAGGTGTGTCTTGTGATAGTTACACATACCATACAAACTCTATCAAAGACAGTATGATATCCGATTAAGTAGTCCACATGTCCACACATCCCTGGAGAGGAAGCTCTCAGTGAAACACATGCCAACCCCTTCATTGTGATCTTAGCCTGAGGAAGTTGTCTATACTAAGTACCAGGCTCTATTGACCGCATGCATCAAGTCAATGGGCCTGGCTATAAAAATATCTGTACAGTCATGGACAAGTAGTTTCAAAAGGTCTCAATGGTGTGTCGTAGTAGCCCACATCACAGTACATATAGTATGGCCATGGGCTACATTATGTTAGTGGGCTGGCTCAGTCAGAGTAGGTTATAACCAGGGTTGAAGATAGCCAACAGATGACAGCAAAAGTGTACATTCAGGCGTTTGTAGTGCTTAGCATGTGATATTTTCACTTGTAGTATGTTGACTATTGATTAATGCTTGTACTAGGGGTATACAAAATAGGTATCAACCAAACATATATCGAAAAACTTGCAGTCACAATCTGTTCCTTCATCCATTTCATCCATACAGGTCAACACCCATCAGAAGAAAGCCTTTTGTAGAGTCATCACCCAGGTGTGGACCCTGGGGGTCTTTAATGGGAAGAGCGTCCATTGCAGGAAGAGGTGGGAGGACCTGAGGTGTTGGACCAGGAAGATCGTGGAGGTCCAGATGTAGAAGTCCTCTCAATGTGGATGGGGCGCGCACCAGACCCACATCCCCTAATGGCCAGTAGACCTGCAATGGCATACCCAGAGCTTGATTGGCAGTTGCGGGCCCAACAACAGCTACAAGGGGGTGAGTCTTGGTCAGAGTCATAGATGTTACATTGCCAACTGTGTGTGTTATAGACAGGCATTTCCCAATCAATACTTGGGGTGGCCCTTGTGAAACATACAAAACGAGTCACGTTTTGTGTAGGTCTGGTAGTAGGTGCATGCTGGTGAGCTGTGTATATTGGGGCATATTACCAAGCAATAGTGATAATTATTGCTATTGCTTGGTTAGAGACAAAAATTTACCGCTGAGCTGCGGCGATTTTTATCGCAAATAAACCTTGGTATTACCAGGGTTTATCGCAAATGCGATAAAAATCGGCCGCAATGCATGAATATCGCTGAAAAGTCAGCGATATTCATGCATTATCGAGCTAATGCTCTTAGCCATGTTATCCACCTCCCATTGGATAACATGGCTAAGAACTGCTCAGGGCAGGTGTTAGCTTTTGGAGATATTCCCGCTTAGCGCGAATATCTCCATAAGTTGGTAATAGGACATAGCGATGTTAGCGACTGTTTCCAGTCGCTAACATCTTGGTACGCCCACTTTGCATGTCATTAGTGATAAATATCACTGACATGCAAAGTGGGGCCCAAGATGGTCGCTATCTCCTACTAGCTGTCGCTAACTGGTGTTAGCGACAGCTAGGTAATAGGGAGATAATTTTATCTCCGCTTTCTTGGCTTTTAAAGCCGAAAAAGCGGAGATAAACCCCCTTGATAATATGTCCCATTGTCTTTATGACTAGGAACACAGCAGAGTCCAGTCCACTACCAATTTGATGTCTTGATAAGGTACCAATCTGAGTGAACTTAGAAATGATCTCATGTTCTTTATTCTGGGTGACAATTGTACCTCACAGGACACCTGTCTTCCTTGTGTAGGGAGTGATGTTCCCTCACTACTGTCTCTAATGCGATCGTGGCCTGGTTACATGGCACATGGCATACAGTGCACGGTTTATGTAGTGACTCTGCAACACTTGCCATTGGTACATTATTATTCAACAGCGACATGAGTGTGCAAAAATCACTAGTGCCATCAGCATTTGTGCCTACTTGTTGCTCAATGTACATTTCACTGACTGGTGACATGCACCAGGGAGTGAGATGTCAAACTGTAGTGATCATATGTGAGTGTCTACACTCATACTTACAAGTCAATCAGAGTTTGCCAAATCAAAGAGTGCTGTGATGTTCCATCCCATTAGGATTCTAGTGATCCCACATCTTCATGTCATAAATATTCACTGACACCCAACAATCTTCAAAGGTGTTTTGGCTTGTAGGAATGCAATCTATGAATGGGTGTTATCACCTGTCCCAAGCAGGATTGGGGATGTTCACATGGTTATATAAAGTCCTGTGCTGTGTGATTTTGGAGTATCTATCTCCCAAAACTTTGGCCCTCAAAGTTTCAAGGAAACTTGTCAATGCTACATGTGATACATGTGATACATAACAAAACTACTTCAGTACAGCTTTCATTAGACTTTTCATGTAATGGTCATATGATGACGTTTGAAGATAAAAGTGTCATCAGTGTGCAGTTAGCATATTTTGATGTTACATGCTTTCTGCTACAGCACATATTGGTGGTACAATGGTCTTTAACTTGACCTTCATGACATCATGATGTGTTATGAGGAAAATTACAATTTGTTGAAATCTGGGCCTTGTGTGAACATTGTGTAAATGTAAAAACGTGTATCCATCCTATTTGCTAACATCATTTTACTATGGATATTACAAGTTCCAAAGTAAGCGGAGGTGATCGATCAACTATCCTAGTATGGGCAAAATGATGGAGTATAGACAAGTCCATCAATACATTTGGAGCTGTCTGAGGTTACGACAAAAGTAGAACCAACTGTTAGCAGGTTATGTAGCATGCATACAGGTGCTCATGCTAATTTTGAAGCCTATATAGTGACCATGAAGCTGTTGTGTAATGTGCACTGAACACATGTTTTCTGTTGATATACAATGGCCGCGTCTGGAAACGCAGTTGTAATAAACCTATTTTACATGTAATTTCAGATTCATCCAGGACAAGCAAAGGAAAAGGAGCCAACATCGTGGGGGACACAGCTGATCCTAGATGTACCAGATGTGACATCACAGACACAAAGGGACACAGCGAATGTTAGCGTCGCCTCTGTGGCACGTGTTCTAGGGCCTACCCCCACTGTGGTACGATGTGGGAAACTACATTTTCCTGTTGATAAATGGTGGCTGCGGAGTCCTGTAAATGTACATTAAACTTTGCAATATGTTTTCTTTGTATTTCCCTTTCATTGTTCATTTTCGTTTATATGTTCTCCTTTTTCCCTGCTGGATGTAACTATCCAAGAAGAAATCCCTGAAGGAACGACTGGACAACAACGCCCACGACAGCAAAGAGCTCTTCACTATCGTCAAGGAGTTCTCCAACCCCAGCACCGGCACCAACGACATCACTCCGTCACAAGACCTCTGCGACTCCCTCGCCTCGTTCTTCCACCGCAAGATCGCCGACATCCACAACAGCTTCGGCGCCCCACCCACGCACCCAACCGTCGAACCAACGCCCCCCACCGCCACCCTTCGCACCTGGACCACGGTGACCACCGAAGACACAGCCCGCACGATGAACACCATCCACTCCGGATCACCGACCGACCCCTGCCCACACCACTTCTTCAACAAGGTCGACTCCACCATCGCACCCCAACTCCGGAACATCATCAACGCCTCCTTCAACACCGCCACCTTCCCGGAGAGCTGGAAGCACGCCGAGATCAGCGCCCTCCTGAAGAAACCTACAGCGGACCCCACCGATCTCAAAAACTTCCGCCCCATCTCGCTCCTCCCTTTTCCTGCTAAAGTCATCGAGAAGATCGTCAACAGACAGCTGACCGCCTTCCTCGAGACGAACGGATCCCTCGACCCCTCGCAGTCCGGCTTCAGAGCCAACCACAGCACCGAGACCGCCCTCACCGCAGCCACCGACGACATCCGAACCCTGCTCGACAAGGGGGAAACAGTGGCCCTCATCCTCCTGGACCTCTCCGCTGCGTTCGACACGGTCTGCCACCGCACCCTAGTCCAGCGCCTCAGCAACATCGGTATCCAAGAAAAGGCACTGGAGTGGATCATCTCGTTCCTCGCCGGAAGAACACAAAGAGTCCGCCTCCCCCCGTTTCGCTCCGAGGCCACCGAAGTCATCTGCGGCGTCCCGCAAGGATCTTCACTCAGCCCCACCCTCTTCAACATCTACATGAAACCTCTCGCAGCCATCGCACGCCAGCACAACCTCAACATCATTTCCTACGCCGACGACACCCAGCTGATCCTCTCCCTCACCAGAGACCCTGACACCGCCAGAACCTGCCTACACGAAGGGATGAAAGACGTCGCCGAGTGGATGAAGGACAGCCGCCTGAAACTGAACTCGGACAAGACGGAAGTCCTCATCCTGGGTTCTTCGCCCTCTGCCTGGGACGACTCCTGGTGGCCCCCAGCCCTGGGCACCGCACCAAAGTCAACCGACCACGCACGCAACCTGGGCTTCATCCTGGACCCCTCCCTCTCGATGACCAGACAAGTCAACGCCGTCTCCTCATCGTGCTTCAACACCCTGTGTATGCTTTGCAAGATCTTCCGCTGGATCCCGACCGAGACCAGGAAGACTGTCACCCAGGCACTCGTCACCAGCCGACTGGACTACGGAAACGCCCTCTACGCCGGAACCACAGCCAAGCTACAGAAAAGACTCCAGCGCATCCAGAACGCCTCCGCCCGACTCATCCTGGATGTCCCCCGACGCAGCCACATCTCCAGCCACCTGAGGAACCTGCACTGGCTCCCCGTCGACAAGAGGATCACGTTCCGGCTCCTCACCCACGCACACAATTCTCTCCACGACCTGGGCCCCAAGTACCTCAACGACCGCCTGACCTTCTACACGCCCACCCGGCAGCTACGGTCCACCAGCCTCGCCCTCGCAGCCGTACCACGCATCCGAAGAGCCACCGCCGGAGGAAGATCCTTCTCTTACCTGGCTGCCAAGACTTGGAACTCCCTCCCCATCCACCTTCGGCTGACCCAGGACCATCTCGCCTTCAGGAAACAACTCAAGACCTGGCTGTTCGAGCAGTAGCATACCCCTGCCCCCAAGCGCCTTGAGACCCTCCCGGGTGAGTAGTGCGTTATACAAATGGCATGATTGATTGATTGATTGATTGATTGATTGATTGATAGGGAACTACATATGCCAGAATCCCCACACAGCAGTCACTTTGGGTGTGGTTGCCTATGGGTGTGGTCATATCCCAGAATGCCCACACAGCAGTCACTTTGGGTGTGGTTGCCTATGGGTGTGGTTTGCCTATAAAAGGAGCCATACCCATTGGGCGTGGCTCACTATTCTGGATCCTGTGTGGAAGCAGCCTCTCTCTCGTCTGCTGACTCGTGAGTTCATTCCAATTTACTTTGAATCTCCAGGTAAGCCTCTGTTGTTTGAAGGCAACAGAGTAACTTCATTTCCTTGTTGGGATTCGGTGCGCTTTGGAGCTCATTTGCTGCATTCAGTGTTTTGGCAGCACACTATCGTGCGCTTTGGGGTTCATTTTGCAAACTACATTTTGGCAAGAATACAACTGTGTGCTCTGGAGTTTATTTTGACTATTGTATGATTACACTCACACCATTGATTGCGCGTTTTGGAATTCATTAAAACATTATGTTGTCGAGCATTAGGTCCAGCATTACTATTTAGAGCTCTGGCTCATTTTTGCATATGGAGTTGGTGAACATAGGGACTAGTGCTCTGGGTCCATTTGGCATAGTGTATGTGGAACTTTCAGATTAGTCCTTTGGTATTTTGATGTTTCAAGCGCTTGGGCAAGCTTGCACAGGGGCTCATTTGTGTACTGTGTCATAATTATGAGTATCTGTATGTTATTGAACTTTACTGTTAGGAAGGTGTGATTGTAACTCATTCCTTGGAAGTGTACTTTCTGTATAACTTGTATCAAGGGCTTGTGTTAAAGTAGAGACTCATTAGCAAAAAGACTCCGCATAGCAGAGCCTGGTACCTGAGAATTATGTATACTGATTGTTATTGTTTGTATATTTATCTGTTTGTTTTACAGGTTTCCCTCCCAGCTGTTCCCTTACTCAAACACTTCCCCCACTTGGTCACTCTAACTTTCAGTGCTGTAATAGCATCCTGAATTGGAGGTACCGAGAGGTGGGCCCATAGAGCAACGTACAGACTCCGACGAAGTGGCACTCTGACAGCGAACAAGAGGGTGTGGAGAGTGCCATGGAGAACACAAGCTCAAGTTCATTGTCATCAGAGTCATCCTCCGGTGAACCCTTCAGAGTGGTGGTGGACCACACAGGATTAGTTCCACCTCCATCCTTGTCCACCACCAGTTCCATGGTCATCCTTCCTGTTGTTCCCCAATCAGCTGGCCGGGCCCGCTCTCCCAAGAGGGAAGCCATCTCCTTCACTGCAGGTACCTCAGCCTCTGCCCCTGTTACCCCTGCTGCCATGAGTGAGGAGGTTATTAACCTCATAAGGAACATCTCTGTTAGTCAGTCTGCACTGCTGAATGCCAATCAGGTGCAATGCAGCCAGCTGACATCGATGGTGGCTTATTTGGAAGGCATCCACTGTGCTATATCTTGCCTACAGAGGTATTTTTAGGGTCTGGCCTCCGCCCTCAGGGTGCCTTCCAACCATCTTACCCTTCCAGCCACATTCTGCCCCTTCCCCATCCAAATTCTCTATTCCCATACTTGTTCCAAGCACACATCCACACGTACATACTTCATCAGACCCAAGCACCACACACAAACATTAACCGCATGAAAAAAGCAGACTGCAATCACTCACCAGACACTCACCCCCTCACTACCACCCCCAACATTCCCCCAGACACCATATCCACACAAGCCTAGACAACCATCAGCATTCCCACAGACATCACACCACCACATACAGACCCCTCCACCACACCCATCATTCGTGCAGACTTCACACCAAGACCCACAAACCCCTCCATAACACCCAGCATTCCTGCAGATATCACACCAATACCCACAGACTGGTCCACAACACCCAGCATTCCCACAGATACCACACCAACACCCATAGACCCATCCACAAAACCCAGCATTGCCACATACACCACATCAACACCCAGAGACACTCCCACAAAGCTCAGCACATCCACGTCACACACACACAAAAACACATATTCTCACAGTCACCCACATAACAGACACCTACAGAACACACAGTAGATACAGCACCCATACCTTTCGCTTCCATTCCATCAACAACCCCAAACTCAACTCCCTCCCAAACATCCTCTCCTTTTTCCCAGTGAAAGTGTCTTGTTCACCCTTACCCATAGCCCTGTGAAATCGGAAACCCTCAAAAGTAAAAGCTCAACCCATTCCTTCCACATCCCAATCCACACCTGAAAAACATGATCCCCACCCCACTAAACCCAACCATATCCCTAAAAAAGCAAAGAAAACCCCTTCCAAAGCTCAACTCATCCCTTCCACATTTCAATCCATCCCAATAAAACCTGATCTCCACCCCACTAAATACAGCCATACCCCTCAGAATGACGAGAAAACCCCTCTCAAGCCTAAACCGCCCCACCAAAACCATCTTCGAGGTACCTGCTATGCCCAATGGATGCCCCTTTGTGAGGAGGTTCCCTGGCAGTGTCAGTAATCGCAACTTTGGTGGCCCACATTGTGCTGTGCCACATATCTCAGAAATGGCCTGGCCATTGGCCTTTGTTTTACCTGATGTTTTTTATCCTTTCATTAAAAATGTTCATAGTTGGGAAGACAGTCCTGCCAGTACTTTTCCAATTATTTGATGTTATTGGATATGTAGTGAAGTGTGACTACAGTTGTGTTTGTTTCATCCCTGATTTCCGATCGAGTTCAAGTGGTTAGTATTATCTGACCTTGAACCCAGTGCTGGAGTTACACAGGACAAGGGGAAATGTTGAATGGATGTCTATGGTGGATGAAAATCAATTGGGGCTGACAGCGAATTGGGTGTTATATTATATGGAAAGTATTTCAGCTTGGCCTGGCCAATGTCAACATCATTAGGTTGCACTTCTCTCTATGATATGGGTTGGATATGTGTTTGATGTGTTCAAGTTAGATATTTGTTTATCCACACATGGGGATGTTCTATTGTCATAGATTTGTGGACATATGTATGGAAATGTGTCCTTTTTCCTGTGTGTACCTCACACCTGCTTTAGCTAAATGTGGGACAAATGCTGTTAATACTGTGTTTTCTTTCATGGCTTACACTTACACTTTACCTAAACATGCATGGCACTTGGTTACGCTATTGGTTGGCCCTGATATACTTGATTCCATGGGTACTGTGCAAATAGAGTGTTTAAGACATGGCCAAAATGAACTGTGGCCCAAGGCCCCAGCCCTTCAGGGTTCCCCCTGGTAGAGGTATACCTATTCTGCAGAGAGTGTTCATATTGTGCTCTTTGAATGCTTCTCTCACTAGTTATTTGTAATTCCATTTACTGACATTACCTTTTAATGTGGGTGATCTTTGAGACTCCAATACAGAGTTGTATCAGAGAAGGTGTGTATCAGTTTCATGATACATCCATACAGATGTATTTTTGATCTCACGATAGGACTCAGGATGTGAGCAATGTGATGCTGTCACAGAGATTGATAGGTGTGGTATTGAAGGAGGTGGTAATGCACACATCACTATCACTGACTATGAGATGTAAACATGTCTATTTGTTTAGAGTGTGCCTGTGTAGTGTCAGTGGCCTGCCAAAGAGGGCATCATAGAGCTGTATTTGGGTTATACATTTAATTGTATTTGGGTTACACATTGAAAACTATTTCAAAATATGTTCCAGGAACCCCAATCACCTTGCCAGGTCCATGGCGGGGCATCGATTTGTTTAAGAGTCTACGGAAACAGGTCAGAGTATAACTTACTGTTGGTTGAGTCCTCAACTATCTGGTTTGGGATGTCATCAAGCAGGTCCAGCAGTGGCAGGGACATACGATTGGCATCATGGTGGCACATGACGTGTAGAGATGAGTACATATGAGTTTCAACCTTTCATCCCTCCCTTTCCACCAGCTCTAATGTGGTGGTTGGACTGCCACATTCTTGCCGGCTATAAGGCACCTTGTAATTGGGCCGACAGTAACACTGGTAGTCTGCCCTCCGAAAGAGGCATTGGCCTATCCTGCAGCCAAGGTCTGCATGCTTCTTAATACAGCAGTCGAACTGCCAATGGCGTGGTGGATAATCCAACACCATGGCGGTCCCAAGACCACCAATCTCATAAATCAGGCCCCAAGTATTTTGCTATCAATAGAGCGTTTCTGTTATTACTGATATGTATTGAATCCATAAAAAAAGTTGGTGCTATTTACAAATCGGTCAATTGCATTGCCAAAATATTGTTCTTAGCTCCTGAGCTTCTACTCAGGGCAAATACAAGCCAGTTGCTCTCAACTATATATATAGCAAGTATCAACTATCAATCAATCAGGTCATTTATAGAGCGCACTACTCACCCGTAGGGTCTCAAGGCGCTGGGTTGGGGGGGGGGGGTGCCGTTACTGCTCGAACAGCCAGGTCTTGAGCTTCTTCCTGAAGGAGAGGTGGTCTTGGGTCAGGCGCAGGTCGGTTGGGAGTGAGTTCCAGGTCTTGGCGGCCAGGTAGGAGAAGGACCTTCCTCCTGTTGTCGCTCTTCGGATGCGGGGGACGGCGGCGAGGGCGTGGCTGGTTGATCTGAGGAGGCGCTTGGGAGTGTAGAAGTTGATCCGGTTGTTGAGGTAGCTCGGGCCTTGGTCGTGTAGGGCTTTGTGTGCGTGGGTGAGGAGACGGAAGGTGATTCTCTTGTTGACCGGGAGCCAATGCAGATCTCTCAGGTGTCCGGAGATGTGGCTGCGTCGGGGGATGTCGAGGATGAGTCTGGCCGAGGCGTTCTGGATCCGCTGGAGTCTTTTCTGGAGCTTGGCGGTGGTTCCGGCGTAGAGGGCGTTGCCGTAGTCCAGTCGGCTGGTGACGAGGGCCTGGGTGACCGTCTTCCTCGTCTCGGTGGGGATCCACCGGAAGATCTTACGTAGCATGCGCAGGATGTTGAAGCAGGACGAGGAGACGGCGTTTACTTGTCTGGTCATGGAGAGGGAGGAGTCCAGGATGAAGCCCAGGTTGCGTGCGTGGTCCGTCGGTTTGGGTGCGGTGCCCAGGGCGGGGGGCCACCAGGAGTCGTCCCAGGCGGAGGGCGAGGAGCCCAGGATGAGGACCTCCGTCTTGTCCGAGTTCAGTTTCAGGCGGCTGGTCGTCATCCATTCGGCTACCTCTCTCATCCCTTCGTGCAACTACAGTTCTGATCAAAAAATGTAAAAGGGGAACCTGTGTTAAGATCAGTGCCATTTGATACATTCCTCATACGAGGGTATCCAGAAGTGTCAAAAGAGTTGTATTCACCACCCAACCTTCTGGCCCATGCATACATTAGAGAACAATATTTATTTCAAAGAGCTCACTTATAGGAAATAGGGTATTGCCACAGTCAATATGTGGAACCTCATGAGGCCCCTATGAAATTTCAGATTCTTTGATAGTTTCATGTGCTTGTTTCTGGTGCATACAGAATTTAAGTGCATGCCAAGGTTCACACAACTGCTTACCATCTTAAGTAGTTCTTGACCTGTGAACTATATATGTGTCTCATTTCTCCTTCCAAATGGCATCCACTGGTTGTTTTATAGTTAATTGTGATGCTTATTTCTTTTTTCATGGGCATCTAATGCATTCAGTTATATTTCGAGGCCTGTTGTATTATCATCAACAACTATTGTATTATAAACATTCTGAAGGACATTAATTTAATGAATCCCCAAATTATGGAGGAAGTGTGCATTCCAGAAACAATCAGCCAGAGAGAGCTGAAACAAATAGGTTCACAAAAATATATAGTGGAGAATAACTAGCATGTATTTGTCCTCTGTAGGAGATTAAGAGCTATTAATGCTGCGAAAATGCCAAAACGCTTGGGGTCTTATTTATGAATGCCTTGCGCCGCCGGTGCGCCACTTTTAAAATGGGAAAAAGTGAAGCACCGGCGGCGCAAGGCCTTCATAAATAAGGCCCTTGGTTGCTTTTCTAGATTTGCATGAATTGCAAGGTGCTTAACTTATGCTTAAACAATCTGCTAAAAAAAAAAACCTTTGTGGTGCACAGATTAGAGTGTCAGAGGTGTATAAAGGTGTTGCTCTCCACCTAAAATTTGGGAACTACCCAGTGCTTCCTACATAATTTTTACCTAATTTCCGTGGCTATCTAACCCTGAAAGGGTATTATTTTCACTTATACTCGGGGCTACCTTGGGTCTGGACAAAGCTATGCCTCTCTGAGGAGCTCAAGAAAAAGTGAAATACATGTGTCATGAGATATTTTTATTCATTCTAGGTTGACTTAGATAGTATTTACTAATACAAAGCTGTAATACTGTGCCCTGAATGGTACAGGGCTTTTGTAATTTTTCAGATTCCAATGGATAGCACTAGCTTAAAGACTTTGGTGCAAACATGGCTAAAGGCTTTGTCACTTTTGTAGATCAGTGTGGATTGCACTGTGCTAATCACATGCTTAAAAAGTCTGCTAGAAAAACTGACATTGGGGGGAGAGCAGATTTAGTGTGTTGGTGGTGTAGTAGTATTCTTCATAAAAAGGAACAGCTCTCAACCTAAAACCTGAAAACTACTCAGATATATATGTATATAATATTGAGCTGTTTTAGTTCAGACTCATCACTGTTATAGCTTCTGTTAGTACTGGGGGTTTCTAGTTGGCTGAGGTAGGTACCTTAGTCCAAATAGGGACCCTTGATTCTAGTCAGGGTAAGGAGGGACACACCTTTAGCTAACCCCTGCTCAACCCCTGGTAGTTTGGCACGAGCAGCCAGGCTTATCTCCACGGCAATGTGTAAAGTATTTGCAACCACACTCCCAGTAACACAGTGATAACACCACAAATGGACACCACACTGGTTTCATAAAAATAACAGTATCTTTATAAAAAGGAATACGATGAGACCAAACGATAGAAAACCAACATATGCGTATTCGTAAGAATGCACTTGGCTTGTTACTAGGCCAGCAGGTTCTTGCGGTATTAATGAGCAATTTATGATCTCCAATGCAGTCCTAATGCAAGGCTATGCCGTTCGTAATGTAATAATAGGACCTTCCTTAATGCAAGAATCAGGCAGTTCGTAATGCAATAATAATGCGATTTGTAATGCAAGAATTAGGCAGTTTGTAATGCAATAATAATGTGATTCACAATGCAAGAATCAGGCAGTTTGTAATGCAATAATAATGCGGTTTGTGATGCAATCTTCGTGGTCAACTCGGGCCCCCACTAGGCCCCAACAGCAGAGACAACGGTCATAGACTAACAGGGGCGGCCCCAGTCCTGATGGGCACGTCCAGGACGCTCGGAGTCTCATCGCGTCTAACACGGTGCAGTGGGAGAGAGCTCAGAGCACTCCTGTACTCCTCCAGCATGCCTCCCCAGGCCACACACGCTTGCGTCTCCCGACCTGAGTCCAAGCCATACCTGGGGGGGTGCGCTGCCTCCCTCACTCTTTCTCCCCACTCGTCAGAAGTCCTGCTGGGCGATCCCGATCACGTTGCAGCTCCGTTGCTAGATGGCGCTGTAACCGGAGAGGTTACGGCACTGCCTTCCCCATCACTGATGATCTTGGCCAAATTCCTTCAACGAACAAGAACCACAATCCCTTTCACCTTGTAGCTTCCATAGCTTCAAGCAATCCATTAGCAGGTTGCGGCTCGGGCTGGCGGCCGTGATCCTCACTTACAGCCTCAGTTATGATGACGACTCGGGCCACAAACAGCAATGCAGCAGCGTGGACAATGTTTCACGCTGCAGTGGCAATGCGATCCCAGGGCACCTCGTAAATAGTACCACAGACCACACAGCAGTCTCAGGCGTGAAAGAGCACCACGCACACAGCGCCGTTGAGACACCAGTCTTAGTTTCAAACAGTCCTTTGGCACGTTGCGGCTCGGGCGGGCGGCGGCGATCTTTGCTAGATGGCGCTGTAACCGGAGAGGTTACGGCACTGCCTTCCCCATCACTGATGATCTTGGGCAAATTCCTTCAACGAACAAGAACCACAATCCCTTTCACCTTGTAGCTTCCATAGCTTCAAGCAATCCATTAGCAGGTTGCGGCTCGGGCCTGCGGCCGTGATCCTCACTTACAGCCTCAGGTACTATGACGGCTCGGGCCACAACAGCAAGGCAGGAGCGTGGATGATGTTTCACACTGCGGGGGCAATGCGATCACAGGGCACCTCATAAACAGTAGCACGGACCATACAGCAGACTCAATCAATCAATCAATCAATCAGTGAATTTGTAAAGCGCACAACTTACCCGTGAGGGTCTAAAGGCGCTGGGGGGGGGTGCTGCTACTGCTCAAAGAGCCAGGTCTTGAGGAGCCTTCTGAAGGTGAGCAGGTCTTGGGTCTGCCTCAGATGGGTGGGGAGGGAGTTCCAGGTCTTGGCGGCGAGGAAGGAGAAGGATCTACCGCCAGAAGTCGTTCGTGGATGCGGGGGACTGCGGCGAGGGAGAGGCTGGTGGAGCGGAGCTGGCGGGCGGGGGTGTGGAAGCTGAGTCTACTGTTCAGGTAGGCGGTCCGGTGTTGTGGAGTGCTTTGTGTGCGTGAGTGAGATTTTGAAGGTGATCCTCTTGTTGACGGGGAACCAGTGTAGGTCTCTCAGGTAGGGGGTGATGTGGCTGCGGCCAGGGACGTTGAGGATCAGTCGGGCGGAGGTAGCATTGAGATAGCTTTGACATGGAGAGTGAGGAGTCGAGGATGAATCCTAGGTTGCATGCGTGGTCCGTGGGTGTCGGTGCTGTTCCCAGTGTGGTCAGCCACCAGGAGTCGTCCCACGCAGAGGGGTTGGGGCTGAGGATGAGGACCTCCGTCTTGTCTGAGTTCAGCTTCAGGCGGCTGCTCCTCATCCAGTCGGCGATGGCCTTCATTCCCTCTTGGAGGTTGTTCTTGGCGGTGTGAGGGTCCTTGGTGAGGGAGAGGATGAGCTGGGTGTCGGCGGCGTAAGAGATGATGTTCAGGTCGTGCTGGCGGGCCACTTGTGCGAGGGGGCCCATGTAGACGTTGAGCAGGGTTGGGCTGAAGGAAGAGCCCTGGGGTATGTTGCAGATGATGTCGGTGGCTTTGGATCGGAAGGGTGGGAGGCAGACTTGTTGGGTTCTGCCGGAGAGGAAGGACGTGGTTCAGTCCAGGGCTTTCTCCTGTATTCTGGCTTCCTGGAGGCCTGTTCTTAGTGTGCGGTGGCACACTGTGTCGAAGGCAGCCGACAGGTCCAGGAGGATGAGGGCTGACATTTCGCCGTTGTCCAGTTGGTGCCTGATGTCGTCTGTGGCATCGATGAGGGCTGTCTCTGTGCTGTGGTTCCGTCTGAATCCGGACTGGGATGGGTCTTGGATGTTGTTGTCCTCGAGGTGGCGGGTCAGCTGTAATTTGGCAATTTATTTCGATGACCTTCGCCGGGAAGGGGAGGAGGGAGATGGGCCGGATGTTCTTGAGGTCTTTGGGGTCCACCTTGAGCTTCTTAAGGAGGGCGTTGATTTTGGCGTGCTTCCAGCTTTCCGGAAATGTTGCTGTGTCGAAGAAGATGTTGATGACCTTCCGTAGTTGGGGTGCGATGGTTGCGTCCACTTTTTTGAAAATGTGGTGTGGGCAGGGGTCTGACGGTGATCCTGAGTGGATGGAGTTCATGATCTTGCGTGTCTCGTCGTCGTTTACGTGGGACCAGGAGGTCAGCTGGGTGGTACAGGTGGTGTTCAGGGTGGGGTCTGTAACGGTCGGGGTGGATGGGGTGTTGAAGCTGCTGTGAATGTCGGCGATATTGCGATGGAAGAAGGTGGCCAGTGAGCCGCACAGGTCTTGCGAGGGCGGGACGTCGTTGGTGTTGGCGCTGGGGTTGGAGAGTTCCTTCACTATGATGAAAAGTTCTTTGCTGTCGTGTGCGTTGTTGTCCAGGCGGTCTTTGAAGGAAGATCTTTTGGCTGTTCTGATGAGGTGGTGATGTCTGCGGATGGTGTCCTTGTGGGCTACGTGGCTGTCTGGTGTGCAGTCGTGGAGCCATTTCTTCTCCAACTTCCGACAAGTACGTTTGGAGGGTTGGAGTTCTTTGGTGAACCAGGCGGCTTTCTTGTTGGAGTGGTTGGTGGCTGGTTTCTTGAGCGGGGCGAGGGTGTTGGCACAGTCGTTGATCCACTGTCTGAAGTTTCGGGCGATGGCGGCTGTGTCGGTGGGGTCGGTGGGTGGGTTCTGGGTGAGAGTGGAGGTCAGCTGGTCTTCAATGACTTTGCTCCAGCAGCATCGGGGGAGCTGTTGGGTGCGATGGTGCTTGGTTGGTTTCTTGAAGGTGAAGTGGATGCAGCGGTGGTTGTTCCAGTGGAGTTCGGTGGTGTGGCTGAAGGAGATGTGGGTGCTTGTGGAGAAGACGGGGTTGAGCGTGTGGCTGGCGGCGGGGGTGGGTTTCGTGACGAGTTGTTGGAGGCCGAGGTTGGCGAGGTTGTCGATCAGGCTGGTGGAGTTGGTGTCATTGTTGTTCTCAAGGTGGAAGTTCAGGTCTCCGAGGAGGATGTAGTCTTTAGAGGCGAGTGCGTGGGTGCTGGCGAGGTCGGCGATGGAGTTACTGAAGGTGGCCCGGGGTCCGGGGCTCTGTAGACGAGTGTTCCTCTGAGGGTGGTGTTGGGGTCGGTGTGGATCCGGAAGTGCAGGTGTTCGGAGGTGTTGAGGGTGTCGTCTACGAGAGTGTGGACATGGAGGGTGGACTTGTGGACGATGGCTATTCCGCCTCCCATTCTGTTGGTGCGGTCTCTGTCGGAGAGCTTGTAGCCGTCCGGGATGGCTATGGCGATGTCAGGTGCCGAGGAGTCGTTCCACCAGGTCTCGGTCAGGAAGGCAACGTCTGGGGCGGAGGTGTCGAGTAGGTCCCAGAGCTCGATGGCGTGTTTGCGTGCGGAACAGGTGTTAAGGAGTATGCAGCGGAGGTGGTTGGGTCCGGTCCTTGGAGGTTTGGTGGTTCTGTCGCAGGTGAAGTTGCAGGTGTGGCAGGAGAAGGGTCCATGGGTGTGTTTCGGGGCGGCCTGGAAACAGAGGTGGTCTCGGGCGGTGTTGAGAGCGAGGAGGGTGTTGGCGTCTTATCGGAGTCTAGCGTCTTGGTGTGCACGGGGTCCAGGGGTTCTGGCTCTGGGCGCGGTCCAGGCACGGACGGGCGCAGACAGGCTTGCCTTTGGCGTGCCTTAGGCGCGCCAGCGGTGCACCTGCTGCGCGGCCATACAGCGGCCGCCAATAAAGGCGGGGAGGGAGGAGGAGCAGCTGGGAGGCGGGAGCGGGGCGGCGATGGGGCATGGCCGCAGGGGGAAGCGGATGGGAAAGGGTTACAAAAGTGAAAAGGGTGTGGGGGGCGCGCTGGCGGGAACTAGTAAAAAACGGGACACAAGATACTAAATAATGCAGGAAAGAGGAGGCAAGATGCAGCAAGCCCAGAGCAGAGAGAAAGCAAAATGCAGCAAGTACAGTACAGCCAACAGCGGTGATCTGTGGAAGAAGGGCAGAGCGGGGGTGAACTCCCGCTCTGCTTAGCAGCGGCTGGCGATCAGGTGGAGCTGTCTGGCAGCAGGGGGGTGACCTGGCCTGCGAGCAGGGACCGGGTTCAGGCGTACAAGAGCACCACGCACACAGCGTCACTGATACAAGGTTGGAAATCTTTGTGTTCCTGAGTTTCCACAACAGGGCACCAGCTCTCCTCGGGGCCCTTGGAGACACGCTACTTCAGGACACAGCACTCAGCAAAGTCCTCACAAGCAGGGGGACACAGCAAAGTCCCTTCTCCTCTCCTTAGTCAAACAGCAAACTGCAGACCAGCCCCAGAACACACAGCAAAGGCAGTCCTTCTCTTCAGTCTCTTCAGCTGTTCTTCCTTGGCAGAGGCTCCTCTTGATCACAAAGTAAGGTCCATCCTTTTTCAGTATGGATTGCAGTCTTGAGTTCAGGGATTTAATTTATACCCTTAAATGCCTTTGAAGTCTTTGTGTTCAGGGGGCTCTGAGTCCAGTCCAAACCAGTTATGGGTGCCTTCCTGCAAGGGCACACCTTCTTCCTTTGATAGTGGGGGTCTGGTGCCCTGATGCTCAGCAGGAGGTGGAGCCATCCTTTTGTGGCAGCAACACAGCCCTCTTCACATCCAGGGGGCTACTCCCCCCCCTACATCAAATGCAGGCCTAGACCGTTGCTGTGTCACCTTCTCCTCCTTGGAGTCAGGACACTTTCCAGATCCTGTCACATCAAAACCCAGGCAGGCAATTTACAACCAGGCAGAGGCACACGAGATGGTTTAAGACAAGAAACAAGCCACTTTTAAAAACGTGGTTTCTAAGCACACAATTTAAAAACCATCATCACAAAAAGATCTGTTATTAAATTTTGAGTTCAGGCACACTAAACTCCATCTTTCCATCTTATACCTATGGGAGGATATGCTGGAACCATGGGACACAGCATTCCCTATTCTGTCCTATGGGCTAGATGGCCATGCAACAGTGAAAAACGAATTTGGCAGCCTTTCACTGTCAAGACATGGTAAACACCTCAGTACATGTCCTACCTTTCACATACACTGCACCCTGCCCAGGGTGAACTTTGGGCCTACTATAGGGGTGTCTGATTTGCATAAAAAAGGTAAGACCTTGCAAGTGGGTGCAGTTGTCAGGACCACAAGGCAGTTAACAAACTGCACGCAGGCACTGCATTGGCAGGCCTGAGATCTTTCTTTAGGGCTACTTGTGTGGGTGGCACAATTATAGCTGCAGGCCCACTAGTAACATTTGCATTACCAGCCCTGGCACATATAATGCACTTTACTAGGGACTTTACTATTAAGGCAAAAATACACCAATTATGGGCAACCAATTACCATAACACTTTATACAGGGAGCACTTGCACGTTGACACTGATCAGCAGTGGCAAAGTGCCCAAAGCATCTAAACCAGTAAAACAAAATCCATCACAGCATCAAAAAACAGAGGTAGAGGCAAAAAGTCAGGGGTAACCACGCCAAGAAATGCCGGGTAAAACAGCTTCTAACAGTGATGATTCTACTAAATAAAACAGACTTTTTCCATTTCTATAACCTTGGAGTGACCTGCTATTGTTGTGCATATCACCACAATATGGACGATTTGAAAGCGGGAGGCAGGTAAACCACGCAGGAGGGTCCCAACCGTGTGGTAAGTTTTTATCAATGTGTCATGCCACACATCTTTGTTGTTCATATATATTACCATTGAATAGTTACATATTAGGGCCACATTTTCATTGGAAATTGTTTTTTGGTTTGGTAATAACTTCGGTGGAGCTTGACAAATCTTCACGAAATGTTCTAAAAAAACTTCTTCCACCGCAATTCCTTCCTGGAAAGTTTCTCAGTAATCTTTCAAGTGGGGTTGTGTACTTTTCTGTAGGGATTTTGGACATGATTTTAGCTCGAACTGCTTAACAGAATTACACCAAATTTGGCAGAAAGGTAGCTGTTGGTCCTCAAAGTGACCTTTTTGTAAATTGGTGTGAATGTGTTCAGTAGTTTTTGAGGTATCAAGAGAAAAAACAATTTGTATATATAGGGACGTGAAGGCTCAGCGAACCCTCCCAATCTCCTGCTGAGATCTGATTGGCTGCCAACACCTCAACCAGGAAGTGTTGTCAGCCATCTCAGGACTCGGATTCGGCTGAGTCCCATAAAAAACATTAAACAAAAAGTGAAGGGAGCAGGATAGGAATACCCTAACCCCTAGGCATCTGGAGTGGATCCCAGAGGGACCTCCCAGGGCAAAAATACTTTCTCTCTGATATTTTGCCAAGAATACATGACAGGGTCACAAACCTCTGGTAGAATTAAAAAAATGCAGTCTCTTGTGATTGTCTTTATTATAGCCCCCGATTGGGCAGTGTCCCGGGAGCATACTATAAAAATAGGAGGGGGCAAATCTGTTTAAAACAATGAAGAGAAGTACCCACGGCCTTCACCTGCAGACCCGGGGACTGCCACCTCCCTGGGGCACTTGAAAATATAAATGCCCTGAGGAGCACCACCTTCCCAGGACAAATTAAGCTAAAAGAATGCATGGGGCCGAGTGTCCCGCCAGAGCCCGGGGACCACCACCTGCCTGGGGAAATGTATTGAAAATAAGGGGGTCATTTGGCTCCCCGCAGCCCTAGGGACCGCCACCTCCCCGGGGTCAATACAATCGTGGAGCCATGGATGGCCCTGGGGACCGCCACCCCCTAGGGACGGCTCCTTCTACCTCCCAAGGTGCCTAAGCTTGGGAGGTATCTATTTGCTTTGGCTCTCCCACCAGGTCAAAGCAAACAGAACCTACCTTCTGCAAGTGGGAGCTGTACCTATCGGCCAGGAGTTTGAGCGGTTTCAGATGTGCCTGCCAGCGCTGCATTGCTGGGGAGGACCACCAGCACATGTACAAAAAGCGCTGGCAGTCTCACGGTCAGTGTAACCACCACCGTAGCACTGTACTTATCAACCAGGAGAGTGAGCCATTTCAGATCTTCCTGCCACTGCTGCATCACCGGGAGGACTCAGTCTCCCTGAAGCCCTTGACCACCAGCATGCGCACAAAAAGCAGCTGCAGTCTTGTGGCAGGCTTGCGTCAGAGTCCCGAGGAGGCTGGGCTGGGCCCTCCCCTTCTAACGTGGGCTCCCTGAGCTCTTATTTTGATTCAGAATAACACAGTTGTTATTATGGAGAAACACAAGTCCAAATCATGTGACCAAGGGACAGAGGCTGATAAGACTTTCGACTCCTTTCTTTTGAGAGCTGTAGACGTGTTATAGAAGGAGATTAAGAGGGCAGAAAGGAGGATGTCCAGAGGAGAGGTGAGCTTAACGAACACACAATTACCCCCGGTAATGGATGACATGTCGAGCAGTGTAGATGTTAACCCCTCGGCTCTAATTGCTGACCCGTTATTGGATTTCTAACCTTTACCAAGCGGCACTGGTAATCATGAGTCACCTGACAATCCTCCGTTGGAAAAAAAGAGGGATGGTAGGCTCCATAGACTCCCTAAATCGAACACTGATGTTGGGAAGGATCCCTCTTTAATGATCTCACCTGAGACTGAGACTTTGAGAAAAACCATAGCTCTAGAGCAATCTCCCGCCTTTTGCATCTGTTAATGGACAATCTGAACCAAATTAAAGCTAGCTTAGCTCTGCTTAAAACGCAGCGGTAGTATACTTGTAAGGCCTCCTAGGACACCAGCGGTTTTGTTGGCTGACAAACTCAAAGATCCGTCCATTGCCATCCCACAACCTGCATTCAGAAATTAGTGTTTATTGGCTCCACCTCATATTCAGGGTGATTAGGAGTAATTCGGGGGCGGGGCTTTGCAGTACCCACATACAACTGGGGCACAGATGTCTGCTCCAAATAATACTACTAACTCATTACCACAAGGTACAGACTATATGCGTACTGGTCACAGGAATGTCATTACAATTAACCAGGCTACCCACCCCACTAACCCTGAACCTCAGACTCGACTGGCTACACACACACACCTCGACTAAGACAGGATATACTTGGGGAGGGGCAAAGGTTGCTCACTACAGAATAGGTCTAATTTAAACCTCCCCCCGGCTGCTTGTCCATATGTGATCATTATAGCAATTACCCCACAATTGCAACATGTGCAGTCAGAATCCACACACCAATTGATGAATAAGTTGTTACATTGGATGTCAAAGTATGTTGATACTTAAGAATGCGCCTACCTTGCGAGCCATATTATTATCGCTAGAAGAGTCCATTGGGTGGGCACCTCTTCTAAACCAAACGGGGAGGATTGTATCATAATCAACTTTAATAACCCACACCTTTTGAAACACCTCCTGGACATTCTCTCTAATTGCCCTATGGAAACAACACAGATCAATGCCCTACCTTTGGGGTTCTTTTATAGACCGTAGGGCCCTAAGTCCTTTCATATAGGGCTCGATAATAATCCTGCGCCCCCTCGCTTAGCCGCCCCTGAGAGATTAAATCACATAGCAGCCATACCATTGGTCAATAAATTTGCTGCCCTGGAAGGGCTTGATGCTTGCGATTGACAGGTGATTTGCAAGGAGAGCCAGCATACACAGCATAGTGAGGCCCAGCAGGTGGCAGACTCTATACCAGTTACCTTTCCACTAAATCGGAATAGTGATTTGAATATATCAATAAGTTGGACTATTGTTGGCCTTCGATCTAAGCGGGATCATTCAACGATACGACCTAGTATGTCTGCAGACCCGGGGACTGCCACCTCCCTGGGGCAAGTTGAGGTTGTTCACATCAACGGTTTTCAAACAGTTCAAACTCCAGTAACCCCCTCAAGCTCAGGGCGAGTAAGAGAAGGATTATTGACTTTAATCAGAAACCCACTATGTGTAAAAATCTTCAGGACTGATGAGGAGTCCTCTTATTATCATCTTTTAGTTTGTGGTGGGCCTCGAGTAGAGGACATGTTGCTAATTAATTTTTATAATAATAACATAGAGGGCAACATGTCTCAGGTAATTGAGTCATTAGAGTGTGCAATTGATAGGGCAATAAAGACCCAGCATAAACCTTTGAATGTAGTCTGGCTGGGCGATTCAATGCCCATAGTTGTAGTAGGTTAGCAAAGAAGGTGTGGTACCGTTGCATTTTTCACACACCCCATACGGTAATGAATTGAATACACTTTTGATCACAAAAAATTTGGTAATGCTTAACTCAATTGATGAATCTATGGGCACCTTGGTAAAAACTTTTAGAGATATAATTTCCGGTCCTACGATAGATTACAGGTTGGTTGGGCTGCCCGTAAAAATATTTTTTAATCCGATAGATACCCCCATCACAGATTTTAGAGACCACGCTGCGATTACTTTCCACATTTGTTGGAAAGGTTGTTTTAAATCATCTGATAGGAAAATCCCAGAGCCAACTATAGCAAGAAGGAATGGTATAGTCCTTAAATGGGCTAAGATAAATAAAATTGTACTAATACCTAAAAGAGTTGGGCACTCTCAGGAGGAAATACGAACCTGCCTAGACTTCTATCGTGAACCATCGGATATAGTGCATGCATTTGTTTCATTGCTGAATGCAGTGGAAAGCAACTTACGGACCGCTAAGAGGATGCATCAAACCCCGGCTCCTCGCTGGTTTGATGCTGTTTACACCAAGGCAATAGGTAAATTATGTTTGAAATTAAAGGAAAAGCCAAGAGATAAGGCATTGACTACTTATCTCCGCTCCAAATAAAAGGAAAAAAGGAGGTGTAGACTTAAAGCTTTGAAGGAGGATGCTTGGGATAAATTACTACACGCGACATTCTCAAAAAACCCAAAGAGTTCTGGGCCATAATTAACACCCCATTCCTGAACCAAGATACGGGGCCAACTCTAGACACTCACATAGAAGAGGATGCTTGGGCAGTTCATTACTCAAATATATTTGGGTTTGTTTCAGAAAGGGAAAATGTAACTGCTGAAACTCTGACTAATGACACATACACCCCTATTATCTTCTCTATGGCAGAGGTAAAAAGTGGTTTGTTGCAATGTAGTAGCACTAAAGCCCCTGTCCCAGATGGGGCCACGATCAACTTCTTTTTTAAAAACCCGGACCTCTGTATCGCTTTTATAACAAATGTTTTTAATGCACTCACAGTAGTGGATCCCTCTGTCTTATGGAAAAAGACAATTATTGCACCTATACATGAGAAAGGGGACAAATCACTGCTCAAAACTATAGGCCAATCTCACTTTTGGATGATAAAGTCAAATTAATGGGCCGTCTGTTATTACACAGACTAGAGGATTGGGCTACTGATATAAATATACTAATACCGGTACAAATGGTTTAAAAAAAAAGGGATGCAGACCTTGGATCAGTGTTTTTTAATCTAAATTTAACTGCAGCTAAGTATACCCAAGCCAAGGAACTAAATATCTGTATGGCTTTTATGGAACTCTCTGCAGCTTGCGACTGTATCCCACACTGTAAGCTATGGAGTATTGTGAAGGACATGGGTGTGGATGAAAATATAATATTTTTAAACACCACTTATATTCCCAATCCTCTGCATGTGTCAGATATGGCAGCCAGGGGGAATGTACCAGGTCATTCCCTATTCTTAGGAGTGTCGGACAGGGGTGTATCCTGGCCTCCTTTTTGTTTTCGTTTTATACTAACTTGTAGAATCAGCAGCGGATCAATCTGTAACTGATGTCCCCTTGGTACATATTGCTATATGCAGATGACACCATATTGATAGCTAGGACTGGCTTGGTGTTGCAAATGCTCATTGATAATTATGTGTCCTATATGGCTTTGTTGGACCTCCAGGTTAAAAAACCTAAAACCCACATTCTAATCACGGGGAAATGACCAAGTAGATCACCCTCCTTTTTTATTGCTTCTAGTAGGGTTGAAATCACAATTTTTTTTTTATATCTGGGTGTTCTGTTTAATGGCTCTGGAACATGAAAAAAAAACAAAGCACACAAAGAGGGTTGAAGCAAGAGCCTGCACCTGTCACTACAAGTGACTGGCTAGTTTAACGATGGTGCTAGAAAACCAGGAAGTGTACCCCTCTACATTTCATATTGGGCGACTCCACTTATTCTGCAAACATAAGCTGAGATGATTGCTCCTGGCCACCCTGCCTTTTTAAGTTGATGTTTACGTTATCATCATCGATGTAAGATTATTATTGTGACATTACAACTTTCTGCTATTGGATCTTGGACATAAAATTTGTACACAACTTAGAGCCCTGAAGAAGTCTCTCTCGAAACGAAACGCGTTGGCTAAACGGCTCAATGAAATGTGTGAATATTGGATTTTAATGACTGCACATATTTACCAATAAAGAAAATATTTTTGATTACAAAGACAAATCAGGACCTGACAATTTCTTCAAATCATCATGGACACCTGATATTATTTGAACTTTAAATAATACTTTAAATTGATGTGTGCTGATTCCATTTTTTCTGGGCTCTGGAGCGTGGTCAAACATGATAATGAATAGATGTAATAAACTAGAAAAGAGCATCATGGCCATATTTTTCTTCATGAAAAAAGTAGGTACTAAGCCACTGGAACCAATCAAAAATATATATTCTGCAAAAGCTATTGCATCAGCTACATATGGGGCAGGGATTTGGGGAATATGTAGGCTGATGAACTACAATGGTTAGAAGATGATTTTTAAAAGAAAGTATTATCCCTTCTCAAAAGCTGTTAAAATTTTAACATGTATAAAGAATTGAACGCTGCAAATATTTCAGATTTCAGATCTTCCGCCCCGGTTTTACTATTTCATTCAATTTGGTGGAGGGGCGAGGTCGGATTAACTCAAAATATCATTAGGGATTATTTAACACTTTAGCAGGCCCATAAGGCACCATGGCTTCAGTATGCTAAAGAAACACTGTCAATATTGGGCTTTGAATTCCTTTAAAATGATCCACTCGATTGCCAGTCAATTTCTAAAGCTGAAATTAAATCACGCTACAGTTTGCACAGGGAAAACAAAAGATATGCACAAAATGGTATCAAAACCAAGGTAGCAATATACTTGGGACTTCCTGTTATTCCTGATGAAGCACATTCATATCTGGCTTTTGTGACATCCATCCAGCATCAATATGTACTGGTGCGATTCAGGCTAAATCTTATCCCGTGCATGCTGGTTTTTCCGGCGAGTGTGTATTATTCAATTAATGAGCTGCCAGTTTGTCCATGCAATGGTACATCCCTTTAATCAAATTTGCACTTTATATTTTTTTGTAAATTTTATATGTACGAACATAAAAAGTATATCCTTCCCCTATTGCGGAAATATAACTTCGAACTATGCCACCCAGTTCTGACTTTTCTACAAATCCCTCCTGAAACTCATGTATGCTTTTCTCTTGCATCCTACTTATGTATGGCTTTAACAAGAAGGAGATTGACTGCCTAGTAATTTTATTTTAATTGTACTTGCCATTTTTGCACATTATATTATGAATTGGATGAATCTAGTATGTATTAACAGAACTTTCAGCAGCCCTCTGTCTGTCAGAGCAATTCTGGCATCCTGCAGGAGGCGGGCAGTGGGCTGGGACCGTGGGCCCTTGAGGGTCCTCCGGCAGTCCCGTTGCACACCTGGTGCCCTATGCCTCCCTCCCGTATCCAGTGAAGGGTGGGGCCTGGAGGATGGGGTTCCCAGGCTGACATTAGACAGGACAGGGGGCCGCATGGCTCCCCCCCACTTTACTAACTTTATTTAGCCCCGTGGAGTTGGGACTACAGGTCCCCCTCACAATTTTTTTAAATAAAAGCCCCGGGGAGGTGGTGGGACAAGGGCCCTGGCGGTTCTGTGTTGCACCTCCACATTCATATAAACAGGGGCTTCCTGGCACACTACTGTTTGGGAAATGAAGTCCCTTGGCTGCTGAGGGTCTTTGGGGACAAGAACCCCTATTGTTGCCTCAAGTAAGTTCCCCACAAGCGGACTGCTGACATGTCGTCAGAGGTCCTGTCCCCTGTCTCAACCACTCTGCAAAGGGGCCTTGTGGTGCACTCGTGATTTGTGAATGAAGTCCCCCTGGCTGTTGAGGGTCGTTGGTGCCAAGAACTTCTATTGCTGTGACAAGTAAGTCCCCCACAGCTGAATTGGTCAGGCATCATCGGAGGCCCTGCCACCTTTCTCAACCACTCTGCACTACTGGTTGGGGAGGAAGTCCCCTTGGTTGCTGAGGGTCGTTAGGGGCCAAGAACCACTATTGTTTTGACTAGTAAGTCTCCCACAGCGGTATTCCTCAGACCGCATTGGAGGCCGGCCCCCTTTCTCAACCACTCTGCAAAGGGACCTCCAGGTGCACTTTTGGTTGTGGGATGAAATCCCCATGGCTGCTGAGGGTCATTGGGGGCCAATAACCCCTATTGGGAATGTCTATGCAACGCCCGTGGAATGCTTTACTAGGGCAGAGTAAAGCAACACAGCAATTTGCGCTGCATTGTTGTACCCGAGATTTCTGGAGCCACACAGGGCCATGCAAAGTGCCCCTGAGTGGCTTCATAAATTTCATTTAAGGTTTTTGTTGCACATGTACCACTTTACGTGGTGAAAACGCAACGTACAGCAGCTCATAAATATGCCCATTTATACTTTGTAAAGGACCTGCAAAATGTTTGGAGCTAATTAATTATGCTTTATTATACTCTAATCCTGAAAAGTGTCTATCAATCACAAACTATATAGATTCAAAACAGTTTGGTGAACAGTCTGAAGATGACGCCTCCGCAGATATCTTATACTCAGAAAGTACAATGGATAATACAGTTAATTTGGATATTTTGCTTTTCTATGAAAGCATTGGAGGAGTTCCAGATAAAGTGTACATTTGTTGCAGACACACACATTCTGCAAAACAAATAAAATATATTGATTTACTGAAGAAAACGCAAAAAGAAGCTAGAGTAGCTTGGAGAAAGCTTTGCTATGTATCTGATTGTAGCAAATAAATATAATGTTTGTTCTGATCAAATTGTATGTTAATATTGCCTTGGGAAACTTGACCATAACTTTATGCTTTCAAGTGCTCTTTGGAATAAATTGGAATTGTACTCTATATTTTCAGAATTACAAAATTTGAAATGATAAGAAAGTATCTTAATTCAAACTTTACATCCTTTTCCGATCATTATTAGAATGCTATTGAAATCTGGAAAATTTCAAGCACAAAAATTGGTTTGTGTGCTAAAAGGAAAGGTTGTTTTTCAACCATTAGATTTTTTTTTTTAAATATTGACTTTTAGGTAAACAACGTGAATTAGAAAAACCTTTACTTGAATTAATTAATGGAGTGCCAAAAAAAGATAAAATGTTTGGAAAGAATTAATAAGCATTTCAAAAATAAAAATGCTATTTCATACCTGCTAGAACATGACAAACACTACCAGAATTTCAAACTAAATGACTTCATAGCCACTTATATCCTAATATTTCCAGATGAAAGTAATCTAGGGCTTTATTTAAAAAAACAACAGTATAACATGAAACAAGTGGGTGGGACTCCTCCGGAAGCAGCGTACCAAACCTGCAAGTCGAAAAAGAAACATAAGTATGTGTGCCATGTCCAAGAGAAAAAGAAAGGTAGTCAGAATGAAAGGAAGAAAGCGAGAATGGGACAGAGAGCGAGTGGGTGGAAGGGAACAGGGGAAGGAGAGTAAAAAAAAATAGAGGGAGGAGACAACAGAGCGTCGGCCTAATGCACCCAGATTTCACTGTTCACCTCCCGTCCCCGTGTGTCTGGGACGCTGGGTCAGCCAGAAAGAGTGCGGTCCAGCAAGTCCTTAAAATGAAACAGAGATATAAATGAGGCCACAGATTACATTATTATCTACGGCAACATTGCTTGCCTGCACCTGTGTAACCAGGCTGCTGCACCCCAGCCCCTTACCCTACACTGTGCTCAATTGCAGCTCCTGCGCACCGATGCTTCACTTCTCATCTGCCACCTCCGGTGTGTCCAACGACGTGCCGGTGGGAGCTCCGACTGCGGGTGCCTCTCTCAGGGTGACACAGCAGGTCTCCGGTCGGGAACGGTGTCTTGATACCACGATGGAAGGCGTCAGAATGCCCAGTGCATGATCACGGGCTGAGCACCCACTCCGCCCATTTTGGTGCAACCAATTCAGTGTATGAAAACGGAGCAACAATATAATGCTGAAAACGTCTTGAGGTAAATGAAGGTTTATTTCAAGCTTAATAGAGAACACCAGTTGAGTGCATCTTTCCTTCTTGAAGTACGATCTACCAACTGTCAGTGGTAATCATGGTTAAAAGTTGGAGTGCACGAGTATACAGAAGGTTAAATAATAATATGTTATGCCAACGTTCACAAAGGAACAGAGCGCATGCTAGAAGCATAATGAGCCATATGTAGTTAATTTTTGTTTTGCGATTCTCAAATTGCGATTTTTTAGGAATCGCAATTAGAGAATCGCAAAATCAAATGTAGGTAGGATTAGCAAATTTTTTTGCGAATCCCAATTATTACTTATTTGCGAATCGCAAATTGAGATTCGCAAATAAGGAATACCTACTCATTCATTCCTATTGGCTAGAAGGCCCATAAGAATGAATTGGAAGACATTCTCACCATTCTCAATTTGCGATTCTCAATTAATTAACATGTGTGCACATGTGGCCCACACACATGCCCTAAGGGCATGTATGTGACCCACATGGCACTTTGAAAAATGCCACAAAGTGCATTTTTCAAAGAAATCGCAATTTACCACCAACCTGAAGTTGGTGGTATTTTGCGATTCCTTAAGCCACAATTCGCACAACTTGGGTGCTTCCTACATTGCATTTAAGGAATCGCAATTCGAAATTCCTTAAATGCAATCGCAAAATAAGGAATCACAAATTTTGCAATTCCTTATTCTGCGAATTTCAGCATTTGCGATCGCAATGGGGCTACCTACATATGGCCCTATGTGGGTGTGTAATGCAGTGGCAGAAGCCTGTGTGCATGTACACTTAGTAATCAGCTCACTACAGTGCCCCAAAAGCCAACGCCACGTGCCTGTGGGGCTTCGCTGCCCACTGGCTCAGGCCTATAGTGCAGTCCAGCAGGTCCTTAAAATGAGACAGAGATGTGACTGAATGAGGTCAGAGATCACATCATAAGGCACAGCAACATCGCTTGTTCGCACCTGCGCACCCAGGCTGACGCACCCCACCCCTCCCGCCACACTGCACTCAATTGCAGCCCCTGTGCACCCAGGCCGTACTGCTCATCTGCTGTAATTGTTGTGTTTCCAAACACTACAGCCAGTAGGGTTCACAATTCAGATGGAGTTTTGATTACCAGGATGGTGTACACCTCATGGATTCAATTTTTTTATTGCGTATTGTAATTTGCAAAGTAGATGCGGTCACATCACCTGAGGCAGTGTGGAAGAACTGGGACATGTGGCGTCGTCGTTATCCTATTTATATGTACGCAATGTGGGCTGGGTTTTCGTACACCAGGCCAGCGTATGGGTGTGAATAATTATTCCGCGGACCTGGGCATTGTTCAGTTCCTGCCTGGCCAGGAAGTGTACTCATGTGTGTGTCCCTGTTGCAGTTTTGACGTCGCACAATCCACAATTTACATTAATGTAGCATGTACCGGGAAGGCAGCAACTATCGCTAATGAGATGCTGTCCGAAAACATTGAATAGCCAACATCACATGTCGTTGTCAAGCTTGTGGATATGCGCAGACAGGCATGTCAATGGTGTGCGGTATTATTGAAAGTGTTGCTATCGCGAAGCGCACACATGTGAATGTATTCGGATGGAGGGAGGATCAGCAGTGAGGCTTCGTCATACACAGTGATAACACTCATTACAGTCAAGCAATGCATGCCAAACGTGAATCTAAAAGACTCACATATGACACACTACTATACTGGTAAAGCCTGACAACAGAGCATACTGCAACACAAATCTACACATTACTCTTTACTGTTTGTCACATGTGATCTAGGATGTGCACTCTGCCCGTAACTGATGATACCCCTTCGAGCCACCAATACCCAGGCCGAAAGGCAGCACAACAATGCGCACACACACACACACCAGGGGCATCGTATAACACACATTTGTTTTTTGATTTAACGTTTCAGATGCATGGCCATCACACGTGGAAGGCTACTGTACAGACCATGAATATTGATCAAGATGATCGTTGCATGTTGCGTGTAGTATAAGATATGTGCACACAGCAAAAAACTTTTCAAAAAAGCTCTATAAGCAGAAGAGGTGTCTCTTATCAAACGCTGTAGAGAGAATGACTAAAATGGGTTTGGTCTTCCAACTGTTACAATGGGAAATGTTATGAACCAATCAAATGCTTTTTTTAAGGTCACATGGCAATCACACACCGAACACGCAAGGAGGCCGCACCCGACGCGATTTTGAGAAAATATATTTACCATAATATAAGTTTATTACAGTTAGAAATATATAAATGTTTAAAATATTTTAGATTATCGCTTGCTCTCATATACGCTTTAAACTTATTTAGATATGATTATGAGACAAAAAAAAGTGTGACACCATACGTCTATGACGTAACACAGAGCCTGGCAGCATGCACTCGTCACATACGCACCGCGCAGCAGGCGTGACCCCATACGTACATGACGTAACGCGCGACTTGGTACTGCGTACCCGTCGCATACCAAATTAGCAGCTGGCTGGATCTCATTCGTACATGACGTAACACGCGACTTGGTACTGTGCACCCGTCGCATACCAAATTAGCAGCTGACGCGATCTCATACGTATATGATGTTACGTGGGACGCGGTGCCATGAACCCATCTAATACGAAATGCACATCATTTACGAGTTTAGCAATATGGCGGATAAGATTCGCGTTTTGCTTGACCTGTGGTTGTTGGTAATAGGACTCTGGGCACTTTTCCACTGCTGATCAGCGCTAAATTGCATATGATCTCTGTGTAAATTGTTATTGTGATTGGTTATCCATGATTGGCATATGTGTCTTACCAGTAGGTCCCTAGTAAAGTGCACTGAGTATGCCAAGGCTGGTAACTCAAATGCTACTAGTGGGCTTGCAGCACTGATTGTGCCACCCACATAAGAAGCCCTGAAAAGATGACTCAGGCCTGCCACCGCAGTGCCTGTGCGCAGTTTGTTAACTGCCATTTTTACCTGACCAGTGTACCCACTTTCCAGGCCTTACCCTTCTCTTTTCTTACAAATAGGACACCCCTATGGTAGGCCTAGGGTACACCCTCGTCAGGGTGCAGTATATGTCAAAGGTAGGACATCTGCTGGTGTGTGTAACATGTCCTGATAGTGAGATACTGCCAAATTGGTTTTTCACTATTGAAAGGCTATCTTGCCCATAGGACAGAATGAAAAATGCTGTGTAACAGTTTTACAAGTTTATCTTCTAATAGGAGTTATATGAGAAATTAGAGTCTGGTGTCCCTGAATTCAGAATTTAATAACACATCTTTTAGGAAGGATGGTTTTTAATTCTGTGTTTGAAAATAGCACTTTTAGAAAGTGGCTATTTTCTTGTTTAACCTTTCTGTGTGCCTCTGCCTGTTTGTGGATTGACTGTCAGGCTTGAGAGTGACAGGGGCTGGGGGGCTCCAGGAGTCTGGGTGAGTCAGCACTAGGCTGGATAGGCCGATATGCATTTGGAGTGGTGGGAAGAGTAGCACCTGGGCCTTAATAGGACTATGCCTGCCTTCCACAATGATGTCTCCACCCTCTGTGGTGCGTCTGATGGCCATGGCCCACACTAACAAAGGAAGAAGTTGTGCACTGGCAGAGTGCACACAGAACTGGTTTGGACTGGGTCCAGGACCCCTTACACCTGGAGAACAAATACTTTTGGGATATAAATATGAGAGCTGAAACCCCTGAACTTTAGATCATCCTGGAATTCAAGAGGAAACTGTGCTGAGGAGAAGAGCTGGAGAAACTGAAGAGGACTACTGCCCTTGCTGTGTATTCTGGGGCTAACCTGCAGTTGCTATTCTGACAAGGAAAGGAGAAGGACTTTGCTGTGTGCTGTGTCCCCTGCTTGAAAAAGAGAGAGCTGGCCTCCTGTGTTTAAGTCCCAGGAACAAAAGAACTTCACCTCCAGCTTCCCCTGAACTCTTCTTTGTGAGTTCTGACCTGCCTAGAATGCTTGATCCAGTTGTGGGGCCTCTGGAGGTTGTTGCTGCTGTTTGGGATATGGAAGAAGAAGAAGCATGAAAAGAACTGCAAAACCTGTTGCATCGCTCTTCTTGCGGCACATTTCACCAGCACATCTCGGCAGCACAAAAAGATTTCCATCGCATCGCCATGTTGCTGCGAAGATCGTCGCAGTGCCTGTCGCCACTGCAAGAACCGACGCATCGAGTGATCGCGGCTGAAGAGGACTGACGCCACACAACACCGCTGCATCAATCGTTGTTGCATCCTGAAGACCAACGCAACGTACCTGTGCGAGACGCTTTTCCCAACACATCACCTGTGAACTGGAACCGGCATGAAGACTCGTTACCCCTACAGACCGAACTCAATGCAACCCGTCCGCTGACTGCAGCAGGGCTGTCGCATAACCTCCTCAGGGTCTCAGGAGTGTCGCATCTCTTTGTTTTTTGACGCTGCAGCTGTTTGGCTTGGGAACTTTTGTCGCATCTCCAGGTACTTTGGTGCTAAGCCACGCATCCATAGATTTCTATGGTACAACTTCTCGAAAACTTTTTAAAGTCATATTTTTAAACTGTGTATGTTGGATTTTTGTCGTTTGGTCTTGTGTAGTTTAGATAAAGATACTTTCTTTTTCTAAACTGGTGTGGTGTCCATTTGTGGTGTGTTTACTGTGTTACTGTGAGTGCTGGTACAAATAATTTTCACATTGCCTTTGGGATAAGCATGTCTGCTCCTGCCATGCTACCAAGGGTGTGAGCAGGGGCTATCTAAAGTGTGTATGCCCCTTACCCTGACTAGAAGCAAGGGTCCCTATTTGGTCAAAGGTACCTACCTCTGCCAACTAGAGACCCCCGGTTCTAACTGTTACTTTCAATTAGTTTTTCATTTCAGGACATCATTTTACCTGCTTTTTGAAGTAGTTTTGTGAGTAATTTAAACTGTTTTTGTAATATATTGTAATGCTTCTGAAAAGTATAATCAATAAATTAACTTTCGTTTTCTTTTAGGTTGCTTCATTGTTGGCTTCAAACTCTTTTGATGTATAATCCAGACTTTAAAAAATAAACTGTAATTTATTAAAGGTCCAACACCCAGAGTATGTGGACAACCATCAGCCACAGCTACTGATGTTACCTCCACCAAAGACCAGCAACAATCCTTTAGTTAGGATTCCACTACCGCAAATCCGTATGATGAGGAGCAGGCTAATCCATCTGGTCTGCCTGGGCAGATAGCTCCAGTGTGTCTCACTCGGCCCACAGATACACCACCCACCCCAGCTGTCATCATATCTCAGCTCCTGGATACCACCACTTCTTATGTCCAAAGGGCCATCACATCAATCATGTGCCCGAAGTCCTGGGTGCTGTTGATACAACAGAACCACCAGCTCCAGGTCATCCAAGACCGAGGTGGATGGGACCCACTGGGTCAAGGGCACCGGTTAAATGGGTAGGGTTTGTGGGATGGAATCTGTGGGCCAGCAAAGGGAGGCCACTCAGGTCACCATCGACCAAGTGTTAGGATCCTTCTATCAATCCAAAGATATGATGGCCCAGGTCCTTGCAGAGCTCTGGGAAATGATGCAGTTTCAGAGGGAGCACAATGTTCAGATGGCAAATTTCAACTTTACTGAGGTGCTGCAGATTGTTTGACTCATATGTGAAGGGCTTTTCCAGCAGCATCTTCCCCTTTGTGTGGTCCAACTATATGTGCTTCAGCCACAGAAAGGAAGGCCCTGCCAGAAGAGGAAACACCTGCACCCACCTCCGTCCCTGCAACTGTGGATTTACTAGTTCCCCTCAGGAGGGCACATTCAACCGGCCCAGCAGAAGAGGATGGGAAGACCTCCACCAGCAAGAGAACGCAGTACCTAATTTCCTCCAGTGTGTGATTGGCATTCACTCTGTGGACTATTTTCTGGACACATTTACCTTTCTGATGTCAGTTGTATTTTGCACATTGGATTTTGAACACATTTGTCTCTTCAATAATAGTTTCATTCCCCATGATTGATTTTTTAAATCTTTTTATTTTCTATTTTGCTTTGTTGCATTAAATCAAAAATTACAAATTCAAAGATTGGTCTCTTCTCAATTTGATCAACCCATGTTCTCTTTGTACTTTGTTACAGCAACATATAACTGCAAATGTAAGAACTTTGAAATGTCCAAATGAAGACGATGTGTTGAAGGAAACTAAAATAGATAAAAATAACTTTACAAAATCGGCACACTACCAATTACTTATTTTGAGGACACATTTTCTTAAAACTATCAAAGATAAACAAAATATAAATAAACTGAGTAGTCAATGTGTTAAAACATAGATCAACAAACATCTTTGCCCTGGAATTACCTTAACTTGTCCTTTCTAAAAAATGTCTAGTACAGACGTTTACATTCATTAGAGTAAAATTTGGTTTAAATTTAATGTAATAATATGTCAATATATACTTACTCTCATGTGAAGAAGTTTTCAATAACATCTTGAAGTAGGTATATTCCTTCCCCTCTATCATCTTCATTTGGCATTTCAACATCCACACCCAGTGGTGCATCATAGTCTTCTTTCTCTGCAATGTATGGTGTGCTCCGTCGCAGGACTATGTTATGCAACATGCAGCATGCCATGGTGATTTTACACACCTTATTGAGTGAGTATCGGAGGGATCCAACAGTCTTCTCCAGACATCCAAATCTGACCCTTAGGAGCTCAAAAGACCGCTCTACTGGCCTCCGTGTTCTTCAATGGGCCTCATTGAAGCAGACTTTGACTAGTGTTGCTGGATTTCTCAGCAGGATAAGCTGAGTCTCCTATATAAAAAAAAACTTTCACCAACAAATGTCAATCTACTTTTGATCATTAAACTTGAAATTAACAAAAAAATATATTAACAGATTGTACTTACCAACAAACCAGGCCCTCTCAGGTCCAAGTTGTGACGTTTGCAGGGGTATTGTGCTGTTCATTAGTACAAAGGAATCATGTGCTGATCCTGAAAAATGTGCACACATGCTTGTGATGTGCAAATCTGGTAAGCTCACAACTTGCACATTGATTGGATGGAAGGTTTTTGATTTCTGTTGACTGGTTCTCTGTCATGTGAAGGCATCAGGGCAATATGTGTACCATCAATTGCTCCAACGACCTATAGTAGGCGACCGAAAGCATAACAATCTCCCTTCACATTGGCAAAATCCCCATTTGGTGGAAACTGTATGAAACTGTTAATGTGTCTCGTCATTGAAGAATAAACTTCTTGTTGCACACGGCTGAAAGTTGGCTGTGTTATTCCACCAGATACTGCAACAGTGTATTAGAATGATCCTGTGGCCACAAAAGTGAGTACTGTCATTATTTTCACTATTGTTGTTATTGATGTGAGATTCCAATTGTGAGGCAGAAGATCTGGCTCCAACTGATGACATAAATCAATAATAGCTTGCCTATTTATTCAGAATCTTTTATTATATCCCATTATTCCATGATTGCAAGGTCTGAAAAGGACTTCATAACATGAGACTGTCGTTTTCTCAATGTCCCTAGGTTCATATGTCTTCATTTACAATTTTAAAAAATTGTTATACATTTTGCAAACTTTTTTTGAAATAATACACAAATTTCATTTATTTTTCAAACATTTGTTCTTTTCACATAATTTCATTTGTGAATATTTTTTAAAATTTCAATTTTTAATAAAGAAATATTTAAATAATACATTTTAAATGTATTATTTACACATTCTTTAAAAAAAAAGTATTTCTAAAATTCCGCCAATGGACGTATAAACAAAATTACGCAGCGATCACATTTAACCACAGTAACACACTACATAAGACATCTTTGGCAAAAATGTGCAGGATTGATTTTTCAAAATTGTGTTACATCAAAAAAAAAAAGGAGTCACAGTTTGATTTTGTTTTTTGTGTCCATGCAGGCCAACTCCCATCACAGAAAGGATATTTGGAAGGATATCATCAAGAAGGTGCAGGCGCTGGGGGTCTACAAACTGTGCAGCTTCCACTGCCACAAGAGAAGGGACCAAGAAGTCACCAGAAGTCCAGCTCGGCCAGTCTTCTCAACATTTATAGGGCACTATTACGAGTACAGAGTACTCATGGTGGAGGTCTGATAAATGCCACACCGCGGTACTGTGCACCACATTAGGAGTGCGCCTGTCAGACCATCACAGGACAGCTGCCTCCTTCGGGATCCAGGATCCCACGATGTGGTGGTGGTGGTCAGGCAGGTATACAACCTTTACAACAAAACTTTTACAACGAACTACCATTACAATGCAACTTTTACAACGCAAACTATTACAACGCATTGCTCTGGGGGGCGCTCTAGGATAGGGAATAGTTTAATTTACTTTCCAATAATCTTCCCTAGTGTCCACGGGGACTGGAGTTGGAATAGTAAATTAAACTGTTCACTATCCAACACCCAAAAGCGCTATGCGTTGTAATGGTATGCGATGTAAAAACTGCGTTGTAAAGGTATGCGTGGTAAAAGTATGCGTTGTAACGTCATACATCCGGTCAGGCATAGTAATATGCTGGTGGTGCCACTGCGGCACCACCAAGCATATTATGGGTTGCCAAACCACCACTCTTTCCACGGTGGAGAGGCTGCCATGAAAAGGGTGGCAGTGAGGCAGCAAAGAAGGCCCTGATGGGGCCCCCTGCCGCTCCTCGGCCTGGAGATGCATGTGGAAGGCACATGTAGTGGCCCCCTGGATTTGCACCCCCATGTCCTGAAACGTGCAGAAAGGTGCTGTTGGCACTCTAACATGAAAAGGCTGCATATTAGGCTCTTCTATGAGCCTAACAGACCAGCGCAGGACTGCCCAGCATACCAGGATTGAAATCTGGCATGCGGCAGCACCATGCTTTGACAGTGTGTGATGCACCCTGACCCCTCTAATGGCTTGCATACTTGCAATGGTCTATCCCTGGCTTGATGGGCAGCTGAAAGCAAGACAGGAGCATGAAGGGGTTAAGTATTTTGCATTTCTCATTTTAAATACGTATTTTTTGTTACAGCAACAAAATTTGGCATCAACATGAAGATTGACACATGACCAATGCACTAGATGAGTTCCTAAAGGTCTACGTTTTGCAAAAGGTGTATCATGATGCATTTTCTAAAAAGAAGTTGTTAAAAATAATACAATATACTTTTGAGCACATACAAAGGACTGTGTTGAGCAGGCACATGCAGTGGATATTCCAAAGTTCACATTTGTGAGTTAGTACTTACACAAACAAAATTAAACACGTGAGCCAAAAAATGACTAAAAATATGAGATTTCATTGATTTAAAACATATTAAAATTATGTTTTTAATGGAAAAAACTATTTAATTTATGTTGAAAATGACAATTTTGCATGATGTCTTCCTTATTCACAAATTTGCATGTAAGCCAGTCTGTTTTTTATTTCTGTTCTTTGTTGATTTTCCTATGATTAGAACACTGCATCATGGCTCCAGCATAGCAATACTTACACAACGTTAAGACAGCAGTACATGACATATTGGCATTGTCTCCAACTCCCTCCCCACATCCATGACATCACTGATACATGCATTTATCCAACTCAGAAGCATTTGGTGTGGTCTCCAGTCTCAGAATCAGTGGTCTGTGTGACACCCTGTCATTGCCAGCAGCATCAATAACATCTGTGAGGGTACTGGCTCTTCTGGAAAAAGAGGCCACATCTCCGGCACCTTTGCCAATATCGTGGCGTAATTTGGTAATTGACTTGCACCCAACCCAAACAAAGGAGTCCGTTGCGTTGTCCGTGTTATAAACAGGTTGCCCAGATATAGCTCTCCCAGGTTCTTGCAGCCTCCATCTTTCTATTTCCGTGTGGACATCACCTCTGCTATATTCACAATGGATTTTGTGCCTAAAGCAGCACATCTCATGTAAATCGCATGACCTAGGACCCAAGAGACAGCTCGCTCCCACACTTGGCCCATATGATGTATCAGGAACGGCCAATATGCATGCACACTAGTGCCACACATACACAGCTCATGGAGTGTAAAGTATCCATAGGTGCCCCACAGGAGTCTCTTCTCTTCATCAAGTCAGTGGACTGCATGTTGGAGGTGAGCTACAAGATAATAGAGTTCCATATTGGGAAGTTCAATCCCTTGCTGCTCCCAAGTCTGCTTCCACATAGTTGGCCTTGTGCTTTTTCTTTTAGTAGCCCCTAGCAAGTCCATGAACAAACTATCTAATTATGCAAAGTATCTCCTGGGGATCTCATAAATGTAGGGTGTGCAAATGCCTTGGCAGCTCCACCATCTTAACAAGTGATGCCCTGCCCATTAGTGACAAAGGAAGATCTCTCCAGAACCAAACGGACACTCTCAGACCCTCTAGTACTCTGCCTATATTTAGGTCCAGGAACTTTTGTTTCGTATAGGAGATCTTGATACCCAAATGACATATCCCCTCTTGCCCCCTGGAAGCCCCACCATTGGAAGTTCCTCAGCGGGCTTCGCAGACAGGCCACCTATCGTTTTAACTGCGATTTGTGGATATTAACAAAGAAACCCAACTCCACCCCAAAGACCTTCAAAAAGCACAGGGGACAGATTCCACCGGGCTACGCATGTATACTAGGGGATCGTTGGCGTACAAGGACATGATATACGTATGTCAGCCAGTCTGTTTATTAAAAAAAGAATTCTATAGGCGTACACTTTTTTTTAAAAAAACAGACAGGAATGTGAACACATTGGTAATAGAGTAACACATACCACAAAACATAAATGTTATCTCCTTTGTTATGTCAAGATGATAAGTCGATAATGATCGAAAATAGAATACTTTAAGAAACTTTTGCAGATACAATGTTCAGTCACAAACGAAAAAGATATTTTGTCCCACCTATTCCACATGCAATATTAAATAATACACTTAGAATTTGATAGATGGAAATTCCGTCACTTATATGTTGGAGTATCTCATCTGCAAAACTTAAAATGAGGCCCAAAAAAGCAACTCATTCAGAAATATTTTATTTGCATCAAAGTTGAAAAACGTTTTATTGTGAATTGCATTTTGATTTTTAATTTTGAAACATATATATGAATCAAGGTGTTTCTAAATTTACTGTAAAGTTGTACCAATTTCTGGAAGCCAGAAAACTTTTTTAAAATTTTCACATTGGTAAAACATACTAAAAATAAATTAAGATATTTTAGTGAAATGCATTTTTTATATCTGTATTAAAGTGGATACAAAATGTATCAAGCCCTATGTATTTTCTTATGCTGTAGAAGTATTTTAAATCTAAAAAAAATATTTTTGGGTTTCTTCAACAGCATAAGTAAAAACATAGAGCTTGATACATTTATAAATAACCTAAGTACTGAATCAAACAAAAAGTAATTTAACATTTAAAAACTACTTGAGTTAGTTTTATCATTGTGAACTGCCCCCCCAAAAAGAGGCTATCAGTTTATACAACTATTGGTACAACAATACAGTAAAAATTTACAGACATTGATTCATTTTTTTAATTTAAAAATTCATCTTCTGTTGCCTTGTACACACAATTAACAAAGGGATATTTGTTTCATAATACATTTTTCCAACATAAGTTCATTATTCAAAAAAACAAATCAGAACCATTCAGAAGTGTAAAACAGTTCTGGAGAGAACTGGAAATAGTTTTGGAAATAGTTAAGAAAAATGGTCATAAATAAGGGGCACATCATGATGCCGGTAGGACCACCGCCGACAGACAGACCATTGTGCCAATTGCCGCATTAAGTTGCAGGCGGTCGGACCTGTCGGGGACAGACTGCCACCTCTACCTGGATCTACTGATCCCGAGGGGGCAGCAGTTGGAATCGTGATCGTGAAAGGAGGCAATGCCTGCTCAGGCAGTGCTGTGAGGATCACAATGCCCATTTCCCACAGACTTTGCATGGCGATCCCACCGCCATTAAAAGGCTGTTGTAAAGGGACTTAGGGGGCCCCAAGCAAACATCCATGTACAACAAGGTGCCTGGCACAAGGTGCTGCCGCCCTTTTCCAGGCAACAGCACAAGCAGCAGTAGAAAAAGGCATTCTATGACTGCCTACATGCCAGTCTGATCAAAATATTGTGGGTGGGAATGACGACTCTGCTTCAAGGACGCTTGTCCGACTGCCATCGTAATGAGCCCCTAAAATAGGAGCAATAATAGAAATTACAAAACTGTGACCAAATGGTGTCTGAAGATGCTCCTTACATGCCAGAGATAAAGCTAAAAACAATCCAAAGTTTAAAAGCCTTAAAGCAGGTGAAACATAAAAAATGTAAAAATATTTTGAAAAAAATCTTCACGATCAGCTACATTTACACAGATGCAATAAAACTATTCTACATTGATTTACAGCATCTTCAAGAGCCGGTGAAGATATTGACCAAGAAGGTAGAGAAGCAGCTGGCTGCTGTATTTCTGGGTGGTGAAACATCAGACACTGATGAACACAGTAGCATCGAGGGTGAGTGTACTGGAAAGTATGCCATAACATCATGATCTTTATTTGAGGCCTCCACAAGTGACCAGTCCCTAGTGGTGGTCGACCCTACGGGTACTGTAACAACCTCCTCCTTGTCCAGCAACCAGAGACAAATCTCCTCCTCCCTACTGTTCCCCTCCAGTTGGCCACATCCAAATCCCTTAAAAAGGGCTGGTGCCTCTATTCGAATAGGAACCCAACCCTCTGCCCCTGTCACCCCGGCTGCACTGAGTGAGGAGGCTATTGACCTATTATACAGCATCTGTGTAGGCCAGACTGCAATAGCGAATGTCATCTAGGGGCTACCCGGCCAAATGCATAAAATGGTTGCATTTCTGAATGCCGTTCACAGTACAATTACTGGCATGCAGAGATTGTTTGCCAAAATAGCAGGCTCCTCACTTGCCCCAGCCTCCCAACCAGTCCAACCTTCTGACCCAAATCCAAACTCCCACCCCAATCCTAAACACATTTACTTCTATGCAAGCACCTACTCCAACAGATTCAAGCAGCACAATCAGACACAAATAAACACACAAACAAACTCACAAACAACATACACACACTATTGAAACCACATCCACAATCACTACAACCACCACTATACTCACCACCACCACAACCACAACCAACACAAGTACCACAACCACACCATACCCACAATACTACAACCCTCACCACACCAACAACCACATCACACCCACAAGCATCAAACCACCACCGCACCTACAAGCATCACCACACCCACAAGCACACCAGCCTCATCAAAACCAGCCAACTCACACAAAAGCACACCTACACATACAACAGCAACCAAATGCAAACACCAGTAAAACAACACACATCCAACAATACACAACAAATACCAGACCCACATGCAAATGCCAAGCATGCAGACACAAGCACCACAACCCCTCCCCTCACCACCACGCTCATCAAAACCAACACTCTCACAAAAGCACACATACACATAAAACAACACCAACCAATGGCACACACACACCAGAAAAAGCCTACCATATTCCTGGATGCCAAGCATGCAGACACAAGCACCACAACCCCACCCCCCACCACCACGCTCATCAAAACCAACACTCTCACAAAAGCACACACACACATAAAAAAAACACCAACCAATAGCACACACACACCAGAAAAAGCCTGCCATATTCCTGGGGCTCAATTAAATATTAATGCATTGGTCTCCAACCTCCGCCCCGCAGCTTTAGGGACTGACACCTCCCCAGGGCTAAATGTAACAAATGCAAGGGGCCATATGCCCTCCCTTGCAGCCCTGGGGGCCACCGACTCCCCAGGGCTAAATGAAATATTAATGCAGCGGGCTCCAGCCTCTCCCCTGCAGCCGTGAGGACCACCACCTCCCCGGGGCTGTGGACTGCAAAGGAAGGGGGCCACGTAGCCGTCCTCGTGGAGCCATAGTTGGCCCTGGGGCCGACAACCTACACCCATCAGGGCCGGCTCCTACAATGTCCCGGGGTGCCTATCCCAGGACACTGCAGTTTTCTATGGTTTGGCGGGAGCATTGCCGCTCCCGCCAAGTCATAGCAAACTCTGCTCCACAGAAAAAATGCTCTTGCTTACTAGAAGAGAAGCAGAATTCCCTTTGGAAAGAGGGAGCTGCATGTTCAGCACCTCCCTCTGTACAAAAACAATTTCGGCTCCCAAAAGACGTGGGGAGCTAGCAGGGACCGCTGGAGCATTCAAGCTCCCAGTGGTCCCCAACCAAAATGACCATGTGACCTGGGTGGGACCAGGGCACGCAGTATTGTGCCAGACCCCGGGGAATGGGGTCCCCGGGGTCAAAATTGGCCCAGGAGGAAGCCACACAGCATCTTGGCTGCTGAGGGTCATTGGGGCCATAAAGCCATCCTGTTATCTCCAGTAAGTCTCACAGTGTGTGATTTCAGAGAGGTGTGCAGAGGCTACGTCTCCTTTCTCGACCACTCTGCAAACATACCTCTGAGTGCAGTACTGGTGAGGGATGAAGTCCACCTGGATGCTGAGGCTCCTTTGGGGCCATAAATCTCTCCTGTTACCTCCAGTAAGTCCCACAGAGTGTAATTACTGAGAGGACTTCGGAAGACACGCCCCTTTCTCCATCTCTTTGAAAATGCACCTCGTGGTGCACTGCTGATTGGGGGATGAAGTCCTCTTGAATGATGAGGGTTCTTGGTGGCCCAGAAGCCCTCCTGTTACTGTCAGTAAGTCCGACACAGCAAATTCCTGAGGGCTGGTCAGAGGCCTCCCCCTTTTTTGTCCACCACTCTGCAAATGTGACATTCATGGAAATTGACTTAAAAAACCCCAAAGGTTACAGGGACATTATAGTTAGGTAACAGATTTTGAAAAACCTTATAAATTCACTTAAAGGGTTACATGGCAGTTATAGTTAGCAAATAGAATTAAAAACCCTTAGAAATTCACTGAAAAAAGCAAAGGTTACAGGAACGTTATAGTTAGGCTCAGATTTCCCTTGTACAAAACCAGTGAAATTCTGCAGTTATAGTTATCTGTGCTAACTATAACTTACACCCCCGCAATGCACTGCTTATGACCGCACATATTACATCACTCATGACTGGAGGTCAGGTTGGCAAGATCTCTGCCACCACCAGCAAAAAACTCCAACCCAAATTTCCTCCAGGATGTATCTAACTTTCACTCTGGGGACTATTTCTGGACACATTTGCTTTTCTGATGGCAGTAATATTTTGGACATTGGACTTCAAATAATTTTGGCTTTTCAACTATGGTTTTTTTCACCATAACTGACTTAACTTTTTACTTAGCTTTTTCGTTTTCACCCTCTTTTAATTTTTCACATTTTGTACAATACATTTACAAGTCATCGTATCGTTTACAAGTATCGCAACTCTCTCAATGCATGAGTTTTCTTTCATCATAACTTGACAATGACAGAAAATCTAAAGATTTGGTAAACATCGATAATTGGCAAGTAGGTATTGTTGATCTCAAGTTCCCAAACACGACTCTTAAAAATGTAAGACCATTCATTCATCTACTACCAAGTTTATTCCATTTGACCAATATTTGTCTGTCAACATTTCCACTAACGTAACAAATACATACATTACACTAATACTCAGTGGCAGTTTGCCCATTTCCATTCAAAGACCTTGCTAAAATGGAAGAAGGGGGTGTATCCAGAACAAGAGAATAGAATAGGCAAATTATTATTGACTCACGTCATCAGCTGGAGCCAGAGCATCTGACTCACACAAGGAATCCCACATCAATAACACAAACACAAACATGGCAGCACTACATTTTGTAGACACAAGATCATTCCAAACCACTGTTCCAGTATCAGGTGGAATGTCACAAGAAAAGTTCAGTGTTGTGCCATTAGTAGTATGTCCTACAATGATGAGACACATCAACAGCTACATACACTTTACAAACAATGACGATTTTGCCAATGTGAATGGAGATCAGCATGATTTGGCTCCAATACCACATGTGGTGTGAGCTAATGATGGCACACATATTTCTTTAGTGCCAATTCACGACAGAGAACACGTCCAATGTGATCTTCAAATCTTCGATTCAATCACAGTGCAAGTTGCCTTGAAACATGATTTGTACGCACAAAGTCTATGTTGCCCAGGATAAACCCAGGTACCGTTTGAACTTGAAAACAGCACCATATAACCTGGACATGTCACAACTCTGAAATGTCGAAATGAAGACGACATGGTAAAGGAGCCTAAAACAGATAAAAACAAAAGAATGACCAGTCACACAGACCAAAATAGACACCGAACACAGAGGTCAATGTGCCTAAACTTTGATAAACAAACACCTTTGGCCTGATTTTCCCTACACTTGCCTTTCCTCCCAAATTTGCACCACATACTTCTCTCATCACCACATCAATCATTGATGTAATGGTGAAATTGATAACATGTAAATACATACTTACAGCGCTGAGAAGAAGTTGTCAATGACATCTTGTCATAAGTCAACTCCTTCCTCTTCACCACAATCATCTTCATTTGGCATTTCAGAAACCTCATCTAGTGGCTCTTCATGGTCTCCACCCTCTGCAATGTACGGGATGTTGCATCCTAGAGCTATGTTCTGAAGCATGCAGCAGACCACAGTGATTTGGCACACCTATCGGCTGAGTAGAGGAGGGCTCTACCAGTTTGGTCCAGACAACAAAATCTGGCTTTTAGGAGCGCAAAAGCGCGCTCCATGGCCACCATGTTCTTCCATGAGCCTCATTGAAGTGGACTTCCCTTGGCGTTGTTGGATTCCTCAGCAGTGCCAATAATTATGGTCGGTCGGGATTAGCAGAGTCTCCTAGATGGAAGACAAAAAAGTGCCAATAAATGTAACACAATTTCAGATTATTTAACTAGAAATACCCCAAACAATATAATGAAAGATAATACTTACCAACAGGCCAGGCCCTCTCAGATCCAAGTTGAGATATCTGCAGTTTGTATGGGGCTATTCCATAGCACAAAGGAGTCATGGGCTGGACCGAGGAAATGCACACAGATGCCTGTAATGTACAAATCCAGTAAGCAGACAACGCGCACGTTGATTGAATGGAAATGTGTTTCCGATTCGGGTAGACCTGTTCTCTGGTATGTGGTGGCACTAAGGCAATATGTGTGCCATTAGTAGCTCCAATTGCATGTGGTAGCCGACCTAAACCATAGATGTCACCCTTCACTTTGGCTAAACCATGCTGCCGTGCAAACTGGATGAAGCTGTTCATATGGCTCATCATTGAAGAAAGAACGTCTTGTAGGTTGTGACATTCCAACAGATACTGCCAGTGTGTTGGAAGGGTCACGTGGCCACAAAATGAAGCACTGCCATGAGTTTCACAATTGGAGTAATTGAAGTGGGATTTCTGGGTCTAGCTGTTGACAGAAATCCAGTATAGTTTGCCTATTCAATCTGAACTTCTTGGTTATATCCCTTTATTCCATGGTGGCAAGGTCTGGAAATGGGTGGTACACCTGAGGATACCATCTCCTCACTCTCCCAGAGTTCATATGTCTGAATTTGAAATACATTTGAACAATTTTCACATTTTCCACACCATCATATTTCATAATCAACTCTAAAGTCATGCAGTTCTTTTATAATATATATATGGTTTTACTACATATTTCAATGAAACATTTGCCTGTTGGACTTTATTCTTCACAAATGACATTGAAAGCCTAAATAAATGCATATAAAATGTATAAATAATGCATTTAAAATGTATTATATACACTTTAAAAAAATCTGTTATTCCACCAAAGAAACTGTCAGCGGAGGTGTGAACAGCACCATATTTTGAGTGGCGATGACTCACTTAAAAGTCACAAACACTACTTTGAATGTCTAAAATTGCAATATTACATTGCGGAACAGATGGGCCCCGCAGAAGCTAACCACGTAGAGGGTGATGAAGTCCACAACGTACACAGCCATGTACTGGCTTTTGTGAAAGCAACGTACGAAGGCCAGTGGTTGTGTCATCTAGGCTGAATACCGCGTATGTTGCGTACATGTAAGCGGCAGTTCAAAAAAAGCTCATTTGCCTTGTAACTCGGAAGCCATCTAGACCTCCTCCACTTTTGCTGCTGTTTGTCTCCTCTGGGAGCAATGATGCCCGGTTAAGCAGGTGAGAGGGTCACTGCCTTCTTGCCAGAGGGGCTGGATTTGCTGGCACAGGATGGGGTCTCTCTTTATGGCCAACTCTATGGCTCAGATCCTTAATATGTGTCACCATAAGATTATGGTGTCATCCCTGTGTCGTGGGCACACCTCGGGTCCTTGTGACTACAAGACTCCATAAAATGTTATTGGTAATTTGTAATTTTATTTCCACAAAAGAATCCAATATTCCAATCGATATTTCAATCCTTTGCGATTTCTCATAATAGCAATATTTCCAACTTGCTCCAATGCATTTCGGGCTGGGTGCCCTTCATCTGGGAGCTCTACAAACATAAAGACATAGCGCTAAGGATGTGTCAAAATATTAGACGAGACTAAAGTCAATGGGTACGTAACATGCGGGAGGGTGCGAGTGAAGGGTGTGTTAGAAAAACGTGAGGGAGGCCGTGGTCGGTGTTGGGCGTTTTGAAACCGTGAACCAGAAGTTACCGATGCTTGTTAACTCGAGTCGGGTGCAATATACATGCAAATACAGAGACTGGTCTTTGGTGGTGTGGTGGACTAGTGCGTTCACATTTAAATGAGCTTGCATAATGGTTTGGGTGGAGTGAATTTCCCATGCAATCACGGTGACGGGTCTATAGTAGCGTGGTGGACTAGTGCGTTAGCATTAAAGTAAACTTGCACACTTACGTGTACTTCAATATTCAGGCATTCTCTGCAAGCTGAGAAATGGGAATAAACTAAATTAGTGGGGCCGTCTATGAACGAGTCACGCTGTATAGAAAAGTAGTGCCTGCTCGACTTACTTAATGTTCGACTGTCTCTTGCTTCGGTCGTCGCTGTGACGGTTCGGATCGGCCGGTTAGTGAACAGGGGGAAGTGACGCTTTACATGCAAGTAGGAAGTGAACACTGAAAAGGGACTGTGTGTGTGTAAGAAAGTGTCGGCCATGTTGGAATGCAAAGTAAATAAAAGCAAAGAGGGTTAACAAAGGCAAAAACGTAGATTTACACAATGTGAGAAATGGAATATAACAAACTCGCACTTCAGGAAACACAGTATAAAGCATTGGATACCGGGAGGGTATCCTATAGAAAGCAGGAAAATTCCAAACGGTCATTAAGACCCATGGGCTTCATGGACTGCATCTTATATATCTAAGCCATCTCTCTTTGCAGCAAATATTTGCTATTGTCAATACCCTCAATTTTCTGAACCACTTCAAGGATCATGAACTTGAGTTGGGACACACTATGTCTGTACTCATCAAAATGTGCCGCCACATTGGATTTAGTGTACTTGAGTCTATTGTTTAATTTGTGTTCGTTAATACGAATCTTTATTTTTCTCTCAGTCTTGCCGATGTAACACATCCCACACGGACATTTGCTGAGATATACTACATTTGGGGTGTCACATGTCGCATTTACATGCAATTTAACAGGAGCGCCTTTCATCGGATGATTAACCACATTGCCAGTGATGATGTTGTTGCAGTTTCCACAGTTTCTGAAGGACCTTGTGCCTTTTGCTGATGTGTTCATGGGACTTTTTTTATTGAGGATTTCTTTTAAGTTGGCATTGCGGGTGTACGCAAATATCGGGGGTTCCTTAAAGGTGGTGCCAAAGTCGGGTTCAATGCTCATTATAGGCCAATGACGTAAAATAATTCTTTTGAAGGCAGTGCTCATGTTTGAGAATTTCGACACCAGGACCATCCTGTTCCCCTTGTCTCGTTTGGTTCTAGATAGTAATTTCTCTCTGGGTGTTTCAAGAGCTTTCTTCTCGGCTGTTTCAATTAAGGATGTTGGGTATCCCCTTGTAATGAACCTTTTACCCATTTCTTGGAGTCTGAGTTCTGTCTGTGCTTGACTGGACGTAATCCTTCTCACTCTCAGCATCTGCGACAGAGGTAAATGTTGTTTTAATGACCCTTGATGGTAACTGGCAAAGTGTAAGGTGTTGTTTCGGTCGTTTTTTTAGGAAACAGATCGGTTTCAAAGCCGGTGGTGGTGGTCGTGATTTTCACATCTAGAAAGGTGATAGTGTCTTTGTTAATTTCCCAAGTAAATTGGATGCGTTCATTGGCGTTGTTCAATGTGGTCAGAGCTTGTAGCAAAGATTCTTCTGTGTTTTTCCAGACGATGAAAACATCATCAATGTACCTAGCGTACATTTTTATGTTGTTCATCCAATTGGGGTTATCATAAATATTTTCATGCTCAAAATACTTCATGTAAATATTAGCATAGGTGGGCGCGGCACAGTTCCCCATCGAGGTGCCGGACAGCTGAAGATACCACTCGTCGTTATGTTGGAAATAACTCTGGTACAACGTAAAGATCATCAACTCCATGAGGAATTGCTGCATACCTGGTTCCAAGTCACTTTCAAGGATAGATTTCTCTATTTCCTGAAGTGCGAGTTTGTTATATTCCATTTCTCACATTGTGTAAACCTACGTTTTTGCCTTTGTTAACCCTCTTTGCTTTTATTTACCTTGCGTTCCAACATGGCCGACACTTTCTTACACACACACAGTCCCTTTTCAGTGTTTACTTCCTACTTGCATGTAAAGCGTCACTTCCCCCTGTTCACTAACCGGCCGATCCGAACCGTCACAGCGACGACCGAAGCAAGAGACAGTCGAACATTAAGTAAGTCGAGCAGGCACTACTTTTCTATACAGCGTGACTCGTTCATAGACGGCCCCACTAACTTAGTTTATTCCCATTTCTCAGCTTGCAGAGAATGCCTGAATATTGAAGTACACGTAAGTGTGCAAGTTTACTTTAATGCTAACGCACTAGTCCACCACGCTACTATAGACCCGTCACCGTGATTGCATGGGAAATTCACTCCACCCAAACCATTATGCAAGCTCACTTAAATGTGAACGCACTAGTCCACCACACCACCAAAGACCAGTCTCTGTATTTGCATGTATATTGCACCCGACTCGAGTTAACAAGCATCGGTAGCCATCGTCTTTTGAATTAACTTCTGGTTCACGGTTTCAAAATGCCCAACACCGACCACGGCCTCCCTCACGTTTTTCGAACACACCCTTCACTCACACCTTCCCGCATGTTACGTACCCATTGACTTTAGTCTCGTCTAAATTTTGACACATCCTTAGCGCTATGTCTTTATGTTTGTAGAGCTCCCAGATGAAGGGCACCCAGCCCGAAATGCATTGGAGCAAGTTGGAAATATTGCTATTATGAGAAATCGAAAAGGATTGAAATATCGATTGGAATATTGGATTATTTTGTGGAAATAAAATTACAAATTACCAATAACATTTTATGGAGTCTTGTAGTCACAAGGACCCGAGGTGTGCCCACGACACAGGGATGACACCATAATCTTATGGTGACACATATTAAGGATCTGATCTAGAGACGTGCCAGGACGGACACGTCACCTGGTGGAGCACCCGACCTTTTTCATTAACTTTACTCATCAACTTTCATGAAAGAAAAACGCTAAACTTTAAGCTGTGCGCCATCCATCCGTTTTGTCTTGTCAACTCTATGGCTCACCATAGGAACAGGTACATTTCTGAAATTTATAGGGGAATCTGTCCAACAGTTTTTTTCCAATAACACAGGCTACAATGTCCCTTTGAGTTCCTGAGTGAAGTGTAGTTAGTGATATGAGCTGTTATACATTTTGTTGCTCACAGAAGACAATGATGTTGTGGATTTCTAAGCATTTTACAATGTTAAACAATAACATTAGTATATGTTGTGTGTTTCAAGCCCTAGATTCCGTTTGGTGTGTATGGAGAGAGGTATCCGTATATATGTGTTTGAATTACATGTGCCATGTTGAAAACTGTGTATCAAAGAGGTGTGCAATTCCTAGTGAGAGGGACAGTGAAAGAGAGGTCTTTCTACATGATGCCCTCACACATCCTGAAGTATGTCATGTTTCATCACTGGGCCAAGCTCCTGGTCTGGCCGGCCCTGCAATGCCCGACAGGCTCCCACAAACAAGGCTGTTTGGGGGAGATCTTTTGAAGAAGCCATAGGTGCTTGCGGGTGTTAGGGCTGGGTAGTGCACAGGGTGGTGGGTTAAAATAAGTCTAGAGCTGTCCTATTCTTATATGTTTTTCTTGCTATGGTAGCTCAGGCTTAATTAAAAAATGTTAAAAAATGTTGTAGCCCTAACTGGATATAATCACCGATTGGCGTTGCAGCGCGCGCAATGTAATTTGTTCTATTTATTTATTTATGTATTTACTTAAATCCTTATGACCATAAGCTAGAGTTTACTACCCCCCACCCTGGCCCTCCCCTGCCCCGCCTCACCTCCTGTAGCACTCCCACGAGGAGCCGCTACTGTGTATTTTACTCATTGAGACTCAAAAGTATGGCGATTTTAGGGCCCAGTGAACACACTGCTCCAAGTTATTTTTGGTTAATAACCTTTTTGGTGACATCAGTTCACTTTTCTAAACAGCAAAGGCACAACCATTGAGAGGTGTGTAACAGTTACTGAAGAGACATACTAATGGATGTGAGAGACAAGACCATACATGGCATAGGTGCAATCATGGGAAATGACGTACCTGTGACTAAATGGTTTTTGAAAATGTTGCCTACATGTATGAGCTATGCTAACGTAGACCCATGATTTAAGAGGCTTAAAACAGGTGAAATCCGAATACATGGGAACTGTTTTGTGTTAAAAGTTCATGATCAGTTGTGTTTACACAGATCCAATAAAACTATTGTATATGGCATTTCAGCATCACCCATGGCAGGTGAAGGAGAAGTTGCCAGCGTAGGCAAGAATGAAGCTGGCCCCTGTGTTTCCAGTGCAGACACCACTGACACGAAGGTGCCAGAGGCATGAAGGGTGAGGGGGTGAGGGTAGAGCAATGGAGGCCACCAGCGACTCTAGATCTTCTTCAGAGCCCTCCTCCAGTGAGCACTCTATAGTGGTGGTGGACCCTACTGCTCCTGGTATATCTGCATTCTTGTCTGCCACCGAGAGTACCATCTCCACACTCTTGAAGTTAGATGCGGCCTTCAAATAAATGTTGAGACATTAACTAAGGATATTTTACTACAGGTGTATTTGTTTCACCTAGATTGCTGATACATATGTACACATATGCATTTCACCTTGTAATATGATGTGCAAATTAAATATGTATACAATAGAGGACTTGCACTAGACAGGGGGGAAATGTTACATGAATGATTATGTAGAGTGCTTCAAATTTGGGACTCCCATTGATTTTCCAGGTAATCTGTGAGGTGAAGTTTACAGCTTGTCTGGTGCAATTTCTACATGATGTTACATTGCACTTATCCCAATGATGTGTGATGCATATGTTTTGATTGTGACTATTTTCATACTTTATTAACACATACCTGTATGGTGAGTTTTTGATTTGATATACTTTTTCGTGCATGGGTCCTTTTTTTGGAAGGCAGCTGACACCAGATTTATGAACACATTGTTAACATTAGAGACATATCCATTGCACATTGGCTCTCCTCCTTTCGATTCTCTCCAGACAGTGCTCTTTTTCCACAGTCATCTCTCTTACCCTACTAGTTTTTCCACAGATTCCTCTCTTAATTTTGCTGGTTTTTCCACAGATTCCCTCTTAACTCTGCTCTTCTTTCCTCTGATTTCTCTCTTAACTTTATACATTTTTCCACAGATTTCCTCTTAACTTTGCTTGTTTTTCCAGATTCCTCTCTTAACTTTATACATTTTTCCACAGATTCCCTCTTAACTTTGCTCTTCTTTCCATAAACTCCTCCCATAACGTTTGCTTATTTTTCTCAGATTCCTCTCTTAACTTTACTCATTTTTCCACGGATTCCCTCTTAACTTTGCTTTTCTTTCTACAGATTCCACACCTAACTTTACTCGTTTTTTCACAGATTCCCTCTTAACTTTGCTCTTTTTCCACAGATTCTGTCATAGACTCTTCTTCCCCACACCCGCTTTACCTCCCACACTCGCCCTCAGTTCCCTGGGCTAAACTGCTCTTTTCTCACTTAGCCCATCGCTCATCCCACCTCCCACTGATCCCACTCAGCACTCTGCCCCCCTCCTGGGTAACCTATTTATTGGAGGCTGCAGTACGGATGCACTGCCGGCACGCCGAAGACACGCCATAGGCAAGTCCGTCTGTGACTTGACTGCACCCAGATCCCAGACCCCTGGTCCTCCCCGCTCTAAACCTACACTTGCACTGAACTTGTAGCCCTCAGCCCAGGATGGAGCAACATCATCTGCCATCTTGCATCCCTGTGAACAAGAGCAGGACTCCTTTTCTGCCGGCACTGCCCTCTCTAATGCTACACTGAACCCACAGCCCTTGAAAACCCTCTGCCCACCACCCTCATGGATTAGCTACACTGTTTACTAATCAACACTTGCTCTCTCCATAAGCAAACCAGCAAAAACAGGGACACCATCACCTCCCTTATGCCAGACATCGTCTTCCTTACCGAGAAGTGGATCAACCCGACATCTGCACCCGACATTGCCATCGCCATACCACATGGATACAAAATAATCCATCACACAAGCAAGCAAGTCAGTGGAATTGCCATCATTCATAAAGTGAGCATCAACTGCACTGCCACCGCAGATACCTCAACCCCCATAATGGAGTACCTTAATTTCCAGATTAATACCAGCTGCAAAATCACCATCAAAGGCACCCCCATCTATAGACCCTCCCAGATCCCGCCCCAACTCCTGTGAGGCCATTGCGGAGGATCATCACACCGCTAGCCATTAACACTAAAGTTCTAGGGGATTTCAACTTTCACCTGGGGTGCCTCCAATACCAACACTGCTAAATTCCAGAGACAATAGATATCCTTGGACTCTCTCAGTGAGTCACTGACCCCAGCCACATCGCCAGACACATGCTGGCACTGTTCCCAATAAGGTGCATGCATGCGCGCCCGCGCATCTCTGTTACCTGAAGCGCGCAGTGCTGTGTGTGGAGCGCGCACAGACACAGCACATCAAACAAGAATGTTTGCGCCGCTGCTTTTAAAAAGCAAGCAGTGAAAAAAACAGGTGCTTCTTACATGTAGAGCAGTGCATACTCTGTGCTTTTGTTTAAGTATTCATATTAATTGCAGCACTCTCACGAGCTGCGATTAACATGAATATTTTAAACAAAAGCCAACAATCTGCACACAGACGCGCTTAGGTATCAAAAGAACTTCAGCAAGTTTACAAACACGGCGTGAAAAGCGCACCTCATGTTGGTAGACTTGCTGAATTTCTTTTCTTAACAGAGCTGGGCTGCGGGGTGATTGTGTGACTTTGTTAAAGATTTTTTTGGCCCTGGTTATATCCATTGAAGATTAATGTTTCAGTTGGTGTGATCATAGATTACGCACAGTGCCTATCTTGCTGCTTCCTGATTTGAATACTTGTAACCTGAAAGACAGACACATGAAGTATCTATATTAAAAAAAATCACCAGACTGGGTTGAAATGAAGTGTCCGAGGAGGCTTTTTTGGCCAATAAATATTTAGAAGATCTTAGATGTGCGGTATGTCCTAACCCTCTCTATGTTGTACCTAGTCTGTTAGCCTCTGCAACACTGGCCATGACCTAACGAAAAACATGTGAACTGTTTGTTGGATGGGTGCTGGGCTCGTCATATGTCACTATAATCTTTCATCTACATTATGTGTGTGATCACGTTGGTGGACCAAGAGGGGCTCCTTGGAGCCCACTGTGATCTGTCCAGATTCAGTTCTAAAAGTGTGTTAGTCTCTGCCTCAAAACATACGCCTTACTTGCATTGTAATGCATGTGTTCTGTATCTCATTGAAGAATTTGGTGAGTCAGTGTTCTTGTCATATACATTGACTACGGAAGACTTCAATCTTATGTAGGCAAACCAGTACTATAATGTATCATCCTTGGATATTTGCTACTTATATCTACATTTAAAAGTTAAGGTCACTAGCCCTCTAAACTGTGTGCTATGACAGGATGTAATTTGATTTTTTGTAATTTGTAATAAGCTGATCCTCATGTAAAGTGCTCTGATACCTCCGGGTCAAGCCAGCACTATATAAAACTCTGCAAATAAAAAAAAGAATTAATTAATAGAGCGCAGCTGTGGGGTGATTTCCACTTCTCTGTCCTTGGCATAGAGTGCCACCCTACTTGTATAATCCTGTTTCTGTCATTGCATCCAGATATATGATACAACAAGTAACATCATACCCAGGGCTTTAAGTGGGATGAAACAACTGGGGGAGTCTCAAAAAGGGGCATGGCCAGTGTAATTAAGGGCGTGACTTAGGACACATAAGCTAAAAATCTGTACTTAGCATAGTGTACTGCCCGACTTGTATTTTGCTGTTTCTGTCATTGCATCCAGATATATAATACAACAAGTACCATCATACCTACAAGTAAGGACTATTGGCTTTGTCAATAGTTGTTAGTTCAATAAGATAAATATGCAGCAACTATGGCTTGTATGTAATATTGAAAAAGCTTCAACTTAAAGCCCTGGTGACACCACAACAATGTTGCTGCTCCTGAATTTCAAACAAAGATGGGAAGCAAGTGTTAGTAAAAAGAATACTCCTGACAGATGGATCAGTCATTTACACACTTGCAGCTGCCATCTGCTCAAGGCCTAACCAGCCTTCCACCCTTCTTAGTTCATTCAGGTGAGCACGGTTACATAGAGCAAGTGTTTAGAAATGACAAGATTGCGAAAAAGTCTCCTTATAGAACCCCAACGTCGATATGCAGAGGCGCTACTGCTGAAGCATTGCCATACCACACTCGCTGTCTTCTCTGACATATCTTTCGTCCTTTTTTCTTCCACTCCCCAGCTGCTCCTTCTCTTCTTTTTCTTCTTCCTCATATCAGTCCCGCTCCACGCTTACCCACTTTCCCCTTCGCCCCATCCTATTCTTTTCTCCATTTACCTCTCACTGCCTGTTCTTTGCTTTCTATCTTACCGTTTTTCCATTCTCCCTTCTCCCTCCCAGTTCTCCAAAGCCTCTGGCTGCCTTTCTCTTTCCATCCATCTCTTACCAATTTTTCCATTAACCCCTTCCCCATTTCTCATCTTTGCGCCCTGACTTTTTTTCTACTTTGTTCCTCTCGCCCCCTTTCTCCGCCACTAAATCCTATTTCTTACTAGTCTCCTCTCCTTTTCCTTCAGGTGTTACAATTTTGAAAACACATACCATTATTCCTGAATATTAGATGGAAGCACATTTAGACTTTGGACCAGTGTGCCTCTGCTGTGTCGGTGACCTGGCCAAAAAGGACATGAAAAAGCTGAAATTGGATCATAAATCCAAAGCTGTTCTAATTAGGGGCCCCAGAAATAAGTTTTGCCTAGGGCAAACAAAATCCTTAAGCTGTCCCTGTGCATTTGTTTAAGTTTTCATGTTAATCACAGCACCCACCATGAGTAGCAATGAAGACGAAAACCTTAACAAATGCACACAATCACCCCTCAGCCCAACCCTATTAAGAAAAGAAATGCAGCAACGTAGCTGCCAAGGTTTCAAATTCCAATGTGGGGTGTTTTCATAATTTCACTGTAATTATTAGTACCATTTGAACAGGGCCGGCGTTAGTGCTGGTGGCGCCTGGTGTGACAATGTTTGTTGGCGCCCAATAACCACCTCCACCACGGATACTCTCATTACCAACCTTTAACTGTGCCCCTCAAGTCTCCATATACTCCCTCTCTTTCATATTTATTTTGTTTAATAGTGCCACTCATACCAGTGTAAGGTGTTAAGCACTTTACATCGCATACACATTACACAGAGACAATGAATCATAGTGTGTAAATCAATGTATAGGAAATGTTACATCAGACAGAATACAATTTCTCTTCTTATCAGCTGGGTTGATAGGGTTTTAAGCAAAAGTTTGGAGTGATATTTGGCGCTGCACACACATGTGATCTGGTTCCTGGTGCACATAGCCATGGCTGCAGCACACAGAGACCCTACACTGCCACACACAGAGGAAAGAAATTAGAGGGAACATTGCATGCTAGACCCCATATTCGAAGCCAGCAACTGGATCAGGTACAACCACGCCACTAATGCCACCTGCACTGACAACCTACGTGTCCACTTCTATATCTTTTCTACCCCCAGCCCCCCTGCTATCACCACCTCCACCCCCCTAAGGAGCTGGAGGAAAGTAACAGTGAACCTCTGGACACTCACCCTCAACTCCTCGCTGCCTCACCCCTCCTCCAACCCAGAGGAAGGCATCAAATACAACAACACCTGGATCACCAACAGCACTGACAAAGTCAAACCGCTCAAACCCCCCGAACCCAACAGACCCCACACCAACTGTTTTACAGACGAACTCAAAGCCTCAAAAGCAACTCCAAAAGAGTTGAAAGGATCTGGTGCACCAGCAAAGCACCGTCCAACAGATAACAATTCAAACAAATATTAAGCAACTGCCACTCATAACTGGAGAATGCCAAGAAGGACACCCTTAACATCTGCCTGAAAGACCGCTCCAACCACAGCAAGGAGCTCTTCTGCATCATCAAGGAGTTCTACAACCCCACAGTAACTGAGAACAACATCACCCCCTCCCAGGACCTCTGCGACTCCCTTGCAGAATTTTTACATGACAACATTCCAACCATATATGAACACTTTGAATCCCAATCACTCCTAGCCCTCCTCGAATGACTCCACACCAACAACAACCACAAACTAAGCACCATCACCATGTGGTACCCACTCACACCCCAGTCCACCACCATCATCATGGGTTCCATACACTCAGAAGCCCCCAAAGATCCCTGTCCCCATCACATATTCAATAAGGAAATCAATGCCATTATCAAGGAACTCACAACCATCATCAACCCCTCCATCGATGCCACCAACTTGCTAGCCACTTAGAAGCATGCAGAGGTCTATCCGCTCCTAGAAAAACCCTCCACAGACCCAACAGACCCAACAGAACTCAAAAAGTACCGTCCGATATCCCTACTCTTCTTCCCAGCCAAAGTGTTAGAAAAATATATAACCCCTTGCACTCAGACTTCCATGCAAACCACAGCACAAAGACAGCCCTATTCGCTGCCACTGATGATATCAGAGCTCTCATGGACAGGGGAGAAACAGAAGGGCAGATCCTGGCCACCTATCTGCATCTTTTAACACCATGTCCCACTACGCCCTCCTACTTGGCTTCCACCAAATGGGAACCCTAAGGAAAGCACTCATCACCAGCTGCCAGGACTATGGCAACAACCTCTATGTAGGGATCATGACACAACTTCTGAACAGACTCCAGATCATACAGAATGCATCAGGAAGGCTCATCCTCAACCTCCCGAGATTAGCCCACATGACTCTCCACCTCAGAGCTCTCTGTAAACAATCGGTGCCAGTTCAAACTACTCACCAACACCTTCAAAGCCCTCCACAACGTAGGCCCCACCAACCTCAACCACAGAGTTAAATTTAACCAGCTCACCAGACAACTACACTCCACGTCCCTATACCTGGCCCACACCCCGCATCCAAAAAAGCAGGAGGGGTACACGTGCCTTCTCCTACATGACCGCCAAACACTGGAACAAACTCCCTCTGCAACTCCAATCATCACCCACCCTGCAAGAGTTCAAAAAGAAACTAAAAACCTATATGTTTAACATGCTGCAGCACACCCCCCCGCCAGCAGGATACTCTCATGGTTAATAAGCAGCGCTTTACAAATCCTATTGTATTGTTTTGTATTTGGTAAACCATTGCTTGTGTAAGTAATTTAAAAATGCATAAGCCCTGAGCAAATGTGAACAGCCAAAAGGCAACAGGTAATGGGGGAGGCTACCTTTGGTTCCAGTGACGACTGTGTTGATTTGCATCGGGATCTACCAGCAGCAGCAGAGACAGGACATGTTGGATCGGGTCTATTGAGGCACAGGAAGTGGGAAGGTGAGTTGGTACTTTATATGTATTGCATTCAGCCAACTCAGATGTGGAGGTGTGGCTGCCACAGATGCATTGGTAGGAAGGCACATTGTGTTTGTCCCCGTGGACACAGTGGCTGTACCACCTCCAACAGCTGCTTTTGCCTATCATTATCTTAACGCAGTTGAGATTTACTGGTGGTGACAGTCTTTTGGCTGGGAAATAGCCAAGCCAATGGGTGGGTAGACTGCCCTAAAAGCCACAGTGGGACTTGATCCGCCAAGATCCAAAGCAGGTGCTTTTTCACATGGGCTACACTTACAACTAAGGAAGTGCATCAACAGGAAATATGAACTGGAAGTTTTCAATCAATCAATCAGGATTTCTAAATGAAGCTAATCACCCAATAGGGTATCCTGGTGCCTGCAGGCCCCGGAGGCTTACTCGAATAGCCAGGTCTTGAGGGCTATTTGGTTTTCCAGAAGGGAGGTGATGGCCGAGAGGTGCGTGGGGATGTTGTTCCAGGTCCTTGCTGCGATATGGGAGAAGGGTCCCATAATTCAATGGAATGTGTGCATTGTGATAATGTGTTGAGAAGGGCGCATGCAAGTTGGTGTTTTTGTTGAGGTGGTGGTGTAGGGATGGTCGGTAGGCTGGTGTGTGTGCAGTGGCAGGTGAAGTGGCAAGTGGGTGCAGGTGAAAGCTCCTACAGGGGCACGTGAGTCGGTGCAGTGGCAGTGTTTGTTGTGGCATGTAGAGCTCAGTGATGGTATATTTTCGGGGGAGTAATGGCCGGGCATGGAAGGGCACAGATGGGCTTATCTTTGGTGCAGTCACGCTGTGGCCTGCATTAAGTAGGTCCTGGGTTTGGAGGGGTTTCTGCTGGTTGGAAGAACGGTGAGTGGGAAAACCCGGTCGGAAAAACTCCAGTGGGAAAATCAGGGCAGCTGTGGTGTCACTGGATCAGTCTGGAACAAGCAGGAACTGGAGGCTACAGGCAAGTGGCAAGCTAGGTTCCAAATATTATTCTAATGCATTCTATCGGAGGGTTACTACAAAAGATGATGTTGTAATTCATGTAAGTAAACACAACCACCTCCCAGGTGTGACAGAAATAGAAGTAAGGAATATATAGCAGGATATGAGAGAGGCAGGCACTAGGTCCCTGGAACACACAATCAAAATCCTAAAATATGAACTGCCTACATTAACTGAACACATAACAGGCCAACTATCACCTATACCCACTTTTAAACGTTAAATTGCAGGAACTAAAAAAGCCACCAGTGATACTCTACCTGCCCCTTCAAGATACCAAGACATAGAAATACCTGAACATTTAATTATTACACTGATGAACCTTTCCTTTAATATGACAGCCTAAACAATGAACAATGAATCCTAGCATTCTCTACAGCAAATACCTTACTTAAATAAAGCCCATGTTGGATCTAGATGATTGAAGGGGTCTTATAAATATGCCTCAAACCATTCACACTGATAAATACCATACATGGTGAATATCAAAACACAAATATCTCTTTTATATATGTCCTACTACCAAATAAACAAAGCAGCAGTTACTACAAACTTTTAAACCACATTAAACATAAAACAAAAAATGACTACCCACAAAAAACAATCATAGACTTTCAGCAAGCGATGATTCAAACCCTTTTAAAAATGTTACCCCCACAACCATAGAAGGCTGTTACTACTATTTCATTCAAAGGATACAGAGACCCCTCCAACAATCTGCACTAAGTGTAGAATATTATACAACAGTAAATTTGACTTTGAAATAAAAATAAATGATAGCACTAGCCTATGTTCCTGTCACAGAGGTAGCTAACCATTACAATTTACTAATAGAAAGCCCTTCTACCAATAAAGTGAAAACCAAGGTAGCCCCTAATGGGTTATTTCGAAGACGCTCAGGTTGGCAGAATACATCTCTCCAGACCCCAACCTAAATTCCAAATACCATGGTGGAATGTCTATGACAGTATCTTGGCACATACAACCAAAACAACAAAGCAGTGGAAGGATGGCAGAATACTTTTCAATCCCGTGAAAGTGAGCGCTATCTGTTCTAAACTCCTGATCACCTCTATGCGCTGATGTGCTGATGCTACCTCATGCATGCGCTGTGGCCATACTCATACCAGTCCGTTGCTCCACCGGTGTTTGCTGATTGCGGATGGATTCTTCTTTTCTGATCCTTTTCGTACATGGGAATGCTATATTTCTGCTGGCCTGGAACATCCCAATAACTGGTTCTCTGCTGATTCTTGACTCTCACTTCACATGGATTGCGTGACTGTCGTTGAGGGTTCACGGAGGTTGCTCGTGGGAGGCTGTTCCAGTCCTTGAGGATTAGGTGGACTAGGAAGCCAATGAAAACGTGCCCTTGGATTGATAATTGGTGCACATCAGCCAGTCTGTGGCAAACTGCTGTCGTTCAGAGAGATCCTAGGATTCAGGTCACTTGCTTCCCCTACTCTATCCCATCTGAGAGCTGGAGTTCTACAGAGCCCTACTGCAAAGGTGAGGAGTGGTGTGATAGCCTCAAATGGTTGCACACTGTGTTTTGGAACGTTTTGTGTTTCTGTACTCTAGGGTGGTAGCAGCGGCTTCACAGAGCAGTCACAGTTGTCATTGAAGGTGGAGGTAAGTGGTGCAGGGGATAAAAAATTCACGGTACTCTTTGCTTCACTTTATTTTATCTGCCTAGTCAGCCAGAGTTCCTTTTAGGTATTATCTGCTTTTATCATGTGGTGTGCGAAGGGATGCATCCCCAAAAGAAAAGAGGGGCAAAGCCCCAGGCTCCTCCTAGTCAGTAAAAGAAGCAGTGACTGCAAAGGAGACTTTAGTCCACATAAGGGACTCCTTTGGGCTGGGGAATTCTTTTCTCATGAATGAGATTTATTTGAGCTTCCTATAACTTGATCGGACCCCTGGTAACAGGTCAACAAAGATCCACCCATTGGCCAAGGCGTTCGATGTTTCAATTAAGGATTTTGTGGGGAAACATTTCAAGAACATAGCGACACAGGCTCTCGGCTATGCCAGCCCTGCAGTCTTGTCTTCAGTTTGTCACATGGAGGAGCAGGTTATGCAGGAGAGGAAGGAGTCAGACATGGTGAAAGACATTGTGTCGATGAATCCCTGCCTATCTTCATCCCTTTGTTTAATCTGTCTTTCTCTCATAAGTTTTAATGGTGGTGAGGATGAGTCCGGAGTGGCGGGAGGGAAAGGGGGGGGGCAAGGGGATCAAGGAATTGTCTGTGTCTGGTGTGGATATGTCTGGTGTACTGACAGCCACAGACATTGGCTGATCAGGTCAGATTCCCCCCAGGTGGGTTCAATGTAATTCAGCTCCGTCTACCTAGCAGGTTATCTATGAACAAGGGGTTCAAGAGTTCAAGAGAACTGCACGTTTGCCTTGAAGGGATATCTCTCTGGCCAGATTGGATAGCTCTCAGTATATAACCCCCCTAGCCACCAAGCAGATCCCGGACCTGAGCAGAAGCCATCTTATGCCCAATACAGTGACCCTAAATCACTATGTGTATCTGGATGTTGTTCATAAGGGAACAAAGGTAAACAAATGTAAACCTCTGATTAGCTCAAACCTACTGAGGGTTTTTTCAAATTGTAAGGCATTGGAAGTGATCATATCAAGAGATATAGATCAAGTTGCTTTTAAGTAATTTAAGTTCCCAAATGTTTGTTAAATTGGGTTTAAAAGTGAGGGTAAGCTTAATGAAATCACCCAGCGTATAGTGCCTGAAGTGGAAGTTGAGGTTGTACTGTCAAATAAGCCTCTTTAATCCAGGTGGCCTCAATTCAGAGCAATTAAATCTGGTATTCAGATTGGCCGGCTCTCCACCCCAACCCCATTCAGTGGGAGACAAGTATGGAAACCTAGGGGTAACAGTATCTGCCTACTCAGGAGTTAGGGTGGTAGGCTCTCTTGAACTTTGTAATAGAATTGCTTGCTTAAGCGGTGATTAGGAGAGCTTCTTCTGTGGGGTGGGCTGGTGGATTAGGAGGAATGCCCTCTTGCTAACCTTGATTTTTTTCTTCTGGAATGTACACGTGTTGGAACTCTTGAATAGAGAAGTTGATCTTAAAAGAATTCGGAGAAAAATATGGTTATTTGCTTTCAGGAGACTCAGTGGGAGAGTTGCCAAATCTATCTGGCTTTAAGTAATTTGTAAAACAGGCTTGAAAAGTGGGGGTAGGACATTTAAAAGAAGTGCTGTTGACACTGATCTCAATTAAATGCATATGAGGAGTGTGTTATTTATACAAACAGTGGCTGGTTACTGGCTTGCGACTTAAACCTGTATGATGGGTATCTCTCAACAAGTTGTTTGATAATTGTGAATGTTTATGTGAACCAAGGGGAGGCTCAGAGGGAGTTTGGACAATGGCGAATATTTATACCAGTTTTGGCAACACTGGCGGAAATTCTGTGGGCCCCTCCTATTCTTTTGATGGATGACTTTATTCTCCGCTTGCCACTAGTCTAGAAAGAGGCCCCGTGCAGCGAGATGCTGGAAAGTTATGAAATTCCCAACGTAATATTTCCTAAATGCTCTCAGCCAAAGCATGACCACAAGTTAATGAAGCACATTTTCGAGTTAGGGTTTTTGTGCCTAAATGGTCATTTTAATTAGTTTAATTCGGTCACCCAAACATTTGTTCATGGTAATTACCGCTGCCTCATTGACTACATGTTCATGCAGGCATGTTATGATGAGGCAGGTAAAAGGTTTACCATGGTGAGAATCATGGGTAGCGATCACTGGGACTTAAAAATGTCTTTTGATTCTGCTCCCAGGCTAAGGGAAACTGTGATCCTAACGGATGTGTCGTTTCCAAAATGCTTGGCAGCTAGAATTGATGATATGTGCATCATGCACTTGGTGCAATATAAAGTACCTAGAGGCTTCGGGCTGGGAGGTGTGTCAAATGCTAATGTGTTAAATTGGTATTACCAGACCATAGTAGAGGTAGTGTACTCTTGAGGGTAAAAAACATATTTCTCACTGGTCATTAAATCAGCCTGGGCTTAATAAGCAATGCTTAGATTTTAGAAAGAGGTGGATCAAAGTTAGATACAAAAAGTGTTTTCCTTAATACTGTAAAGAAGGAGTACATAGAATTGAATACAACAATGAAACACTAATTGTACAAAGGTACAAAGGTGGACATATCCAGGGAAAGAGCTTTTGGAATTATTCTTTCAGTAGAGTTATTAGGTAAACTGGTATCCTCTCTCAAGTTAACAAAGGCAGGGGGCCCAGACAATTTTCTGGCAATTATTCTAAAATCTGGTCCTAAATGGTGAGCTAGATTTTCTCTAAAGTTTTCATTTTCATTACAAAAATGGGAACTTTTCCAGCTAGCTAGAAGGCTTTGCTATCAGGCCCATACATAAAAAAGGAGACCCATTATCCCAGCAACTTTACCCTGATAAACCTACTTGATGTTGGAAGGAAGCTATACTCCAAAGTAATGTTATTGTCCATAAAGGACTGGATTGAGGCCAACAATCCTGTGGTCATTGAACAGAGAGGCTTTAAGTAGGGTCATTCTACAATAGACCACTGCATTAGCCTAAGGGTTATTATTTAGAATACAATGGAAACTTCTGAAAAATCTTTTTTGTTGCTTTGTAGACTTTAGCTCTGCCTTTGACCTTGTGACTTTGTAGACTTTAAATCTGCCTTCGACCTTGTGAATCTTAGTATCTTGTACCTGCAAAATATGGATATTCCCCATAACCTTCTTGTAATCCTACAAGAATAATATTGAGAGAATTGGGCTCAAGTGGAGTTAGATTTAAGAGGGCTTTATCATAAAGAAGTTCACTGGGAAATTGTCTGAGACAGGGCTTTTTCCTACCTCTTACATTGGCTTCTCTTTTTCTTGTGGATTTACCACATATTATATCTGATCCTAAATTCTTCTCTCCGAAAATGGTGGGAAGACATATTCCTTGCCTCCTTCATGCAGATGACCTATCTATTTTTAATTGAAAGGAAATTGGAAAAGTTCAATAGGTAGTGTGTGGCACAAAAGCTTAAGATCATTTTGGATAAGACAAAAATAAGAAACTTTGAAAAGAAGTCAAAACGATGTAAGATGTTATTGGGGATAAGGTTGTGGAGGTGGTAACCTTTCACAAGTGTTTTGAGGATGACATTTAATAACAAACTGAATTGAGTACTGCGTAGATAAATTTCAGATGCTCAGGCAAGGTCCACAATCGAAAGGTTGGTAACATTTAAAAACTTGTTTGGAGGGCCGTCTATGTCCCTGCTTTTTTCTGCTTATAAAGCAATTGTGTCTACACAATTTTTACATGGGGCTGAATTACTGTGCCTTAGCTCCGATGTAAAGTGGGATAAGTGTGAAGGTAAATGCTTGAAAAAATTGTTGGGGGTTACCTAATTGCGCAATGTGTACTCAAAGAGTACCTACAGGCTTGTTATTTACTTGCTAAGAAATCGACAATGCTCTTCTGATCTAAACTTTGGGAGAGCAAAGGGTCAAAATAATCTCAGCCCTCTGTGCTAATAAAATAGCTACCAGTGAATTATAATGAGTGGCAAGGGTTAGAAACAGATTAGAAACGATTGCTGCTAAACTGGATATCGGGAATTTTGAGGTCATAGAGCCATCTTATCTTTCGAAAGGGATCTGAAAGATGCTTGTGAAAGGGAATCAATGTTCGCCGACCTACGTTAATTGTCTACAAAACCTAAGCCAGTTATAAGTTAGAGTCCTGGGATAATCAATAGGTGTATCCATATGAATCCGAGTTGCCTAATCCCCATGTATGCTTGCTGTTATTAAAATTTTGGATTAATTTAAACCTTTGTTTTTTTTAAGTATGAGCAATTCTGTACTCTTTTTGAAACAGAAAATAATTGTACTTGTGTGCGAGGGTCAAATAGTTTTAATGTTCATCTTTTACTAGACTGTCTGCATTTCTGCAGAATTAGAAGTCAGATTTTTAAGCCACTTTTTAAAAATTCATCATTTACTGTAATGAGGCACTCTACTTTTAAACATGGAGTTTTTAGATGTGGCATGTGCTTTGGCAAAAATGTTTAAAACAAAGTTGAGGTGGAAATGTTGATGATCTTGTGATTGTGTTAAAGTCCATCAATCTCCATGTCAGTAGTAAGCTTACCCTTGTGTAGCACTAGAGGTGGTTCTGAAATGTTTAGTTAGGTAGAATGACATTGCAATGAGGGTTTCCACTTGTTACTCAGGATGTCTCTGAGTCAACCTGTGCAAAGGGTTTCGTTTTAAGGAATTTGTTGTACAGGATGTGGAAGGTTATGGCCAATGGTTTTTAACATTGTATATGGTGTGCATTTATTGTTTTATGCCCAAATGTCTATATAATAAAGATGTTTAGACTCTGACTCCAATCCACCTTAAACAGAACCTAACCTACACTCTATACACTCTATACATTCATAGAAGCATTGCAAATAGAGCAAAGCTGCCAACAATTACAAATGGAGCAACCTGTTAGCCAAATTGCACGTAAACTTGGCAAACGAATGTAGGACATGCTACAATTTAAAGTCAGCTATTCATAAACAACAAAGGAATAGATTACTCAGAAATAATAGCCAAAAGCAAATTATATAATAAATAGTAACCTACTAAAATCCCAAAAAACTGTCACAAAATCTAAACAAATCATTTTATTTAAATAATAAATATAATATTTGATTACATTAGTCTAAAAAGTAAGTAAATTAAACTCCAATGTTATTTAAGGCTGAGATAATAAAATAATATATAAAGTATTTAAACAAAAGCTTTCAACTTCTCCAACTTAGAAGTTCAAAGAACAAAGTCAGTCTATCACATAAAAATAAACACAAAACATAAACCACGAAATTCCAAATGAGATTATATTTATACAAACAGTAAAAAATAACATTCCCCACTAGAAAGAAATTAAATAAATAAAACTTTGGGGCTGATTGTGAGTATGGTGGTGGTCCAACTGCGGCCTCCTCGGCAGTCCGACCCCCCAATTTACAAGGTTGGCAGTTGGACCACCACAAGCCCGACGGAAGATGCCCCCCTCCACCAGGACCCTGGATCCAGACAGGGCAGCCTTGGGGAAAGCGGTGACCAATGGCAGTTGTGCCATTGCCGGCACGGCTGGGCTGATCACAACCTGCCTTTCAGCTGATCTGTTCATGGTGGGGACCTCTCCATCAAAGGTTCGGCAGAAATCCAGGGAAGGGGCCCCAAACATGGCCCTAGGGTGAATGGGGGTTGTGCATGGGGGCACATGTTATGCCCCCGCTGCTTGCTCTGTTGTGCATGCACAGTGTACCATGCATAAAATCTTCAGGTTCGTTCAATTAGTTGAACCACCGTGGCAACGCAGACACAACGCCAGCCAGGCGTGTGATTGTAATACAGCAGTCAGGATGCTGCCAGCTTGTCGGCGTTCTCCCGACCGTTGCAACAAGTATTTGGTCGTTGGACTGCAAAACTCAGAATCAGGCCCCTACTATTCCTTTGTGCAGGTCTTCTTCTGTATCCAAGTAGTCAAAAATAAGAATCCACCGAAATCGGGAAAAATATTGTCCAAAAAGCCTCCAAAAATGCAAACATAAAACTAATACAATAGAGATCCCTCGAAGCAATCCAAAGTACATAAGAACTATAACAAAAATATGAAAATAAAATTAAATGGTCCAGGGAATTCTGAATAAAATCAAAATAAAAAGCATTGGTTTACTATAGACCAAAAGTGATGTCCTTTAAAAAAAGAAAATTAAAACCCCAATGCCTATCGGACACGTTTGTAGACAAAAACCTGTAACAAGAAAACAAACAGCAAAACACATCACATTGCCAAAATACTTATAAATCACACTTTGGGGCCTATTAGGATGTGACTCACATCATGGCAGGCTCCGGTTTGGGGGTTTCGTGGGTACCTATGGTGCCCCCCAGTAAATCCCTGCACCACAGTGCAGGGTTTGAAACAGGCACCCATTTCTCTATGGGAGCATGTGCTACAGCTGGTTTATGGATGCAGCACAGGTCCCGTAGGGAAATGGGAGTATATGACTGCACCATGTGTGGTTGCCTTGTAATGGCTGTGTCAAGTCAGCTCACCCGAGGTCAGTCGATCCAGAGACCGCAGCAATATCAGGTGGATGTGAGTCCCTTAATCATCAAAATATAAGAAACATAATACAATTTAACATGACATAAAGATACATTTTTAAAACAGTAACAAGTAAAAAAAACACTACTATCAATACAGAAAAATCTACCAAACAAAAAGCAAACAACTGTATAACTAACTTAGACCTCACCCTAAGGCCCCCTTATTCTCGAAACCCTTAAAAAATAATTAAGAAAGAACTTAATTGTTCCAATAACCAGCACCACCCTACTGAGACCTGGATCTAGCAAAATAGACTAAAAATTACACAAATTGATTACAAAATAGAAGGTAGCAATACAAAAATGGCAGCTAAACTAAAAAAGACTATGTTTTTAAAATGTTGCATTAATGTATAAAAAATGCCAAAAAATTATTGACTTTGTAAAACATGTGAACATGTTATAAAAATATTACAAAATTGTCAAGTATTAAATAAATAATACTATAAAATATACAATTATTTAATACTCACTGTATGTTGAAAATATGTAATACAACCATTTGAGAAATGTTAAAAAATGTTAAACAATAAAAAAAGTCAAAAATATACAACATACGATACTATTTAAATATAATTTAAATTATTTAATAGTAACATTTCTTTAAACAATATTGTATTTATGTATCTCTATATATAAATGCTTATTGTAAAGTTGAAATATATTTTTGAAAATGTAAAAAATATACATATTATAACCTTTGAAAATAAAAAAAGAGAAAAATGTGTTACATGACTTATTCTTTAAAAATATGTAATTCATAATATTATGCATTACAAACATATGACTAACTATGTTTTTATTATATTTCGGAACACCAACAATAGTCTTTAACTAACACAAATTATTTCCACTACATAATAATAAACTTTCAATAAAGAATTTCAGGCCAAAATGATAACAGTAATTGATCACACTCCAACATAAACAATTTTTAGGAAAGTGTTGAATACGTAAAGGATGATATTTACAATTCCCACTCCAATCTAAACCAATTAGTGGAAGGTGTTGGACACTAAAGGGGTGATAGTCACTATTCACAGCCCAATTTAAACCAATTTGGGGAAAGTGTTGGACACTAAAAAGGGTGATATTTACTATTCCTACTCCAATCTATACCAATTTAGGAAAGGTGTTTGACACTGAAGGGATGACAAATGCTATTCCCACTTCAATCTAAACCAATTTGTATGGTGAATATCAAAACACAAATATCTCTTTTATATATGTCCTACTACCAAATAAACAAAGCAGCAGTTACTACAAACTTTTAAACCACATTAAACATAAAACAAAAAATGACTACCCACAAATAACAATGATAGACTTTCAGCAAGCGATGATTCAAACCCTTTTAAAAATGTTACCCCCACAACCATAGAAGGCTGTTACTACTATTTCATTCAAAGGATACAGAGACCCCTCCAACAATCTGCACTAAGTGTAGAATATTATACAACAGTCAATTTGACTTTGAAATAAAAATAAATGATAGCACTAGCCTATGTCCCTGTCACAGAGGTAGCTAACCATTACAATTTACTAATAGAAAGCCCTTCTACTAATAAAGTGAAAACCAAGGTAGCCCCTAATGGGTTATTTCGAAGACGCTCAGGTTGGCAGAATACATCTCTCCAGACCCCAACCTAAATTCCAAATACCATGGTGGAATGTCTATGACAGTATCTTGTGATACAAAAGGGGATGATGGACGGAGCGTTTGAACAAATCAAACACTCACCCCCAGTCAACTGATCTGGGTTTAATCCATCACCATTCTTTAGTTCACTCAGCCACCCCAGTTCAGACATGGCTATATGCAAATCAGTCTGACCCTGTGCCTTATGGGAACAGTCCAGCCCGAACTGCCAAGCCATGTCTTCCTTGGACCGGAAACAAGCATCCTGGGACCGGTTTCGGATTCATAATCCTCATCAGCCAGGCTATCTTGAATCCAGTGGCCAAGTGAACAAGGGACTCACGTCTGAGCATACCCTGCCACACTTAGGGCGAACAAAGCGATACAAAAGGGGATGATGGACGGAGCGTTTGAACAAATCAAACACTCACCCCCAGTCAACTGATCTGGGTTTAATCCATCACCATTCTTTAGTTCACTCAGCCACCCCAGTTCAGACATGGCTATATGCAAATCAGTCTGACCCTGTGCCTTATGGGAACAGTCCAGCCCGAACTGCCAAGCCATGTCTTCCTTGGACCGGAAACAAGCATCCTGGGACCGGTTTCGGATTCATAATCCTCATCAGCCAGGCTATCTTGAATCCAGTGGCCAAGTGAACAAGGGACTCACGTCTGAGCATACCCTGCCACACTTAGGGCGAACAAAGCGATACAAAAGGGGATGATGGACGGAGCGTTTGAACAAATCAAACACTCACCCCCAGTCAACTGATCTGGGTTTAATCCATCACCATTCTTTAGTTCACTCAGCCACCCCAGTTCAGACATGGCTATATGCAAATCAGTCTGACCCTGTGCCTTATGGGAACAGTCCAGCCCGAACTGCCAAGCCATGTCTTCCTTGGACCGGAAACAAGCATCCTGGGACCGGTTTCGGATTCATAATCCTCATCAGCCAGGCTATCTTGAATCCAGTGGCCAAGTGAACAAGGGACTGCTTGGCAGTTCGGGCTGGACTGTTCCCATAAGGCACAGGGTCAGACTGATTTGCATATAGCCATATCTGAACTGGGGTAGCTGAGTGAACTAAAGAATGGTGATGGATTAAACCCAGATCAGTTTACTGGGGGTGAGTGTTTGATTTGTTCAAACGCTCCGTCCATCATCCCTTTTTGTATCGCTTTGTTCGCATTAAGTGTGGCAGGGTATGCTCAGACGTGAGTCCCTTGTTCACTTCGCCACTGGATTCAAGATAGCCTGGCTGATGAGGATTATGAATCCGAAACCGGTCCCAGGATGCTTGTTTCCGGTCCAAGGAAGACATGGCTTGGCAGTTCGGGCTGGACTGTTCCTATAAGGCACAGGGTCAGACTGATTTGCATATAGCCATGTCTGAACTGGGGTGGCTGAGTGAACTAAAGAATGGTGAGGGATTAAACCCAGATCAGTTGACTGGGGGTGAGTGTTTGATTTGTTCAAACGCTCCGTCCATCATCCCCTTTTGTATCGCTTTGTTCGCCCAAAGTGTGGCAGGGTATGCTCAGACGTGAGTCCCTTGTTCACTTGGCCACTGGATTCAAGATAGCCTGGCTGATGAGGATTATGAATCCGAAACCGGTCCCAGGATGCTTGTTTCCGGTCCAGGGAAGACATGGCTTGGCAGTTCGGGCTGGACTGTTCCCATAAGGCACAGGGTCAGACTGATTTGCATATAGCCATGTCTGAACTGGGGTGGCTGAGTGAACTAAAGAATGGTGATGGATTAAACCCAGATCAGTTGACTGGGGGTGAGTGTTTGATTTGTTCAGACGCTCCGTCCATCATCCCCTTTTGTATCGCTTTGTTCGCCCTAAGTGTGGCAGGGTATGCTCAGACGTGAGTCCCTTGGTCACTTGGCCACTGGATTCAAGATAGCCTGGCTGATGAGGATTATGAATCCGAAACCGGTCCCAGGATGCTTGTTTCCGGTCCAGGGAAGACATGGCTTGGCAGTTCGGGCTGGACTGTTCCCATAAGGCACAGGGTCAGACTGATTTGCATATAGCCATGTCTGAACTGGGGTGGCTGAGTGAACTAAAGAATGGTGATGGATTAAACCCAGATCAGTTGACTGGGGGTGAGTGTTTGATTTGTTCAGACGCTCCGTCCATCATCCCCTTTTGTATCGCTTTGTTCGCCCTAAGTGTGGCAGGGTATGCTCAGACGTGAGTCCCTTGTTCACTTGGCCACTGGATTCAAGATAGCCTGGCTGATGAGGATTATGAATCCGAAACCGGTCCCAGGATGCTTGTTTCCGGTCCAGGGAAGACATGGCTTGGCAGTTCGGGCTGGACTGTTCCCATCCATAAGGCACAGGGTCAGACTGATTTGCATATAGCCATGTCTGAACTGGGGTGGCTGAGTGAACTAAAGAATGGTGATGGATTAAACCCAGATCAGTTGACTGGGGGTGAGTGTTTGATTTGTTCAGACGCTCCGTCCATCATCCCCTTTTGTATCGCTATGACAGTATCTTGGCACATACAACCAAAACAACAAAGCAGTGGAAGTGTGGCAGAATACTTTTCAATCCAGTGAAAGTGAGCGCTATCTGTTCTAAACTCCTGATCACCTCTATGCGCTGATGTGCTGATGCTACCTCATGCATGCGCTGTGGCCATACTCATACCAGTCCGTTGCTCCACCAGTGTTTGCTGATTGCGGATGGATTCTTTTTTTCTGATCCTTTTCGTACATGGGAATGCTATATTTCTGCTGGCCTGGAACATCCCAATAACTGGTTCTCTGCTGATTCTTGACTCTCACTTCACATGGATTGCGTGACTGTCGTTGAGGGTTCACGGAGGTTGCTTGTGGGAGGCTGTTCCAGTCCTTGAGGATTAGGTGGACTAGGAAGCCAATGAAAACGTGCCCTTGGATTGATAATTGGTGCACATCAGCCAGTCTGTGGCAAACTGCTGTCGTTCAGAGAGATCCTAGGATTCAGGTCACTTGCTTCCCCTACTCTATCCCATCTGAGAGCTGGAGTTCTACAGAGCCCAACTGCAAAGGTGAGGAGTGGTGTGATAGCCTCAAATGGTTGCACACTGTGTTTTGGAACGTTTTGTGTTTCTGTACTCTAGGGTGGTAGCAGCGGCGTCACAGAGCAGTCACAGTTGTCATTGGAGGAGGAGGTAAGTGGTGCAGGGGATAAAAAATTCACGGTACTCTTTGCTTCACTTTATTTTATCTGCCATAGTCAGCCAGAGTTCCTTTTAGGTATTATCTGCTTTTATCATGTGGTGTGCGAAGGGATGCATCCCCAAAAGAAAAGAGGGGCAAAGCCCCAGGCTCCTCCTAGTCAGTAAAAGAAGCAGTGACTGCAGAGGAGACTTTAGTCCACATAAGGGACTCCTTTGGGCTGGGGAATTCTTTTCTCATGAATGAGATTTATTTGAGCTTCCTATAACTTGATCGGACCCCTGGTAACAGGTCAACAAAGATCCACCCATTGGCCAAGGCGTTCGATGTTTCAATTAAGGATTTTGTGGGGAAACATTTCAAGAACATAGCGACACAGGCTCTCGGCTATGCCAGCCCTGCAGTCTTGTCTTTAGTTTGTCACATGGAGGAGCAGATTATGCAGGAGAGGAAGGAGTCAGACATGGTGAAAGACATTGTGTCGATGCATCCCTGCCTATCTTCATCCCTTTGTTTAATCTGTCTTTCTCTCATAAGTTTTAATGGTGGTGAGGATGAGTCCGGAGTGGCGGGAGGGAAAGGGGGGGGGCAAGGGGATCAAGGAATTGTCTGTGTCTGGTGTGGATATGTCTGGTGGGCTGACAGCCACAGACATTGGCTGATCAGGTCAGATTCCCCCCAGGTGGGTTCAATGTAATTCAGCTCCGTCTACCTAGCAGGTTATCTATGAACAAGGGGTTCAAGAGTTCAAGAGAACTGCACGTTTGTCTTGAAGGGATATCTCTCTGGCCAGATTAGATAGCTCTCAGTATATAACCCCCTTAGCCACCAAGCAGATCCCGGACCTGAGCAGAAGCCATCTTATGCCCAATACAGTGACCCTAAATCACTATGTGTATCTGGATGTTGTTCATAAGGGAACAAAGGTAAACAAATGTAAACCTCTGATTAGCTCTAACCTACTGAGGGTTTTTTCAAATTGTAAGGCATTGGAGGTGATCATATCAAGAGATATAGATCAAGTTGCTTTTAAGTAATTTAAGTTCCCACATGTTTGTTGAATTGGGTTTAAAAGTGAGGGTAAGCTTAATGAAATCACCCAGCGTATAGTGCCTGAAGTGGAAGTTGAGGTTGTACTGTCAAATAAGCCTCTTTAATCCAGGTGGCCTCAATTCAGAGCAATTAAATCTGGTATTCAGATTGGCCGGCTCTCCACCCCAACCCCATTCAGTGGGAGACAAGTATGGAAACCTAGGGGTAACAGTATCTGCCTAATCAGGAGTTAGGGTGGTAGGCTCTCTTGAACTTTGTAATAGAATTGCTTGCTTAAGCGGTGATTAGGAGAGCTTCTTCTGTGGGGTGGGCTAGTGGATTAGGAGGAATGCCCTCTTGCTAACCTTGATTTTTTTCTTCTGGAATGTACACGTGTTGGAACTCTTGAATAGAGAAGTTGATCTTAAAAGAATTCGGAGAAAAATATGGTTTTTCCTTTCAGGAGACTCAGTGGGAGAGTTGCCAAATCTATCTGGCTTTAAGTAATTTGTAAAACAGGCTTGAAAAGTGGGGGTAGGACATTCAAAAGAAGTGCTGTTTACACTGATCTCAATTAAATGCATATGAGGAGTGTGTTATTTATACAAACAGTGGCTGGTTACTGGCTTGCAACTTAAACCTGTATGATGGGTATCTCTCAACAAGTTGTTTGATAATTGTGAATGTTTATGTGAACCAAGGGGAGGCTCAGAGGGAGTTTGGACAATGGCGAATATTTATACCGGTTTTGGCAACACTGGCGAAAATTCTGTGGGCCCCTCCTATTCTTTTGATGGATGACTTTATTCTCTGCTTGCCACTAGTCTAGAAAGAGGCCCAGTGCAGCGAGATGCTGGAAAGTTATGAAATTCCCAACGCAATATTTCCTAAATGCTCTCAGCCAAAGCATGACCACAAGTTAATGAAGCACATTTTCGAGTTAGGGTTTGTGTGCCTAAATGGTCATTTTAAGGAGTTTAATTCGGTCACCCAAACATTTGTTCATGGTAATTACCGCTGCCTCATTGACTACATGTTCATGTAGGCATGATATGATGAAGCAGGTAAAAGGTTTACCATGGTGAGAATCATGGGTAGCGATCACTGGGACTTAAAAATGTCTTTTGATTCTGCTCCCAGGCTAAGGGAAACTGTGATCCTAACGGATGTGTCGTTTCCAAAATGCTTGGCAGCTAGAATTGATGATATGTGCTGTCATGTATTCCTATCGGTTCTGAATCGATCCCCCTATTCCTGACCCTATTCTAGTTAAACAAACCAACAAGTTAACTAGCAGTCAGCCCATGAGGCAGAAATTCCCCATGATGCAGATACCGTTATCTGACGCAGTCACACTACGGCACAGGAACGTGTTATCTGATTAGGTCATAACGCTTGCGATCTAATTAGACAAGCGATATTCCTCCAGCCCCTGATAAGGCATACGGAGTTCTCATAACAAATCAAACCTATGACAACCTGGGCAAAACCCTGCGGCCATTGTTTTGATTTCACCGAGAACTTTAGTAAAAGAATGTGCTAACGAGCAAATCGTATGACATCTTTATTGACGTATCTATGTCCATCCTTACGTCAATCTCGGCACCTTAAAGGTATAAATATTACCGATCTTGCCATATGCAAACACACGCGTGGTAACGAGACGGAGCAGCCATACTTGCCGAAGCCGAGAGCAGAGCAGACCCCGCTGGCAGCAGCCCCGCCTTCCTGACGCGCTGAGAGACGCGCTGCTTTCTCCTGCCGAGAATCCAGCACCGGCGTTTCTGGGCAGCCCTCGCAGGCAGCCTGGAATATCGAGACCAGAGAAAGAGATACCATTCCTCATTCATCCTAACTTCCAGGTACAGAACTGAATAACCCCTCACAGAGAATTCTTTAGTTATTCACTTGGCAAAAACAAACTTAACTTAAACTGTAACTTTCTATTCCCGCCCACGTATTAGGCTTAGGTCAGGTACACGGGGTAGGCGTATTTAGAAACACCAGTTGAGTACGTTTAGTCAAATGTATATGTGTATGTAAATATATTTTATTCATTTTAAACATCATATGGCTTAGAAACCATATCAATGTTTTTACAGTATTACTTTATACTATTGCTTTTAATGTATGCACTTTACTTAACTATAAGTATTGCAATAATATCGATCCATTTCTCTTGTATGAGAAAAGAGACTGATCAATAAATAACACCTTTTTATTGAACACGCCCGTCTCTTCCTTTTCTCTACATTCTGATGAGACTAAGAATGCACGTACTGACTGAGTAAAATAATTTGCCTTTTGTTCACACGACTCTCGAGATTGACTCTTGATTAGGGGAGAGCAAAGTTGTCATGTTCTATGGTTGTCAGAAACTAAATCCCTTCTTGTCTAATCAGGGAAGTTAATCCCTCCTTGAACATTCGAGAAAGTTTCTAGCGAACTCTGAGCTACGCTGGCAAACCCAAAACTTAAGTCTAGTATCGACAGTAGTAGACCTAGTTAACGTCTGGCCTAGGCCTTTACTGCTGTAGGTATTATTCCAATGCGCAGAGCCTATTGGGAAGATAGGAACTACACTACATGGCGCCCAACGCGTTTGGAAAGGGCGATAAAACGAACGTAAGACATTTAGAGTAACTCAGTCGTGCTTTCTCACTCAGACCCCTTTTCCCATAATACTCCAAAGACGTCTGGAGTGGGTGAAAGGTAATATCCTCCAAAACCTCGCAGGAGGGAACTCCTATGTATGGTTCTTGGTATAGTCAACGTTGAAGGATAAACAGTTCCAAAATATTGTGCATCTAATCTTTGTTTCCATAAGAAACCTGATCTGCAAACAAACAAAATAAGCTTCCTGTCGGTAAAATGGCAGAGAGTGATGATGAAAGAGAGGCAGTTAGATTAGCAACTGAACTCGCAGATGCTGATGCTACCATGCAAGCAGCAGACGCGGATATAATACTCATTCCGGTCACCAAAAGGAGATCTATAACTCTAAAACTTATAGAAAATGGACTGACACCTAGAGGTGGCACAGTCATATTCGTAATTGAGGCACACAAATATCGGCAGACAGAGGTATATTATTCATGGATACATTTTCCAGCAGCTAATGCTGTAACAAAGTACTTCCACTATTACAAAATAGAGGAACCTCCTAATGAGTACACTCCTTTCGAGGAGGTGGAAGTACCACTCAAATTCCAAGAGCATTTGCTCTTATTTGATGGCGCCCTAAAACATAATAATCACATCACCAGGCTCGGTCCTTTAGGTAGACCAGGAGCAACGTGGCCGGTCCTAGCCGGATACACACCACATCCAGACTTCGAAAGAATGCCTGCAGCAGATCTTTTAGTACAACTAAAACAATTAATAAAAATTCATAGACAATTAGTTCAGTATGTGATGCGGACTTCAACAATTCAGCCAGCGATTAAACTTCCACAGCTGACCCCTCATCAGGGGAACACAAATAAAATTACACCACAGAACATCCAATCCTGCCTAGGTAAAGTACCGGCTAAACGGGAACAAATACCATTCTGGTTGGCACAGAAAATTACCCAAATTGAGGCGGTGTTTCCTGACACCACCCCGCTAGAAAAGCACAGGATTCTGACTATCTGTCTCCCAATGGGAATCGCACCACACATAGAGGACTGTGACACTTGGGGTACAGTCTTTGCTTCCATCTACACAAAAACGCACGGTGTTCCATCCATTTCGGTAATACCAGATGTGCTAAAACAAATTCAAGAAGAATATGGTCCTGAACCCGCTTTAACTCTTGGTATGAAATTACTGAAAGACTTCAAGCAGGTCTCGGCTATACTATTAGCCAACATAAAAGGTGAAGCAGCAAACGTGGCGATCCGCCAGAGGTTAAAAGAGACAGATATAGCAGACCAACCAGCTGAAATTGCCAGAATCATAGAAAAATCCTATGAGGAACTAGGTAGAGATAGCTTAGGTGGAATACCAGTAAAACCACAACTGACTGAAAGTCCAGAAAAAATATTTTTTAATAATAATTCACCGAAAAAGAACTGGGATGGAAACAAACAATCCAATCCAAAAGAAAAGAAATTCCAGTCCCGAGGAAGGTCTCCTAGGCGAAGGGAGAAATCTCCGAATCAGAGACACAGGTCACCCCAGAGTGACCCCTCTGGGAAAAGATATAACCTTAGAAATAGGGATAATATAAAAAAGCCTGATAGATATCAAGACATTGATACACGTCCCTCTCAATCTTTTCAGAATTCCTCGCAGAAATCGGAAAGAAGAGGACGATCAGAACAAAGAGAAGAGCACGCCAAGTCCAAAGACAAGGAACCTGCTCAACTAAAAAAGAAATTACAATTTCCAAAAAAGAAGGTAGCCAGTATCAAGGTAGTTAACAATGCCGAGAATACTGAGGACACAACTGAAAAACGGAGAGTGGGCTCAGACAATGCTAGACAGCGCAGCAGAAGTGAGCATAGCTCGCAAAGTCCTTATGAATCATCTGGAGACAGTGGACACGAATGAATATCTTCAAGTGGAAACTGCAGACACCAGGGTTAGCAAACCTCACAAGATATACGAGATAACATTACGTATAGAGGGAGATAAGACTAGGAAAATAAGGGGACTATTTTGGGATAATCTCTCCAAGGGCTATGATATCCTTCTAGCTGAAAAAGACTGGCCACCAGAGTTTGTCAGGGAGTGCCCTCATGGCGAAGAAGTAATTATGCCTGCCTTCTCGAATCATATACCAATTCATAAAAAATACACACTTGCTAGAAAGTGGGCAGTGGCTCTAGCACCTGCTTTATATAAAAATCATGTAGGATGGGATGAGGACTCTCCTCCTCACAAAATCCAGTTAAAATCACAACCTACTGCACAAAGGCAGTACCCAATTAAGCAAGAAGCTAAAAAACAGGTAAATGAAATACTAGATCAGCTAGAATACCAGGGGGTGATTGAAACTTGCACCTCACCAATGAACAATCCTTTGTTTCCGGTCTCCAAACCAGACAATTCATACCGTCTAGTTTTGGATTACCGACACCTTAACACATGTTGCAAAACTTTTGCAGTGCAAAACTCACATAGTGCTGCACTAATGAATAACATAGTGCGCAAAAAATACAAAACAACCTTTGACATCTCCAATGGATTCTTTTGTCAAAACATAGCACCAGAGAGCAGATATTTAACTGCATTCTCAGTAAATGGCACTCAAAAACAATTCTGTCGGTTAGCCCAGGGGTACAAGAACAGCCCAGGAGTATTCTCAGCGAGAGTAACAGAATTACTACAACTATATGATGATGAAGCATTATCTTATGTCGATGACATTTACTTAACAGATGATGATTTGGAGACTCACTTGAAAAGAGTGAACACCATAATACTTGGGTTCGCTGCAGAGGGTTACAAATTCAACTTTAAAAAGTCCAGAATTGCCCATCTGACAGTCCTGTTCTTAGGATATGAGTTATCAAGTGAAGGCAAAAGCCTGGCTGACAATTTCCTAGAGAAATGTGCCGTACTCCAAGCACCTAGAACACTAAAAAACTTACAGTCAATTCTAGGCTTCCTAAATTTCGGAAGAACATACATTGCAAATTACGCAGAAAGGGTCAAACCCCTTTATGATCTAATTAAACCAGATTTTAAAAGATCCAATTGGACTCAAATACACACCGACATTTTGAGATCCTTACAAACAGACATGCTAATTAAAACAAAATTAGAAACACGTGATAACACACGCAATCTTGTGATTCGAGTCATCCCAGGGAGATGCGGATTCACATATCTGACCTCTAATGAGGGAGATAAGGTACCAATTGCATTCAAATCACACTTGTACACTAAGGCTGAAATGAAATTTAGCCCAACGGAAAAAATTCTTACAGCTACACAGACAGCTATAGCAAAAGAACGAGCCCTGGCACAAGGTAAACGAATAATAATTGTGACACCAATACCAGCCCTAGAGGCGGTAACAAAGGCAAGCATTCCAAATGCTAAAGCACTCCATCCAAGATGGATACAATGGGCTAATTCTCTTGCTGCAACAGACGTGGTGTACGAATTTGATCCTTACTTAAAAACACAAGAATTCCTCCAATATGAATTTGAATGTCCTCCGCCAACCGAAATTCTGCCTCTAGACCACTACGGCTGTATAATATATACAGACGGATCAGCACAACCCGCAGTGGGGGGTAAGCAAGCTTACAGTGCTGCGTGCGCGATCGTTAAAGGTCGCTGGCACGAAGGAAAATTTAAACCAGCAATCACTAAAACACAATCTTTAGGAGATTGTACAGCTCAGCGAGCTGAACTACTGGCGTTCAAGATGGCGCTTGAAAATACCGATCGAGAATTCCCCACACTCATAGTGTGCGATTCATATTATTGCGTTCAATCTTACAATGAATACTTGCAGATCTGGCTTCAGAATGGTTTCAAGGATGCGAAAGGTGGCACAATCAAGCATAAAATGCTCTGGGAACAAGTAGTTCTTTTACAAAAAGAACTACCAAAGACTCACGTGATACATACACTGAGTCATCAACGTGATGGCGTTCACGTTGCAGGGAATTCATTGGCTGATGAGGCCGCGAAGGCAGCTGTGCAAACGGCTTCCGTAGCTGCCGTCACCCGATCAAAAACAAAAATAGACAGCGAAATATTACAAGCTGTCAGCGCTTCAGAAAAGGATTCGATAGAACCACTCCCTAAAGGCTTTCCAGTAAAATACTCATACATAACTGATGCAAACAATGTTCCTTTTGCTCGAATCCCTGGAGTGGGGGATAGGGCAATTCCAAACATGGAACATAGGTTAGGACTAATAATAGCGGCACACGAAGGGCTTGCTTCTATACATGCTGGCGTCTCAGCCACAGTATCATTATTAAAACAGAGATACTGGTGGCCACAAATGAGAAGACAAACAAGGAACTATGTTCTAGAATGTGAAATATGTCAAAGAATGAAAGTATCAACGGTGAGACGTCCAGCTCAGACACCCCTTCTGATCTCGGATAAACCATTAGCATGTGTTTATCTAGACCACTGCGGTCCCTTACAAAGGGATGGTAACTATAAATATATCTTGGTCGCAGTGGATTCATGCACGAGATTCATATGGATGTGGCCCCAGCGAACGGCTGACGCCAGAACTGTTATAAAAGATTTGCGAGTCTTTATCGGCACATACGCAATTGGCATGCTGCATTCGGACAATGGTCCTGCTTTTAGCTCTCGGGCTTATAAGGAGGCCATGGTCAGCATGGGCGTGCAATTGCGGTACTCTTGTCCATTTCACCCTGAGGGGAAAGGAATTGTTGAAAGAAAAAACCGTGCCAAAAAGCAATCTATAACGGCAAAGGTATTAGGTTCGGGAGCTGGGTGGGTCAAACATCTAATAAGTGTCCAACGTAGTCTCAATAACTTGCCAAGAAATTCTCTGAGGGGATTCAGTGCGTACGAATTATTATTTGGAACTAGGATGATGATCTCTGACATTGATAGTCAGACTTCAGTGGTGAAAGAAAAAAGCTTTGATATCAAAGACCGTTTGGCTATTTTGCAGGACTTAAACAAAACAAGAAAAGACCTGAGCAACATAAAATTGAAACAACAGCCAACAACCACTGAAGAACCACCACCTGTCCCAGCAAGACCTGTCTGGATTCCAAAAGTCGGGGATCTAGTCAGGGAGAAGATCGCGGTAAAGAAGGAATTTGGGCCTTCTTACAGAAAAGCAGTTCCTGTCTTGTCTGTCAACGGGACAAGATCAGTTGTACTACCGCCACTTGCTGGTAAAAAGGAGAACGGAGTTGTATCCATCGACCTGGTAAAACCACAACATGTGGCCGATAACAAACAGTAGGCCAAGTGGACTCCCAATAAGTAGCAGAACACCAAGGTTTGCTACCAGTACAGAGGTCCTAACGAAGAGGCTCATCACATTCGAAACGCCTACAGAAGAACAACAAGGACTATGCAACAATGCAATAGAACTGAGACCTCTGAAAACCCAAATAAAAACATTTAGCAGAGACACACCAATCTATAATGAAGTACCAAGTGACAATGCAAGAAACAAAAATCCTGAACCAATTGGAACTATTGACAGAGCTGCATCCGGCTACTTCATAAACTTCGATGATTCCTCTGAAGGCTTCAGTGAATCAAAGACACAGCCATCATCAAAATCCTTTAAAGACAAAGCTAAGGAACTTTTGAAACAACTGAAAGAAACATATCTGATTTCTCCATGGATTGAATTTTGGGTGGGTTTTGGTGCATTTATCCTCATACTTTGGCTCATCATGGTACTTACTTTGGGACGCTTCATTGAGGGAAAATATGCTAAAATGGACACAGCAAGTCAGAACATCAACTTGATCCTCAAACCACACACATCTTCACACGTCGAGAAAAGAGAACTTTCTTCAGCCAACTTCACAGCCAATCCGATACCTGGTGGGGTAGCCTGGGACAACACTGACTATGAAATTCATGGTCCGGTCGAGATCCTGAAATATCCACACCAAATTAAGATCTCATTGAGTGACTTTGCAAAACCAAACTCATTTGCTGATGATTGGGACTTCGAAAGCATTAATAGCATGATGTCTGACTTAGTAATGTCTGCTAAATTTACCAAACATGATTATTTGCAGGGTTCTACAAATTATGACAGTATGTATTGCTATAACCACTATGGTAACCACTTTTTACATAGATCTGCACAACCTAGAAATGTTTTAAATTATAATCAATGGGAACATTGTGCAACACCTCCAAAAGGGAGCTCAAGAACCGTTTACGACAAATATTCATATTTTTCAGGTTTTAACACAAGTAATGCTGAAGCATTTTATTTTAAATTATCAAACAAGACAGGAACCAAGACCATGATAACCAACACAAAATTGTTATATTCAGATTCATTCTTTGAAAAAATGAATACTTTTGGATTTGATTATTGGGACAAAAATGTTGAATTGAAAAGTGTTTGGGGTACAAAAGAATGGCAAGTACAGGGAATAGAAGCTTTGTTTAGAGCCAGCATGATCCCAGAACAAATTATATTTTTAAATGACACTGTTCAACAAACCACCTGTCTGGGCTTAGCCAAAATCAAAGATTTAATTAAACCGTCTATTCCAAAGCCAACAATGTTTAGCAATAACTCTGATACAGATGAAGAGATAGACGTAAACCATATATTAAACGAAAACAGAACACATCCAAATTGGAAACAGTGGTTGATCTGGCCCACAGATACTAATAACTGTCAAGACAGATTCCTGAACAAAACACAGGGTTTCAAAATGAACAGGCCAGACCCTAGATATCCTCAAAGACATCACCCAGGGATAATAACCACCTACAGTGTGGGCAAATTATGCCTTCAGTGGCTACAAACTTCCACACTGGCAGAAATTAAGCAACACCTAACTTTACTTACTGATGGTGCTGACTTGCGTGATTTCACTTTGGGACCACGCAAACAGCGTCAAAAGCGTTTCATAGCAGCCTCTGTATATGCAGCATACAATGAGGCCTGGAAGGTTACTCAAATTGAAACAGCAGAGAGAATACGGGAAATTGACCGTATTAATTTGGAAAAATCACTTTCTGTAGTGAACAATGGGTTAATGACTCTGTCCTCCAGAATTTTTTCTTTGGACAGCATTGTGTCGTCAGCAATCGATATATTATCGCAAGACTTACTGTTATTACAACATGGTCAGTCACAATTGCGTTCTATTGTACAGCTTGGCTGGACGTTACAAAATCTGCGTTCAGGCTATGTGCCTTGGCGTTTAATCAACACAACGTCACTATTCCAAATCTTTAACCTTACTGATAGACAAATCGGTATGGCGCAAAAGGGTGCTGATTATACAATCTTGAGCATTGAAAAACTAGAAAGATTACCAATGACAATGTCAGAACGACCTGTCAGTGAATGGATAATACACGGAATCATAAATATTCCAATCTCAACCTTCAGGTTTCAATACTGCCAAAAATATATACAGGCTGGCATGTACGAGAAATTAGGAAAGGGGTACCTTAAAACAACTTGGAACCTGCCCTATTCACATGCATGTGTCAGTAATAAAGGACAGAAAGTGTTTCTTAGTGGCAACAATTGTGCGATGTCACTAAGCGGCACGCTTCTGTGTAACGGAATTAGTTTGCATGGAGCCTGTGAAGGGAATTCATACAACCTTTCATGTCACCAGCAAGGCGCACCTGCAACAGAAATAGAACCATTCTTTCAAAGACTCTATAATGGGAGTTACATTCTTATTGTAGACCGCAGATGTTGTAGTCTTATGCCCGGGACTCCTTATCTAGTAACTACTACTGCGAAGGTCAAGTGCTGTGGACGCACATTGTTCCCCAGCTCCTTCCCAGACAGGGAGGCAAGGGCATGGCACGATTTGAAAATTACTTCTATTCGAATAGATACTTTAAGCAGAATGAAAACAGTCCTTCTTCAGACGCCTACCAGGCTCTCGTCATCAAAAGAAACGTATGATCTACAAGTCGCAAGGACGACTGCAGAGATACATACATTATTATCAACTAATTCCCCCGTACATTTCGCGGAAATCCTGAATGAAATCTTAAATATTTCTGATACCAATGGGGTCTCAAAGGTATTTAAGATAGTATTTTCGATGGCATTAACACCATTCAAAGCCATACTGGGTATTTTTCCAGATTTCGTCCATTCGATTTTTGGCGGACTTCCCCTGATCCTGGGACTAATTGCAGGAATCCTATTCTTAGTCCTTATTTTTCGTTATGGCAACCCATGTCACAGACAAAACTCTTGCGACAAGGGAAGAAACAATCCTAGCCATTGGATACCGGGACCGGATATCAAAAATCCTGGGACTCTCCCGGCTTAGAGACCTGAACATGACTTGGTTTCTATCTTTTCGACCAATGTGGCAAAGATGTGTTTTACCTGTATTGAGGTGTCTGCTATGCGGAGAAGAATGCGTGTTAGACACCTGTCTGACGCTACAATCGGATGCGCCGATGGATGCAGAAACATTGTTGAGCCCGATCAAGGTTCATGCTTTGTGCTGCCCTCAAAGGCTACCAATCCTGATGACGGCATTCGTGGAAGCTTCACCACTACGATTGATGGGTAGTGAAGTTCAAGATGAAAGCAGCATCGAACAGGTACGACCTTCTGTCAGTAATGCAAATCAGAATGTCAATGAAGACAATCATGCGCAAGAATGCTTGATTACACCTATTTCCGAGTTAGTGGAACTTTCCCAGGAAGCTGTTGACAGTTTTTTCGAAAGCCTAAATGATATGATGTTCTCACCCGAACAGAAATAGAGACTTTTGAGCAAGCTCGCACACGGCGTTCCCTGAATTCGGCCTTCAACTTTAAAAATAAAGTCACATGAACATTTTCGCTCCAGTTCACGGACAGCAGTTTTTCCAGCAGCCCCAAAATATTTTTGCATATTTTTCTGGACACTATCTTCTGCTTAAAGTAAGAACTATTCTTAAAGAACTAAGGTTTCTAAAAAAAAGAAAAAAAAAAAAAAGAAAAAGTTTAAGATAGCTTATAGACATTAGCTGCCCGCTGGCATGTTCATAAAGATATTTTATTCTGTGATGGAATGGTCTTGAAACTTTTTTCTGTCAGAAATCATTTCATGTGTAATTCTCATATACCAAATAAGCAATAATGTATACAAATGCAATTACTTTGGCATTTTTCTACAGCTTGAGTGCATACCATATATATATGTCTGCAATTTTTTCCGTATATTTGAAAATTTCAAAATGTATTTATGTATTTTGGGGTGGTAAGGTATACACACTACTCTATAGTATGTTGTACTATGTTATACTATGCCTAGATTAGTAAATATGTCCATAGTTATCGTGGAGTGGGTGTCATGTATTCCTATCGGTTCTGAATCGATCCCCCTATTCCTGACCCTATTCTAGTTAAACAAACCAACAAGTTAACTAGCAGTCAGCCCATGAGGCAGAAATTCCCCATGATGCAGATACCGTTATCTGACGCAGTCACACTACGGCACAGGAACGTGTTATCTGATTAGGTCATAACGCTTGCGATCTAATTAGACAAGCGATATTCCTCCAGCCCCTGATAAGGCATACGGAGTTCTCATAACAAATCAAACCTATGACAACCTGGGCAAAACCCTGCGGCCATTGTTTTGATTTCACCGAGAACTTTAGTAAAAGAATGTGCTAACGAGCAAATCGTATGACATCTTTATTGACGTATCTATGTCCATCCTTACGTCAATCTCGGCACCTTAAAGGTATAAATATTACCGATCTTGCCATATGCAAACACACGCGTGGTGACGAGACGGAGCAGCCATACTTGCCGAAGCCGAGAGCAGAGCAGACCCCGCTGGCAGCAGCCCCGCCTTCCTGACGCGCTGAGAGACGCGCTGCTTTCTCCTGCCGAGAATCCAGCACCGGCGTTTCTGGGCAGCCCTCGCAGGCAGCCTGGAATATCGAGACCAGAGAAAGAGATACCATTCCTCATTCATCCTAACTTCCAGGTACAGAACTGAATAACCCCTCACAGAGAATTCTTTAGTTATTCACTTGGCAAAAACAAACTTAACTTAAACTGTAACTTTCTATTCCCACCCACGTATTAGGCTTAGGTCAGGTACACGGGGTAGGCGTATTTAGAAACACCAGTTGAGTACGTTTAGTCAAATGTATATGTGTATGTAAATATATTTTATTCATTTTAAACACCATATGGCTTAGAAACCATATCAATGTTTTTACAGTATTACTTTATACTATTGCTTTTAATGTATGCACTTTACTTAACTATAAGTATTGCAATAATATCGATCCATTTCTCTTGTATGAGAAAAGAGACTGATCAATAAATAACACCTTTTTATTGAACACGCCCGTCTCTTCCTTTTCTCTACATTCTGATGAGACTAAGAATGCACGTACTGACTGAGTAAAATAATTTGCCTTTTGTTCACAGGACTCTCGAGATTGACTCTTGATTAGGGGAGAGCAAAGTTGTCATGTTCTATGGTTGTCAGAAACTAAATCCCTTCTTGTCTAATCAGGGAAGTTAATCCCTCCTTGAACATTCGAGAAAGTTTCTAGCGAACTCTGAGCTACGCTGGCAAACCCAAAACTTAAGTCTAGTATCGACAGTAGTAGACCTAGTTAACGTCTGGCCTAGGCCTTTACTGCTGTAGGTATTATTCCAATGCGCAGAGCCTATTGGGAAGATAGGAACTACACTACAGTGCATCATGCACTTGGTGCAATATAAAGTACCTAGAGGCTTCTGGCTGGGAGGTGTGTCAAATGCTAATGTGTTAAATTGGTATTACCAGACCATAGTAGAGGTAGTGTACTCTTGAGGGTAAAAAACATATTTCTCACTGGTCATTAAATCAGCCTGGGCTTGATAAGCAATGCTTAGATTTTAGAAAGAGGTTGATCAAAGTTAGATACAAAAAATGTTTTCCTTAATACTGTAAAGAAGGAGTACATAGAATTGAATACAACAATGAAACACTAATTGTACAAAGGTACAAAGGTGGACATATCCAGGGAAAGAGCTTATGGAATTATTCTTTCAGTAGAGTTTTTAGGTAAACTGGTATCCTCTCTCAAGTTAACAAAGGCAGGGGGCCCAGACAATTTTCTGGCAATTATTCTAAAATCTGGTCCTAAATGGTGAGCTAGATTTTCTCTAAAGTTTTCATTTTCATTACAAAAATGGGAACTTTTCCAGCTAGCTAGAAGGCTTTGCTATCAGGCCCATACATAAAAAAAGGAGACCCATTATCCCAGCAACTTTACCCTGATAAACCTACTTGATGTTGGAAGGAAGCTATACTCCAAAGTAATGTTATTGTCCATAAAGGACTGGATTGAGGCCAACAATCCTGTGGTCATGGAACAGAGAGGCTTTAAGTAAGGTCATTCTACAATAGACCACTGCATTAGCCTAAGGGTTATTATTTAGAATACAATGGAAACTTCTGAAAAATCTTTTTTGTTGCTTTGTAGACTTTAGCTCTGCCTTCGACCTTGTGACTTTGTAGACTTTAACTCTGCCTTCGACCTTGTGAATCTTAGTATCTTGTACCTGCAAAATATGGATATTCCCAATAACCTTCTTGTAATCCTACAAGAATAATATTGAGAGAATTGGGCTCAAGTGGAGTTAGATTTAAGAGGGCTTTATCATAAAGAAGTTCACTGGGAAATTGTCTGAGACAGGGTTTTTTCCTACCTCTTACATTGGCTTCTCTTTTTCTTGTGGATTTACCACATATTATATCTGATCCTAAATTCTTCTCTCCGAAAATGGTGGGAAGACATATTCCTTGCCTCCTTCATGCAGATGACCTATCTATTTTTAATTGAAAGGAAATTGGAAAAGTTCAATAGGTAGTGTGTGGCACAAAAGCTTAAGACCATTTTGGATAAGACAAAAATAAGAAACTTTGAAAAGAAGTCAAAACGATGTAAGATGTTATTGGGGGATAAGGTTGTGGAGGTGGTAACCTTTCACAAGTGTTTTGAGGATGACATTTAATAACAAACTGAATTGAGTGCTGCGTAGATAAATTTCAGATGCTCAGGCAAGGTCCACAATCGAAAGGTTGGTAACATTTAAAAACTTGTTTGGAGGGCCGTCTATGTCCCTGCTTTTGTCTGCTTATAAAGCTATTGTGTCTACACAATTTTTACATGGGGCTGAATTACTGTGCCTTAGCTCCGATGTAAAGTGGGATAAGTGTGAAGGTAAATGCTTGAAAAAATTGTTGGGGGTTACCTAATTGCGCAATGTGTACTCAAAGAGTACCTACAGGCTTGTTATTTACTTGCTAAGAAATCGACAATGCTCTTCTGATCTAAACTTTGGGAGAGCAAAGGGTCAAAATAATCTCAGCCCTCTGTGCTAAAAAAATAGCTACCAGTGAATTATAATGAGTGGCAAGGGTTAGAAACAGATTAGAAACGATTGCTGCTAAACTGGATATCGGGAATTTTGAGGTCATAGAGCCATCTTATCTTTCGAAAGGGATCTGAAAGATGCTTGTGAAAGGGAATCAATGTTCGCCAACCTACGTTAATTGTCTACAAAACCTAAGCCAGTTATAAGTTAGAGTCCTGGGATATTCAATAGGTGTATCCATATGAATCCGAGTTGCCTAATCCCCATGTATGCTTGCTGGTATTAAAATTTTGGGTTAATTTAAACCTTTGTTTTTTTTAAGTATGAGCAATTCTGTACTCTTTTTGAAACAGAAAATAATTGTACTTGTGTGCGAGGGTCAAATAGTTTTAATGTTCATCTTTTACTAGACTGTCTGCATTTCTGCAGAATTAGAAGTCAGATTTTTAAGCCACTTTTTAAAAATTCATCATTTACTGTAATGAGGCACTCTACTTTTAAACATGGAGTTTTTAGATGTGGCATGTGCTTTGGCAAAAATGTTTAAAACAAAGTTGAGGTGGAAATGTTGATGATCTTGTGATTGTGTTAAAGTCCATCAATCTCCATGTCAGTAGTAAGCTTACCCTTGTGTAGCACTAGAGGTGGTTCTGAAATGTTTAGTTAGGTAGAATGACATTGCAATGAGGGTTTCCACTTGTTACTCAGGGTTTCTCTGAGTCAACCTGTGCAAAGGGTTTCGTTTTAAGGAATTTGTTGTACAGGATGTGGAAGGGTATGGCCAATGGTTTTTAACAATGTATATGGTGTGCATTTATTGTTTTATGCCCAAATGTCTATATAATAAAGATGTTTAGACTCTGACTCCAATCCACCTTAAACAGAACCTAACCTACACTCTATACACTCTATACATTCATAGAAGCATTGCAAATAGAGCAAAGCTGCCAACAATTACAAATGGAGCAACCTGTTAGCCAAATTGCACGTAAACTTGGCAAACGAATGTAGGACATGCTACAATTTAAAGTCAGCTATTCATAAACAACAAAGGAATAGATTACTCAGAAATAATAGCCAAAAGTAAATTATATAATAAATAGTAACCTACTAAAATCCCAAAAAACTGTCACAAAATCTAAACAAATCATTTTATTTAAATAATAAATATAATATTTGATTACATTAGTCTAAAAAGTAAATTAAACTCCAATGTTATTTAAGGCTGAGATAATAAAATAGTATATAAAGTATTTAAACAAAAACTTTCAACTTCTCCAACTTAGAAGTTCAAAGAACAAAGTCAGTCTATCACATAAAAATAAACACAAAACATAAACCACGAAATTCCAAATGACATTATATTGATACAAACAGTAAAAAATAACATTCCCCAATAGAAAGAAATTAAATAAATAAAACTTTGGGGCTGATTGTGAGTATGATGGTGGTCCAACTGCGGCCTCCTCGGCAGTCCGACCCCCCAATTTACAAGGTTGGCTGTTGGACCACCACAAGCCCGACGGAAGATGCCCCCCTCCACCAGGACCCTGGATCCAGACAGGGCAGCCTTAGGGAAAGTGGTGACCAATGGCAGTTGTGCCATTGTCGGCACTGCTGGGCTGATCACAACCTGCCTTTCAGCTGATCTGTTCATGGTGGGGACCTCACCATCAAAGGTTCGGCAGAAATCCAGGGAAGGGGCCCCAAACATGGCCCTAGGGTGAATTTGCCCATGGGGGCACATGTTATGCCCCCGCTGCTTGCTCTGTTGTGCATGCACAGTGTACCATGCATAAAATCTTCAGGTTCGCTCAATTAGTTGAACCACCGTGGCAACGCAGACACAACGCCAGCCAGGCGTGTGATTGTAATACAGCAGTCAGGATGCTGCCAGCTTGTCGGCGTTCTCCCGACCGTTGCAACAAGTATTTGGTCGTTGGACTGCAAAACTCAGAATCAGGCCCCTACTATTCCTTTGTGCAGGTCTTCTTCTGTATCCAAGTAGTCAAAAATAAGAATCCACCGAAATCGGGAAAAATATTGTCCAAAAAGCCTCCAAAAATGCAAACATAAAACTAATACAATAGAGATCCCTCGAAGCAACCCAAAGTACATAAGAACTATAACAAAAATATGAAAATAAAATTAAATGGTCCAGGGAATTCTGAATGAAATCAAAATAAAAAGCATTGGTTTACTATAGACCAAAAGTGATGTCCTTTAAAAAAAGAAAATTAAAACCCCAATGCCTATAGGACACGTTTGTAGACAAAAACCTGTAACAAGAAAACAAACAGCAAAACACATCACATTGCCAAAATACTTATAAATCACACTTTGGGGCCTATTAGGATGTGACTCACATCATGGCAGGCTCCGGTTTGGGGGTTTCGTGGGTACCTATGGTGCCCCCCAGTAAATCCCTGCACCACAGTGCAGGGTTTGAAACAGGCACCCATTTCTCTATGAGAGCATGTGCTACAGCTGGTTTATGGATGCAGCACAGGTCCCGTAGGGAAATGGGAGTATATGACTGCACCATGTGTGGTTGCCTTGTAATGGCTGTGTCAAGTCAGCTCACCGGAGGTTAGTCGATCCAGAGACCGCAGCAATATCAGGTGGATGTGAGTCCCTTAATCATCAAAATATAAGAAACATAATACAATTTAACATGACATAAAGATACATTTTTAAAACAGTAACAAGTAAAAAAACACTACTATCAGTACAGCAAAATCTACCAAACAAAAAGCAAACAACTGTATAACTAACTTAGACCTCACCCTAAGGCCCCCTTATTCTCGAAACCCTTAAAAAATAATTAAGAAAGAACTTAATTGTTCCAATAACCAGCACCACCCTACTGAGACCTGGATCTAGCAAAATAGACTAAAAATGACACAAATTGATTACAAAATAGAAGGTAGCAATACAAAAATGGCAGATAAACTAAAAAAGACCATGTTTTTAAATGTTTCATTAATGTATAAAAAATGCCAAAAAATTATTGACTTTGTAAAACATGTGAACATGTTATAAAAATATTACAAAATTGTTAAGTATTAAATAAATAATACTATAAAATATACAATTATTTAATACTCACTGAAAAAACCTATGTTAAAATGATGTTGAAAATATGTATATACAACCATTTGAGAAATGTTAAAAAATGTTAAACAATGAAAAAAGTCGAAAATATACAACATACGATACTATTTAAATATAATATAAATTATTTAATAGTAACATTTCTTTAAACAATATTGTATTTATGTATCTCCACATATAAATGCTTATTGTAAAGTTGAAATATATTTTTGAAAATGTAAAAAATATACATATTATAACCTTTGAAAATAAAAAAAGAGAAAAATGTGTTACATGACTTATTCTTTAAAAATATGTAATTCATAATATTATGCATTGCAAACATATGACTAACTATGTTTTTATTATATTTCGGAACACCAACAATAGTCTTTAACTAACACAAATTATTTCCACTACATAATAATAAACTTTCAATAAAGGATTTCAGGCCAAAATGATAACAGTAATTGATCACACTCTAACATAAACAATTTTTAAGAAAGTGTTGAATACGTAAAGGATGATATTTACAATTCCCACTCCAATCTAAACCAATTAGTGGAAGGTGTTGGACACTAAAGGGGTGATAGTCACTATTCACAGCCCAATTTAAACCAATTTGGGGAAAGTGTTGGACACTAAAAAGGGTGATATTTACTATTCCTACTCCAATCTATACCAATTTAGGAAAGGTGTTTGACACTGAAGGGATGACAAATGCTATTCCCACTTCAATCTAAACCAATTTGGGGAAGGTGTTCTTTTTTTTTTTTTCTGACAATGTGCGGGTCAAATGCATAACATTCGTTACCCAAGCGTTAACATCCCGGGTCGCCAGCCAATAGTCCAAGCGGCACCATGTGTTATGTGCATACGTGTAACAGGTCCCTTCCCTCACCCCTGAATGTCGTAATCGCCACATATCCACCAATCCCAAGTCAGTCATGCCATCATGCACTACCTGTGCCGCTTTCTAAGCATTTGTAGGGTTGCATGTCTTCCGATCCACCCCTTGATCCAATACCACATTGAAATCTACCCCGCATACATTAGCAGATGGTGGTAATGCACATACCTTGTTACATAGCGCTGGATAAAACGCAGGATCGTCTGCATTTGGCCCATACACATTTATCATTGTGATCAAAGTCCCACACAGTTTCCCTTGCAGTATAATGTATCTACCCTCCTTGTCAATTTCCTCATACAAGCTTTGAAATGGGGTATTCTTTTTATCAATATCATGACCCCCCTAGCATATGTCGAATATGTGGAAGCGAGGCGAACCCCAGCCCATTGTTTGGCCACAGATGTTGCAGTCTGCCCTGTGAGATGCGTCTCCTGGAGGAAAGCAACTTGTAAATTATGGCGATTTAAATAGGCTATAACTTGTCTGATCTTCTTTGGGCTATTTAAGCCCCGCACATTCCACATAATCCAAGTGATTTTACCCATTCTATTCATTAAAAGTCATCAAACAGTAACCTGCAACATATATTCAAATAGCACACCTTCGAATTACCTTGACAGGATACAAAAGTACTCCATCTCTGGCTGCACACACAGAACGTCCCCCTGCGTGAACTGGAAGAGAGCAAACAGACTCGTTCCCAACTGCCCACCCCCATTAGACCCCCACCCATTTTAGCATCCCAAATCTGCCAAAGCCATCCCAAATCCCCACCTATCCCCCCCTCCCATCCCACCTGATCCAAAAGTTGGGTACACCCATATGTAGGGGCGCAGATACGTACTCTTCCCGAAAAACAGGAGGTGACCAAGCATCAATAGTATGTCATCCTATTGCAACAAAAATAAAACTAATGCCTACTGGCAGCGTGAGGCAGCCCAACCAGACCCCGCGCAGCATCATAGAAATACCTCTTGCACCCCCCTAGAGAGTCACAGCATATAATGGGGAACAGACCAAATCGTGTCCAAACAGTCGCAGCAATGCAAATCATCATAATAATGACATGTTCGATTCTGTGGACAATCCTGAAACCATCGACATAGAGTGCCATTGTGCCCCTCCCCAACCAAGAACGCTAACATACAGATGCAACAGATGGCTGGTCATGGAAGCAACAGAACAGCAGGTAAATACCGCAAATATCCTAAGCAAGCCGTCTAGCCCTCTTCCCCTCCCAGCTCATCATCTTCAGGCGTCCCAGGTGAGTCCCGCTTCTTGCGTTTCAGTTTCTTAGCATAATCCATCGCTGTTTTTGGAGAAGTAAATATCTTATTGTCTACAGGTGCGCCGATGCGAAGCCGAGCTGGATACAGCATGGCGTATGGTACCTCCTCCTTACGTAAAAATTGTTTCACAGTGCCAAATTCCCTCCTTGCTGCCTGAACTGCAACTGTAAAGTCCGGAAAAAATGCAAGCTTGTTCCCTTGATGTTCTATTGCGCCTTTTTCTCTCGCCATTCGTAGAATTGCATCCCGATCCCTATAGTTCAAGATACGCGCCATTATAGGGCATGGAGGGGCCCCAGGAACCGGGCGAGCAGCCAGAGAGCGGTGAACGCGCTCTGCAATGAACATGGGAGATAGTTGCTCAGTTCCAAAAATGTCCGTGAGAAGACGTTCCATGTACATTTCCATTTTCCCCACATTCGTGGATTCTGGCAGGCCTGTGACGCGGATGTTATTGCATCACGAACGCGCCTCCAAATCCTCATTCTTTGCTTGAATAATGGAGAGGACCTGTTCCATATTCAGTGCCTTGTCAGATACCGTTGTCAAACCATCCTCTGTGGCTGACACCCTCTGCTCCATCTCCCCCATACGCGCGTTTTGCTTTTCAAGCTGCATGGACATGTGATCTAGCCTGTGATTTACCGCTGACATGGCCCCCTCGATGGATTGTAGTGACTTCTGCATGGCTAGCAACGTGGCCTCTAGACTTGGTGGGCCCCCTATCTGCCGTTTCAGTCTCTGAGTCAAAAACAGTTCTTTTCGATGACTTGGGCGGTCGACGCGACTCAAAAGTTATTTTCGGTTGGCCCTTGTCTGGTCGACCCATGATGAGGTTTAAATCGTAGGCCCAGTCTTTAAGATACATAGACTACAGGGCCCAAGGCCCAGCAAGAAACCAATGTAACCACTATTTGCCCTGAACAGGTGTGTCCTCACTGGACAGCCCCAAAACCCTATCCTCCAGGCTCAAGAAGGCAGGGAAGGTCCTTAATGTTCGCACTGCACCCTTTGCCGCCTACAAAGATGTCCCCCCTGGATACAGCTCCTTTCTGTTAGAATATCGAATTCAGCAACATGCAGTTAATCACATTATGGCCATCAGGATTTGTACTGTGCATCCAGACTCGTGCCTCAGACCGCTCTCAAGTCAGTTGTGTCAGCCGCCTGCAGTGGGTGATGCGTGTGGTCCGCAGTGCCCAACTCCCAACTGCCACTAATCAAGGCCGAGGATCCACGGCTCAGGTCCGGAGCGCGCTCGCGGCTCCCGCCGACTGTGCTAACGGCCAGAACTGCACCTTCACAGCAGCAGCCCCTCTCGCTCCTCCATCCGATGTCGGCTGCGTCCCTGCCGCCCGCACCCCCCAGCGCTGACTGCAGCTCGCAGGGGGTATCTTAGTGCGAGGCCTAACACCGCCTCCGCGACCCCGGTATCCACCAGATCCCAACCCCACTCACCACTGCCAGCACCGGAGATGTTCCAGGAGCATAGCGAAGATCCTCGGCAGCTCCGCAGGTCCAATGTATGCTCTCCGGTAACTGGGCCGCCTCTCCTCCGATGCTCCGCTCGCCGCACCGCTCCAGGCCACTCACCTCGGTGGATGTCACGGTGTGGAACACGTGGCGCTCTTTGAGACCCGGGGGGGTCCGCGCTGTACTGCACTGCCCTCAGATGTCCAACCAGCTCCGCTTGCAAAGGTAGGATGCAATTATGCCAGGAATGTACGCCAGTGATAGGGTGTAGCTCAGTCAGATTCCTCACTCCAGGCGAACCGCCATGTTGTAAGGGCCTCGTGTGTAGGATGGGGCTTGCTTCCACAATCCGGCCTACAGGGTCGATGAACGCCGCAGACAGCCTAAAATTCTGCCGCAGGGCTCAGGAAGGCTACCCACATCAGTGGCCAGGTATAAATCTCATGGATGAGGCAGATGTTTGGCGGATAGTTGCTTGGTCAGGCAGAGCCTCACATAAGTGCGGCCATCTTGCCATGTGCCCTCTAACGCCCCCCTTTGGGGGAAGGTGTTGGACACTAAAAGGGTGACATTATTCCCACTCCAATCTATACCAATTTGGAGAAGGAGATGGATAGTATAGTGGTGACATTTACTATTCCCACTCTAATATATACCAATTTAGGGAATCCGTTGTACACCAATAAGGTGACATTTACTATTTTCACTCCAATCTAAACCAATATGAGGAAGGTGTTGAGCACTAAAAGGCTGACATTTTCTATTCCCAAATCAAATTTATACCAATTTAGAGAAGGTGTTGGACACCAAATGGGTAAAACTCCAATCCATTCTAGTTTCGGTAAGATGTTGAACACTAAATGGACACAATTTACTATTTCCACTCCAATACAGCCCAATAGGGTGAAGGTGTTGGACACTAAAGGGGTGACATTTACTATTCCTACTCCAATCTAAACCAATTTGGGGAAGGTGTTCGACACTAAAAGGGTGACATTTACCATTACCAGTGAAATCTAAACCAATTTGGGAAGTTGTTGGACTCTAAAAGGGTGAAATGTACAATACACACTCCAATCCAAAATAAATTGGGGAAGGTGTTGGGCAGTAAAGGAGTGACATTTACTATTACGACTCAGAACTATACCAATTTGGGGAAGGTGTTAGACACTAGAAGGGTTACATTTACTATTTCCACTCCAATCTAACCTTATTGGGGGGAAGGTTTAGGGCACTAAAGGGGGACATTTACGATTCCCACTCAAATGTAAGCCAATGTGAATTAGTGTTGGACACTAAATGGGTGATATTTACAATTCCCACTCGTTCTACTCCAATCAAAAACAATTCGGGGACGGTGTTGGACGGTACAGGGGTGCGGTTTACTATTTCTACTCCAATCTTTACGGATTTCGGCCAGGTGTTGAACACTAAAGGGGTGGCATATACTATTACCACTCCAATCCATACCAATTTGGGGAAGGTGTTGGACAATAAAAGGGTGACAATAACTATTCCCAATTACAATGCATACCAATTTGGAGAAGGTGGTGAACACTAAAGGTAAGACATTTACTATTACCACTCCAATATAGCTTAATTGGGGAAGGTATTGGACACTTAAAGGGGTGACAATTACGATTCTCAATTCAAATCTATAACAATTTGGAGAAGGTGTTGGACATTACAGAGGTGACATTTACTAGTTCCACTGTAACCTAAACCAATGTGAAGAAGGTGATTGAAACTAAAAGGGTGACATTTACTGTTCCCAATTCAAATTGTTACCAATTTGGAGACAGTATTGGACACTAAATGGATGACATTTTACTAGTGCGCACCTAGGAGTCATGCTGGACTTGTAGAGCTGTGCATCATATTTCAACCCAATCACACGATGAGGGAACTCAACCGTGTGCACAATGAGATATTTAACTAAGTACTTTGCACTCAAACTAGTAATAGTTTTCAGATTGACACTCTACTTGGAGTGACCCACCGTCAAAGCCACTTAGAAATACATGAAAAATATTAACCGAGGAGTATCAGATGTACAATTTAAATTTCAAGCATAAATTTCTGCCATTCATCAGAAGAAAAAAGTTCCAAGCAGGCTTGCTTCTTCAATTCATCAATGTCTTTAATTTTTTCATTTGTTGGTCATTTCCACTGTATAGATGAGCATCTTCTTTTTCATACATAAAGGTTGCAAAATGTACACCTTTCCCACAGCTACAGCCTACGCGTTTGTCCCTACCGGAACATCATCAGGGCTGTGAAAAAACAAGAAAAACACAAAAAAGTAACCATGAGAATCAAAGTAACCTAAAGTAATACAATTCCTTATCAACCAACATCCACTTGATCCTGCCTATATACCAGGCTATACAACATATATACACTTGGCGTTGGCCTGCGTATATTCCATTCTAAAACAATATATATAATAATCATCCATCTGCTGTATTTTAATCGAATAATGCAGAACCCACTCTAGGTGGTCTGAAGGAAAAAAGAAATTGAAAAATATGCATCATGCGTATTTACAGTTCATGTTACTCAATTGAAAAGCATGTTCGTGCATTCATGATGCTGTCACCCTAGTGACATCTCTCACCTTATAAAGTAATAGTCTTTGCTCTCAATCAGTCAATCTCTGCTAACTTTATCCCAATATTCTTTCCAAATTATATGATTATTCGCGACCAGTATCGGAAAAACCCCAATGCTTGAAAAAATAGAAAAGTGAACATGAGCATCACCCCAATTTATCCTCACATCAATCTAAAAATTAATGTGCTGACAAGAAACCTAATAAGTAAATGTCTGTGTTCCCACTCACCTAAACTCATGAAGTGAGTCTATTCAATTATATCATTGCGTCACGGTGACGGGTAATCCCCTATCCGGCGTCCAAATATTGTTTGCAAATTGGTTTATCAAGGCGACCAAGATAAGTCTGTAATTGATTGAATATATTAATTACAATCATGTCACCCCTGCTAAGGTTTGTATTCCACCATTAAATCCAAATGTATTTCTAAACATGTATATCCCTCTGTCATCACAATTACCCCAAGTTTATTCAACTAATCAAGAACTGTTTATATTCTGAACTAAGCTCTGAATACAATGCACAATTTGATTCCCTAAGTACCATCCTGACGCCTGAAAATACCCTAGTTATTCTTTCTACCATTCTCTTACTGTTAGCTCATCTTATTTTCAAAATTCACCCAATTGCCCTTTGTATTTCATCGTATTCGTTTTGTGTCCAAAATGTTTCCTAATCACATCCCGTCTCCGCGATCTAAACAACACCCAAAATAACAACAACAAAAAAATCGTTGTCTTAAAACATGCTCTGCCCAATTCACCCTTCTTCCTAATACCAGCATAAGCAGTCTCCTTACCTCACGAGTCTCAGCCTTTCTTAAAGACCCTTCCTTCCGGAGTGACAGCCGGTGTGATAAATCCCACCGTGACTAGCTCACTCCTCAGTCGCATTATTTGTAACAGGTCGTAAACAATCAAAATTGACCTTATTTCCCGCGGAAACCTCCGATAATTAAATCCAGGTTCCTCTATGGTACGCACTTCCAGGCCAAGACCGGATACAATACTGTTCGTTTCCTGTTTATCTCAACAACCAATCACGTGTTGTCTTCATACCGGATATACTTCAGTTTATTTTCCTGATTGGTCCTTTTATAAAACTCACGTGAATCCCCTCCCGCGGCCAAGACCGGGTATAATACTATTCGTTTCCTGTTTGTCTCAACAACCAATCACGTATTGTCGACATACCGAATGTACTTCAATTTATTTCCTGATTGGTCCTAATACCAAACACATGTAAATCCCCTCCCGCGGCCTGGAACTATTCACCGCTTAATCCTTTTATAACTCCATGAACCACTTGCCATCGGTATACCATCTTTTTATTCTAATTTACATGTCCAAGTCCTATAGCTATTCATATATACCAAAAACTATAAGTTTAATAGAACCTTTTTGTAGTCGAGTGTGCAAAGTCACACCTATTTCAACATTGCCTATTTAATCCACCAATCGCCAATACCCCCAGCCACGGCCGGAAATACTCCCATTTGTTTCCTGTTACAATATTTAACCTATCACGTATAATGCACCAGTCACGGCCTGAAAAATCTAACATTGCCTGTATATTGACTCTGCAACCAATCGCCATCAATAAAAACAATACTTCGTTCAGTGTATAAACACTCACTCCTCAGTCGCATTATTTGTAACAGGTCGTAAACAATCAAAATTGACCTTATTTCCCGCGGAAACCTCCGATAATTAAATCCAGGTTCCTCTATGGTACGCACTCCCGGGCCAAGACCGGATACAATACTGTTCGTTTCCTGTTTATCTCAACAACCAATCACGTGTTGTCTTCATACCGGATATACTTCAGTTTATTTTCCTGATTGGTCCTTTTATAAAACTCATGTGAATCCCCTCCCGTGGCCAAGACCGGGTATAATACTATTCGTTTCCTGTTTGTCTCAACAACCAATCACGTATTGTCGACATACCGAATGTACTTCAATTTATTTCCTGATTGGTCCTAATACCAAACACATGTAAATCCCCTCCCGCGGCCTGGAACTATTCACCGCTTAATCCTTTTATAACTCCATGGACCACTTGCCATCGGTATACCATCTTTTTATTCTAATTTACATGTCCAAGTCCTATCGCTATTCACATATACCAAAAACTATAAGTTTAATAGAACCATTTTGTAGTCGAGTGTGCAAAGTCACACCTATTTCAACATTGCCTATTTAATCCACCAATCGCCAATACCCCCAGCCACGGCCGGAAATACTCCCATTTGTTTCCTGTTACAATATTTAACCTATCACGTATAATGCACCAGTCACGGCCTGAAAAAGCTAACATTGCCTGTATATTGATACTGCAACCAATCGCCATCAATAAAAACAATACTTCGTTCAGTGTATAAACACTCCCAATTCTCTTTACAATGGTGAACGTGAGAGACTACTAATTGTATTGAATATATCCAATGTTAATGACCCCTATATGGATACCATGATAATATTCAACCACGCCTGTGTCATCTCGTGTTTCTCCAATCTGTATATTTCTTGCCAAACACTACTTAAAAAAGTGAAATAATTTACCTCATTTGCCCTAAATGTACTGACTGTTCAAAAACCTTACAGAAACGTTGCAGAGCATCTAATGAAATCACACCCAATGTCATTAATTGCATTAATTGCATTAATTGCAAGGCGGATGTCCCCCATTGGCATTTGCTAATGGGGGTGCCAGGTTTACTGGAGAACATAGGGGAAGTTCCTAAAATAATTTACAGAAGGAGCCCCACAGTAGGGAATATGATTATGAGAAACTACATCAAACCAGTACAAAAAACTACGATTGGTTGGATGCCCCCACCACCCACTGTTTTTTTTACTTGTGGTTCATGCAATATTTGCCTTTTAGGCATCAATCGAATTCAGGAGTTCAGGTATAATAGTGTGAAGTCCTATCGGATACAGGAGTTTATCAACTGCAATAGCACAGGGGTGGTCTATGCATTGATCTGTGCATGCAAAATAATTTATATTGGTAGCACCAAGAGAACATTGAAGATTTGGATACAAGAGCATAGATGGGCCATTCTGAATCAAGATCCCAAATCGCCCATATTTCAGTACATTAAGGAATGTCACAATACTCTTAGGGAATTTAAATTCCATGGTATTCAGAAAATAGAGCGGGGCATGAGAGGAGGCAATTGGGAATTATTAATCAGAAAACAAGAAGCCAAGTGGATCAGCCGCTGTAGAGCGGTCAAGCAGGGTTTAAATACTGACTCAGAATTACACTATTTTTTATAGAGTTAACCTGTAATGAGTGGTTAACAGAGCGCTTGAAGGGGGACATCCGCCTTGCAATTAATGACATTGGGTGTGATTTCATTAGATGCTCAGCAACGTTTCGGTAAGGTTTTTGAACAATCAGTACATTTAGGGTGAATGAGGTAAATTATTTCACTTTTTTAAGTAGTGTTTGGCAAGAAATCTACAGATTGGAGAAACACGAGATGACACAGGTGTGGTTGAATATTATCATGGTATCCATATATGGGTCATTAACATTGGATATAGTCGATACAATTAGTAGTCTCTCACGTTCACCATTGTAAAGAGAATTGGGAGTGTTTATACACTGAACGAAGTATTGTTTTTAATGATGGCGATTGGTTGCCAGTATCAATATACAGGCAATGTTAGCTTTTTCGGGCCGTGACTGGTGCATCATACGTGATAGGTTAAATATTGTAACAGGAAACAAATGGAAGTATTTCCGGCTGTGGCTGGGGGTATTGGCGATTGGTGGATTAAATAGGCAATGTTGAAATAGGTGTGACTTTGCACACTCGACAACAAAATGGTTCTATTAAACTTATAGTTTTTGGTATATATGAATAGCGATAGGACTTGGACATGTAAATTCGAATAACAAGATGGTATACCGATGGCAAGTGGTTCATGGAGTTATAAAAGGATTAAGCGGTGAATAGTTCCAGGCCGCGGGATGGAATTTACGTGTGTTTGGTATTAGGACCAATCAGGAAATAAATTGAAGTACATTCGGTATGTAGACAATACAAGATTGGTTGTTGAGACAAACAGGAAACAAATAGTATTATACCCGGTCTTGGCCGCGGGAGGGGATTCACGTGAGTTTGGTAAAAGGACCAATCAGGAAAATAAACTGAAGTATATCCGGTATGAAGACAATACGTGATTGGTTGTTGAGATAAACAGGAAACGAACAGTATTGTATCCGGTCCTGGCCCGGGAGTGCGTACCATAGAGAAACCTGGATTTAATTATCGAAGGTTTCCGCAGGAAATAAGGTCAAATGTGATTGGTTACAACCTGTTACAAATAATGGGACTGAGGAGTGAGCTAGTCACGGCGGGAATTATCGCACCGGCTGTCACTCCGGAAGGAAGGGTCTTTAAGAAAGGCTGAGACTCGTGAGGTAAGGAGACTGCTTATGCTGGTATTAGGAAGAAGGGTGAAGTGGGCAGAGCATGTTTTAAGACAGCGTTTTTTTGTTGTTGTTATTTTGGGTGTTTTTTAGATCGTGGAGACGGGATGTGATTAGGAAACATTTTGGACACGAAACGAATACAATGAAATACAGAGGGCAATTGGGTGGAATTTGAAATTACGGTGAGTTAACAGTAAGAGAATGGTAGAAAGAATAACTAGGGTATTTGCAGGTGTCAGGACGGTACTTAGAGAATCAAATTCTTGTTGTGCACTGTATTCGGAGCTTAGTTCGGAATATGAACAGTTCCTCATTAGTTGAATAAACTTGGGGGACTTGTGACGACAGGGGGATATACATGTTTAGCAATAAATGTGGATTTAATGGTGGAATACGAACCTTAGCAGGGGTAACATCATTGTAATTAATATATTCAATCAATTACAGACTTATCTTGGTCACCTTGATAAACCAATTTGCAAACAATATTTGGACGCCGGATGGGGGATTACCCGTCACCGTGACGCGATGATATAATTGAATACACTCACTTCATGAGTTTAGGTGAGTGGGAACACAGACATTTACTTATTAGGTTTCTTGTCAGCACATTAATTTTTAGATTGATGTGAATTGGGGTGATGCTCATGTTCACTTTTCTATTTTTTCAAACATTGTGTTTTTTCCGATACTGGTCGCGAATAATCGTATAATTTGGAAAGAATATTGGGATAAAGTTAGCAGACATTGACTGACTGAGAGCAAAGACTATTACTTTATAAGGTGAAAGATGTCACTAGGGTGACAGCATCATGAATGCACGAACATGCTTTTCGATTGAGTAACATGAACTGTAAATACGCATGATGCATATTTTTCAATTTCTTTTTTCCTGAAGACCACCTAGAGTGGGGTTCTATATTATTCGATTAAAATACAGCAGATGGATGATTATTATATATATTGTTTTAGAATGGAATATAGGCAGGCCAACGCTAAGTGTATATATGTTGTATAGACTGGTATATAGGCAGGATCAAGTGGATGTTGGTTGATAAGGAATTGTATTACTTTAGGTTACCTTGATTTTCATGGTTACTTTTTAGTGTTTTTCTTGTTTTTTCACAGCCCTGATGATGTTCCGGTAGGGACGAAACGCGTAGGCTGTAGCTGTGGGAAAAGTGTAAATTTTGCAACCTTTATGTATGAAAAAGAATATGCTCATCTATACAGTGGAAATGACGAATGAATGAAAAAATTAAAGACATTGATGAAGTGATGAAGCAAGCCTTCTTGGAACTTTTTTCTTCTGATGAATGGCAGAAATGTATGCTTGAAATTTAAATTGTACATCTGATGCTCCTTGGTTAGTATTTTTCAGCTGTTCATCATAGTTGAGTCACTCAATGGCTTGAGAGAGTGTAGATCACATCACTAAATATAGATAGATGGTGGAACCCTCCCCACTAACTTGGGGCATCGTTTGGGTCTGACCAGCCATTGAACTTAGGTAGCCAGTATACATATTCATACTTTTTCCTATGCAGAGTGACTAACTATGTGGTCCTTAAGAATGCCTCTGAATCCTGAGTGGGGTCACAGAAGGGCACAAACATGTTGACCTACTTTAGCAGTATATTTGCCTTTTGTTTTATCCCTGCGCGAGGGGGCCTCCGAATAAATAGCAATTGTCCTCCTGCAGACAGTTTTATTTCACATCCTTTGTTTCACCAAACTCAGCCCCCACCACCCTCCGCTTCATCCCTTGAAATCACCTCAGCTCCTTTTCAAAGTCTGAAGAGTTGTAGCCCACACCAAGGACCTTGCGGCCTTGGTGTTATGTGGGTACCCAATGATGAAGCATGTCCCCTTCGGGTGAGTGAAGCATACATTTTGTGGGTTTATGACACTTGCTATTCCCAATCCAATTTAGCCCAATTTTTGGAAGGTGTTTGACAATGGAAGGGTGACATTTACTATTCCCAAATGTTAACCAATTTGTGGAAGGTATTGGGCAGTAAAGGAGTGACATTTGCTGTTCTCACTGATAACTATACCAATTGAGCGAAGGTGTTAGACACTAAAAGGGTGACATTTACTATTCCTACTCCAATGTAAGCCAATATGAAGAAGGTGTTGGACGCTAAAGGAGTGACATGTACTGTTCCCGCTCAATCTAACCATATTAGGAGAAGATGATTGACATTAAAGGGATGACATTTAAAATTTCCTCTCAAATGAAAGCCAATTTGGAGGCGCTGAAGGGATGAAATGTACTATTTCCACAGCAATCTAAAACAGTTTATGCAAGGTAATACAAACTAAACATTTGATATATACTATCACTGTTCAATCAATCAATCAATCAATCAGAACATTTGTAAAGTGCACTACTCACCCATGGGGGTCTCAAGGTGCTGGGAGAATGCTGCTACTGCTCGAATAGTCAGGTCTTGAGAAGTCTTCTAAAGATTAGCAGGTCCTGAGTCTGCCGTAGGAGGATGGGGAGGATGTTCCAGGTCTTGGCGGCGAGGTCGGAGAACGATCTGCTGCCGGAGGTCGCTCTTCAGATGCGGGGGACGGTGGTGAGGGCTAGGTTGGTGGAGCGGAGCTGGTGGTTCGGGGTGTAGAATGTGAGTCGTCTGTTGAGGTATGCTGGTCCAGTGGGGTGGAGTGCCTTGCATGTGTGGGTGAGGAGCTTGAAGGTGATCCTCTTGTTGACGGGGAGCCTGTGCAGGTCTCCCAGGTGGGGTGTGGTGTGGCTGTGGCGAGGGATGTCGAGGATCAGGCATGCAGAGGCGTTCTGAATGCGTTGTAGTCGTTTCAGGAGTTTGGCCGAGGCTCCTGCATAGAGGGCGTTTCCGTAGTCCAACCTGCTGCCTGGGTGACCGTTCTTTTTGTTTCGGTGGGGATCCGCCTGTAGATCTTGAGGAGCAGGTGGAGGGTATTTAAGCAGGAGGACGAGACGGCGTTGACCTGCTTTGTCATGGAGAGAGTAGAGACGAGGATGAACCCCAGGTTGCGTGCATGGTCACTGGGTGTTGGTAGTGTTCCCAGTGCGGTCGGCCACCAGGAGTCGTCCCAGGCTGAGGGGGTGGAACCGAGGATGAGGACTTCTGTCTTGTCCGAGTTTGGCTTCTGACGGCTGTTCTTCATCCACTCGGCGACAGCTTTCATTTGTTCGTGGAGGTTGGTTTTGTGGGTGAGGGGGTCCTTGGTGAGGGAGAGGATCAGAGTGTCGTCAGCGTAGGAGATGATGTTGAGGCTGTGTAGGCGGGCGACGTGGGCGAGCGATGCCATGTAGATGTTGAACAATGTCGTGCTGAAGGATGAGCCCTGGGGTACACCGCAGATGATCATCGTGACTTCGGAGCGGAAAGGGGGGAGAAGGGCGCTCTGGGTTCTGCCGGAGAGGAAGGAGGTGGTCCAGTCCAGAGCCTTGTCTCGGATCCCAGCGTCTTGGAGGCGTGTGCGTAGGGTGTGGTGGCAGACAGTGTCAAAGGTGGCTGACAGGTCCAGGAGGATGAGGGCCGCGGTTTTGCCATTGTCCAGCAGGGCCCTGATGTCATCGGTGGTGGCGATGAGGGCAGTTTCGGTGCTGTGGTTGCTGCGGAACCCGGACTGGGATGGGTCCAGGAGGCTGTTCTCCTCGAAGTAGCGGGTCAGTTGTCTGTTGCCGGTCTTCTCGATGACCTTCGCCTGGTACGGGAGCAGGGATATGGTCCGGAAGTTCTTGAGGTCCTTAGGGTCAGCCTTGGGTTTTTTGAGTAAGGCGTTGATCTCAGCGTGCTTCCAGCTCTCCAGGAAGGTTGCTGTCTCGAAGGAGATGTAGATGGCCTTCCGGTGATGGGGTGCGATGGTGGTGCTGGCTTTGTTGAAGATGTGGTGTGGGCATGGGTCTGACGGAGATCCGGAGTGGATGGTGTTCATGATTTTGATGGTGTCGTCGTCGTTTATGTTGGTCCAGGAGAGCAGGGGATTGGCGCAGATGGTGGCCGTGGGGACGGAGGTCTCAGTGGCTGTCGGGGCAGTCGTGACGTTGAAGTTGTCGTGGATGTTTGCGATCTTGCATTGGAAGAAGGTGGCGAGGGAGTCGCACAGGTCTTGCGAAGGTTGGATGTCATTGGTGTAGGAGCTGGGGTTGGAGAGTTCCTTCACGATGTTGAAGAGCTCTTTGCTGTTGTGCGCGATGTTGTCTAGGCGATCTTTGAAGGAGGCCCTTTTGGTGGATCTGATGAGGTGATGGTGTCTGCGGGAGGCGTTCTTGTGGGCTGCGTAGCTGTCTGGTGTCTGTTCACAGTGCCATTTCTTCTCTAGTTTTCAGCAGGTTTGCTTGGAGGCCTGGAGGTCCTCGGTGAACCAGCTGGCTTTCTTGCTGGTGTGTCTGTTGTAAGGTTTCTTGATCGGGGCGAGGGTGTTGGCGCAGTCGACGATCCATTGTCTGAAGTTGCGGGCGGCGGTGTCGGGGTTGGTGGGTGGGATCCGGGCGAGGGTGGTGGTTAGCTGGTCTTCGGTGACTTTGCTCCAGCAGCGGCGAGGGATCTGTTGGAAGCGGTGGTGCGTGGTGGGTTTCCGGAAGGTGAAGTGGATGCAGCAATGGTCGGTCCAGTGGAGTTAGGTGGTGTGGCTGAAGGAGACATGGGCGCATGCAGAGAAGATGGGGTCAAGCATGTGGCCAGCAGACTGGGTGGGTGGGTGTTGTGACAAGTTGTCTGAGTCCGAGGTTGGCAAGGTTGCCGATGTTGTTCTCGAGGTGGAAGTTCAATTCCCCGAGGAGGACGTAGTCTGTGGAGGCAAGGGCGTGTGTACTGACGAAGTCGGCGATGGAGTCGCTGAACTGTGGCCGGCGTCCGGGTGGTCTGTAGGCGAGGGTTCCTCTGAGGGTGGTGTTGGGAAGTGCAGGTGTTCGGCAGTGCTGAGGGTGTCGTCGGTGTTGGTCGAGACTCTGAGAGTGTTCCTGTGGATAATAGCGATTCCTCCTCCTGTTCAGTTGGTGTGGTCCCTGCGGTTGATCTTGTAGACGTTGGGGATGGCTATGGCGATATCGGGTGCCGAGGAGGGGTTCATCCAGGTCTCCGCCAGGAAGGCTACGTCTGGGGAGGTTGAGTCGAGTAGGTCCCAGAGTTCAACGGCGTGTTTGCGGGTGGGTGGATTGGCGGATCGGATGCTGGTGAAGCTGCAGTTCCGGCAGGAGATGGGTCCTTGGGTGCACAACGGGCGGCCAGGAAGCAGATGTGTGATCTTCCGGTGTGGAGTGCATGGAGGGTGCTGGCATCATAGCAGAGACAAAGGCGTTGTGGTGTTCGCGGGGGCCTGGGGTCTGGCACTGGGCGCGGTACAGGCGCAGACGGACTTGCCTTAGGCACGCCAGAGGCACGGTTGTGCAGCGGCTGCCATATAAGGGTAGGTTGGAGGGAGGAGCAGCTTGGAGGTGGGAGCGGGGCAGCGAATGGGTGAGTGGGGGGCGGGGCCACAGGAAGCAGCGGTGAGAAAAACGGGGGTACAGAAGGCAAAAGGGGGATGGCAAAGAGTGACAAAAAACAGAAATAAGGCAAAAGGAATTAAAAAGAAATGCAACAATACAATAGAGGAGCATGCACAAAATCCAGGCTGAAAGGAGGAGGAGTGGCGAACTTACAGCAGTGGCAGTAGCAGGCTGGAAGGCACAAACACACAGGTGGTGCTGTGCAGCGTGGGGAGCGGCCTACCTGAAAACAGGGTCAAGGGTCGCTCTCCTCACCGCGCAGCAGCCGCCATATAAGGGGAGGAGGAGCTGGGAGGCGGGAGCGGGGCGGCGAATGGGCGAGCAGGGGTGGGGCCGCAGGTAGCAGCGTTAGGAAAAACGGGGGTACAGAAGGCAAAAGGGGGATGGCAAACAGTGACAAAAAACAGAAATAAGGCAAAAGGAATAAACAGAAATGCAACAATAAAATACAGGAGCAGGCACAAAATACAGGCTGAAAGAAGGAGGAGCGGCGAACTTGCGGCAGTAGCGGGCTGGAAGGCACGAACACACGGGTGGTGCTGTGGTGGGTGGGGAGCGGCCTACCTGAAAACAGGGTCAAGGGTCGCTCACACACAATTATTATCTATCTAATAAACACAAATTTAACTTAACAATACAATAACCAAACTCCAAACCTATATATTTATATTTAATCATTGCCATATATAAACATTTTAACACTATCAATAGGTAATAATGATATATTTTTTAATTGTTACTACCATTTCTAAACTTTAACCATAAAATAACAAATAAAATCATCATCCAAAATTGACAATCATAAAATAAAAAAATAAATAGATTCAATTTTTAAACTCAAAATTGAAAAAAAATATTTTTACAATAAAATTATAATTTTAAAATAAAATGTGTTCAAAATATTTTCATATGAATTTTATTTTCACAAAATTATAGAATTCAAAAAGGTTATTTAAAAAAAAATATGTATAACTTTAATACATTTGACTTTAATGCATTTTTAATTTTAAATTTTTATAATTTAAATATTTGTCATATTTAAAAACAATATTTTTTCAATGTAATACCAATAATATATACTTTAATTAATTATACATTATATATATTCTTTAAATTAATAATGCAACAAAATACATTTTAAAATTTTACAATATTAATTTCCATATCATTAAAATAATTAACACATTTTTCTTTGAAGTGTACACTTTTTAAAAATCCCCCACCTTTATCCCCTAATAACCCAATATTCTGCTGCTAAAAAAATTGAAATCCATTATTTTTATAGTTTCATAAAACTAAAACTAAAAATGTTAACAACAATCATAATTAATAATCTTAATAAAAACAAAAAAAGTAAGTACATATATGGAATCAAACACCCTACAATAAATTACATATTAATTAACACTTACAAATTATATCACATCAATATTTTCTTAATTGTATTTTTACAACAACAATTAAAACAACACTTAAAATGACATTTCCACCTGCAATATTCCTGTTGATGATATTTTTGACATCCTTATATTCTTCTCCTGATCGTTTTGTATCACAATATTTTTTTCCACATATTTTGTCCAAACATCTCCCCAGGGCCACTGCCTAGTCACCCTGAAAAGTTGTACACTAATTTGTATAGGAGAAGGGGTTCAAAAGGGACCTGTACCCTACAGTAAATTAGTTAACACCCCATCTAGGGGGTTAGCAACCTTTCAATGGTATGTAACCTGAAATTCCGGTCCCCTTCAAAATACTGAATTGCTATCAAATTGCAATCCCATTTTAGGGGTCAGTAGAGTTTTTAAAAAAATATTGATCGCTTTGCAGCAGTTAAATATTGATTCCTTGGCACTAATACGTTGTGTTTGTCTAGACACCTTGAAAAGCTCCTCAGAAATCAGCAAAGAGAGATGAATAAACAAGAAGAGAGCACTCTAATGTTGCTACACCCCCTTGTCCATGGACACATCCAAGTCCAAAACTCTGGAATGTCGCCTACGCTGTAGCTTGTGATGCAGAAAGATGAATCTGTAATCCTGATGTGTGGTGGGGAGCTGATCCTCAACCACAAAGACATAGGCAAGACTCAGCAGACTGCAGTGAGCAATGAGAAATTTGCACTCCAGCGTGCCAGAACCAAAAACAAGATACCTACTTCATAAAATGGGTGAAGGACTTGTAGGAATAATTCTTGGACTGTGAGTGTTGTGCGATTGAATAAACATGATCCAATTTGTATTTGAACTTGTGGGAACACATTTCATTTTTTTTGCAGAGCACAGGGGACACTGTCCTTCTTGTGCTCTTAGTTACAAGGATAGTTTCAGCTGGCGGAGGTGTCATTTCGGATCCAAAATCACTTAAAGATTTTCCCCTGGATGAAATATCAGAGTTTAACGACATGGTTTGACTCTAACTCTAAATCCTTTTTTTTTTTAGCATCTCTTGGAATCCAATAGGTCCCATGTGTGCCTCAGCCCTGCATCATGCTTTTCTTCATTGTCAATTTTGACCCACATCAATGTACCAACTCCTAAGATTTGGTACTCACTGAGAACCTAAAGTGAGCAGTGGTGCTATATCTTGCATCCATGGTTCCTCTATCTCAACATTAGTTTTGAAACCAGTTAAGACCCCCAGCTCACCTGAACTCTTCCATGTTTCCCCTCTAAACCACAAATGGATATCCTTAGTCCAGTGAACTGGACATTCAAGAACATTGACTTTTATAGTATTCTGAATTATTACCTCCTTGCCAAATAAAAAGTCAATTTCCCAGTGATTCAGGAATCCAAGTTCACTTGTATGTAGTTAACTTTTTGGAATATTCTGAGCCAACTAGGCTCATACTCACGTAGTGGTTCTCAGAGCTATTGATCAACAAGGACAGCTGACAAAAATAGCTACCTTGTTGAAGCAAATTAATGGTAGGCTAGAGCACTACAGTAATGTAAAAAGCATAAGATAAGCAGCAATAACATCACAAACGTGTTAGTGTTATGTATAGTGACTTTACTTTAAAAGATCGGGCATTGTAATCAAATCCCATACTAAATACAAAATACCTAAACAGAGAACTCTCAATCTCTGACCCATGGGATATCCTTGTATATATCATCATTATATATTTATGAATTATAGTGCTTCAATTCCCAAAAGTTCCAATACTGATGTGTCATGTCTCAGTTCCAAAAGTTACTATTAACTTCTGTTGTTGTGTTGCTCCTCGTTTTAGCTGCCCTATTTAAAAATAAAAATATTTTCTTTCAAAAACATATACATCACACTGGGCTTTAGTACTTGAGCTCTATCACTGTTACTGGGTGCCAAACCTTGGACCTGGAGGAAGCCTCGGCTGCTCACTTACCCAAGTAACATTGGAGAAAAAGGTATTAAAGATTTAACTTAGGTATCCAACTAAAGCACATTAGTACTTGGAACTCTCAGCCTCGAAAGGTAAACAGGAGTACTTCAAACAGATACTGCCAAATATCTACAAGACCCAGGGCAAAGATGTCATAGTATTTGCATGGATGATGATGTCTTTGGATATGTAATGTCTGATCTTTTATCGTTATGTCATCAATGACTCTGCTGTCCGACATTGCCTGCACTGCCTTCACAAGTTATTTCAGGCAATTAGTTGGGTGGACTATCCCAGCCAATAGGAAGCAGCTGAGTGCGGAGCACCGTTTCACTTTAGCCAATAAGGGCACAGCCTCTTTCCCAATGTGTATGATCTTGTACTCTGTAAACTACACTTGTAAATTCAATTATTATTAGTAGACTTAAGATAAACTTCCTGCCCTGGGAGTAATTAATGTAATAGTGGCACAGTGGGGAAAGAAGAGGTATCAAACCAGTGGGTGGATATGCTCGCTGCGATCCAGTATCCCTCCTCAGATGGCTACCTCTAGTCTCAGGTCCTTAACCATTTCCACAACCTTCTCACTGCCAACCACAACACTGCCCTAAGAGCACCCTTTCTAACCTCATGTTCGGGAAAAGGGTATGAGCTGGTTTCTCACCTGGAACTAGGGTAGGTGACCACCAGCTCTGGGACCAGGTTGGCGGCAGTGGTAAATTTGTCGAGGAATAAGTGCTGGAGCCCAAAGCTCTGCTCAGAAGCCCATGTTAAATGTTGGCTGAGTTGACTGAGTGGTGTGAAATCCACCTCCTGCTGCTCTAATCCACCACCAGACACGCTCTGCCCATTTATTTCCCTTGTACACGTTCCTGCTTTTTCCTTCGGTGACATTCTTTCTGTCTCTCTTCCTCCTTCTTTCCCCCTTTTGTGTAGTTTTCTCACTCTTGCTCTCGGAAAATGTATGGTGAGTAAAAATAAGTGCCTGCCCCCAGAATTGAGTGCTGGTGCCCCCACTAGCAATCATCGGATCAAATTAAGCACTAGTTGTTGGGAACAACATGGCAAAGGCAGATGTTTACAGCTTCCATGGCAGGTGCAGTTCTTTAGCTGGATAATCACAGTACTACTGCATCAGAGGCGATGCCTCACGTTAAACGACGTGTTCACAGTATTAAGGGACTTACAATAGTCTCTCTTTGGCATCCCAGTTACTTACTGTACACTTATGGAGCAGCATAATTTAGACTTTACCCTTACACCACAAAGAGATGCAATTATATATGTGTACCTGACATTATATTCACTGTGTGCCTTAAATATTATTAACATGAGCGAAACATTTAAATGCATTACTGAAATGTGTTCACTGTAGAACGTAGAGATGTATATATATGAGTGCACTAACGTTTAGTCGAAATCTAAATGATGTATTCTTTATTACATTTTGCACTAATGCTTCAAATTATATTGCATATGTAAGTGTATTCTTTGCTCATGGTTTACAGTTCATTTAAACTTGCAAGTGTGTATAAATAACCATGTATTAGAAATGCACATCAAATGCTCATTTAAGTAGTCCTCAGTTGACACTGTTTTTGCTTTGCCAGAATATTTTCCCTTTTTCCCTTGCAGGTTCATTAGCATGATTTATGTTAGCTACTGAAAGGTGTATTGTATGTATGAGACAGCTGAATGAGAGGACTGGGAGAGACTTGGCAGTGAACCTGGAGGAACAATGATGGAAAGAAGCTTTCTGTTCACTGTGTACCAGAATTGCAAGATGTTTAAGGCTGAGAACTGCAGCTTTAGTGGATGTGTTAGGAATTCAAAGCTATGTTGCAGAAGCACATGGACAGGTTCTGATAGGATGCTGGTAGTGTGAACAGAGATAAAATGCTTGACTCTCATGTTTATTTGATATTGGTGTTCTCAAAGCTTTGAGTTAGTTCCATTGGAGTTAGGCGTTAGGGTAGATCTCTTTTAAACTTTGAGGGGTATGGACCTCTCTACTTTTCATATTGTTGCAGGTGTGAAGCTTCATGCTAAACACGTAGGGGCATATTACCAACAACTAGCGATAATTATCGCTATGTTGGCTTAGCGGCAATAATTTTATCGCCGTGTTGCGGCGATTTTTCTCGCTTAGGAGCCTTGCTATTATCAAGGTTTATCTCCTAAGCAATAAAAATCGGCCGAAATGCATGAATATCGCTGTAAAGTCAGCGATATTCATGCATTACCGAGCAAATGCTCTTAGCCATGTTATCCACCTCCCATTGGATAACATGGCTAAGAACTGCTCAGGGCAGGTGTTAGCTTTTGGAGATATTCGCGCTTATCTCCAAAAGTTGGTAATAGGAGATAGCGATGTTAGCGACTGTTTCCAGTCACTGACATCTTGGCACGCCCACTTTGCATGTCATTAGTGATAGATATCTCCGACATGCAAAGCGGGGCCCAGGATGGTCGCTATCTCCTACTAGCTGTCGCTAACTGGTGTTAGCGACAGCTAGGTAATAGGGAGATCATTTTATCTCTGCTTTCTTGGCTTTTAAAGCCAAAAAAGCGGAGATAAATCCCTTGATAATATGCCCCATATTTCCTTTTCTTTTGGACTTAAACTGAAATTTGATCATGCTGACACCTACCCAGTGGTTAATTTGTAAAATAATAAGTGCTGGCGCTCTCGTCAGGAGGCAGCTTCTACCAGCCCATTTCTACTGTTAGCGCCACCTAAAACAGACACCATGAAACCCTAAAAGTGGGGAGAGAATGTATTGTACAGAGGATGGGGTGTGGTGTAATGGCCAGAGCTGCAGAGCTTGGAGCTGGAGAACCAGGCTCGAATCTCGTCGTCGGCAATATCTTGTGCTTCTCTGCGTATCACTTAATCTCCCCTGCCTCCTGAAAATGAATTTGTCCTTAGCTGGTGCGCAAGCGCGGGTGTTGATTATAAAGTTCGGTGCTGAGCACCCGAAACCACTGGCTCAAATAAAGCAATGCACCTATCTATTCTATTGCTTCCAACTAAAGACCCTTGATAGATGATCCTTCATTGATTTAGGGGAAGAGGAGAGAAACTGCCTTTCCCTAAGTTTCCTCATGGAACACCTGTACAGGTTTATTTACTATTATATGCTTGTGGCTGTCACAATTCTGTATCTCGTTTTATTGTGTCTCAACCAAATGAGGTATTTTGCTTTACCTTTTGTACTAGTGTACCTACTGAATCTGCATATGGCTTGCATATTGACTGGATTGACTGATAATACAAATAAAACCCTTTAATCATATTCATTGAGTCCTGGTCCTCATTGTGGAGTCACAGAGGCTTCACAAGTTAAAATGTATTACTGATGTTTTCTCCCTTTCAATGCTGCATGCCAGCTACAAAGGTTCATCGAATCGAATTTCTCCAAAGACTTGACTGAAATGTCACTTTTGTAAGGCCCAGGACGCTCCGGCACGCATGTGTAGGTTTCAGATGTATTTCCCAGCATACTTATCAGATACCTGCAGCTCCGTATTAAAGTTTCATGGATTTACATTTCTTTCAGTTAGCAGCACACAAATTGGGCAACTAAACATACACAATATCACATTCAAAACGAGTAAGAATAGACGTTTTCCACATCAAAATTCATCGTAGCAGCAGTTAATGAAGAAATATTTTTTCTTTTGGTCTCCAAAGCCAAAGGATGTGATAAAATGTCAGGACATATCGCAATTAATTAACTCTTTTAGTTCAGGTTCCTAAGATGTCACAAGTATACACCCACACAGACACTTCTATCCTTTTTCCACATGAGGTCATAGGTGTGCTCAAGGGGCTAGTTGACAGAGTTTATGTTTAGACTCTAGCTAAACCTAGGTTCTGCCCTCTAATTTGAATGATGGGAAGGCAGGTGAAAGGGCGAGATTTCGATCGATACCTTATATCTATTGATCCAAACCTCGATCTGGTCGACTGAACCTTTATTGCCTGTCTTGGAGGAAAACAGTATACTCATCTGCAAGTTAGTTCACCCAAGAAAGGACTCTACTCTCAAAGATCACGGACAACTTCTAGGTTTCAAAAGTTTATTGTAAAGATATAATGAGCTGCAAATACAGGCATCTCAGAATGAGATTCACGAGATACACAGGTCCAATTACATACATGTGCTCTCGAAAAGCCCTCAGACGAGCAACAGAAATCACTAACACAAGTTCTAAGAACAATAAAGCTATCAGCATAGACGCATATCGCTCCTTCATTTAGGTTGGAGGAAACAAACACAGGTTAGGCGTCCCTACCCTGTTCTAGATGGTATCCCTACTTAACCAAATCCCAACCTAACAAAGGTGTCAGCAATGAATGACCCCCAAGGGAAGTCACCCACTCTAAGTCTCTTGGTGAAAACCTATAGTTCTCCAGTCATGACCCCTCTCTGCCTACCCATCCACTCTCTTAGGGGTCCTCAGGTCTCTGCTCTAACTCCACCCAGGGGTGCTGTCCCTAATACAAAACAGTCAACAACATTTGAGACGCCCCTTGCGAAACGCCTCTCACGTGGTGCAACTTCAGGCTTTTTCCATGATGCTTTGTATTGGGCCTCAGACGTTAGAGTTGACCTTGCTTCTCAGATTCTTCTCCGGCCCGCTGATACCCCTTAAACATTCCAAAACCCTCCTCCATGTCTGGGCCGTCTACTGAACAGACCTCTATTCATTCATTTATAATTGGATCCCCCCTTTCCTGTTGCAGACAGATATCTGCCGCCAAGAACCCAACTCTCATAAACTTCTAAAAAGGCTTGCAACATTTCTCAGCCCAGACATGTACGTGTAAATCAATGCTAAAACATTTCAGGCCTACAATAATTCCCATAACGATTATAACATTCAACTTCTTCATTTAATTAAAACATGTTAATACTCTTATTCTATTATTAAGTAAACAATTCTATAAATCATGGCCTATTTAATGCAATGACCAAAAACCTTAAAACAATCTGTGTCGTGAAAAGAACCACCTTTCCTTTTAGCTCCAGCTCTGGCCCTGAGGCCTACCACTTTCTGCGTTTAACCACAGTCCATCTTACACGTTAACAGCTACACGACATAGAATAAGAATAATCACGTCTACTAAAATCATATAATATCACACATTTCGGTATCAGTTCCACTTCTACTTAAATCCCTACATTAGCCATACATTTAGGATATATTCGCAAATACTATTAGCACTCATGGCATTTCTCTTCATGAATTATGCTCTCTACAGGTAAGTGTGATGTACTCATACATGTAAATCAGTTTGCGCTCTCTCAGTTCCCCCCTTTGATGACCTCTCGGGGTCATCACTAACATTTAAACTGAAGTTATGGGTAGCATTCTCTGCGCTTCCAGAGCTCTCAGGCTCCTGTACTGATTATCCTGTATGGCAGCCAATCTCTGCAGCTGCTCTCTTTGGGCCCTTTCTGACTTTCTTGCTCTGTACCATTTGAATACCCTCACCAATCCCCACAATATTATCCCACAGATCAATATTATGATGATAGGCTTTAGAATATACCATATAAAGCTTTTTCCTAAGGTGGAAAACCACCCTCCAACTGTACTCATTCCGTGGCCCACCTTTTCCCAGACATTTTCTCTACTCAAGTCTTCGATCTCCTTGTGAATATTAGTTATGTTCTTAATAACTTTCTCAAGGGGCTTCGAAGCGTCTGGAATGTAAGTGCAACATTCCTGGACCTTCAAAGCCTTACAGACTCCGCCCTCTTTTGCTAATAAGACATCTAATGCAAGCCGATTTTGAAGAACCATAGCCCTTATCGATTGCATCTCTCCTTCTACCAGCATTAAGGACTGAGCAGTGCTGGCAGACAACCTGTCGACAACTGTTGCCAGTCGTCTAATTTTAACATCATTAAGGATTATTCCCAAAAGAGGGAACATAGCTCCAAAGACATCTCCAACCATTTCGGCATCACCTACATCTCTCCTTCCCCTCGATGATGTCTGACCCTCAATGATCACTAAGTCTTGTGCATGATATATTTTGGGGAAGACAATTGCCAAGTAACATGATCCATACCAGTTGTCAGGTAGTCTCACGTAAGCATTTCTTCCACATACAAAATACACATTTGGAATCACTTGCATTCCCTTCAGGAAATCCTTAGTGTAGTACTCTAAATTAAAAGCATGTTCACAGTCAACTTCCCCCACGTATACATTTTCATAATACGTTTTGGCTCGGTGAAGACATAACTTTCCTCTCTGCGCTTTATCTAAAGCTATTGGACCACTACTACCCTTTCTCTTATGTGACTTCTCTTCCTCGGTCCAATCTATTTTCCCTTGTCCTGATTTCTTCAAAATCTTTTGTCTCCTGTAACGATCATCCACCTGCCCTATGAACTTCTTCTCGACTTCTGACACCTTGCATGTCAGGTTATTTCTACGGGCATGTGAAGTATCTAAGGTAATCCAAGGAATGAAGAACTTGGCCAATCTGTCTTCACTCTTCCAGTAATCCCATTTATTCATCTGCTTATAATTTGGGACTTCTGGCAACACTGAATCATAATTAGAGAAATAGTATTCAAAACTATCTCTCTCATAAAATATACTAAGCAATAAGCTACATGTAATGCCATATGTCAGAGGGAGGTGATGGTATCGAATTCCTTCATCTACAGACGCAGGCAACTGCATGCAGACGTAGCAATCCTTAACCTCCATGGCATCCACGTATTCATACAAAAGTTTAGCATAAGCATTTGACCTAAAGTCTCCTTGTGACTCGTCTACATGTAACCTGCGGGCTTCTGCAGCCAATAACGCTTTCTCTTGAGTGTTTTCCCTTTTCTCACCAGCAACAATAGGTGTAAGCGTTACTACAGAACTCACATCAGTTACCTTTACCTCTTCTTCATGTCCCTTTACATAAGAAATTGTTACCACTAAAGCTATTAATATTATCACTCCTACTATTAGTGTACCTATTATACATTTAGCTCTGCGGTTCGGGGTGCCGGCCTCCATTTCGTCAGACTATATAGTTCTCTCTTTATCTCCGCAAAAAGTTCTTTTCCTCTCGTTCCTTTACAGTCTCTTTTCAATCCTTTTTGTCTTTAGAATCCACACAGTTGGAGGCTGACAACCTTCTTCGCAAAAGTCCTTTAACAGTTCAAAAAGACAACCCTAGCCCTTCTCCATCAACTCAAGGGATTCCCTAAAATTCTCTGCTTCCTGGGCGCTAGGTAATCTTCTTTTTCTGCTTGTTTTATTTACAAAATCCTTTAACAGTCAACTATCAGATTTGTGGTTGCAGCTTCAATAGCATAGTTCAATATTTCCAAGCGAAGAGTGTGCTCTTCATGTGCTGTTATCGTTGTACCAAAGTCGGGGAATTGCAATTCTGTAAGAAACATGTGCTTTAACTTGCTGAGGCGGGGAGGTCTGGGGAGCACGAATGTTAGTGACCCTTCTTGTTCGACACCGGGTACCAACAATCGTATTTCCACGGTGATAATGGGCTCAGAACTGGACACCACCACCGCTCGGATCCTCCCTGTCTCCGGTTTCACAGACATTTGTCGCCAGATATGTCCACTCAGGTGTGGAGTATCTTCTGTTAGGCACACGCACTCTTCTTGACCTTCTTCGGTCCGGTGCTTCAGCGCCCTGAGCACCTTCTTCTGGGTCTGAGTCTTCTGATATCGGAGGAAGGGTTGCTTCTGGAGTTGACCTCAGGCTAGAGCTCCTTCTTTGCGGCCAATTAGCTTCTCCACGTGCCCTTCTACTCCTTCTCCTTCTGGTCTGTTCTCGCTCTCTTTCAGACCTGTCAGGGTCAGACTCGTACTCCCAGCTATTTTCTCCTTCTGTAGCGTCTTCTGTTTCGCTGTTGTACTGACCGTCCTCAGCTTGGTCAGACTCGTTCCCTGCTTCCGCTGGCACCTCTACAGCTTGGCTAGCCCCCTCTATGGCTTCTTGGTCCTCAGCTGGACGTCCATCCGAGAGAGGAGCTGTTTCCAGAGGTGCTGGAACCCTTTTCGTATGTGACGCGTGGATCCAATTGGGCAGGCCTCCCACCTTTACAGCTGTGTTGGTGATCAGGATGACCTGGTAGGGCCCACGCCAACGAATATCCAAGCAGCTTCTTCTCACATGTTTCTTCACCAGGACCCAGTCCCCAGGATACAGGTCATGGCACGGGCCCTGGCACGCTGGAACCTCTGCAGCCTGCACCTGAAGGGACACAGAACGCATGGCGTCAGACAGCCCCTTACAATAGTCCAGGATCATATCATCTGTGATATTTAACAGTGCAGTAGCTGGAATAGATGGCAGCCTCATTGCTCTCCCCATTAACACCTCATGTGGTGACAACCCTGTTCTTCTGTCTGGGGTACTACGAAGGCTCATGAGAACTAATGGCAGGGCATCAGGCCAACTCAGGGTCGTTGAGGAGCAAACTTTAGCGATTCTGGACTTGATCGTGCCATTAATTTGTTCCACAATTCCTGAGGCTTCTGGTCGGTAACTGCAATGGAGCTTCTGGTCAATATTTAGCGCAACACAAATCATCTTCACAAGCTCGCTGTTAAAATGTGTTCCCCTATCTGATTCCAAAAAGGCCGGCACCCCGAAACGAGGGATAAGTTCTCTAAGCAGTAACTTAGCCACTGTGAGGGTGTCGCACCTACGTGTAGGGTATGCCTCAACCCATCTGGAGAACACACAAACAACCACCAGGACATAGCGGAGGCGGTTGCATCTTGGCATTTCAATGAAATCTATCTGCATTCTGTTGAATGGACCTCCAGACCTTCCTATGTGACTTAGTGCAACTGGTGTTCTTTTTCCTACGTTCAGCTGCTGGCAGGTCACACAACGCTGGCACACTGCTTCTGCTGCTATTCTAAACTTAGGATTGTACCAAGTCTGTCTAAACACTCTCAGCATAGCATCTCTCCCTAAGTGTACTGGACCATGTATGAGTCTAGCCATTGGACTCACCATCTCATTGGGCAACACTGCTCTGCCGTCTGCTGAGACCCAAAAATGGGTCTCACCCATTACACATCCTGCCTTTTCCCATGTTTCCTTTTCTGAATCAGGAGCATTTTCTTGCATGGTTGACAATTCATCCCAAGTATCAACAGTTTCCAGTATCATGGCTAATTCAGTTCTTACATTTATTCCACCCACATCCACCTCTGTGAAAGAGTAACCTTGTTCTGCGCAATACCGCGCAACTTCATCAGCATATCTATTGCCTTTCGAAACAAAGTCCTCATTTTTGGTATGTGCGATGCACTTTACAACTGCGATACTTGCTGGACATTGCAATGCTTCTAACAACAAGCGCACAAACTCTCCATTGCGAATGGGAGAGCCTGAAGAAGTCATGAACCCTCTTTGAGACCATAACTGCCCGTAATCATGAACTACCCCAAACCCGTATTGGCTGTCGGTGTAGATGGTGACTCGAATTTGATTGCCTGCTAAGCAAGCACGTGTCAGGGCAATAATCTCGGCTACCTGAGCGGAGTTTACTCCTTCCAGGCACCCTGCTTCCACAACTCCTTCAATTGTACAAACAGCATACGCTGCTCTCAACTGCCCAACTTCGTCTCTTACACATGAGCCATCGACAAAGAAAACTTCGTCTGGGTCGGTCAGTGGCTCATCTACGATGTCGGGTCTGGGTTTGGTGCATAGTTCAGTCACATCGAGACAGTCATGGTCTGTATATTCATCATCATCATCAATATCATTTGGAAGTGGCATTAAGGTAGCAGGGTTCAAAACAGAGCATCTCTTGAGGGTCACGTTCTCTGCAGCAAGAATAACCTGCTCATAGCGCGTGAGCCTGCTATTGGTCAGATGCTGTGTTTTGGTCCTGGTCATTAACAGTTCAACAGAATGTGGCACGCACACCTCTAACGGGTGCCCCATAACGATATTTTCACATCTTTCAATGCTGACACCCGTTGCGGCAACGGATTTGAGACATCCGGGCAACGCTGCGGCTACTGGATCTAAGGTAGCCGAAAAATAAGCAACTGGTCTACGGGCATTCCCATGGATTTGGACCAACACAGACAACGCACAACCTTCTCTCTCACAACAGTAAAGAAAAAATTGTTTATTGTAATCAGGCATTCCCAATGCCGGAGCACGACACAGGTCCTCTCGCAACTGTAGGAACGCCATCAAACAGTCTTTGTCCCATGGTACCGGATCACTCACCTCCTTGTGCGTCAGTTTTTGCAAGGGCTTTGCTTTCAGTGAAAAGTTCACGATCCACTGTCGGCAATAACCCACCATCCCTAGGAACATCCTGACCTCTCTCTGTGTCTGAGGCGCATTCATTTTCATGATCGCCTCTATCCTGTCTGGTGACACTTTTCGTTTGCCTTTCTCAATTCTGTGTCCCAAGTACTGCACTTCTGTCAGGCAGTACTGCAATTTTCCCGGGGATACCTTATGCCCATTGGCAGCTAGGTGATTTAACAAAGCAATGGAGTCTTCCCTGCAAGCTTCTTCTGTGTCTGACGCCACAAGGAGGTCGTCTATGTACTGGACCAGAACTGACTTCTGGGGCAGCACTAGACTTTCAAGATTTTTCTTCAAAAGCTGGTTAAAGATCGATGGGCTCTCTGTATACCCCTGAGGGATACGACACCATGTTAGGACGCGATTTTCCAGCTTAAATGCGAAAAGAAAATGGCTATCTTCGTCCAAAGGGATCGAAAAGAAAGCCTGGCAAAGATCGATCACAGTGAACCACTCTGCTTGGAATGGAATCTGAAACAGTATCACTGATGGATTCGGTACCACTGGACAACATGAAACGACTATGTTATTAATCTTTCGAAGGTCCTGCACTATCCGAAATTTCCCATTTGGTTTCTGTAGACCCATAATCGGGGAGTTGCATGGACTACCCACGATTTCTTTCAGTATTCCCTGTTTAATCATGGACTCGATCACGGGTTTTATGCCTGCAATCGTTTCTGGAGTCAATTTGTATTGGGGTGTTCTTGGGAACTCAGCATGCGGTTTCACTACAATTTTCACTGGGTCCACCCCTTTGACCAATCCAATCTCTTCCCCAGTGAAATCCCATACTTCTGGTGCCACTGTCTCTCTCAAGTCCCAGGGGAGCTCGTCTACTGTCAAAGTAGGGTACAGCTCCACGCATATTCTAGAGTTTGCGACTTTGAAATCTGCATCATCATCATTTGTCAGTACCTCCACTCCCTGAGGTGTACAGTATATAGTACAATTTAATTTACACAACAGGTCTCTTCCTAGCAGACACACAGGACTTGAATCGCAAACCACAAACTGGTGCTCATCGCTGTACTTCCCTATTTTCACCTGCACCGGTTCTGTCAATTGACTGGTTATTCTCCTGTTTGCGACCCCTACCACCTGTATGGTCTCTCCAGACATGGGCAGGTCTGGAACTGCAGCTGATCTGATCGTGGATCTAGTGGCTCCTGTGTCCACCAGAAATGTCGTAGGGCACCCTGCTACTTCTGCTTCCACATAGGGTCCCCTCTGATCTACCTCTAAGGCTGCCCCGAGGGTGCAGTCTTCTCTTTCCACTCTCTGTCCGGTTAATGGGTCCACATAATAGCATTCTTCCCCTTCCACAAACAGGGGCATTTGTCTATAGGTCTTACCCATACTCCCTACTCGAGGAGGTTGCGGGAACTGGGCTCGGGGAGGAGCCCCCCCCCCTTTGAGCACCTTTCCTTGGTATTGCGTCGCCCCTCTCATAGGTGCGCTCTGGACCTCTTCCTCCTCTATCTCTTGCTCTCCTATCTCTACATTGTAAGGGCACTCGCGTTTCCAATGCCCCAGCTCGTTGCACTGGTGGCACCTAGTCGTTTTCTTCAAGGTAGCTATGTCTACTCTGGGTCTAAAGGTAGTACTCTCCTCATTACCCTTGTTCTGACTGTACTGCTTCTTACCTCCTGTACCTGTCCCTTGCTGCTGTTGTTGCGGTCCCCCCTTTCCTGCTGTCTGCAATTGTACCACCATCAGCTTTTCTTTTAGTTTCTTAGCCTTGGAGTCTACCTCATCACAGCAGTACCTGGCATATCTCAGTATTTCATCTAGGGGTTTAGTTTGCCAACAAATCGAGTGTTGCTGAATCATTAAACTAATATCCGGTCTCAGTCCCAGGACGAACTTGGACACAAATTGCCCTATGTCTTTTGGATCCATTACATCCAAGCCGCTATACTGTTTAAACGCCTTCAGCAATCTCTCGTAATATTCATGAACTGTCTCTTTGGGTTCCTGTCTTGTTCGGTCTATTCTGACCCAATCTATGTCTTGCATTGGCACCTTCTCTTTCAGCCAAGTCATCACTCTCTCGAATTTTGCCATCACAATCTCAGACGGCCCATTAGTCTTGGCATCTCTCTCTGGCTCCGTTGTGGGCCACTCAGCGCTAACCTTGCATGCTGTCCACAGGTCTCCAGGTACTACAATGTCGAACAGCGTGTTCAGATCTATCCAAAGGACCTTGGAGATTTTTACAAATCTCTCCACTTGCTTGTACCACTCCACAGGATTCTCCCGTAACTTGGGGAAAGAGGTGGTAAAAGCAGCTAAATCTCCCCTACTCCAAGGGACATGTACATAGTTCCCATTTGCAACTTCACGCAAAGGGTAAGCTTCTATTCCCTGCTGTCCTGGTGTCATACCAATCATGCTTCTCCTGCCGGTCCCTTTCTTGGACCACCTCTCTTCCCACTTATCTAGTGCCCTCCATGTCCTTATTCCACTAATCAGTTCCCTTATGTGTGTTTTCAGCCCAATCGTTCTCCTCTCATCTAGGTCCCGATCTGAGTAATGTAGCCTGTGGTTACCCTGTAATGCTTTGGTTCTTGACAAGTCCACCATATATTTGCCTGCTAGTTCGACTAACTTCTCATGGACTGCTCTCGCCTTTCGTGTGATGTCCTTTGCCATATACAGTATTTCATCCTGTTCATACATTTCCATTCTTTCTAAAGGCAGGGTACCATCTACCATGTCATCCAGATCTGACCTTAAACTGGAGACATCGAGTCTTTTGGCTTTTATCTCAGCTCGCAATATGTCTTTCGAAGGGGGTTCACTGGTCTCCCTACCATCCCAACTTCGAGCTCTGCGTTTGGGCTCGGGAGAGTTAATGGGTGGTCTCCCTCGCTCCCATCTCTCCAGGTCCCATGCTCGGCCATCCGATCTAGGAAGGTGATGGAACACGGGCCTGTTACCCCCACTCTCTCTCTGCCCACTCTCTTCTTCTTCCCTCCTCTCACCGCACATCTCTCTGTTATTTTCCCTCTGGTCGCTACACTCCCTTTGCCTCGTATCGCTCAGTATCCGATACGATCCTTCCTGGTTCCCCATATTCCCTGGGCTGCGCTCATTGCCGTCATCACAGGGACTATGGTGCGACCTCTCACAACTCCTATTCTGTTCTCTGGTGTCAGGCACACAGTGTGGACACTTAAAGCTGTTACTGTACTCTTGTGCTCTCCTCTCCCCTTCACTGAGTATTGGGCGCGCCACCCCTTCACTCCCGGGGCCCCCGTTTTCCAGGTCTGTTCTACCTCCACTCCGGGCCCAATGGGTGACTCCCCTACTCCCTCTACAGTCCCACTCCGGGCTACTCTCCCCAGCCCCGCAGTGAGTCCGTGCTCTGCTGTCCTGACTTTCCCTTTCTGCTTCTGCAGCATTGATGCACTTTTGAGCCTTCACTGCCTCATCCCACTGCTTCATGTACTCATTTAGCTCTTGAAAGGATTTTCGTCCAGATCCCCTCAGATCCATTGGCCATCTAGGGCCCCCAGGATCTCCTCCCGGGTCCCCTGCTGTGTGCATCGGTGTACTCCACTCTCTGGGTATCGGCATCTGACTTGGGGAATTAGTGGTATCGTTCCTCCTAGCCTTCTCTGCTCTTTCTCTGTCTTTCCGTACCCGTTCTTCCCCTCTTGCTCTTTCTTGGTCATATATCGATATTATAGGACCTATGGTAACAGGTACTTGTAGTGCATCTGGTAATGGGTAGGATGTGGCACTTTCCGTTTCCGGCGCTCTTTGTACCACAAACCTACCGACCACCTGCTGCACCTGACTAGGCTGGAACAGCTCTTTCTTTGGCTCAGGATCCCACTGTGAACTGGGAAGCGGTCTATGCTCTCCTGCAATGCCCCCCTTTTCTCCTTCAGTATTCTCGACCTCTCCCCCTGCTTTATTATATGGGGGTGGCCTGTCTGTCAATAATCTGTTTATCAGGCTATCCTCTGTTTCGCTCTCATCATCTTCTTCTAGGGGGCTTTTATTTACTGGCGCCTCTAACACTGGGTACAGTTTATTTATTTCCAAATTATGCACTCTCCATCTTTTAGCATCTGCATCCCACCTGGCATCCTGTACTGCCCTTACCGATCGTTTCACCCTTTCTTGTCGTCTGTTCATATTCTTTTCATGCGCTGCCCTAATCCATGCTTCAAGAGCTTCAAACTGGGTTGGTCTAGGCAAGGGTCTAATTGAGGTCATGACTGATTTTAATCGATGTAACACCTCTAATCTGAACGTCCCGTACTTCGGGAACGTCAGTTCCTCGTTTCCTTCAGTAATCTTACTCCACTCTGATATCCACAGGATCGTATGCAACCCAACATTTACTGCCATGTAACGAGCTGGCGTACCCTCCGGCGGGGCTTCTTCCCCTTCATACGATCCCCGCTTCTCTTTCTTAAACAACGCTTTCAACCATTTAAAACACTTCATAATTATGCGCACAAAATCCAGCCTCGCTACTCTGTTTACTTCCTGATGACAATCCACCAATCCTGTCGCGGCTTTGCTAGCTTGGCCTATCACAGCGCGGTCTTTCTCCTGTCGGCCAATCACGTCGCGACCCTGTGTGACGTGTTCGCTAGCTGGCCTATCACAGCGCGGTCTTTCTCCGGTCAGCCAATCTCTGCGCGACACCACCTGACGTCTCTTTTCTCCGCTTCGCAGCAGCACCCCTCCTTTCTCAACTCGTCTCCCGGTTATGCATGCGTCCCATTCATACACCGAAAAATGACTACTTCCGACCAAGCGGTCACTTCTCTCGACTGTACGTCCACAGTCTATCTGTAATTGTCAACACAACTGACGAGATGTCTATCGTCCCTCTGATAGGTTGCTTACACACACAGTAACTTCCGACCAGCGTCCGTTACTCACGCACTCACTCTTACGTTCCCCCTATCTCGGTCTCTCGGGTGGTCAATGGTACCTCATGACCCCCTTCACACTAGTTGACAATTACTCTGGGTGTCCGATACACCCGAACCACTTAAGCTCTCCTTGAACTTAAGATTTCCACCGGTTGCGCGCGCTCACAACCTGTTCCACAGTCACTCTACAGACATTCAACTCCGCCAGACATTACAACATAGATACAATACAAAAACACCGCAATCTAACACGCATAACCCTTTATACTCACTCTCGACCGATACTGCTGCTTTTTCTGTCTCACGTCATCCGGATCTTCATCTGCGGGCTGTTCTTCCGATCATCGATTTCTAGGGGCCTTGGGGTAAGCTAACCTGGCCTAGGACACCGTCCTCAAGAAGGCAACCATCCTCTATAGCTACCAACTGAAAGGGCGAGATTTCGATCGATACCTTATATCTATTGATCCAAACCTCGATCTGGTCGACTGAACCTTTATTGCCTGTCTTGGAGGAAAACAGTATACTCATCTGCAAGTTAGTTCACCCAAGAAAGGACTCTACTCTCAAAGATCACGGACAACTTCTAGGTTTCAAAAGTTTATTGTAAAGATATAATGAGCTGCAAATACAGGCATCTCAGAATGAGATTCACGAGATACACAGGTCCAATTACATACATGTGCTCTCGAAAAGCCCTCAGACGAGCAACAGAAATCACTAACACAAGTTCTAAGAACAATAAAGCTATCAACATAGACGCATATCGCTCCTTCATTTAGGTTGGAGGAAACAAACACAGGTTAGGCGTCCCTACCCTGTTCTAGATGGTATCCCTACTTAACCAAATCCCAACCTAACAAAGGTGTCAGCAATGAATGACCCCCAAGGGAAGTCACCCACTCTAAGTCTCTTGGTGAAAACCTATAGTTCTCCAGTCATGACCCCTCTCTGCCTACCCATCCACTCTCTTAGGGGTCCTCAGGTCTCTGCTCTAACTCCACCCAGGGGTGCTGTCCCTAATACAAAACAGTCAACAACATTTGAGACGCCCCTTGCGAAACGCCTCTCACGTGGTGCAACTTCAGGCTTTTTCCATGATGCTTTGTATTGGGCCTCAGACGTTAGAGTTGACCTTGCTTCTCAGATTCTTCTCCGGCCCGCTGATACCCCTTAAACATTCCAAAACCCTCCTCCATGTCTGGGCCGTCTACTGAACAGACCTCTATTCATTCATTTATAATTGGATCCCCCCTTTCCTGTTGCAGACAGATATCTGCCGCCAAGAACCCAACTCTCATAAACTTCTAAAAAGGCTTGCAACATTTCTCAGCCCAGACATGTACGTGTAAATCAATGCTAAAACATTTCAGGCCTACAATAATTCCCATAACGATTATAACATTCAACTTCTTCATTTAATTAAAACATGTTAATACTCTTATTCTATTATTAAGTAAACAATTCTATAAATCATGGCCTATTTAATGCAATGACCAAAAACCTTAAAACAATCTGTGTCGTGAAAAGAACCACCTTTCCTTTTAGCTCCAGCTCTGGCCCTGAGGCCTACCACTTTCTGCGTTTAACCACAGTCCATCTTACACGTTAACAGCTACACGACATAGAATAAGAATAATCACGTCTACTAAAATCATATAATATCACACATTTCGGTATCAGTTCCACTTCTACTTAAATCCCTACATTAGCCATACATTTAGGATATATTCGCAAATACTATTAGCACTCATGGCATTTCTCTTCATGAATTATGCTCTCTACAGGTAAGTGTGATGTACTCATACATGTAAATCAGTTTGCGCTCTCTCACAGGCTTTGAGCCTGGTGGATAGCATCCACCAGAGACACATTAGGATACAGTCCGTTATGCCAGCCTGTTGGTGTACCAGCAGTACCATGTGAGCTAGTAGAACCGCTAATCATTCGCCTATGATGTGACCAACAATGTAAACAAACTAGCATCAAGCAGACCAGCACTTCTGTATCACACCACATGAAAATGTGTGTAGTAATCGAAAGGAAGGTTCTTCCACTTTGGATGTGAGGGGTGTAATAGAACAACATTAGCTCCTAATATTTTCACAATACATTAGAAGACGAATTAATCCTATTTAAACGAATCCTCCCATATATAAAGATATATCATTCCACCAAGACAGTTGTTAGTTGCAGTGAAAGTGGGTCATGTCCCCTCTTCTACTACACTTCCTAACCCTCATGAGTAATGACAGAATCTGCTATGTTAAGCTCTACGTGTTAGACATTATGCATACTTGCCTCTCTTTGACAAGAGCTAAGTGTAAAAGGGCCTTTTGTACTTTCCATATACTTCTGATATTTGCAGCAATGAGTGTGGTCCAAACTATGGCACGATTCCAAGAGAAATAAACGAGGTAAAAACAAAAAATGACCATGAACTGAATCTGTAACATGAGCCTAGATTTACCATTTTCTACATTTGTTTCCAGACTGCAGGAAAAGGCAATACACAAAGTAAATGAATAATATACCTTTGGCGAAGCTAATGATGAGAAATACTTGAATTCGTGTTCTCCCATTTCTAGCTCAGGCAATGACTTCCACCTGCAACCGAAATAAAACATTAACTGTAGGACACTAAGGAAGTGTAGAGAGACATAGATACAAGCTGCCAACTATATACAATATTACATATGTCATATGTCGTGAACAAAATTCTAAGGCCAATTAATCGACCTCTTTGCCAACTGCACATTTTATTTTTTCTACCTCTCTAACCCTAAATACTGGATGTCAAATAATAATGAATGAATTACATTAAGATAGGAGTGAATAAACAACCGATACTACTAAAGGCCAAAATCTGAAAGCCTAATATATTCATTAATACATTATTCGAATAATAAGACTACAACTTACCATGTCATTCTGGTGAAGTTTTACGTTAAATCAGTGTCCTACAATTTTTTATTTTATTTACATATCTTGCTAAAATGTCTAACTAATAACTTTCAATACTGCCTGCCTGGCAAATTAGAAGTAAAGGAGTGTGTTTGTGAATAAACGCAACGATAATAGGAGAAATATTCTATTCTGGTGCATGCCCTCAGCACACCGTGAGTTCTACCTGCCTCTGCACAGCAGAGCACCCTTTTCCTCAGTTCTTGATTTCCCCTAGAAAACGAAGACTTGGCTCTTCACCAAGCCCTGACACTGTCTGGATCCATATCACTCCAGAATATCCTCCCAGACATAGCATAACACAACATAAAATAACATAACATAACATAACTTAACATGACATTGCAAACAAATGTAACGTATGTCCAGCATTCAGGCAGCCGCAGTACAAGCTTTCCTAAAAACAAGGAACAGCGTATGCAGCAGCTATGCCAGATTTACCTCAAATACAGACCAGGTACATTAAAGAGAGCAACAGTGCAGGTTCTTCTCAGTGCAAAACAGGCACAGCCAGGCAGCATTAATGCAAGCCTACTTAAAAGATAGTACAGGGGTAATAAAAAGTAAACCATGAAGTGATGGATCAACTCAAGGAGCCTCCTGAACCATTGAAGGTGTGCACCTGCTAGCGGGCCCTTTTGTTCTTTCCAGTGGTCCCAGAGAGAGGGTGGAAGCAAACACCTAGTCTGGGGTCCTTTTTACTCCTAACACTCTAAATAGGTGAGGGTATGTTGGCAGAAGGCTGTTTGGAGAGTAGGGCAGGGGCCTCCTGCCAGAGAATCATTCATCTCAAAATTCACCTTTAAGGCTCTTTACAGGCCAGCCAGGCCTACATTCTTTCTACTACTCAATAATGAGGATAGTGAGAGTCCCTTAGCAAGCTACTAAAAGCAATAGCAGATTATCTCTTACCTCTGTAGGCCTTAGCAGGCCCTCACATTACCTCAACTGCACCTTAAAGACCCTCATCCAGACATCGCAGACATGTAGCCGTGCCCTAAAGACCCCCAGCTGTATCATAGAGATGTCAAGCTACACTTCAGACAACTCAACATAAGTCATTGACCACCATCAGAACCACACTTCATCCTGAAACACCCTAGAGTGCCCTTGGACAGTCCTTAGTGACCAACAATCAACTATTAAAACTCACAGCTGCATGTATCTCCTCCCCTGCCCCCAGTCAAACACAAATGTTTCCCAGATTCCCTATGTCAGCACTAAACCCCACTCTGCTGATGCTTCACTCTACCAAGCTCCGGCTTTCCCTAAGACACTCTGAACCTACCATCATTAGTCCACAAGAGGTTATTGCTGACTCTCAAAGTACCAAAGAGACCCTAATCTTCTTCAGAGATTCTTAGTCAGCTCTCACATAATCTCTGCTTGCCATCATAGACCCTGAGTGAGCCATCAGAATCACAGCCACTGACAGATCTCAGAACCTTTGAGGCCTGCTCTCCTGTCTCAGAGAGCCTAACATCCAGTCCTTGTAAGCATCTCTTCCACTACTATGACCCTCTCTGCTGATTTTCAGATATCAGCAAAGCAACTCTGCAAGCCAACAGGTGCTGACTTGGAGCACCAATACACATTAATAGCCTCCTCAGTGGGTGTCACATTCCTTTAGACACCACTATTTCCGGCAGAAAAATTCCTCTCCTTCACGACCTAAAGTTGCTCCAACTAGCCAGCTCTTAGCTCCCCAACCCACTGACTACTCAGGCACCTCCATACTCTGTTCAGCCAGGCATTCCTCGATACTGCAGATCCCAGGGCACTATTACTTTAAGACCAATCTGTTCTTTAAGTCCAACCCACAGGAAAGTGCACTGCCTCTCGGCAGCAAACAGACACACACACACACACACAGACACTCTCTCTTGTACTTATTTTCTATTATATCACGTTTTACCAGAGTGTTGCAGGTTAATCACGATCTTAATGTGCTTTGTGCGGCATGTAACCTGCAGGAGAAAGCTTCCAATCCACCTGTGTGTTTCTTCAGTTGTTGTATATAACCTGGTGGAGCGGCAGGTCCCAATTTTGATCAAGGAAAATAGTTAAGAGACTTAACACCAGCTCACAAATCTACATATTGCCTGTTTGATATACACTTGTGTTTCTGAAAGGCCTAATCAAAGCTTAATTGTTCAAAAATTGAAAAAACCAAGGCCACTAAATTGGGTAGTAATATCATTAGGGTGTCAGCAACAATTTAGGCCCTAAACCCCAGTCTCATAGCAAGTTTCACTTTCAACTGCTGCATTTCAATGCAGGCGGTCGAAAGTGAACAGATTCTCCCATTTCTCTATAGGATCTTGTGCTATGGCCAATTTAGGGCCACAGCACAAGCTACCATAGACAAATGGGAGTATGCGACACACCATGGGCCTTATTTATGAAGGCCTTGCGCCACCGGTGCGTCACATTTAACATGGGAACAAGTGACGCACCGGTGGCGCAAGGCCTTCATAAATAAGGCCCCATGTGCGGTTGCATTGTAATTGCGGTGGCAGTCGGTCACCGCAATTACACCCATGGTAATGTGGTTTATGAAAAGAATAATTTGTAGTTTAGGGATACCTGTGGATATGCACATGATATATTAAATAATATTCATGTGATGTAACTATGTTCCATTTCTTCAATCCTCCTTTTTTGCTTGTAAATAATTGGTCTTGTTTTAAACACATTCCTATCTTGGTTCATCTCTTCGCTTGGAAATAGCACTCAGAGTACAGCTTTGTTCCCTGATAACCTGCAGACACACCTACTCGCTTTGCCTATTAAAACATAGTAAAACTAAATTGTCTTTATTGAGGTGCATAAGCCAGATGCATTGTGGTTATATTTGCTATCTTTGAAGGGGTGCTGCTGAGGAGTGTTAGACGGGGACCTGGAGGGTCGGCCGAGCACAAGGGGAGAGGCCTCCGGTGAGGGCCGTCTCCAGCGATCGTACAGACAAGTAACTTCCCCCCCCCCCCACAGATGGACACCACACGAAGATCAGAGTAACACCTTTTATAGGCAGTTCTTGAAGTAAGGTAGTACGATACAAGGAGATCAGGACACGATGATCCTCTCAATTCTAGTCTCTAGTAGGGAAAGGGGGTAGCGGGACAGTCTTGGTACCTACGGGTACTGAGGTGAAACGGCGGTAGCTCACAATCCTCGAGCTCGGCGGTCGGACAGGTCGGACCGCGGCAGCGCCAGCAGGTCCCGAAGAGATCGTAGGTGGCAACGGGCCGCGGCAGCGCCAGCAGGTCCCAACGAAGATGGAAGTTACAACGGGCCGCGGCAGCGCCAGCAGGTCCCACGAGGATGAAGGTTGCAGAAGGCCGCGGCAGTGCCAGCAGGCAGGACGATAGTTCACAAGGCAGGGCTGCGGCAGCGCCAGCAGTCCGTCAAGGATGAGTTCTTCTCGGTGTCTCTCGACTCCAGGATACAACTGCCTTCCTGCTCTGGGGCTCCTCGGTTATAGGTCTGGCGCCCTTTGATGTCCGGACCCTCGCACTGGGAGGTCGGGAGGTCCGGGATGAGGGAGTCCAGACACCCAGCAGGGGGGTGGAGCCAGCACCCGGGGAGGCTGGGGGCGATCGGCACCTGGCGGGGGAGAGCCATCGACACTTCTTTCTCCCATTAGCCTGCCAAGTGGTCCGTTCACCTCCTGGATGGATGGTGGTGCCGGGATGGCGGGGCCTGGCCGGGCCCAGGGTTGGGGTCGAGCCGAGGCCACGCGGCCGCGTGGTGCAGTGTCCAAGATGGCGGCTGGGCCGGGCAATGGGGCTGCCGGGGGCCCGGGCCCGTGACACAGAGATATCCGGGAGCAGGCGTCCCGGAGGGGACGGGTTGCGGGTTGCTTCTGCGGGTAGCCCCCGGAGAGCCGGTGTCTGGGCCCTGTCATGCGGGGAGGGAGCGAGCCCTTCGTGGGGCCTGTCCAACATGCGTCCCCCCCAGCTGAAGGCGGGGAGAGTCACCCATCCTCTTGGGGACTCTCCTCGTCGAGGCGGAAAAAGCGGGACAGGCCATCCGCGTTGGCGTGGTCTTGGCCAGGGCAATGCTCCACAGTGAAGTCCATCCCCTGCAGGGAGATGGACCATCGCAATAGTTTGGGGTTCTCCCCCCGCATTTGCATTAGCCATTGCAGGGGCCGATGATCTGTTTGTACCCGGAAGTGGGTTCCGAAGAGGTAAGGCCGGAGCTACTTGAGGGCCCATACTACTGCGAAGGCCTCTCGCTCAATGGTGCTCCAGCGCTGTTCTCGGGGCAGGAGGCGTCTGCTGATGAAGTCCACTGGTTGGTCGACTCCCTCGGGGTTCAGTTGGGAGAGGACGGCCCCGATGCCATGGTCTGAGGCATCAGTCTGGACGATGAACTCACAGCTGTAGTCGGTGGCCTGGAGCACAGGAGCGGTGCACATGGCGGCCTTCAGCCTCTCGAAGGCCGCTTGACAGTCGGGAGTCCAGTTGACTGTTTTTGGGTTGGTCTTGGATGTGAGTTCCGTGAGGGGCCCCACAATGCTGCCATAGTCCTTTACGAACCGCCGATAGTATCCGGTGAGCCCCAAGAAGGCTCGGACCTCGGTTTGGGTTACGGGGGGGGCGCCAGGACTGGATGGCAGCGATCTTGAGCTGGAGGGGGGCCACCAGACCGCTCCCCACTTGGTGTCCGAGGTAGGTCACGGACCCCTGGCCGATTTGGCACTTGCTGGCCTTGATTGTGAGGCCGGCCCGTTGGAGGGCCTGCAGGTCCCCTCGGAGGTGGCGGAGGTGGTCTGACCAGTGGCGGCTATACACCGCGATGTCGTCCAGGTATGCGGCGCTGAACTCTTCGAGGCCCACCAATACCTGGTTCACAAGTCGTTGAAACGTGGCTGGAGCGTTTTTCATGCCGAATGGCATCACTCTGAAATGGTAGTGTCCATCCGGGGTGGAGAAAGCGGATCGTTCTTGTGCCCTGGGGGTGAGGCCGATCTGCCAGTAGCCCGCCGTCAGGTCGAAGATGCTTAGGTAGCGGGCCGCCCCCATGCGGTCAACTAGTTTGTCGGCTCGGGGGATGGGGTGAGCGTCGGTTCGGGTGACAGCGTTCAGACCCCGATAGTCGACGCAGAACCGGAGCTCGGGTGTGGTGCCCGGGGCCGCAGCTTTGGGTACCAGTACAACCGGGCTGGCCCAGGGGCTGTCCGAGGGTTCGATGACTCCGAGTGCGAGCATCTTGGAGACTTCTTCTTGGATGCAGGTGCGTACCCGATCTGGTACTCGGTACGGCCGGTGTCGGATAGGAGGACTGTCGCCAGTGTCCACGTCGTGCAGACACCAGGGGGTGACCCCGGGTGTGAGGGAGAATAGGTTTGCAAATTGCAGCAGGAGGGCCCGACAGTCTTGGCGCTGCTCCGGGGTCAGAGCCTCGGAGAGTTGGACCCCGTCCACTGAACCATCTTTTTCCCTGGCCCCCAGTAGGTCAGGGAGGGGCTCGGAGTCCTCTTCCGCCCCACTGTCTGTAGCCATCAGCAGGCTGAGCTCCGAGCGCACGAAGTGGGGTTTGAGTCTGTTGGCGTGGAGGACCCGGAGGGGGTTCCGGGGGGATTCCATGTCGATGAGGTAGGTGATGGGGCTCTTACGCTCGATCACCTTGAAGGGCCCCGTCCATTTGTCCTGTAAGGCACAAGGTTCGATGGGGGACATCACCCATACCTTCTGGCCAGGCTCGAATTCGATGGAGGAGGCATGTTGATCGTACCACTTCTTCATGTCCTCCTGACTGGCTTCAAGATTGGCTTTGGCGAGCTCTCTGAATCGCCGGGTCTGATTACGGAGGGTCAGGAGGTACTTGTAGACGTCTGGAGGGGTCTTCAGGGGGGCCATTTCCCACTCTTCTTTAACTAGGCTGAGAGGCCCGCGAACAGGGTGTCCGTACAGGAGTTCGAAAGGGCTGAAGCCGAGGGACTTCTGGGGGACTTCTCCGTAGGCGAAGAGGAGGCACGGTAGTAGCACGTCCCACTGGCGGCGTAGGGGTTCTTCCAGCCCCATGATCATCCCCTTGAGAGTGCGGTTGAATCGCTCGACCAGTCCGTTTCCTTGCGGGTGATAGGGGGTTGTGAATTGGTAGGTGACTCCGCACTGTTGCCATAGGGATTTCATATATTTTGAAATAAAGTTTGTGCCCCTGTCGCTGACGACTTCCCTGGGGAAGCCCACTCGAGAGAAGACCCCCATTAAGGCTCGACCTACCACTGGTGCTGTTACAGTTCGAAGGGGAACCGCCTCAGGATAGCGGGTGGCGTGGTCCACCAGGACCAGGATGAATCGATGCCCTTGTGCTGTTCGGGGTCCAGGGGCCCCACAATGTCTATTCCCACCCTTTCGAACGGGGTGGTCACAACGGGGAATGGTTGCAGAGGTGCCTTGAGTTTGCGGCCGCTCTTCCCGCTGGCCTGGCAGGTCGGGCAGGACTGGCAGTGGATGGAGACGTCATTTCTCATTTTCGGCCAGTAAAAGTGAGTCACCAGGCGGTTGTATGTTTTGTCTTGCCCCAAGTGTCCAGCCAGGGGGACATCATGGGCCAAGTTCAGAAGGAAGTCTCTGAAACGGAGGGGCACCACCAGCACTCGACTGGCCCCCAGCTCCGCTATTCTTTGTTCGCTGTACAGTAGGTCATTGTCCCAATAGATCCAGTGGGCCCCTGCGGTGTCTCCTGCGCCCTGGGCGAGCGCTTGCTGTCGCAGTCCCTCGAGGGAGGGACATGTCTTTTGCTCTTGCCGGAATTGTTCTTGGGTGGGCCCCCCTTCCTGACGCCACTGAGCCAGGTCCGGAAGGTCTTGGGGCTGAGCGGGCTCTTCGTGGGTTTGTTCCGGGGTGTCGGTAGGGATGGAGTCTCCCTCTGGAGCGATCGGGGGAGGAGGTGCTGGCCATTCGGGTTCTTCAGATCTAGGGATGGTGTCAGCGGCCATGGACCGGGTTGTTACGCACGCCCAGCCCGGGAGGCCTAACATCCCCAGGTGCTCTCTTCTTTCAACGGCTGCCCACGGGGAACTCTCGAGATCGTTCCCCAGGAGGCAGTCCATGGGGGCATCGTCGCGGACAGTCACTTTTAACATACCGGAGACTCCTCCCCATTCGAAGGGGACGCAGGCCATCCGACACAGGCTCTCCGAATTGTCGGCCGATCGGACGGGGCAAAGAACGTTTGGCAGAATTTGTTCTGGGGTCACCAGGTGACAACGGACGGCCATCACACTGGCCCCTGTGTCACGCAGGGCTTCGGCCTTACGCCCATTTATGTTCACCCACTGGCTGTATTTCCTGGTGTTGGCTGGTAGGGGAGCCCGCGGGATCAGGTCTCTTCCCCCAAGGCAGGCCAGGGTCATGGCGGCAGGTTCCCACTCGGGCTGCTCCTGCTCATACTCTTCAGGCTCTTCGGAGACTTGCTCTTCTCCTAGGGCGGCGGCAGCCACCTGGCGGGGTCCGGGGGTCTGGTTCTTTGGGCAGGTCGGGTCACTGGCATAGTGGCCGACTCGCTGGCATCGATGACACGTAACGTTGGCTCGGAACCCCGGGCGCATCGGGGGGTTGCCCCGGCCGGCCGGGGGCGGGGTGTTGTTGGCGGGAGCGGCCGGGACGGCGTCTCTGCCCCGGCCCTGTCCTCCTCCTCCTCCTCGGGGACGATGATGACCTTGGTTGGTTCTGTTCTGCTCGTTTGGCCCACTCCGGGTCACTCGGGTGCTCTCCCATCGGTCAGCCTCGGCGGCGAGCTGCCGTGGGTCAGTCAATTTACTGTCGAGGAGGTGCTGCCTGAGCTCGACGAAGCAGTTGTTGGAGAGGTGCTCCCACACAATGAGGTTGAAGAGCTGTTCGTAGGTTGTTACGTTGCTACCCTTGATCCATCCCTCGAAGGCTCGGCTGAAATAGTTCACATATTCTATCCAGGTTGTACCCGGGATCCGGGTGTAGTTGCGGAACCTCTGGCGGTACATCTCGGGCGTCAGCCCATATCGACTGAGGAGGGCGGCCTTCATGTGGTCATAGGACGTCATTTGATGGTCCGGAAGCTGCAGCAGGGCATCCCGGCCTTCATTGACGAATCTCCCCCATAGACCGGCTCCCCAGTCACTTCGAGCGATCCGGTGGGCAGTCATGGCGATCTCGTAGGCCTTGAACCACTGCTGTATGTCGTCGTTCCGATAGTATTCACGGACCACATCCTTGGGGATGTGGACCTTCTGTTCGGTAGTACCTGGGGGGCGCGGTTGCTCGGGCACCCCTAGGTCTTTGTTCTGTTTGCGCATTTCTATCTCCGCTAGCTTGCACTCGTGTTCGTATGCCAGTCTTTTTTCTTCGAGTTCTCTCTGTCTCTGCTTTTCCTCTCGCTCTTCTTGGAGCCGTAAGTGTTCTAAGTTCATCTTTTGTTCTGCCAGTTTCAATTCTCCGTCTAATTTGAGCCGTGCCAACTCTAACTCGTGTAGTCTATTTTTCTCTCGTTCTCGGATCTCTTCCCGGGAGAGATCCGTTCTCCTTTCTTCCGTCAGAGTGGTGTTTGTCTCCGGGGCTTCGGGGTCCCGGGGTCCGGCGATATTTGTCTCTGCCCAGGATTCTAGGGCGTGTTTGAAGTCCTCTTTCGTGCTCAGACCGGTGGTGGCAATGCCTAGTTCTATGCAAAATTGTTTTAGCTCTCGGTGGTTGTACTCTTCCAGTTTTTCCATCTGGAATTTCTCTGCAGATCCGCTCTCTCTGGTCGTCATTGTGGATTAGTCGCAGGGTGAGTTACTCTCTGTACGGTTACGCGTTGGTTCGGATCGCGCCGCTGGCCACCAATGTTAGACGGGGACCTGGAGGGTCGGCCGAGCACAAGGGGAGAGGCCTCCGGTGAGGGCCGTCTCCAGTGATCGTACAGACAAGTAACTTCCCCCCCCCCACAGATGGACACCACACGAAGATCAGAGTAACACCTTTTATAGGCAGTTCTTGAAGTAAGGTAGTACGATACAAGGAGATCAGGACACGATGATCCTCTCAATTCTAGTCTCTAGTAGGGAAAGGGGGTAGCGGGACAGTCTTGGTACCTACGGGTACTGAGGTGAAACGGCGGTAGCTCACAATCCTCGAGCTTGGCGGTCGGACGGGTCGGACCGCGGCAGCGCCAGCAGGTCCCGAAGAGATCGTAGGTGGCAACGGGCCGCGGCAGCGCCAGCAGGTCCCAACGAAGATGGAAGTAACAACGGGCCGCGGCAGCGCCAGCAGGTCCCACGAGGATGAAGGTTGCAGAAGGCCGCGGCAGCGCCAGCAGGCAGGATGATAGTTCACAAGGCAGGGCTGCGGCAGCGCCAGCAGTCCGTCAAGGATGAGTTCTTCTCGGTGCCTCTCGACTCCAGGATACAACTGCCTTCCTGCTCTGGGGCTCCTCGGTTATAGGTCTGGCGCCCTTTGATGTCCGGACCCTCGCACTAGGAGGTCGGGAGGTCCGGGATGAGGGAGTCCAGACACCCAGCAGGGGGGTGGAGCCAGCACCCGGGGAGGCTGGGGGCGATCGGCACCTGGCGGGGGAGAGCCATCGACACTTCTTTCTCCCATTAGCCTGCCAAGTGGTCCGTTCACCTCCTGGATGGATGGTGGTGCCGGGATGGCGGGGCCTGGCCGGGCCCAGGGTTAGGGTCGAGCCGAGGCCACGCGGCCGCGTGGTGCAGTGTCCAAGATGGCGGCTGGGCCGGGCAATGGGGCTGCCGGGGGCCCGGGCCCGTGACACAGAGATATCCGGGAGCAGGCGTCCCGGAGGGGACGGGTTGCGGGTTGCTTCTGCGGGTAGCCCCCGGAGAGCCGGTGTCTGGGCCCTGTCATGCGGGGAGGGAGCGAGCCCTTCGTGGGGCCTGTCCAACAAGGAGCGATTTATATATTTACATGTATTGTAAAGCACAGGCTTGTGACAGAAACCACACTGTAGCACTGTTGGGGTTTGGATGGAAACTTCATTTGAAAACCCTTCTACCATCCAACACCAAGACGATAATCCCATGTTGGTTGGCCAGGATCCCTAGAAGATTACTCAGAAGATGACTTCCTTGAATGGACCTTTAAGATCTTTGTGGCTCTCTCCCTCATGCTGAGAGAGGGGATTATACATGCATCAAAAGGCACAGTAATATTTCTCTGAAAGTATTTGTTATCAGATTATTTTTCAATGATGTTAGGTTAGGACAGTTCCCACCATGTAATAATAATATTAATAAGTAAAAACATTTATTGTTGATTAATTAAAAAAAAAGTTTGTTTAAAAAAAAAATATTTTACCAACACTTAGGCACATAAAAAGGTACATTCATATGACACAGTAAAATGAATTTAAAAATCCAAAAATGCATGCTGCCAGGTTTCTGCAAGTGACACAATTATATACTGATTATCTAGGTTATTCCCACTGGGCCCTCACTTTCAGTTCATTAATACCAAGTGAAAAAATGGAAAGTTAGCTTCTCTGTTTGTAAGTATCTAGTCACCTCATCTAATTAGTTCAGCCAATACCTTAGGCTGGTATGAGATCAAGGAGATCCAGTGATCCAGAGAACGGTGATGGATTAAACCCAGATCAGTTGACTGGGGGTGAGTGTTTGTATTGTCAATGCTCCGTCCATCATCACCTTTGGTTTTTCTTTGTTCGCCCTAAGTTGGCAGGGTATGCTCAGACGTGAGTCCCTTGCTCACTTTGCCACTGGAGTCAAGCAAGCCCGGGTGAAGACGGCTGTAATGCCAGAAACCGGTCCTGGGAAGCTTGATTCCGGTCCAGGGAAGACATGGTTTGGCAGTTCGGGCTGGACTGTTCCCATGAGGCACAGGGTCAGACTGATTTGCATATGGCCATGTCTGAACTGGGTTGGCGGAGTGAGCTAAAGAACGGTGATGGATTAAACCCAGATCAGTTGACTGGGGGTGAGTGTTTGTATTGTCAACGCTCCTTCCAGCATCACCTTTGGTTTTTCTTTGTTCGCCCTAAGTTGGCAGGGTATGCTCAGACGTGAGTCCCATGCTCACTTTGCCAATGGAGCCAAGCAAGCCCGGCTGAAGACGGCTGTACTGCCAGTAACCGGTCCTGGGAAGCTTGATTCCGGTCCAGGGAAGACATGGCTTGGCAGTTCGGGCTGGACTGTTCCCATGAGGCACAGGGTCAGACTGATTTGCATATGGCCATGTCTGAACTGGGGTGGCGGAGTGAGCTAAAGAACGGTGATGGATTAAACCCAGATCAGTTGACTGGGGGTGAGTGTTTGTATTGTCAACGCTCCGTCCATCATCACCTTTGGTTTTTCTTTGTTCGCCCTAAGTTGGCAGGGTATGCTCAGACGTGAGTCCCTTGCACACTTTGCCACTGGAATCAGGCAAGCCCGGCTGAAGACGGCTGTAATGCCAGAAACCGGTCTTGGGAAGCTTGATTCCGGTCCAGGGAAGACATGACTTGGCAGTTCGGGCTGGCAAAGTGAGTAAGGGACTCACGTCTGAGCATACCCTGCCACACTTATCGGTGAATGACTACATATCAGCAGACCTGGCGTTGGTGTCGTACTCGTCCGTGGACGTGGCGAGGAGGCTGGTGACGGCGGCGGGACAGGGTGCCCTCATGGCGAATTGCGACATCAAATTGACGTTTCCGTTGCTGCCGGTACATCCGGCGGTTCACCAGTTGTTGGGGATCCAGTTTGACGGTCTCATCTTTGTGGACAAAGCGCTTCCCATGGGGTGCTCGGTTTCCTGTGCATTGTTTGAGAGGTTCAGTTCTTTCTTGCAGTGGGCTTTTTCCTGGCGCACAGGCTCAGAGGCAGTGATGCATTACCTGGATGACTTCTTCCTGGTAGGTCGGCCCAGTTCAACGGACTGCCAGAGGCAGCTGGACAGTTTTACGGACCTCATGGGCTACCTGGGGGTCCCCTTGGTGCCAGAGAAGATGCATGGTCCCAGCACAGTGCTGTCCTTTCTCGGTATAGAGCTCGACTCAGCGTCCAAGGAAGCACGCCTACCGGGCGACAAGCAGGCGGTGATGGTGGCACTGGTGGGAGACATGCTGGCGAAGCGGAAGGTGACGGTGCGGGAGGTGCAGGTTTTACTGGGCCACTTGAATTTTTAGTGCCGCGTGGTGCGAGTGGGGCGGACGTTCTGCCGTCGATTGGGTTGGCACTGTCCGGTTTGACGCTGCCGCATCATGTGCACCTTTCGGCAGGATCGAAGGAGGACTTGCGCATGTGGCTGGCTTTCCTGGGGCGCTTCAATGGGGTGCCCATGGCGCCGCAGGAGGACTGGGACTGGGACGTTACGATGTCATCGGATGCGCCGGCAGTCGGCGGTTTCGGCCTCTACTGGTCAGGGCGATGGTGCGCAGAGCAGTGGCCGGCTCCCTGGCAGGCAGGGAGGAGCATTGCCTTCCTTGAATTGTTCCCGTTGGTGGTGGCCGTTACGGTGTGGGCGCAGGACTTGGCGCACAAGCGGGTGTTGTTACGGGTGGACAATATGTCGGTGGTGCAGGTGGCGAACAGGCAGGTGTTGAATTTGATGCGCGTTTTCGTGTTGCAGTGCTTGGAACATGACATTCTTTTTCAAGCCCGGCAGGTGCCGGGGGTGGACAATGACATTGCGGATGCTTTGTCTCGTTCACAGTGGCAGAGGTTCCATGGGCTAGCCACGGAGGTGGACGAGGTCAAGACGCCGGTGCCAGCGGAGCTTTGGTCGGTGGGAGACCGCGGGTCATTCAACTGGTGAAGGCGTCGGTGGCAGCGTCCTCGTGGAAGGCGTACGAGCAGGCTTGGCAGGAGATTCTGCGCTTCGGAGCAGTAAGGCAAGGGGACAGGTGGCGGCGGGAGGAACAAATAGTGCAGTTCATGCTCGGTTTGATGGACAGAGGACTGTCGAGGGTGACGATTGCGGGGAAACTGTCAGCGGTGGCGTTCATGAGGAAGCTGTGGTGGGGTTATTTGCTGTCGGCGGGGGAGTTGGGAGCGCGTCTCTGGGAAGGATGGGAGAGGGTGAAGGGGGCGCGGGTGCATCAGCGGCGGCCGATTACAGAAGGGATGCCGGAAGAGTTGGTGCGGCACTTACCGGCGGTTTGCAGGGATCAGTTTGAAACGGTGCTGTTCCCACACTGTTGTTGTGGATGTTTTTTGGAGCGTTCCGGGTGTCTGAGCTGGTGGGGTTGAAGGGGGGTCCGGGGGTGCTGTTGGGGGACGTGGACGTGCGGGGCCGGGAAGTGGCGGTGCGCTTGCGGCGCTCAAAGACTGATCAGCGTGGAGAGGGTACTTGGGTGGTGCTGGGGCCAGGGGGGTTGGTGGCGGTGTGCCCAGCAGGATGGGGGAGGCGACTGGTGGGAGGGAAGACACAGGGAGAGGTGGAGGTTTTGGGACGGGGAGGGGCCGGTAGGGTGACGGCGGCTCAGGTGTTGTGGGTCCTGCGGCATGCCCTACGGTCTATGGGTGAGGACCCGAAGGAAATTGGGACGCATTCATTTCGCATTGGGGCGGTGACGGAGGCGGCACGGCGGGGTTGGGGTAAAGAGGAGATCAAACGGTTGGGGCGCTGGAAGTCAGACTGCTACAGGACGTATGTTAGGATACGGGGGTAGGCCTGGAATGAGGATGGAATTGTTTTGCCCGCTGCTTACATGTGTGTCTTTGCAGGTGCGGTGGCGGGGCCAACTGCAGCGGCGATGAGCATTTACATTGTGGGCCATTCCTTTGTTAAAAGAGCGGAGAGGGCTGAATGGGACAAGCACAAGCACCTCAATTTGGAGCTAGATGACCAGTTGTTTCGTTGTCATTGGCGGGGAAAAGGGGGCATGCGCTGGCACGAGTTGGTACCGGCATTGAACAATGTAGTGCGGGGTGAGTTTGTCCAGATGTGTTGGTCATTCATTTAGGGGGAAATGATTTGGTACAGAGTAAGGGATTAGCGCTGGTGAAGCAGATGAAACGGGACTTTTTGGAGATACGGATGCAGTGGGCGGGGTGTCATGTAATTTGGTCGGAGTTTGTTACTAGGCGTTGCTGGAGGGGGGCAATTGACAGGACAAGGAGGAAGATTAACAGGGAGATGCGGGGGTTTTGTGAAAAGGACGGATTGGGTAGGATGGAGCACCCGGAGTTGAGATATGGCGCAGTGTATTTCTTCAGGGAGGATGGTGTACATTTGTCCCGGTATGGGATGGAGTTATATATATGTCGCTTTTCCTAGTCTGGGGGGGGTCAGGATAGGAGGACTGAGAGGTTCCTGAACAGAGGGGGGGGAGTGTACATACGACAAATATTTAACCAGTTATTCAGGCATTGTGCAGTTTGCATTTATGTGTATGTTGTTCTTCAGAGGGAACCATTTTAGGGGTGGGGGTGGGGGTTGTTAGGTAGTGCATATTTAGTTAGGTATAGTTTTGTACGGCACAGACCAAGGGTTTTTGGTATTTGTAAGGTGCACCTGCTTCCAATAAAGCAGCCTTTGTCGCACCTTATACTGTGTCTCCGGTTGGTCTATGTCCCCGCCTTCTCCCGATGGGCCCCAAAGACAGAGAGAGCTTCTTTGCGAGCATTATTGCTGCGTTCTGGGCGGGGCTTCGGAGCACAAAGCACGAAGGACCGAGCCGGCAGCCAGGTGCCGGGGATCGGGCAAACTGTTTGTTTTCAGGCTGTAATCTGCTCCCAAGCCGAAGAATTACCTAACTAAGTCTGAGGTAGAAGCAGTTCGGGTCGGACAGGGCTGCTGTTTGACCCGCGACCGGCAAACTTACGGCCGGTTATTTCCCAGCAACCCGTTGCGGAGTAACGCTCCTGTATTGAGCAGCATTGATTTGCACTGAGCCACAGCCACCTGCTGCGAGTGAGGTGAGGATCCCGAGGCAGAGGGGGGTGACAAGCCTAGAGCATCCAGGGTGTTGTCCAGCTCATAGAACCACTAATGGGGGAGGGGGGATCGGGGGTTTGAACCAGCCAATAGTTTACTGTTTGCTGCCTGTCTGTTGCCTGCCTGCTTTTAGCCCCGGCCTCGCCCCCATAACTCCCATAATTCTCAAATATCTCAAACATAATGTTGACTGGTATCTTTATTTTTATTGATCTATTTGAGAAGACCCGGCCCATCCCCCCCCTAAATCAGACAAACATTGTGGGGAGCAGGAGTGCGGCCACAAGAGCGATTTAAAAAGCTGGAGAGAGAGGCCATTGGAGGCTCCCTCATCGTCATCATCATTTGCTGCAACTGCGAGTGCGGCAGCTGACAGTCAGCATCCGCTGAGAGTGGCCCCAGGGGACCTACGAAGACGGCCTGGCTAGTTCAGGTGCGGTCTGTGGGCTACCAGGGGAGCCCCACTCAATCATCACCCGTTATATACTGGTTCTCTTGAGAGATCGCATTCCTGCTACAGATACAGACACTGGAATTAATACTAGTTTTCATCTGCTGCAGTTGCCTGTTATATCCACTGCATTCAACTCCTCGTCAGGGAGAAGAGCTGGCAAATTAGAAGACGACGTTGGGAGCAAACTTTAATACTAAAGAAAGGTGGCTTTGTGTTTCTCTGTCCCCACTGGGCTCCAATGGCATATAGGAAACATAGGACTAGAACTAGCCACATGAAAAGATTGGGCACGGAACAGCCCCAGACTAAATACAAATGCAAAGCCTTTTCATTCAGGAATTGTAACTGGAACCACTTGGATATCAAAAATGTTCTCAAGCCTATCAACATTAAGCACCCCACTGGTAGGAGTCAACAAAGAGAAAATTCAGAGAAAGCTCTCCGTAATGGAGAATAAATCTTTAATACTAATAAATGATAGGGCTCCAGCAGAGGAACAAGAAAGGATTTGCCCTATCGAACATGTGAAAGGAGATCAATCATCAGAACGGCAGAGACAAAAGCCACAAAAGGCAGAGGAGATACAGCTTGCAATTTCAGTAAATGATTTTACCATACCAGATATAAATACTAATTTATTTCCTCTTACAGTACTTCTTGTATCAACAAAGGAGACTCTGTTAATACTCAAGAGTACCCCTAGCCACACTCCTGATCAAAAAGAAAATCTGTCTCAGTCACCAGACCTTCCGTTGTTCAATTTGTTGCACTCACTCAACAGACAAGATACAGTATCTAGTGCACTTTTCACTCTTCAAAATGTTTTAGAATCTATACTGGCTCCAATGGAAAACTATATGGACAACTCTGATCAGATACTGGAAACCCAAACAGGTATTCTTCAAGACCTAGTAAATAAAAAGCGGGAAAAAAACTCAAATACAAAAAACAAGCTTCACCAATGAACTTAGAAAACACAGAAGGGGAAATAAAACAAAAAATGGTGCCTTCTCCGCCAACTTAATCATACTCTTCAATAAAGATTCAAAGATCTATGCAGACCACCAGGGCTGCTGGCAACAAAGACATCATAAAAGTGCCTCTCGCGGATAAAATTTACTCACTCCGGAAATTATTTAAGGGGTCTTCAAGTGACCCCAACATAAAAGAAAGTATTTCATTCTTTCCAATCTTTGATCAGAAAAGAAACCAAACTACGATAAGTCACATACCTGATAAGGAGGCAACAATTACTTCTAAAGCACCAATTGTATCCGAGACCGGATTGTAGCCAAAACAAAAGGGAATGAAATGTAATAACAATCATAACGATAAAGGGTGTAAGAAGAGAACAAAACAAAGACTATCTCGGCAATCTGCATGGAAAATAATATTCCCTCCCATTACGTCACCAGAAAGGGAAACAGAGAATAAGTCACAACTCTTAAAAACCCCTGAGATCGCCTTAGCAAAAGATCAGTCATTACTTATGTATAACTCAAATGCTCTAGTAGAGCAATTAAACACTCTTGCTCCAATTTTCACTACAGGTCTCCCAGCTTACCCCTTTCAGGCGAACAAACTAGGCAACGAAGTCTATTTGCCTCCAGGAAATTCAAATGAAAACTCGATTACTTCCTATACTTTGGAAATAACCAATTTGTTTTCAGTAGGAAATACACCTTTCAACCATGAGAGAATACTAAACTTGTTGCAGAAAATTGACCGGCTTCACGGCCTAACACCGTCGGAAATAAAATTAGTGTCATTTCCTAATAAACCTCAGTTTAGGATGGCAAATGTTGAATTTTGGTCTAAAGTGATACCTTCAATTATTTTAAAGGTGATGGATACCATTCACAAACATGGATTTGACGTGGACAAATTCAAGGTAAATCGAAATTGCCCAAAAAACAAAAACATACAAACAGACACTAGGACCACGTGTGGCCCCACATTTCACATAGTGCAAGTGCACAAGAATTAGTACCTGGAGGAATACTAACTGTCTCTGTCTCTGTAAGTAAGGCACATTTTGGACCTCACCCAAGAAAATCTTCGACCACAGCCCCATGAGCTTTCCTGGTCTAGGATTTCTAAAATCCTAAATAGCTATAAGCCGGGCAAGGCAAACAAGCTTCCCTTTTAGCAGATCCTTAACTATTGCATCATGGATTATAACTGGGAAAGACCCTGGAAAACAAGCATTGATTTTAGAAAACTCACCGTCAATTGTGACTTTACAAGAGACATGGGCAATAGCATCCTTTGACTAAAAGACTATGTCATGTATGATCTTCCGGCGGAGGCAGTGGGAAGGGGCAACGCAAAAGGAGGCCTTGCCATTTTACTGAATGAAGATATATTTTGGGATAAGGAAGTAGTTAATATGTGTCTGCCAAATAACCAATGTATAAAAATTAAGTATAAGAAAAAGATCGCTGACTCAATACACGATCTCCTTATTTTTAACATTTATATTCCCCCTGGACCTGCGAATGACCATCTAATGATCAAAGTTTTTTCCAGAATGGACTCTGTTATAGATTCCAAAGAATTCCCTTCAGTATTGATAACAGGGGACTTTAATGGGAACATTTCTTATAACCTATTGTCTGAATGGAGCACTTATGCATATGAGGATAAGTTATCAATTCCATCACGGCTATTCCCTTCAGAGATCAAGGCTGACAAAAGAAGGACAATTTTAATCACCTTGGTGACGGCCTCAAATGTGCTTATACTAAATGGAAGGATGGAAGGGGATATTCCCGTGACTTTTACCAGAAAGGGACCATCTAATACATCCATTCTCAATTATGTAATCTGCAGTCTGGATCTCTATGGGATGATGCAAACCCTTAATGTTAAAGCTACAAAAGTAAGCAACCAAGCAATTTTGTTACTGACAACTGAGATCATGATACAGCCCTCTGATACATGACCTCTGGCACAACAAAATGCCACCTTAGAAATCTACTCCTAGAACGGGCAAATAAAGCGGAACTCGAAATCAATTTCAAAAATAAATTCCATATCATTTCTTTAATATTGACTAACGGAAGCACAGACGCCGACTCGATAACAGTCTATGAGAATATGTTTGCCGAGATAGTGGTGCCATTGACCGCCCACACAGTTATGAGCGGGATGCTTAAGGGTCAATTAGCCCCAAACCACAAAGACAGCATAACCTCTAAGTTAAACAAATTGATTAGGCTGCAATTTTTAATGTATTATGGGGATAGAAAGAAAGAGGTTGTAAAGTTGAAAAAAGCACGTCAACGGCAGCAGGAAAAAACTAGGCACGCACAAACTGGGTGGACATTCAAACAGCAGTGATCCAAAGAAACAGTAAGGAATACTGGAGGATCATAGCAGAAGCTACAGGCGCATGGAAAACTAGTAACTCCTCTCTAGTTCCATCATCGGAGTGGGAAAAATATCTCCTCGAGCTCTGTAAGCCAAATCATTATGACCTGGAAAACTTAATACAACCTGGTTACAGAAAAGAGGAAACATTTCCTGATATGACAGCACCGTCAGCGAAAGAAATATTGCTACACATAAAGGCAGCAAGACCAACTGCAGCAATAGGCCCAGAAAAAATCCCTGTTAAGGTTCTCCAAAGCAACCCTGAAGACTGGAGCAAGTTTTTGGCTCCGATATTCTCCCACTGTCTTTCTACCAGGAGAATCCCAAAATCATGGCAAGGAAGCATTGTGGTGCCCATCCTGAAAAAAGATCTTGACTACTCCCCAATAACTACCGACAGAGAGCCCTTTTGGATGCTACAGGGAATATCTTTGCTAAATGTGTGCCAGAACATCTGTAGATCTCTACAGGAGAGATACCAATGACTCAGGCTCGCTTTGACCAAAGCACTCTGTGACGGATAACATCACAGTGTTACAAAGAGTCATAGACAAATATGTAGTAATGAAGACGCAAATGGTTTATTGTGTTTTTGTCTATTTTACCAATGCCTTTGACTGTGTAGACAGGCCAACTCTATGGGCTAAGCTACGGAAGCTTGGACTACCGAACGACTTGCTCACCATAATCATGGCATTACATTCTGCAACTTGGTGTAAAGTTCAGCTGGAGGGTAAAAAAGGGTTGGCAGGGTCTATTGCTACGAGGAACGGCCTTAAGCAAAAGCTGCATTTTAGCCCCTATTTTATTTTCCTTATATTTAAGTGACCTCCCAGAGTGCTGCCAAAAATAGCCTCCTGCAATATGCACATTTTAATGTATGCAGACAACGTTGTAATAGTGGTTCTTACACCGGTAGGTTTACAAAGAAATCTTAACATTTTAGATAAGTATGCTAACGACAATTATCTTATATCGAATACCTCTAAAACTAAAGTCCTTCCCTTTAGAGGTGGAAAGCACTACCTGTACTATAATTGGACATTAGATAGAAAAGCTCCCTTTGTGATAAAACTATTCAGAGAGTCTATGCCTGAACTTAAGAACTGGAATTGGGATGCTGAAATCCAACGAGCCTACCGGATGCCTTTTAACCTGCCATCTAAACCCGGGGTTTATCCCCGAGCTATTTTAGTTTATTTTGGCAATTTTTTGTTAAGGCAGACGGTGGCTGAGAAAGCAAGACCAGACCATAAGGTGGTATATAATGAGCTCTCTTACTTCACAAGACCAGACTTTTGCCACGCAACTGTGGAGAGACGGTGGCGGCTCCGCTCTCTGATCAAACCGTTCCAAGATAAAGGTGCCCAAGTATACTTGAACAACCCTGCGAAGCTAAATATATGGAAAAGAACAGGAGCTGGAGCAATGTACTAAAATAAAATTGTATTTGCTCAAAGTGATCATACTATCTTTTCCTATTAGTAATGGGTAGATTAAGTGTCCAAACTTGGAATGTTGGAGGGCTTTTATCTGGGGATAAACGACGGCGAATGGCTGAGCTATGGAAATTAAATCCTGTTGATATACTCTGTCTTCAGGAGACGCATGTCCCATGGGTTAAGAGATCATGGCTGAATCTGAAGGGGTATAATTTATTGATAGCCTCTACACAATCTTCGAACATAAGGGGTGTAGCAGTTCTAGCAAAAACAAGCCTTGGTTTAGGAGTACGTTACCTCTCAGATCCCCAGGGTAGATGGGCTATTGTTAAACTCGCTTGTGGTATTACTATATGTACCAAATATGCAGGGCCGGCTCTAGGCTCATGGTGGCCCTGTGCAGGGAGAGTAGGTGGGGGCCCCGGAAGAGGGGGTCCGGACGGGGCGGAGCTCACTCTGCACTTTACCGGGGCCCGCGCCTGGCTGTGGCAAACTGAAAGCGCTCGGGTTGGCCCGGTCGCTCCCCTGCCCCCCGAGCTCTAGGGGCCCCCAGGAGTCGCTGGGACTTGGAGCCATATTTCAACTGTCTGCCGCTTAATAGTGCAGAAATACCCTTTCTCTCCACCTCTATTCGGGTCAAGTTCGCGCTATACAAAACTCTGTATGATATCCGATTCGGGTCAAGTTTCCACTATATAAAACTCTGTAAAATAAAAAAATTAAATGTAATAGTATTGAACCCGTAGTCTGTCGGCTTCCACTACCCCGCCCCCCTGGTCATACATGTGCAAGCCGGTACTGGGTCTAACTCGTGAATGCACAGTACTTCCACATCTGGCAAACCGCTGCAGGAGTCCTACTACTCTTATACGTTGAGCCTGTGAATAATTTTTTTTTGCCTGAGTTTCCTCTCTTTTGGATTTCCAGGAAAAGTGACATTTTTGCTAGAGCAGTACCGATGGTGTCCTCGACGAGCGGCCTCATCTAACAGACTTTGCTCCTCCATCTTGGACAAGTATATTTATAAGATTTGGGTAGTTGCTTCCAGAACATGTTCTTTGTTTTGTCCCACCTAAAATCTCCACTTACCGCTGACGTATGCACATAGCAAGAAAAACACAAGAAGCTTGTGAACCTCACATCGACGGTGCACAGAATAGTTGACAGTCTGTCCCTACCACAAAGGTGACCCTGACGGACATTACAAACATTGAGCACTGGCAAGGGGACCAGTCACCAGCGTCAATTTGAAAAACTGATTACAATCATTGATCAGTATTTACTACTAAAAAAAAACAAAAATGTGCACTGTTGACCAGCTAAGTCCTGCACCAGGAAAAAGCAAGGATTATTAACTCGGTGCAGCCCAGGACACACGTCATGAATGTAAAAAGAGACGGGCCTATTGTTATAACAGGTTACAGATGCGATGCTTAAACTAATGGCAGTAAAGTGCCTGTGCAGAGAGGTTAGCAATGATGAAAAATATGTCTAAAAAGGCTGTCAATCATAATGAACACATGTTGTATTCGCAGGTTTACAAATGATAAAATCACAGTCAATTCAAGGGAGACTCACAAATGTATACATCGCAATGAATTGGGCTAGGTCTGAAATACAGCAAATTGTTGGTGCTAGAGTCCAATTTATCTGAAATTAAGAAACAAAGGTTGTGCAGTGTGTTATAGATACGTAAAATTCACTTATGGGAGTCATCCAGCCATATTGCATAATACTTAAGAAACAATCACAGGTGCTGACTCACTGTGTGTCCAAACTCAGATTGAATGTGGAATCCTTGACAGGTGGCAACATTGCTAAATGACTGGACTAGTGTGGTAAGGTGCTTGTGCAAGTAGTTATGTATAAAAAATACCTGTCTTCCGTGTTACATAACATTGAACTCTCCCACTTGAGAAGCGCACAATATTTTCAAATAGATTAAGGAGTAGTGAAGTCTCAAATCAGTTCATTGTGCATTCACTGGAAGATTCATCACAGTGAACTTGATTGACATTTCGTTGTGAAAGTGTAAGAACCCAAATGATCTACCTTGAAAAAGTGCTTGTGCGATTCTTAAAAGGTACCGAACCGGTAACTTGCTGGAGGGAACTGTCGACCTTCATTGCCTAACAATGAGGTCACCAGCACATATTTAAAAGACACACTGAAATTCTCAGGTCTCGCTATTTTTCAAATATCAGAGCAAATGCATATGTTTTTTGCACAGTCACTTTAAATGCACATGTTTACATTTTCTATGCTCCACTCAGATTTAGACTAGGAAGTAGCCAATTATGTTGGGGACAACTTAATCAGATGTTAAGCAAAAAACATTTAGATAAAACCAAAAATATGCATAATTAACATTTCAACTGTATGATTCTTTGTTTGTCATATGCATACTGTTATCTGCATTTGTGCTTTTGAAAGATCATTAATGGATTTAACCAGGAATCTTTGTTTGTTTTTTAACGGTTTTATTTAAAAATGATTTAAAAACCATTTAAAAACTGTTTACCCCATGCTACTATATTTATTGATTATTTGTGTAAACATCACCTAGCCTTGTTAATATGCTTTTCGGCGGAGTATTTTTTCATTTTCACTAAGTCACATGACACTTGCATGGTGATGGTGCTTTAAAAACGAAAAAAGATTGTAATATTATCATGTGATCAAGCCCAGTCGTTGGGTGTAAACTCATGCACAGTACTGGCAAAAAGAATTCTGCATACGTTGGATGCAAGGAAGCAATTTAAATTACTTATAGACATTAACATCCGTACTACACTAAACATTTAGAGGGGAGGGGCTTGGAACAATGGAAATTGGTGTAAATCTAAATGATCATAAATCACGTTTCACTATCCTTATGAATTAAAGGAAAACAATTAGGACTTCTTTCTGAGGATCAGTACAAAGAATATAATATAAGAACTAGCCTTTATCTTCCATGAATGCACGGGATAGAAATTAATTTGTTCTTATTTGAATTTGCTCACAACTGAATTTGTATTAATTTAGGAAAAGCACTTTGCACTTTTCTTTACAAAGTAAAGCAAAGCACTCAGCACTTTATTTGTGGATCAGTGCAATAAAATGTAAAAGAAAGCTTTGAGCTTCTTTAACTAGGTGCAATAGGAATTAATCCAAACGGTGCAATAAGAGTAATATCACTCTCTTTTTTATGAGAGCATTGTGCACTTTTTGGGCTTTTTTAAGTACGTGAAATAGGAATTAATCTTTCTGCTTTTTAATTTTTCAGTTTTTCAATTCTAAATCTTGTTTCTCCTTTTCCTTAATGTAGTGCTATAATAGTAAATCACTCTCTCTCCGCCTTTTAGGATAGCAAGGGGCACTTTAATGAAGGATGAAGGTCATCAAGCTGAATAAGGGTATATGAAGGTGAAGTTGGAAAATGGATACCAAAAATTGCACAGTGGGAAAGTGTTAAACGTTTTAGTCGTCATGGGGCTAACACACATTGCAGTGATTGGGATGGAAAACGGATGCTAAAAAGTTCCCTAGTAGAAATAACGTTAACATTCCAGTAGCTGAGGGGCTGTGGAAAGCAAGAATGGACAGAAACTCGAAATTTGTATACATGTATACAACATTAATGTAAGTTAGGCCCAGTGGAAGACATTTTGCCAAAACACGTCCGCCGTAATTTATACCTTTGTTTGCACCGTTTTACACATTATCACTTACATGGAATACATTTCCCTTTGTTCATCATGTACTGGGTCTTCTGTCTCTCAGTCCATGCCTTCGTAGAGAGCATTCCCGGGTGAAAACATAGGCTGTGCTGACATTTTAGTGTTATAAAGTGCTCTTATCCAAAAAGTGCTGGTGCGATTGCTCATAGCAGCAGATGCGATCTGATTGTTGTGTGCACATTTAAGTAAACTTCATAACATAAATATTTCTCACCTCGGCCTCCAGACCAGACCCATTACCGGATGAAGGGAATGCGACAGCCGGCGCGCGATTTCAAACACCGACAGAGGTGACAAATGTATAGCAGCGCTGCGCACGCACTCCCTACCGAGACAGACGTCAGAGGCGCGCGGGGGCTGTCCCAGGGCCGTCATTGGTAGCGCTAAAGATTGACGGCCCTGGGACCCACAAACTGGGCACGCCGGGAACATCACCACTTCTATACTATAGTAGGAGGTGCGTGCGTGGCGGCAGGCGACGTGCACTGCACTGACTGCAGTATTTTCATTTGTAAGCAGGTGCGTGCGTGTTTGTGTTACACAACGAGCCAGCAGTGTCCGATCCTCGTTGTGGCGGCCCCTGGGGTTTGGCGGCCCTGTGCAGGTGCACACTTTGCACATGCCTAGGGCCGGCCCTGAAATATGGGTCAAACCATGACGATCCAACTATTTTTGAGGTACTTGAAGCTGAATTGGCCACTTGGCAGGGCCCACTAGTTTTGTGTGGTGATTTTAACGTCTCACTTATACCCTTGTTGTGTAACACTGCCTCCAAACAGAAATACCTTGGTCGTAAACCAAGGGTCTATCAGGCTGTTAAAAGATTGCTGGGTAGCTATGGCTTAATTGATGTGTGGCTGCAAAACAATGCTCATGACCCAGGCTATACATATTTCTCACATCCCCACCAAAAACAAGTTCGGATTGATTACATGTTCGCCTCCGGAGACTTAGCACCACAAGCAACAATTAACAAACCCCCCAAGAAGAATTTCCAATCATAACGCACCCATTCTTGGGATCACAGCCGATTCGCAATATACTCAACGGCGGTCCTGGTCGTTCGATAGGAAACTCTTGTCTAATCACGAGTTTAACACTTATATTAAAAACTGGAGAGAAGAGTTCTTTAACATAAATCGGTTTAGTGCCTCTAGAAACACAGTGTGGGATTCCTACAAATCCGCCTTAAGGGGGGAGATTATTAGTTTTCCGAACTTCGCCAGAACCAAATCAAGAAAAGATCATGAATCAATGGTGTCAGCACTGGCTAAAGCTGAGGGAGACCACACTTCCTTAATCGCACAGGGTAGAGATGCTAGTAGCCAGATGCTCCAGGTAGCGGTCATAAAGGCTGAGTTAAATACTAATCTTAGCCAGAAAGCTGCCCAAACCTATAGAGCTTACAGGAGGAAGGTTTATGAAAGCGGTGAAAAGGTGGGCAAGCAGCTTGCACTCCGAACGCGTCAAAAAACGTAATAAATAACATCTCCACAATTGTAGACGGTGGGCAAACCTTCTCGCAAGCAGCTGATATCATCCTTCAATTTCAAAAATACTATCAAAGGCTGTATTCAGAATAAGTTGTTGCCACCGAAAAGGATATCTATCACTTTCTGGCGAACTTCCTCAATACCTCAGAGGCTGTTAGTCTATTAGATGATACCACCAGGGAAGAGTAAGAAAGTGAAATCACGCTGGCTGAGGTAGAGTCTGCATTATCGCTTTTAGCATCTGGCAAGGCCGCGGGCCCAGATAGATTGCCGATTGATATTTATAAAATTCTTGGCCAACAATTATGTCCCCTTCTATTTGATTTATTTCTCAAGGTTCAGTGTAATGGTGTTCCTCCACATTCCTGGGACGAGGCTAGCATTATTGTATTTCCAAAGAAGGGGAAACCACCCGAGCAATTAACATCCTATCGCCCAATATCTGTGATTAATTTGGACTCTAAATTATATGCAAAGGTGATGGCTGTTAGACTCAGTGGGGTCATTGGGCATCTGGTCTCTCCGTGGCAGCATGGCTTTGTCCCGGGCAAGGGGACTACCGATCATACTCGCCGGGCTATTGCCCTATTTGATGCCATGTCTGTCACGGGGGGCCAGATGTCAATGATCCTACTTGATGCTGAGAAAGCCTTTGATCGTGTCTCATGGAACTTCTTGTGGGTAGCCATGGCACGTACCAATTTCGGCCCTAAATTTTTGAAATCTATTAAATCAATGTATCTACGTCCCAAAGCTAAACTTCTTATGTTAGGTTCAGAATCTGGTTATATTAATATTGCAAGAGGCACAAGGCAGGGATGTCCCTGCTCCCCCCTACTTTTTGCTCTCTATATCAATCCCCTAATTCTTAAATTGTTAGAAAGCAATGTCATTAAACCAGCATTCTGTAACCAATTTGAGACAAAAGTGTAAGCCTATGCCGATGACATCGCGGTTTTAACATCTGACCCGGTCTAGGCGATCTGCGAAATTGAGCGAGTGGCCTTAGAATATGGTAATTGCTCGGGGTATTCTCTTAATAGAGGAAAGACTGTAATCTTATGTACCGATAATATCGTTTGCCCAGATCAAAGAAGAGCTGAGACAGCTACTTATCTTGGAGTAGCCATCTGCTCTAATACTAAGCTTGTAGTGAAGCTTAATTTTGATCCGCTCCTGGAAAAGATAAAGAGCGATTTGGATAGGGTAAACGGTCTCTACCTCTCCATTATAGGTAGGGGCGATTATCTGAAAATGAATGTCTTGCCTAGATGCCTATATTTATTTCGAGCTATTCCTTTAGCTGTTGAACCTAAAATTCTTACATTGATCAACACCCTCATGTCTAAATTTGTGTGGCAGCATGGAAAGATTAGGCGATCACACTCTTTTCTGTCTCTTCCATTGGATAGGGGTGGGCTTACTCTTCCTAACATAATTTTCTACCACTGGGCAGCATTCCTTAAACAGCTTACTCCTATGGTTTTAGATTCGACTGAAGAAAGTCGGACTGATTCAGCATCAATTCCTTCAATTTATGAGCTCCTACTCGGCCAGGATGCTAAAGGCTTATTATTAAGAAGGACTGAGGCAAGTCATTATAAGAAGTTTAAGGCAGAAATCCTAATTAGCGCATGGAAAATTTGGGATAAAGTAGCCAAACACATGCATATTGGGAAAACCAACCATTACACACCTCTGTGTCATTCTACTATTACACATGGTCTTGATTTTGATTCTACTGCATGGAAATGCGGAAGGCTGGGAATTAAGATTGTTAACGAGTTTCTGCTAAAAGGTTTTGACACTGTTTTTATTGATTTAAAAATGAAATATGGTCTTTCTAATGGGGACTTTCTTAAGTTTGCTCAGGTGTTCGCTAAGCTAAGAGCTAAAGGGTCTACATTGTGTCTTTCAAAAATTGATTTAATTGAGGTAATGGTTAGACCAAATACTAGGATAGGAACTTTTTATGACACCCTTCTGACTGAAACACAGGACGATATAGAACAGACGGAAACTAAATGGGCGGCAAAACTTAATAATCCAGATATTGATATAGACATAGTCTTGGAGTTTTGCCATAAACTATTTATGGCCAGTAACCTAAAAGCTCAACTTTTCAAGATAGTATTCGATCTTTATTTTACCCCGGCCAAACTTTTTGCATGGGGCAAAAGAGAGAGTGATTTGTGTCCGCGATGTTTACAAGGACCCGCCACTCTTGCCCATATGTTTAGCAACTGTTCAGAGCTCAATGTTATAAAAAATATGATTGCTTCTTTTTGGGAAAAACTATTTTGTCATAAACTCCCCGAGTCTGATACCTTATTTGTCTTATGTTTTGACAACTCCTTAAAACTTTCAAAAACGGAAGAAAGACTGGTGTTTATTGGCACAGCGGTACTGAGGCTACTTCTGTCCGCCCGTTGGAAGGAAGCTTCCCCACCCAGGTTTCAGATGTGGCTAGCCCGCTTCTTAGCGGTTTATAGCTACGAAACGGCTACATTTGCTACTAGAGGCCTCAAAGCAAGGCTACGAGGGGAGGCAATCTGGCGCCCTGTCTCGAATTGGAAAGCTGGGATAATCCCTAGTGGAATTGGCTGAGGAATATAAGATTCTGTCTGATTGTACTGATATAATTATTTCGTTTTTATCCCACTTAGTAGCTCTTAGTCTTAGTATTCAGCTCCATAGTTCTTTAATGTATGTATGTATAATGTATCCATTCTTGAAGTTTTTTTTGCTCTTTCTTTTTTTTTTACCTGTGTTTTTTCCGTGTATTTACTGTTTAAATGTACCTGTGATTGTCCTATGCTGCTACTGGTTCTTTAATAAAAAAAAAATAAAAAAAAGATAGAAAAGCTCTATGGTCGTTAAAGAATATGTGTTCCTGGGGAGAATCTTCACCCAGACCTTACAAAACTTGTCCCACATTGGACACATCAGCCTAAAGGCTGAAGTCCATGTTGGTGTACTATTAAGATTCTACTCCTCCTTAGGGAGCAAACATTCTGCTCCTATGCTTGAGGTCTACTGCTCAAAGATACCACCAATATTACTTTATGCTCTGGAACATGTCCTGATTAAGGCATGGCACTGACTGAATATAAAAGAAGGGACTCTATTGCGTAAATTGCTAAGAGTCAACCAGTCAGTACCTGTCCAAGCAATTCGCTTTGAGCTACAAATAGACAGCATGTATGCAAAAACATTGATAAATATACTACGCTGGGCCTATAATCTATTACATGCTGATCAGGGGACCATAAGGCATGTCCTTAAATTGGAGACTTTTAGAGACAATGCACCGCAGCACACTTTTAATAAAAATTTAAATATTGCACTAACTCAAGGGCATATTGTCAAGACGGTGTTAAAATTATCGCCGGTTTAGCGGCAGAAAACTGCCGCTAAAGCGGCGATAATGGGCTTGATAATATGCCCTGGAGAATTCCAATAGAAGACCATGTTCACACCAAAACATGGACTTCTATTGGAATTCTCAAGGGCATATTATGAAGCCCATTATCGCCGCTTTAGCAGCAGTTTTCTGCCGCTAAACCGGTGATAATTTTTAACGCCGTTCTTGATAATATACCCCTTTGTCTGGTTGCACGATTGCACTGTTGAAATCTATGACTCTCCTACATCTGAAGCTTTACCTTAATAACCGGACCTCAAGATTAAGCTTTGAGTTAGATTTAGATCACTGTTCTCGGTTAGAACATTATGCACACTTTGCAGATAGTCAACAATATAAAACTGCACAACTGTACATACGCTTTTGATTAGAGCACACGGTCAGGCGTACCATAATTTTAATGAGGCTAGGGATCTTACCCCTGAAGAGCCTGACTTTTAAATGGGACAAACTGGATAATTCCACAGAAATTTGTGGATTATGTAATGGGGAACGCTAGGACTTTTTACATGTGTTATTAATCTGTCCAAACTTGATTCTGGTAAAGGCCCAGCGCCGGCATATAAAGCCCATATGTTTTAGACATAATCTCAGATCTGCAAGACGTTTAATTGAGTTTTTTAAATGTCCGCCAGATGAATTTACTTGTTCTAATTGATATACATTTTTAAAAAGTCTTTTAAAACTGTTTTAACATTGAATAATACAACTGTTTTATTATTTTTTAATCATGTATTTGTTGACCTCAGTTGAGGTCTAAATCAAATTCAATAAAAATTCTGACATTCAGGCACAGCTCTTTTTCGATCCTGTGGAAGAGATTCAGGCACGAAGACACATGTTTATAGTAATCTTCTTTGCTGCCAATTCGAATGTGAAGTTGGATGTTATATTCATGCACCTAGAACTGAGTGGGGGTGCTGTGACACCTCTGTTGGACTTTAGGAACTGCTATATCTACTCCTTGAGCACTACACAGGAATAAGCTGCCAGCCCCTCTTTTCTCCCCCGATTATTGACAATATGGAGAGCGATTTGGTGACTGTGTATCTCATTTCGAAAGTGCATTACTTAAGCTCTAATATTTCTGACCGCAGTAGGAACGCTCACACATTTGTGTGGTTTCAAAAATCCATATGTTCCAAGCGTAAAATTAAGGTGCCTCTTGCTGCTGCCAATGAAATTAACTGTATTAATTTTAGTGAGTATATACGTCCCATTTAAAGTTCACTTTTATGTTAACGTTGTTGTCTATGCAAGGGTTGATAACAACTTTGCTGATGATTTTTAGTGAACAAATTGCGCCCACATTCTCTAAAATTAAGGTTGATTTAGTAGGGCACATATAATGAAAAATAGTCCCAAAAAAAAGTCAAGGCTTAAAAGTATTATTTTTATGGATCGTAAAAGAAGGGCAAAGGGAACTGGAAGGTTGGATAGTCCCCGACTAGAAGAAACCTGGAAGAAAAGAAAAACTTTTCAAAGAGGCAAAAGGAGACTTATGGGCTGATTTATATGTTGGCAGTAAGGATACTCTATTGCAATGGCGACTGAGTATCCTTAGCACCAACATAATGGTCCGCTCGCTCGATTTAGATACGCGCGAACCATAGTTTGGCTACAGCAGTGACTAATGCGTCACCGCCACAGTATAACCTCTCCAATGGCCCAACAGAGTACGGACCATCAGAGAAATGCCTATATATCCGCACACACATTCAAGATGACAGACTTATAGCCATTTTATTACTGTCCTTCACCGCCAGGCAAAACTGTTGGTTAGGGACTGTAACATGCTAATTATGCCCCCCTCACCATGTGAAATGACTTCTGTTTAGTGTCATGCTGATGCAACCCTGCACTAAACAGAAAAATGCATTGGGTGGAACCACTGTGACAGCAGTTCCTGACAATGCAGTATAAATGACTACCTGCTTGGCGATCATTTATAATTATGTCAGGCGGTTCCTCTACCAGGAGGATGGAGTAATTTACTCCTTTCCCCTGGTGGAATGATTGGCTGTTTGCAAACTTATAAATGAGGCCCTTAGTGTTGCTTTAGAGCTGAAAATTGCTCCAGCACTCCAGACCCTAAATTTACGTGAGCTTTTGTGAGTGGAATCATACATACCTCATGGGCTCAACATAAGAAGAGGATGGCGGAGTTAGGAAAGTACACTGATTGGTTTGTTGAGAAATTACCAAAAAGAAGTAATTTTGCTGAGGGCAGTGGTAGATACCAAAATTGAGACTTGCTTTGAAATCTTTTCACCTGTTAAAGTGGTAGGGAATAATCTCTATGTAACAACAGAGGGTCAAAGAAATTACTTTCAAGAACAAGGTCAATTTAGGGTACCACTTTTGCACTTCAAAGAATTGCAGGTAAAACACTGAAACTGTCTAAAAGTGCTCTAAGCATTCTAGGGCATTCCAGTTTCGACTAACATGTCGTCAGATAGATCCTAAACCTTGTGGCAATACACTAACAAAGATTAATTTTCATTTTGACTTTATGAAACTAATAGTTTACATGGATCATTCTTTTAAAATGCAAAATGTGGTCTGTCGGTACAAGAGTGCTATTAAGACAATGGTTCACTGTGAATCCATTTTCTTTCACTGAGGTGATTGAGACCCAGTTATGCAATGATAAGTGCTTTCATGGTGTGCAGAAGAATGGTGGAAATACCCACACAGCACAGCAAGGATACAGGGTTTATGATAGAAGGACTACAGAAAGAGATAGGTAATGCTGGAAGAAGGGTGCATGGTGCTCACCTCACAGCGCATACAGAACGCCTCCGCACGGCTCATCCTGGACATCCCTCGCCACAGCCACATCTCAACCCACCTGAGAGACCTGCACTGGCTCCCCGTCAACAAGAGGATCACGTTCAAACTCCTCACCCACGCACACAATGCTCTCCACGACATGGGCCTGAAGTACCTCAACAGCCGCCTCACTTTCTACACATCCACCCGCCAGCTACGATCGGCCAGCCTCGCCCTCGCCGCCATACCACGCATTCGCAGACCCACCGCTGGAGGAAGATCCTTCTCCTACCTGGCGGCCAAGACATGGAACTCCCTCCCCATCCACCTATGGCTGACCCAGGACCACCTCTCCTTCAGGAAACAACTCAAGACCTGGCTTTTCGAGCAGAAACGGACCCCTCCCCCCAGCGCCTTGAGACCCTACTGGGTGAGTAGCGCGCTATACAAATCGCTGATTGATTGACAGGAACAGACGACTGTCAATTTTAATTTTACTGAGGTTTTTTTATGGTTGTTCCTGGGATTGGGCGTGGTTTTTCCATTCCAATATCATGGTATGGATTGTTCATGGGCTTGATTGGTTGCCTGGCAACTCTGAACTTTGGGGTTCGTCAGCGGCCCTTTCACAGTCACTGAAGGCTTGGATGATCGAGCAACTGCTCTTCCTTTGTTAAATGAAATTACACTGGACCTGCATCTTGGTATCTCTTGTTATTGGTGTCATCCTCAGTTGGTTTGCCTGTTGATCTACTTGAGATGTCCTGCTACTGGGCCCTAGAAAATCTGGTTGCCTCTAAAAATATGGTAAGTGTGGTGGATAGGACACACACAACACACAGGTGTCGAACTGTGGCTGAAAATTGCACACCTAGAGGCAGATTTTCAAGTTTTGCGCTGGAAAGCACTCTTTAAGTAGTGCAAAGCAGCACGGAGCACCGCTTTTCGTTACTTTGTGCCGAGGGGGTGGTACATGGGTGGTACATGGAGGTTCCCATGCAAATACCCATGCCTTTTGACACAAAACCATATTTACAAATATTGGTAAACATGGTTTTGTGCCAAAAGTTAACGCCCCTCGAAAGGAGGCGCTAGCTGGAGAAAGGCTTTTTTTTCTCCGTGCTTTTCCAACTTTCCATACGTGCTGCATTGTGCAGCACGAATGCAAAATGAGAAAAGCGTTGATTCACTGCGGTGCTAAGGTGTGTGCGTGGCACACAGCAGCTGAAATCAGCGCCGGTGCAAGGGAAAGAGGAGAAAGGCTCTCCTGCTCCCTCCTTGGGTAGAAATATCATTAGGGTTTCAGCAACAATTTAGGCCCTAACCCCCAGACTCATAGCAAGTTTCACTTTTGACTGCTGCATTACCATGCAGGCGGTCAAACGTGAAACCGGTCGGTCATTCTGGCTGGATTCCGATGGCCTCAAGGAGCCCGTCAGCCAGTCGAAGGCAAGCCTGTAATCTGCCATAGGGATTACGATGTTGGTTTCCGACAGGCTTTCCATGTTGGGCTTTCTGACATGGAAAGCCTGCCGGAAATTGACATTGGGGGACTCTAGCATGTCCCCCCTTCACCCTGCAGCCTCCAGTTCGGGGCCGAGGGGACTCCTATGGTGCACCCGTTAATCCCTGCACCTCGTGACAGTTACTTCAGGGTGTCTGCCACATGATGCAGGGATGAACAGATTCTCCCATTTTTCTCTGGGAGCTTGTGCTATAGCCGGTTTACAGCCAGAGGACAAGCTACCATAGACAAATGGGAGTATGTGACACACCATATGCGGTCGCATTGTAATTGCAGTGTTGGTCGGACACCAAAATTACACCCTTAGTTGGTAATGTCGTTTATGAAAAGAATAATTTGCAGTTTAAGGATGCCAGTGGATATGCACATGGTACATTAAATATTATTCGTGTGATGTAACTATTTTCCATTTCTTCAACCCCACTTTTTTGCTTGTAAATAATTGGTCTTTTTTTAAACACATTCCTATCTTGGTTCATCTCTTCGCTTGGAAATAGCACTCAGAGTACAGCTTTGTTCCCTGATAACCTGCAGACACACCTACTTGCTTTGCCTATTAAAACATAGTAAAACTAAATTGTCTTTATTGAGATGCATAAGCCAGATGCATTGTGGTTATATTTGCTATCTTTGAAGGGGTGCTGCTGAGGAACGATTTAGTTATTTACATGTATTGTAAAGCACAGGCTTGTGACAGAAACCGCACTGTAGCACTGTTGCGGTTTGGATGGAAAGTTCATGCGAAAACCCCACTACCATCCAACACCAAGACGATAAGCCCATGTTCGTTGGCCAGGATCCCTAGAAGATTACTCAGAAGTTGACTTCCTTGAATGGACCTTAAGATCTTTGTGGCTCTCTCCCTCGTGCTGAGGGAGGGGGATAATACATGCATCAAAAAGGACAGTAATATTTCTCCGAAAGTATTTGTTTTCAGATTTTTTTTCAATGAAGTTAGGTTAGGACAGTTCCCACCATGTAATAATAATAATACGTAGGTACATTTATTGTTGATTAATTCAAATCTTAAAATATACATTCATAAAAAAGTATGTTTAAAACATAAAATATTTTACCAACACTTAGGCACATAAAAAGGTACATTCAAATTACACTATAAAATTAATTTAAAAATCCTAAAATGCAATCTGCCAGGTTTCTGCAAGTGACCAAATTATATACTGATCATCTACGTTATTCCCACTGGGTCCTCACGTTCAGTTCATTAATACCAATTGAAAAGATGCATAGTTAGCTTCTCTGTTTGTAAATATCTTGTCACCTCCTCTAATTAGTTCAGCCCATACCTTCAGTTACTTTAGGCTGGTATGAGATCATAGAGATCCAGTTTTTTTGTCTCAAGTATTAGAAACTTAGTAAAAGTGCAATTCAGAACTATATCTGACATTTTAAGACATGCTGTCACTGCTGATCTCCATGTACAAATACACCGTTTATTAAATGGTTTCTTTAATATCCTCTTTCTTTCATCCAATAATGCAGTGCAGAGACAAACTAAGGGGTCGATTAGGATCGCGGACGGACTTGAGTCCGTCCGCAACCCCTGAGGAGGAGGGAACGTCCGCATGGGCTGCGGCGTTCCCTCCGATCAAATTAGGATGTGACCGCCAGGGTGGCGGTCACATCCTCTATCTCTAACATTGCGGCGGGTGCAGCTTCAAGCTGCACCCGCCGCAATGTAAAAAATCCATGCACAGCATTTGCGTGCACAAAGCGGCAGGCACCGCGCGGTGCCTGCTGCATTGTGCACGCAAATGCAGGGGGGTACCATAGGTACCCCCCATGTGCACCCCCCACCCCACCTTCACCCAGGGGGCCCGCAACGGGCCCCCGAAGTGAAGGTCCGTATGCTTTTCCACGGCGGTAAAGCCGCCGCGGAAAAGCATATATTTTCAGACATCCTAATATGCCTGGCGGTGTCTGATAGACACCACCAGACATGTTAGTGCTTTTCCGCCGCGGTCGCCTTCCGACCGCGGCGGAAAAGCGGCGGACAGATTATCAGACCCACCAGCCATCCTAATTTGGCGGTGGGTCTTTGGAGTCTCCGCCGCGGTTTTTCCGCATCCTCCAGGCCGGCGGACACTTCCGCCGGCCCGGAGGATGCGGAAAAACCGCCATCCTAATCGGCCCCTATGTGAGGAATATTTTTCTCTCTATTTTTAAATACTCTGCAGCATGTGTTTTTTGTTACTCGCTGCAAAGGCATCTCATGATCCAAGCCTGGTAAATGACCGAATCGTGCTCTAGTAAAACTGTTTTTTGCTTCATAGGTCTCTAGATAGGCTGTAGGTTAAAAGATTGCTTAAGAGCCTCCTGGTCTTTTCCCAGCATGTAGCGGCTCTGAATTCCAAAGCTGGTTGTTCAAAACCTTGATCAATTGCCCTCCATTCTTCTTGAGTTTGTAAGTGGTTTGTGTGAGCAGGCTTGGCTTACTTTATCTAAGGACACATTTCTGAAGACAACTTGGAAACAAAGCCTGTCACCAATTGGATGCAAGCCCACCCATGTGCTGATGGCAGAATAAAGAAGTTTAAATTGAGTACTCTAAACAACTGGGAGCCGAGAAAAATCCTTGAGGGTCTGAGAAAAGGTAGACCATTATCTTTAAATTAAGACATCGTTTGGATGCTCGATTTTTTTTTATATCTTTATTTGTGGCTCCAACATAGACAGTGTTAGACAATGGTCAAGTCTTAATCACAGCAGGTCCCTGGTTAGTTCAATGCAGTATGGGAACTAGAGAAAGCAATAGCACTGCCGGTCTCAGCCGTCTAAGACAGAAGCTGGTATTCTTGATGACTACGGTGATTTGGTGGCTAAAAGTAAGAATCTCATCAAACAACATTCCTACATCCTTCACTACGTAGGATGGATCCTAGTTCATTCTGTCAGATGAAACGCAGGCTGTCGTCAGAATGACCATCCTACCTTATATATGTCTTAGGCCCTATAGGTCAAGGGATCCGCAGGTGGAAAAAGTTTGGGAACCACTGGCTTAGGGCGATGCAGATAGACAGAGAGAGCTTCTTTGCAAGCATTATTGTAGCGTTCTGGGCGGGGCTTCGGAGCACGAAGCACGAAGGACGGAGCCGGCAGCCAGGTGCCAGGGATCGGGCAAACGGTGTTTGTTTTGGGGCTGTAGTCTGCTCCCATGCCGAAGAATTACCTAACTAAGGGGCCGATTAGGATCACGGTTTTCCCGCATCCTCCGGGCCGGCGGAAGCCACCGCCAGCCCGGAGGATGCGGGAAAACCGCTGGGGAGGCACAAAAGACCCACCGGCAAATTAGGATGGCGGTGGGTCTCAAAATCGGTCTGCAGCTTTTCCGCCGCGGTCGCCTTCCGACCGCGGCGGAAAAGCTCTAACATGGCTGGCTATCAGACACCGCCAGCCATATTAGGATGGCGGAAAACAGATGCCTTTCCGCGGCGGATTCTCCGCCGTGGAAAGGCATACGGTGATTTCTTTGGGGGCCCGTTGCGGGCCCCCAGGGTGAGTGGGGGGGTGGAGGGTGCACATGGGTGGTACCTATGGTACCTCCCTGCATTTGCGTGCACGAAGCGAAAGGCACCGCGCGGTGCCTGCCGCCTTGTGGATGCAAATGCTAGGCATGCATATTTGAGCTTGTGCGGGTGCTGCTTCAAGCAGCACCCACCGCAATGTTAAATATACAGGATGTGACCGCCAGGGTGGCAGTCACATCCTAATTGGCACGGAGGGACCGCCGCAGCCCCTGCGGACGGTCCCTCCTCCTCTGGGGTGGCGGACGGACGAAAGTCCGTACGCCTTCCTAATGAGCCCCTAAGTCTGAGGGAGAAGCATTCGGCCCGGACCGGGCTGCTGTTTGACCCGCGACTTACGGCCCGTTATTTCCCAGCAACCCGTTGCGGAGTAACGCTCCTGCATTGAGCAGCATTGATTTGCACTGAGCCACCTGCTGTGAGTGAGGTGAGGATCCCGAGGCAGAGGGGGGTGACAAGCCTAGAGCATCCAGGGTGTCGTCCAGCTCATAGAACAACTAACGGGGTGGGGGGAGCGGGGGTTTGAACCAGCCAATAGTTTACTGTTTGCTGCCTGTCTGTTGCCTGCCTGCTTTTGGCCGTGGCCTCGCCCCCCATAACTCCCATAATTCTCAAATATCTCAAACATTATGTTGACTGGTATCTTTATATTTATTTATCCATTTGAGAAGACCTGCCCCCCCCCCTAAATCAGACAAACATTGTGGGGAGAAGGAGTGCGGCCACAAGAGCGATTTAAAAAGCTGCAGGGAGAGGCCATTGGAGGCCCCCTCATTGTCATCACCATTTGCTGAGACTGCAAGTGCGGCAGCTGACAGTCAGCATCCACTGAGAGTGGCCCCCGTGACCTCCGGAGATGGCCCGGTTAGTTCGGGTGAGGACTGTGGGCTAGCAGGGGAGCCCCACTCACTCATCACCCATTATACACTAGTGCTGCTGAGAGATGGCATTCCTGTTACAGATACAGACACTGGAAGTATTACTCGTTTTCATCTGCTGCAGTTGCCTGTTATCTCCACAGCATTAAACTACTAGTCAGAGACAAGAGCTGGCAAATTAGAAGACGACGTTGGGAGCAAACTTTAATACTGAGAAAAGGTGGATTTGTGTTTCTCTGCCCCCACTGGGCTCCAATGGCATATAAGAAACATAGGACTAGAACTATCCACATGAAAAGATTGGGCACGGAACAGCCCCTGACTAAATACAAATGCAAAGCCTTTTCATTCAGGAATTGTAACTGGAACCACTGGGATATCAAAAATGTTCTCAAGCCTATCAACATTAAGCACCCCACTGGTAGGAGTCAACAAAGAGAAAATTCAGAGAAAGCTCTCCGTAATGGAGAATGAATCTTTAATACTAATAAATGATAGGGCTCCAGCAGAGGAACAAGAAAGGATTTGCCCTATCGAACATGTGAAAGGAGATCAATCATCAGAACAGCAGAGACAAAAGCCACAAAAGGCAGAGGAGATACAGCTTGCAATTTCAGTAAATAATTTTACCCTACCAAATCTAAATACTAATTTATTTCCTCTTACAGTACTTCTTGAATCAGCAAAGGAGACTCTGTTGATACTCAATAGTACCCCTAGCCACACTCCTGATCAAAAAGAAAATCTGTCTCAGTCACCAGACCCCTCCGTTGTTCAATTCGTTGCACTCAGTCAACAGACACGATACAGTATCTAGTACACTTTTCACTCTTCAAAACTTTTTAGAATCTATACTGGCTCTAATAGAAAACTATATGGACAACTCGGATCAGATACTGGAGACCCAAACAGGTATTCTTCAAGACCTAGTAAATAAAAAGCGGGAAAAACAACTCAAATACAAAAAACAAGCTTCACCAATGAACTTAGAAAACATAGAAGTAGAAGTAAAACAAAAAATGGCACCTTCTCTGCCAACTTAATCATACAATAAAGATTCAAAGATCTACGCAGACCACCAGGGCTGCTGGCATCAAAGACATCATTAAAGTGCCCCTCGTGTATAAAATTTACTCACTCCGGAAATTATTTAAGGGGTCTTCAAGTGACACCAACATAAAAGAAAGTATTTTGTTCTTTCCAATCTTTGATCAGAAAAGAAACCAAATTACGACAAGTCACATACCTTATAAGGAGGCAACAGTTACTTCTGAAGCACCGATTGTATCAGAGACCGGATTGTAGCCAAAACAAAAGGGAATGAAATGTAATTACAATCATATTGATAAAGGGTGTAAGAAGAGAACTAAACAAAGACCATCTCGGCAATCCGCATGGATAATAAAATTCCCTCCCATTACGTCACCAGAAAGGGAAACAGAGAATAAGTCACAACTCTTAAAAACCTCTTAGATCACCTTAACAAAAGATCAGTCATTACTTATGTATAACTCAAATGCCCCAGTAGAACAATTAAATCCTCTTGCTCCAATTTTCACTACAGGTCTCCCAGCTTACCCTTTCAGGCGAACAACCTAGACAACGAAGTCTATTTGCCTGCAGGAAATTCAAATGAAAATTCGATTGCTTCCTATACTTTGGAAATAACCAATTTGTTTTCTGTAGGAAATACACCTTTAAACCATGAGACAATACTAAACTTGTTGCAGAAAATTGACCTGCTTCACGGCCTAACACCTTCGGAAATAAAATTAGTGTCATTTCTTAATAAACCTCAATTTACTATGGCAAATGTTGAATTTTGGTCTAAAGTGATAACTTCAATTATTTTAAAGGTGAAGGATACCATTCACAAATATGGATTTGACGTGGTCGAATTCAAGGTACATCGAAATCGCCCAAAAAACAAAAACATACAAACAGACACTAGGATCACGTGTAGCACCCACATTCCACATAGTGCAAGTGCACAAGCATTAGTTCCTGGAGGAATACTAACTGTCTCTGTCTCTGTAAGTAAGGCAAATTTTGGACCTCACCCAAGAAATTCTTCGACCACAGCCCCATGAGCTTTCCTGGTCTAGGATTTCTAAAATCCTGAATAGCTATAAGCCGGGCAAGGCAAACAAGCTTCCCTTTTAGCAGATCCTTAACTATTGCTTCATGGAATATACCTGGGAAAGACCCTGGAAAACTAGCATTGATTTTAGAAAACTCACCGTCAATTGTGACTTTACAAGAGACATGGGAAATAGCATCCTTTGACTAAAAGACTATATCATGTATGATCTCCCGGCGGAGGCAGTGGGAAGGGGCAACGCAAAAGGAGACCTTGCCATTTTACTGAATGAAGATATATTTTGGGATAAGGAAGTAGTTAATATGTGTCTGCCAAATAACCAATGTATAAAAATTAAGTATAAGAAAAAGATTGCTGACTCAATGCACAATCTCCTTATTTTTAACATTTATATCCCCCCTGGACCTGCAAATGACCATCTAACGATCAAAGTTTTTTCCAGAATTGACTCTGTTATAGATTCCAAAGAATTCCCTTCAGTATTGATAACGGGGGACTTTAATGGGACCATTTCTTATAACCTATTATCTGAATGGAGCACTTATGCATATGAGGATAAGTTATCAATTCCATCACGGCTATTCCCTTCAGAGATCAAGGCTGACAAAAGAGGGAACATTTTAATCACCTTGGTGACAGCCTCAAAGGAGCTTATACTAAATGGAAGGATGGAAGGGGATATTCCCGTGGCTTTAACCAGAAAGGGACCATCAAATACATCCGTTCTCAATTATGTAATCTGCAGTCTGGATCTCTATGGGATGATACAAACCCTGAATATTAAAGCTACAAAAGTAAGCAACCAAGCAATTTTGTTATTGACAACTGAGATCATGCTACAGCCCTCTGATACATGGTCCTTGACACAACAAAATCCCACCTTAGAAATCTACTCCAAGAAGGGGCAAATAAAGTGGAACTCGAAATCAATTTAAAAAATAAATTCTGCATAATTTCTTTAATATTGACTAACGGAAGCACAGACGCCCACTCGATAACAGTCTATGAGAATATGTTTGCCCAGATTGTGGTCCCATTGACCGCCCCACAATTATGAGAGGGATGCTTATGGGTTAATTAGCCCCAAACCACACAGACAGCATAACCTCTAAGTTAAACAAATTGATTAGGCTGCAATTTTTAATATATTCTGGAGATAAAAAGAAAGAGGTTGTAAAGTTGACAAAAGCGCGTCAACGGCAGAAGGAAAAAACTAGGCACGCACAAACTGGGTGGACATTCAAACAGCAGTGATCCAAAGAAACAGTAAGGAATACTGGTGGATCGTAGCAGAAGAAACAGGCGCATGGAAAACTAGTAACTCCTCTCCAGTTCCAACATCGGAGTGGGAAAAATATCTCCTCGAGCTCTATAAGCCAAATCATTATGACCTGGCAAACTCAATACAACCTGGTTACAGAAAAGAGGAAACATTTCCTGATATGATAGCACCGTAAGCGAAAGACATATTGCTACACATAAAGGCAGCAAGACCAACTGCAGCAATAGGCCGAGAAAAAATCCCCATTAAGGTTCTCCAAAGCAATCCTGAAGACTGGGGCAAGTTTTTGGCTTCAATATTCTCCCACTGTCTTTCTACCGGGAGAATCCCAAAGTCATGGCAAGGAAGCATTGTGGTGCCCACCCTGAGAAAAGGATCTTGACTACTCCCCAATAACTACCGACCAATAGCCCTTTTGGATGCTACAGGGAATATCTTTGCTAAATGCGTGCTGGAACATCTGAAAGACTTGGCATTCTCTACAGGAGAGATACCAATGACTCAGGCTCGCTTTGACCAAAGCACTCTGTGACGGATAATATTGCAGTGTTACAAACAGTCATAGACAAATATGTAGTAATGAAGACGCAAACAGTTTATTGTGTTTTTGTCGATTTTACCAATGCCTTTGACCGGGTAGACAGGCCAACTCTATGGGCTAAGGTACAGAAGCTTGGACTACCAAACGACTTGCTCACCATAATCATGGCATTACATTCTACAACTTGGTGTAAAGTTCAGTTGGAGGGTAAAAAAGGGTTCACAGGGTCTATTGCTACGAGGAACTGCCTTAAGCAAGGCTGCATTTTACCCCCTATTTTATTTTCCTTATATTTAAGTGACCTCCCATATTGCTACCAAAAATAGCCTCCTGCAATATGCAAATTTTAATGTATGCAGACGACGTAGTAAAAGTGGTTCTTACACCAGTAGGTTTACAAAGAAATCTTAACACTTTAGATAAGTATGCTAACGACAATTATCTTATATCGAATACCTATAAAACTAAAGTCCTCCCCTTTAGAGGTGGAAAGGACTACCTGCACTATAAATGGACATTAGATAGAAAATCTCTAGAGGTTGTTAAAGAATATGTGTACCTGGGGAGAATCTTCACCCAGACCCTACAAAACTTGTCCCACATTGGACACATCAGTCGAAGACTGAAGCCCACGTTGGCGGACTATTGATATTCTACTCCTCCTTAGGGAGCAAACATTTTGCTCCCATGCTTGAGGTCTACTGCTCAAAGATACCACCAATATTACTATATGCTCTGGAACATATCCTGATTAAGGCATGGCACTGACTGAATATAAAAGAAGGGACTCTATTGCGTAAATTGCTAAGAGTCAACCAGTCAGTACCTGTCCGAGCAATTTGCTTTGAGCTATAAATAGACAGTGTGTATGCAAAAACATTTATAAATATACTACGCTGGGCCTATAATCTATTACATGCAGATCAGGGGACCATAAGGCATGTCCTGAAATTAGAGTCTTTTAGAGACAATGCACCTCAGCACACTTTTAATAAAAACTTAAATATTGCACTAACTCAGGGGCATATTATCAAGACAGTGTTAAAATTATCTCCGGTTTAGCTGCAGAAAACTGCCGCTAAAGCGGCGATAATGGGCTTGATAATATGCCCTGGAGAATTCCAATAGAAGACCATGTTCACACCAGAACATGGACTTCTATTGGAATTCTCAAGGGCATATTATGAAGCCCATTATCGCCGCTTTAGCAGCAGTTTTCTGCCGCTAAACCGGCGATAATTTTCAACGCCGTTCTTGATAATATGCCCCTTTGTCTGGTTGCACAATTGCACTGTTGAAATCTATGACTCACCTACATCTGAAGCTTTACCTTAAGAACCTGACCTCAAGATTAAGCTTTGAGTTAGATTTAGATCACTGTTCTCGGTTAGAACATTATGCACACTTTGCAGATAGTCAACAATATAAAATTGCACAACTGTACATCCGCTTTTGATTAGAGCACATGGTCTGGCGTACCATAATTTTAATGAGGCTAGGGATCTTACCCCTGAAGAGCCTGACTTTTAAATGGGACAAACTGGATAATTCCACAAAAATTTGTGGATTATGTACTGGGAAACGCTGGGACTTTTTACATGTGTTATTAATCTGTCCAAACTTGATTCTAGTAGAGGCCCAGCGCCGGCATATAAAGCCCATGGGGCAGATTTACAAGCCGCTTGCACTACTTTTGCGTCACTTTTAACATGGGAAAAGTGACGCAAAAGTGGCGCAAGGGGCTTGTAAATAATCCCCCATATGTTTTAAACATAATCTCAGATCTGCAAGGCGTTTAATTGAGTTTTTTAAATGTCTGCCAGATGAATTTACTGGTTCTAATTTATATAAGTTTTTAAAAAGTCTTTTAAAACTGTTGTAATATTGAATAATACAACTGTTTTATTATTTTTTAATCATGTATTTGCTCACCTCAGTTGAGGTCTAAATCAAATTCAATGAAAATTCTGAAATTCAGGGAGAGCTCTTTTTCGATCCTGGGGAAGAGATTCAGGCACGAAGACACATGTTTATAGTAATCTTCTTTGCTGCCAATTCGAATGTGAAGTGGGATGTCACCTGCATGCACCTAGAAGTGAATGGGGGTGCTGTGACACCTCTGTTGGACTTTAGGAACTGCTATATCTACTCCCTAAGCACTACACAGGAATAAGCTTCCAGCCCCTCTTTTCTCCCCCGATTATTGACAATATGGAGAGCGATTTGGGGACTGTAGGTCTCATTTCGAAAGTGCATTACTTAAGCTCTAATATTTCTGACCGCAGTAGGAACGCTCACACATTTGTGTAGTTTCAAAAATCCATATGCTCCAAGCGTAAAATTAGAGTGCCTCATTACTGCTGCCACTGAGATTAACTGTATTCATTTTAGTGAGTATATACGTCCCATTTAAAGTTCACTATTATGTTAACGTCGTTGTCTATGCAAGGGGTGATAACAACTTTGCTGATGATTTTTAGTGAACAAATTGTGCCCACATTCTCTAAAATTAAGGTTAATTTAGTAGGGCACATATAATGAAAAATAGTCCCAAAAAAAAGTCAAGGCTTAAAAGTATTATTTTTATGGATGGTACAAGAAGGGCAAAGGGAAATGGAAGGTTGGATAGTCCCCGACTAGAAGAAATGGGGAAGAAAAGAAAACTTTTCAAAGAGGCAAAAGGAGACTTATGGGCTGATTTATATGTTGGCAGTAAGGATACTCTATTGCAATGGCGACCGAGTATCCTTAGCACCAACATAATGGTTTGCTCGCTCGATTTAGATACGCGCGAACCATAGTTTGGCTACAGCAGTGACTAAAGCGTCACCGCCATAGTATAACCTCTCCAATGGCCCAACAGAGTACGGGCCATCAGAGAAATGCCTATGGGCCCGATTCACAGAACTAACTTAAGACAAAATCCTAAACTTACTACCATTTTGGTATTCATAGAAGGCACTTACTCATTTTGGTATTCACAGAAGACACTTACTCATTTCGGTATTCACAGAAATTAGGAGTCCTAACTTTAGGACTCCTAAATTCCATCTGTGAATACCGAAAGTCCTAAAGTTAGGATTTTTCTCAGTTTAGGAGTAGTAAAGTTAAGACTGCTAACTTTAGGACTCCTAAATGCCTTCTGTGAATACCGAAAGTCTTAAAATTAGGAATTTTCTCAGTTTGGTAGTAGTAAAGTTGAGAAAAATCCTAATTTTAAGACTTTCGATATTCACAGCAGGCATTTAGGAGTTCTAAAGTAAGGAGTCCTAACTTTACTACTACTAAACTGAGAAAACCCTAATTTTAAGACTTTCGGTATTCACAGAAGGCATTTAAGAGTCCTAAAGTTAGGACTCCTAACTTCTGTGAATACCGAAATGAGTAAGTGCCTTCTGTGAATACCAAAATTAGTAAGTGCCTTCTGTGAATACGAAAATGGTAGTAAGTTTAGGATTTTGTCTTAAGTTAGTTCTGTGAATCGGGCCCTGAGTTTCCGCCCACACAATCAAGATGGGCAGACTTATAGCCCTTTTATTACTCTCCTTCACCGCCAGGCAAAACTGTTGGTTAGGGACTGTAAAATGCTAAAAGTTCACCCCCTCACCATGTGAGATGACTTCTGTTTAGGGATTAAAAAAAAAAAAGAAAACTGTTCGGTGCTGGGCTATGTCATGCTGATGCAAACCTGCACGAAGCAGCAAAATGCATTGGGTGGAACCACTGTGACAGCAGTTCCCGACAATGCAATATAAATGAATACCTGCTTGGCGATCATTTATAAATATGTCAGGCAGTTCCTCTACCAGGAGGAGGGAGTAATTTACTCCTTTCCCCTGGTGGAATAATTGGCTGTTTGCAAATTTATAAATGAGGCCCTTAGAGCTGAAAATTGATCCAGCACTGTCGGACCCTAAATTTACGAGAGCTTTTATTTTGTGAGTGGAATCATACATACCTCATGGGCTCAACATAAGAAGTGGATGGCGGAGTTAGGAAAGTACACAGATTTGTTAGTTTAGAAATTACCAAAAATAAGTAATTTTGCTGAGGGCAGTGGTAGGTAGTTCCATTTGATTAGGGATATGGCGATCACGTATTCTATATTGAGTGATCACAAAATAATTAATTTGACTCTTTCACTTATCCCTTCTGAAACTAACTCCTGGTCCTTAAAGCATAGAGATCTTACCATTGATCGAAAGTCTGGTAGATGTTTTTGGGGTCCCACTACCATGAAGGAAATACAAAGCCTCCTGGCTCAAACTTTACTAGAACTCGATCAGTGGGAGGGTACAGAATTTCTACAACTAGAAAACCTTATTAAAAAAATTGTTGGATTTGCCAAGAAAAAGGGAAACCCTAAAAGACCACATTTTTCACCTAGTCCTCTATTTTTCCTGAATAGGGAGATAAATGCACTAATCAGGAAACAATATCTTAATAGATCTGAGGAAAATGAGTCTCTACTAGCACTATTAAAACGTAGAAGAGTCAGATTGAGAATCAAATTGAAAAGAGAAAAAGAAGACTCTCTTTGGATTAGTTTGAGGGAGGCTATAACCTTTAATCGATCTAGAGAATTTTGGTCTATAATAAGGAAAGGTTGTGGTACCATAGTAGCTCCCCGTCCTATAGCCATCTGCGAAGAAGACTGGACAGTTTTTGTAACTGCATTATATGCTCCAAATGAAGTATCGGAGGATATAGGTATGTTGGAGTTAAATGATATGCAAAAAAGCATTCTCCCTACAGAAAAAACAATAGTTGCTGCAATAAAGAGTATGCGCTCTTCTGGAGCCATGGGTCCAGACGAACTTCCCATGACAATTATTAAGCAGGATATCGCTACCTGGAGTAGGATTCTTCTCCCTATATTTCAGGCTTGCTTTTTAACAAGAACTGTCCCTGACTCCTGGAAGGGTAGTATATTAATTCCTATATTTAAAAAGGGGGATCGGGAGCTGCCATCTAATTATCGTCTAATAGCTTTGTTAGACGCCATAGGAAAATTTTTCGCTAAATGTGTACTAATGTTAATTATGGAATGGGCAGAAACCAATAAGATTTTGCCAATGGAACAAACTGGTTTCCGTGAAGAGCACGGAACGCTAGATAACCTGACATTATTGCAGGTGATCAGTGATAAGTACGTATGTATCCGTGATGGTGGCTTATATGCCGCATTTATTGATTTCTCCACGGCATTTGACAAAGTGGACCGTCCATTGCTGTGGAGGAAATTGGCGGCATTGGGTATGCCAGGATACTTACTTGCATTGGTTCGTTCTCTGCATATGAACACATGGTGTAAGGTGCTACAAGGCGGAGAAGAGGGTCTCACTTCATCTATTCCCTCCCAGAATGGCCTTAAACAAGGGTGTATACTGGCGCCTATATTATTTTCTTTATATGTGGCCGACCTCCCAATTTTTATTTCATCTTGTGAGGGAGTGGCACCGAAAATTGGAGGGTCTGCTATATCTATTCTAATGTATGCAGACGATATTCTTGTTATGGATTTGACCCCGAAGGGTTTATCTAATCGTCTGCTTGCACTGAATGAATTTGCTGTAGCACACCATATGAAAATTAACACATCAAAAAGTAAAATCATGTGTATTTTTGGCAAATGAAAATGCAGATCGAGCAATTATAAGTGGTTTATTGGGGGGCAAAAACTCGACGTGGTTAAATCTTATCCTTTTTTAGGCAAAATAATATCAGCGAATCTTAGTGAGATTCCCCATATCGAACATAGCTCTCGCAAAGCACTGACCCATGGTATGGGGTTATGTTCGTTATATAATGCCACTGGGAAGAGACACTTCTCACTTTTTCTGGAAGTTTTTAAAGCAAAAGTGCCAGCTACTCTTTTATATGGAATAGAATTAGTGGAGCTGAAATATTGGGGATTCCTTCAAAAAATGGAAGGACGGGTACTTCGGAAAATTACATCACTTAGTAACGCATGTTCTACCTCTTCATGCAGATTAGAATTTGGACTCCGAAGTTGCTGGACACAGGGATTGGTGGCCCTGGTAAGATGGGTAGCATGCTTGGCTAGAGGAAAACCTGGTACCCTAAGAGAGCTCATTAAAAAGGAGTTACTGGGTAATCTTAACGATTTTTCCTCTTTACTAAAAAATTTCAGGAAAGCTGTAGCCCTGTTAGAGTTGGATGAGAGTACCCTATTCTTACTTACTCCCTCTGAACTTAAAGCTTCATTAAAAAGAGCTTCGTGGGAGTTATGTTACAAGTTGGATACCCTTGCCCAACCCAGACTATATGACAGGGAACCTCTGCTAGAGACATACACCTCCAAGCTGGCCCAACAATATTTGACCTGGAATATTCCTCATGGCGTCCGTAGGTTATGGTACCTCCTACGACATGACTTGCTCCCTCTTAATTCACTCTTAGCAAAATGGTACGGGGGTTCCCCTACATGTAACTTCTGTAATGCCGCTGTTCAAGATCGTAACCACGTCTTGTTTATTTGTCCTGCTTTACGTTCCTTGCGATTTAAGTGGATTAAACCTATTTGTTTACAATTGGGAATCTCAAATGCTAAATTGTTTGTACATGCTCTTTACTGCCCTCCTAATGAACTGTTTTGTTGTAGAATTTTTAAATTTTTTAAAGGGTTCTTAAATATTTATTGAGGTTGCTGGGATGTTGCCGTGGTTCACTTTAAGAGCCGATAACTGTAGCGCTTTGTTCGTTCATTATTAATTATGTATGTTCATATATCCTTTTTCTTTTATTTGTTATCATTGTATCATGCTATGTTTAATTTTTATGTGGCCCTCAGTGAGAGCCAAAACATAATAAATTTTGACTTGACTTGGTAGGTACCGAAATTGAGACTTGCTTTGGAATCTTTTCACCTGTTAAAGTGGTAGGGAACAATCTCTATGTAACACTAGAGGGTCAAAGAAGTTACTTCCAAGAACAAGGTACATGTAGTTTACCACTTTTGCACTTGAAAGATTTGCAGGGAAAACACTGAAACTGTCTAAAAGTGCTCTAAGCATTCTAGGGCATTCTAGTTTCGAATCACATTTTGTCAGTTAGGGGCATATTATCAAGAACAGGAGATACAATTATCGCTGATAAAGCAAAAAAATAAATAAATAAATAAAATAAAGCGGCGATAATGGGCATGATAATAGGCTCTATAGAATTCCATGCGAAGCCCATGTTAGATGTCTTCACATCTAACATAGGCTTCGATTGGAATTCCATAGAGGCTAATATCAAGCCCATTATCGGCGCTTTATCGGCAGTTTTCTGCTGATAAAGCGGGGATAACTGTATCTCCTGTTCTTGATAATATGCCCCATAGTTCCTAAACCTTGTGGCATTATCCTAACAAAGATTGATTTTCATTTTGACTTTATGAAACTAATAGTTCACATGGATTATTCTTTTAAAGTGCAAGATGTGGTCTTTCAGTACAAGCGTGCTATCAATGCAATGGTTCACTATGAATCCATTTTCTTTCACTAAGGTGATGGAGACTTAGTTATGCTATGATAAGTGCTTACATGGTGTGCAGAAGAATGGTGGAAATACTCACACAGCACAGTAAGGATACAGGGTTTATGACAGAAGGACTACAAAGGGAGATAGGTAATGCTGGAAGAAGGTTCCAAGGTGCTCCCCTCACAGGAACAGATGACTCTGTCAATTTTAATTATACTGAGTTTTTTTTATGGTTGTTCCTGGGATTGGGCGTCGTTTTTCCAATCAAATCTCATGGTATGGATTGTTCATGTGCTTAATTGGTTGCTTGGCAACTCTGAACTTTGGGGTTCGTCTGTGGCCCTTTCACAGTCACTGAAGGCTTGGATGATCGAGCAACTGCTCTTCCTTTGTTATATGAAATAACACTGGACCTGCATCTTGGTATCTCTTGTTATTGGTGTGGTCCTCAGTTGGTTTGCCTGTTGATGTACTTGAGATGTCCTGCTCTGGGTCCTAGAAAATCTGGTTGCCTCTAAAAATATGGTGAGTGTGGTGGAGAGGACGCTCACAACACACAGGTGTTGAACTGTGGCTGAAAATTGCACACCTAGAGGCAGATTTTCAAGTTTTGCGCTGGAAAGCACTCTTTAAGTAGTGCAAAGCAGCACGGAGAACTGCTTTGCGTTACTTTGCGCCGAGGGGGGCGTTACATGGGTGGTACATGGGCGTTCCCATGCAACAACCCATGCCTGACACAAAACCATATTTACAAATATTAGTAAACATGGTTTCGTGCCAAAAGTTAACGCCCCTCTAAAGAAGGCGCTAGCAGGAGAAAGGCTTTTTTTTCTCAGTGCTTTTCCAACTTTCCATGCGTGCTGCACTGTGCAGCACAAATGCAAAATGAGAAAAGCGTTGCATCACTGCGGTGCTAAGGTGTGTGCGTGGCGCACGGCAGCTGAAATCAGCGCCGGCGCAAGGGAAAGAGAAGGAGAAAGCCATATCTCTGAATATATGGCGCTCTCCTGCTCCCTCCCTGTCGCGCAAAGCGGTGCAGCCTCGCGGTGGGCTGCGCTGTGTTGCATGACTTTTTTGAAAATCTCCCCCCAATGTTTTCAGTCCCCCCCAACTGTTTGCAATGGAATTGATGTACTAATTAATTGCACTACAAATGATTATTCGCAAGAAGACACAAAACCTTGTGCCTCATTAATATTAATTTTGCCCCCGCAAACGAATGTCTGTGAACAAGGAGCTGGAGATCTGCAAGGGAAATTCTTTTTATATTTTGACATGATTTAAAGAAAAAATCAGGCCATATCCCTAACAGGTGCAAATGCTGTTTCTTTTAGGAAATGTTTTCCAGTCCGAAGTGACATCATAGGGGACATGCTTCTATCCTATAGATCACTTCCTGCTCTGCACCAAGTAGGCTGGTAGGGACAATTCACGGCTTCCCCTCTGCCCCTTCTGCACCCCTCCTATATGTTATTGATACGTACAGGTTGGAAATACTTTTCTAACATTTGAAATGGGTTCTACATAGCAAAACACTCTTTTGCAGTCACAGAGCCTGTCGTTTTTCCAATTTGCAGGCTTTGCAATGACACAGCAGTTTTGTACTGTCGTGTAGTTCCTCATAATCCCCAGAACATGTGCTTTTTTGAGGAGCTAAAGGGAGGGCTTGGTGTTTGAACCGACTCCAGACACCCCCACAGCATACGTCAGCTGTTAGACCAGCTAGCACTACAGTGCCACTATCACCCGTTGTATCTTACAGTGGTGTAGGTAGTTTCTGGCAACCACTGAACATGACAATCTTGATTCCTCAGGGATTTTGGAAAACAGTACAGTAATTTTAGCTCAGTCACTTGTGCTTACTTGTTCTCAGGAAATACACAGGATGGCGATTAGGATGTTTTCAATGAGTATTTATTGGTCCAGCTCAATCTTGTGTAAAACATATGTGCTGCGACAATCAGGAGACAGAAGCATACAAAAGAAATCGCAAGTGCTAATATATTGAACAGTAGATACATTTCTACCATAGTGCTACGGAGATGAACATATACAGTTCAGATAAACAGTAGCATTTGTATACGCCTATAATGCACCATACTTAATTTTGCCCTACTGTACCTGTTAGAACTGGGGGTCTCTAGTTGGCAGGGGTAGGTACCACTGTCCAAATAGGGACCCTTGCTTCTAGTCAGGGTAAGGAGGAAACGCTCTGAGATAACCCCTGCTCACCCTCTAGGTAGCTTGGCATGAGCAGTCTAGGCTAACCAGAGGAATTTGTAAAGTATTTGTACCAACACTCACAGTAACACAGTGAAAACACCACAAACTGACTCCACAACAGTTTAGAAAAATAAAGGTATTTAATCTAAACTACACAAGACCAAAACGACAAAAATCCAACATACACAGTTCAAGAATATGGTTTCAAAAGAGTTCTTAAGGATGCGTTAAAATTCTTTAGGTTGCGATAGAATTCTCTACGTTGCGATAGAATTCTCTACTGATGCGTGAAAAGTTCACAGTTGCGTCACGTTTACTCACAGTACCTTTTAGTTGCGACAAAGTTCCAAAAGCAGGAGCTGGTGCGGTGGAAAACAAGCGATGCGTTGCTCCTGAGACCCTGGGGAGGCGATGCAACAGCCCCGCTGCAGCAGCGGGCGTGTTGCGGCGAATCCGGTCTGTAAGGGGAGGAAGGCCACTTGTATGGATTCCGGTGCGTAGGTTCCGTAGGAAGTTTGTTCTCGCAAAGGCACGATGTGACGATCTCGTAGGGGCTGCGACGATCTCCAGGGCGACAATGCACGGTCCAGCGGTGATCCTCTCTCTCGCAGCTCCTCGATCCGATGGTTCTGGGACGATGCTCGCAGCAACGTGATGTGGTCCGCAAGCAAGCGGTGCGGCAATCTCACCCAGCGACGACAGGCTCTGCAACGATACTCGCAGCGATGTTCGATTCTCCCGCACCGGTCTGGTGCATCCCGCAAACGAAGGATGCGACGTCTCTGGCAGCGGCGTCAGGCGCTGCGACGATCTCGACCTCCGTAGCGGCGGGAAACTTCTCGCACTGTCGGGGATGCGCTCCGCAAGCCAGCGATGCAACACTTTTCAGTTTCAAAAGTCACTCAAGCTTAGTTTCAAGCTTTCCAGCTCCGGTACAACTTCCAGAGGCCCCACAACTGGATCAAGCACTCTAGGAAGGACAGAACTCTCTCAGCAGAGTTCAGGGAAGCTGGGGGTGAAGTCCTTTTGTTCCTGGGACTTAAAAACAGGGAGCCAGCTCTACTCAGGCCCTTGGAGATTCCTTCAAGACAGGGGACACAGCTCAGCAGCAAAGTCCTTCCCCTCTCCTTGGCAGCAAAGCAACAGGTCAGTCCAGCAGAGCAACAGCAGGACAGTCTTCCTTCTTCAGTTTCAGCTTTCTCCTTGGCAGAGGTTCCTTCTTGATTCCAGGATGATCTGATTTTCTGTTGTCAGGGGTCCTGTACTTATACCCCTAAAGTGTTTGTTCTCTTGGTGCATGTGGGCCCTGAGCCCAGGCTGAACCAGTTCTGGGTGGAATCTGAGTACTTTGTTTTGCTGGCTGCATCTTTCCTTTCAGAGTGAGGGCCAGGGTCCTCAGCCGCCCAGCAGGAGGTGGAGCCAGCATTGTGGAAGGCAGGCACAGCCCTATTCAGGCCCAGGTGCTAACTCCACCCACCACTCCAGTTGCAATTGCAGTCATTCAGCCTAGTGCTGACTCATCCAGCCTCCTGGGGAATCCCCCAGCCCCTGTCACTCTCAAACCAGACAGTCAATACACAAACAGGCCCAGGCACACAGAAGGGTCAGACAAGAGAACAGCAACTTTCTAAAAGTGCTGTTCTCAAACACAGGATTTAAAAACAACCTTTCCTAAAAGATGTGTTATTAAATTCTAAGTTCAGGGATACTAGATACTTATGTCCTATCTTGTTCCTATGGGAAGAAATGCTGTTAACCACTGTAGCCAGCATCCCCCATGTTAACCTATGGAGCAAGATAGCCTTACAGTAGTGGAAAACGAAAATGGCTGCCATTCACTACCAGAGCATGTCACCTGCACTAGTACATGCTCTACCTTTTACATACACTGCACCCTGCCCAGGGGGGTACCTTGGGCCTTCCGTAGGCGTGACTGATGTGCACAAAAAGGGAAGGGTTAGCCTGGTCAGTGGGGACACTGACCAGGAGGACATGGCAGTTCTAAACTGCACACAGGCACTGCAGTGTCAGGCCTGAGACATCATTTTAGGGCTACTCCTGTGGGTGGCACAATCAGTGCTGCAGGCCCACTAGTAGCATTTGTCATCACGAGCCCTAGCACACCCAGTGCACTTTACTAGGGACTTCATGGTGATACAAATATGCCAAACATGTATATTCAATCAGAATAACAATTTACACAGGGAGCACTTACACTCTGGCACTGATCAGCAGTGGCAGAGTGTCCAATGCATCTAAACCAGCAAAAACGAAATCCAGCACAGCATCATAAATACAGGAGGTAGAGGCAAAAAGATAGGGGAAACCACGCCAAAGATGCCAGGTGTAACATGTGTCCCCTCCAGCTGAAAGTGGGGAGAACTACCCACCCTCTTGGGAGTTCTCTTCACTAAGGCGGAAAAACCTGGACAGACTATCAGCATTGGCGTGTTCTGTGCCAGGGCGGTGTTCCACCGTAAAGTCCATTCCCTGTAGGGAGATGGACCACCTCAACAGTTTTGGGTTCTCACCCCTCATTTGCATTAACCATCTGAGGGGCCTGTGGTCGGTCTGAACACGGAAGTGAGTCCCAAACAGGTAGGGCCTCAACTTTTTCAGAGCCCAGACCACAGCAAATGCTTCTCTCTCAATCGCACTCCACCTCTGTTCCCTGGGGAGTAGTCTCCTGCTAATGAAGGCTACCGGCTGGTCTCCTCCCTCCTCAGTGATTTGTGAGAGTACTGCTCCCACACCATGCTCTGAAGAGTCTGTCTGTACTATGAACTCACTGGAAAAGTCAGATGCCTTGAGCACCGGTGCTGTGCACATAGCAGTTTTCAGGGTTTCAAAAGCAGTTTGGCAGGCGTCAGTCCAGTCAACTCTTTTGGGCAACTTCTTGGAAGTGAGTTCTGTCAAAGGGGCGACAATGGTGCCATATCCCTTGACAAACCGTCTGTAATACCCGGTGAGTCCTAAAAAGGCTCTCACCTCTGACTGGGTCTTGGGGGGCTCCCAAGCCAGAATGGTATCAATCTTTGCCTGTAGGGGCGCCACCTGGCCGCTCCCCACCTGGTGTCCCAAATACACCACAGATCCCTGCCCTATCTGGCCCTTGCTGGCCTTGATAGTGAGGTCTGCCCTTTGCAGAGCCTTCAACACTTCACAGAGGTGTTGCAAGTGTTCCTCCCACGTGGAGCTGAACACAGCAATGTCATCCAGGTATGCAGCGCTGAATTCCTCCAGCCCGGACAGTACCTGGTTAACCAGTCTCTGGAACGTGGCAGGGGCATTCTTCAACCCAAAGGGCATGACTCGGAACTGGAAGTGCCCCTCTGGCGTTGAAAATGCTGACCTCTCTTTGGACCCATCAGTTAAGGCAATCTGCCAATACCCCGAAGTCAAATAAATCAAAGGTACTGAGGTACTGGGCAGCTCCCAACCGATCCATGAGCTCATCAGCTCTGGGGATGGGGTGTGCATCAGTCTTCGTGACCGCATTAAGCCCACGGTAGTCCACGCAAAACCTGAGTTCTGGAGGGCCACCGGGCGTAGCAGCTTTCTTGGGCACCAAGACCACTGGGCTAGCCCAGGGGCTACTGGAGGGCTCAATCACCCTTAGCGCCAACATCTTGGAAACCTCTTCCTTGATGCTGGCCCTGACCTTGTCAGCTACCCTGTAAAATTTGTGTTTCACAGGCAGACTGTCTCCAGTGTCCACATCATGGACGCACCACTTGGTTACACCTGGGGTCAGGGAGAACAGGGAGTAGAACTGACCCAACACTTAGCGACAGTCACTCTGCTGCTCTGGGGTCAGGGTGGGCGAGAGGACCACACCATCCACTGACCCATCTTGCTCCTTAACTGCCACAAGGTCAGGGAGAGGATCACTATCCTCTTCCATTCCTGCATCTGTAGCCATGAGCATAGTCACTTCAGACCTCTCAAAGTGGGGCTTGAGGCGGTTCACATGCAAGACTCTCAGGGGCTGTCTGGGAGTCCTCAGGTTAACCAGGTAGGTTACCTCACTCTTCCTTTCCACTACCTCATATGGCCCAGTCCACTTGTATTGGAGCGCACAAGGCTCCACTGGCGCCATCACCCACACTTTCTGCCCAGGTTGAAATTCGACCAGAGTGGTATTCTGGTCGTACCATCTTTTCATTTCTTCCTGGCTTGCTTCCAGGTACGCCTGAGCGAGCTTCCTGAAGCGTTGTGTCTGGTTGCGGATGGCCAGCACATAGCTGAACAAATCCTGGGGGGGTTTTCCCACGGGACTTTTCCCAACCCTCCTTCACCAGTGAGAGAGGTCCTCTAACAGGGTGGCCATACAGGAGTTCAAAGGGACTGAACCCTAAGGACTTCTGAGGCACCTCCCTGTAGGCAAACAACAGGCATGGTAACAAGACGTCCCACTTCCGTCTCATGGGCTCCGCTAGGCCCATAATCATACCCTTTAGGGTCCGGTTGAACCTTTCAACCAACCCATTTCCTTGAGGGTGGTAAGGAGTGGTGAACTTATAAGTTACCCCACACTCCTCCCACAGAGACTTCATGTACTTAGAGATGAAGTTGGTACCCCGGTCGGAGACCACCTCTCTGGGGAACCCCACACGGGAAAAAATCCCCATCAATGCACGGCCCACCACGGGTGCTGTGATTATCCTGAGAGGGACTGCTTCCGGGTACTGGGTGGCATGGTCCACCAAGACCAGGATGAACCTGTTGCCTAAGGCTGTCTTGGGGTCCAGGGGCCCTACAATGTCTATGCCCACCCGCTCGAAAGGGGTGCTCACTACTGGGAAGGGTTGAAGGGGTGCCTTCAACTTTGTTCCAGTCTTGCCACTGGCTTGACAGGTTTGGCAAGATCTGCAAAAGGAACCAACATGCTTTCTCATCTGGGGCCAGTGGAAGTGGGTGACAAGCCGGTTTAGGGTCTTGTCTTGCCCCAGATGTCCTGCAAGAGGCACGCCATGAGCCAGACCCATTAGGAAGTTTCTGAAGCGCTCGGGTACCACCAGCACACGGGCTGCACCGGGCTCAGCAAACTTAGGCTCGCTATATAACAAGTCATCTTCCCAGTAGATGAAGTGATCTCTGGCTGCTCCACCTGCTGCCTGATCTACAGCCTGTTGCCGCAGACCAATGAGGGAAGGGCATTCCTTCTGCGCCTTGCAGAATTCCTCCCTGGAGGGACCACCTTCCTGCTGCCAATGGGTCAGCTCAGGTAAGTCTCCCAGTTCGGCCACCTGTTCCCCTGTAGGTTCCAGGGCATCCCCCTCAGGTTCTGCTTCCTCCTGGACCGTGGGAACGGCTGGGGCTGGTTTCCTGCGCCCTCTGCCTCTTCCTCTCCTGGCAGGTCTCAGGGCCACTGTTTCAGGCTCCAGTTCTGCTGAATCCCCCCTACTGGCTGTCATAGCACGTGTGGACACACAGATCCACGCAGGCAAACCCAACATCTCCAAGTGAGTTCTGTGTTCTACATCCTTCCATGGAGAACTCTCCAGGTCGTTACCTAACAAACAGTCTACAGGCAAGGCATCACTGACAACAACATCCAAGAGACCAGAGACTCCCCCCCATGCAAAGGGAACACGCGCCAGCTTGCTGAAGCGCTCTGAGCTGTCAGCTGCCACTACAGGGCGGAGTACACCAGGGATGATTTGCTCTTCAGACACCCACTGACACCTCACGGATGTCACGCTGGCTCCTGTGTCTCTCAGAGCCTCAATCTCCCTCCCATTGATGGTCACCTTCTGCCCATATTTCTTAGTGTTAGAGGGCAGTAAGGTTTCCTGGACCATCTCTTGGTCTCCTAGGGAGACAAGGGTCATAACTGCTAGCTCCCCCCAATCACTAGAAACCAAATCCCCTCCCAAAGCTACACTAGCTAACGCTGGGGCGGGGGCACCAGTGGGTGCTTGCTTCTTCTTGGAACATTTTGGAGCAATGTGGCCCACCTCATTGCAGTGATATCAGGTAGGGGGGCCTTGGTTATCCCTTCTATCTCTATTGTCCCGCCTGCCCTTAGAGGGCCGTGGCTGTTTAGCTTTGGGGGGTTGGGATTCCTTTCCCTGGGAATTATTTTGGGGCCCTTGTGAGAACTCCTTTTGATTACCCTTGTCCCCCCCACTCTTCTGCTGGGGACCCTGCCCACCTTTGGCTGTGGTACCCACAATTCCTCTGTGACCCTGGTACTGGTCCAGCGGTCCGCCTCCTTAGCAAGCTCAATGGGGTCTGTCAGCTTGCTGTCTAAAAGATGCTGGCGCAGCTCTGGAACACAAAGACTACTCAAGTGCTCCCAACTGATTAAATGCAACAACTCCTTAAAATCAGTTACTTTACTGCCCTTCATCCAACCTTCCAGTGCACGCGAGTACAAATTCACACACTCCATCCAAGTCTCAGACTCTCTCTTCTTGGAGTTCCTAAACTGCAGTCTGTACTGCTCTGGAGTAAGGCCATACCTGAGACATAAGGCCTCCTTCATATTGGGGTAGGTCATGGCACCTGCTAATTCTAAGGGCTCTAGAGCACTCCTCCCAGAAGCCTCAAAATGTTTCCACAGGCCCGCCCCCCAATGCTGTTCAGGCACACCATTCATCCTCAATGCAATCTCATACGAAGTGAACCAGGCATAAATATCCTCACTCCTATGGTAATTCTGCACCAGGTCCTTGGGAATGTATACTTTACCCCCCTGCACTGGCTGCGCGCTGCCACCATTAGAACTGGCATCCACCTCCTTGGCTTTAAGATCCAGTTCTCTCATGCTCAACTCATGAGCCAGTAGCAATTTCCATTCCTCCAAGGCGCGGGCACATTTGCTCTCCTCCGCCGCCTTTTCTCTCTCTTTATCCATTTCAAATTGCTTCATTTTCATTTTCATTTTCAGAACTTACAACTCATATTCTCTGACTCTCTGATTTTCTTGTAACTCTTCTGGGCTGAGGCCCCTGCTGGAATGGTTGCTGCCAGCTCCTGAGCCTACTCTGCCCACTGGCAGATCTGCAACTTGAAAACTATTCTCTACATCCACATCATTATTTCCCTCTTGTGCCTCCCAATGGGCCTTCAAGATTTTCTGCAGCTCCTCTTTCCTGGCGCCTCTTGCGTGGCACCCACATTTCTGGCAGAAGTGCTTAAGATGTCTTGCTGGGTAGGAATACAAATCCTCAATGGAAAATTCTGGCACTACTTCTGCTCCCTCACTGAGTGCCTTTCCTTTTGCAGCCATGATGCTTTGAAGAGTTACTCAAAAATAGAATCAAAAATCAAAAACCAGTAGTATGCGTTGGCGTAGTGGTCTGCACTCACTAGTGATGTACACCAATTACTGTGGGTCAAGTACAAATACAAGTTCAAATCCCACCGCCTGACCACCAATGTTAGATCTGGGGGTCTCTAGTTGGCAGAGATAAGTACCTCTGTCCAAATAGGGACCCTTGCTTCTAGTCAGGGCAAGGAGATAACCCTCTGAGATAACCCCTGCTCACCCTCTAGGTAGCTTGGCACGAGCAGTCTAGGCTAACCAGAGGCAATGCGTAAAGTATTTGTACCAACACTCACAGTAACACAGTGAAAACACCACAAACTGACTCCACAACTGTTTAGAAAAATAAAGGTATTTAATCTAAACTACACAAGACCAAAATGACAAAAATCCAACATACACAGTTCAAGAATATGGTTTCAAAAGAGTTCTTAAGGTTGCGTTAAAATTCTTTAGGTTGCGATAGAATTCTCTACGTTGCGATAGAATTCTCTACTGATGCGTGAAAAGTTCACAGTTGCGTCACGTTTACTCACAGTACCTTTTAGTTGCGACAAAGTTCCAAAAGCAGGAGCTGGTGCGGTGGAAAACAAGCGATGCGTTGCTCCTGAGACCCTGGGGAGGCGATGCGACAGCCCCGCTGCAGCAGCGGGCGTGTTGCGGCAAATCCGGTCTGTAAGGGGAGGAAGGCCACTTGTATGGATTCCGGTGCGTAGGTTCCGTAGGAAGTTTGTTCTCGCAAAGGCACGATGTGACGATCTCGTAGGGGCTGCGACGATCTCCGGGGCGACGATGCACGGTCCAGCGGTGATCCTCTCTCTCGCTGCTCCTCGATGCGATGGTTCTGCGACGATGCTCGCAGCGACGTGATGCGGTCCGCAAGCAAGCGGTGCGGCAATCTCACCCAGCGACGACAGGCTCTGCGACGATACTCGCAGCGATGTTCGATTCTCCCGCACCGGTCTGGTGCGTCCCACAAACGAAGGATGCAACGTCTCTGGCAGCGGCGTCAGGCGCTGCGATGATCTTGACCTCTGTAGCGGCGGGAAACTTCTCGCACTGTCGGGGATGCGCTCCGCAAGCGAGCGATGCAACACTTTTCAGTTTCAAAAGTCACTCAAGCTTAGTTTCAAGCTTCCCAGCTCAGGTACAACTTCCAGAGGCCCCACAACTGGATCAAGCACTCTAGGAAGGACAGAACTCTCTCAGCAGAGTTCAGGGAAGCTGGGGGTGAAGTCCTTTTGTTCCTGGGACTTCAAAACAGGGAGCCAGCTCTACTCGGCCCTTGGAGATTCCTTCAAGACAGGGGACACAGCTCAGCAGCAAAGTCCTTCCTCTCTCTTTGGCAGCAAAGCAACAGGTCAGTCCAGCAGAGCAACAGCAGTACAGTCTTCCTTCTTCAGTTTCAGCTTTCTCCTTGGCAGAGGTTCCTTCTTGATTCCAGGATGATCTGATTTTCTGTTGTCAGAGGTCCTGTACTTATACCCCTAAAGTCTTTGTTCTCTTGGTGCATGTGGGCCCTGAGCCCGGTCTGAACTAGTTCTGGGTGGATCCTGAGCACTTTGTTTTGCTGGCTGCATCTTTCCTTTCAGAGTGAGGGGCAGGGTCCTCAGCCGCCCAGCAGGAGGTGGAGCCAGCATTGTGGAAGGCAGGCACAGCCCTATTCAGGCCCAGGTGCTAACTCCTCCCACCACTCCAGTTGCAATTGCAGTCATTCAGCCTAGTGCTGACTCATCCAGCCTCCTGGGGAATCCCCCAGCCCCTGTCACTCTCAAACCAGACAGTCAATACTCAAACAGGCCCAGGCACACAGAAGGGTCAGACAAGAGAACAGCAACTTTCTAAACGTGCTGTTCTCAAACACAGGATTTAAAAACAACCTTTCCTAAAAGATGTGTTATTAAATTCTGAGTTCAGGGATACTAGATACTTATGTCCTATCTTGTTCCTATGGGAAGAAATGCTGTTAACCACTGTAGCCAGCATCCCCCATGTTAACCTATGGAGCAAGATAGCCTTACAGTAGTGAAAAACTAAAATGGCTGCCATTCACTACCAGAGCATGTCACCTGCACTAGTACATGCTCTACCTTTTACATACACTGCACCCTGACCAGGGGGGTACCTTGGGCCTTCCATAGGGGTGACTGATGTGCACAAAAAGGGAAGGGTTAGGCCTGGTCAGTGGGGACACTGACCAGGAGGACATGGCAGTTCTAAACTGCACACAGGCACTGCAGTGTCAGGCCTGAGACATCATTTTAGGGCTACTCCTGTGGGTGGCACAATCAGTGCTGCAGGCCCACCAGTAGCATTTGTCATCACCAGCCCTGGCACACCCAGTGCACTTTACTAGGGACTTCATGGTGATACAAATATGCCAAACATGTATATTCAATCAGAATAACAATTTACACAGGGAGCACTTACACTCTGGCACTGATCAGCAGTGGCAGAGTGTCCAAAGCATCTAAACCAGCAAAAACGAAATCCAGCACAGCATCAAAAATACAGGAGGTAGAGGCAAAAAGATAGGGGAAACCACGCCAAAGATGCCAGGTCTAACACTGTCTAATGGTTGTTTCAGCACACCTATTTTACACTAGAATTACGCTGGTTCAATAAATGGTTATTGAAAAACATCCCCACCGTTTATTCTGTATATCTCTCTGAGAAAAAGTGAGCATGAGTGACTGAGCGAAAAGTCGTACACTGTTTTCACGATCCTGAGGGATCAGAGTTGTCATGTTCGATAGTTGCCAAGACCTATTATCTCCTTGGTAAGAGGGGCTTCTAGTGGCACTGTGAGCTAGCTGGTATACAGGCTAACATATCTGGTAGGGGTGTCCAGAATCAGTCTGACACCAATCCTACAGTGTATGCTGTTGAAATGCGCAGATTCTATATGGGTTTATAGGAACTACACAACACTAGAGGGAAGTATAAAGTATCCTGGATCGTCTGTTTGTTTTCCCGAGGGAGAACAGAGTTCTTGTCTGCCGTCAACAGTCACTCGATAACATGATGTGGGCCCACAAGCTCCCCAATGAAGCGGCCATGAAAAGACACCTTAAATGCTTCCTATTCTATCAACGCAGAGGAGGCTATGATGCACTGATTAAGCTCAACCATCTTGGCCCACAGAGAGTTACAGAAAGCTGCATCTTCTGGGGTCACTGACTGTAGGCACCATATTGGAATCAGAGGGTGTGGGCAACCCCAGTGCAGATTAGCCAGCCACACGCAGGTTATGGTAAAAAAAAAGTACAACCGAGGTAGTCAGTATAGTGTATATGCGGGCCTACACAAAAAAAATATACACACAATGGATCTCCAGGGATCTAACAAAGCCAGGTCGGCATTGATTCCCGTAGATAATTAGTAGCACAAAAGGTACGCCTGGCTGAGTATTTAGTGAAGGGAAAGAGGAAGAAAAAGAAAAAAGAAAGAGATGTTGTGTGATATCAAAGAGAACAGGAAGGAGAAATCCTTTCAGGAAGAGAACCCTCACTCACCGTTAGGTGACATGCTTCATCACATGGGTTCCCTCCTCACACCGAGGTGTGGGCAACAACTCCACGATGGGAGGAGCTGAGGAGTGTTCTCTTAGATGAGTGATGGAAGAAGGTGAGTAGAGTACAGAGTGCAGAGAGTTATTTTGTGGTGAAGTGATAATAAAACATTTCTCCATGGATCCACTAAATATTAATTGGGTGGTCTTAGGGACAAAGGTTAAAAGAGAGGACTAGGGTTTAAACCAAATATATCCTTAAAAGAGGCCAACATGTTTCTGCCTGAAATCGGTCTTCTAAGGGGCTCCAGCGGCATTCTTCAGGACCTAAAATATAGTGAGTAACTCTGCATGTGTGTGTGAGAAAAAATAATAAGAAATATACTGGCCACCACAGGAACAAGGCGGTCAAGTAGTCAGTGACCCATGTGCTTGAGGGGGATCATCTGTCTATGAGTCAAAAACCCTGTCCCATTTCTCTATGTACGTCTCATGGTGCCCAGCTTTCTTAAGCGCGGAGCACAGCCAATGGACGTCCCCGCGAGAGTGATTAGTTGACCGCCTTGTTCCTGTGGTGGATCATCAAGCCACGCCCCATCCTAAGCTAATGTTAAAGAATATAGGGGCACATTAGCAAGGGCTTTATCTCTGCTTTTTTAGGCTTTAAAAGCCAAAACAGCGGAGATAAAACTATTGCCCTATTTAAAAGAGGGTGCTAACATGCATAATCACATGTTAGCACCCTGTTTCCCAACGCCTCCCTTTGCATCTCTAATGAGATGCAAAGTGGGTGTCACTGGGCGTACCCCTGATGGACTACCTTGTAAAATATCGCTGATGTGCACATCGCGATATTTGCAAGGCAGCCCACAGGATTTTAGCACATGTTAGAATTCGCCGAAAGCTGCTGTTTTCATCAAAAAACTAACGTCTGCTAAAATCCTGACTTATCTATGCTTAACATAGGGGGTGGATTATGCTAACACGGCCACAGGGTCGTATCAGCAAGGTTATTGTCGTTTTGCAGGCAACATCGCTGGAAAACCAGCGATGCTCCCTGCAAAACGGCAATTTCCCCGCTATCGCTGGATTTCTTCTCGCCGTTGTGAAAAGCGTTGTTGATACAGAGCTATCACAGCGATGAATTTCAGCGATAGGATAAACATCACTAAATGTGCTTAGCGATGTTTATCTCTAATCGTTGTTGATATGCCCCCAAGTAATTTGTGCATGATTGTACTAGACTAAAACATCATCCAATAAATTACCATCTATAGTCAAATGCTTATTGTGACTTTTCCTTGCCAATAAAGCTAGTAAATAATGAGGCAAGCATGGTTTGTCCAATATGCCCTAGGATAAAAGTTAATCTGAACCTGTTGTTAAAAAAAACTTCTGAAATAAACTGAGAAAAACATTATGTGAGAAAGATTTGAGACATGAGGAAAAATAAGTGTAGCCTGGTTTAGCTAGATTTCATGTCAAATATCATGTAAGTCTGCCTTCAACAGGTTGAGTTCAATTTTACTATTTGATTTGGTAGGATAATCCTTACCTACTACAGTCCAATCTCCTGCTCAAATGATCAGGGAACAGACAGCCCAGCTCAGTTCCGTTATTTATGAATCAATTTAGGTCATATACATTAAGACCGTATGTGCTCACTATGGAGAGTTGCGGAGAACTAGTTTTTTATGTTGCTGCGCCCCTGCCCACCAGGGTTAGGCTACAAATACAGAAATTTCAATCTCAGCTAATTTTATAATTAGAGTCGCAGATCTTCAGGTCGTAAATTCTTGTTTAGAGATTATTTCTGTAGTAATTCAAACACTATTTTGGAATGCAACTATCCAATAAGCTACTGAATATATTTACATCAAACAACACGAAGCACTATGTCAGAAAAGGGACACGCTGGGCTCGGGAGGGCTCTGAGGATCACTATAAGTCCTACCAAGAGAAATGCTTAAGGGGGCCTTGCTTAGGGATCAGGTCACCCCTTACAAAAAGAATGAAGAAGTGAACAAAGGAACCGGCATTTCCATGGTGTGAGGCCGTCTTAAAACAAACAACACAGCATTGGGACAGGAGATCACCCCATAAGCCCCCGTGAGTCTACAGAGAGGATTGCTCCGTAAGCCCTAGCAAAATGGCTTCAAAGTTGCATACCTGGCTCATTGTGCTTCCAGTAAGAGATTATTTCTGTAGTAATTCAAACACTATTTTGGAATGCAACTATCCAATAAGCTACTGAATATATTTACATCAAACAACACGAAGCACTATGTTAGAAAAGGGACACGCTGGGCTCGGGAGGGCTCTGAGGATCACTATAAGTCCTACCAAGAGAAATGCTTAAGGGGGCCTTGCTTAGGGATCAGGTCACCCCTTACAAAAAGAATGAAGAAGTGAACAAAGGAACCGGCATTTCCATGGTGTGAGGCCGTCTTAAAACAAACAGCACAGCATTGGGACAGGAGATCACCCCATAATCCCCCGTGAGTCTACAGAGAGGATTGCTCCATAAGCCCTAGCAAAATGGCTTTAAAGTTGCATACCTGGCTCATTGTGCTTCCAGCAAGCATCGGGCACTGTAGGGGCCCATTGGAGCGTTGAGGGGGCAACCGGAAGCTGCAGTGGCCCCCCTAAGATCCCTGGAAGTCTTTCTTTATTGTCCAAAAGGGCACTCTAAGCCTCGTAGGGTACAAACTAGTGACCCTTGGAGAAGTGTAAGCTTTATTAGCATAGCCACTAGGTAGGCGAGGTGTTAAGTTAAAAAGGGTGGGGGCAAAATATTCATTTGCTAATAACATTGACACTTTGTGACCAATCTGCACAAAATTTGGCAGGAGTTTAGAAGGTTTGTTTTTTAATTGGTATGTCAAAGTTTGTGCCAATCCATCAAGGAGGCATAACGTTAAATTTAGTGGGCAATAAAGGGCCTAATTAGAATGTCGGGCAGAAAGCCTCCAAACAGCTTTCTTCCCGACATCGTAGGTTTCAGTTTGACCCCCGTCTTAGTATGACGGCAATCAGGGTGAAACCTGCGGGGAGATTCTGATGTGCTTCTGACTTGCTCAAGGAACCCATTGGTGCGTCAGCAGGCACCATAAACCCCTAATGACGACGGAGCCAGACTCGACTATGCCGTCTGGATTATGATTGCACTTTCCACCTGCCCTTTCATGGCGGTCCACCCGCCATGAAAAGGCAGGCAGAAAGTGACTTTGGGGGCCCCTAGCAAGGCCCCCTTCCCCCCTGACCCTCTACTATGGGGCCTTGGGGAACCTGTGATGCCCCTGTAAACATCCCTGCACTGTGTGGCAGGCACAGTGAGGTGCCTGCTACATGGTGCAGGGGTGTTTCCAAACATCCATTTTGCCATTTGCAAAATCTGACCGCCTTATGGTCATTTGCAGTTGCAACCAAATTGTGGGGTTGGAACTGCCGACCTATGGCTGGGCGGTTCCAGACCGCTATGGTGTTAGGTGGACGCAATTCCGCCCAACAACGTAATTAGGCCCACAATGTTAAATTGCTGATAAGTTTAGCTCTGTTTGAGGAATCTGTAATAAATGTGGCAGTCAATTAGTAAGTTATAGTGACAACAAAGGTTTGGTAGTGGTGTTCCCTGCAAGGGAGTAACCGCACCTTCACAGACGAGTTATATGGAATAGTAATTTGGGACACACAGTTATTAGGGATATTCTAAATCTTGTCGGAGTGCTAAGGAGACCACAGTCACTCACTACCAAGGGTGACTAAAGATCTGCAAAAATAACAATGTACAGTGGGGTCAATTAAGCACTATCCTATAGCCAATGTAAAAAATTATCTGTTAATCATAACAATTTTACGTTCAAAGTGATCACAATGTTGCACATTTCATCAACAGTATTCTCCTTGAGACAAGATGGTCAAGTCAAAGTCCTTTTGAGTATGTTATTTCATTTATTCATAAATATTAGAAGCCAACACGTGTTTCGTCGGTACCCAGTCCGTACCAAGACTTTCTCAAGGCTTGATGGATGAATAGAATATTATAAGTTGAAGAATGACAATAAGGAGCAAAATAAATTGTCCCAGACCCGAGCAATATGCACTTCCCGGTTCACCAACCTTAATTGTCGTTGAAGGAGAATGGCAAGACGTAGCAAAAAGATAATTGTAGAAAGAATCTCTCAGTTGTCAGCCAGGATAGAGTTACAGTGTGGTCGAATTGTGTGATCACAATGTATCTCTACTAAGGGCGACGGTGTGGATCCAAAAAATGTTCAGAGTATATCAGTCAAAACTCAAATGTCCTGGTTGTGTGTCAGTCGGTATGTTGGAAGATAGAAAGTCACCACAAGAACTAGATGTCGTCATGTAGCAACGTGAAGCGCCACGTACACAATCCCGAGTATCCGTAGTTTGTCCGCTTGATAACGCGCCACCAGGCAGGCAAGGTGTTAAGTTAAAAAGGGCGGGGGCAAAATATGCATTTGCTAATAACATTGAAACTTTGTGACCAATCTGCAAAAAATTTGGCAGGAGTTTGGTAGGTTTGTTTCTTAATTGGTATGTCAAAGTTTGGGCCAATCCATCAAGGAGGCATAACATTAAATGAAGTGGGCAATAAAGGGCCTAATTAGAATGTCAGACAGAAAGCCTCCGAACAGCTATCGGAGGCTTTCTGCCTGACATTGTAGGTTTCAGTTTGACCGCCGTCTTAGTATGACGGCAGTCGGAGTGAAACCTGCGGGGGGGGATTCTGATGTGCTTCTGACTTACTCAAGGAGCCTATTGGTGTGTCGGAAGGCACCATAATACCCTAATGACGGTGGAGCCAGACTCGACTCTGCCGTCTGGATTATGATGGCACTTTCCACCTGCCCTTTCATGGCGGTCCACCCGCCATGAAAAGGCAGGCAGAAAGTGACTTTGGGGGCCCCTAGCAAGGCCCCCTTCCCCTCCACTATGGGGCCTTGGGGCACCTGTGATGCCCCTCTAAACATCCCTGCACTGTGTGGCAGGCACAGTGAGGTGCCTGCCACATGGTGCGGGGTGTTTCCAAACATCCATTTTGCTATTTGCAAAATCTGACCGCCCTATGGTCATTTGCAGTTGCAACCAAATTGTGAGGTTTGAACTGCCGACCTCTGGTTGGGCGGTTCCAGAACGCTATGGTGTTAGGTGGACGCAATTCCGCCCAACAACGTAATTAGGCCTAACATTTTAAATTGCTGATAAGTTTAGCTCTGTTTGAGGAATCTGTAGTAAATGTGGCAGTCAATTAGCAAGTTATAATACACCCAAGGCAGGTATTTTAGGATATTGGTAGATTCAAACGGGAGGAGATAAAGAATGGGTCAAAAAACATTTGATTTACTAATACGTTTGGCACTGTCTGATGGATGTGAGTGATATTTGGCAGACTTATATCATGTGTCGTGTACTCTATTATTTCTCAATTTGATGGAGGCCACTAGAGGGAGAATTTGATCAAGGTTAAAGAAGTGTTCATCTTCTAATGAAGTTGCCACGTTTGATGAATCGACGCAAAGACTGACAAGAGCTTGCTGAATTTAGTTTAGTGCTGGTTCCGGCAAGGTTTCAGCAGATCTGTTGGAAAGCTAAAGATAAATGTAAGGGCAATTAAAGTTTCATTCACAAATACATTGGGTACTGTTCAATTAATCTCAATCTAATTTGGCAGCCAGAAATATAAGCCTTATGTAGGGCTAGTGAACTCCGGCACAGCCCTGCCAAAGGACATGCGAAGACTGAGTAGGGCAGCCACGGTGTGTTGGGCGCAGGACTGACTGCACATGATCAAATGCCAAAGGCTGTCAGCAGCATGTGTTGAGAATTAATTAAACTGTGAAAAACAGTGACATTGACTGAAAAAAACCCTATCAGAAACTGAGATAGGTTTGAGGCACTTGTGTTCATGGCATTCAACCATGACTCATGTCACTTGTTGTGTACTTTTGTAGCTTGGCGTGGATAGGACAGCATCATGCTAATTGTATGCCTAAAAACTCTGCTAGAAAAACAGACATTTGAGCTAAGAAGTATAAGATTGTTGGTCATGTTGCAGGGTGTTCCATATAAAACAGCTGCTCTGCAACCAAATCTTGGGAAATGCTCAGTTTCCTACTCCCTTTTTTTGCATAATTTATGCGTCAATCAAAGCATGTCAGCAAAGTCTAACATAGATAGTAATCACCTATTGACAGTAATGAATTAACATCCTAATTAACAAAATAATTTATTTGCAAGCTTTCCCGATCCACAGTCAAAAGTAATGCAATATGACTATGGGCCGCATTACACATTCAGCACCTTTTCCTTCATTGCTCCGGGCAAATGCGTTGCATATTGGGGAATGCGCCAACTCATGCTACCCTGGGAGCAGTGCATTCATGGGAATACAGAGCGGCTGCTTTAAAGCTACTCTGTGTTTCACTGTGCAGGCGGCAACCCGCCTCAACTTTTAAAGGGGAATAGAGATCCCCTTGCAGGTGAGTGCTGTCAGTGACAGCACCTGCCTGCAAGAGGATGTCTGGGGGATCCATAGGACCCCCACTACCCCCCTGCAGAGGGCTGCTCTCAGGACGATCACTGACAGTGCAGCACCTTTTAAGTGGCACACTGTCAGTGTGCCTCCTGAGGGCTTCTTTGCCTCTGCACCCATGTCGGTAAAATAGCGCAGAGGCAAAGAGATCCTGAAATTTATATGGGGCACAACCCAATGCAAATGAGGGAACGCCCCCTTGAAGATAGCGCTGGAGCTTTATGTGCGCCAGCGCTATTGGTATTACAGAAGGGGACGCACAAGCATCTGCGGCCCCTTCTAGAATACCAAAGGGCCCCAGGTGTCCGCAAAGCATGCACAAACACCTGTTGCGTCCCCGGGGCACTTTATGTAATACGGCCCAAGATGTCATATGTGATGGAACCTGTAATAGAATCATTACAAGATGCAACAATATTTGTATTATCAGATGCAATGTACAAACATTTTATTTAAAAGTTCTTTCATTGAGCAGTTCCATTGAACACGCTTGAGAAGGCAGAAATGGTGGATAAAAGATATAACGTTGGGCACTTTTAGGTGCCTCTCTCAAAGGGTGGTGCGTGTGAGACAAGGTTGGTTACATGCTCTGCTAGAATTTTAGCCTGGGTGGTACAAATGCAAAAATATCTAAGAATTGACAACGTTGCTTTGCCATGACTTATGCCTGTGTCTTCACCATGCTAAAATACTAATTCAGAGCAACGGACTAAGACAAGCACATAGTTAAAATACAATGAGTAAATGAGTAATACTGTTTGCAAACACTTACGCCTCCTCGTTAAGGATGAGTGGAAATGCATAATTTTTTTTCTTAAGGTGAAGTTGCATCCCCTCTAGGGCTTTCCGGGGAAGGGCACCGACATCAAAAGGCAATATTAATTCAATGGGATCTGCTAGCTGATACGCTCTATGTTGTCCTAAGTATCCTATGTAATGCCCATTTGTTGCATACCAGAGCCTGTAAATGAAATGTTTGAGATGTAATTATTGCTATACAGTGTAAAATGATATATTATTTTCTATTTGTTTCAATATGACAGTTCATATTCAGGACAGGAAAGGATAAATACATGTGTTAAGGCCTATCCTAAATAAAGCAAGCCTTCTGTCTATTATACACCAGTAGCCTCTAGAGGATGAGTTGGCATTCAAAGGTTTCAGACAAGGAAGCCATTCTCCTGCTCTGCCAATCCCTAAATAATGCCCTCTATCTCTATACTGTCCATATACCACCTCACCAAGCATATTATAAATAATCGATGGAATGCGAAACTCAACGCCTCATACAGAAATACAATGTCTCATGAAATACATACAGAAACAAACTTGTTCTATACATTTTGGCACTATGCCACAGGTTCTCGCTAAAAAATCACAACTAACTTACTTACTATTAATCAACTATCAATTTACAAGGCATCATGGCAAGTCACAGAAAACACTCAAACGTCAAGTGTCTTGCCATGCCCCATTTACAGGCACAAAGCTGAAGATCACACAAGCAGAGTAAATTGAACTGGCTCACATGTGGTCCTTGGTGCCTTTCATTGTACACCCCTCACTAGCTGGAAGATTCACAGATTCCTTTCATATATGATAACTTGAATGAACATATCAGCCTCAACATTCAGTAGGAATACTATGCACACTTACATTTCACTGAATATGCAAAATACTTTCCTGGGTCATGACATACTGAGGACATTCCTGTCACTACTGGGGCTCCGTATGGATATATAGACATAGGAAAGGTGTCCCAGTAGATGAGTCAAGGTCCAGTTGACTTACTGCACTGTGCAGGAGGACACGTTGCCCTCCAGGTTTCCCGAGGTGACAGCAGCTTTGCCCTGAAGACAAAGGAGAGGGCCTGCAACAAACCAGCCAGCATAGAACCAAGGAGATCAAACAGGATACAGAATCAAGACGGGTGCTGGGCAGTGGCAGCTCACAGCGCTAACGCTGTGGGGCGGGGAAGCGAATGGGGCGGGCTGGGTGATGGGGTAGTGGAGTCCAACATACGACAACAAAGGTAAACGTAAATAAATAAAAAATACCTGCCGTCGTATGTCGGACTCCACTACCCCCCACCCAGCCCCACCACCGCCCTCTGCCCCACAGCGTTACTGCTGCGAATCGCCACTGACACTGGGGCACTCTACCAAGGCTTTATGAGCCTGCAATTAGAGATCTGGATGAAGCATCTGCACTGAATACAAATCCTTACCATTGCCATCAAAATGTGTTTCCCAATCTTGGAGGACCATGAACAACTCCTTAAGGAATCGCACAAGAAATATTTAGGCAAGGTACTCTACTGCTACAACAGGGAGTAGTGGTACCTTTCAGAAATACTGCAGTGCTCTCTAGTTGGATGACCATGCAAACACACAAGAAGGCAAGGTTTAACAGACATGTCACTTACCTCCATGGCTACCAAGTTTAATATTGTGGGTGTTGCAACAGAACTCCACTACCCCCCACGCAGCCCCAGGACATAGGACTGCCTAAGCTGCTAGGAAGTGTCACATTGTGAGTTGGCTTGAAGGTGAAAGCCATGGACACCTAGCTGCTCGGAGTACACATGTAGAAGTGGTTGGTTGAAGTGTCTCTACACAGAGGGGCTGATTCTGATGCGGGTTGGAAATGCTTCCCGACCGAATCGGGTAGGAAATGGTTTCCGACCCACTCGGATCGGGAGAGTCCGACCGACCAAGTACGATGCATCGATTTGGTTGGACTCCCATTGAATTCAATGGGAGCACATGTTCCTAACCGCATCATAATTGGGCACTGGGTCGCTCCCGATCCTATTTGGAAGGAGCAAATGCCATTAGGAGGCCTTTCTAACCGCATCAGAATCAGGCCCTGGGTGGGAATGCTTTCCAACCTGCATCAGAATCGGGCCCAGAGACTCAGAGCTGGACAGGGCAGTTCAATGATAGATTTATCCACACTTGTGCTGTGAACAACACTGTCCAGTAGACCTTTCCACTTACACATACTGCTATACTCACCATTGTGCCTTATCACTACCAGCTAGCAGACACAAAGCATAACAAATGTGCTCTAACTTATATACTCTGTGGGGATGCACCTTTGACATATTTTCCATCACCTGTGTGCGAGCCCTTAATGCCTTGCATATTCAGGCAATTTCACTTTCAGTGGGCATTGGCAACTATTTAATGCTGCATATTCCTGCAGCATTCTTTCCCCCACCAATTCATGGCGAGCATGAAGGACACATGACCCACATCTACCTGCACTCATGACTTTCTGTATCTGTGATACTGTAGTCAATCCATACACACCAGCCTCTTCCCTGGAATACCTGTCCTCTTTAGTGGCATTTACTGACATCAACTCCCTCATGCCTGCTTCAGTTGAACTAATCCTTAGAGCAGCCACCACCCACCTTTCACACACTTTAGATACTTCAATTGTTGCTGTATCCTGTTGATTCTGTATAATGGTGCAATTTAAATATTACACCAAAATCTCTCTTAGGTCATATACCTAACATTCTTGATTTTAACGAATAAAAAGAAAATAAAACGAATAAATTGAGGCTAGTCTTCTCATCACGCATTCGTCATGTTGTCACTTTTGAAGTGATTGCAACAACATAAATCCACGAAGTTTGTTACTGGTTAGATAGGATTGGCTTCGTCCCTTGACTTTTAAATATTATACCTGCTAATCAGAGTATGTAAATGCCTCTATCGGGATAAAGCACATTAAAATGTATTTTTTGTAAGTGGAGTAGAGCTGAATGAAACTAAACCATTATCCGATTTCTTCATAAAACATTCAAATACGATTCTAATGCTGATCTTACACTTAACTTAGAGTACTTCTCTTCAGTAATCACACTTGGCATATGGTCTATCTTTGGGTTATATATTTGTGTCAGGAGTATGTAGCTTGGCTCATATTTAAATATCTGTCCGGATGCGAATGGCTTAGAAGGACAGCTCAGAGAAGACAGCTCTGTAGAACCGAGGCAATTCAAGAATGAGTAATTGTATGTTGAGATGGATTGACAAGATGATTATAATATCACATATTTATGTTTTGGAATTTGTGTTATAGAGAGCAGAGCAATCATCCATTATTAAACATATAACGACCTCTATGTGTGGGTCAGAAAGATTAGATGGACTAACATTGAGCGATATATTTATGAGCCACTTGGTACTGGCAAATATAATGCATCACAGTGATTGAACATTAAGGTGTCGCTGTCATTGGATATATGTTATAGCCTAGAGTAGAATGTTTAATGAATCAGAGAGTCTACTAACCTAAATGTATTTGTAATTTATTGATTATAAAATAGTCACAACCTCCAGGGAAGAGCATTTTTATCGAACTACGAAATGAGAAAAGTGATGGTTTGACAAATAGTTTTGAATGGAAGATTTCACTGCTGTGGGCGTCTTCGCTTCAGGGAAGGTTTTGGGTTGGATTTTGTCACGGCAGCTTGGCCGTGGAAGACTGCACCACTACGAGAAAAGTAAAGTTGGGCTGCAGGGGCTTGGAACTGTGTCAGCCTCTGAACAGCACATTGAATATTTAATTTCAAAAACGGATTTGCAATCTGTGGGCCCACTGGGGCAGTACATTTTAAATGATATTACTGGAAAAACACAGAAGTCACTGGAGGGAAGAATCTGTACAAACAAAGTACTACAACTCCCAGCATGCAAAACAAATTAAGCTCACCTGTGAAGTCCAGCAAAGGGCAGTTTTCATTACACAAATATACTTTGGAACATCATGAAGAAAAACTGGCACATACTAAAAACAGATACCATCATTGCAACTGATATTCTAGCAGGGCCATTAATCACCTATAGGAAGGCCTGCTCATTAAAAGATAGCCTGGTCCATAGTCATTTAGAGAGTACTCTGCCAAGACAAGGAACACTGAAAGATATGAAAGGCTTTTATCCTTGTGGGAGGTGCAAGGCTTGTGCCTCCAGTAAAAGGATTTTAACATATAAAATCAAGGGCTTGAAGGGAGACAAAAAAAACAATACATTCACGACATGCCAGACTACTCATGCAGTATACTGTCTCAAGTGCCCCTGTGGATTAAGTTACATAGGGAGCACGATACACATGGTGAAACTCAGAGTGTTAGAGCACATGCGTGCAGTAACTAAAAAAGATTTTAGTTATCCTGTGGCACGCCACTGCTCCATCAAACATAATAGTAACAGGGACCTGTTACAGTATTTCAGCATTGACTGTATACCCCCACATGTGAGAGGAGGGGATTGAGTGCTAAAATTGAGGAGATTAGAGTCTCGCTACATTATAGACTTGGGCACCAAATCCCCAAAAGGATTAATTAGCGGGGAGGAATTGACAGTTCACCTTGGCAATTAATGATTGAATAATGTTGGTTCATTCAGTAAGATCTTAGTGAAATGGTATTTTTTCTTTTTTTGTTTGTTTATTGGAAGGGATTATAAGCCAATACACGGCTTCAATTCATGAAACTCAGGGCGACACGCTAGCAACCGGCTAAAAATAGGTTGCAATGGCCGATCCACGGCAAGATCTTGTGCACTATGAATTGCATTTTATAAATGTAAAAATATCAGGTTTTTATTTGATTTACCTGAGATGCATTCTTGTGCGATGAATTGTTGTTTAAATTGGAGATTTTTCTCTACTAAGATGGCGCTCGTCAATAGTTGACGGAACGCAAGCCCCTTCTTTGTTTCAATGAAATGACAATTGCTATGCTTTCCTTTAAAAATGGGGACCGCAAAATGAAATGTGTAAACACTGACGAAGGAAACCTTTCTGAAACGTGTTTGATTTTGGAATAAACTGCTGCTGTAAAAAGAAGCCCTGTGAGTGCTGTTTTTCTTCTGCATGGATGTGCAGAGATTTGGAGCTTGATATTTTTGTGGTACGCCACCGCAAAGACCGACACCCGCCCATTGAGTGCCCCGCTTCTGGCGTACAACGGAGCAGGATATATATATATCTGATCTATGACATCACTGATGACATCACTGATGACATCTCAAATGACATCACTGATGACATCACTGATGACATCATTCATGAGATAATACAATGCACCTCCTCACACTCTAATCTAACCTTTGATACACCCTGTATTAAATACAGACTACCATTCTTGAAACCATTGACACACCAATACCAGTTACTACATACGCACTCACTGATTCCTAAGTCTACACACACATCCACTCATTCACCCATACACTCACTCATACATACAGTCACTCATCAATACAACACTATCATATGCACTCATACACCTATACAGACACTCACACACTGCCACTCATCCATGGAGTTACTCACACACTTAGTCAAACATGCAAAGAATCAATCACACTCCCATTTCTTCATCTATACAGTTATACACACAAAACCTTACTTATTCAAACATATACTAACACATACTTACTCTCTTTTACAATCACTGATACAAGTACACATTGATCCACAAAGCCACTTGCACAATCACTGGCTCTCATGTATAGTCATTTATATATGCCAACTCTCACATGCACTGTGTTTTACATATGTACTTTGACATGTAGCACTGAGATATCCATTCACACACCAACACATCCATGCACACAGTCAACCGCCCATACAGTTGTTTCCTCATGCACTCTTGAACCCATACACCAAGTGAATCAACTGCTCACACATCTATGCACAGAGTCACCCAACTCCCAGCCACCAACACACACACTCAGCCTCACATACAAATACTTGGGCAACCAATCAATAACCCATATAGCCACTCATATAGCTACTGATCAACCCATGCAGCAGCTTACACAACAACAGACATAATGATGCACACATTCAGACAATTTATTCACTAACCCATGCATTCAGTAAGACACATTTAATCACTCACTCATACAGTCAGTCACGCACCTACTAAATCCTTCATGCAGACACTTATACATCCACTCATTCTTCAATATGTAAAACATATTTCAACTTTACAGAAACACACAGTCGCTGGATGATGTCATCAGTGATGTCATCAGTGATGTCACTGACCATGTCATGAATGATGTAATATGTGACATCATCAGCAGTGGATTGCGGGCGCGCGAGTTATAGTGAGTACAACTAACTATAACGTGGGAATTTCAATGGTTTTGTATGGGTAAAATGTTCAGCTAACTATAACTGGTGTGAAACCTATGGTTTTTTCAGTGAATTTCAAAGGTTTTTTAAATGCTAATTCCTAACTATAACGAGTGTTAAACCTATGTTTTTTTCAGTGAATTTCAAAGGTTTTTTAAATGCTAATTCCTAACTATAACGAGTGTCAAACCTATAGTTTTTTAAGTGAATTATTAAGTTTTTTTAATAGCTAATTTTTATAGCTATTAATTATTATATTTTTTCTAATTATTCCAATATTCTATATCTTTATAATATTATTTTTGGAATGTATTTTTCCATTTTCTTTATATTTAAACCATGGAGCGCTCAGGGAGCGCGTACCGGTAAGCGCAGCCGTACACGTAGCATGAGCGCTATTCCCGCGATCAAAAAAATATATGTATGTATTTAAAGTAAATAATAATGCAAGACATTCAGTGGCATACTCACAAAAGTAGTATTTTTGATTTTTAATCACCGTATTTTGACTTTTAACCCCTTCGGCGCTCGTCATCAGTTGCGCCGCTCGCACGCTGATGCGAGCTGAGCTCGTCATCTAACGCGGCTTTTTGAAAAAAGCCGCGTAGCGCGAAAATCGTCGCAGCGCGCATGCGGTTAAACACATTTCCGAAAATAGAGTAATACGTCATTCATTCACGCCGCGTAAGCGCCTACATACGTAAGCGCCCCCGGTAGCGCCCCGGAGCGCGTAGCGTAAACGCGCGTCAAGCCATGTGACTTTAAAACAACACTTTTGATTGGTTAATAACAGTTTTTTACACAACTATGGAAAGTCTCCACCCATTTCCCTCACTACGTCTTTGCAATTGCTGAGAGAACACCTCTTCTCCATTCTTCTTGAAAATACTTCTTTTTTGGAAAGATGTCTGGTTCCAGGGAGCCCTCTTCAGACTCTGATCTGGAATTCCTACCTGAGGACACCCCCCGGAGAAAAGTGAAAGAGAACTTTATTTATTTGGAAGTTCTTTAGTTTCCCAGAGGGGCAAAAAAAGTTAATGCAGCAAAAGTGACCTGCAAGATATGTGACACAACTTTGTCACGTGGGGATCCCACCCGCAAATATAGTTTTGGGAATGCCAACTTGATCCGGCATGTACAGAGGAAGCACCCAAATAATTTCGCAAGGGAGAGCACCAGAGACCTGGCACGCAATCCCCCAAGAGATAGCGCCAGCACCTCCACCGGAGCAGCAACACTTTCGGGAAGAGAAGCAGCACATTTAATCCCGAACTTCCAGTCGGTGTTTGGAGATTTAAAAATAAAATGCAAACACTGTGATGAACTACTCTGCTACGGGGAGCAGAGCATTGAATTAATTGTTCGAAAGAAGGAGGAACACCGCTGTTCCACCCATCCTTAATTTTCCCCTTTTTTTTGCTCCTGTTGAGCAGTTTGGCATTCCCTAGTTTTGTTTTTGTTCTCAAAACATACAAAAACATTTTTCAAGCGTTTGGAAAAAATAAAAAAATAAAATAAGAAAAAAGAAGAAAAAACCCAGTTCTTTTTAGAACTACCTCCAATTTTCCAAAAAGAGCTATATTCTTTACATATTCTCAAGGAGTGAGTGAAGTGGAGTACAGTGAGAAAGGAAAGGAAAATAAGTGAGGGAGCGAAGGAGGGGAAGAGAGGGGAAGGGAAGTGAAGCAGGGGGACTGAAAGAAGGTGAGTGTGGGAGGTGAGTGAGGGAAAGGGGAGTGAACATGGGGAATGAGGATAAGTGAGGAAAGCAGAGTAAGGAAATGGGGGTGAGGAAGGGTAAGAGAAGAGCAGTGAGGTTGAGGAAAGAGTGGTGATAGAGGTTGGATAAAGACAAGTGAGCGTGAGACAAGGGGAGTGAGGGAGTGAGGAGACAGAGGGAGTGAAGGAAAGAGTGAGAGAAGGGGACTGAGTGAGGGAGCATAGAAAGGTAAGTGAGGGAGTGTGGGAGAGTTAAATGGAGTAAGCATGAGGGAAGGGGACTGAGAGAGTGAGGGGACGGAGGTAGTGAGGCTAAGAGAGAGGAAGTGAAGGAAGGCAAATGAGAATGTGACAGGACAGAGGGAGTGAGAGAAGGACTGAGTGAAGTGGAGTAAGGTAAGTGAGCGAAGGAAGGGAAATAGAGGGGAAGAGGACTGAAGCATAAGTACTGAGAGAAGGTGAGTGGGGGATGAAAGTAAAGGGAAGGGGAGAGAAGGATGGTAAATGAGGGGTAGTGAGGGAACCGGAGTAAGGGAACGGGGTGAGGGAAGGTGAGAGAAGGGCAGAGAGCGTGAGATGGGTGAAAGACTGTGGATAAAAGTGAGTGAGGGTAAGACAAGGGGAGTGAGGGAGTGAGGACACAGAGGTAGTGAAGGAAAGAGTGACAGAAAGGGACTGAGGGGTATATTATCAAGGGGTTTTATCTCCGCTTTTTTGGCTTTAAAAGCCAAGAAAGCGGAGATAAAATTATCTCCCTATTACCAAGCTGTCGCTAACACCAGTTAGCGACAGCTAATAGGAGATAGCGACCATCATGGGCCCCACTTTGCATGTCAGTGATATTTATCACTAATGATATGCAAAGTGGGCGTGCCAAGATGTTAGCGACTGGAAACAGTCGCTAACATCGCTATCTCCTATTACCAACTTTTGGAGATATTTGCGCTAAGGGCGAATATCTCCAAAAGCTAACACCTGCCCTGAGCAGTTCTTAGCCATGTTATCCAATGGGAGGTGGATAACATGGCTAAGAGCATTTGCTCGATAATGCATGAATATCGCTGACTTTTGTTATGTTATGTTATGTTATGTTATCCGGATTTATAGAGCGCACAGATGCCCCAGCAAAGGGGCGTCCTGGCGCTAATACAGAACATAAAAACCGGACAGGAGATGGAAGACACAACACAACAGCAGAACTAAGGAGCTAAGGGGAAGAGAAAGGTTTTGACAGCCTTCCTAAAAGCAAGGAGCTCATCAATAGCACGAATGTGGACAGGCAAGGAATTCCATAACTTGGCGGCGAGGACTCGGAAGGAGCGACCGCCAGTCCTGGATCTCCTGAAACGAGGAACTATGGCAAGGTGGAGGGCAGAGGACCTCAGAGAGCGAGCTGGAATATAAGGGGAAATCAGTTGCTGCAAAATCTGAGGGGAAGAAAGTTTAAGAATTTTGAATGTCAAGATCAGGGATTTAAACTTTATTTTCAGCGATATTCATGCATTGCGGGCGTTTTTTATCGCATTTGCGATAAACCTTGCTAATAGCAAGGTTTATCTGCGATAAAAATCGCCGATGTGCGGCGATAATTTTTGTCTCTAAACAAGTTAGAGACAAAAATTATCGCTAGTTGTTGATAATATACCCCTGAGTGAGGGAGCAAAGAAAGGTAAGTGAGGGAGTGTGGGTGAGTTATAGGGAGTGAGTGTGACGGAAGAGGAGTGAGAGGGTGAGGGTAGATTCATGGCAATGAGGGATGGATGGAAGGTGAGTGAGGGTGAGTGTAGGGGCATAAGAGAGTGAGAGGACAATGGGAATGAGGGTAACAGAAAGGAATGAGGGAAGAGGAGTGAGGAAGTGAGAGGACATAGGGAGTGAGAGAAGAAGTGAGTAAAGGGGAGTAAGGTGAGTGAGGGAAAGAGAATGACTGAGGGAGCAAAAGAAGGAAAGAAGGGGAAGGAGAGTGAAGCAGAGGGACTGGGAAAAGCTGAGTGCGTGAAGAGAGAAAGGGAAAGGGGAGTTAAGGATGGGGAATGAGGATAAGTGAGGGAACCGGAGTAAGGGAACAGGGGTGAGGGAGGGTGAGAGAAGGGCAGTGAGGTTGAGGAAAGAGGGATGATAGAGGGTGGATAAAGGCGAGTGAGTGTAAGACAAGGGGACTGAGGGAGTGAGGACATAGAGGTAGTGAAGGAAAGAGTGACAGAAAGGGACTGAGTGAGGGAGCAAAGAAAGGTAAGTGAGGGAGTGTGGGTGAGTTATAGGGAGTGAGTGTGACGGAAGAGGAGTGAGAGAATGAAGGGACGGAGAGAGTAAGGCTAAGAGAGAGGGAGTGAGGGAAGGGGAGTGAGAAAGTGAGAGGACAGAGGGAGTGACAGAAGGAGTGAGAGAATTGGAGTAAGGGAAGGGGAATGAGTGAGGGAGCGAAGGAAGGAAAGAGAGGGGAAGGGAAGTGAAGAAGGGGTACTGAAAGAAGTTGAGTGTGGGAGGGGAGTGAGGGAAAGGGGAGTAAACATGGGGAATGAGAATAAGTGAGGGAAGTGGAGTAAGGGAACGGGGGTGAGGGAGGGTAAGAGAAGAGTAGTGAGGTTAAGGAAAAGAATGATGAGAAACTAAATTTTGTTTGTCAAACTTACCTTATAAGTAATGTAAACTAAATTACATATTTTTACTAAATTTAATATCTGTGGAAGAGGAAAAAAAATAAGTTATAATTTTTATAATATATATTTCAAAATACAAGGAACAAGGCAGGAGATTAAAAGTCAAAAAAGGGTACTAAGAGATAAAGTAGGAGTGAAGGACACAGAAAGGGAAACAAAGGAATGGTGAAGGACAAAGAGAGGGAAAAAGAAATAGAGGGTTAACAAATTAGTAAGAGGATAATGAGGCAGACAGATTCAGTGACAGAGAGGAAGAGAGGGAGAGAGCAATGAACTGAAGGTGAGTAAGATACTAAAGGAATGAGAGTTAGCAAAACTAAATGAGGAAAGGGGAGTAAGGGAAGGGGAGTGAGTGAGAAGGAAGGGGAGTGAGTGAGGGTGCATTCACGACAATGAGGGAGGGAAGGTGAGTGAGGGTAAGTGAAGGGGTGTGAGAGAGTGAGGAGAGAGAGGGAGTGAGGGTAACAGAGAGGGAGTGAGGGAAGAGGAGTGAGGAAGTGAGAGGACAGAGGGAGTGAGAGAAGGAGTGAGTAAAGTGGAGTAAGTTGGGTAATGGAAAGAGAATGATTGAGGGAGCAAAAGAAGGAAAGAAGGGAAGGGGAGTGAAGCAGAGGGACTGTGAAAAGGTGACTGCGGGAGCAGAGTGAGAGGAAGGGCAGTTAAAGATGGGGAATGATGATAAGTGAGGGAAGTGGAGTAAGGGAACGGGGGTGAGGGAGGGTGAGAGCAGGGCAGTGAGGTTGAGGAAAGAGGAGTGATAGAGGGTGGATAAAGGCAAGTGATTGTAAGACAAGGGGCCTGAGGGAGTGAGGACATAGAGGTAGTGATGGAAAGAGTGAGAGAAAAGGACTGAGTAAGGGAGCAAATAAAGGTAAGTGAGGGAGTATGGGTGAGTTATAGGGAGTGAGCGTTGCGGAAGAGGAGTGAGAGAGTGAGAGGACGGAGAGAGTGAGGCTAAGAGTGAGAGAGTGGGGGAAGAGGAGTGAAGATGTGAGAGGACAGAAGTAGTGAGAGAAGGAGTGAGTGAAGTGGAGTAAGGTGAGTAAGGAAAGGGGAATTACTGAGGGAGCAAAGAAAGGAAAAAAGGGGAAGGGGAGTGAAGTAGAGTGACTGACAGCTAGAAAGTGATGGATGGGAGAGAGGGAAAGGGCAGTTAAGGAATGGGGAATGAGGATAAGTGAGGGAAGTGGAATAAGGGAAGGGAGGTGAGGGAGGGTGAGAGAAGGGCAGTGAGCGTGAGTTAAGAGGAGTGATAGAGGGTGGAAAAAGGTGAGTGAGCGTGAGACAAGGGGAGTATAATATATTTTTCATAATACAAAATATAAGTTAACTTGTACAACATGTTATATGGTTTATTTTTGCTGTTTTCAGGATATATTGAATTTCACTTAAAACAGTGAGTTCAATATTACTCATCGTATGACAGCGGGCAAAAAAAACCACAATCAAAAAGATTGTGTTTAAAAAACCCATACAACGTTTCAATAAATAATGTAAAATTGAGAAAAAACATATCTTAACTCACTTTTGATCCACGTACTTTTCCACGAGGCCAAATAGTATATGGAAAGTCCTTTTCTTTGGAAATTACTCAATAGTATTCTTAAGCTTCCATTAACCCGAGTTTCTGAAAGAAAGCCTCCAACATATTTTACATCATGAAACAATAGTTATCTTTTCACCTCTGGCTTACTCATGAATAACATTTCCTATAATAGTCATATCGCTCACTATGAGATACACTTACACTACCTCTATGACAACTACAAGTTTTTTAATATCTTAATCAATCTCACTCACAAAGTAATTTTGAACAGCAGACTAAGTTTTATTAACTGCTCCAATCTTCATAGGCCAATTACCTTTCCTAAAATTTCGGTTGTAAGAATACTAGGTAAGAATTTGGTAACTGATAAGGCAAACGTTGTGTGAAAGTCAATTGAGTATCATTACAATTAGTCCAGCCTTTTTGACATTTTAAACAAGCTGTGTAATGTCCTGATATTGTCGAAGGACCATCATGGAAAATAATTGCTGCAGTTGCAAAGGTTCTTCCTGAAATTGATAATTGAGAAGCCACAAAATGTTTAATTAAAGTTGTCAATTTAGTTCCATCAGGTCTACATCGTTGGAACATCAAAATTACATACTGTCCATATCTTTGTATAAATAATGTTGATAGCATTGCAGATTAACATTGAGTACAGACCATGTTTTGATTTGCTTCACTAACTAGATTATTAAAAGAAACTGATTTGCAGTCTGGTAAAGTCAAATATATACATCTTTCAGTATCTATTGTAGTAGTACTTGAAAAGGAACAAGTTATGCTGCCATTTATAAGAAAGGTCAAAAAGATTTTCTACATCTATACCTTCATCTTGCAATACAACAAGCATATACATTAGAAATTCCTGACACTCTTGTGAAAATTGATTTAGACCAGAACATATGTCTAAAACATTTCGAATTTCAGAAACACTTTGTATTTTTGTTCTATCACTGCTACATTTCTCAAACACAGAATTCAACAAACAACAAAATCTTTGATCACGATTTTCAACAATCTGTTCTTGTACAGTTTGGAGAAAAAAAACAACATTAACCACTACATTAGCATAGCAGTTGACACCAGAACTGTTTTCAAACTGAAATCCAACAATATCTTTAACTGAATCCTTTTCCTTTCTGATTACAATTACTGGTTCATCTACTTTTTTTCTTTTTACTACAACTTCACTACAATTTTTCTCATTTCTTCTTTTTCAGCCTACTACACGCTTTTCAAATAGAGGATATTGAGGTAAATTTGGAGCATACTCTCTTCTTAACCTATTATATTCTTTTACACAATTTAGATCTGCACTAATCTTTGTCTCATCAAAATCAATCAAGTACAATCCAGATAAAGGTCTGACTCGAGATAAAGCAACATATGCCATACCCTCCTTGATCACAGAACTTCCAATATTTACCAAAGCACTATCTACACTTAAACCTTGAGATTTATGAATAGTCACTGCATATGCCAAAGAAACAGGAAACTGTTTTCGACGGACATATAAATCTTTCACAAGCAAAAATCGAGCAGAACAGCGACTGATTTGTTGTACTTCTTCAATACCATCAAATTTAATTTTTAGAAATTCAATTCCATCTCTATTTCGGTAATTCACAAAATCAACAACATGACCCATTGCTCCATTTACTAAACCTCTTTCCACATGTAAATTACGTCGTAAAATATACGACAATTTAAAGATGCATACAGAGTCTTTTCCAAACCAGCAGTTTTAGATATTGTCTTCTCTAAAGAATCCAATTTTGATTTCAACTTTTCTGACAAAATAATAGTTGCTCCTTCATGCTCTATTTTATCAATAGCTTCCAGTTTCACAATCTCTTCATTTTCTAACTTTAACATTTTGTTGTTGAAGATTGAACATTCTTGCAGAGTTGGCATCAAGCATATGACAGATTTGTTTTCAGGAATTTTCTTAAAAATATTCTCTGGGAGAATGTTTTCGTTTGGAAACAAATTTGAAATTAATCGTGCATGTAATGCTTCTTTGCCATGCTCACTTACTTTTCCAATTCTTACATCTTGTAGAATATTTTTATAATCATCCTTTGCCTGTCGCATAATTTGAAACAGTTCTGCATATTTGAAATTTAACCATATGTTAACATTTCCAATGCTTCCTAAGCACTTCCTGGTATCTTCATGCGTAAGCATTTTAAACACTGGTTGTCCTTTCACTGGAGTTAGCTGCAGTAGATCTCCAAAAACAATGATGTGTTTGCCTCCAAATAACACATCATACTCTGTTTTAAGAATTTCTTGCATTCTTAAATGCACAAAAGCAAGCATTACATTTGATACCATGCTTAACTCATCAATGATAAGAAGTTTAATTTTCTATAGGACTCTTGAAACTTCACAACAAGCTTCTCCAGATAGCTTGTGGTATTGTAATGTATTATCATGCTCTACTGGCAGCATCAATAAACGATGTAAAGTTATCCCTTTAATGTTAAGTGCTGCCAACCCAGTTGGAGCGGTAACAACACAAGACAGCGATGACTCCATTCTTTTCTGCAGATAAGTTGCAAATGCTTTAATCAGAAAACTTCTTCCGGTTCCTGCTTCTCCACTCACGTACAGTCGGACAGGCATAAATGATGTACATGAGCACTCTTTTTTCTCATGACATAAACCATGCTCAATCTGTTCTGTGGCTTCGTCATATATTTGTCTCTGCTCAACGTTTAGTTCTTTTTCCAATTCTTCTAAGTTAACTCCATCCCCCTGAGCTTGTTCCATGGCTCTTTCCACTTCTCCATGGCAGTGGCAGCTTCATTTTGGATAATTGGTCCTCCTAGTGGATCCTGACTCAATGAAGCAGAACTCTGACTGTCTTGAGAACTGTCTCTAGCAATCTCTGCTGCAATTGTAGCTTCTTGCTGTATTTCCTCGTTTAACATTTGCAGATAATTTGAAAAAACAGGACATTCTATGGTATCCTTGGATGCATTGAACGAATCTTCATAACGGAGAAAATATCCAAGTAGTTCCTCTTCTGTACGCCATGGCTTAAAGAGTTGCAAAAGAGATAAATAGTAAAATTCCCTTTTGTCAGGAGACTCACAACTCAATTTTCGATGATTAATCAAATGGCCTTTTCTTTGTTTCACCAAACATCCTTCACATCCAATTACAGCATATACTCCTTTATTGATATCTTCTGTGATGTTCCTCTTAAAATTATAGGTTTGTAGATCTTCATAGAGACAAACGTTCTCAAGATGACTACTTCTATTTGGATAGTATGTATCCAACATGTTTGTCTTCAAAATATCTGTACTGTTTGGTTCTTTCTCCGCCAAATACTCTATTTCTTGTACAGATTTCAAAACTCCGTTTCGTGTTGCAGCAAGACCTAGACTCACCCAAATGATTGTTCTAGGTTTCGCATATAGACTTGCTGATGATAACCGATCAGAACATTCATATGCTCCAATTTCTCGATGCGACAACATCTTCAGACTGTAACTGTATAATTTCTTACTTAGACTTTTTTCATCTGAAATTTCCTCCCACATTTCCTTCAGTTCCGTCTTTTCTGATTTTGTGATGTAAGACGTCACATATCGAGCCACAGCAATAGAGTTGTCAGCAACATATTGAATAACCATGTTAGCATTCCACATGGACAAAATGACTGGGTTGTAGTCATTTATGTATTTGGACTCTTCATTTCTTCTTAGGTTGTATGTATTTTCCGGTGATTTTCTTGTCACAGTATGTCGCAGAGAAGACATAAAATTGTTCACTCTTCCTTTCGATGTTACTGGACGTGGAAATGCAAAACGACATTTTGTGTAGAACTTGTCCTTGGATTTGTATTTTCGATGACAGTATTTTCCACAACGATGGGTTTGAAAGTGTAAAACTTGATGTCTTAAATTGTTTTCTTCTGTACTTTTCGGAACAGCACATGTAGAATACTGTTCAATGAAACTCATCACTGTGTCATCCGAATCTGTTCCAAATTTGGGTGCATCTTTGATCCATAGCAGCATATGTATGTGAGGAGCACCTCTTGCTTTATACTCCTTTCTCCAAAAGAAATCCAAAACCTCTCCAAGCGGAGGATTTTTTTTGTTTGTGATAAAAGACATCATAGCTTCAAACCTAAGATTGAAATACCTGCATACATTAACTGGATTCAAAGAGCACAGTTCTCCAGGTGTCTTGTATTCAATATTTTTAATGTTTGCATTTGCCTCTCGTACAAATTGAAGTAAGTCTTCCCAAGCATACTCAGCACAGCTAAGAGTGAGGAACCATGTAGGAGTTCCTAAGTTTCTTAGCATACATTTAAATTCCCCATGACGACGGTACCAATACTCGTTAGTACCACGCTGACATGCCATGAGATTAATTAGCTGAGATTCCAAAACACTGTCTTGAAGTTTGACTTTATCCATAAAGTCCCTTGCCGAAACATTTTGCAGATGTACTCCACTTTTCAGTATATGGTTCACTGCATAAGAAAGTCCAGACCAATCATTCTCAAACAGTAGATGAAACAAATATGGAATGCATTGACGAAACCTTGGATCTTCTGCATATAATCTTGAAGTCCGGTATTCAGATGCAGGAATTTGAACAGGTCGGTCATCATATCGTACACCTTGACCTGTTGGAAAAAATATATATATATATATATAAGCAAGACATAACATTCCTTTTTCATTTCAACAGCACACCCTGGATCTTTATTGCACAACTTAGAGCGTATTTCTGAAGTAAGATGCCTAACAGACATACTGCCTAACATTCTCTACTAGTACATATCCTAAAGCCTAACTGACTTCAAGAATACATGTATTCCCATATTTTTAAACACATCAACTAAGCACATTATTCACCCAGATTCATTTAAAATCAAGCTTGACTCACAGTGTTATCTTAGGCACATGACCAGGATGTTACATGTAATCTACCATGTCTGTCTCTGCATGCAATATGTGTGTCTCAGCTCATACTATCTCACTGTCTCTACTGGCAAAAAACAGACCACATATACATAAGCAAGACATAACATTCCTTTTTCAGTTCAACAGCACACCCTGCCTCTTTATTACACAGCTTAGTGCCTATTTGTTACGTAAGAGGCCTAACAGACATGCTGCCTAAGATTCACTACTATGACATATCCTAAAGCCTAACTGACTTCAAGAATACATGTATTCCCATATTTTTAAACACATCAACTAAGCGCATTATTCACCCAGATTTATTTAAAATCAATCTTGACTCACATTGTGATCTTAGGCCCATCACCAGGATGTTACATGTAATCTACCATGGCTGTCTCTGCATGCAATATGTGTGTCTCAGCTCATACTATCTCACTGTCTCTACTGACAAAAAACAGACCACATAAATATAAGCAAGACATAACATTCCCTTTTCAGTTCAACAGCACACCCTGCATCTTTATTGCACAGCTTAGAGCCTATTTGTGAAGTAAGGGACCCAAAAGACATGCTGCCTAAGATTCACTACTAGTACATATCCTAAAGCCTAACTGACTTCAAGAATACATGTATTCCCATATTTTTAAACACATCAACTAAGCACATTATTTACCCAGATTCATTTAAAATCAAGCTTGACTCACAGTTTGATCTTAGGCACATCACCAGGATGTTACATGTAATCTACCATGTCTGTCTCTGCATGCAATATGTGTGTCTCAGCTCATACTATCTCACTGTCTCTACTGGCAAAAAACAGACCACATATATATAAGCAAGACATAACATTCCTTTTTCATTTCAACAGCACACCCTGCCTCTTTATTGCACAGCTTAGAGGTTATGTGTTAAATAGGAGGCCTAACAGACATGCTGCCTAGGATTCACTAATAGTACATATCCTAAAGCCTAACTGACTTCAAGAATACATGTATTCCCATATTTTTAAACACATCAACTAAGCACATTATTCACCCAGATTTATTTAAAATCAAGCTTGACTCACAGTGTGATCTTAGGCACATCACCAGGATGTTACATGTAATCTACCATGTCTGTCTCTGCATGCAATATGTGTGTCTCAGCTCATACTATCTCACTGTCTCTACTGGCAAAAAACAGACCACATATATATAAGCAAGACATAACATTCCTTTTTCATTTCAACAGCACACCCTGCCTCTTTATTGCACAGCTTAGAGCCTATGTGTTAAATAAGAGGCCTAACAGACATGCTGCCTAAGATTCACTACTAGTACATATCCTAAAGCCTAACTGACTTCAAGAATACATGTATTCCCATATTTTTAAACACATCAACTAAGCACATTATTTACCCAGGTTTATTTAAAATCAAGCTTGACTCACAGTGTGATCTTAGGCACATCACCAGAATGTTACATGTAATCTACCATGTCTGTCTCTGCATGCAATATGTGTGTCTCAGCTCATACTATCTCACTGTCTCTACTGACAAAAACAGACCACATATATATAAGCAAGACATAACATTCCTTTTTCATTTCAACAGCACATCCTGCATCTTTATTGCACAGCTTAGAACCTATTTGTGAAGTAAGAGGCCTAACAGACATGCTGCCTAAGATTCACTACTAGTACATATCCTAAAGCCTTACTGACTTCAAGAATACATGTATTCCCATATTTTTAAACACATCAACTAAGCACAGTTTTCACCCAGATTTATTTAAAATCAAGCTTGACTCACAGTGTGATCTTAGGCACATGACCAGGATGTTACATGTAATCTACCATGTCTGTCTCTGCATGCAATATGTGTGTCTCGGCTCATACTATCTCTCTGTCTCTACTGACAAAAAAACAGACCACATATATATAAGCAAGACATAACATTCCTTTTTCATTTCAACAGCACACCCTGCAACTTTATTGCACAGCTTAGAACCTATTTGTGAAATAAGAGGCCTAACAGACATGCTGCGTAAGATTCACTACTAGTACTTATCCTAAAGCCTAACTGACTTCAAGAATACATGTATTCCCATATTTTTAAACACATCAACTAAGCACATTATTCACCCAGATTCATTTAAAATCAAGCTTGACTCACAGTGTTATCTTAGGCACATGACCAGGATGTTACATGTAATCTACCATGTCTGTCTCGGCATGCAATATGTGTGTCTCAGCTCATACTATCTCACTGTCTCTACTGGCAAAAAACAGACTACTTATATATACACAAGACCTAACATTCCTTTTTCATTTCAACAGCACACCCTGCATCTTTATTGCACAGCTTAGAGCCTATTTGTGAACTAAGGGGCCAGACAGACATGCTGCCTAGGATTCACTACTAGTACATATCCTAAAGCCTAACTGACTTCAAGAATACATGTATTCCCATATTTTTAAACACATCAACTAAGCACAATATTCACCCAGATTCATTTAAAATCAAGCTTGACTCACAGTGTGATCTTAGGCACATCACCAGGATGTTACATGTAATCTACCATGTCTGTCCCAGCATGCAATATATGTGTCTAAGCTCATACTATCTCACTGTCTCTACTGGCAAAAAACAGACCACATATATATAAGCAAGACATAACATTCCTTTTTCATTTCAACAGCACACCCTGCCTCTTTATTTCACAGCTTAGTGCCTATTTGTTAAGTAAGAGGCCTAACAGACATGCTGCCTAAGATTCACTACTAGTACATATCCTAAAGCCTAACTGACTTCAAGAATACATGTATTCCCATATTTTTAAACACATCAACTAAGCACATTATTTACCCAGATTTATTTAAAATCAAGCTTGACTCACAGTGTGATCTTAGGCAGATCACCAGGATGTTACATGTAATCTACCATGTCTGTCTCTGCATGCAATATGTGTGTCTCAGCTCATACTATCTCACTGTCTCTACTGGCAAACAACAGACCACATATATATAAGCAAGACATAACATTCCTTTTTCATTTCAACAGCACACCCTGCCTCTTTATTGCACAGCTTAGAGCCTTTGTGTTAAATAAGAGGCCTAACAGACATGCTGCCTAAGATTCACTACTAGTACATATCCTAAAGCCTAACTGACTTCAAGAATACATGTATTCCCATATTTTTAAACACATCAACTAAGCACATTATTCACACAGATTCATTTAAAATCAAGCTTGACTCACAGTGTGATCTTAGGCACATGACCAGGATGTTACATGTAATCTACCATGTCTGTCTCTGCATGCAATATGTGTGTCTCAGCTCATAATATCTCACTGTCTCTACTGACAAAAAATAGACCACATATATATAAGCAAGACATAACATTCCTTTTTCATTTCAACAGCATACCCTGCATCTTTATTGCACAGCTTAGAGCCTATTTGTGAAGTAAGAGGCCTAACAGACATGCTGCCTAAGATTCACTACTAGTACATATCTTAAAGCCTAACTGACTTCAAGAATACATGTATTCCCATATTTTTAAACACATCAACTAAGCACATTATTCACCCAGATTCATGTAAAATCAAGCTTGACTCACAGTGTGATCTTAGGCACATGACCAGGATGTTACATGTAATCTACCATGTCTGTCTCTGCATGCAATATGTGTGTCTCAGCTCATAATATCTCACTGTCTCTACTGACAAAAAATAGACCACATATATATAAGCAAGACATAACATTCCTTTTTCATTTCAACAGCATACCCTGCATCTTTATTGCACAGCTTAGAGCCTTTGTGTTAAATAAGAGGCCTAACAGACATGCTGCCTAAGATTCACTACTAGTACATATCTTAAAGCCTAACTGACTTCAAGAATACATGTATTCCCATATTTTTAAACACATCAACTAAGCACATTATTCACCCAGATTCATGTAAAATCAAGCTTGACTCACAGTGTGATCTTAGGCACATCACCAGGATGTTACATGTAATCTACCATGTCTGTCTCTGTTTCCACTATGTGTGTCTGTGCTCATACCATCTCACCATCAATCACCATCTTACATGTTATCAAAAAACATGTAGCATAGTAAATCGTTTTACACACAGAGCACAGCCCATTTAAATAATCACTACATTACAAGGCAGAAACCTGACTCATTTCCAAAATACATTTCCAATATGCACCATTTATTTTTTTACCAGCATTACAAAGAAACATGAGACACAATGCAAGAATAAACAAGCCCAATATGCTTCTTAATCTTCCCCATAGTGCATACTGCAGTCTATCTAGATTAAATGAATCATAACTCACCTTTAAAAATGCTTTAGAAGATTTAGAACAGTGTCAGTCACACACACCAGATTTTCTTAAGCCGGATCTCTGAAATGCACCTCCAACACTGCAACCACAAATGGCCCAGATTCCCTGTAATTCTTCACACATATCCCTGGACTTAACCAATAAAAAATCTTACCACACTATTTCAAACCCAAACTGACATTTTAATTGGTTCTACATTTCAACACTTTCAAACTCACATAATATTCACCCATCCCCCCAATGCTCATTCACCCTGTTACCATGGTAACTCGCACCTAACTCAGCACACATTTGAAAAGTTCATCATACTATGTTGCAAATGAATCTAGCAAGGGTGTTTGACCTCTCAATGTACTAGCTAATCATGTGCAATCTTTCTTTCAATGACTTTTTCTCAACCATTAGAATTCCTTCTTTGAAAAAACAAAAGCATACCACCCTAATTATCAGTGGAAAATTTTAAAAATCACCAATCATTTCTTCTCTTTCAAGGTCACTGAATCTCAACCACTTTTTTTTTTACATAACTCCTACTTTCAAACTGCCATTTCATTTCCACAACTCATCTGAATACAATCACATCTACCTTGAAGATGCCAAAACTCTGGATTGTGGGTCATAGCTTTGTTCACTGGAGTGAAAAATATGCAAGTAACAGAGGTATTTCCAACCTTGATTTACCAACTGTGGTGGAAATGACCTGGGCACTTTGACTGGGGTAGGTCTGGAAATGCTTTTAAAGGACATCTTTGGGCAATTGATGACACTTTTTCCAAAAACTGCCTTGGTATATTCTAATATATGCCAAAGGCAAAAATGGAACTGGTCCAACCAATTTTGTCCACAAATTGAGAAAGCAAGGAAACATGTGAATAAATCTGTTTCTGCTTTCCTCAGAGACTTTGGTATGGGTTCCATATACCACAACAACTTGCGTTACAACATGCAAGGCATCTATAGGAGAGATGGTGTACATTTTACAGATGAGGGGAATAGATTCTTCCTTTTGAATTTGAGACTCTGCATCGGTACCTACTTGTAGGTACAAAAAACACCCACATAACACAACAGCTCTTTTCAGAGCTACCTTACCCCTAAGCACTCTAAATTCTTATTTTGCTCTAATTTTTTACTCTGTTTTTCCCCGTGGTGCGCTCAGGGTACGCGTACCCGTAAGCGTACATGGGAAAGCACCCAGCGTTTACCCCGCGAAAATTTAAAACATTTTTTTACACTTTTTTTGCCCTTCAGGGTCCTTCTAGGCCCCCCCCAGAAAACCTAGGGGGTCAGGAGATGTCTACCCTGCCCCCTTTTAAACATTTCCCCCTTTTTTTAACACCTCTTGTGTCTCGATTCTACCGAGACACAAGATGGCGGACTCACCGGACTGTTTGGAATGTTGACAGACATCCGAGAGCCAATAAACTTTCCGCTCGTGCACTCCCGTGGCGCGCCGGGTGCGCTCCCCGGTACGCGTACCGGTTAGCGCTCGATGCGCGCTTATTGATATATATGTGTTTTTGAAGTTGCTTTTCATAAAAACCACTGGAGCAATTTTAAACAAATATGGAAAAGGCCCTACTACCTACCAGTCCCTACCATTTTGCCAAGTTTGGTGTAATTCCGTTCAGCCATTCAGGCTGTAGCCGGGTCTAAATGTCCTATGGAAAATTGCATGGGGAAAACACATTTGAAAGTGTTGAAATTTAGAACCAATTAAAATGTTACTGTGGTTTTGTATTTGTGTGTGATGAAGTTTGATTGGTTATGTATATATCTAAAATGAGAGGAAAACACGGCCATTTTGTGATACTACTGTCTGAGGTACATTTGTGAGGAATTTTTGGTGCTCAATATCTGGTGTTTAATTTACACAGTACTAACTCTTCTACTAAAGGTGAGTTGTTAATTTGTAAGGGGAACTATGTTGTACACTTTAAGATAATTTGAAAAATGTTTCCTGTTAGTTCTTTACAGTCCTTCTGTTATAGTTATGGATAAAGATAGGCTTCATCACATGCAGTGCTTTATAATTCTAGTTCCTGCCTCATACTCTACACTGCCCAATTAATTTTAAAGAACCAAATACTTGATAAAGTTAGTTTTATATTATGTATTACTAAAAACGATACATGAAAGTGATTATTTTTTCCTGCAATTTACAGCAAGAAATGTTAAAATAAAATGGATCACAATGATGAGACCGTGGAAATTTCTTTGGAATTATCCACTACATTTATTGAAATTGACAGCACCAATAATGAAATATTTTCACAAGGAGGAGATGACTTGAATAATTTTTTTGATCAATCTCTTGACAGCGAATTTATCGAATGTTTGGAGACCATAGAGTTACAAGAATCATCATTGCAGACTTTTCATGAGGAGATTCCTGATGATATGATTGAAGACGAAATTCCTGATGAGGACATGTTACTAGTTCTTTTAAATTATGAAAATTCAGAAGAATAAATTTATATTTAGAAATTAAAAATTGTTTGAGACATTATTCATTTTTATTTTTAATTTATGAGGTTGTAGCAAAGTAATTGTAGTGGAAAATGAGACTTATAGTATAGAGTGCAACATTTTTATGTTACATAGTAAGTTTACTCATATTTACTTCCCTTCTCCCACTATATTATCTCCAATGTGAATTTGACATCTCTCCTTCATCTCCGGCCTCCTTTCTCTCACTGTCTGTCTCTGATGCACCCTATCGCTGCCATTTTCTGTAGTTACAGAAGAGAGTGAAATATAATAGTTCAGAACGTGAAAAGGGGGAAGGGTAGAGTACCCCTCACCCCCTAGGCCTTCTCAGGTGGTCCCAAAATAATCTGTTCCTGCTTTCCTGAGAGACTATGGTATGAGTTCCATATACCACAATAACGTACATTACAACACGCAAGATATCTACAGAGGAGACGGTGTACATTTCTCAGATGAGGGGAACAAAGTCTTTCTCTTGAATTTTACACTCTGCATCGGTACCTACTTATAAGTACTTAAATCACCCACATAACACAACAGCTCTTTTTAGTGCTACCCTACCTCTAAGCACTACAAATTCGTATTTTACACTATGTTCTTTCACTGTTTTTCCCTGTGCTACACTCAGGGTACGCGTACCTGGAAGCGTACACGGGAACGCACCCAGCGGTTACCCCGTGAAAATAAAAAAAAATAAAAAAGTTTTTTTGCCCTTCAGGTCCCTTCTAGGCCCCCCTCGGAAAACCTAGGGGGTCAGGGGGTATCTAACCTGCCCCCTTTTAATATTTTCCCCCTTTATTTTTTCACCTCTTCTGTCTTGATTCTACCGAGACACAAGATGGCGGACTCTCCGGACTGTTTAGAATGTTAACAGACACCCGAGAGCCAATCAGTTTTCCGCTCGCGCACTCCCGTGGCGAGCCGGGTGCGCTCCCCGGTACGCGTACTGGTAAGCGCTCGAAGCGCGCCTATAGATATATATATTTTTTAAAAGTTAATATTCGTAAAAACCACTGGAGCAATTTTCACCAAATATAGAAAAGGCACTTCTGCGTACCAGTTCCTACAATTTTGCAAAGTTTGGTGAAATTCCGTTCAGCGGTTCGGGCTGTAGCCTTGTCTATTCGTCCTATGGAAATTAACATGGGGAAAACACGTTTTGGGACCCCCCATTTTTTCGGCCCCCACTTCATGAATCCCCCCGAAACTTTCACGGAAGGAGCACAGCGGAGCTGGTCTAAATTTTGGAAAAGTACACGCAAATTCCTCCACCGGTGCCAAAGTTATTCCCAATAGAATGTTGCGGATTTCCTATGGTAGCTAGGTCCTAACTATAACTACCTACTGGCGACCGCCAGTAGGTAATATATATATATATATATCAAAGCTCCTGCTTGGTTCGGTCACATGAGGAGCACTCGCACATCTGCACAGAATGTTCTTAACAATTCCCAAGTTTGCGTCTATATCACCAGCTCCCAGACAGGAAGAGGATCAGTTTTAAGGCATTATGCCTGGTCCATAAAGCCCTTCGTCAGAGTAGTTGCATATACGTTCGGGAACTGCTCTCCTGGTATACTCTCAGTGGGCATCTTAGATCCAGCTGAGCTCGAATGGTAACTATTTCCAGAATAAACAAAGCAAGATGGTGATGAACAATGTTTTCCTTCTGCGTGGAGAAACTCTGGAATTCACTGCCACTAACTCTACATTACCAACTCATCCTGCTGCAGTTCAGGAAGCAGTTGAAGACCTGGCTCTTTACTGAATCTTTCAGTCAAGTTTAGTGCCTCTTTCTAGCTTGGCTCTTTGTTCTGTCACCTAATCGCTAGTGCTAAAACACCCCTGGGTAATTGCACAATATATAAAAGAAATACATTACTTTTACATATTGCAAAGTGATGTAGACTACTGTAGATTAGAGTGAAATATAGTCTAGTTCATTTTTGCAGGGTGAAGTGGTGTGGAGTACAATGCAGTGTTTTAGAGGGTGGTGCAGTGGATTGGCATCCAGTGTTATGGGGGCCGATTCACAGAACTAATCTGAGACAAACTCCTGAACTTACTACTTTTGATATTCACAGAAGGCACTTGCGATTTTTTGTATTCACAAAATGCACTTACGACTCCTAACTTTACGTCCTCACTCGGGACAGAATTTCCGCACCCGGACCGTACCCTCCGTACACAGACAGTACTCTCCGCACCCGGACCGTACTCTCCGGCTTTTGCCGTAATCTCCGTCTGTGGCTGGATAAAGTGTAATCAATGGTCCGGATTGCAATTTTTACAAAAAAGAACATTAGGAATGTGTGATAAATGGTAGAGGAGGTCATGAAAAACAGTTTGGGCAGGGAAAAGGGCACAGTCAGACACTACATCATCATAACCCAGAAAAATGTTCTCCTTTGCATCATGGTACATGCAGTGCTCAATTTGTGCTCCCCTCAGTGTTGACCGTGCAGTCAAAGCTGTTATGTTATTTATTTCTATTAAAAATAATGTTGATTCTTTAAACTATTTAAAAACGTTCATTATGTTGCTGATGTCATCAGCCAGGTAATGATCCTTTCACACAAACACTATCCATGTTGTCATCTAATCTCTGTAGCACAATTTTGGCACTAATAGGACAACCCAAGCATTATTCTTGCATTTTCCATTTCACAGAGTCAAAACCCATGTACTCATGCAATCACCCAGACACTACCCCTGTACTTATGCAATCACCAATGCTCTACCCATGTACTCATGCAATTACTCAGGCACTACTGTTCAAGTCAAGTCAAGTTAGAATTTGTATAGCGCACTACTCACCCAGAGGGTCTCAAGGCGCTTGAGGGTGGGGGGGGAAGCGTTACTTATCGAATATCCAAGTTTTGAGTTGTTTTCTGAAGGAGAGGTGGTTCTGTGTAAGGCGGAGGTGGGTGGGGAGAGAGTTCCAGGTCTTGGCCGCTAAGTAGGAGAAGGATCTTCCTCCCATGGTGGATCTTTGGATGCGTGGAATCGCGGCGAGGGCTTGATTGGATGATCGTAGTTGGCGGGTGGGGGTGTAGAAGGTCAGGCGCGTGTTGAGGTATTTGGGAACTAGGTCGTAGAGGGCTTTGTGTGCGTGGGTGAGTAGACGGAACGTTATTCTCTTGTTGACGGGGAACCAGTGGAGGTCTCTCAGGTGACCGGATATGTGAGCTTGGCGGGGGATGTCTAGGATAAGTCTGGCTGAGGCGTTCTGAATGCGTTGGAATTTTTTCTGTAATTTGGCTGTTGTTCCGGCGTAAAGGGTGTTTCCGTAGTCCAGTCGGCTTGTGACAAGTGCTTGGGTGACCGTCTTTATTGTTTCAGTGGGGATCCAGCGGAAGATTTTTTGGAGCATACGAAGGATGTTAAAGCATGATGATGAGATGGCGCTGACTTATCTGGTCATCGAGAGGGAGGAGTCCAGGATGAAGCCCAGGTTACGTGCGTGGTCCGTTGGTTTGGGTGCGATGCCCAGGGCCGGTGGCCACCATGAGTCGTCCCAAGCGGAGGGGGATGATCCTAAGATGAGGACTTCTGTTTTGTCTGAATTCAGTTTTAAACGGCTGTTCTTCATCCACCCGGCTACTTCTTGCATCCCTTCGTGTAGGTTGGTTTTGGCATTGTTTGGGTCTTTGGTGAGGGAGAGGATCAGCTGGGTGTCGTCTGCGTAGGAGATGATGTTGAGGTTGTGTTGGCGCGCGATGGATGCGAGGGGGCTCATGTATACGTTGAAGAGGGTGGGACTGAGTGAAGATCCTTGTGGTACGCCGCAGATGACTTCAGTGGCCTCTGATCTGAAAGGGGGGAGGCGGACTTTCTGGGTTCTTCCGGCGAGGAACGAGAGGATCCAGTCCAGTGCTTTTCCTTGTATCCCGACGTTGCTGAGGCGTTGTATCAGGGTGCTATGGCAGACTGTGTCGAAGGCTGCGTAGAGGTCCAGTAGGATGAGGGCAGCTGTTTCTCCGTTGTCAAGTAGTGTTCGAATGTCGTCTGTGGCTGCGATGAGGGCGGTCTCGGTGCTGTGTTTGGCTCGGAAGCCGGACTGTGATGGGTCGAAGGAGCCGTTAGATTCGAGGAAGGCGGCGAGCTGATTGTTGACGGTTTTCTCAATGACTTTGGCAGGGAATGGGAGGAGCGAAATGGGGCGGTAGTTCTTAAGTTCGGTGGGGTCTGCTGTGGGTTTCTTCAGGAGAGCGCTGAGTTCGGCATGTTTCCAGCTTTCCGGGAAGGTAGCAGTGTTGAGGGAGCAGTTGATGACATCTCGGAGATGGGGTGCGATGATGGAGTCTGCTTTGTTGAAGATGTGGTGGGGACATGAGTCGGTTGGCGATCCGGAGTGGATGGAGTTCATCAAGCGGATGGTGTCTTCAGTGCTGATTGGGTTCCAGGCGCAAAGGATGTCGGAGGGGGGCTTTGGTTTGGAGGTGAGAGGGGTGGACTGGTCACCAAAGCTGTTATGTATGTCAGCAATTTTGTTGTGGAAGAACGAGGCTAGAGAGTCGCAGAGGTCTTGAGATGGAGTGATGTCGTTGGTGACGGCGGTGGGGTTGGTAAATTCAGTGACGATGTTGAATAGTTCCTTGCTGTTGTGGGCGTTGTTGTCGAGTCGATCCTTAAATGCTGTTTTCTTGGTGGATCGGATCAGCTGGTGGTGTTTGTGGGTGGCGTTCTTGAAGGTGGTCATGTTGTCAGTGGTTGGGTTTTTTCGCCAGGCTTTCTTGAGGGTGCGGCAGATCTTTTTGGATTTCTTAAGGTCGTCATTGAACCAGGGGGCTTTTTTGCTACCTTGCTTGGTGAGATGGTTTTTCAAGGGTGCTAATTCGTCTGCGCAGTGAGTGATCCATTGTGTGAGGTTGATGGCTGCTTGATTTGGGTCCAATGATTTGGCGGGAGGGTTTTGGTAAAGCGATGTGAAGAGCTGGTCGGTGGTAATTTTGTTCCAGTTTCTGCGGGGGATTGGTTGTGGGTGGTGGTGGGTCGTGTTTTTTTTGTAGTTGAAGTGAACGCAGCTGTGGTCCGTCCAATGGAGTCCTGTGGCATGATTGAAGGAGATGTACTTGCTGGAGGAGAAGATTGGGTCGAGCGTGTGTCCGGCGTAGTGGGTGGGGGTGTTTACCAGTTGTTTGAGTCCGAGATTGGCGAGGTTGTCCAGAAGGGTGGTGGTGTTGCTGTCATTGTTCTTTTCCAGGTGGAAGTTGAGGTCTCCTAGTACAATGTAGTCCTCGGAGGGGAGGGCGTGTGGGCTGATGAAGTCTGCGATGTCTTCGCTGAATTGTGTGCGGGGTCCTGGGGGTCTGTAGATGAGGGTGCCTCTGAGTGTGGTCTTAGGGTCGGTGTGAATCTGGAAGTGAAGGTGTTCGGCGGTTGCGAGGTTGTCGTCGGAACTGGTCGTGATGCGGATGGTGTTTTTATGGTCGATGGCGATGCCTCCTCCTGTTTGGTTGGTTCGGTCCTTTTGGATGATCTTGTAGCCGTCCGGGATGGCTATGGCGATGTCGGGCACTGATGAGGCGTTCATCCAGGTTTCTGTGAGAAAGGCGATGTCCGGCGATGTGGTGTCTAGTAAGTTCCATAGTTCAGTGGCGTGTTTGTGGACCGAGCGGGTGTTGAGCAGGATGCACTTCAGGTGGTTAGTGTCGGAGTTCTGTTTGGCGTTTGTGGATTTGGTGTGGATCCTGATGCAGTCTAGCTTGCAGGAGTGGCAGGTGAAGGGTCCATGGGTGTGTCCTGGGGCAGCTTGGTAGCAGACTGGGAGACGTCCTGTGTTAAGTGCAGAGAGGGTTGCGGTGTCGTACGTTATGCGGGTTTAGTGGATTGTGCGGGGACCAGGGGGTCTGGCGCTGGGTGCGGTCCGGGCGTGGACGGGCGTAGACGGGCTTACCTTTGGTGCGCCTTCGGCGCGCATAGGGCGCGTCTGCTGCGCGTGGATTTTGCGCGCAAATGCATCTGTCATAAGTGGAGAGTGGAGGGGGCGGAGCGAGGGAGGAGCAGCTGGGAGGCGGGAGCGGGGTGGAGAGACGGGCTAGGAGGCACAACAACAAGATGGCAGCAAAAACAAAAGTGAAACAGGACGAGATTGGGGCACAGTCTGGGATGTCGCTAAGATATGGGCAGAGGCACCGGCACAATCAGGCACAAATGATTACAAAAGCAGTGCGAGCAATGCAATATAGCGCTACGATATCAGTCAGCCACAAACAATAATACAAGCAATGAGGGCAATGCAATATAGCGCTACGATACCAGTCAGCCACAAATGATAATGCAGGCAATGTGGGCAATGCGCAAATTGGTTAATGGCAGCAATGAGCACAATAGCGCTACGATACCAAGTGACCAGGGAGCGTGTGGGGAGCGACCGCTTCTGAACGAGTCAGGACGGTCACTTTTGAGCTAATTCATTCACCTCTAAGCCAAGGCTGGAAGCTCGGCAGCGAGTACTTGAAACTAGACTATGAGGACAATGGAGCGGTGTACTACCAGAGTGCTATAACGTTAATAATGAAGCTTGATCAGTTTCTTCGTAGGTGTAATCTGTATTTAGAAAAATCCAAATGCATATAGACAAACATCAGCCAACGCGTTTCGTTCATGAAATGAACTTCGTCAGGGCTGGAAAGAGACATAAATAACATACTAGAAGTGAACTTCATCAGGGCTGGAAAGAGACATAAATGACATATCATGAAATGAACTTTGTCAGAGCTGAGACCAGACTAACTTCATCTGCAATCAAAACCTTTACTTTATTTAAGGGCTCTACCATGTTCTTGTCATGCATCTGTATTCATTGTTAACTATTTCAGTTTGTTATCATGGTCCACGGGTGGTAAGAGAAGATGGTGTAAGGTGATTCCTTTGATGTTATGTGCTGCTAAGCCAGTAGGAGTCGTAACTACACAAGATGAATTACAACTAGTAAGTTTATGCGTGTAAGAAGTAAGTACTTTAATGAAAAGGTTTTCCCTGTTGCTGCTTTTCCACTTACATATTTTAATGTAGGTTCAAAAGTAGTAGATTCACATATTCCATTTTCATGGTGAAGACCATGATCTACTGATTCTTGTATGCATTTGTAATTTTCTAGTTCTTTGCTATTTAATTGACATATAATGTTAACAAAATTATGTTAATTCTTTTTCACTTGGTCCATTGAAATTATCAAAATAATGTAAGTCTGTTTCACTTGGTCCATTGCATTTAGAAACTCATCCATGGCAATCACAGCTTCAGTATCAATAAGTGGTATCCAAGTGGGTCAGCAGTCCTGGAATTCCTGGAAGTAGATGTATTTTTAGTAGATGGAGTATTGTGTTCAATTTCTGCATTAATATTCTTTCATTCTTCTATTTTTTATAGAGAATTTGTAAGTATGTCTGAAATTCAGGAAATGCAACAACATTTTATAAACATTAAATGCATGTTCATAGCATTGAAAGGGACCTATATGTTGTTCTTATTTGCCCATGGTTTAAATAGTGGAATAAGTGTCAAGTAGAAATATTCTTAAACTTAGCTTAAGTTGATTTATAACAGTAGTTTTACTTTAACAAATTAAACAACCAGTGCCACCTTCTACTCGAAATTCACCAGTGCTGATATCTTCTGTAACATTGTTTCGATATGTGTACAATTTTGCAACTTCATGGCGGCATAGTTTTTCTAACAAAGAGCTTCTGTTTTTGTAGTATGCGTCCAACATATTTCTTTTTAAAATGTCTTTGTTTGTGGGATCAAAATGTACGAGATATTCAATTTTGGGTAGGCTTTTCGGAACCCTTCGATGCGATGCTGACAATACTTCTTAACTGTATTTCTCATCTAGTTTTCTATTTGCTTTATTGTCATGTGACCACAAAACTGTGTTGAATGCCTTTCAAATACTTGTGGAACATCATTGCTGCAGACTAGTGTATTTATTTCTTATCTAGTTTTCTATTTGTTTTTATCGTCATGTGACCACAAAATCATTGCTGAAGACTAGTGTATTTTCTTACCTCATCTTGGTTTTTGGTAGTATTGTGCTACATTAGTTGCCCAAATTGTATTCAAGCTTGTAGTGTAGTTCCTATGTTCCCAATAGGCTCTGCGCATTGGAATAATATATTCAGCAGTGTATACGTAGGACTGAGGTAGACTAGGTCTCTACTGCCTATATTAGACTTAAGGTTTGCCAGCTAGCTCAGAGGTCACTAGAAACTTTCTCGAATAAACGAGGAGGAGTTTAACCTCCCTAGATAGACAAGAAGGGATTAGCTTCTGACAACCATAAAACATGACAACTTTGCTCCCTCAGAATAAGAGTGTATCTCTAGAGTAGTGTGAAAACAATAGACAGCTATTTCACTCAGTCAAGTGTGCATACTTAGTTTCACCAGAGTGCAGAGAAAAGAGAGACGGGCGTTTTCAATGAAAGGTGTTATTTATTGAGCAGTCTTCTTTCTCATGCAAGAGAAATGAATTGCCACAATTGCAATACTCAAAGTAAAGTAAAGTGCGTAGAGTAAAAGGAGGATTACGAAATAATACCTTAAAAGCATTGATATGGTTTCTTAGCCATATGATACTTTAAAATAGATAAAATATAGATATAATATATACATACATATATACATTGACTAACGTACTCAACTGGTGCTTCTAAATACGCCTACCCCGGTGTGCCTGACCTAAGCCTAATACGTGGGAAGGAGTAAGTAAGTAGCAGTTTAAGTTAAGTTGGTTTTGCCAACAATCTGACTCAAGAATTCTCTCTAAGGTTTTAGTCAGCTCCGTACCTGGGTAATAGAAAGCAGGAGGTCTTGTATCTCTCTCTCAGGACTCGACATCCCAGTAACCCGCGAAGGTATCTGGAAACACCGGAACTGGATTTCTCAGCAGGAGAAATGACAGCGTCTCTCTCAGTGCGTCAAAAGGGAGGGGCAGCGTCCGTGGGCTCTCGCATCAGCTGGGCTCTCGGGCAAGTAGATAGCTGCTCTGCTCCAAAACCACCACCGTGTGTTTGCTTAAGGCAGCGTTGGTATATTTATACCTGAAAGGTGCCGGGTTTGACGTAAGGTTGGACATAAGATGTCAATAAAGATGTCACTAAGAACTGGCCGTTCTTACAGTGCTTCACAGGAGTTCTAGGACGAAATCAAAACAAAAGCAATGGGGATTTCCCAGGTTGCTGGAGGTTTGTTTTGTTTATAGAACTGATTGTGCTTTCTAGGAGTCCGGGGAAGTAGCCTTGCTTAATGTAACTGCATGGGCTACGACTAAATATGGATATGATTCCTTATGCCTTTATAGGGATATTATTTATTATACCCGTACAAGGGCATAAAATAGAAATATCGATTTAGGTTCCTAGATAAAAACACAATAAGCTAATAATTGTCCGCCTTTCAAAATTAAGTTATTGGTATGATCTAGTTCCCTAATGGCCAAACATCTATTTCATTTAGTCCCCCCAATTTTTTTTTTAAGTTTCTTTCAATAAGGACTGGTAAATTGTTTTGAGAAAGTACAGTGGTACTCCGTAAACGTAAAAATATATATTAATCAGTAAAAATATTTTTCCCAAACTCTCAGACTTTGCTAAAGTGCCACATATCTTTCTTTATATTACAAATACAGTAATAATTATATATTTCAAGTTTTAACACCACAGAACAAAGAGAAAGGGTTGTCTAATATGGCAGGCTTATGTTTATTTGTCAATGTTTTCATTAACAAAGAATATTGTGTCTTGTCATCACCATGCACCGTGGTATACCGCAAATGCATACCATGGCCCAACATATCACAAAGTTTTTGTCCCTTATTACTTAAAATCAAGTGAACAAAGTCAGATCAAATAGCAAAAAGGACCCTTTCCACACCATAATCTGTATTCCTACCAAATTTCATGTAAATCCAGTCATTATGACAATACAATCTATAGAAAAATACATTGTTGGATATTGTTTTTTCTTTGCCCCTTAAGGAATCACCGCACAATGTTGCCGAATAGGTCTGCAAACGACCTGGAAAGCCATCGAACCGTGATAAAGTCATTAGCAAAGGAGAATCTGAGAAATTCCTCTCTCTCAGAATCTGGGAAGCAGCATTAGCAATGAAGGCTAAACCACACGTGCCGTTCCAACGCAAATGGAACAATGCTTGCCTTAAGCACGCACATGCCTTTACCACACATATTCCTTTACAATAATGTGAAAGGGGTAAAGGCATATGCATGTTAAAGGAGTCAGCAGTCTAGCATTGGAGCGAATGTGCAAGGGTGGGAGGTGTTGGAGACATCCTGTGGATGACAATCTCAGAATCCTACATTTAAGTCAACAGTGGCTACCGCCACTCTGTAATTTTTTTGTGTGTGTGTGCGCATGCGTGTGTATGTGTGTGTAATAATGGAATGTAATGTGTGGCTGTGGTTTGAGTTGTAATGGTAAATGACACCTTTTTTAAAGAGAATGCATTATGAGTGTACTTGTTGTTGAGCATGTGTGGTAAAGTTATGTATGGTGCTGTGTGCTTGGTAGTCACATATTGTTAGAAACGGGGTTTTCGTGGTGCAGAGCGGGCGGGTCAAACTCCGGAGGAAATGTGTAAAGCATCCGCGCAGCACACACAGGCGACACACATTACAAAAAGAGACTCCACACCAGGTTGCATGAAAAATAACTTGTGTATTTCTAAAAACACATTAGAATGCAGAACACAGGTGCATATCTTCCGTGCCAACCGGCACCGGGTACAATTTACACAGGGGTTATTTACAGGGCAGGGCCAATCGAGCAGCTGCCAGAACCATTGCAACACGACAAAGGGTAAAGGAAAGTCCATCAATAAATGTATCACAGCCAGCAGCTACTGGCAAAGCCAGGCATGTAGCATAAATCACGTTTGCATACAGCGTGGGCAGGAGGCATACATCAAGTAGGCCTAAACATACAGCATAGGGGAGGAACATTAGGCATTAGCATGAATCAATATCCATAGGCATAAACCATATTGGTATGAGGCATAGCCATATACCCTGAACATGAAATGAGAACATCTTTGCATGTTGTTAGCCGAAATTGTTATGCATGAGGCATGAGCCCGTGGGCATAAACAATATTAACATAAAAGTATTTGGACAGGCTCAGTCCAGCTAAACATCAGGCAGAACCATGAAGTCTCATCATGAGCTAAATACGACATCATTAGCATAAAAACAGTAGGCCTGACCTGTGAGCATAGTCTTATGCAGTAGGCATCAGGAGTAAGAATGCATTAGGCATCAAATCATGAGCATGGGGCAAAATCCTAACATAAATCCCATCCTGAATTGGGCAGAGTCATGGGAGCACAGGGGCATCATTCTTAGGCAAAAGCGTTAGGCACATTAGTATAAATGCATTACCATGTGGGCATAACAGCATGAGTCATCACTAGTATGAAGCATGGAAACGTTAGGCAGTAGGGAAAGGCTATACCTATTATCAATGGCCTGCATGCCAACTAACCCATGGCGCCAACAATGCGTTCATGTGAGTCCCACTGCAGGTCGCTGACTCACTCAAGAATGGCCCAAAGTTACCTCGGTGCAGCGGCCCGCAACTGTGGCACCGCTGGGCAACCACCGTACTCTCTCACCTTTGTGCGCACGTAGGAGCCCCACTCAGGGGCTCTGAAGTACAAAATGTCCAACGTTGCAGCTGCCCACTCTCCAGCGGGGCAGGTGTGTTCAGCAAATCAGGCCAGGAAGCACGGCCCACGTTGAGCTCCTCACAGTACTCTAAATACAAAAATGCCCCCAAACATTGCAAAACCGTTTCAGTGGCCCGCAACTGCGGCGCCGCCGTGTACTGCCAATTAGCGCTTGGCACTAGCAGTGCCTGGAGGTCCCAAACACAAAATGGTCAATACGTTGCAGCTACCCACTTCTGTGCGGCGCAGCGTTCTTCAGTGATCAGTGCGAGCCATCACGATACGTCGGGGGCCTCAAGCACCGACAAGTGTGCCTCGCCCGGCCCCGACAGTCCCACAACTCAGCCCCACTCACCGGCTGTTTTGGACTCTGCTTGTGCCGCTACGGGGCTCCTCTGGGCTGGTGATGCGGCAATACGCGGGGCTCTCCTTACACGCGAGAGCCCCGCCTGGACTTCGGTAGCTTTCCCCTCAGGTGGCAGCACTCGGGGCTCTCCTCCGCCTCCAGGGAGCCCCACACCACGGAGCAAAGTCTCCGCTGACTCGTGGGTGCTGGGCCAGTGCGGGGTAGGCTTCTGTCTGGCTTTGGGTCACTCCTTCTCCTTCTGGGTCGCCACAGGCAGAGCGGCGGCCCGCTTCTTGTCCGCAACCCGGGCGGCAGCGATGATTTTGGGCAGTATTAAAGCGCAGCAATTTGCGGGGTGGGCACCCGCTCAATTTAAAGCATAAAGCGGGTGGGCACCCGCTCCTGGTGCGCTCGGCGGCAGTGATTTTGTGCAATTTTCTTCTTGCGGGGGCAATACAGGGTAGGCTCCCGTTTTCAAAATAAAGCACCAATACGGGTAGGCTCCCGTTAAATCAGCATAAAAACCACAGGGTAGGCTCCCACTGGTTTGAATAAGCCAGGAAGTGCCGCTGCAAGCACCCACAATGTGGGGGCAAGATATATAGCACTCACCAGGCGCTAGATAGCAGAGCGGCGCAAGAATAAAGACTATAGCGCTCCTCTTCTGGGAATCAAATAATAGTGCCCACCAGGCCCTGGAGGGCAGGCAGGGCGAACAATCAAAATATAGTGCCCCCACAGCCAGCGCTGTAGGTGTTAGCTCCTCACCTCCTGGGTAGTAAGATAAGCGCTCCTTTTCTCCAAGGACTGGCCAGCCGGCAGGGTACAGCTGTAGCGCACACGAGTTGCTAGGTAGGAGAGCATCAGTTACTACTGGGCAAGGTCAGTGGGCACTCATCAGAACAGGGCCGCAGTTCCTAGGAACCGTCATCCTCTGTAACGTGGTACTCCTCCTGGTACAGCAGTCTTTACTCCAGCAGCGGGGCTCTCACTAGCCCTGTGGACAGCAGAGGGGTACAGTTGGGCACAGGGGTCAGCACACAGGCCCATGAGGCGGTACCTCCTGGCAGAGTGTCCCCTCTCATTCAGGACCATGCTCAGTCTGAGCACATGGCATCACACCTCCGCTATTTATACACCCCTCTCCCCACCTACCAGAAAGTGCTAGAACCTTCTAGAAGGCTCCTGGCAGTTCCAGTCCCAACTGTCACTGTGGGGGAGGTGTAGGGCACTCTGTCACTTAGAAACACTTGACCGCCAACCAACCTCAGACAGGCGGCACAAATAGACAGAAATGGCGTCCATTTTAAAAGTGACATTTTACAGAGGTGCATTTCTACAATGGTGGACCTATTTCACACTAAAAAGGGCTCATCAGCCAGCTATACCTTGATTCTAATGGCACATTGAGCACAGTACTTACACCTGGGCATACCCTTGCCACTTAGGGTGGTACATCAAACACAAGAAAGTTTTTGTGTTGGGAAAAATGCTTGCAATTTGAGGTAGCATCGAAATCCATTGCTCCTTAGCTCATCATGCCATCTCAGTTTAGACCCAGCCATATGCAAATCAACAATGACCCTGCTACTCATGGTAAGAGTCCAGCCCGAACTGCCAGGCTTGGTCCTTACTGAACCGTAACAAAAACAACCTAGCACTGGTTTCACACTAATGAGGGCTCATCAGCCAGATTTTGCTTGTTCCAGTGGCACATGGAGCACGGGATCCACATCTGGGCATAGCCTTGCCATTTATGGAGTTACACTAAACACACAAAAGTTGATTGGTGGAATGCCTGTAATTGTCTAATCACTGGCAAGCCTTTGGGGTAGCATGCCAATCCAAAATTATTTTGCTTACCATGCCACCCCAGTTTGGACCCAGTCATATGCAAATCTGCCTTAACCCTGCTCCTCATGGTAATAGTCCAGCTGAACTGCCAAGCCTGTTCCCCATTGAACCAGAACACAAGCACGCTAGGGCCGGTTTCACCTTAATAAACTCATCAGCCATGTATAGCTTGGTTCCAGTGGCACAGTGAGCACAGGACGCACATCTGGGCATACACTTGCTACTTGGGGCAGTACATCAAACACACAAAATTTGATGGGAGGAATGCGTAATTTGTATGATCACTGACAGTCACTCAGAGTAGCATCCCATGTTCTTGTGAGGAACAGGGTCAAGGCAGATTTGCATATGACTTGGTCTAAACTGAGGTGCCACGGGGAGCAAAAGAATGATAGATTGGGATAATAACCAGGCCAATCTTAACACACAGCACTACCCATCAAGGTTTGTCAACCAGGCATACAAAAGGGCAAGAAACCACCTCTGTGATTCCCTACTGGAAACACAGACGAAGGACAACGTGAACACTCACCTGTGTTCCTATCTTCACACCATCCTCTTTGAAAAACACTGCCCCATTCTCAAAATAGGATCTTAGATATCAGTGAGCCCTTGTTTACATATAAAGGAATGAGGAACCTTAAACCTCGTAGTTCACACACAACCCCCACCTCCTCCGAGGAACCCCCAGCAAACACTGTGTGGCCGTCCACCAGTCAAGGGTCATTACCTGTGCGGGACATGCACCTCATGTGCCTATATCCAAGCAATGAAAGAGGGGTAACACGTTCATGGGAACAAAGAGCCCACACAAATTGGAACACTAAGAACTGTATCTACCTCATCACATGTCCCTGCACACTACGCTACGTAGGGATGACAACAAGGATGATCCAAAACAGGATCATAGAACATTGCAGCAACATCTACTGTAAGAAAGCTACAACAAAAATGCCAACCCATTGTCTTGAATGCAAAAACACACCTGAAACCATAAAATGGGTGATTTTTTAGGCCAATGACAGATGGTGTCCTGAATCATTGTTCAAAAGAGAGCAACGATGGGTCTTTCACCTCCGGACACATATCCATGGACTCAACGATGATATTCACTGATCTGAGTGCACCCGATAGAAATAGTCTGTGTATCTAAATGAATATATTCTCTTTCTTGAGAACCCATCAGATTAATTGGGACGCAATGAGTTGTGGTGCCTCCACCATATCTAGCACCACCAGCAGGAAATACCAAGGAGACACCTATAGATCCACTGCAACATCGATCTTGTGCAGAGGCATAGACATATATTCTTCAAAACATGATCCCATATAGATCTTACTTCCTTTCCCATATTGTACCATGCTGCCTTTAAATTCCCTTTTGTGGTATAGTCAGTCAAAGAACCATGTGGTCTCCTCACCTGAGTACAGCCACTTATTCTTTATCAATGATTTGATCGATCACGAATATGAACATAAGAAGATAACACCGCACTGAAGATGGTCATCACACCAGAACCTATATGTCTCACATAGGTCAAGCTCTTATTTTTATTTTAAAACAAGATGCCGGCCAGAGGATACACTGAAATCCCATGTATGCAGTGTACATAACTTTTACAAACAATATATATTTCCAATACCGAATACTGGTTGGCCCGCCATACAGCCATACTAATGTATGCAGATAGGGCCTCCACAGTGAATTAGCAGAATCGCCATATGGAATGGCACCCAAAGATACACTCATATTGCGTGTACTGTGCACATCCAACATTTACAGAAGACATTATCATCCTCAATGTGAAATATGTGCCGACCAAGAGATACACTATTATTCCTTACATTTAGTTCATGTAACATTTGATACGGTACTAATTCTAAATACAGACTGGTATGTTACACAGCCCTAAAAAGACCTTCCAATATGGCTACCATTGTGAACTAGGACTAACTGCTTCACCTCATCTGTAAGGGACCATGACTTAATGTTGCTTGTCGTCGACTCTACAGAATGAGATTGATTGCAGCTGAGAGACCGTGGTGTATTTAAAGGTGCCCCCTTCCGGGCTGCTGTCACCTCTGGGAGAGCAGCATGCAGGGTAGGTGACAACACCAGACTCTGCAATCAATTAAGTAAGTCCCAGATATTCTGAGTGGACCGCTTCCGTCCCGACGGAATGTTTAGCTCTAAACCTGAATCTCTTGCTCTGTACTCACCTCTCTTAGAAACACCCCCCGCAAATTTGACAGTCATCTGCTTCTGTCCCAAGGTGCATTTCTTCCTTCACTGTACGGTAACATTGTATCCCTACCCTTACCTTGGTTCACTTTACAAATGTTTTATGTATGCGTTTATGTGTTTCCAAGTCTTTTTATACTGTCAGAGTACATAGAACGTCACTTGCCATAATAACTGTGGTGTGTCACTTCACAACATGCACCTCAGGAGCTAGGTATTTTGGTATTAGCAAGTTTTTTACTCTATATCAACGGAAAGCACCCTCGTGAAAGCATTACAGGACATGTGAATAACCCACTGAATAGAACATGATATGACCATACTTGTTTCATTCTTGTTTTAATTTTTCTGGTTGGGACCCTATTCGGGGTATGTTGTTGAGGTACCTGCTTGACTTATTAATATATTTGCTTAGCTCACCTCGGGGAGTATTTACAACAAAATGGAGGGGGGCATAGCAGCAGCAAAGTTGGTAGCATTTACAACAATACAGCACATCCCTGTGTTTTCCCTAGCGCTGGCGCTACAAATAGCTGCCTAGTGCCAATATAGGCACCCTAGCACCACGGTGCAAGCATTCCTGCATTGCAGGGAATGATTATTTAGGTATTCCCTCCTGCAAATAAACAATCCATAATAGCACGTGCTACTTCTGTCTGTGCTGCAGAAGTAGCAAATCAACATTATTTAATGATTGTTTATGTACAGGAAGAACCACCTTCCTGCCCATAAACAATCATTAGTGGCTTTCTATGTGTGTTCCAGACTACAGCACACATAAAAAAAGCAAAAACAAGGAGAAATAAAAGCATTTCTCCTCGTTTCACACTCCTACTGCCTGCTCAAAGTTTTTGGCGCTGCCTCAGATTTACAGATCCTTGTACATCTGGGGCAGCGTCAAAAAGCAATGAGCGCTTCGGTGGAATGCCCACAGCAACACCAATTACACGACCTTTTATGCTAAGTGATGCCTGTAAAGGGGCTGTATTAGCAAGGTAGTGTTAGGCCACAAAAAGTGTCTTAACGCCGATTGTAAATATGGAGAAAGGCATAGGGCCACCCAAACGTCGCTGAAGGTGACACGCTGGTCGCGCTATCCCTTTGTAAATATACCCCTGCATTTCTCTCTTACAAGGATGGCCGATGGTTGTACCATGAAGGTTCTGGCCTGCTCAAATTAGGGGCATATATCACTTATTTTGTCTGGCAGTAGTAGCAGAGTGGAAGAAAATGTTTCAGAAAATCAGCATGAAAAGTTAGGCAACCTTAAAATATCTAATCTCTGTATAATTCTAGGTTTTAATCCTAAAAACTCATTAGAAGTCATGAAATCTGCAACATGATTTTCTTAGTGTACCGGTGGGCATGCTTTCATTGGCAATATTCTAGATAATATTCTTCATTCCAGTTCTGGCTGGTATAAAAATGGTTGGATTTTTTTTTTACTTTAAGAAGCGTTATCATTGAAAGGTAAGAGTAGTTGAGGTATTCCTTAATATTTATTTATTTTGATTTTGTAATTCTGCATATGATTTATGGCATAAACAACAATAAAACTGTACAAATAAAAAAAGGAAAAAACAGCTTTGAGTGATCAGATAAAGTTTTAAATATGTGTTGTTGATAGAAAATTGACTATTTGATAGATGCTGCTGAAAGTTAACTCAATTTGAAAGCCGCATCTCTGAGTTGCAGATGTGAGCCTGTCATGGGGAAACTTTCAGACAAAAATGTGTTTTTAACACTGAACCGAAGAATTTTCGTGTTGCATGGTTAAAGATGGAGAACAAAATATACCAATAAGTGGGAGTGCTACCTCGAATCGTGTGTGTGAAAGCGTATGCTATAAATTATTTGTGAAAGAAATATGACAGATGCATGAGGTCATGAGCAGTGCCAGCAAAAGTTCTGTGTTTTCAGGTTTTTGCATTATAATCATAATGTGTCGTCAATTTCAGGGGGGAGGGGGGACTTCTGTTTTCTAACTAGTGATTTATCTTCTAGGTAAAGAACAATAACATGGCATTAGTTAAGTTTATAGGGGGTGATTATAATGGCCGGCGGTGGTGATCCGCCCGCCGTCCCAACTTGATTTACCCTCACCATATTATTATGGCGTGGGGTATCGCAGTGGATGGAAAGTCTGTCTGACGCTTTTCTGCCGGTCGGAGCTGGGGCATAATATGGTGGTGGTGACTGGGATGGCACCACCATCCATATCATGATGCCTGGTTGAAAAGGCCTTTCCATGGAGGCAATGCCGCCATGGGAAGGCTGGCGGGGATGTGCTTTGGGGGCCCATTGCGGGCCCCCAGGGGGGTGTGGGTGGTGCACCTGGGGGGTACCCATGGTACCCCCTGCATTCCCATGCACAAGGTGGCAGGCACCACGCAGTGCATGCCACCTTGTGCATGGGAATGCACAATATGTCAATAAGCAGCACCCGCCGCAATGTCAAATATGCGGACTGCAGCCGCCAGGGTGGTGGTTGCATCCTAATCAGCGGTGCACGACCGCCGCACATCTGGCGGGCGGTCCCAGCACCACGAGGATGCCGGGCGGACATCCTAATGGGCCCAATAGTGTGCTACTTTGATCCTGGCCCAAGAAAGGAATTATGTGCCCAACCTTTGGATGAGTGACCCATGCCCTGTCACTGTGGCCACAAAACACCCTCTGCATGAGCAGCATAGCTTTTGGTAATGCTCTGTGCCCAGCCTGTGTTCCCTGAACTCCAGAATCTCCAGCCATGTCGAATGAGCTCTGGTTTCCACTTTATTCACGGCATAAGGTGATGGAGGAAATTAAGTGGCAAATTGAGCTTGTTGGTGCAGTTATATCATATTGTTCTGTGTTGTTGTGAAATGCTATATTTTTGTGTTTTTGAAGCCAGGTTCTCGATGAGAAGCTGAAACCTGTATATGTTTTTATGGTGTCTCATGCAGTTCAGGGTTATCTATCTCTCTTGATAGCACCTTCCATGGGCAATTCAGATTTTGACTTGGACTAAGAGCTCAAGTCCGTCTGCAGTTACATAAATATTTTCGCTCCTATTTCTAGATGTCAGAAGGGTACATGTGTTAGTGTACCTTGCACGTTGTTGCCTCATGCTTGCTGCCTGAGCACCACAAGTTACATTTGTCAATATTAGTTCTCACAGTGTTTAAACCCTGACAACCTACTGTGCTGTGTCTTGATAAGTGGGTGAAAACACCTCAAGAAATGTAAAATCTACCAGTAACAACTTGGAGGATCCAGACCTTGAATTTTTAAAGCATTGAAAGTTACAGATGTCACCATTATTAGCACTGTCTGCATCTACTATATCATCTCTTATGGATGTCTTATGGTTGCAGACTGGAAACACATCGCTTATTGGTATTGACAGTGCTACCAAACTTCCTTTGCCGAGTTTGAGTACTTCAAATAAAGTTAATATGAGGAATTTATGGGAAGTTGCATCAGCCAGAAGTACAGTCACTGAGTAGACTGTCAGAAATATAGATTGAGAAGAATCTGGTCCACGAATAGAAACATGCAATTACGGTTTAATGAAATTCAAAATCTGTCCATGTACCTATGCCAGTGCAAGCCATCAGAAAGGAAACTAATCCACCTTAATAGGCTATAATTAGCAGGCACAGCACTTTGGGCTCATCATTAGATCACGCTTACTGCAAAGCACAAGAGAAGACCCATGCCAGATGAACTCGCAATAGTCATAAACCTATTACAGTGCAGCACGCATCTGCCAATCTCCACATTCATTTAACCATGTGCCAGAGAGTTGGAATTAAAGAGCTACAGATTTTCATTCATCAAAAAACTACGGGGCTTATTACCAATGATTAGCGATATTTATCGCTAACGAGGCTTAGCAACGAATTTTTTAACGCTAAGCATCGCCGGAAATTATCACAGAGATAACTAGCTATTAGCAAGGTTTATCTCAGAACTGATAAAAATCCTCGCGCTAACTGCCAAATGAGAGATTATCGCTGGAAAACCAACGATAATCTCTCGAAGTTTGGTGTTAGCTTGATGATAGGGGCACACAAACTTAGCCATGATATCCACTTTCCATAGGATATCATGGCTAAGTCAGGAAAATACCAGGTGTAAAAAAAGCAGCGCTAACCGCGGTTAGCGCTGCTTTTTTATCACTAACAGGGTTAGCGAAATCCTTGATAATAGGAGAAATGTCGCTTAACAACATTTCTCCTATTATTTTTTTCTGGAACGCCCCCTTTGCATCTTGTTAGAGATGCAAGGGGAAGCGAAGAGAAAAAGGGTGCTAACATGCAAATTTGCGTGTTAGCACCCTGTTGTTGATAGGGAGATCATTTTATCTCCGCTTTCTTGGCTTTTAAAGCCAAAAAAGCAGAGATAAATCCATTGATAATATGCCCCTACGTTCATTATTGACACTCCCAGCAGAATGTGTGATTCCTTTTATCACTTGCCAAGTTGTGCAAGCCTCAGTTTGGTTAGCAAATGTAAAATGATACACAAAGGGGAAATCCTTTGCCTTGCAGCTATCCCATGAACAATGCTGTGTGATACGATCATAACTTGCTGCTTTGCTTTGACGCAATATAGCAGGTTGCATTGAAACCTTAGATAGAATCGCATATATTTTGATTTACTTTTGACTAGTGAAGGTCATTGTGTTGACATGTCTTTTCTTGTTGCTTTTCATGTTCGCTTACATTCTCATTATATTGTTTTCTTTGTTGTTGTCTTCAGCCTCTTGCTTTGCTCTCATCTTCTCTTTTGGATTCACTCCCATTTAATTTCTTTTCTCTCTCATTTTTGTCCCACTGTTTGCCCACATCGCCACCTTGTTTCTATTCCTGTTACCATTGTTTAAATATATCTTTATTATTTTCTGTCTGTTCATTCACATTTATGAAAGAACAATATTCTGAGGTTGTATAGATCTGATGAAGGCAAAACAGCCCTGCCAATTGAGCCAAATCAATGATTGACCTGCATTATTTTTAGAAGAGCGAATTGGGAATGATGTCTGCAGCAACATATTGAAGCACATACAGTGCTTAATGTTTAGTTACGTTGGTTAATTGTCAATTATCCTGATTCATCGCATTAATCTATTTAACTTTTTTAGATTAAAATATTTTATTTGTGTGTTTGCTTCACTTTTATTTTATTTCCTCTAATTAGCAACACATAGCTCACCCAGGTTTTCAATCAGTACACCGGCCTTGTGTTCAGATGTTTCACAATTGATATGTAAGTGACACAAATAAAGCACTTTACCCTTATGAAGCCCTAATTGTTTACTCCTGTATGACAGTGATTGTATAAAATCAGCTTGTTAGGCCCTATATAGAGGCTCTAGTGCATGGGTACTCACAAACTTTCTCTCGGGGCCAAATTTACAGTGTGGTTTGTGGGTGAGGGCCACACCGGTGGGGGCGGGGTCAGAGGGGGCGGGGCTAAAGAAAACAAAAATTGGGACCATGAGGTTAAACACAGGTCCCTGCAGCAGACACCTTCGTCCACTGAGCCACCAGACCCAGCATACACACATCTTTCTCTCTCTCCCTCCTTCTCTCCCTCCTTCTCTCTCTTCCTCTCTCTCCCTCCCTCGCCCTCTGTGTCTCCCTCCCTCTCTCTCCCTCCCTCTCCCTCCTGCTGTGTCTCCCTCCCTCCCTCTGTGTCTCCCTCCCTCCCTCTGTGTCTCCCTCCCTGTCTCCCACTCTCTGTTTCCCTCCCTCCCTCTGTGTCTCCCTCCTACCCTCTCTCTGTGTCTCCCTTCTCCCTCCCTCTGTGTCTCCCTCCCTCCCTCTCTGTCCTCTCACCTGTGTGTGTGTGTCAGCCCTCAGCCCGGGCTGAGACAGCTTCCCCGGCCGCGCGCACACATCCCCACCAAGTACTTCATGGGTCTTTAAAAGACCATTTACATGTTAATGAGGCTTTGTTGAATTTCACCTCTTAGACCACTGCAGCTCCCCTCTGACAATCACTGGAATCCCCCGGCCCCCACAGAGCAGAGTCTGAATCCGCGCTGCTGCAGCTGTATTTGCAAACACTATTTATTTTAAACACAGGTGTCTGCAATGTCCGCGGGCTGCCCAGGAAGGCTTGCCGGGCCGCCACCGGCCCGCGGGCCGTACTATGAGTACCCCTGCTCTAGTGTATGTATATAATTTAGACTGTTTGTCAATTTTCTATTTGAATTTAAAGGCGGTTCCAGGGAAAATGTTTGGTCAAGCAATTTAATTCCCTAAATCCCATACACTTGCATATTGGGTCTCCAAACAGTCATTTGTGCCATGAGTTCTAGTAACATAAAGTACTGATATGTCTAACCTTTAACTTTAGGGAATCAAAACCACAGCTGGGAAATCATCCATAATAAAATGCATTAATTCACATTGCTAATATCAAATACCATGGACACAATACCAAGGTTCTTACACAGTACCTCACAGATCCATCAGTCGAGGCGGATATAACCACTTTCCTATCTGCTTGGTAAAAAACACTGATCACTTTTGAAGAGTGAGCTTGCCAACAGAGTTGCTGTGCTATAATCTGTAGGGATGTAAGAAGAAATATTAATTATTTACGCACAAAGAAGTTATGTAGCATCATACTTGTTTACATGAGCATTGTTCATTCAAGTAGCAGTATCCTACTCTTTTAAATCTTTCTTCACCTAAGAGAATACTCTAGATGGTTTTTAAGGAATGATCAGTTTCCTAATTCTGAACAGTCTGTGCACAAACAGGAGGAAGGCATTCAGAGTTGTCAGTGTAGGTGAGCAAACAGTGGTGGAGTCTCACTTATCTATTTTTCAGGAACCTCAGTTTCTTTTTTCTTTTTCTTTGTAAACCTTTTTATTGAATTTTTCTGATGCAGACAGAGTATACCAGCATAAACAACAGCCTTTGCAGTTATTCATCAATCAGTTACATTAAATTGCCAGTATGGTGATCAAGTGGGTGTACTGAGTGTTTGGAAGTGTTTATTGTCTTGGAACTGTAGTGATGCGCTTGGTTGTTAGGATCTCATCAGAGTAACTCCGAATCAGTTGTGGGTAGTGTGTGAGTGTCGTTTTTAACAAACCAACTGCAGTGGTAACTTGGGGGATGGAATCAGGGATGGGGTGCTGGGCTGTGACTTTGTGAGTTCTTCAGCACTCTGGGCTTCACCAGGGGTCACTCCCTCAACACGGCGTGTGCAGGCTGTGTATGGGTGAGGAGGGGGGGTGGGTTGCCCCAAGCATTAATGCATGGGATGAGAGGGGTTGTGGGACGATGCTGTGTCTGAGTGGCTGTCGGGGATACCGTGGGTGTCCTATGTGCCTGCTTGAACTCGTACAGGGGAGCTGCCCATTCCATGAAGATGGGATTGCGGAGTGTTTATCTCGTCTCCACTAGTCTGATCGGTTCTTCTTCCGCCGTGCGCCATTTTATGATTGCTCCCCTCCACGCTTCTATCAGGGACCCGTAGGAGAGCACCAGTGTATTGTGATGCTTTGTTTCGCTAAGAATAGGGCTAGCACTGTGAATTGTGTTTCTATCTTTTTATTTTTCTGGCATTTAAAAATATTCCCAGGGCATATGCCTCCCATGTATTAAAGTTTGTCAGGCCAGTGGATTGTTTGTATTGTGGTGTGTATTTTTGACAGGTAGAGCTGCAGTTCTGGGCAAGTCCAGAGCATGTGCACCGATGTAGCGCTTTGCTGGCATCAGGGAGGGTATTCGAATTGCACTGTAGGTTAAAAATGCTGAAGCCGTGCAGGGGTGAGATACACCAGGTGTAGTATGTTAAATTGAATATTTTTGAAGCGCTAGTTGCGCAATACTTTATAATGGTATAATGGTGTTCTAGAGCTGTGAGCCATTCTTTGTCATGAAGTGCCCAGCTGAATTCTTCTTCCCATTTCTCCCGGAGCCGCATTGGCGGTGCGGCCCTGAGTTCTATGATGGATTTGTATATCGATGTGATTAGGTGGCGTCCTGCGCCCATGCTTAATATCGTATGTAGAGTGGGGTATGTTTGTGGTTCTCCGTCTGTTAGGTTCCATGTTTTCCTACAGTTGGAAATGAGCTGCCTGTGTAGTAGGGATTGCCCCAGGGGAGCCCGCTCCCCTCCGTCAGACTCTCAAAGGAGGCTAGTTGTCCCTCCATGAACAGTGCTCTACTTCTGTGAGTGCATATTCTGTCCAGACCTGCACGTCCCGGGAGATGTAATGGTCACCCCCCTTGGGGAGACCTGCCAGTGGCAATAGTGGGGAGTACAGCGGTGTAGCGCGGAGGAGGTGGTTGCGTCTAAGCAAGCAGGACCTCACTACTTTCACCAGGATGGAATGGGCCGGATTCGGTTTAGTGCCCAGGAGAAGAAGTCTATGTATTCTAGGGATCATCAGGGGTCCTGATTGTGTGTCCGTTTCTTCTATTTGACCCCACGATGATAGCCATTGTAATTGCGCTGCGAGGAGTTAGACTTCGAAGGATGGGGCACTTAGACCTTGGTTTCTTTTAGGTATGAACAATTTCGAATAGCCATTCTTAGAGGGGAATAGTGGAAGTAGGATGGGAGAATGAGCCAGGAGAGCTCAATGGCAAATGGAGTAGATTACTCATTTCTCCGTTTCGTTTATAATGGAGAAAAAAGTGTGTCTGAAAGTACATAGGGCCAAATGTACTATTACTTAATTCACAAAAAGTAATCAGTAACTGTGCACCACCTTTATTGCGAATGGAATTGGATTTTGCTAACAGCCCCATGTACTAACATATCTGTCTGCAAAATAATAAACTGCAGGGTGTCACTTGATGATCCGCCTAATTTATAATCACTATGGATGTCACAATATTTGACACCCTACATTGGCTGCATTCATAATGATTGCATTGCAAAACAGAAAACACGTTTTTGTAAAGCAGCCTCTTGTCCTTAATTAAATGTGTGCTCCTTAAAAAGAACAAGTTTACAGTTTTGGAAAACTTTAGAGGGAACAGGCAGTGGTGCCTTGGTCTATTGCCTACTAGCCATGAGGCTACCAACCGAGTAACATAGAGGAAAGGGTACCAAGGATGACTCTTCCCTGGAAGGCACCGCCGGCCCGGAGGATGCGGATTCACCGCCGCGGTCCCTGACAACACCACCCGCCAGATTAGGATGGCGGTGGGATCAGCGGCGGACGGCACCGCCAGCCAAATTAGGAAGCATGTGTAAACATGCTTTTCCGCGGCGGTTTTTCCGCCATGGAAAAGTATGTGGACCTTTGCTTCTGGGGGGCCCTTGCGGGCCCCCAGGGTGAAGGGGGGGTGGGGGTGCACATGGGGGGTACCTATGGTACCCCCCTGCATGTGCATGCACACAGCAGCAGGCACCACGAGGTGCCTGCCACTTTGTGCATGCAAATGCAATGCATGCATTTTTATCATTGCGGCGGGTGCTGCTTAAAGCAGCATCCGCCGCAATGTTAAAGATACAGGATGTGACCGCCAGGGTGGTGGTCACATCCTAATTGGCATGGAGGGAACGCCGCTGCCCTTGCGGACGGTCCCTCCACCTCGGGGGTGGCGGACGGACGCCATCCTAATCGACACCTATGTACGGATTTTTAAGTTTTTGGTTTATATCTTGTTACATTACTAAATATTACATATAATTAATATTATTTTAAATAATAACACATTATTTATTATGCTTTTGGTTCATGTTAAATACATGGCATTGTTCTTTTAGTAATAGTGTGTTATAAGTAATGTTTTTATTATTATAGTTATATTGTTTTACCCCGTAGAATGTATTGGGTATGTAACTCTTTTAATGTCCACTACCTTCTTCTCTGTTGTTTGATTAGAGAGTAAACCCTTTAGTGTACAAAACCTTCCCTAAAATGACTTTGATTGGAGAGGTAATAGTATATTTGACATTTTTGGTGTCCAACACTTTCCCCAAAATGGTTTAGACTGGAGTGGGAATGGTAAATATAATGTCTTTAGTACCCACCACCTTCCTCAAAATAGTTTAGATTGGAGTGGGAATAGTAAATGTGACCCTTTTAGTGCCCGACACTTTCCCCAAAATTGTTTAGATCCGAGCGGGAATAGTAAAATGTAACGCCTTTAGTGTGCGACATGTTCCTCAAAATTGGTCACATTGGAAAAGGAATAGGCAATGTGATCCCTTTAGAGTCCAGCACTTTTCCCAAAATGGATTACGCTGGAGTGGGAGTAGGGAATGTAGCCCCTTTAGTGTTAACACCTTTCCCAAAATGGTTTAAATTGGAGTGGGAATAGTGAATGTTGCTCTTTTAGTGTCCAATACCTTTGTTAAAATGGTGTTGTGTGCAATAGGAGTAGTTAATGTAAATGTAATTTAATTAGTCTCCCAGATTTTCCAAAGACAATTCCCATAGAAGTTAGGCGCACCCTTGTTATGTACTATGTTAATATTTATATCTCTTTATTATAATAAGGGTACATAACATAGTATGTTATCTTTAACTATTTCATATATTTATTTAATGTACTTATTTAAAGTTGTTAACACATATAAATGTACTATCTAAGACCAAAAATATTTTCATATTATAGTTCAATAAACCATCTAAATTATATTTAGACAGTTGTGTATGTTTTACATTTTCCTGTAATTCTTTCGATCATGATAATTTTTGACATTATTACAGATCTTTGAAGATCATTTTTACATTTGTACGCATAACTTTTACAAAGCTTGTTTAGTGTATATTAAACAACTGTATATGTGTATGCTACTATTTTAATAATACTTTATATTGTTTCATGTATTTTTACAAACATTTTTTACATTTGTAACATTGTTACTTTTTATAAATTTGTAAAATATTTTTACCTATATTCCCATTGTTTTCTGTGGGGAGATAGTATTCTTTAAGTTAATTCAGTGGCTATTCTTTTTTTTTATTACCCCTATCATCTATTTTGTGGGCTATTTGATCTATTTTCTTTTTTATTTTTTTTATTTTTATTAACAGCACAATAATGGAAACACAATGCAAATACAGAACAATCAGAGGGAGAAAGACGATAACAGAGTTATGATAAAATGGATCGGTTCGTAGACAACAGAAACAACAAAAATGGAAAAAGAACCTATTACAGTGACAGGGGAACGGAAATAACAATCCTGACAAAATAAAACAATTATCATAAGAATGAATTTAGTTTTACACGTGCCGTCTTCCAAACAAATATTTGTTTGGAAGATGGCACGTGTAAATCATTTGATGAGTTAAGGGAACAGTTTTCTTTTCCTAGAGCTTATTTTTTTTAATTTCTGCAAATACGGGATTTTTTCTTTAGACAGAAGTTAACTTTGCAAATTAATAAAGCAGTAGAAGGGGTTAATAAACAGCTTAAAATAGGTTTTTTGTATCAGATATTATTAAGGGAAAAAACAGATGACCTTGAGAAAGTAAGGGCAAAGTGGGCTAATACTCTAGGAGATTCAGAGATAGTGGTGGAAGATCTACTTATGTTGTCAAAAGAGGCATTAATGTCTGCGAATTTAAAAGCCCAATTTTTTAAGACGGTGTTCGATTTATATTATACACCTGAACGCATTGCCAAGTGGGGCGAGGGATATGACGGCAAATGCTTTCGTTGTAAGGCTGATCAGGCAGATAGTATTCATATTTTTTTCTCTTGTCCCAGGCTACACTGTTTTACAGGAGGAATTGAAAAGGCAATCTCATTAGTTATTAATATCCCTTTAACTATTACACCTGCTATGATGCTTTTGGGGAAAATACCCATAAATAGCTCCTTGGAGAGTCTATACCCACATCGCTACTTTATTTTTTTTTCTATGACAGTGGCACGATTATGTATAGCTAGCGAGTGGCTTCAGGAAAAGCCGCCTGACTTTCAACAATGGCAAGCAAGAATGTACAGTTTATATAAATTGGAGTGGGGGCTTTTCTCAATTAGCGGATCAAGGAGAAAAAGAAGATGGGTATGAAAATTAGTTTTTTTTTCTTTGATTACTATGAAGATTGAGAATGTACATAAGAACGAATTATATTTGTTTATAATGGAATTATATTGGTCATAATTACTTTATGTATCATAATGATATAATTACATGTATTTGGCCGTCTAACTCACTATTGTGTATACTGCTTATATAACATTTTGATTTCAACTCATGTTGCATTACTGTGTTGCTGTGAACATACTAATAAAAATAAAAAAATTAAAAAAAGGAATGAATTTAGTTTAACATTCAGAAAAAGTTTCCCCATATCCTTTCAAATTTCCTTAATGATCGTGCTCCTCTGAACTTGGTCAGAGCAACCTCCATTGAGTGTATTTCATTGACCAACGACCACCATTCCAGAACGTGAGGGGGCTGAGGGGAGATCCATGCTCGAGCAATAGGTAATTTGGCGCAGGACATTAATATAGTGACTAGATTTTGCTCTAAAGAAGAGAAAGAATGAATGTCTAATAAAATCAATGAAGCCGACAATAGCGGTGGCTTACTCAGTTTCATTTTCAGAACCTTGTCTAATGCTGACCAAAACTCCTTTAGCACAGGGCAGGAAAAAAACATGTGTTCTAGGTCAGAGCCGTCAAGGTCGCACTTGGGGCATTCAGTACGATCACTATAGGCAGGATTGTTAGACCATTTAGAAATTACTTCGGGAGTGTGATAAAGCAAACAGGTGGTTTTAAACTGTTGCAGCCTTAAACTTGACGAACGAACAAGGTTGTTTAGGTTGGAGAGAGAGTCAGCAATCTGATTAGATGTTACGTTGCACTCCATCTTCAAACTCCATTTCTCTGATAATTTAGAGCAGTCACCTGTCTTGTAGGTGTTTAAACATTTATAGCTTTTACTTATTAAAGACTTGATCTTTGTTGAGTAAAAGCAGTCCCATATGTCAGAGTCAAGAGTTTCTGAGATTTACATTTTACGTATTAAAAAGTCGTGGATTTGAATGTATTGAAACCTCATTGAGTCTGTAAGTTTAAATAGATTCTGGAGTGCTCCGAAGTCTAAGAAACCTTCAGCCCCGTAGAGATCCCCCAATGTTCTAATTCCATGAGCGGACCATTTATTTGCCCTGCCATCATTGAAGATCCCAGGAAGACCCGGATTTCCCCACAATTGCAGTCTGGAATGAAAAAAAGAAGTGTGGCAAAAAGACAGGATATTGAACCAGATTTTTGCAGAATCTCTTGCCGTCTTAAATTTGACTCTTTTGTAGTAGTTTGGGCCGTTTATTCTTAACAAAAACATTCTGGAGTCGGAGTTGAGCATAAGAATGTGAAAAAAAAATTGAGTGTCAGAGTTAAGAAGGGAACACAGCCGACCTATAAAGGTAGACCAGTAGTATTGTTTAAAGTCTGGAAAGTTAAGTCCCCCTGCCTCTGCAGTCCCTTTTAGTAACGTCAATGACCTACGAACCTTTTTATATCCCCAAATAAAACTACTAAACAGACCATCTAACTTCTTAAGGAAAGAATTTGGGGCAGCTAGGGGTATAGAACAAAATAAATAAAGAATTTTTGATCAAGTTTATTCTGCTTATGATGTTTAAGGGGAGTTTGTGCCATTTTTCCAGTGACAAAGCTGTAGATTTTAATAGAGCATCGTAGTTTACGTGGATAATGTCACTAATTTTAGACGATATTTTGAACCCCAGATAATTAGCAACCTTACATATTCCGGTAATACTTTCTTGTGGTTTGTAATTTACTACTATTTGTGTTTTATTTATATTTAATTTGTACCCTGAGACAGCACCAAATCTGTTAGCTTCAATGGTGATACCCTCTAATGCCTAGGATATATCCGTGGAATAGATGGCGATATCGTCCGCAAATGCAGTAATTTTCAATGAGAGAGGGTCATGTCTAAACAGTGTAATACGGGGTTGTAGCTGAAGGGCAGATAAGAAAGGTTACATTGATAAGGCAAAGAGCAGGGGTGATAAGGGACACCCCTGCCGAGTACCGCGAGAAATGGAAAAGACGGAAGAAGTCAGCCCCGCATAGCTGATACTCGCCATGGGTCTATCATGTAGTGCTCTTATCCAGCTGACAAAAAAAAAAAAAAATCCCATTAAAGACAGAGTTGACCAAAGGTAGTCCCATCCCACTCGGTCTCCCAGATTTTCCAAAGACAATTCCCATAGGAGTTAGGCGCACCCTTGTTATGTACTATGTTAATATTTATATCTCTTTATTATAATAGGGGGACATAACATAGTATGTTATCTTTAACTATTTCATATATTTATTTAATGTACTTATTTAAAGTTGTTAACATATATAAATGTACTATCTAAGACCAAAAATATTTTCATATTATAATTCAATAAACTATCTAAATTATATTTAGACAGTTGTGTATGTTTTACATTTTCCTGTAATTCTTTCGATCATGATAATTTTTTACATTATTTCAGATCTTTGAAGATCATTTTTACATTTGTACGCATAACTTTTACAAAGCTTGTTTAGTGTATATTAAATAACTGTATATTTGTATGCTACTATTTTAATAATACTTTATATTTTTTCATGTATTTTTACAAACATTTTTTATATTTGTAACATTGTTACTTTTTATAAATTTGTAAAATATTTTTACCTATATTCCCATTGTTTTCTGTGGGGAGATAGTATTCTTTAAGTTAATTTAGTGGCTATTCTTTTTTTATTACCCCTATCATCTATTTTGTGGGCTATTTGATCTATTTTAAAGTTGTTATTCCTGGAGGACGCTACAGTAAGATCTTTTTATATTTTGTTTATGGTTTTGAGGGTAGGAGGTTTATGGGGAAAGTTATAATGTTGTCTTTGGATTTTTTGTGGATTTAGTTGTATTTATTGTAGTGTTGTTTACTAGTTTGTTGGCCCAGAATTAGACATAGTTTGTTAGTGATGTATAAATATTGTTGTATTATGTTATGTAATGTGCTTTTTGATGATTAGGTTTTATGTACATGCTATTTTTATTTACTATGTTTTATAGGTGGGTATTGTGTTTTACTTTGCAGTTTTTCAATTAGATATGCAACCTTGCTGTTCTCTCCCATGCCCTGGTATTTGCTTGGTAATTGTGTGATGCAGCTATCTTTATTTGTTTCATGCTGAATGAATTTTCTGCTGTAGAACTATGTTACAAGATGGAGCCAATGTTCGATGCACATATTGGTTTGCCTTTGCTGTTTTTAATTTTGCTTGTGTGCCCTTGGGGCCATTTAAAGGGTTATTCTACACTGAGGGTAATGTGATCAAGGCTATGAGTCTGAAACACAGCATTAAGTATTGCAGCTAAAAAAGTTTGAAATTCTTGCTTTTCCACCCTGGTTTGTGTCTACGGCGTCTTCCGATTGCCAAATTACTGGCTGTTGATACATTTTGGACCAAGTTTGCTCCCTCGTCCGCCATTCGACCTCCCTTAGGATGAAGGTTTCTGGTTTCAGGAGCTTCAGAAATAAATGCTTTAATTGATTTTGTGATATATATATATGTATATATTATATATATATATATATATATATATTATATTATGGGCAATGTATATCTATTATGTTATATTCTTAACATGTTGTTGAAATATGTTTATATGTTGTCGAATTTTTTTCATATTTTGTAGTTATTTTCTTGTATTGGTATTATAATTTAATTATTTTGGCAATATTAATGTATTCAATATTCTGTGAGACTATATGTTTGACTACTCACATATTTATTTAGTGGTTGCAATATTTATATTTCTGATATTTCTGTTATCAATATTAGTAAAAACCTTTATTTGTGACAACTATATTTTTGGTGGCAATATTTATGATTTTCTTAAACAAGTATATGAAGATAATCTTTTGATGAACAACATTTTTTTGTTTCTATTTTTGTGAATTGATATTGTGTGAATTGATATTGTGTGCATTGATATTTTGTCATTGATCCAATAATGCAAAGTTCCTCTGTTGAATGTATCACTAAAAATGTGCAGTTTTCTATGCTGAAATCCAGACAGCCTTTTGTTCGACATGCAGCTGCAAAGTACACAGCTATGTGACTGCCCCATAGCAGGATAATTAACAAATCTTTATATGGCTAAAATATTCTTAGCTTTTTGAGTAATCTAAATCTGAAAGGTGCACAGCTTCCTGCCTAAAATGCAGCAATGCACATGTCCCTCTAGGCTGGGTTGAAAAGGGCGTGGGGCTTGACTTAGAGATTGGCAGAGAGGGTATACCATTGCAACCCTCTCCATGTAGTTGAAGGTCCACCTGCCTCATTTAGAGTTGGGCACACTTTCATTATGTTGACAGTGGAGAATTCTCCATCTCTGCTGGCTAACATAACCTGCTGATGGTCTGACAGAGAATGTGCAGTAGAAGGTTTGGTCATGTGTTCACTCACTCAATCGAGAGTGGGTGAGCACATGGCAAGTTTTCACTGTCAGTCACCACCAGGTAAAACCTATACAGCAATAAAAACTGTAAAATGCTCCCATAGAGAGAGGGACATTGTTTTTTTTATTCTCCAAAACAAAATCTCAAACTTACAATGCATTGACAGGAACCACAGTGATGGCAGTTCTTACCAATGCTAGAGATGTCTGCTGGCCCAGTAGACATCTCAAAGTTTAGTAGGCAGGGATTATGGCAGGTAGTACTTTACTCCGTCACCCTGACAGTGTTAAACCTGGTCTGCCAATATCAAAATCAGACCCTTAGGGCCTAGTTACGATGTTGGGCAGAACCCCACCGACAGCCCTTCGGTTGCAACCTGCCTGACCGTCAGCCCCTCAGTTTGACAGATGCATTATGATGCAGACCCTTGTTGGACAGGGGACAGACAATCGCTTCTGACAGGATCTACTGATCCCGACAGGGTGGCGGTTGGAAGCACAATCCGTAAAGACAGTGATGCTGAGGCAGGCACCGCGGTGGCGGTTACAATGTCCCTTTCCGACAGCCTTTCATGCTGGCCCCATTGGCATGAAAAGGCTGCCAGAAAGGGACTTTGGGGCCCCAGACAGGGCCCTGAACCTCGTTGGTCACTGTAAAGGGGTTGGGGGCGCATGTAGTGCCCTCAAACACATCCATGCACTGAGTGCCATACACCACATGGTGCATGGCACACAGTGCATTGATGTGCACAGAGTACCCTATAACACTGTGGCTTGTGTTGCGACCCTTATCTTGGCCTGTAGCACAAGCTTCAGTGTTAAAGAGCACTTTCCAAACACCACCACGGGCCCTATCATAATTGGGCAGTCAGACCGCCAACTACTTGTTGTGTAGTCTCCTCACTGGTGCAATAGCGTTCAGTGATCTGACCACCTAATATTGTAATCAGGGCCTTAGGGGATGGATACAAGATTGCCAGTCCTACAGAAGATCCCCACGATACCCATGGTGCAACTGCCTGCTAGATTAAGATTTCAATCCTGGTCTGGCGGGTGGTCGTGTGGCAGTTTGACCGTGGCGGTCAGTTAGGATCATAGAAGAGCCGAACTAGTGAAGCGCTGCTCTCAGAGTGCAGACTGGACCTTCCTGCACTGTGTGGCATACATGTCACACTGTGCAGGAACTGCGGGTGCAATCCCAGAGGGGGCACTACATGTGCCCCCCGCATGCACCCCCTGAGGTTGGGGGCCCTATCACGGTCCCCTTAGTTTGTCACCACCACCCTTTTCGTGGTGGGCTCACCACTAGGCCTGGGTGGCAAATTCCGTTCCGCTCGAGGAATTTGCGGAATTTGAATAATTTCACGTTCCGCGGAGAACGCGAAATTGCCCAAAATCCTGCGTTCCGACACTTTGTGAAATTTTGTGCTTGTTCGAGTTCTCAAAATGCGTGTTCACAAGATATTTCCCCTCGAGCAAACAAAACAGCAATTGTGAACAGGAAAAAAGCATCGCGAACAAGCGATTCCGCGTGTTCGCGGAATTTCTGCGTGTTCGCAGGGATTTTTACCGTTTCTCGGAAATTTGCGTAACGCGATCACACAAATTCCGCACACCCCTACTTCACCACCATGAAAAGGGTGGTGGTCAGGCAACTCAGAATATGTTCGAAAGTGCCGCTGTGGCACCGCCAGCATATTTCTGCCTCTGATTGCTGCGCGAACGCCATGGGATCCTGGAACCCTGGAGGTCACAGCGGTCCTGTGGCAGTCCGACTGCCACAGTCATACTATTGCGGGTGGACCCGCAGTGCGCCAGTGGTCGGACTGCCACCACGGGTTAAGTGGTCCTATGTACTGTCAAACTTGCAATCAGGCCCTCAGTGTATTGCCTGACCCATGGGAAACAATATACAGCGTGTTGCTTAACCTATGGCTAAAATGTACATCTTTGCATAATAAATGGTTGAGAAATACGAAGGGAATGCATTTTGTAGTAAATAAGTAGTACTACTCTAGCACTACTTACTTACTACAAAATGCAATTCACAAATCTTCAAGTTCAAATCTCCACCTCCACTGCTCCTATCTTTCGCTGGGAAGATATTCACACATGTTAGTTTTCTAAGGAGGAGAAGAGTAAACCCATTGCAATTCACAACTGCACTTCTAAAGTTACTACAGCAGTCAAATTGAAGTCAAAACAGTAGTAAATGTACTCTAGTTAAAAGTTGGAGTACATCCAGCACCACCCATGGCCAACCACAACAAAACCTTCCCATTGAAAATAATGCAGATAGGGATATAAAAAAAACTCCATAAGGCATATTTTTGTATCAAATTAAATTATTCAAACTAGTTAAAATCAAAATGTAGTTTAATGTTAAAAAAATTATCTCAAAATAAAAAAGCGATTATTTTATTTTTATCTTTTTAATTTAAAAATATCGTAATACCCTATTTTAACTTATAACGTTATTTAACATAATTTGTTATTAAAATATGATAGAATTATTTTTAATTCATTATATACATCACTGGTAATAGTTTTATTACATGCATACATATAATCCTCTTTACTTTAGGTGGGAAGTTTTGTCCAATATAACTTCAGAAAAATAATTGTGTTTTCAATTAATATATTCAAAATATTTACATTTAAAATTAAAGTGAACTTAATAGTACAATGACTTTTATTGTTTTATATTTAAAATTGACCTATAACATTAATTTTTATTAGTATTTAACTTGCAAATATTTTTCAAATGTTTTCAAGTTTAATACACTTTATTGCTTCCTTACACTCCCACAGGCAAACTGTGGGGGAAAGTAAACTAATGTTTATTACAAAAAGTGAAAAATATGTTTATGCTAAATATTATTGAAAATTAATGTTTTATATTCCTTTAAAAGGTAGAACAAAATGAAAATTATTTCTGCAGCATTACTAACTTAGGGGCTGATTATGATATCGGTTTTCCCACATCCTCCGGGCCGGCGGAATTCACCGCCGGCCCGGAGGATGCGGGAAAACCTCTGCGGACTGAAAAAAGACCCCCCGCCAGATCAGAATGGCTGGGGGATCTTTTTTCCGACCGCAGCTTTTCCGCCGCGGTCGCCTTCTGACCGCGGCAGAAAAGCTATAACATGGCTGGCGGTGTCTATCAGACACCGCCAGCCATATTATGATGGTGTAAAATGTATGCTTTTCCGCTGCAGCTTTTACGCTGTGGAAAAGCATACGGACCTTAACTTCGGGGGCCCATTGCGGGCCCCCTTGGTGAAGGGGGGTGGGGGGTGCACATGGTACCCCCCCCTGCATTTGTGCGGTGCCTGCCGCTTTGTACACGCAAATGCGGTGCATGCATTTTTAACATTGCGGCGGGTGCAGCTTGAACCTGCACCCGCCGCAATGTTAAAGATAGAGGATGTGACCGCCACCCTGGTGGTCACATCCTAATCTGCACGGAGGGAACGCCGCAGCCCATGCGGACGTTCCCTCCTACTCTGGGGTCGCGGACGGACTCAAGTCCGTCCGCGATCCTAATCGACCCCTTAATATTGAATAAATGTTTAATTTATTCTTTCTGTTTAGTATATAGCAGTCATGGCAAAAAGTTATGTATAGAATTAATTTATAATAACTGAATTATTATTGTCTAAAAATTAAAGTTACATTAATTTTTAAATTAATAAAGCATGTTATTAAAACATATTTATATTCTTAATATTTATAAATACTGTAAGAAATGTTATATTTGTATATTTATATACATATGTATATACATTCATAATCAAACAAATCACACATGTGACTCCAAGAAATACATACCCTACACAGATATCCAGAAATGGTCACGAGATAATCTACAGTGTGACAATCACAAAACGAATTAAAAAACTAATTGCAATTGGTGAAAGAGTTGCCTAAGTATGTTATTGTTGCAGTCACGGACTTAAGTGAGATTGATGCTGATCAAAACAGCATGATTATTACACAAATATTTGTATCAGCTCTGACCGATAAAGAAAGTCAGCACTGATCAATCAATGACAAATAATTGTGCAAACAACTGCGGTACTGCATCCACTGATGAAAAAACACTCAAGCTCGAAATCTATAAAGTTTGTGTACAAGCAGTAACGAGTTTATTGGACAGCAATACACACATCTTGGGAAAATGTTGCCTCTTAAACTGCAGTAGAATATAAGCATATATGGGACATGGTTCTCATCTGCATAGCTTCAAATGACTTATTTTGCTATGCTAATTTTGACCAGCAACTACATTTAATTTTGATTTCATGCTTGGTTTGTTTTCAATTTTATTGTGGCATAATTACATGTTAATGTGTAATCAACTGCATTTCTGTACAATTACAAATTCTTGTACCTTTCCACCAAGCTACAAGGGAACAATCTAATTAATAATTAAGTCAAGACTAGATAATTACAATTTGGTTCAGGACTTGGAGGAATGGGAGGCTACACTACAACCAGTTGGAGATTCACTTTTTGATCAGGAGCGGCTGCTACCGGACCTGGATGGTGGGGCGATGGACTAAACGGAAAATAAAAAATAAAAAGCTTGCCGCCTCTCTTGCATCCTCCATCATCATCTTGCAGACTCTCAGCCAGCAACAGGATGCATCCGGCTCCCAGTCTCCCCTGAGCCAATCACAACGCTGCAATGCAATGTTTAGATTGGTTGGAGCACTGTGGTTCGTCACTCAGACGGGGAGAGGGAGGCTTTGCATGTTCCTCACCAGGCTGTGTAATGCAGCCTGATGGGGAACATGCAAATTGTGCACGACTGTTTGGACGCACTTCAGGATTGCAAACCACTCCTATCCCTGCCCCGCCAGCCCTGCACTGCCTGAGAGCCACTGACAGCTATAGGAAAAATAACAATAGTTATTATCATTTTATTTTTCCTTTTGTTCAGTGGGGCAATGCTCCTCTGCCTTAGCAGAAGAACTGCCACTGTTTTTTATGAGAATTTGGACTCAAACAGTGTCACAACAAGAACAACGGATAAGTCTCCAATAAATACCATTGAAACAAAAGTTGCAACTACTTGAGAAACTTAGAAAACTTAAACTTAACAAATGGTGAGAAGTTACATCAATAACTATTCATATAGAGGTAGGCCGTGTTCCCAGAGGATTACGTATTTTTATCATTTCAACCTATGAGAATCTAAATCCTTAATCATTATGAGAATGGGTGCTCTTAATGGTCAAAACATACAAGGGAATGATGGAACTCTTGGTCAAGTATGCTAGAATTGACCTAGAAACAATACAAAAAGAGGTAAACAAAATGATAGAAGAAATTGACAAACACAAAAACAAAATCAAGTGTCATGATTGTCTAAAACCGTAGGCTACTGGTTATTCAGGTGTGAGGAAAGCATAAAAACAAAAAACAATGCAAATTCTTAAGTGATCAGAATTACTATGCCAAAGGGAGAGTACTGAACTTTGCCAAGTGGTTTGATTCAGTGCAAAGAATATTATGAGTGATAGAACAACAAAGGTAATAAGAATTTCTATCTACTGGGTCCCGCTCAGATTAAGGTTAGGAAGTGGAAGATCAAGCAAGCTCTACTCCTTTAGGGATTCGCCCCTTATTCTTCAATCAAGAATTACGGCTCCTCAAACAAAAACAAGATCAAACTATATTCAGCTAAACCAAGGCAAGAGGATCAGGAGGAGGAAGAGGACGCAGACTTGCAATATGTGCAAAGAAATCAGCAGAATACATGGGGGCAATAGAAAGAAACAAAAAAAATGATAGCTCCAACAGAAATCAGTCACAATCAGCTTGCCAACAATAAATGAACAAATACAGATACATCGATACTCAATCTGTTAGGTTTGTCATTTTGTCCAGCAAAGGATATGGACTACACGAACACTATAACTGGTCTATTCTTATATGTAAGTAAATTAAAACTCATGACATTGCATGCCAAGTCCAAAAGTCTCCACCACACACAGTCATATGGAAATTATTAGGAATCCACTAATTTAAAAAATCAGTACATTGATTTTATTCTCACAGCACCCGACCTTGAGCATAACTGTGACATTTCAATTAATGACAATGCTAGTGCCACCTTAAAAGTACTGGGTTTTGTAACAGATATTGCATCAGCTAGTGGTTCAAAACCTAGATCTAGGCTCAATCCAAACATGGTAGATGACAAAATATATGCATTCCCTACTGTAATGGTCAGCGAACTTGTGACAAACCAAAAAGAATCATGGCTTCGGAAAACACGATCCGCATACACCTGAGCGCTGCATTAAAGTGGATAGCAACGACAGGCACGAGCGAAGAAGAACGACTACAAGAACCCAGAGGTAAGCGGGACTGGGGTGGTGCTGACGGGGGGTAAGTACTGGGGGTATTGAACGGGTCAGAGGACATGGTCAGTGTCTTGGTACACCAACTGACCGCCATCTCTTACAGCTCCCCGTATCTGGGTGGAGAGAGAAGAGAAAAATATTCCTAGTGCCACAAGAAATATTCTGAGCGCCAGATTGTTACAAGATCATGGAACTTTGGTCACTGAGCCTCCATACACCAATGAAAATAGAGTTTCTTAATGTGCTATAGACAGTAGCATTAACACGTACTGGGAAAAGATTTAGTGTTCCCCCGCAAAACGCCCGCACTAGCTTATTACTATTACTCTAGACACGCTACTATAGCACCCATTCAACTGCTCCGATTTATACCTACCAATATAACCAGCAGCATCAGGAAAACACCACCGCAGGCGCGTGGAAAAAGAAACAAGAAAGAAAGAAACTTTTTGTGCCCGGCAGTAAAAACCCTCTATCGCTGAAGAGGGGGAACATTCGAGTTGCATAACTAGTCACAGTGATATCCTCAGCCTCACTATTTATATATTTGGTATACAAACTTTGTATCTTATCTATCACTTGTACACATGCATAATGGATGAGGAATCGGAAAGACGTCTGGCTGCACAAAGCCTATTCACAAGAGCCCCCAACAAACAAAAACAAATATGTGCTCCAAAAATTAAGGAAGTGACACTACATTATAAACTCAAAAGAATGGAGAAACAAAAAAACGGAAATCTCAAAGTTTTGGGAGGCCATATCCTTATAAGACTACATCGATAAGGATATGGTCCCACATTGCCTAACGATATATACCACTCCGTCGCATGAATCCCCTAATCCTAAAATGCTCGAGGAATGGTCACAAAATTTGGCCCAGAGTTCCAAGAATATGTTGACAATTCTTGTCAAATATGCCTGGGACGACAGGGAAGAAATATTGAAAGAACTCAAAATATTGGAAGATGATCTGAAACACCACAAAGAACAATAAACAATCACAAAATATGTAGAAGAACTGTAAACACAGATGAAGGGATACTCAAAAACAAAGGGAACTCCACAGGGCCTGCATAGACTATGAATAGGGCAACATTCGCACTTACAGTCATAAGTATGACTACCTATATAAAAAACAAATCAAGGTGAACTCATTGAAGAACAAAGTGAGACAGCTAGTGGAACTGACTCAATTACTAGCAGCAACGCTGATAAAGTCCAAAACCAAGCAAATCAAAGAAGAGCGAACAGACCAGGAAAAACTGGAGTCCCTACAACATTTTTAGATGAGTTTCACATCATGAGAACAGGAAGGCAAACTCCGAGAGCAACACCCATCCCAAGAACAGTAGGGAGAGGCAGGGGACAGAGAGTGAGAGGCCTGGGAAGAAACATGGACGAAACAAGCAGAGAAGATAGCGACACAAACAGAGGGAACAGAAGAGGCAGAGGACAAGGAAAAATGCCAGTGGGAAACAAGGGAACCACCTCCAAGAAACAATGATGGATAATGACATGGTAAGCATAACTATCGCCAACTTATTGAATAGACCACTCACTACATAAGAAAAAAGAACGTTGTGTCTAGGTCTTTCCTTTTGCCCCACCAATCACTCCAACTACCTAGAAACAAGAATTGACATTTTCAAATACATCAGAAAGTGAAATTTTAAAAAATGGCATAAACTACATAAACCATATCAGCAGGGTTAGAGAGTTATCCGGATTCCCAGAACTCCATGAACCATGCCTCGAATATTATACCTACAGAGCATGATACACTATGTATCAGAAACGTAGGTCCTCTCCTAGCTATGCAAAGGATTAGACCCAGAAGAGACAGAGCTACTAGAAAATATGGACATCATCACCAATCAAGGGACCATAACAGATTTTAAACCCAAATCTAAATTCTACCCTGACCTTTCGCATGATAACGTTGACAGTTGACACATTCCATGTGACCATGATGCACGAACTCATTAAGACCCGGGAACAAAAGAAACAAAAAGTCACTAACTGGAATATATCCCAAACCCAAAATGAATAATACAATCCTCTAAAGACTACACTATTCTGATCCGCCCTTCGGCTAAAGGAGGGAACATAGTGATATGGGACAGAGAAATATATATATACAGGAAGCATTGAGGCAACTAGAAGACAAAAAAATAAAAAATAAAATATATATATATATATATATATATATATATATATATATATATATATATATATATATATATATATATATATATATATATATATTATCAGAAGAATCACCACTCCCGTTATAGAAGGTGAGAGGCCACAACAGGGGTCAGCAGGGAAAGCTTTAATTCATCACAGCGTAAGCATAATGCATTTCGGCGTCTGTAGCCTTCGTCGGATGCCGCTGTATTGTTGCTAGTGTATCCGTGCACGCCTTAAGTGTCCTGTGTTCGCGGAGATAGGAGGTTCAAAGTTCAGCCCCCTAGTCACATGTCCGCGCTGCCACTACTCCCAAGTAGGACTCCAGTTCCCAGAATGCAGTATATTCGGGGCTGTGGGTGCAGTGAGCAGAGTTAGCAGGGAAGGCGCGTTGTGTGGAAATCAGGCAGTAGTGAAAATGATCAGCCTCCCTGGGTCCCCTTACTCCCAACCTGCATCACCGATGGTACAGCCGGGCCATGAGTCGCGATGCCGGTGTGCAAATACGACTCCTCATGAAGTCACGAGCTGCAGCTTGCAGGGTCCCTGGCGTTATCGGCAGCGTTGGCGGGCAGGAGATGGTCCAATACCTTGGATAATTAAGTGAAGCTGGAACAGCTGGTGCCAGAGTCTCCTGCCACAGTGAGGGAGCCGGGCCTCTGACGCGCCACTGGCAGACGCGTGAGATATGTATTATCAGAAGAATCACCACTCCCGTTATAGAAGGTGAGAGGCCACAACAGGGGTCAGCAGGGAAAGCTTTAATTCATCACAGCGTAAGCATAATGCATTTCGGCGTCTGTAGCCTTCGTCGGATGCCGCTGTATTGTTGCTAGTGTATTCGTGCACGCCTTAAGTGTCCTGTGTTCGCGGAGATAGGAGGTTCAAAGTTCAGCCCCCTAGTCACATGTCCGCGCTGCCACTACTCCCAAGTAGGACTCCAGTTCCCAGAATGCAGTATATTCGGGGCTGTGGGTGCAGTGAGCAGAGTTAGCAGGGAAGGCGCGTTGTGTGGAAATCAGGCAGTAGTGAAGATGATCAGCCTCCCTGGGTCCCCTTACTCCCAACCTGCATCACCGATGGTACAGCCGGGCCATGAGTCGCGATGCCGGTGTGCAAATACGACTCCTCATGAAGTCACGAGCTGCAGCTTGCAGGGTCCCTGGCGTTATCGGCAGCGTTGGCGGGCAGGAGATGGTCCAATACCTTGGATAATTAAGTGAAGCTGGAACAGCTGGTGCCAGAGTCTCCTGCCACAGTGAGGGAGCCGGGCCTCTGACGCGCCACTGGCAGACGCGTGAGATATGTATTATCAGAAGAATCACCACTCCCGTTATAGAAGGTGAGAGGCCACAACAGGGGTCAGCAGGGAAAGCTTTAATTCATCACAGCGTAAGCATAATGCATTTCGGCGTCTGTAGCCTTCGTCGGATGCCGCTGTATTGTTGCTAGTGTATCCGTGCACGCCTTAAGTGTCCTGTGTTCGCGGAGATAGGAGGTTCAAAGTTCAGCCCCCTAGTCACATGTCCGCGCTGCCACTACTCCCAAGTAGGACTCCAGTTCCCAGAATGCAGTATATTCGGGGCTGTGGGTGCAGTGAGCAGAGTTAGCAGGGAAGGCGCGTTGTGTGGAAATCAGGCAGTAGTGAAAATGATCAGCCTCCCTGGGTCCCCTTACTCCCAACCTGCATCACCGATGGTACAGCCGGGCCATGAGTCGCGATGCCGGTGTGCAAATACGACTCCTCATGAAGTCACGAGCTGCAGCTTGCAGGGTCCCTGGCGTTATCGGCAGCGTTGGCGGGCAGGAGATGGTCCAATACCTTGGATAATTAAGTGAAGCTGGAACAGCTGGTGCCAGAGTCTCCTGCCACAGTGAGGGAGCCGGGCCTCTGACGCGCCACTGGCAGACGCGTGAGATATGTATTATCAGAAGAATCACCACTCCCGTTATAGAAGGTGAGAGGCCATATATAGGTGCTGATTTAGTGAAAAAAGCAAAGCTGAAGCCCAAATCCTTATAGCGTGGTATTTATTCCAACAAAATCGTCAAAAAACCACCCGACGCGGATTCGGTGCAGACGCACTTTGGTCACGGGTAAATCAGGTTTGTTAGTACATCCATTAACGAGTGTTTAAACATTAACATAAAGGTAGGACTACCAGTTCCAACACTGCTGTATTTGCATACACTACGGCAGACATCTTTAAATGAACACCAAAATTCTGAATACAATGCTCAGTGTGGTTTTTAGTAACATAATGCACAGTAACAAATTGTCACTGCAGCCACTATTACACAGTCAGTATAATGCTTGTAATCAATTCTCTCTTAAAGAAACGTTCTGCCCATGTGGGCACCCCTACAATTCCGCCCCAGTGGGCATACTAACATTTTACAGTTCATGAGTCAATTCTGCCCCAGTGGGCACTTCACTGTAATAGAAGGGGATCATCACTGTTTAGCCCTAAAGAGCTAAGCATTCTTTATACATAAAAAAAATGTAACTAAACCACATTTCTAAATACAGAACAGTCGGTGTATTTCATCGAGTTGCCGTTGACTTTTCTTTCCAGTAGTGTGCGAACTACACTGTCTCCTACAAAAAATAATAAAATGCAAAATCACTGTAGTGTTCAGTGCATATTAAAACCAATGCTTCACTTCATAAACAGAATCAAAATACATCTTCACAGTGTCATGCGTATACTTCTACTCGTCTCTTACCCCAGATGTACTGCCATCTCCTCATCCTTGTTAAGACCATTAGGTTGTACTGTGTCATACCTGGATATGAATCTGGACTCGAGTTGGTGTAACTATCTGACTCTATCTCCACCTCTTTCTGGGATAGGTACCCTGTCCAGGGCACAAAATTGTAATTTGCCAACACCCTTACTATGACACTCCTTAAAGTGTTTGGCGATGGGATAATTTTTGTCTTCATTTGTAATGGCCCTGGCATGCTCCAGGATTCTTTTCTTAACCTGGTGTATTGTACTCCCAATATACACTAGTGGGCAAGGGCACAGTAAAGCGTACACACAATAATCCGACTTACACGTCAGATGTTTCTGTATTGTGTATGATTTCTGGGTTTTGGAAAGCTGTAACTCTTTTCTGTTTACACTATTTTTACACTCTTTGCATGCCCGACACGTATAAAAGCCCTTAATTGCTCTCACATCAGCTTTTTCTTTGGGAGTATTACTGCATAACAAATCCTTCAAAGCCGTACAGTTTTTAAATGTTATCTGTGGATGATTCCCAACGAAGTTCTTCAATGTTGGGCCCAGACTGAGTACTTGCCAGTACTTTTTCAAACTTCTCCTCACTTGCCATGACTGGTTGCTATAAGCTGTGATGAACCTTATGGGTTCTTTATCCTCCGGGATTACTGCCTTTGGATGTAACAGCTCTGTCTTCTCAATGTTTCTTACTTTTGCACAAGCTTGCTCTACCACTTTGTCAGAGTATCCTCTCTCTTTAAAGCGTGTCTTCATGTTCATCATTTTATTCTCAAAGTCCCTGTCTGTACCACAGTTACGTTTGGCCCGTAGTAACTCACCAAACGGGATGCTAACAATTAGTTTCTATGGGTGGCAACTAGCCGCGCGTAAGAGGCTATTGCCTGCAGTGGGCTTGCGGAACAGCTTACTTCTAAGTTTGCCCCCTCAGCATACACCACTACGTCTAAAAATTCCACCAACCTTTTGTCTATGGTACATGTGAATTTCAGATTACACTCATTCACATTGAGGTCGTCCACAAATTGCACTGCATCCTCTCTACTGCCTCTCCAGACACAGAACACGTCATCTATATACCGAGCTCAGAGGACCACATTCTGGGAAAAGGCCAATATGTTAATGGCCACCTGCTCCTCCCACCAGCCCTGGAACAAACCCGCGTAGCTGGGGGTGAAGCAGGTTCCCATTGCGGTCCCCCGGGCCTGGCAATAGATGACTTGATTGAACAGGAAGTAGTTGTTTGTAAGGCAAGTCTGCATCATGCTTATTAGCATTTTGGTGTGAGTTGCGTGTTTTCCTTCACGTTGTTGCAAAAAATGTTGATTTGCGGCGACTCCTAAGTTATGAGGTATGCAAGTATAAAGGCTGTTGACATCCAGTGTCAACAGCCACATGTCCTCATCCCACTGAATAGGTTCAATTGTTCCCAGAAAATCCCTTGTATCTTGTAGATACGACGGTAGTTTCTGAACATATGGTCGTAAGAAATGATCGATATATCTAGAAGTGTTTTCGTATGTACTACCCATATACGAAACGATTGGTCGTCCCGGGGGATTCGAGGCATTTTTGTGGAGCTTCGGCAGTAAATATAATACCGGTAGCTTAGGGTAGTCACACTTTAGGAATTCAAACTCATTGTCAGGTTTCAAATTGGGCGCAACTATAATGGGAAAATGCAAGTATAGACAAAGACTACATCTCCCATAAGTCTCGGCGCTCCTGGTGTATCATGTGATTCTATTTAAACAAATGACCGACCCGGAAGAGTGTCAAATATTTTGCCGGCTGCATGAAGGTTTCTAGCAGTGGCTCTTTGTGACTGAAACCTTGACTTGGAAATATACCTTGTTTGTTCTGGAATTATAGCCTGATTCACTGCTGTGCGGCTGCACGCAGAAGAAATGATCGGCTATCCTCTACATTTGCCCTCCGTTGGTGAGCCATTCTGAGCTCTTGCGGAGTACGAATTCGTCAGCAGCCTTTGGAGTAATTTCCTGTTTCTCCCTTTTTGTCCCCCATTGGCGAGCACTGTTTCTTTGCTCTTGCGGGGGACGTTTTGTTTTCTTTATTCAACATTCGGACGGCATTATCGGCCGCCAGGAAGGGAGAGAACAGGTACTGACGTTTGAATTAATTATGGGACGGCATTTTCGGCCACCTCACTAGCAAAGTCCTCCGTTGGCAAACTCGTTGTTTTAGGAGTACCTGCGGGGAACGATACTTTTCAGATTATTGTGACTAACGTTGTTACTAGTAATTCAGAAGCTGGAACTACTTATTTTCCGGTGAACCTGGCAAGTAAGGTATTATTATTATTGGAGTGCTTACAACTCTTATCGAGGTCACCTGCATATGGATTGTAGGATTATTATTTTCTACGTCTTTATTATTTCATGGAGGGGATTGCCTGATTATATCATTCATAAGAACAAGAGGGAAGGCAGGTAAGAAAGTGCCTAGCATCTTATCATTGTTATATGGTTGTGGGTATGATGAGTAGATCATATTATTGTGCTTTACCACACAGGGCCAACATATCCTGTCCTATCTACAAAGGTGACGACAACCTTCTTTTTTTTTTAATTGCCATACAGAAAGACATACTTGCCAACTCAGGTATTAGAGGTTATAAATATTGTGTTATTGGCTGGTTTTAGTGTGATACATGAAGAAGTGATAATTGTTGATTGTGTCGTTTCAGGTCTCCCTCCACGCAGTTCCCTTCCCTTCCTTCCCTCACTTGATCCTTCTATCGTCCTGTGCCATTATGGTATTCAGGCGTGGTTAGGTCAAGAGGTGGACCCCATTAAGCAACAAACGATCCTGAGGACTGGAGTCTGACAGAATATTCGACGAAAGGCATACCGTTCTTCCGGTCGGTTGTTGCTTATGGCTACTTTAGAGGACGTCATGGAGGCTTTGGCCTCCATGCAAGTAGAACTGACTAGTTCCAGGCAGGAAACTGCTGATTTAAGGGCTAGATCGGATGGGTTGCAAAGGAACCCTTTTAACGTATGTGCGGCTACTGCTACACCTGGTACCATGGTGGTAGAGATACCGGTTTCTATTCCTTTGGCTTCACCTGAAAGATACAACGGGGATACCAATACTGTACAAGTATTCCTGACACAAGTGCTGCTCTACTTTTCCTGTAAGCCCAAATCATTTCCCACCAATCAGGCCAGAGTAGCATTTCTCATATCTTATCTGGCGGGGGATGCAGCGCAGTGGGCAGTACCGTTGGTAAATCGCAATGACCGTCTGTTACATGATTGGGACTATTTCCATGAAGAATTTGTCAAGGTGTTTGATAGGAGAGCTGATTCCTACAGGGCAGATAAGGAGTTATTAGAGCTACGTCAAGGGAATAGAGACTTATTGACTTATTTGAATTTCTTTAGATGTTTAATCGCTGAGACAAAGTTGCCAGAAGCAAAACAGGCAGCGTTGTTCCATCAAGGTTGAGGGACGAGCTTAAGGATGTGATTGCCCAAATAGATCCTCAGCCAGTTACGTGTGAGGGGTTAATTAATCTTGTTTTGAGGCTAGACCATAGGTTGAGTGAACGCAGAGGCGACTTCAAGAGGAAGGAAAGACCCTCTCAGTCATACGCTCATCAAGGCCCTTCCGAAGTGCAACACTCCACAAGATCAGAAACTATGGATATAGGGGCGGTGAGAGCATCATTATCCTTGGCTGAAAAGGAATCATGTCGTAAACAAGGGCTATGTTTGTATTGTGGCCGGAAAGGCCATTTCGTAAGGGAATGTCCTGTTAAACCAAACACCAACAAGTTTAGGGCTATCAAGTCAGTATCCACTGCCAGCGATAAGCCTTCGGAAAACTAACTGACTCCATGAAGAACGAAGGGGATTCTTGCAGTCCTGTGTGTATCCCTTCTTTGTCAGACCAGAACGTCTCCGAGCAACGTCATTTGTACATTGAGGTCAAGTTGCTTGTAAATAACGAATGGTTGGTTATGGACGCAATGGTAGATTCAGGTGCCACAGGCCTATTCATGGATATGAAAGAGGCTGTACGTATAGGAATAGTAATGATACCAAAGAAAGTTCCGGAAGATGTATATGCAGTGGATGGGCGGAAACTGGTCACTGGGCCTATTGGTTATCACTCAGAAAGAGTTTGTATGATTTATGAATCCCTGCATTATGAAACAATAGTGTTTAATTTAATCAATGCACCTCAGTATAACATCATTCTGGGATTGCCTTGGTTACAAAAGCATAATCCTGATATTGACTGGGGTAACAAGAAGGTGGTGATGAACTCTTTGTTTTGCCAAGAACATTGTGGTATTCCCATGGAGAATCCAGCCAAGGCGCTGCCCTGTGGTTTGTCGATAGCCACGGCCGCTGAGAAAGAAGTGCAGTTGCTCTCCGAATACTTACAGTATGAAGATGTGTTTGATGATATTCAGGCTGAAGTAATACCACCTCATAGGCAGTACGATTGTCAAATAGATCTGGTTCCAGGGGCGGTGGTTCCTGTAGGAAGACTGTATGCTTTGAATGAACCCAAGAATGCTCATCTGCGGGTGTACTTAGATAAGCTCTTGGAGCTAGGATTCATCCGGCCTTCTAAATCCCCTGCGGCCTCTCCACTGTTTTTTATTCCTAAAGCGAATGGGGAACTCCGCGCTTGTGTGCACTTTAGGGCCATAAACGTGGTTACAGTGAAGAACCGTTATCTATTACCGCTTATCAACGTTCTGTTGGAACAGGTAAAGAAAGCAAGCATTTACACCAAGCTTGACTTAAGAGGGGACTACCATCTGGTCAGAATGAGAAGCGGAGACGAATGGAAGACGGCATTTAAAACCAGGTATGGTCTGTATGAATATCTAGTCATGCCATTCGGGTTATGCAACGCCCCCGCCGCCTTCCAATTCTTCCTAAATGAGGTTTTCCGTGAAATACTGGACCACTATGTAGTGGTGTGCATTGATGATTCTTGTGTATTCCGAGTCAGAAGACGAACACATCAGGCATGTAACTTCTGTTCTGCATATCCTGCAAAAGAACCATTTGTTTTGTAAGCTTAGCAAATGTGACTTTCATGTGACCACTGTAGAATTTCTGGGAGTTATGTTGAGTCCAACCGGACAGGAAATGGCCGAGAGAAAGACCAGGGCAGTTCAAGAGTGGCCCCCTCCCAATAATCTTCGAGATGTGCAAAGTTTCCTTGGCTTCGCCAATTTCTACAGAAGATTCATTGCTCATTTCTCAAGGATGGTGGTTCCCACCACGCAGGTACTAAGGAAGGCAAAGAAGTTTGAATGGACGCCTGAAGCCCAAACGGCGTTCGTGGCTTTGAAGGAAGCATTTGTGTCTGCTCCGATTCTATCTCACCCGGATCCTGACAAACCATATCTGGTGGAAGCAGACGCTTCAGATACCGCTGTGGGTGCTGTTCTTTCGCAAAGACATCCCTCTACGGGACACTTATATCTTGTTGCATTTATGTCCCGCAAATTGAATGCGGTGGAACAGAACTACCACATAGCTGAGAAGGAGCTGCTTGCTATTAAGGAAGCTTTTACAGAATAGAGGCACTTCTTGATGGGAGCACATCATGTGGTCACTGTGTACACAGACCACAGAAACCTTCAATTTATGACTGCTGCAAAACATCTCACCCCTCGACAGCTGCGATGGATGCTTTTCTTTTCTGGGTTCCGTTTCATCATTACCTATCGTCCTGGGGTGTGTAACAGGAAGGTGGACACTCTCTCCCGGCAGTCATCTACCATGGAAGCAGTGTTGCCTCCTGTGCATGCAATCATAGACCCAACAAAGGTGCTCGGAGTAATACAACCGGAGGCCTTCCTTCAGGGTGTTCTGAGTGGGGTGCGACCGTTTTCTTGGAAGACTTGGCTGCAGAGCCATAAGGAATGGCAGATCAAGGATGGTTTCCCTGTTCACAACAATCAATTGTTGGTGCCAACGATTCCTCTTTGGAAGCAAGTGTTTCATTGGTGTCACGAATCTCCCTGTGCTGGTCACTTTGGTTTTGGGAAGACTCTCGAGTCGATCAATAGACAATTTTGGTGGCCTTCTTTGCGGAAGGATGTTATGGAATGGGTGAGCTCATGTGATGTTTGCGCCACCATGAAGACTGATCATGGGAAACAGAGGGGGTTGTTGCAACCTCTTCCTACCTCTTCCTTGCCATGGGACAACATATCCTTGGATTTCGTTGTATGCCTGCCAGTGGATCATGGATGTTCAACTATATTGGTGGTAGTGGATTATCTGACCAAGATGGGGCACTTTATTGCCTGTAAACAAATACCTACGGCGGGCCAACTCGCAAAACTGTTGTTGTTGCATGTGGTGCGGTTACACGGGCTACCCAGTGTCATAGTGTCCGACAGGGGGTCCCAATTTACCGCTCAATTCTGGAAGACATGGTGCTCTGCTTTGCATGTCACATCAGCCCTATCCACTAGCTTCCACCCGCAAACTGATGGTCAGACCGAACGCCTCAATCAGACCTTGAAGCAATATCTACGGTGTTATGTGGACTACAGTAAGGAGAACTGAGTGGAGTATTTGTGGTTGGCGGATATTGCCTACAACAATGCAACGCATGGTTCCACGAGGGCCTACCCGTTCTATAGCAATTATGGTCACCACCCTAGGTTTCTTCCTTTTCTTCATCCCCTTAGGGTAGAGAACATTCCTGAGGTGGCTAGCAGGGTGGCACATATACAAGACATTCTGAAGGAGACTCAGTGTCAGTTGAGGAAGGCCAAGACTGTATATAAAGCTTCAGCTGACAAACACCGGTGTCCTGGTCCGCTGTATCAAGTTGGTGATTGGGTGTGGTTGTCTACCAGGAATATGCGCTTCAAGAAGCATAGCGTATTCCATCCAAAGTTTCTTGGGCCATACAGGATAAGGAAGTGCATCAGTCCTGTCAACATGCGCCTTGGTTTGCCATCCCATTTGCATATTCATCCTGTGTTCCATGTTTCCTTGCTGAAACCCTCCAAGACTCAGGGTAGGAAGATGCCCCCGCCTGTTGTAGTGAATGAAGAATTGGAGTACGAGGTGGCTGGCATACGAGATTACAAATTGAAGTGGCGACGATTGTGAAACCTGGTGTCATGGAAAGGGTATGGTGCTGACGAATGTTCGTGGGAACCGGTTGCTGGTGTACACGCGCCTAGACGGGTGGCTTCTTTCAACAGGAAATACCCTATGAAGCCTGGTCCTTCGTTGCGCCCTCCTTGAAGGGGGATATACTGTCAGGTTTCAAATCGGGCGCAACTATAATGGGAAAATGCAAGTATAGACAAAGACTACATCTCCCATAAGTCTCTGCGCTCCTGGTGTATCCTGTGATTCTATTTAAACAAATGACCGACCTGGAAGAGTGTCGAATATTTTGCCGGCTGCATGAAGGTTTCTAGCAGTGGCTCTTTGTGACTGAAACCTTGACTTGGAAATATACCTTGTTTGTTCTGGAATTATAGCCTGATTCACTGCTGTGCAGCTGCACTCAGAAGAAATGATCGGCTATCCTCTACATTTGCCCTCCGTTGGTGAGCCGTTCTGAGCTCTTGCGGAGGTCGAATTCTTCAGCAGCCTTTGGAGTAATTTCCTGTTTCTCCCTTTTTGTCCCCCGTTGGCGAGCACTGTTTCTCTGCTCTTGCGGGGGACGTTTTGTTTTCTTTATTCAACATTCGGACAGCATTGTCGGCCGCCAGGAAGGGAGAGAACAGGTACTGAAGTTTGAATTAATTATCGGACGGCATTTTCGGCCGCCTCACTAGCAAAGTCCTCCGTTGGCAAACTCGTTGTTTTAGGAGTACATGCGGGGAACGATTCTTTTCAGATTATTGTGATTAACGTTGTTACTAGTAATTCAGAAGCTGAAACTCCTTATTTTCCGGTGAACCTGGCAAGTAAGGTATTATTATTATTGGAGTGCTTACAACTCTTATCGAGATCACCTGCATATGGATTGTAGGATTATTATTTTCCACGTCTTTATTATTTCATGGAGGGGATTGCCTGATTATATCAAGAATAAGAACAAGAGGGAAGGCAGGTAAGAAAGTGCCTAGCATCTTATCATTGTTATATGGTTGTGGGTATGATGAGTAGATCATATTATTGTGCTTTACCATACAGGGCCAACATATCCTGTCCTATCTACAAATGTGACGACAACCTTCTTTTTTTTTTAAATTGCCATACAGAAAGACATACTTGCCAACTCAGGTATTAGAGGTTATAAATATTGTGTTATTGGCTGGTTTTAGTGTGATACATGGAGAAGTGATAATTGTTGATTGTGTCGTTTCAGGTCTCCCTCCACGCAGTTCCCTTCCCTTCCTTCCCTCACTTGATCCTTCTATCGTCCTGTGCCATTATGGTATTCAGGCGTGGTCAAGAGGTGGACCCCATTAAGCAACAAACGATCCTGAGGACTGGAGTCTGACACTCATCATCTGATATTATTCCCTCATGTTTTCACTCCAACAGTTGGCCTTGGTATTTAAGGTTACTTTTCTCATAGCTACTTCTGTTACTTTGAACATAGCTACCCTTATCGTCTAGTTGTCTAAAACCCTCATTGAGGTACATATTCAGAAGCCACATCACCACATTCCCGCCCTTATCAGACATCTTTATAACAATATCACTGTTAGTTTTCAATTCCTGCAGGGGTTGGCGATGTTTAGTACTGAGGTTATCGTGTGTCATTTTACTAATTTTACTAACTTGTTTTAGTTTCTTGAATTCTTTGATCATACCCTTCTCAAAAACGTCCATGACCTCACTATGGATCTGTGGTAGAAACCTCGATTTAGATTTAAATCCACTGTCTTGTTCATTGTCTCGGATCACAACCTCGTTGGTCAAATCATCAACAATAATATCATTTCCTCCTTCCGCACCTGCAGCATAATCGTTTATCAAGTTCAGGGGGCTAGCACCGCTTGTAACATTGCTGACTGTATGCATCTCTGTCCCCCCACGCTTTGCATTACCAAACCATTTTTTTTGTTTTAATTTGCGAGTAAAATGAAAAGATTGATCCTTCCCTCAGTGTAGTTAAAATGACTACATGGACAAAATGTTAATCCAAATGACAAGACTTCAAATTGATCTGCAGTTACACTAAAATTAGATAAATTTACAACGGTGTGGGTGTCCTTCATTTTTTGGCTGTGTTGCCTCTTGTTCTCACTCCCATGTAGGCATCCAATAGTCCCTGCTTTTTTGTGCCTCTGGTGATTCCTCCTCTGGCGCCTTTTCCTCGACCTCGGCTTGGCGATTCCTGGGGCCCTGGGCTGGCCAGCCCCTGTCTGCCCTGTGCCATTAGCGAGAACTCCAATAAAATGTTGGTTTTAACTCCTTTACTTTCATTGGGTGTTGCACCTGCGCCCTCTGCAGCATTGCTGGTTTCCGGTATTACTCCATTACTGGTTGTTTCATGTGATACACTCGGTAATGTCCCCACTTGTTGGTTAGGAGTTAACAATTTTTGTTTATTCAATTCTCGTAGGTGGTCAAATTTCCTCCCAAAGGTAAAAACCTGGCCCCTTTCATAATCCAATTGGTTGGGGTGGAACTTGGTCTGTTTTTTCAGTTTAATTTCTTCTTCTGCCTTTAGTAGTCTTGTCGTTAACTTCTTCATTTCTGTTTCAAAATCATTGTCCGAATGTTGTTCTTTGAGTTGGGAATTAACAAGCGCTATTTGTTCAGCCAAGCGTACAGTGTCCTTCAATGCATACCTAATCAGTAGCTTCAACATGACAGTCGAGCATTCATGATTATTCTGGACCCATTCCTCTATGAGCTCCGGGTCGGGGTCAGTAAAAGTCGGGGTTATGAATATACGCAGACCTCTTGGCACGCGTCCGTGCTCAACATATTTCTGAAGAGTGGTGGCCTCCCACCATTTTGCTTGTTCAAGTTTGACAAGTTTCCATAACTTGTCCCATAGTTCTTTCCTCGTAATTTTATCTCGGGCTGTGGCTTCGCCCGATGTTGTAGATTCAGAGTCAAACGGAACAAACAACATTTCTGCTGCTTCCCATCGTGAAGCAATTCTATTTGACAAATCCATGTTGTTATTATGTAGAGCACTCACCGTCTGGGAGTCTCGCAGCTTCTTCCAAAAGCTGCTCCACGCAGTTCCTCGGCAGCGACCCTCTCACGGATCACGCCAGTTCCGTCAGCCTCCACGAATCACACCAGGTAGCCAACCACATTACAACAAAGTATCCACTTACTGGAGCTTAGCTTCTGCGGCCCCGTACCGGTGTTAGGTTCTTCCTGGTTTCTTTACGCCAATCAGAACGCCTCTACTCCTTCCGGACCAACTCTGTTTTCGTGGAAACTTGCACTGTGTGCCGTTCATAGGTAGGCAGGCCGGGAGATTTTCTTCTCGAAGAGAAATATTGTCTATTAATCCAGTTCGCCAATCCCCCAGCCTCACGGCGATGGTGGGCTTCCAGCAAGGGAGCGACCCCCTAATATGAATAAGTGCTGATTTAGTGAAAAAAGCAAAGCTGAAGCCCAAATCCTTATAGCGTGGTATTTATTCCAACAAAATCGTCAAAAAACCACCCGACGCGTTTCGGTGCAGCCGCACCTTGGTCACGGGTAAATCAGGTTTGTTAGTACATCCATTATCTAGTGTTTAAACATTAACATAAAGGTAGGACTACCAGTCCCAACACTTCTGTATTGGCATACACAATGGCAGACATCTTTAAATGAACACCGAAATTCTGAATACAATGCTCAGTGTGGTTTTTAGTAACATAAAGCACAGTAACAAATTGTCACTGCAGCCACTATTACACAGTCAGTATAATGCGTGTAATCAATTCTCTCTTCCAGAAACTTTCTGCCCATGTGGGCACCCCTACAATTCCGCCCCAGTGGGCATACTAACATTTTACAGTTCATGAGTATATATATACATCCGAAGCAACTTTGTGGTCCGTGTCCATGCTTTCCTCAACTTTGTGGTCCGTGTCCGTGCTTTCCTTGGAGCCATCTGGAGTTTTGGGCGGCATGTCAAATATATATGTATATAAATATATATATGTATGTATATATGCATGTATGTATTCACACATGTATGTTTATATATCTATATGTCAATCGGCAATAGGCAGTTACGGTGAGGACCATGTTTCCATAGAAAAGTGTTTTTGGACATATTTCTTTGGAGGAGTTTGACGAATCTTAACAAACCTTTCCAAAAGAAGAGTCATTTTTGGGGTGAGCAACAAAGCGGGGGGGGGGGGAATTCATCTTCCCATGTTAATTCCCATATGAGCTTTAAACACAATTACAGGCCAAACTTCTGGACGGAATTACAGGAAGATAGCTTTTGGTTCACAGATAACAGTTATCTGGTGTAAATCCGTTCTGTAGTTGATGAGAAATTTATGAAAATTCAAACGATTTCGTGATTAATTGAAAATATGCATTTCAAGAGGAACGCCATTATTGGCTAGCCGCAACCTGAGCAAAGAGTTGCAGCTGCCATTTCATCTCATCGCAACAGACCCTGGGTCTGATTTCAAATGGCAGGAAGTGGCATAAGCGGTCATGCTGTATGTGCCCTGACCCCATGGGAGTAATAGAGGGGTGTGTGAGGAACCCCTTATGGGTAACATATGTAAAAAAAAAGGTTTTATCCACCACTCATGATATTTGCAAATTCATCTCAAATTTGTCTCAACCATCAGCGCTGCCCCCATGTAACGTCATGATGAATTCACGAATATCACTGTAAAATAAAAAATATATGTTTATACACCCACTCTCAGTCTCACCTAAACGGTTCCACACTCACTTACAGACCAAATCTGAGATTCACCAACCCACTCACAAACCCACTCAGGTACTCATGCGCCCACTCAGAGGCTCTCCCATCCACTCACTGGACCACTCAGACACTTATGCACCCACTCACACACCCACTTAGAGACAGACACACCCAATCTCAGACCCAATCAGAGCCTCATGCACCCACTCACAGACTCATTTAGACACTCATGTACCCACTCACAGCCCTACTCAGACACTCATGAACTCACTCACAGACCTACTCAGACACTCATGCACCCACTTACAGACTTACTCAGACACTACTGCACCCACCCACTCTCCAAATGAGAAACTCATTCAACCACTCAGAGAGTGAGTCAGACACTCAAGGAGTCACTGACCCACTCAGAGGCTTAAACAATCATTCACACACCCACTCAGAGACGTATGCACCTACTCAAAGACCCACACACACTAACTCACACATGCACTCAGTCTCTCATGCAGGCACTCAGAGATCAACCCAGAGACTCATACACCAACTCACACGCCCACTCAGAGTCATGCACCCACTCAGAGGCCCACTCAGAAACTCCTGCACCCACTAACAGACTCACTCAGACACTCACACAACCATTCACAGACCCACTCATACACATACATGCACTCAATAACAGATCCACTCATATTCTCATGTAATCACTCACACACCCACTAAGGCACTCATGCACCTACTCTCAGACTGACTCAGGCACTTCTACAACCAATTGCAGATCTACTCAGACACTCATACACTGAATCACGTATCCTCTCTGAGAGTCAAGCATTAACTCACACACCCAGTAAGAGACTCAGACACCCAATGAAAGACCCACTCACACACTGATGCAGCCTCTCACAGACCCAGCCATACACTTACACGCCCACTCACAGGTTCACTCAGATACTTAAGCACCCACTCAAAGACTCATTCAGAGACTCACACACCCCCTCACAGACCCAGTCAGAGACTGACACATTCGTTCATAGATCCATTCAGACACTCATGCACTCTTTCAGACATCCACTCATTATCATGCACTCAGGTTGATATTCAGAAGCAGTCACTCACAGAGCCGCTGAGATGCTCCTACATCCACTGAGAGACTCATAAACCCTGTCAGAGACTCAGACACCCACTCACAGTCTCACTGTGACACTAATATACCACTCACTTCCCCACTCAGAGACTGATGCACCCACTCACCCACCCACTAAGAGATGTTTGTGCCTACTCATAGACCCATGCAGAGAATCATACACCCACTTATAGATCTACTCAGAGTGTCCTGTACCGACTCACAGACCCCCTCAGACACTCATGCATACACTCACAGACCAACTCAGAGACTGATACACCCACTCACAGACCTACTCAGACACTTGCACGCCTACTCAAAGACCCACTCAAATACACATGCTCCCACTCAAAGACCCATTCAGACCCTTACAGACCTACCCAGACACTGATGCACTCAGACACAGACCCACTCAGACATTCATGCATCTACTTACAAAGCCACACATACTCATGCACCCACTCAAAGACCCACTCAGACACTCATGCACCTGCTCACAGGCCCACTCAGACGCTAGTGCACCCACTTATTCTCCCAGTGAGAGGCTCATGCAGCCACTCACATAATGATTCAGTCACTTGTGCAGTCCTTCATCTACTCAAAGGCTTATGCAATTACTCACAGACCCACTCAAAGACTTATGCACCCACTCATAGACCCGCTCCGACCCTAACACACCCACTCACACATGCACTCAGACTCTCATGCATCCACTCATACATATACTGAAAGACTGATACACAAACTCACACGCCCACTCAGAGACTCATTCACCCACTCAGCAGAGACCCACCCAGACACTGACACAACCATTCACAGACCCACTCACACACAAATGCACTCAATCAAGGTGCATTCATATTCTCATGCACTCACTTACACACCCACTGAGACACTCATGCCCCTACTCACAGACTGACAAACACATACACACCCAGTTATGGATCATCTCAGACACTCAGACACTGAGTCACCAACCCACTCTGAGTCTCATGCATCCACTCACACACCCAGTGAGAGAATCAGACACACAATGAGAGACCCACTCACACACTGATGCAGCCCCTCAGGGACCCAGCCATACACTCACACTCACAGGTTCACTCAGATACTTATGCACCCACTCAAAGACTCATTCAGAGACTCACACACCCACTGTCTCTCATTCACACACTCACTCAGAGACCCCTCCCTACTCCTACTCAAAGACCCACTCAGAGACTCACACACCCACTATGCCTCCCATTTACCCGCTCACACACTTGATCAGAGACCGCTCCCTAGTTCTACTCACAGACCCACTCAGTTTAACCCACCCACTCAGAGACTCAATTACAGACTTATGCATCCACTAACAGATCCTTTTCGATACTTATGCACTCACACAGAGACCCACTCATATTGTCATGCACTCACTCAGAGATCCATACAGATACTCACATACTCACTCATAGACCCATTGATATTCATACACAGTCACTCACAGAGGCACTGAGACACTCATATACCCACTTAGAAACCCAGTGAGAGACTCATGAAACAAACGCTGTCAGAGACTCAGACATCCGCTCATAGTCCCACTGTGACACTGACACACTACTCACTAGACCATTCAGAGACTACAGACCCAATCACACACCCATTCAGAGAGGCACATACCCACTCATAGACCCACTCAGAGACTCATGCACCCACATGCAGATCCACTCAGTCATGTTCCCACTCATAGACCCCACTCAGACACTCATGCAAACTCACAGACCTACTCGAAGACTGATACACCCACTCACAGACCTAATCAGATACTTATGCACCCACTCACAGACTCAATCAGACACTCACACACCCACTCACAGATCCACCCAGGCACGCTTATACCCACTTACAGACCCATTGACACACTCATACACCCGGTAACAAATCCCACTCTAACACTCACAAATGATGTTACAGACACATTTAGAGACTCACACATGTTTTTATAGCGTTCTTTAGATAATAATGTATGTTAGCGTGATGGTTAGAATCAGTAATTAATTGTGTTGGTGGCTATTGAATGTCTGCTTTTATTTTCTGTATTTGTGGCGTAATCATGACTATCACAAAGTAATTGCGAATATTACAAAAAATTTAAAAAATATATTTATAAAGAAAATTAGCAACAATTTGGGCACCATAGTGGCTTGGAGAACAGTCTTTATGTTCATTGTGTGTATATGACAACTACACAGAAGACCGGAAGCAGAGTTTCAGGTTGCTGAAAAAAATCCTGTTGCCTTTGTCTGTGAAGTGTACTCCATCACTTCTATAGATTCCATGTATGTCAAAACATAGGTTGTTATAAATAGAGCCCAGGTTATGGTCTTTGAGAAATGCAGAAACAGTTTAATTAACATATTTCCTGGCTTTGCCAATCTGTGGATAGAATCAACTTGCCCATTTCCATTTCTGTCTTTGGCATATGTTGGAGTACACCAAGATAGTGTGAGGGAAAATTGTCTTAAACTGTGCACGGTATTCTTTATTGAGATTTCAGTCCTACCCCAGTCAGTGTGCCGAGGTCACTGCCACCGCAGTACACAACCATGAGGTTATGGAGTTGGGAATCCACAAAGCTTTAAACCAAAAACAGCAATTAACAGCACTTCAAGTCTCTCTGGCCAATCAAAGTAATATTCACATTAGACAAACCCAAGTCCCTGTAAATACCACTCTTTCTGGCAGCCTCCCTAGCCCAAAAGACATAGCTGTGGTTCACAATCCACACGCTAACCATTTAGAAGTTATGCAGCAGTAGCAATCTGGAGAAAGCAGGAGCTGATTAAGCAGTTTAGAAAAGGAAAGGCAGTTAAAATAGAGGTGTGTTTTTGTTTTTTAAAACCATTTGAATGTGTGCTGTGAATATGGAGGTGAATAAAATGAGGTAGGTTAATGAAAAGTACCCTGATCTATGATTAGCTGTGATAAAAATAAAAAAGTGGAATGCACACTTGGATATGCTTTTTATTGTGTATAGTACACCGCACCTGCTGCAGCAAATGTTTAACCGATATGCTCCTTCTAGAATGTGCTGTGAACATGTGACCTACTGGTTGTAATGGGGTGCTATGGAGACTGTGCTAAGAGTGTATGGGAAGGGTTTTAAAGAGAGAGTTGTCTTCTTTAAGAAACCATAGGTATTTAGAGTTTTTGGTGTGTAACAAGGGTTAGATTTCCCAGTGAGTGCATGCTAATACAGTGTGCAGTACTCTTAAAGTCATATAACTACCAAACTAAATATGTTTTTGAACTCCCATTTTTTTCCACAAATTTGTCGCAATGATCGCGATTAAGTTACTTTTATGCACAGATACCCTTCCATGTTGGGCATCTTTAAGTGGATGAAAGGGTTAACATATACTAATCATGCAGAAGTAGACTTACAAAACTAAAATATGAAAGGCATGTTTTTATTTGCTGACTTTCGCACTATTAGTGGGTGCAAAGTTGAAAAGGTTGTCGTTAATGGTTGCTTTGTATTAAAGTGGTGAGCCATTATGCTTAATTTTAAACATTTCCTGAGAGTATTACATCTGATAAGAACATAAATCAATATTTGAGCACCAAACTCAATTTTCAGGTATTTATTTGCATTTAATTTGGAGAAAAAAAGATTGAAAATGTATATGTGTATGTGAGATTGTTTAAAGACAGTATGACTTTAAAAAAAATTAAACTGCATGAGATGATATATGAGTGGTAGTAGGAGTGGTTTATATATTTATTAGAAGGTGAATGAAACGCTTTATGAGTGTGGGAATAAGTAACAGTTTTTGTGATGTGCAGATTAGGTGTGTGAGAAATTGCTTGACAAGGATTTGCTCTGGAATGGTATATTGTACAAGTGCTGTTTTGCTTCATACTCTAATTGCAAGAAAATGTTTAAGGGTCAAAGATATATTTTTTACAATGTATTAGAAGATGTGGAATATATTACATGTGTATATATGATGTGCTAATCACAAAGAATGTTTTTCTTTGAATTGAATTCTGGGACTTTTAGTCATATTTATTGTATTTTTAAAAGGGAATACAAGACTCTGGATTGAAAGGAAAAAACATGTACTATAGGTATAGATCACTCATGAATCTGTGAAACTTGTCACCTATATATTAGATACCTTTTAGGGTAGGTGTTGGTTACATTTTAGAGTTGGTTTGTATTTGCTTAGGTGCTTATGCATGTTCTTTAAACTAATACTGAGTCGGATGTGTAGTATGGGAGTCATAGGCATAGATAAACATGTAGAGCACAATTCACAAAGGTAAACTGGGATGAAAGCCTAACTTTACGAATTTCGGTATTCATAAAGGGCATTTATGAGCAGTAAAGTTAGACTTTTGTCTCAGTTAAACTTAACTTTTAGTCTTAAGTTTAACTAAGACCAAAACCGAGACAAAAGTCTAACTACTACTCGTAAATGACCTTTGTGAATACCAAAAGTCATAAAGTTAGACTTTCCTCTCAGATTACCTTTGTGAATCTGACCCATAGTGCTTAAACATGAATCAATCATATTACTTGTCACCTTGTCTGAGCACTCTCACTGCCAGCTTCATATGGCTTGGAAAAGCGGTTTCAGAAGCCTCAAACCCATGTTTTAGTACACACAAGCCACCTCTAATATACGCTATACTTGTGCTATAAAGCATGGTGCTTTGTGTGTAAAAGATGAGAAATGTGCTTTTGAGTTCAATAAGTTACTTCTGCACTTGCAGGCCCCTATGGGAAGTACTAGATAGAGTTTGCCACACCTGAAGCAAATGACATACATGTTAAGCAATTATACATTTAGTCACTTACTCAGAAAATACCTATGCATGCAGCAGATTGAAAAGTGGTTTCAGTCATATCTATGTAGCCCTCCATTCCCTAACACAGGCACTGAAGTATTTCTTTTGGTCACTTGCATACATATTTAGAGAGTCATGGAGGTAGTAAAACAGACACATAGTCAGACATCTAAAGAAGCACATATACATTCAGACACTCTCCCAGAAAATACTAATGCATGCAGCAGAATTAAATGTGTGCCAACACTCACTCACATATGCATGCAAGTACTGACACCAGCTTTTGAACCATGCAGAGAAATAGTCCTTCAAACACGGTTGAAGCCTGTTTCTCAAGGTTCAGTCCCACGTCTTAGTTCACATAACACATGTCTGAGATTTACTGTAGTTATGCCTTAAAGGTATGGGGCTTTGTATTCAAAAGATGAGATATGTCCTTCTGAGTTGAAAAAGTTACTTCTGCACTTGCAGGACCCTATTCATGCAGCAGATTGAATGGTAGTTGCAGTCATACCCGCCCGTACCACCGAAGCCCTGACGTGCATCCTCCTCAATGTGCGCTCCTTACAAAGACATGTCGTAGAGATCTGGGACCTGCTCGACATCCTATCGCCTGCTTCACTGAAACATGGACCAACGCCGCCTCCACACCCAACATCACCACCGCCATCCCCGACAGATACAAGATCCAGAGAAAGGACCACCCAGGAGGAAGACTCACCATTGTACACAAGAGCTCCTTCTGACTCTCCACCTCCAGCACATGTGACCACCCACTTCTACATAGAACACCTCTACTTCCAGATCCAGACCGGCCCCAGAACCATGCTTTGTGGGACCCTTGCCTATAGACCCCCTGGGCCCAGCGCCTCATCCACCACCATCATTACCGGACTTGTCGCACCCAATGCCTTTGCCTCCACAGACTACATTCTCATCTGAGACCTGAACTTCCACCTCGACAACCGCAGTGACTAAAGCAGCTTGTCACTACCCCCACCCACAGAGTCAGACACAATCTCGACCCTATCATTGCAAGAGGGACACACATCTACTACAGCCACACCACGCAGCCCCTCTGGACAGACCACCACTGTGTACACTTCACCTTCAACACCACCACCGCACCCAAACCTGCCCCGCGCCTGCCATGAAGGATCTGGAGTAAGGTCACAGAGGAATACCTCAACACCACCCTCCTCGACGAAACCCCGTCCAACATGACCGATGCCAACTCTGCAGCCAGAGAACTACACCGCTGGATCACCAACTGCACAGACAAGCTCGCACTCCCCTGCCACCCAGTCAGACAACACCCCCTGAAGGCCGCCTGGTTCACCACGACCTCCAAGAAGCCAGGCGCTCCTGCAGACACCTCAAGAAACTCTGGAGGAGCAGGAAAACCAAAGAAGACCAGAACACCTACAGGACCGCCATAAGGTAATACCACCGGCGCATAAGAGCCACCAAGAAGACCTTTATCAAGAACAAAATCCACACCAACGCCATTAATGCAAAGGATCTCTTCAACGTCATACAACAGTTCACCAAACCCCCCCAGCAAAGCCACGGATGTCACACCATCCCAGAACCTCTGCAACAAACTCAGCTCCTACTTCCAACTGAAAATCAAGGCCCTCTATGGCAACTTCAGCGAACAGACTCCAGACACCACCACCCTCTCCACCACCGACAACCAGCCCACCATCACCACCTGGTATCCGGCTAGCACCGAAGGCACCACCACGACAATGAAGAACATCCACTCAGAAGCCCCCACGGACCCCTGCCTGCCATAGCACCCGAACTATGCCAGGTCATCAACGCCTCCTTCGAATACAGCATCTTCCCTCATGAATGGAAGCAGGCAGAGGTCAAGCCCCTCCTCAAGAAACCCTCGGCTGACCAGACGGACCTGAAAACCTACTGGCCCATCTCTCTCCTTCCCTTCAATCAATCAGGGGAATTGTAAGCACGCTACTCACAAAGGAGGGTTTCAAGGCGCTGAGGGGGGGGGGGGGATCCGCAGGTCCATTTAGCCAAAGAGCCAGGTCATCAGAGACTTCTTGTAGGTGTTTGGGAGAGGGCGCATCTGATGTCTGCTCGTAGCTCATTTCAGGTTTTGGCTGCAATGTGAGAGAAGGATCTTCCGCCAGCTCTGGCTCTGTGGATGTGCAGAGTTTCGACCAGTGCGAGGGTGGAAGATTGGAGGTTTCTTTTGGGTATGTGGAAGTTGATTCTGTTGTTGGGGTATTTGGGCCAGTTGCTGTGTAGGCATTTGTAGGCGTGGGTGAGGATTTTGAGGGTGACTCTTCTCTCCACGGAGAGCCAGCGGAGTCTTCATAGGTATTGGCTGATGTGTTCTTGCTGGGGGACCCCTTTGCAGCCAAAGTCACTGAGAGATTCGTCAATGCCCAGCTGACCACCTTCATTGAAGAGAACGCCATCCTCAACTCCTCACAGTCCAGTTTCTGCATCAACCACAGCACTGAGACCAATCTCATCTCCACCACCGATGACATCCGCATGCTACTGGACTAGGGCCCTCATACTGCTAGATATCTCTGCAGCCTTCGACACCATCTCCCATCACACTCTTGCAGCCAGACTCCACAACTCCGGCATACGAGGAACCACCCTCTACTGGATCTGCACCTTTATCACAGGCAGAACCCAAAGGATCAGACTCCCACCCTTCTTCTCTGAACCCACAGAGATCAACAGCGGATAACCCAAGGATCATCGCTCAGCCCCACGCGCTTCAACATCTACATGGCTGCCCTCGCTGCCATCGTGAGACAGCATGGGCTCGGCATAGTATCATATGGGACGCACTGAATCACTGAGACACAGCCGTGAGGGAAACGGCCAACGCTCGAACTTACCGGCTGCCTGCCACTTGCTCACTTTCCTTGGTGCCGCTGCCGTGAGGTGAATGGCCTACGAGTATCCGCGCCCGCAGGCCCCGTGCCTAAAACTCCCTTTTTTTAATTTTGTTTTATTGAAAATTCATTGGTACAAAACAAATACAGCTTAATAAGAAGATCCATTATCTCATAATAATTTTCAATAAGCATTAAAGCATCATGCATAAAGCCAGACATTCAATAAATAAATAGATAGGTGTTTACGCATAAGAATAAATATACATATAAGAGACTTAACACCGGTTAATTATAACTGCCCCTCCCTCCAGTTTTTAAAGGGGTCCCATATCTTATTTCCAAAATCACGCTTTTTCTTACCCTTATAAAAATATAGAGTATGTTAGAAAGGCGACCCTGGGGGGCAGAAGAGGTCTGACTGACCACCCCTAGGTCCACTTCTCCTTCGAGAAGTAGCCGAGCGTTACGGAGGGGCCTCCTGAATGAGGGCCCTCTCCGAGGATCGTACAGCCGAGTAATCACAACACTACAAACGGACATCACGCAAGAGATCAAGTTCTTAAGCTTTTATAAGTAATGAAGGTTGCTGGTTCTTGGCAGTATATACAGATGGATCGAAGGATCCGTAAAGTCTCGGAAAGGGGGATAGGTAGCGGGACAGTCTAGTTCTGGGCGGAGGAAGGGATACCCTACGCACAGCTCTCAATCCTTGAGCTGGGGGGTTCCGGGAGGTTCGAGCCGCGGCAGCGCCAGCAGGCTTTCAGATGGTTCGGCAAGGTAGGCCGCGGCAGCGCCAGCAGGCTCTCAGATGGTTCAGCAAGGTAGGCTGCGGCAGCGCCAGCAGGCTCTCGGATGGTTCAGCAAGGTAGGCCGCGGCAGCGCCAGCAGGCTCTCGGATGGTTCAGCAAGGTAGGCCGCGGCAGCGCCAGCAGGCTCTCGGATGGTTCGGCAAGGTAGGCCGCGGCAGCGCCAGCAGGCTCTCGGATGGTTCAGCAAGGTAGGCAGCGGCAGCGCCAGCAGGCTCTCGGATGGTTCAGCAAGGTAGGCCGCGGCAGCGCCAGCAGGCTCTCAGATGGTTCAGGTTACTGGAGATGAGTTCGTCTGGTGTCGGCCGTGACAGCGTCAGCAGGGCTTCCAGTCCAGGATACAACTCCCGTCCTAATCCAGGGCTGGCCCAGATATAGGACTGGAGTCCTTTGATGTCCGGACCCTCGCGCCTGGGGGTCAGAAGGACCGGGATGATGGTATCCAGACACCCGGCAGGGGGGTGGAGCCAGCGCCCAGGGAGGCCGGAGGGCGATCGAAACCAGGCGTCCGGGGACGGCTGGAGGGCCATCGAAACACCCCTTTCTCCGGGATCTGTCGAGTGGCCACTCGACCACCTGGGTGGATCTTGGTGCCTCGATGTCTGGGCTTCGCTGGGGCCTGGGCCGGAGCAGAGGCCACGTGGTCGTGACGTGGTGGGCCCAAGATGGAGTCGGGCGCTGCCTCATGCTTATGTCGTGAGGGGCCCACGATGGAGCCAGGTCGGTAGTGGGGGTCCGGGATGGTGGCCGGACCAGCAATGTTGGGGCGTGCAGTGTCGGGCAAAAGGGCTGCCCGATGCTGGGTGGAGGGCCGATGTCGTCCTGGGCTCGCCATGCGGGAGCGGTAGGACCACGCCATGAGGCCGGGTCCAACACGCGTCCCCCCAGCTGAAGGCAGGGGAGAGTCACCCATCTTCTTGGGTATTCTCTTCGCCGAGGCGGAAGAATTGGGACAGGCCGTCAGCATTGGCGTGGTCGTTGCCGGGGCGATGCTCCACAGTAAAATCCATCCCCTGCAGCGAAATGGACCAGCGCAGCAGTTTCGGGTTTTCTCCCCGCATCTGCATCAACCACCGCAGGGGCCGGTGGTCGGTCTGCACTCGGAAGTGAGTGCCGAAGAGGTAGGGCCGGAGCTTCTTGAGGGCCCACACCACGGCGAAGGCTTCCCTTTTGATGGTGCTCCATCGCTGCTCTCTTGCCAGTAGGCGTCGGCTGATGAAGGCCACGGGTTGGTCGATGCCTTCGGAGTTAACTTGGGACAGGACCGCCCCGATGCCGTGCTCTGAGGCGTCGGTTTGGACCACAAACTCTCTGTTGTAGTCGGGGGCCTGGAGCACAGGGGCGGTGCACATGGCAGTCTTCAGAGTTTCGAAGGCTGCCTGGCACTCGGGGTCCAGTGCACCTTCTGTGGTAGTTTCTTTGAGGTCAGTTCTTTGAGGGGCCCCACAATGCTCCCGTAGTTCTTTATGAATCGCCGGTAATATCCGGTGAGCCCCAGGAAGGCGCGGACGGCGGTTTGGGTGACCGGGGGCTCCCAGGCCCGGATGGTGTCTATCTTTGGTTGGAGGGGAGCCACTTGGCCGCTCCCCACTTGGTGTCCCAGATAGGTCACGGACCCTTGGCCTATCTGGCACTTACTGGCTTTGACGGTGAGTCCGGCCCGCCGAAGGGCCGTCAGGACTGTACAGAGGTGGGTCAGGTGCTCATCCCAGTGGCGGCTGTACACCGCAATGTCATCGAGATAGGCGGCACTGTACTCCTCCAGACTGGCCAGCACTTGGTTCACTAGTCTCTGGAAGGTTGCGGGTGCGTTTTTCATGCCGAAGGGCATCACTTTGAAGTGATAGTGGCCATCTGGTGTCGAGAAGGCCGATCGCTCCTGTGCACCAGGGGTAAGGCCAATCTGCCAATACCCCGCCGTGAGATCGAAGGTGCTGAGATATTTGGCGGCCCCTAGGCGATCGATCAATTCATCCGCCCTGGGGATGGGATGGGCGTCGGTCCTGGTGACGGCATTCAGTCCCCTGTAGTCAACACAGAACCGGAGCTCCGGAGCGGCTCCGGGGGGGGCGGCTTTAGGGACCAGGACAACGGGACTGGCCCAGGGACTGTTGGAGGGTTCGACTACCCCCAGAGCTAACATCTTGGCCACTTCGGATTGGATGCAGGCCCGAACCCGGTCGGGCACTCGAAAAGCTCGGTGTTTTACAGGTGGGCTGTCTCCTGTGTCTACATCGTGGACACACCATCGGGTGACCCCCGGAGTGAGGGAAAACAGATCCGCAAACTGCCCCTGCAGCTTCCGGCAGTCCTGTTGCTGCTCTGGGGTCAGGGAAGAGGAGAGCGTGACCCCTTCGACGGAGCCGTCCTTCTCGGTGGTGCTGAGGAGATCTGGTAGTGGTTCGGAGTCGTCTTCAGCTCCGTCATCAGTCGCTAGCAGCAGGCTCAGTTCAGTGCGTGCAAAGTGTGGCTTGAGCCGGTTAGCGTGCAGAACCCGGAGGGGGTTCCGGGGGGACTCCATGTCCACCAGATAGGTGACTGGGCTCTTGCGCTCCACCACTTTGAAGGGCCCGTCCATTTGTCCTGGAGGGCACAAGGTTCGACCGGGGACATGACCCAGACCTGCTGGCCCGGCTCGAATTCGATGGACGAGGCGTTCTGGTCATACCAGCGTTTCATCTCCTCCTGACTAGCCTCCAGGTTGGCCTCGGCAAGTTCCCGGAACTTCCGAGTCTGATTGCGGAGGATCAGGAGGTACCGGTAGACATCAGGTGGGGCCTCTCGAACTGCTGTCTCCCAGCCTTCCTTGACCAGGCTGAGGGGGCCTCTGACCGGGTGTCCGTACAAGAGTTCAAAGGGGCTGAACCCCAGGGACTTCTGGGGTACCTCTCGGTAGGCTAACAGGAGGCAAGGTAGCAGGACATCCCATTTGCGCCGGAGTGGTTCTTCTAAGCCCTTGATCATCCCCTTCAATGTTCTGTTAAATCGTTCCACTAGTCCATTTCCTTGGGGATGGTACGGGGTGGTGAATTTATAGGCGACCCCGCACTGTTGCCATAGGGACCGCATATGCTTCGAGATAAAGTTGGAGCCTCGATCACTCACGACTTCTCGGGGGAAGCCGACTCGGGAGAAGATGCTCATGAGGGCTCGGCCCACCACGGGGGCGGTGATGGTTCGGAGGGGAATGGCTTCGGGATAGCGGGTAGCATGGTCAACCAGGACGAGGATGAAGCGGTGCCCCTGCGAGGTTCGAGGGTCCAGGGGCCCTACGATGTCTATCCCCACTCGCTCAAAGGGGGTAGTTACCACGGGGAATGGCTGGAGCGGGGCTTTGACTTTCCCCGCGCTTTTCCCGCTGGCTTGACAGGTCGGGCAGGTCCTGCAGTGGTTAAGCACATCGGTGCGCATTTTTGGCCAGAAGAAATGGGTCACCAGGCGGCTGTAAGTTTTGTCCTGCCCCAGGTGCCCGGCGAGGGGCACATCATGTGCTAAGTTCAGGAGGAAGTCTCTGAATCGGAGCGGAACGACCAGCACCCGGCCGGCCCCTAGTTCAGCAATCTTTTGCTCACTGTAGAGAAGGTCGTTGTCCCAATAGATCCAGTGGGACCCCGCGGGGTCTCCAGCTGCTTGGGTAGCGGCTTGCTGTCGAATCCCCTCGAGGGAGGGGCAGGTTTTCTGTTCCTGCCGGAACTGTTCGCGGGTGGGGCCACCTTCTTGGCGCCATTGGGCGAGTTCTGGGAGGTGGTCGAGCTCGGTGAGATCTTCTTGGTCGGGCCCTTGGGGGCCGTGTTCGGGGTCGGCGTCCTCGGGGACGACGGGCGGTGGAGGGGCAGGCCACTCCGGCTCCTCGGTGGGAGCTTCCCCCGCTGGGGGGGAGGCTCGGGCGGTCATAGAGCGGGTGGTCGCACAGACCCACTCGGGAAGGCCTAGCATCCCCAGGTGCTCTCTCCGTTCGACGTTAGCCCAGGGGGAACTTTCTAGGTCGTTCCCAAGGAGGCAGTCCACGGGGGCATCGTCGCGGACAGTCACTTTCAGCACGCCCGACACTCCCCCCCACTCGAAGGGGATGCGGGCCATCTGGCACAAAGTTTCTGAGTTATCTGCGGACCGGACTGGGCACAGGACATTAGGCAGGATCTGTTCCGGGGTCACCAGATGACAGCGGACCGCTGTCACGCTGGCCCCAGTGTCACGGAGGGCTTTGGTCCTGCGTCCATTGATGGTGACCCACTGGCGGTATTTCTGGGTGTTGCCGGGGATTGGGCCTCGGGGGATCAGGTCGTGAGTACCCAGGCATGCTAAGGTCATGGCGGCGGGCTCCCACTCGGCTTGCTCAGGGTTGTCGTCCTCCTCTTCACTCCTTTCTTCCCCCAGGGCAGCGGCTGCGATCTGGCGGGTTGGGGGACCGGTGGTGCCGGGTCGCTGATTCATTGGGCAGAGGGGGTCATTCGCATAATGACCCAGTCGCTGACACCTGTGGCACGTAACGTTCGGGCGGGGCCCCGGTCTGGCTGGGGGGCCCCCTCTCTGGCCCAGGGATGGCGACGTGGAGGTGGGGGAGGACCCCTGGGGGACGTCTCGACCCCGGCTCTGGCCTACTCCGCCGACTCGTGGTCGGTGGTTCCCCGGGGATCCCCGGCCATAGTCTCCCAGTGGACTCCGGGGAACTCGGGTGCTCACCCACCTATCCACCTCGACAGCGAGTTTTCGTGGCTCAGTCAATTTGCTGTCGAGGAGGTGTTGCCGGAGTTCGATGAAGCAGTTATTGGACAGATGCTCCCATAGAATGAGGTCGATCAACTGCTGGAAGGTGGTGACCTGGCAGCCTCTGACCCACCCCTCGAAGGCTCTGCTGTAAAAGTTCACGTACTCCACCCACGTGGTACCGGGGATTTTCTTGCAGTCTCGAAATCGCTGCCGGTACATCTCGGGGGTGAGTCCGTAGCGAGTGAGGAGGGCGGTCTTCATGTGCTCGTACGAGGTCATCTCGGTATCAGGGAGCTCCAGCAGAGCGTCCCTCCCTTCGTTGATAAACTTCCCCCACAGGCCGGCGCCCCAGTCCTTGAGGGGTACTCGATGGGCGGTCATGGCGACCTCGTAGGCTTTGAACCACTGTTGGATGTCGTCGTTCTTATAGTACTCTTTGACGACATCCTTAGGTATGTGCACCTTCGTGTCCACCGGCGGGGGTGAGGTCTTACCCCCGGGGATGGCCGTCTCGTTTGCCTTGGCTTTAAGTTCCATTTCTTTGAAGACGCGCTCGTGCTCGAGCATGAGTTTTTTCTCCTCGAGAGCTAACTTCCTTTCTGCCAGTTGGATTTCCCCTTCTTGTCTGAGTCGAGCAAGATCCAGCTCGTGGAGCCGGTTCCTCTCTCGTTCTCGGGCGTCTTCGTGGGAGAGGGCCGTGTCTGGGGTTGCGGGTCTCCCTCCCGCTGGATTAGTCTCGGCCTCCGGGCCTCCGTTCGGGCCCGGGTTATCTTCACTCGGGGGTGGCGCCTCGCCGGCGTCCACCCAGGCCTGCAGGGTCGATTTAAAGTCTTCCTTGGTGCTTAAGCCAGTGGTAGCGATGCCTAGCTCTTTGCAGAATTGCTTTAGCTCCTTGTCACTGTAGTCTTCCATTTTCTCTTTCTGGAATTCTGTGCTCATGGTCGTAGTGGGTTTTTCTTGGTAGTGAGTGAATTACTCTCTGTACGATCTGCGTGGGCTCGGATCCCGGCGCTTGCCACCAATGTTAGAAAGGCGACCCTGGGGGGCAGAAGAGGTCTGACTGACCACCCCTAGGTCCACTTCTCCTTCGAGAAGTAGCCGAGCGTTACGGAGGGGCCTCCTGAATGAGGGCCCTCTCCGAGGATCGTACAGCCGAGTAATCACAACACTACAAACGGACACCACGCAAGAGATCAAGTTCTTAAGCTTTTATAAGTAATGAAGGTTGCTGGTTCTTGGCAGTATATACAGATGGATCGAAGGATCCGTAAAGTCTCGGAAAGGGGGATAGGTAGCGGGACAGTCTAGTTCTGGGCGGAGGAAGGGATACCCTACGCACAGCTCTCAATCCTCGAGCTGGGGGGTTCCGGGAGGTTCGAGCCGCGGCAGCGCCAGCAGGCTTTCAGATGGTTCGGCAAGGTAGGCCGCGGCAGCGCCAGCAGGCTCTCAGATGGTTCAGCAAGGTAGGCCGCGGCAGCGCCAGCAGGCTCTCGGATGGTTCAGCAAGGTAGGCCGCGGCAGCGCCAGCAGGCTCTCGGATGGTTCAGCAAGGTAGGCCGCGGCAGCGCCAGCAGGCTCTCGGATGGTTCGGCAAGGTAGGCCGCGGCAGCGCCAGCAGGCTCTCAGATGGTTCAGGTTACTGGAGATGAGTTCGTCTGGTGTCGGCCGTGACAGCGTCAGCAGGGCTTCCAGTCCAGGATACAACTCCCGTCCTAATCCAGGGCTGGCCCAGATATAGGACTGGAGTCCTTTGATGTCCGGACCCTCGCGCCTGGGGGTCAGAAGGGCCGGGATGATGGTGTCCAGACACCCGGCAGGGGGGTGGAGCCAGCGCCCAGGGAGGTGGGAGGGCGATCGAAACCAGGCGTCCGGGGATGGCTGGAGGGCCATCGAAACACCCCTTTCTCCGGGATCTGTCGAGTGGCCACTCGACCACCTGGGTGGATCTTGGTGCCTCGATGTATGGGCTTCGCTGGGGCCTGGGCCGGAGCAGAGGCCACGTGGTCGTGACGTGGTGGGCCCAAGATGGAGTCGGGCGCGGCCTCATGCTTATGTCGTGAGGGGCCCACGATGGAGCCAGGTCGGTAGTGGGGGTCCGGGATGGTGGCCGGACCAGCAATGTTGGGGCGTGCAGTGTCGGGCAAAAGGGCTGCCCGATGCTGGGTGGAGGGCCGATGTCGTCCTGGGCTCGCCATGCGGGAGCGGTAGGACCACGCCATGAGGCCGGGTCCAACAGAGTAGATTCGATGTTATGAATACCAAGAAGCCTGGTCAGCCACATTTGAAAGGTTGGGGCATTTGGATCCTTCCAAGCGGCTGAGAGTAGGATACGTAAAACGGCAACAGCTAGAAAGATAAAAGCCTCTGTTTCTTTATTCAAAAGGGCCGTTTTGCTATCACACCCAAGGATAATTATTGTCGGGGATAGGCAGATCTTTAAGCCTAGCAGCCCCTCTAAAAATTTCTCTATCTCAGTTTTAATCAAGCTAAGCTGCTCGCAGTGAAAAAACATATGTAGTAGGTCTCCTGGACCTTTCTGGCACCTAGGGCAGTTACTATCAATCCTCATGCCCCAATCATGTAACTTAGATGGTGTGTAGTACAGGTTAAAAAGTGTTTCAAAATGCTGAACCTTCAGATTTGAGGATCGAAGTTCCTGCTTATCCAGACTCAGGGCCTTATCCAGGTCAGTATCCGGATCTTGAAGTCTAACTGCCCAGGCGACCTCATGTTTCTCAAGATCATCAGGGGATTTTTCAATAAGGGCTTGATATATACTACTAATCCTATCTCCTCCTCTTAGCAAATACCCCAGCACGGGGCAATATGGTTAGGGCAAGATTTCCGAAATAACCGTTTTAAGTGTTTGTGAAACTTGGAGATACTTAAAGATTTGATCATTGGGGAGACCATACTTCTCTTGCAACCAGTTGAAGCTGACAATGCTTCCATTCAACATCACGTCACCCACAGTCCGAATACCCAGCTGCTCCCAGCATTTCCAAGCCCCATCCACACTCAAATTTGGTGTATGCCCTGAGTTCCACAGCGGGGTATATAGATTTATCTTAGGGATATGACACAGTTTCTGCAGATTTTTCCACAAATCCCAGGCGCTCAATGCAGCCTTATACCGGGATTTAAAAAAAAATCTGCGACTGGTTTTTCTCAACAATACCCCCACGGCCTCCTTTCCCATCAGCAATTCATAAATTGATGGCAAGACGTATAGATCTGAGGTAGGATCATATGTATATCTCCCTCTGGATACTGGCTCAAATAATATAGACATCTGAGTTAACAAACCAGCCCAATGGTAGAATCTGATATTTGGGATTGCCAAACCTCCACGTTCCTGAGGGAGCGTCATAAATTTTGCTGCCCTCCAGGTTTTACCATACTGCCATAAAAAACTGTTAAAGATAGACTCGATCTTTTTTAACATACCTTCCTCAATTAAATATGGTATACATCTAAACAGATAGAGGAGTTTAGGTAGCATGGTCATCTTTAACACGTTAGCTCTCCCAATGAGTGTTAGGTGCAATGAGTCCATCCGCTTTAAATCCGATTCGATTTTTTTAAGGAGCGGGGAGTAATTATCCTGTATAATAGAACCTGTTTCAGCATTAATTACTACTCCAAGATAAGTGGCAGAATCAACATATCTCCGATCGATTCTAACAATCTCCTTTGAACAGATCACCTGGGTCTTCGACTCATTCAGGTATTACCCCGAATGCATACCAAACTCGCTAGCGACCTCTACCAGTATCCGCATAGCCTCAACTGGCTTTGGTGTAATTACTGCCAGGTCATCGGCATATGCCAATATTTTGCTAGTAAATCCTTTAGTTACTGCCGGCTGTATTCCCCCATTCTCGAGAATCTGCCTAACCAGCGGGTAGATATACAGAGCAAACAGGATAGGTGAGCAGGGGCAACCCTGCGGGTGCCCCTGCTTATCCTAATCCTGTCCGAACTCTGGCCCATCAGCTGAATTCGGGCCATTGGATCGCAATACATGGCTTTTATGGCCGTCCGAATTTTTGTGCCAAACCTTCTCTCCATCAATACATTCCATAGGTAGAGCCACCTGACGCGATCGAACGCCTTTTCTGCGTCGAGGAGGATCATGGCGACTCCTCTTCCCCCAGCAGCATAGGCCTCAAACAGCGAGATTGCTCTTCTAACATGGTCCGCCGTTCCTCAAGCAGGGATAAACCCATGCTGCCAGGGGGAGATGAGCCCGCCAATAACCCTCCCCAACCGCATGGCCAGGATCTTGGCATACAGCTTATTGTCAGAATTAATCAAAGATATGGGCCTATATGACCCCGGGTTTTCCTTCGGCTTTCCTTTTTTATGGAAGACTATGATGTTGGTATCTTTCCATGTTTCCGGGATCTTACCCGTACCTATAATGCCAATAAATAGATCCACCAGTATTGGACCCAGCTCTCCCGAGAGACACTTATACATCTCGAGGGGGATGCCATCTGGCCCAGCAGCCTTACCAGCAGCCAGGTCAGATAGTGCCTCGCTGATCTCATCCACCGTTATATCCAACTCCAATTTATCTCTTTCTGTTGGTCCCAATTTAGGCCCATTGTCCTGATACCTGCGAGTTGGGCGCGTCCCACCCATTTGCTCCTTATACAGGGTTTCATAGAAATTCGCAAAGACTGAGAGGATGCCCTGGGGTTCCACCACATCACATCCATTCTCGCGGATGCATGTTATTATATTCTTGGTGTAATCTTGCCTGATCCTAAGCGCTAATTCCTTGCCAGCCTGCTCCCCAGTTTCATACACCCTCCCCTTATATGTCCAATATTCCACTGCCGCCTTTTCTGCAAAATGTTTTTGTAATTCTGCTTTAATTAGGCAGATGTTGGTTTGGCTCTCTCTACCTTCCCTTCCTTGGGTTATATCTTGGCAGTGTTGTTCTTCTGCCTTACCTAGATCTCCCAAAATCTTGACCCTGGTCGCTTGTTCTTTTTTCCTGACCTGAGCAGAATAACTGATAACCTCCCCCCTCAATACTGTATTAAATTGATCCCACACACAATTTCTTGATGCGCTATAACGATTGGCATCAAAGAATTCGCGGGCCCATTTTTTCATATGTTCGACAAACTGTACATCGGCCAGAAGCTTCCGATTGAATGTCCAAGCCCTACAATTCCTAACTAGCCCCATACCATTGTATATAATTGCCAACGGGTTATGATCCGAGAGGACCTTGGGAAGTTTCCTAATACTGATCTTGCTAATTTCTGTAGATGATATTAAGAAATAATCCAATTTACTATACCTCTGGTGGGGACAAGAGAAGTATGTATAGCCTGGATCTCTAGGCTCCTTTGCCCCCCAGATATCAATTAAACCATGCAACAACATCATAGACCGGAGAGCCATGAATACCCTTGGCTTTCTGCCAGCATATGAAATTACCACAGAAAGATCCGTGGAGATATTAAAATCACCACAAACCAGTATGGGAATCGGCCATGATGACAGTTCCTCTTCCAAGATTTCGAAAACCTCTGGGTCGTCCTGATTTGAGCCATATATACCACAGATAGTAAGTCCACACTCCAATTCCACCAGGGCCCATCTACCAAGTGCGTCAGATTTAGCCCGTTTTGCCTCCCCTAGAAAAGATTCCCCCAGAATCGCTACCCCCCTTACTGTTGACGTTTGGGTGGAACATGCCAAAATATTAAACCCTCCAACTCTCAGCAGCTGCCTCTTCGCCCATGGTAGATGAGTTTCCTGAAGGCACAAAATATCTACAGACTCAGTCTTCACAAACTGTGCCAATTTTGATCTCTTCCTCCAATCATTTAACCCCCCTATATTTATTGAATATACATTAAGGTTTGCCATGCTTTTTGCTAGAGAAAAACCTTACTTTCAGCTGAACATCATAATAATAAAAAAAAACCTTTTCCAAAACAAGTTTACCATTTCCCAAAAGCACCAGAGCTGTAAAAAGCATTGTACCACAAATTCTCATTTTTTTCAGCTTTTTTGCCCCCCCTTACCCTCCCCACCAGTGCCCCCCCTGAAGAACCCACCCTCCTCGACCCCCCACCCTTCTTATCCCCCCTCCCACTGGAAGCACTCAGACCTTGGTCTGAGCTAATGATGGTTGTGTGCAGCAGCGTGGAGCATAGGCGCAGCCTACAACTCCCAGGGGGTTGCGCGAGGCGTATTTGTCACGCATTACAGGAGTTCAAAGCTGGCCCGGCCCTCCCGCAGCGCGGGACGCACTGAATCATGGAGACACAGCCGTAAGGGGAACAGCCAACGCTTGAACTTACCTGCTGCCTGCCACTTGCTCATTTTCCTTGGTGCCGCTGCCGTGAAGTGAACGGCCTACGAGTATCCGCGCCCGCAGCCCCCGTGCCTACAACTCCCAGGGGGCTGTGCGAGGCGCATTTGTCACGCGTCAGAGGAGGGCCCCGGAGGCCTTCAAAGCCGGCCCGGCCCTCCTGCAGCGCGGGACATGTGCGGGCCAAGGATGGGCCCGTCCGCGCCAGTCGTAGCCCGAAGGGGGTTGGGCTGGGCCACCTCCGAACATTTCTAGTACTGTAAGGAAATTTAAATTTCTATCTGAGGATTGTGGTTCTGATATTGATTGGTAACTTACTGTTGGGGCACGCTGACCGGTACGTATCTTAATAACGGCAGCACGTGCAATGAAGGGGAGGAGGGCAGCAGAAGTGGGGGGGAACTGTAAGCGGGACACTTGATCAATTTATTACCAGGGCAACATCGGTTCTTGAACACGAAATAGCCCTGACAGAGCGTCGCCTGTCTCTCAAACCAATGTATGGAAGGCCATCCTCATTAGGACCTATAATGCTGGCTGCCTCATCCAAATCAAGTAGAAGGGCAAACCATTAATATTAGACAGATTAGCGAGGGAGACATAATTCATGATGTGGAGGAAAGTATATTGGATAGACCTGTGTCAAATGGGACGTCCCCCTATGTTTCACCAAGCGTCCTAGTCAGGGAGGACTGTTGTACCACACCCCAACAAGGTCCTGTGTGAAAAGCAGCACAACATCTCAAATGCTAAAACAAATGCCAGGACCAAACAACACTACTGCCAAGAGAAAGCGGGAAGGGGGCGCCCATAAGGGGAGAAGCTCAAAGATAATAAAAACCTCCAAACTGCCCAACATCACTATAGAAGAGGCTGTGACCACTCGACCAATTGCAATGCCTACACAAGCATTGTCACTTACCCCTCTGCTAACATCCCCTATCACTAAGGTGGTTGGCCTAACTCTCCCTGCGCTGCAACCACCTGAAGGCTTCATACCTCAAGTGGAACAACTGATGAAGTCACTTATCTTACCCCTGCTAGAAAGGATGAAGGTAATTAATGAAAGGTTGGAGAGATTTCAGCAGACCACTGCAGATAATCTTGATAAGATAAAGAATCTGGTTGAGTGTATACCAAGAGTTACCACAGGTGAAGTAAATATGTCGAAGGCATCTGTAGCTGTAGTTACCTCACTGCCCTCCCTGATTGGAGATAATAGAACCCGTGTGATACTCACTAGAACTAATCAAGGGGCGACACCTGTTGACATTGGGACAAGTGATTTAGTGAGAAGCAGTAGGGTGAGGAGGTAGGAGAGGTAGACTGATGTGAACAGTACCGTAAGGCAGGTCAAGGATAATCTAGCAGCAGCTAAGGAAACCGCCAATACTCCAAAGAAAAAATCTACTTTAAATTGCATTGAGCTACCCCCGGAGTCCTGCCCATACGTTGTTGTACTTGCGGGGGTCCCTGAACTGAAGGATGGCAAAACAGAAACCTATTTAGAGTTGAAAAATAAGGTCACCTTTTGGCTAAATAAGAATAGACCCCTCCCTAGTTATATCGATGGGAAAATCCTGTATGTACGGAGAGTAAGCTGGGTTGGGCACAGAGGTAAGGACATAGAGGGGGATTCTGTTATTGTGAACTTCAGGGATAGGCGGGTAGTTGGATGTATTTGTGATCATTTTTACGCAAGTGATGGGAGTGGTATTCATACTTACGATCTAAGCTACTTCTACCGCCCAAGCCCTATGTTACTATCTAACCGTAACCCCTTCGGAATACAACGTGGAGGGACAATGGGTAGATTCAAAAATAATTTCCCAATCCCTACATTCAATCACTCTGAGGAGCTATGTGGACTCGAAGGGGTAGATTGACTGATAGACCAAGGTCTGAGTAAAACAGCAGTCCTGGATAGAAAATTAGAGGTTGTTGTTAACAAAATGAGCGTTGAAGAATACCCCAGGAAGCAAGCAAGGACAATTTTTAATATCTCAGACCATAGCTTGCGACTAAATAGTATGGGAGAGGGCTTAGATCAGGGCATTAATGTGAACAACGAGGACACGACCACTGAAACGATTAATGAAATACCTTGTGGAACCATATACCATGCGCACATGACCCCCATTTGGTACATAAGATCCAGGGCGACATGACTGAAGGTGCCCCTCTAATCAGGAGTGCCCAAAATGCTAACACTGAGATGCAATTAGCGGAAGCTAATAACTTATGCCCGAATGGTAATCCACCTGATATAGATATTGAAAATAGTGTCATATTGAGGTCTTGGAACATAGCAGGCATTCAAAAAAACCTGAGTGACCCCACATGGCAGGAATACATTGATAGTAGTGACATCATATTATTCCAAGAAACCTGGGCTGTTGAAAACCACTTTGAAGTTGGCTATAGTCATTTAGTGCACCGGCAATTGCTGCAAATAAATTACATTGGGAAGCGATTTCAAGCAAATCGATTCCGATAGCCTTGATATCCTAGGAGTAAGGTTCATGGGCCCTAACAAAAGAGAAACTTGTATTCTAAATGTTTATAGTAGGCCTTCAGCGGCAAATAAAGAGGCAAAAGTGATCGAGCAGTTAGATAATATAATTTCTACACTCGATGAGAGAATTTTAATAATTATTGGGGGGGATTTTAACCGTAAATTCGAACCAATAATAGGCCTGGAAAATATTTTTGAACCAGAGGATAATGTTAAAGATAGTCCTGGAATTGAGCCCTGCAGTGCCATGCTCAGTGGCTGCAGCACAGCTATTGCGACTGACTGCAGCACATGGTTTTCGTGCTTGCAACAGGCGTTTGCCATCGGATAGCCCTAGCAAGCCAACCTTTCATCGGGGCAGTTGCTATAGCCACTTAGACCTCCTAATGGTCTCAATCCCACTCTGGTCGTTGGTAAGAGACCTTGTAGTGGAGAACCGCATCGAGAGTGACCACCGCCCACTTAGCTTGACCCGTAGCCCGATAATATTAAATTTACCATTCAAGGGAAGAGACTCCCTTCAATACACCAATATCGGTCCACTGATTTCAAATAATCGCAGAGCCCTAAAGTGTCCGGTAGTACTGGGGAACGATAGTACTGTTAAGAAAATCTATAAGTTGTACATAGATTTAGTATCCCCGTATATAAATCTCCCAGCACAGGAGATCCCCATTATGCTGATTCATGGAAGTATGTCTCGGGTTCATGGAGAAATATTAACCAAAACCATTAAGCCACATAAACTATGCCAGCAAAATCTAGCCAAGGGAGATATATGGTACCATAAGGGCTACCGCTACGCTAAAAAGGAACTTATAGCGGCTGCAAAAAGTAATAATGTGTCAATATTAAGGGAGAAAAGGAGATGTTTTAAGGGGATAATTGCTAAGGCTAAGAAACATTGGGATCGAAAAATTTGGTCTGATCTTTTAGAAGCCTGCAAGGCACATGACCAGACACTGTTCTGCGGTCTGATTACAACGGGCTCTAGAGGCAGAACCACTAGTAGGGATACGTTTTTGGAAGCCAACATGTGCGTTAAGTATTTTTCTGAACCATACGCCCCTACCAATACTGAGCCTACTAACGCCAATGATGACCCAGGATTTAATCAGAGTGTGATATCCTTGTTCTTTAGTATGGCAGAAACTATTGCTGCCATCAAAGCAATAAAACCAGGGAAGGCCCCTGGTCCAGACAGGATACCCGGGTATCTATGGAAGCATGAAAACATGATATGGGCTCCATATATAAATTATCTTTGCAATAATATTGCTAAGGGTGCCTCTATTCCTGACACATGGCGGGGTGCCGAGATAGTAACTGTTTTAAAAAAGGGGGATCATATGAACCCGGCCCATTATAGACCTATTAGTCTAATTGATGTCTTACAGAATGTATACGCAAGACAAGTTTTAAGTAAGCTGAGTGCTTGGATTGGTGAAATTAGTACCCTATCCAAGTACCAGACGGGTTTTAGAGAAAAAATCAGCACAATTGATCAGGTGTTTAGATTTTTATGTATCATCTGGAAATATATCAAAATAAAGCGGGCACACTTATACATGGCTTTTGTTGACCTCAGGGCAGCTTTTGACCTGGTCCCTAAAACCGCACTATGGTTAAGACTGAGGGACCAGGGTGTTCCTGGAGAAATCTTGGAACAGATTGTCAGGCTGCACAAGTATCATATGCCAATGACACCCACCTTGTCCTCTTCCTGACAAAGAACCCCGAAGACACCAAACTCATTATCCAGGAAGGAATAAAATACATTGCGGCCTGGATGAACCACAGCTGCCTTAAGCTCAACTCGGAGAAGACAGAGGTCCTTGTCCTTGGACCCTCCTCCACCACCTCAGACAACACCTGGTGGCGTTCCACCCTCGCAAACCCACCCACTCCATCAGACCACATCTGAAACCTTGGGATCATCCTTGACTCCTCCCTCACTATGACCCACCAGATCAAAGCCGTCACCTCCACCTGTTTCAACTCCCTCCTCATCCTCAAGACCTTCAAGTTGATCCCCCTGAATGCAGAAAGACCGTCACCCATGCACTCATAACCAGCAGACTGGAATACGGTAATGCCCTCTATGCCGGACTCAACAAAACCCTGCTACACAAGCTCCACAACATCTAGAACACCACAGCCAGACTCATTCTCGGAACCCCATGACGCAAGCACATGACCCAGCACCTACAAGATCTCCACTGGCTCCCATCGAGAAGAGAGTAACCTTCAAGCTACTCACCGATGCCTACAAATCTCTTCACTATATCTTATCCAATTATCTCAACGAAAGAGTCTCCTTCCATGTACCCAAAAGGAACCTCTGCTCCGCCGATCTCGCCCTGGCAGAGACCCCACGCATCTGCAGAAGCGGAGCAGGCAGAACAGCCTTCTCCTACATCACAGCAAAGATCTGATCAACATCAGATGCTCCCCCACCCTGCATACCTTCAGGAAGAGCCTCAAGACCTGGCTCTTCAACTGATCCGGAGCTGCACCCCCCCATCACCTAGAGAACTTCACGGGTAAATAGAGTGCTTTATAAGCCCCAGATTGATTGATTGATACCTATGTAGCCCTCTATTCCCTAACACAGATACTGAGGTGTTTCTTTGGTCACTTACATACAAATTTAAAGAGTCATAGAGGTAGTAAAAAAGACAGTCACATACCAGCACATTTACTTAAACATCTCATGGCATTGCGACAAGTGTACTCCTACACTCACTCAGGTATGTAGGCAAGTACTGACACAACTTTCTCATCCATCCTGAGAAATAGTCCTTCAAATATAGGTGATATTGACTAGTGCAGGCTCTGTGTACTCTCACTGTACGTTTCAGTGGGCTTGTAATATCAATAAATCAATCAAAGTACTTGTAGAGCGCGCTACTTACCTGTGAGGGTCTCAAGACGCTGGGGGGGGGGTGCTGTTACTGCTTGAAGAGCTAGGTCTTGAGGAGTCTTCTGAAGGCGAGTAGGTCTTGGGTCTGTGGTATGTGGATAGGGAGGGTGTTCCACGTCTTGGCGGCGAGGTAGGAGAAGGATCTGCCACTGAAGGTCGTTCGTTGGATGTGGGGGACAGCGGCGAGGGCGAGGCTGGTGGAGCAGAGCTGGCGGGTGGGGGTGTAAAATCAGAGTCTGCTGTTTAGGTAGGCTGGTCCGGCATTGTGGAGTGCTTTGTGTGCGTGGGTACGGAGCTTGAAGGTGATCCTCTTGTCGACGGGGAGCCAGTGTAGGTCTCTCAGGTGGGGGGTGATGTAGCTGCGGCGGGGGACGTTGACGATCAGAAGGGCGGAGGCGTTTTGGATGCGTTGTAGTCGTCATAGGTGTTTGGCTGGCATTCCTGCATAGAGTTGCCATAGTCCAGTCTGCTGCTGACGAGGGCCTGTGTCACCATTCTTCTTGTTTCAGTCGGGATCCACTTGGTGGTAGGTTTTGGTGGTGTGTGAGTCCTTGGTGAGGGAGAGGATGAGCTGGTTTTCGTCGGCGTAGGAGATGATGTTGAGGTCGTGATGGGGGGCCACTTGTGCCAGGGGGACCATGTAGATGTTGAACAGCGTCGGGCTGAGAGATGAGCCCTGGGGGATGCTGCAGATGATGTCGGTGGCTTCGGATCAGAAGGGTGGAAGGCGGACGCTCTGGGTTCTGCCGGAGAGGAAAACGTGGTCCAGTCAAGGGCCTTCTCTTGGATTCCGGTTTCTAGGAGGCGTGTCTTCAGAGTGCGATGGCAGACTGTGTCGAAGGCGGCTGACAGGTCCAGGAGGATGAGGGCTGATGTTTCGCCGTTGTCTAGTTGGCGCCTGATGCGTCTGTGGCAGCGATGAGGGCTGTCTCAGTGCTGTGGTTTCGTCTGAATCCGAACACATCAACATTAAGAGCTCAGATTAAAAAGGTGGGTCGATCCTGATCAGAAGAAATGTATTAACGCTACAGTATCCACCCTCTGCATTCCAAAGATATTGTTGGTGATGCAATTGATATCTTTCAAATTAAAAAAGCAAGAGAATCCCAGTTGAGTGTGTGGAAGAAATGTTTAGAGGCTTGATATTTTCTGCATCTCTTCCCCACAGGAACGGGTAGAATGATGACTGGCCTGTACAGAAACCAGCAGAATTTGATCCAGAAAGTAGAGACATTCTGAAAACTAGCTTGCTGGATAGAGACTACCCACAAACAAGTCCCCATCTTGAAAACATGGGGCATAATTACAAGCCCCCTTTGTCACCACAATGTCACTTTTCAGGTAATTGTTGTGGCGATAGGGACTTTGCCTTATTTACCAGGCATTGTTAAGCACCAACAGGATTACCTGCACATAACATCAAAGGGATTACCGTGCATTGCCTACTAAGGCAACCTGTTGAAGATGACAATAAACTGGAATAACAGAAACTATCTGGTGAATCTTGCCATGTGTCAAGAGTGTTGAAAAAACTGAAGCTTTCAATCATTGATGAGGTGATCATGTTATCCAACTTAATGCTTGCCTTCATACACTTAAGAATATAGCAGATATTGAGAACAAACTAGGATGTGCTCTTTGGAGTAAAACATTTGATTGTGGTTGGTGACCTACTGCAGGACAACCTGTTTTCAAACTCTTGTGCATAATGAAACAAGGAATTCTCCTGGGGGTACTGGCAATGTGAATATTTGGTTAGACTTTGAATTCAAGGAACAAGTCAAAAATATGAGTCAAGCATCTGATGTGGTATAAGGAGACACACTGAAGGATATCAGAGTTGGAGTACTGACAAAAGAGGGGAAACCTACTTTGGAAAGTCACCTTATAAAGTGACTATTTCCATCTCATATTACAGCAACACAACTAATGTTCAATTCCATTGCAGAACAGAAATATATAGTATGTTTAAAGCCAACACGTGAAGAGCACTTCAGCTTGAATGAACGATTACTACAGCTGGAGAAAGAAGGTATTTTGAAAATTACAGCTATTGATAAAATGGAATATAAGGGAGTCACAATACTACTCACAGAAAAACTACAAGCAAAATTGGATTCTTTGGAGAAGTCTGTATCCAAAACTGCATGATTTGAAAAGAGTTTACGGGTGAGCAAAAACTGACAAGTCATTTTGTGGCATATTTTAAATGTTGAGAAAGGGTTAGTACATGGTCAATTGGGAATGTTATTCATTTAATTAATTTTCCAAATAGAGATGAGGTTGAATACTTGATCATAAAAAGTGTTCAAATTAATAGTGTCAAAGAGATTGGCCGATGTGTTGTACGTTTTTTACCAGCGAAAGATTAATATGTACGACGCCAGCAGTTCCCACTCTCTCTAGTTTATGCTGTAACCATCCATAAATCACAAGGGTGTAGTGTAGATGCAGCTTTTGTTAATATTGGAAGTACTGTCTTTAAAGAGGGAATGTCATATGTAGCATTGCAGTGAGTTAGAACAATGTCCTGTTTTTGATTGATTTTGATGAAAAGAAAGTTAGAGCAGATGGAAGCTGTGTAAGAGAATACAGTCGAATAAGATGCATATACGCTCCTCATTTAGACCAATACTCTATTTATGAGGAACAGATAATCTGTCCAAAGCAAAGGATTACAAAACAGTCGATAGATGCTAAAGAAAAGAAAGGACAGAAGGACAAACAAGAAGCTGTAAAGAAAAGAAAATTGAAAGACTACTGTTGGAAAACAGTTCAGGTGTCAACTGACATGCTAGTGTTGTTCTCAATGTACTGTTTCATTTACCACATCTAGTCGACCAAATTGAATAAAAAGCAGATAAGAGATTATATTCTGCTCTGTATCACTTGCAGCAATGTTTACTGAATGACAGAATGTGTGACATGGTCTGTTTCAGGTATTCAAGATGCACAAGATTTTTTTATGGTTATTCTTGGAGTTTTTAGAAGAAGAAGATATAAATATCAATGATTTATTTGGAGTGAGTTACACATAGAACCACAACTGTGAAGATTGTGATTATTCATTTACTACTCATATAAATTCTGAGCGTTTTCTCGAATTAACGTTACCAGATTTTAAAACTGTGCTTTTTGACAACTAGTTGAAGAATGTTAACCAAAATATGACCTGCCCAAAGCGCAGATCAGATGTTATCTCTACATTAATCCTAACAAGAATTGGAAAAAACCTTATACTAATGCTACAATGATGCAGAGCAGATGGTTCCAAATTGTAAACTCAAATTACAAACTTTAAAGATGGACAAGTATCCGTTTTTGGAAGAAGTTTTACTACTTCGGCTATCATCTTTCACGGAGGTATTAATACAAACCTAGAGGTGTCTAGACACTACACTGTCTATTTAAAGAGTGTAACTGGATGCAAAGAATGTAATGATATCAACCTTACATTCAAACTAAAACTCCCTTTCATATTACCAAACTCATATTTTTCTTTCTTGAATCAAAGTTCTAAGGAGGCATTGTGGATAAAAAAAACGGTGTACAGTCTTTCTTCTACATGTCTCATCACTCTTTTAGACATTATTGGGCCTCTTGTCGTTAATGTCTTTAAAGTCTTCTGCAAAATTCAACAGTCCTTTTATGTTCCACAAAGGAGTTAATGCGACATCTAAATGCAGCACTATGTAATTCAAGTAAGAAACTGTGTGGACATCATCGAATTACAGCACCATTTAGCTGAAGGCAAAAACTGCCTTACTAATTGAAAAAGGACCCCTTTTGTTTCATCAATCAAACTTCTATGCATTATTTTGGGAGAAAAACAGCTATACTATGGGATGTTGTCTAAATAGATCTCCCCTACTTTAAAATCATTTGGTTTAAAAGGGATGATGTTTTCAAACGGATCTCCAAAATTAAAGACTACTTTGTATTCATTTGGAATATTGTACTAGATATAATAATTTAAGAAATAATCCTAACACATTTGTTTAAATTACTGTAGTTACTCCAGAAAAAAAAATAATTACTGAATTTTAGTGAGTGCAATGCAATGTGCCACTTAATTAAAGTGATGTACTGTACAGCTTTATTTTTTTTGTTGCAATCTATTGATAGTTTTTCCCCACTGTTTGAGGATGATGCTTCATACAGACCACTTGTATGGTGAAGAAGTATGAAGTCTGAGAACACTACAAAATGGAAAATTATATTTTAGTACGTTGTAATACAGTGTTACAGTAGAAGTAATGTATATTGTTATGATTCTGTATTTTTGCAGATTGCATACTAACATTTCTTTATATTCTTTTTCTTTTTCCATAGCGGCTGCAATTCAACCACATTAGATGTCTCAAAACTATTTTTCTACCTCAAACATATTGGTTAGAGATAATTATGGAAAGTATTTTAAACATAAAGTGCTTTGCATTAACTTCCTATTAGTTTATTGTATATATCTTATAACTAAAACTTTCTGCACAATAGAGCAGATATATAAATATTCACACAACAACTGACTCAATCATAGGGGGCAAGTCACACTAGTGGTCAGTTGTCCTTACACCCACTCACACAGTCACTCACTCCCCAGCTACAGCCACTGACACTAGCAGTTATGCACTCCTACAGGCACTGACACAGCCAATCAATCACCAATGCGCTCACTCACCCAACCACTCACTCATCCATGCAAGCAATTACACACTATCTAACTCACCCACTCACTCACTTGTATACCTACTCACACAAATGGTCACTAATTCATACAACCAATTCAATCAATTCAATACTTTATTTCAGCTTTATAACCATAAAAGTTCATGCAACATGCAAACAATTTATATTCAACATTAAATAGCCAAGCCAAGCCTATTATAAATAGGAATGAAAGTGATTTAACAGATCAAATGACTTATATTAAAACAAAGATGTAAATCAGTACAACGTTTAAGGGGTATTCTACCTTTACTATGCTGACACTACTTCGTAATACCGTTTCTACGCATAATTTAATTAGCAACTACTATTACTTAGCATGCTTTTACTACGCATGCTAATACTACGAAAATGCCTTTACTACGCAAATATGTTTCTTCGCGTGCATGCATGTAAGTTAAAAAAAAATGTTGTTATACTATTAAAATACACACATAAAAATGTGAGTGTTAAACATAAAAGATTGCGCACTGTTTTCAATTTGTTTGTATGGGTAACAAAAACGTTATTTTGCAGGCTATCCACATCGTTGTTTTCATTTAGAGGGAATTCCGATTCCAAATGACGCCGTGCGACTGACGACGCATGAAGAAGGAGAAGTGGGAGGTGAACCACTAGGGAGAGAGAGGTAAGTGTGGCTGTGTTGTTTTTATGGACGTGCAGGGGGCAGTCTAATAGGTTGTAGTGTTGTGTTTGTGTATTGTAGAATAGTGTATTTGGGTGTAGGGTAGTGTCGGGGGTCGTTAAGGGTAGTATTTGGAAGTTGGGACAGGACTGGGGGTCGGGATGTGCAGGGGGTTGTGTTTTAGGGTTTAGGGTAGTGTTGTAGTGTACGTGTAGTGTAGGGTAGTGTTTTAGGGTTTAGGGTAGTGTTGTAGTGTATGTGTAGTGTATCGGGTAGTGTTTTAGGGTTTAGGGTAGTGTTGTAGTGTATGTGTAGTGTAGGGTAGTGTTTTAGGGTTTAGGGTAGTGTTGTAGTGTATGTGTAGTGTAGGGGGTAGTGTTTTAGAGTTTAGGGTAGTGCTGTACTGTATGTGTAGTGTAGGGGGTAGTGTTTTAGGGGTTAGGATAGTGTTGTAGTGTATGTGTAGTGTAGGGTAGTGTTTTAGGGTTTAGGGTAGTGCTGTAGTTTATGTGTAGTGTAGAGGGTAGTGTTTTAGGGTTTACGGTAGTGTTCCAGTGTATGTGTAGTGTAGGGTAGTGTTTTAGGGTTTAACGTGGTGTTGTAGTGTATGTCTAGTGTAGGGTAGTGTTTTATGGCTTAGGGTAGTGTTGTACTGTATCTGTAGGGTTTAGGGTTGTGCTGTAGTGTATGTGTACTGTAGGGGGTAGTGTTTTAGGGTTTAGGGTAGTGTTGTAGTGCATGTGTAGTGTAGGGTAGTGTTTTATGGTTTAGGGTAGTGTTGTAGTGTATGTGTAGTGTAGGGTAGTGTTTTAGGGTTTAGGGTAGTGTTGTAGTGTATGTGTAGTGTAGGGTAGTGTTTTAGGGTTTAGGGTAGTGTAGTGATGTTAGAGTGGTGTAGGGTAGAGTAGTGTTTGAGGGTTACTGTATGATCAGAAATGTAATACATATCCTAAAGCTATTTAAAAAAAAAAGAATCTGTATGTGTAGTAAAAACTTGCGAAGTAATGGGATGTATGTCACTACCACGCACACTGTTACAACGCGTACCATTACCACGCGGTTGTAACAACGCAAGTCGTTACAACGACTTGCGTTGGGGGGGGCGCAAATTTAAAAAATATAATTTACTATTCCAACACCAGTCCCCGTGGATAGTAGGGAAGGTGTTGGGATAGTAAATTAAATGATTTTTTATCCTTGAGCGCCCCCCAGCGCAATGCGTTGTAACAACTTTCGTTGTTATAACCGCGTGGTAATGGTACTTCGTTGTAACGCGCGCGTTGTAAACGTTGTATACCGAAGTAATGTAATGCTAAGTAATGCCACTTCAACGGTTTTCAATGATTTTGCGAAGTAATGGCATGTGTTATAAAATGCTGCTAAATAAAGGCACTTGCGAAGTAAAAACTTTGTAAAAAAAAGCATTCTAAGTAATGGCAAGCTAAGTAACATCATATATTCCATTTAAGGCCCATGGTTTCATTATCCCACATGTTAAAATAATATATAAAATGTCTTTGTCAACAGACTTTAAAGTGTCAGTGCATCTTGTTCTTGATAACCCTAGTGGAAGAACAAACCTTCCCCTAAGGAGACGCCTTTAGCTTGGTGGCTCTGATTCTCCGAGCTCATAGTAAGAATTTGGACTCACTGAACACATTTTTCTCCTTTATGTCACATCTAAGAATTCTGGAAGCTTCCAAGTAATGGACAATTGCCAACAACTTACACACTGGAAGGATCTGATCCTTTTCTTGCCAGATATGATGTAAGAGGGACAAAAGAATAAAAAGTGATCAATAGATTCCTCTATCTGCAGACAAAAGGAAAGACGGCAATTAGGAGTTGTGTGGGTGTTTCTGCTCCATATTGAAGTGAAGGAATTTAAAGGTAAAGTGCCAAGCCTAAACTTGATATACAACATATTAGCCTGAGCTGGTTGTATTCTGTCTAGAAATAGCTCAAAACAAGGGCCACTTTTATGGCTCAAAATCCTCTCTGTTAACTCCCCACTTTTTGGTCTTTCCATATTTGCTCCAGCCTACTTTCCCAACAGACCTATTTCAGTGTTACTATTGTGCCCTTTGTAATTTTATCCGGGTACTGCCATATCTCATCCATCTTAAGAAACTTTTTCCTATGGCCATGGCCATGGCCCTTTGCTGTAAGATCGTTTTGCTTTTCCTTAGCTGTTTGCCAAAGACATCTTATCAGAAAGTCTTACTCCCAAGCAGTCAAAGGACTTTACTCGCTCCAAATGGGCCACCTACAGGGCCGGCCTAAGGCATGTGCAAGCTGTGCACCTGCACAGGGCCGCCATACCCCAGGGGCCGCCACGCCAATATATATCCTTGGATACATATTTGCGTGGCGGCCCCTGGCAGGGATTTGGCGGCCTCAGGCCCCCTACCTACACTCCCTGCTCAGGGCCTCTGTGAGCCTAGAGCCGGCACTGCCACCTCTATTCTCATATTGACCCTGAATGATATATGGGGGTTTAGTACCATAAATGCTGATTTTGCTTTTTTGCTTTTGCTTCATACCGCAGAAGGATGAAAAATGGTCCAGGAACAACTGAAGTCCATGCGGTGGTCAAGATATTAAAAGTGTGTTATCAGCAATCATTAGGAGTGGTACACTCGTACCAGCTGATTTAGGCGCATCATAATTACATTTTGCTAGCCATTCTACTGCCCCGTTTAGAAATAAGCTAAAAAGTGTGGTCGCCAGCATGCACCCCTGTCTGACACCACGATTAAGGCTTATCTTAGCTGTAAGATCTTCTCCCGCATTCTACCTGACCTGGGCACACGCTTCGAGGTCAAAGTTTTTAAAATTCCTATAAGGTTATCTGGGATACCATAGACCTGATCCAAGGTACTAACCTTTGCCCTAAACCCTACCTGACAGTCCTCGAGGATATGATGTTCAGTTATCCAGTCTTGTAATTTGATTAAAATTTGCCTAGCAAATTCTTTTTGGCTTATGTCGATTAGGCCAATTGGAGGGTATATCCTTCCTCCCCCGCTTATGAATAGATACAATGATTGCTCCACACCAAGAGAGTGGAATGTCCTCCTCCCTCAAAATGGCATTACTAAGAGCATTCAAGTACGGGACCCATATCTCAGGATGAGACAGATATAAATCTCCCAGGATGCCATCAGGACCTGGTGCTTTCTCCCTTATTAATCAATGCAGTGCCTGGGCGGTTTCTGCCTTTTCAAGGACTATATTATTTTTTACCATTATCCTACTCTTTTGCCCATTCTGGCCCAAGCCGCTTCTTTCTGGTACTACTTATTGACCATGGCTTATAAAAGTTTGTGAATTGGGCTTCCCATGCATCGGGTTGGACTGCCGAGTCCAGGTCATTTCCTGCAGTATGAGGCCCATGTTCTATGAGGTAACAAACCTCCTTGGTATTCCTGTTAAGTAGGGCTTCAGTAATTTTGTCCCATTGCTCTATATCCCACTCACTTTTCGCCTTTGTTAGTTTATCTTTATAGGCGTTCCTGGTAGTCAGTAAACCCTTGCCATGCCTTATTATTGCTGCTTCTGCTATTGCCGTTTTGGTCTTTCTTCATTCACTTCTATGCCAACCAAGTGGGTTTAAGCAGGAATTGCCTCTGCGCTTTTCTTTGGTGAGGAGTAATTTAATTTGCCCCATAAGGTTAGAATATAAGTCTACAAAATGAGTTACACTTCGATCTAACATCTCAAGTGGGGCCAACTTGTCTATATAAAGACTGTAGATACCTGACTTCACTTTGTCATCATCTGCTAGTAGAAACCATTTGACGTTCCTTCTATTGGTACATGTATTAATTCATCTTACAGTGGAAGCGGCTCCTAATGCAGATAGATTTGCAAAGGAACTTAGTGCAGAAATAGCCCCCTTGCGCTTCATGATGACTGTCATTTCTTGTCATCTCCCTCATATCTGTTAGGAAAGACCAGCGAGGACTATCCACCCAGATATAATCAATCTGACTTGTATATCAATGCTGTTTGAAAGTTGGAAGAGTGGGACAGTCAGACTTGGTGCAACTGTTAGCAAAATTCAGGTTGTATGAAGCCAGCAAATACATGATTTGCTCAACAATCCTTGGTTGGCTTACCTTATGATTAAAATTGTCGACTTAAACTGCCCTTGGCCCATAGCAAAGCTCCATCAGATTAGTTGGAACTAGATCCTCTGGCAATTTTGTATTAAAGTTGCCTGCTATGAATTTAAAATGAGTGTGTTTTGATGATTCAATCATGTGAGATAATTGGGTTACCGTTCCTGAAAAGTGATTTGTCTGAATTTAGCAAATACACACGTTTATAAATGCTATGTGTCCTGTCCCCAATAAGAGGCCAGTGGGAACAGTCATGCCCAGTATATCTCTACAGCCTGCTTTAAAAGCATGAATCAACTGTGGGGCTCTAATGTCTTGCGCCTGGTTTCCTATTTATCAGTCGAGATTGAACAGGGCACCCCACATTTCTCGGGGATAGCGGATGGACAGTTGCTAACTGTTGAGTTTGGATCATGGATAATACCAGTACATTGTGTACGGAGCAGGGCGTTAATCTTGAGTCTTATGCTCGATTCAGTAGGAGGTCTATAGCTATGTTCCAGTCCTATTAGAACTTCCACCAGGCTATGGCTTGCTAGCTTTAGGCCTATATAGTCTGCCAAATACTGATCCCCACTAAATCTGGTGGCTTCCATTAGGTTTTCTCCAATAACAGATCTCCAACACCTCACTTTTCTAAGCCAGTGAATGGCTTTGTTGTCCATATAGCCATTTACACAATATCTTGCGTACCTAGTAAGCTACTCACATACCCACTAACTCATCCATAAAGACACTCACAATAACACTCACTAACCCATAGAGCTACTCGGACAACCGCTCACTCACTCATACAGCCCCTCACACTAGTACTCACTCACCCATATAGCTACTCAGACAGTCATTCGCTCATACACCCACTCACACAGCTACTCACTTACCAATAGAGCCACTAACATGGCTACCCAGTTACCCTTACAGACCCTCACATATCTAGTCACTTACCAATTTTGCCACTCACACAGCCACTCACTCACCCAGACAAGGCCACACCCACTCACTCACCCATACAGGTACTAACATATGCACTCAATCACCCTTACAGCCACTCACACAGCCACTCCCTCACCCATACAGCTACTCACTCACCACTACAGCCACCCAAGCAGCCATTCTCTCACACGGCTACTCACACAGACCATCACACACCTGCACAGCTACTTACACACCCATTCACTCATGCGCACAACCACTCATGTAACCACTCACTCGGTCATACACCTAGTCACTGAGCCACTCACTCACCCATACAGCACACTTAATCTTATTTTAACTGTAAAATGCGGTTCTGACAAGAACCTTTTTTTTCTTTTTTTTGTAGAAATGTGTGTTTTTTATGTGATTTCCTAACATTTTCTATTTTTGTGGTATACTATTTTTAATCAAACAAATGTTTTGAAAGAATTGCAACAAGCAGCACAAAAATAGTAGAAAATCTGGGGTAAATGGCAAAAACAAATTAACAAGTATGTTGCCTGGCTTCAAGGATGGCATCAACAGACTGCTCACCAGCTGTGAGTGTTGTGCTGCAGTCAAGGCAATATACGCCAGCACACCTTAACTCAGGGGCAATTTGCGGACGATGCCTCTCAACTACACTAGGAACTCATTCCCCAGGGACTGATGCTGTATTTGAAGATGTTGATAGCTCCTCTCCTTCTGTGCCCTCTTCAAGTTATCCAAGTGGTACATTTTCAAACGCTACAACATTGAGGTTGTATCACAAGAATATTTCTCGTTGGAACTTCTAGATATCGTCTTCCCACACAAAGTCCATTTTACAAATTTAGCAACAGTCTTCAAATATCCAGATGAAATTGTAAAAAATTACCATGCAAAACTCTGGCTGCTGTGCCAACTCCTGCTTCTCATTCCCTCCTAAAGCCATTTTACAGAAAAAAATCCTACCCAAATACCCTTAACAGAGTGCTGTGGCCAAAGAACAGAACCAGCTCCTAAGAATGATGCCCAAATGAATGGAATATTCAAGAAGACAGAAATGGGTGGGGACTTCCTAAGAACATAAATGAAAGTTCTCTTCTCCAGTTTCTTACTTAGTCACCTTATCTTTGCAATTAATGTTGTCATTGCAACTACCGGCGATGTTGCGAAAATGGGAAATACAAATTAAAAGTGGTTATCTTCAAAAATGGTGACATAGAGAATTTTAACACTATGATGGTAAACAGTTACTGTCAAACTTTGTTTAAAATATGTCTATATGTGTGTTTTCCACTTTTTGAAAAACACCAGCTCTTCGTAACCATTCTGCAAAACCGTAACATACGTATTGTGACAATGTGTGACGAATTCATGAGGATTAAAAAAATTTGAAAGAAAAAATACAGTAAATGATTCACTGAAACAAGTGAGAAGGAGTGACACAGATAAAGACTTAATTAGGGGGAACAGTATGCAGGTGTAATGTATAATAGCCAGTTATGGGGAAAAAAATGGAATAACCTTAGAAATTCACTGAAAAAAACAAAGGTTACAGAGATATTATAGTTTGGAAATACAACGTTTAAAGCCTTAGAAATTCATTGAAATTAACAAAGGTTACAGGGATGTAATGGTTAGAGCTAACTATAACTTATGCTCCCACAATGCACTGCTTATGACATCACATATTACATCACTTAAGACATGGTCAGTAACATCACTGATGATATCACTGAAGACATCTCAAATGACTTCACTAATTGCATCACAGATAACATCACTGGTGACATAATTCATAAAACCATTCATAACCCATGGAACCTCTCATATACCCACTCCCTCACAACCACTCACATACCCATTGACAGAACTATACCAGGACTCACACAAACAATTACTCATCTGTAGAGCCACTCACACACCCACTAACTCACCCATAGAGCCACTCATGCACCCACTCACGCACCAATACAACAGTGACACATCCACTCATACAGATATGCAGACACTTACATACCCACTCATACACCCTTACAGCTACTCAAACACCCATGCAATCACCCATACAGAAACTCACGCAACCACTCACTCACCCATACAGACATCCATAAACCCACATATGTACCCATACAGCTACTCACATTGCCACTCACTCACCAATACAGCTACTCACACACCCATGGATTTACCCACACAGCCACTCAGACAGCCACTCACTTACCCATATAGCTAGTGACACAGCATCTCCCTCTTTCATACAACCACTCATACACCCACTCACATACCCAGAGAAGCACTAATATAACCATTCACAGATCCATACTCACCTCACTTATACAGCCACTCACACATCCACTCAGTTACCCATACAGCCACTCACAATTCTATGCAGCCACTCACACACCCACTCACTCTCCAATAGAGCCACTCTAACAGCCACTCACTCAACCTTACAGCTACTTACATACCCACTAACGCATCCACACAGCCACTCACACACCCATACAGCCACTCAGACTTCCACTCACAGATGCAGACAGCCACAGAGCTACTCAAATTATATATGTTTGAGATAGCATGACTAACTAATAGTACCAAAAGAATAGCAATTTAAGGTATACTGTAGCTTAGTATATATCTTTAAGTCTCAGAAACGTTTACGAAACACATACACTCACAGGATGATGTCATCAGTGATATCAGTGAAGACATTTGAGAGACCATGTCATGAGGGATATAATAAGTGAGGTTTTGAGTAGTGAATTGCCAGCGTAAGTTATAGTTAGCTTAGGTAACTATAACTGCTGAATTTCAATGGTTTTATACAACTAAAATGTGAGCCCAACTATAAAGTCCCTGTAACTTTATGTTTTTTCAGTGAATGAAAATGCATGTGTGTGTGTGTGTGTAGACTCCAAGTGGTGCATAATACTGCTGCCCGGTTAATCTGCCCCACCATACTTTATGCCCACTTTTCTGAAATAAACTTCCTGTGTCCATTCGGTTATGTGAGGATCATGCTAAGGTCAAAAAGCTATTAAAATGTGTCTTTCTAATGCTTCTACTTAATTCTCTGGTGATCATGCCTTGCCAACCTGCTGGGCCCAGTGCGGCGCTGCTCTTCTGGGAGTGAGTCATGAGCGATAGGAAGCATGGCAATAATAAATATTAAGCAACCCCCAGCAGGGCTTCTGTGAAGCTGCAGCTTTTTAAAATTAATTTCACAGTGTGTGAAGCTGCAGCTTTGATGACAGCTGAAGTGCCAATCGGGTGGGTACAGAGGTCGTCACAAGGCACATAGCCAAAGGGCTCAGGGAAGAAGCACCAGGCCCCAATGGCATCCCCCAGCAGTGCTCAAAAGCAATCCATCCATCTGGGCTGAAACCTTGGCACCAGTATTTGCAGAGATCAGAAGCACAGGCAACCTGCCAGCATACTGGACAAGCACGGTCATATGCCCAATATTTAAGGGCGGCGCCAGATTACTTCCAGCTAACTATCGACTAGTTGCCCTAATTGGCAATGAGGCCAAATATTTTGCCGGAACCCTGCTCGAGAAGTTGTCATCTTGGGCCTCTAGCAATGCCATCCTACCCTTCAACCAGACAGAGCTCTCAAAAGCGTCTGGCACAACAACCAATATACTGGCAATTTCCCTTCTAATGGACGCTGCCCGAGGCACAAACACACCATTATTTTTCTGCTTTATCGATTTTAAAGTGACTTTAGACAACGTTGACCAGGAAAGGCTGTGGAGCATGTTAGCAGGCTGGAAAACACCTCAAAGCCTGCGGATCATGCATATTATGCTCTATAATGACACCTGGGTGCGTGTCAAGATAGGGAGTGGAACACACATCTCTAGGAAAATTCCAACCACCCACAGTTTAAAGTAGGGGTGTGTTCAATCTTTTCCTGGCTGACCTGACAGGGCAACTACAATCTTGCAAGTCCCACGCTCCAAAACTAGCCAGCAAAGAAATATTGAGCCTTGTCCATGCAGATGACGTGGTACTGGTCAGGCGCACGCAGGTGGTGCTGCAGCAAATATTTGGATACAATGGAGACCTAATCCTAGGCCAATGACTTCACCATTTATTTTGGCAAAACTATGACCATGGCAAACAACAAAAAGAATTCTCAAACACAGTCATGGTTTTGGGGTGGGACCCAGATTGAAAGAAAAGACGAGTACATATACCTAGGGGTCATCATTGACAAAAACGTATCTTTTACAGCTCAAAAGGAAGCGACCCCAGTGAAAGGTTTTCAACTGAATATAACTCTTAAAAATCTAAAGAAAGAATTTGCTGAGCCTTCTATGATGCCCCTGCTGGAAGCAGTACGAGCAAAGCTCCTGCCGACAATTAAATATGGGATAGCCGCAATGCTGGTATCTTGGAAAATTCAATAGTCCATGGAGATATAATTATCTTTTCATTGCCACGCTTCACCTCACCGGCACCGATTCGGCTGGAATTTGGTCTGTTTAAAAAGTCGCTGGCAAGATGAGGGGCATGCATAACATGCTGAAAAAAGATGAGAAAAGCAGAACCCAACACACTGAGCCACAAGCTATGTAAGGAGCGGATGTATGACGTTACAACGCATGCTTTTACCACGCATGCTGTTACAACGCAGTTTTTACAACGCATACCATTACAACGCATAGCGCTTTGGGGTGCTGGATAGTGAATAGTTTAATTTACTATTCCAACTCCAGTCCCCGTGGACACTAGGGAAGGTGTTGGATAGTAAATTAAATCTATTCCCTAATCCTAGAGCCCCCCCAGCGCAATGTGTTGTAATGGTTTTTGTTGTAAAACCTGCGTTGTAATAGCACTGCGTGGTAAAAGTTGCGTTGTAAAGGATGTTTTCCGTAAGGAGCAAAAGGCATGTGACTCATCACAGGAAAGGGCCTATCTAAAAGAATCATCTGAACTCTTAAGGCTCACACACCTTTGGGATACTCCCATGAGCCATCAGGCATTTAAGCAGATGGCCTGGAAGGACCTAAAAACCCACCTTGTTATTGAAGGCAAGGACTGAGTATCAAACAGAGCGCAAGGTTCGATGATGTTAAACAACTATAAAAACCTTTCCCGTCAAATATATTTTACTGCCGGATACCCAGCCAGTGTCAAGCTGCAGTTTTTTAAGATACTGGCTGGGCTCACTGTTCCACAAAAGATCACGCTCCCCGCTGACAATGGGGTAGTCTCCCCCAGACACCTGTCGCTATGCAGAGTTGGGGAGGAAGATCTCCTCCATCTAGTCGGCACTTGCAAAACAGTACAGGGTGAAGGGAGTCAGCTACTGAAAAGTGCCTTTAATTAAAGGGGGATATGCATGAGAAGGTAGGCGGTGCTCGCCTGTCTTGATCCTGGGAATACCCACCTGAATTGCTGGTTTGTCAAATTTTTGTTGAAGGTGGAAGAAAGGTTGCATCGTAAAACGTCCCCCAATGGTTGCTGAGACAAAAGAACCGAAGGGTTATAAATGAACTACCGTTTTCAAACCCTGAACCATGACAACCTAATATAACATTGGTGCGCTCCTTGCACTTGCACTTTACCACACTGTACATTAGGAAATACCAACCTTCCCACGGGACCAATGAGACTGATGTAACCATGGAATTTCATACACGTTTTACATTTCTTTTTAAATATCAATCTTAAACTCATCTTGCACACTGCCTTCTATCTGGATTTTACAAATGTTTTTTATTCTTTTGTAACTTGGACATTTTAATACGTTTTTGTACCAAACCTTAGTTGATTTCGATGCAACAAAATATAATATGTTTTATAAAAACTGTCATTTATTGCAATGGTTTTAAGTAATCTAGCAATTAACCAATAAACTTAAAGTTAAACATTTCCGGGCCATCCACCATTCTGAGTGCTACATTGAGGTGCATATTTTCTAGAGGTATAGCGCATATGCAATAGAAAAAGAAACAAGAGCATGATCTGTCCAGGCCTGATGGATATGATGACCACATTAAATCATACCAAGTGGCTGAAGCACAAGGTCCAGCCAGTCGCTGGCCTGGTATATGGGGCCTAAAACTTGTTGATGAAGATTGAAGCCTCACATGGCATCCAGAGAAGATGAGGCAATAGGATTGTCCTGGGTATCTACATAAATATTAAGGTCACCCAAGTCAAAAAACCTAGCCTGGCTTAAACTAAGCGGGGCAAAAAAGTCTGTAAGCATCTTTAAAAAGTTAAACCCGAGCAGGAGGGTGGGTGATAGCATAAAATGCAAGATGCAGAAAGGCCAAGATAGTCATTGTAAAATCGAATAAGTCTGCTTCCTAAAATGAGCCATGGTCAAGCATAGAGATCTTAATCTGTTCCTTAAATAGAATGGGTAGACCTTCCCCAGTGCAATTAAGGCAGGTGTAAAGAAATGCTTCACAAATAGGAGGGCAAGCCATGACTAAGACTGGTGCTTAGACCTTTGTGGTCCATGATTATGTTACAAATAGGAAGTCTATTTGCACAGCTGCTAAGATGTCATTAATCTCTAATGCATGTTTGCTCGTAGACTAGGCAATGACCGGGGCAGCTTTAAGCAGTGGCCTAAGCCATATTGCTGTGTGATTATTGTGGTACTCTGAAAAGATAGGCCATGTGCGAGGAGGCAGTTGAGGGCAGCTGAGGGCATAAGGATACAACTGGCTTTGTCATTTATCTGTTTAGAATAGGGAGATGTTGGTGGTGGAACAGGCATAGGAGAGGTGGGAGGTTCAGATTAATGGCTAACCGTGCTTGAAGTGTAAACCTCATGAAAGTTAACGATTTATTCCATGGAAGACCTTGAGCAATGTAAACTACAGCATGGCTAGCCCTGGGCATGGAAAAATCACGGATGGGTGCAGACGGGCTTGCCTCCCGCGCACAAGTGGAGCACCTGCTGCATATGACTGCTGCGCATCAGCATTCCCTGCTACATTAAATAGCTGACCTGCAGCCTGTGTGTATGGATGCATGTCCAAGTGGTTACCTGGCAATGCAATGTACATTGTAGTCAGATCCTGGCAGAACAAATGTGTTAGACCTGCCAGCCTTAGGGCGTTCTCCCCCCAACCTTTTTGCCTACTTACTTCCATTTTTCTGCTGAAATTCACTTTTGTTGACCTTGTGACTGTGCCCTTTACCACTGTTAACCAGTGCTAAAGTGCTTGTGCTCACTCTTCTAAACATTGTTAACTTGGTTTACACATGATTGCCATATTTAATTTACATATCTGGGGCCTGGATATTAATGCAACTAGTGGGCCTTGGTAGCGCCTTAAAACATGCCCCATGTCTGCCATTGCAACCTGGATGTAGTTTTAAACTACTAATTCAACATGACAATATAACCCCTTTGACAAGCCTGAAACTTCTTTTATTGCATATAGGTCACTCCTAAGGTAGTCCCTAGGTAGCCCACAGGACAGGGTGCTTTGTAATTAAAATGGTGGACATGTACTTTTAAGTTTTGCATGTCCTGGTAGTAAAAAAACTCCTAAAATAGTTTTTCACTACTGTGAGGCCTATTTGTCCCACAGGATAACATTTGGTTGCCTTATTACTGTTATTTAGTGCTGTTCAATACAGGACAAATCAGCATTTCAAGCTTGATATCTATTACATTTTAATAAAAAAATCCTCTTTAATATTAAAGTAAGATTTCGAATTACCATTTTGAAAATGCCACTTTTAAAAAGTTGGCATTTTCCTGCTCTTAGCCATTTGGTGTCTGCAGCCTCCACTGGGAAACATGACTGGGAGTAACTGACAATTTGACTTTTTGAATTCCTCCTAGACAATGACACAATAGAGGGATTAGGTGTACCTGAATAAGCCATCTGCAGGCAGGATGGGGGGGGGGGGGTGGAGCTGGGCACAGCCCCACTTGCAACTGAATTGGCTTTGCTCTGCCTTCACAACAATAGCTTATCACCTCTGCATTGTTTCAGCAGCCAACTTGGAGTCAGGAGAGGGGAATCAGGAAATTCCAAGCGCTTCAAAGAGAAAACTCTAGAAACGTATTCTACCTACAAAGGAGGCACCAGATATGAACGTAGAACCACTCTTCAGTTCACTTTCTGGATCAGCGGAAGGACTCTCAGAGGACTGCTTGCTGCTGTGGTCTGCTATGTACTCACAAGACTACTTTGATGCACCTGGAAGGACTGTTTAGCAGCCTAGAGCCTGCAATGAACTCCGAGGCCAGCCCTGCTGTTTGCTCCTCACATCTTCCCCTGAACCCAGGACTACCAGGGGGACTCAAAGGAATAATTTGGTGGCCTCCTGTACCGAGCAACTTGGAGATAAAAGGCTTACACCATCTTGAACCCACACGGGACCCATCCTGAGTGAGTCCTGAACCCCCAAGTGGTCTCCCTCAGTACTGGACCCTTAGCTGTGGTGGTATAAGGGTCCAGAAAGTCGCAATCCAAACCTTTGCTAAAAGCTGCTCTGAAAACAAGGGGAAGATGGGAACCAACCTGCTCGTCAATCCACCCGAGGTGCATCGCTAGTCAGCCTGACTTTGCGTCTCTTCCTGCTACGTTCTACTCTGCAGCAGCAAATCCATTTCAACGGTCCTCCGCCAAAGGGTTATCCGACCTCCTGGAACTATTTCTGGCTACAGCCTCCTCTCACTGTAGATCTTTGACTTCCAAAAAAGCGACGAAAATGTTGTCCAGTAGCTCCCCGAAGACAACACTTCCTCCTTGGACACCACCTCCAGCCTTGCCCCTCTGAGTCTGAAGGTAAGAGCTGACCAGTCCCAATCAACTCTTCATGTCCACCCCACGCTTCATCGTGGTTGGCCATATTTTTCGACTTTGACCCGGTCTCGCCCAACTAGTTGGTCCAAGCTTGAAGCTTTGATTTTTTTAGATGCTAGTTTTCACACAAAAAACTTTAAAAATTCATAACAACAGTTATACTGATTATATTTTTTTAGTTTTGAAGTCAAATATTTTATTAGGATTTATCCTACTGATTTAAATTGGTGTGGGATTTTTCTTGTTCATGTGTTTTCACTGTATAACTGTTATTGTGTTGCATAAATACTTTACACATTGCCTCTACGTTAAACCTGACTGCTGTTTCTGCCATGCTATCCAGGGTTAAGCACCGATCAATTTAGTGTCTTTTTGTGGTTCACACCTTCTAGGAACTGTGGATGTTTCTTGACCAGGGCTCAGATCCCAGTCAAACAACAACAACTCAATTGCTCACAGAAGGCCAATCCCTGGTGTTGGCGGCAGTGCCACAGTATGAATTACAATGCGACTGCCACAGAGGCGGTCGCATTACCTATGCTTTGCTTTGTGGTGGGTGCTGCACTCTACAGCACCCACCACAAAGCAAAAAAGGAACTGTTTACATATCCCTGCACTACTTGGCAGGCACCATGCGTTGCCTTCCATACGGTGCAGGGTGCCCCTGGGTCCCATGTCGTGGGGCCAGGGGGTACCAGGGGCCAACAACAGGCCTCCAAAGTCCCTATCTACTTGCTTGTTCATGGCAGGTTAACAAGTAGGCGGTAATGGACATCGTAATCCTTATGGTGGTGCCTGGTAGGCACCACTACCATTGTGTGTCCTCCTGTTTCTTCCAGCTCCGTAAGATCAGGAAGATCAGCCGCATACTCTTCCACTCAGCTACGATCCAGGTTGTGATAGCCCTGGTACTGTCACACCTGGACTATGCCAATTCTATTTACCCGGGCCTCCCACTCTTCCTTAGCAAACGACTTCAGCTGGTCCAGAACCAGGCGGCCAGACTAATTCACCAGCAACCTCGCTGGCAATCTGCTAGACCCCTGTTAGGAAAACTCCATTGGCTTCCAATTTCCCAACGCGTTGCCTTTAAGATGGCCTGTGTCACTTTTAAGTCCCTCCACGGCCGCAGCCTCCAATTCATCAAAAGCCTCCTTCCTAGTTACACCCCCTCCCGCAACCTTCGTTCTGCCAACCTCCACCTCTTGGCCACCCCGACTTTCAAGCTTCAATGTCAGGGCGGTCGCAGGTTTGCGAACCTTGACCCCATATTATGGAACTCCCTTCCATTGGAAATCCGATCATGTAATAATCTCCTAGGTTTCAGGAAGATGCTAAAAACCTGGCTATTTACGCAGTCCCAATGGTAATTCCTGCTAGATTCCGCCTTTCGCTAGAGACAGCGCCATGAAACCTCCCGGTGTACGTGCGCTCTACAAGTTATTACTAACATAACGTACGAGCCCCTCCACCGTACCAGCGGAACACCGCCTGCCATCCTAATGTGGCGGGCAGAAAAGGTGATTCTGATGACATCCTGTCAGTGGTGGTCCCCAAGCCATCGTAATGACCCCCTAAGACAGTCGCAGCCGCCATGACTCGTGGGTGGGGGCAGGTAGGGGGTCTTGCAGGGGGTTGTTCAGGGTTCGCGGGGGAGGCGGTGTATAACTAAAATTAAAAACGACTTACCTTCCCGGGTCCCGCACCGCTTCAGCTCCTGGCCGGTCCCACATTTTCCTGCTGCTCTCCTAAACAGGAAGCAGCCACAAGCAGCCTCCCTCCTCTCCTCTAAGCCAATCACAATGCTGCAATGGCAGCATTGTGATTGGTGGGGACGCACCCAGGCGGGCGCCTATGGGGAGGCCATTTTCTCTTTGTAGGCTGAATGCAGCCTACATAGAGAAAAAGCAGAGTGCGCATTACTGTTTTTTTCAGCCCAGAGGACCAACCAAACAGTCAAGGCCCACAGCATTGGGCAAGCCACTCCTCCACGGCCCGACCACTCGCGCGCCCCAAAAAAGGCATACCCTTCTACTTTCTCGCAGTACAAGGGCAGAAGCATAAAATGGTATTTAAAATACCATTTTATCTTTCAGCTTCCCGCACTGCATGAAAGCAGTGGGAGCTCCTTCACCCTAATGGAGGAGCCGCCCCTGCCCTAAGCTCTCTAAGCTTTAGATCTACCTGAAACAAAAGATACAATTGAAGGTTGAAATATTTTGAGAAACCAAAAACCTAAGCGTTATCTAAAGAAAAAGGCACCATTTGTAGCGAGCCAGGCAACTCACTACAGGGATTCAAAGAAATTAATTTGTTAGATGCTAAAGTAATCTGATCTTGCAGCACTCAAACAATCTAAGGCACCTCCACTGTCACAGCAGCTTTAAATGGCTGCCGGGCAGCAGGTGTGGGAGGTGTGGTGACTGTTGCCTGGAAATCCAATGTGCATTGTAATCTGAGTCCAGAATAAGCATGGGCGCAAAATCCGTTCCGCTCGCGGATTTTGCGGATTTTCAGCAAATTCGCAATCCGTGAATTCCCGCGAATTTGCTGGAAATTCGCGAGCGGAACGGATCCGGGGGGCAAAAGTTCAAGTTTCAAGCTTGTAACTATTTTAGAATGGCGCTGGCAAGCTGCCAGCGCAATTCTAAAGTAGTTACTAAGTTAGCTTCAACAGGAAGCACTAATAGAAGCAGGTGCTCGTGTTTAACTGAATTCGAGCACCTGCTTTATTTTATCTATTAGTGCTTCCTGATGAAGCTAACTTAGTAACTATTTTAGAATGGCGCTGGCAGCTTGCCGGCGCCATTCTAAAATAAAACAGGAGAGGGGCAGAGGGCAGAAGGGCACAACAACGAGTGTGGCAGAGGGCAGAAGGGCACAACAACGAGTGGGGCAGAGGGCAGAATGGCACAAAAACGAGTGGGGCAGAGGGCAGAAGGGCACAAAAACGAGTGGGGCAGAGGGCAGAATGGCACAAAAACGAGTGGGGCAGAGAGCAGAAGGGCACAACAACGAGCGGTCTCGCACAAAAAAAACCCGCGAACACGCAAAGCGCCCCGCGAACACGCAAATTGCCCCACGAACACGCAAAGCGCCCCGCAAACACGCAAAAATTAAAAAATCTGCAAATTCGCATGAATTCGCGAAATTCGCGGATTGCGAATTCGCAAAATTCGCCCATGCTTAGTCCAGAAGAATGAAGGGCCAAGTAAAAGGTTGGAAACCGAGTTCAGCATCCTAATTAATTTATGCCTGGTCTCTATCTGGACTGGCACGTCGGACAATAAAATTTGGACTGGAATGCAGCCACAGTAATTACCAGTGGCGGAGATTAATTGAAGCATGTCATCCAGCACTTATTTGTCATTCTAAGCTGTACTTCTGACATGCCACAACACTGTAGCAGTAGTTTTAATAGGAGACCCCTGGAGCCCATCAGTTAGATCAAGTAGGTGGAATAAGCACATTGATTCCATGGCTTGGACTCTTCGTCACTTCTTCAGGTTCCCCACAAAATAGCACTCTGCATAGAACTGGCAGAACAGCAGTAGATTTTTCTTCAGTTTGAAGAGTGGAATTCTGATCTGTCCTATCTTGATTTAAAAATAATAGTAGGCAAAAAAGTTAACAAACAGTTCTGCACACTTTTTGCTACTCTGGGTATGTGAAAATTACACGAAAAGTAGCTGGCTCCAAAAAGTGAATATTTTCATTATTTCAGTACATGCTATCAAAACAGTGTTAAGACTAACCCTGGAATACACACAATTCAAATGCCCCCGATGTCAGGCGTTGGAGGCGAACTTCCGACATATGTTCTGGGACTGCCCATCCCTGCAGCAATACTGGACCAAGATACACCATACACTCCTCACAATAGTCAACCTGTTACACTTCGACATATGGGAGGCATGCATGTTAGGAACTTACAGGAAGAAAAAGTCTGAAAAACTGCAGTAGCGGTTTGCATCCCTAGCACTCCTTCTAGCAAAGAGAACCATAGCCATGCACAGAGATCCCCTACAGGACCACCAGAAGCAGCTTGGATAGGAGCGGTAAACAAGTGGGGGGCAGCAGAAGAAGAGACCTTGAGGGAGGAAGAGGTGAAAGGTACACGCAAACATCCAATCTCTATGGAATGAGCGCAACTGTTAATACAATTTAAACAAGAGACAACAGCAGAGGAGACACCGGTGCCGTCACCGCCCTAGCCTCGCAGCCCCTCCCTACACCCCAGCCCACAGGCCCCGATATTGGGCAAGTGAAACCCCCGGTAGGAGGATGACATGGAACAGGCGGTCAACACCACTGAGAATATCATCTACTTCCGCGGCGGATCGCTTCCTTTCCCCCCGGGACCCTCACGACCCCACCCCTCGGACCAGTGGCCAGCCCACACTCCGCCCGCCACAGCCACTTGCCCTTGCCCGCCCTTCGTACTCCCCCCTTCCCTCTCTTTTGGAGGAAGTCTCTTCCCACAGTTTCTAGTTAAGTTTCAGTCGGCGGTTCGGAAACCGACTTACCTACAGAATACTAATGATTGAATACATAGCAAGGGGTCACACACACAAGTAGAGGGGAGGCACCCACACCAGTCTTCGCCATCATACAGCCATAGGGACCAGACACAGTGAGACACAGCATCATGTAACGAGCTGACCTAGCAACAAGTCAATGAGAGATGATTAGTAACCATACTTGGTGGAATGGAACCAAAATGCTGATGATGTATTATATTTGTAGATGATGTGTAGCCATTATACGTGTGATGACAGACCTGTGATCAATCTGACATCCCACATGGGAACCTGAAATGTAAAACCCTAATAAAAATATTTAAACAAAAAAACTGTGTTAAGACTAAACTCTATAAGGCCACTTGTTGTAGTACATCAAGATTTGAAGCATCCAGATATGTTTGAGTAAATTGGTATGGCTAATAAAACATAACCAACTGGTTTTGTAATTGAGAACAAATACCCAAAATCCATATTGTCAACTGAAATGTATGTAGCGGACAGTTGAGGGCAACATTTTTCATACTTACCTTGTTGTCCGTTTGAGGAACCCTCTGAAATAGTCCAACCTTCCACAGGATTAAATATCCATCTATAATAGAGAACAGAAAATAATGTTAAAGTTGCTTTAAAAGGAAACAAAGCACACTCATAGGTACACTATTGAGTGCATTCAATAATGAGAACCCTATTCAAAAATATAAAAATGTGGGCGATTGCTTAGTTATCAATGTGATAATATTAATAACTGTCTTACTAGATTATCAGTTGTACTGATTCTGCACAGTAGTTTTTACTTTACCTGTAAGCATTGGCAAAGTCAATAAGTCTTAAAAGTTAAACCTATTGGCTTTGTCAATGTTTTTTTGTGTAAGATAGCTAGCGTGGATGTGGCCACATTTAAATGGTTTTGTCAAAACGCTGCTAATGCATTAAAAAATAATTGTAAACCCAATTGGTTTTTCCAATGCTTGTTTGTGTAAGATAGCCACTGTGGATGTGGCCACATTTAAATGGTTTTGTTAAAATGCTGCTAATGCATTAAAAAATAATTGCCATGAATGCTTGTCCATTTGATCTGTTATTGCAGTGTCCCTCTTGGCACATAAATGTTTCTAATATTGATCACCTCAAGATTTTAGAGTTTCTCTGAAGTTTCCAGTTTTAAGATAATTGTTATTAATTTGATAGGAAAGGCGCATACAAAAAATCTTTTAAATTAGCTAGGCTGGATTTGGGAGAAGAACAGTGGGAAGGTCTCCTAAGCATGCTAAATGAATGTGAATGTGAATGTATGTGTCTTGTAAAGCGCACTGCTGCCCTGGGGCGTCGTGGTGCTGTAGACCGCTGGGGAACCCGTCCTGGCTATCCTTGTGAGATGGTCCCTACTGGGTATCTCCAAGGTGAAACCAGGTATCCCCGGCGAATGTGGGGGGCCGTTGTAGAGATGAGGCAAGCTAATGCCCGGAGTTGCCGAGTGTGATCCCTGGTTAGAATAGGCACCGAGGCGAGAATTATCGAGTCCGCTGACCCTGGTCCACGACCCTGCCGTGTTGGGAATTGAACCCTGGTCCCGGGCCGTTCTCTGCTTCCGGGTCTGCCGCCTCTAACCAGTGAGCCACACCACTCCACTAAAAGCTTTTGGTTTATTGTCACACATGGAGGATAAACAAATTTTACAAGGCCAGAAGTGAATATTCAGCCAGAGTGACTGGCTATCCATTTTGAATCGCTATACGGAGATCCAGTTGAAAATCCCAGCTCCTTATTGGCAATGAAAAATAGTACCCATAAAAAGTGGTATATCAAGAGTGGAGACAACACTAAAGTTTTCATTACTGGACAATGAAAAAGCAATAAAGGCCCACAAGCCATGAAAGGCCCCAGGCCTTGACAAAATTACACCCAACATTTTTTTTTTTATCTGAAATGGCTATTTAGACTCCTTATATAAATACATTACTAATGCTATGATGGCCGGTGGCCCCAATCTTGAAACATGGAAAGGAGTAGAGATAGTGCCAATATAGAACAAGGGATCACCTACAGAACCTAGCAATTAACGTCCTATTAGTTAAATAGATAGTAGGCAGAAGATCTACCGTAGGCACATTTTGGATAGGCTACCTTCTAGGATTACAGATAATGATATACTTTTCATCTTCAGGGGGGGGTTCAGACCAGGCTCTGGCACGTTAGTTCAAGTCTATTATTTTTATTGACAAAATGGAAGGTGGTGAATTCTGATTGAGGAAGCCTCTATATAACCTTCCCCGATCTCCGTGCAACATTTGACATGGTACCAGGTAAGAACTATGAGTGGTTCTTCATGATTTTGGAATCTCGAAGGAAAAACACTGCTAAGAAGGGTATATATGGATAATTTTGTGCAGGTTGGGTGGGGAGCAACGGAGAATTGACAAGAAAAAACATGCTATAGAGAGTGGTTCGCCAGGGCTCTGCTCTTGCGCCTATACTGATCCTCTTCTTCATTAATGGTTGCTTAGACTTTTTATTTAGTTGCACCAATGATGCCCCCAAGTTGGCTGGGGAAATTGCTGCCTTGTTCTTCGCAGCCGGTACCGTGCTAATGTCAAAGACTAAGTAGGTTAGTGTAGTTCCTATATTCCCAATAGGCTCTGCGCATTGGAATAATATATCCTATAGATTTGATATAGGACTGAGGTTGACTAGGTCTCTATCGAATATATTAAACTTAATTGTGAGTGGCAGCTAGCTCAGAGGTCACTAGAAACTTTCTCGAATGCACTAAAAGGGATTAGTTTCTGACAACCTCATAAACATGACAACTTTGTTTCCCCAAGAATAAACGTATCTTCAGAGTCGTGGAAACAATAAATAGATATTTTGCTCAGTCAATCGTGCATGCCTCATTTCATCAGAGGTGCAGAGAAATGGAGAGATGGGTGATTTCAATAAAAGGATTTATTGAACAGTCTTCTTTCTCGTGCAAAAGAAATGAACTGCTACAATTGTAATGTAGGTTGCAAAGTATAATGCATACAGCGAGAAGAGTATTATAAAATAATACTGTAAAAGCATGGTATGGTTTCTAAACCATAGATAAATACAAACATAAATAACAAAGGCTAAAAGTGCTCAACTGGTGCTTCTAAAATACGCCTAACCTTGTGTACCTAACCTAAGTCTTGTACGAGGGAAGAAGTAAGTGTGGTGTTGCATTGGTATAGTTTTTTTGCCAAGAATCTATCCAAGATTTCTCTTAGGGTCTAATCAGCTCCATACCTTAGTGTAGAACGAAGGAGGTCTGGTATCTCTTGTCTCGGACTCGATTTCCCAACTCCCCGCAAGGGGAGCTTGGAAACACTGGAGCTGGATTCTCGGCGAGAGAAAGGACAGCTTCTCGATCAGTGCGTCAGCTGGAGGGTGGGCTTTCTTCGGCACTTGTTGTAGCGAGCTGCATCGTGCAAGTAGATAGTCGAGCTGCTCTGAACCACCGTGTCTTGCTAGAGCAAGTGAAGGCATATTTATACCTTGAAGGTGCCTAGTTTGACGTACAGTCGGGCATAATAACGTCAGAAAAGAACCCCAAGGGAATGGTAGTTCTTTGAAAAATCCATGAAATCTTGGACAAATCAATATTCAAGCAAGGGCATGTCGCTGACTGCTTAAGCAGATTTTCCAAGAAATCGTTGTTGCTTTTTGGTACGGGTGGAAGTAGCCATGCCTGTATTTGGACTACATGGGCTATGTCTAAATAAGGGAATGATTTCTATGCCTATGTGAGGGCAATGTCAATTGTACCTATATAAGGGCATGTATTGGGAAATTTCGCTCGGAGCCTAAAACGCCATACAACACCCACTCCACTTTATTATGTTCGACATTACTAAATTGTAAGCATTGAAAACATATCTAAAGCATGATGAGTTAAAAACCCCACCCAAAATATATAAAATGCATTGGCTTTGGTTGTACACGAAAAGAGCATTTGTGCTGTATGCATTTTAAAAGCAATATTTTCATTCAAAGCACATAGTATGACATTGGAAATGCTATCCGAATGAATCATGAAGTTACATTTATGAAATGGCTCATAAATACAGAAGAAAAAAAGGTTGAGACCATTCCATGACAGAATATATAAAATGTTTAGGTTGTGGACAAGGTCAAATATTGTCTCTTGGAAGTTTTCACAGAATTCTTGTTCTCTATGAATAGTTCTACATTAAGCAGATTTCTTTGTGCCCGAAAAAAAAAAAAATTCCATTTTAGAAAAACTTCAAATATTAGAAAAATAGAGTTCTAAAGTTAGAAGTTTTGTTTTTGAAAAGTGAAGGTCGAATACAGAGTCCCATAGAACACTGTGTGCTAATTTAAAAGTCAGTCTCATTATTTGGAGAAAACATCAAATCTTCTAAGCTGGTAAAGAATTCGGCTACCATAATAGGTAAAAGTTGGACCACTTCATTAAGTAGACCGATTGCACAAAAATGTGAAGCATCGCCGTAGGCGTTAGCCGCATTAGCAATATTCGTAGGAGATGGAGATGGTATCTGTGTGCCTGTCGATCCACGTATCTCACCGTCAGCAGTTTGCGTCTGTGAGACATCAATGAATGTCGTCATCAGGATTGGTAGCCGCTGGGGACAACACAATGCATGAGCCGTTACCAAACCAACGAGCCAAGCACAGATTCTGTATCATGCGCTCACAAAACCTCATTGCCAGGAGAGTGTTCTCTATGGTAATCTGGGTGTCACTGGTGACTGTACTTGCCATATCGGAGCAGAAGGAACAAAAATAGTTTTCCTGCTACGAGTCCCAAAATGAGAGGCAGGCCACCGAACACAGAGTGCACAAAGTCTGGAAAATGCCTAGGACTGCTTCAAAAGGTGCTAACAGTCCCGAAAAAACTGTCTTAAATACATGTAAAATACCACTGGTATCAGACATGTTTAAGATACGACCTAACATTTCTACGAAATGTACAGGGCAGTTTGTGGATAAAAGGGCATGTATCTCTGCAGAAGACCTTGCAACTTGTAGTTCATAAGTCTCTTTGGACGAGGTCAGTGGCACAGTTTTTTGTAAAAGAATGGCTTTCATTCTGCTTAAAGTATCAATTTGTATAGAAGAGATGTTAAGTGAAGGCCATAACGGCGACTCCCCGTTTGTCTTGGTTTTAGGAACAATACTTGCATACTACAAGTGACCCTGGCTGACACAGTTACGTGATAGGCTATTCCTGGCAACATGCCACAGCAGCTGTGATCATTCAACATATTGTAGCTTCCGTTAGAAAGCTGCCTAAAAATTGGATCTATCACTGCAGCTGGAGAACCTTGCAGGTGGCAGGATAAGTTGGTTGAAGAACCATCACAGGCTCCGTGTAAGTTAATACCCTGACATAAAAGTGTACCGCTTAGTTTGCTTTTGCAGTTCATACCACTAAGAAATACTTCTTTTCCCCCACTCCAACATCTGTGTGTATATGGTAAATCCCAGGTTGACTTGATGTATTCTTTACTCAACCTTTCATATACGCCAGCTGGTATATGTTTCAAACAATATTGAAAATGGAAAATTGTGACAGGCAGAGTGATTGTTACATGTATTAACTATTCTGTTGCAGGTTTTTCCGAAACATTTAATGGCAATCTTTCCAGTTTCTTAATGCTCAGCACCATATAGTCTGCTCCTCTTTGTGCCAAAGTGATTTGTTTATCTGTAAGGTTAAATACAGAAAACAATGACGTGGTGTTAATTAGGCGCCATGGCACATATCCAGAGCAAATATTTTGTAACGTCCAGCCTAAAAGCATTATAGAACACAATTGTGACTGTACATGCTGTAGCATGAGCAAGGGCTGTTCCATTATGTTCTATGGCAGAGGATACTATGCTGTCCAAAGAATAAATTCTGGATGACAGAGTTGTTAACCCATTGTCAACTACAGAGAGAGATTTCTCTAATTTAAAACAATCAATTTCTGGTTTCCGTTCTGCAGTCTCTGCTTGTGTTGCTTTCCAAGCTTCATTGTAAATGGCATATATACCAGCGTATATAAAATTTTAATAAAGCGGTTTAGGAGGTCCTTGTAAGAAGTTCCTTAAATCAATGGCATCTTTAATTAAAGATAAGTGTTGTTTTACCTCTGTTAGTGTGGACTTTTGTAGCCACTCAAGGCACAGTTGTCCTACACTGTATGTTGTTACTATCCCTGGATGTTGTCTCTGGACATATCTTGGATCTGGCCTAGTGAATGTGAACCCTTGTGTCTTGTTCATGAATCTATCTTGACAGTTGTTTGTGTCTGTGGGCCAGAATAACCATTATTTGAATCAGGATCAATTCTGTTTTTACGTAAAATTGTTTTCACGTCGACTCCTCCTTCCGTAGTGTTTTTACTATCAGGTGTAGGTATGGACGGTTTGGTTACATCTTTTATCTTGGCTAGGCCAAGACAGGATGTCTGTTGAACAGTGTCATCCAAAAACATTATTTGTTCAGGGATAATGCAGGCTCGAAATAAACCTTATATTCCCTGCACCTGCCAGTCTTTTGTGCCCCAGACAGTTTTTGTTTCTATGTGTTCTCTCCAAAAGTCAAAACCTAATGAGGACAGCTGAGCATAAAAGGCCGCAGAATAAATGTTCCTAGTATTAGTCAACATACTTTTCATTCCTGTCTTATTAACATTTTTAAATAAAATGTTTCCGGATTTGAGACATTAAAACCTGAGCATGGAAATTTTTCATAGAATGTTTTTGAGCTATCCTTCGGTGGCATTGGATAATGTTCCCATTGATTCAAAGTATAAACATTTCTAGGGTTTGCAGATTTGTGCAAATAATGATGACCATAGTGATTATAACAGTACATTTGTTCATAATCTGATGAACCCTCTAAGTATTCATGTTTTGTAAATTCTGCAGAACTCTCTAAGTCTGACATCATATTATTAACAGTCTCAAAGTCCCAATCATCTGAAAATGTGCTGGGTGAAACAAAGTCACTCAAGGAAACCTTGAATTGGTGTGGAATCTTCAACAGCTCTGCAGGACCAAAGATGTCATAATCAGTTCTGTCCCAAGCTATACCACCAGGTATAGGAACGGCTGTGATGTTCACTGATGTCAAGTCTTTTTGTTCACAATGAGATGATTTGTGTGACTTGAGGAGTAAGTTGTTGTTCTTACTTGCTGTGTCCATTTTACTATATCTTCCATTTATCAGCATTTCCAAAGTTAGTACAAGAGTCAACCAAAGTAGAAGAAAAAACACGCCTAGCACAATCCAAAGTTCAACCCATGGTGAAACCAGATAAGTCTTTTCCAGTTGATGAAAAAGTTCTGTTGCTTGTTCTTTAAAAGTTTTATTTGCTGGTGTCGTTTCAGGCTCACTGGGATCCTCAGAAAACATATCAAAGGTAATAAAATAGCCAGAGGCAGTTCTGTCAATGGTAGGTACTGCATCAGGATTACTTGAAATCACTGGAGCTACCGGATCTTTTGTCATATTAGTATAGTCCGATGCTATATCATTGTAGACAGGTGTGTCTTGACGAACTGTTATTTGGGTTCCAAGAGGTCCAATTTCCATGGCTTTATTGCTTAGTCCTTCTTTTTGCACTGCAGATTCCTCAAAGGTGGTGAGTCTCTCAGTTTGAACCTCTTGGATAGTAGCAAGATTTAGTCCTCTGCTACATCTTTGGAGTCCACTGGGCCTACTACTTATTATTGGCCACATCATGTGGTTTTACCAGGTCGATGGACACAAACCTGTTCTCCTTTCTTCCAGCAAGAGGCGGCAGTAACACTGTTCTTGATCCGTGGATTGCTAGCACAGGTACTGGTGTCTGTAAGAAGGCCCAAATTCCATCTTGTCCGCGATCTTTTCTCTGACTAGATCCCCAATCTTTGGAATCCAGGCAGGCCTTTCTGGGATGGGTGGATCCCCTTCAGTGGTTGTTGGCTTCTGTAAAGTGTTGCTTTGACTTCTCCTTGTTTCATTTACGTCTTGCAAAACAGCCAAACGGTCTTTGATATCAAAGGGTTTTTGTTCTACCACTGAAGTGTGACGATCAAGGTCCTGGACAATCATTCTAGTACCAAAAAGGATTTCATATGGAGTGATTCCACCCAGAGAACTTCTTGGCAGAATATTTAGACTATGTTGGACACTTATTAGATGTTTGACCCACCTGTCACCCGAGCCTAATACCCTAGCTATAATAGATTGGTTTATGTCCCGTTTTCTTCTCTCCACAACCGAATTTCCCTCAGGGTGGAATGGACTAGTATACTGCAATGCAACACCCAGATTGTCCATGGTCTCCTTATAAGCTTTGGAGCTAAACGCAGGACCCTCGTCAGAATGTAGCGTGCCGACAGCGTATGTGCCGATAAAGACTCGCAAATCTTTTATAACTGTTCGGGCGCAGCCGAGCACTGAAGCCACATCCAAAGAATCTTGAGCATAAATCCACTGCGACCATGATATATTTAGAGTTACCATCCCTCTGTAAGGGACGGCAGTGGTCCAGGTAAACACAAGCTAATGGTTTATCTGAAATTAACAGGGGCGTCTGCGCAGGATGTTTCTCTGAAGAGACTTTCATCTTTTGGCAGATTTCACATTCCAAAACATAATTTCTGGTCTGTTTCCTCATGCACGGCCACCAGTGTCTTTGTTTTAATAACGACACTGTGGTGGAAACACCTGCGTGTGCAGAGGCGAGCCCTTCATGTGCTGCTAAGATTAGTCCTAATCTATGTTCCATGTTTGGAATTACTCTATCCCCACTCCAGGGATTTGAGCAAAAGGAACATTATTTGCATCAGTTATATATGAGTATTTGAGTGGAAAGCCTTTCGGTAATGCTTTACCGCTGTCTTTGTTGGAAGCGGTGACAGTCTGCAATATTTCGCTGTCAATTTTTGTTTTCGAACAAGTGATTGCAGCTACGGAAACCGTTTGCACAGCTGCCTTCGTGGCTTCATCAGCCAATGAATTCCCTGCAACGTGAACGCCATCACGCTGATGACTCAGTGTATGGATCACATGAGTCTTTTGTAGTTCTTTCTGTAATTGAACTTCTTGTTCCCAAAGCAACTTATGCTTGATTGTGCCACCTTTTGCATCTTTGAAACCGTTTTGAATCCAGTTCTTAAAGTATTCATTGTAAGATTGAAATCAGTAATAGGAATCACAAACTATGAGTGTGGGAAATTAGCGATCGGTATTTTCAAGCTCCATCTTGAATGCTTGTAGTTCAGCTCGCTGAGCTGTACAGTCTGGATGAGATTGTGTTTTGTGACCATAGGTCGAAATTTACCATCGCTCCAGCGACCTTTAACGATAGCACACGCAGCACTATAAGCTTGTTTACCCCCAATTGCAGGCTGTGCTGATCCGTCTGTATAAATTATACATTCGTATTGTTCTAGAGGCAGAATCTCAGTGGGCAGAGACATTCTTGTTCGTATTGTAGAAATTCTTGAGTCTTCAAGTAAGGGTTAAAAACGTATTCAACGTCTGTTGCAGCAAGAGAGTTAACCCATTGTATCCATCTTGGATGTAAAGCCTTTGCATTCGGAATGCTTGCTTTTGTCACTGCCTCTAAGGCAGGTACAGGTGTAACGACCATTATGCTTTTTCCATGTGCGAGGGCTCTCTCTTTTGCTAATGCAGTTTGAACAGCTTTCAGAATTTTTTCTGTAGAAGTGAATTTCATTTCAGCTTGTATGAACAAGTGTGATTTATAAGCTATTGGTACCTTTTCACCTTCATTAAAGGTAAAGTACGTGAATCCGCATCTTCCTGGTGATGATTCGGATTACAAGATTGCTTACGTTTACGCGTGTCTGTAAATGTGTTCAATCAATCAATCAATCAATCACGACACTTATAAAGCGCACTACATACCCGTGAGGGTCTCAAGGCACTGGGGGGGGGGGTGCAGCTAGTGATCAAAAAGCCAGGTCTTGAGGTGTTTTCTGAAGGCCAGTAGGTCTTGGGTCTGTCGTAGGTTGGTGGGGAGGGTGTTCCAGGTCTTGGCGGCTAGGTGGGAGAAGGATCTGCCACCGGTGTTTGTTCTTCATATGCGGGGTACAGTGGTGAGGGCGAGGCTGATGGAGCGGAGCTGGCGGGTGGGGGTGTAGAACTTGAGTCGTCTGTTGAGGTTTACTGGTCCGGTCTTGTGGAGAGCTTTGTGTGCGTGGATAAGGAGTTTGAAGGTTATTCTCTTGTTGATGGGGAGCCAGTGCAGGTCTCTCAGGTGGGGTGAGACATGGCTGCGGCGGGGGATGTCAAAGATCAGATGCGCAGACGCTTTCTGGATGCGTTGCAATCGCTTCAGAAGCTTGGCCGACGTTCCTGTGTAGAGGGCGTTTCCGTAGTCCAGCCTGCTGGCGACGAGGGCCTGGGGGACAGTTCTTCTTGTCTCGGTGGGGATCCACTTGAAGATCCTGCGGAGCATTCTGAGGGTGTTGAAGCAGGATGAGGAGATGGCATTGACCTGCTTAGTCATGGAGAGGGTAGAGTCGAGGATGACCCTTAGGTTGGGTGCGTGGTCGGTGGGTGTCGGGGCTGTTCCTAGAGTTGTCGGCCACCAGGAGTCATCCCAGGCTGAAGGGGTGGAGCCGAGGATGAGGACCTCCATCTTGTTCGAGTTCAGCTTCAGTCGGCTGTTCCTATCCATTCGGCGACGGCCTTCATTCCTTCATGGAGGTTGTCTTGGCGGTGTGAGGGCCTTTGGTGAGGGAGATGATCAGCTGTGTGTCGTCGGCATAGAAGATGATGTTGAGGTCGTGCGGTCGGGCATCGTGGGTGAGGGGTGTCATGTAGATGTTGAACAGCGTCGGGCTGAGGAAAGAGCCCTGGGGTACGCCGCAAATGATTTCGGTGGCAGTGGAGCGGAAGGGGGGGAGGCGGACGCTCTGAGTTCTGCCGGAGAGGAAGGATGTGGTCCAGTCCAGGGCCTTCTCTTGGATCCTGGCATCATGTAGGCGTGTTCGTAGTGTGCGGTGGCAGACCGTGTCAAAGGCGGCTGACAGGTCCAGGAGGATGAGGGCTGCTGTTTCTCCATTGTCAAGCAGGGTCCTGATGTCATCGGTGGCAGCAATGAGGGCAGTTTCGGTGCTGTGGTTGCTGCGGAACCCGGACTGGGACGGGTCCAGGATGCTGTTCTCCTCGAGGAAGTGGGTCAGTTGTTTGTTGACGATTTTCTCAGTGACTATCCATGAATAGAATACCTCGGTCTGTCGATATTCGTGTCGATGATAGGCCATTTGTTATAAGCTTTATAGTGATGGTTTTCCTTAAGTTTTCCGGGATGATTATAGCATCTGGGTCGACTTGTTGGAAACCTGCAACGTCTAAGCCCGGTTGGTTTGCTGTTGCTGCAGCTCCACCGGTCGCATTGTTGTCGCCGTTATTCGACATTGTTTAATGAAAGTTTGCAGAGCAAGTTTCAGGAAACAAAGATAAGGTGCACAATATTTTGGAACACTGTATCCTTCAACGTTGAACAACCAAAAACTATTACATAGGATTTTCATCCTACTCAGTTATGGCGGATATTTTATCCTTTTACCCACTCCAGACGTCTATTGGAGTATTTTAAGGGAAAAAAGGGGTCTCTGAGAAAAGCACGACTGAGTTACTCTAGTATCTAGCATTAAATTATTGCCTTATCAAACGTTGGGCGCCATCTAGTGTAGTTCCTATATTCCCAATAGGCTCTGCGCATTGGAATATTAGATCCTATAGATTTGACGTAGGACTGAGGTCGACTAGGTCTCTATCGAATATATTTCACTTAATTGTGAGAGCCAGCTAGCTCAGAGGTCACTAGAACCTTTATCGAATACACAAGAAGGGATTAATTTCTGACAACTGCATAAACAAGACAACTTTGTTTCCCCAAGAATAAACGTATCTTAAGAGTCGTGGAAACAATAGATAGATATTTTACTCAGTCAATCGTGCATGCTTCGTTTCATCAGAGGTGCAGAGAAATAGAGAGGCAGGCGTTTTCAATAAAAGATTTATTGAACAGTCTTCTTTCTCATGCAAAAGAAATGAACTGCTACAATCGTAATGCAGGTTGCAAAGTATAATGCATACAGCGAGAAGAGTATTATAAAATAATACTGTAAAAGCATGGTATGGTTTCTAAACCATAGATAAATACATACATAAATGACAAAGGCTAAAAGTACTCAACTGGTGCTTCTAAAATACGCCTACCCCGGTGTACCTAACCTAAGTCTTGTACGAGAGAAGAAGTAAGTGTGGTGTAGCATAGGTTTAGTTTCTTTGCCAAGAATGTATCCAAGATTTCTCTTAGGGTCTAATCAGCTCCATACCTTAGTGTAGAATGAAGGAGGTCTGGCATCTCTTGTCTTGGACTCAATTTCCCAACACCCCGCAAGCAGAGCTTGGAAACACTGGAGCTGGATTCTCGGCGAGAAAAAGGACAGCTTCTCGATCAGTGCGTCAGCTGGAGGGTCCGCTTCCTTTGGCACTTGCTGTAGTGAGCTGCGTCGGGCAAGTAGATAGTCAAACTGCTCCGAACCGCCATGTCTTGCTAGAGCAAGTGAAGGGATATTTATACCTTGAAGGTGCCTAGTTTGACATAAAGTCGGGCTTAATAACATCAGAAAAGAACCCCAAGGGAATGGTAGTTCTTTGAAAACTCCTTGAGTTCTTGGACAAATCAATATTCAAGCAAGGGGATGTCCCTGACTGCTTAAGACGATTTTCCAAGAAATGTTGTGGCTTTTTGAAACTGGTGGAAGTAGCCATGCCTGTATTTGGACTGCATGGGCTATGTCTAAATAAGGGAATGTTTTCTATGCCTATGTTAGGGCAATGTGAATTGTACCTATAGAAGGGCATGAATCGGGATATTTCGCCATACAACAGGGTCTCGAAATTTTAATACAGAGATTTGCCTTTTTTTCGTTTTACCCATCAGTTGGAGAGAAGCGCCTCTAAGACTATGCTAACGGCTTTACACCCACACGAAAACTAAAGGGAAATGTTTATAGGTGGAAAGTTTAGAAAGAGTGAGAAGGACTAATTACCTGGGGATATGGATATCAGATTAACCCTTGTGGCCAAAGGATCCATTAAATAGCACTGCTATTCTAAAATATAGTGGATTGCACATATCAAAAATACTCAGAGAATCCTTGTACCAGCCAGCTCTTGATATATATAGAGTGCAACCAGTTAATAGAGCTGGTTATGAATAAGAATTATGGGGGCATTTTGATGATTCTTTTTTAGAGGAAGCTAAAAATGGTTTTATGAGGTAAGTGTTGTCCATGCCGCAGAGTATATCTGTGCTTCCCTTAAGACTGGATCTTGCAATGGAACCTACAGCTGTCCATGTGAAGTTGAGGCCAATTTTATGTTGGATTCGGATGGGGACAGGCAAAGATCTAGCACTCTACAGGGAGGGATTGCATGAAGTTGTTGGAAGGGCAAAATACAGCGGCTGACCAATGTTAAAAAACATACTTGGAGAGCTTGACTTGCTAAAGTTTTGGTTGGATGTGGATTCTCTTACAATTGGAGCATGAGACGTTATTAAAGATAGATGGTCAAGCGATACCAAGCATGCTCCCTGAGTAGGCTGGCTGACATTTCTTTTGTTGAAATGGGATTACAAATTTGGAGATATTTAGACCAGATGCAACCCCCCCACAGTGAGATCACTTGCTTTACATAAAGCTCAGATTGGGGACTTTGTCAACTGTCTCATTTACATCTGAGTCACCAAAGTTGGGTGAAGGCAATAATGTGTGCCCAACCTGCATGTTATGTGAGGAGACCTAGGGACATCTCTTTTTCTTCTATAAATCTTATTTCAGGCCGAGGTCAAAATGGCTAAAACCAATGTGCAAATCTATTAGGCATATACCACTATAAAACTGCATTGTGTGTATGTGAACAAATACTACTTTGGCTGTTGTATTTACAGTTTTCAATTTTTTCAAATGTAGGTTGTTGCGTTAGGATCTTACAGCTAGATTCATGAAGCTGAAAACGGCTCGCAAAGGGCCAGATTCTGAGAATCTGGCCCTTTGCGAGTGCAATTTTTGCATTTGGGATTCATCATCCCAAATGCAAAAATCGCTAATTGCGAAATCGCATATTTGCGTGGAATTGCATTTAAGGAATCTCTATTTGAGATTCCTTAAATGCAATTCATTAACCATTTTCTATTAGCGAATTCGCTATTCCTGGCCGCTATTTACCACAAAGTCAGACTTCGTGGTAAATAGCGAAAACTCAGAAAAATGCACTTTAGTGCATTTTTCTGAGTGGTATGTTATACACACACATGTCCTTTGGACATGTGTGTGCGCAACATCTGGCTACATTTGCTTTTCAGGGGTGCTACAGGGTGTCCTTTGGACACCCCTGGCACCCTTGAAATCGCATCCTTATTTGCGATTAGCAAATTGCTAATCGCAAATAAGGAATAACTCTCCATCCATTCCTATGGGCCTTTAGGCCCATAGGAATGGATGGGTAGTTATTCCTTATTTGCGATTAGCAATTTGCTAATCGCAAATAAGGAAGATGTAGGAATCGCAATATTTTTTGCAATTCCTTCATGAATCCCGTTCTGCAAGTCCTTAATAGCGATTCCTTATGAATCTCTATTACAGACTTGCAAAACGGGACTTTGATGAATCTAGCTGAAGGTGTTGACAAAAAGTTAAGATACATGGTAAAGAAGAAATACTTCAGTGAGGGGACTAGCAGAAAATATGCAGAAGGCACTCAAATATGAAGCAGAGGACTGAGATTGACCAAAAAGCCATTCAATCATGAGCAGGGGGCTGACCCAAATTATTTGTTAAAACATGGGATATGATGATGTCTGCGACCGAAAGCTTAAGCTGTCTATAGCACCCCACTGCTGACTGCTGTATAAACAGTAAATGGTTTACTACTCGTGCCAGGGGGCTTATTTACAAGCCCCTCACGCCGCCAGTGCGTCACTTTTAAAATGAGAAAAAGTGACGCACCGGCTGCGCAAGTGGCTTGTAAATAAGCACCAAAGTTCGTCATGTCCAAGCTAATGCACTGTTATGACTTGTTGACTAGCTTCAGCGCTGTAGAAATTTTTTGATTTGAGTGTCCATGACTCTAATTTATTGTGAGACACTCAGCCTCACGCCAATTATTTTATATTATAAGGTTTAAACCTAGCAGGAGTGAGTTAGAGCTGCTTTAGTGCTGCCACCTACCAACACTTTCCAGGAGCAGACATGCAGTAGAGCAGCCATTGAGACTTTCGGTTTCAGCCACCTTCTCCGCTATTTATCTAATGCACAAGTCCCCCAGCTTAGGACAAGTAATGGGCGGGGCTTAGACCAGAAGGGCCCTGTCCGCCTATGACTTTCCAGTAGGATTCAGGTTTACTTTCCTCATTTCAATTTGATATTTTTCTTAGACAGCTCAGAATGTTAATGTACCTGCAGCACAGATCTACAAGTAGCCTTCAAGGTATGGTGGGTCAATTCAGGTGTTGTGTGTACACTATTATTTTCTATTGTGCCAGGCCTGTGTAACCTCTGACCTATGGCCTCTGACTCCCAGTCTTTGATTTATGCACTCTGGATTGCATACATTATTTTTATGCCTATGCTTTAATATTAGGATGTGTTTTAGTTCTCATATTCCAAATAGATTATAAAAGCCCACTACATTCTAGATATCTTGCATATGAGCTATATTTGGAGACAAAATGAGAGATACTCACATATGACACAAGCGATGGATCATGGGACAGCTAGCTATTTCCTATCAGCGAGGCAGGTAAGTGTACCTTTGCCACCTTCAGGCCATCCGGGATCTACCTGATGTTCAGCATGCACCAAAGGATTTTATCCTTCTGAGGGGTATTTTAGTTTAAATTGTCTCAAGAATGTTGTGTCTCTTTTCACTTATTCTATATATCTCTTAAATATTATTTGTTATTTTTTGCTAATGTGTAACATTGCCTCTCATATTAGACCAACATAAGAAACAAGTGAGGAATATCCATAACTGTATTTCCACTGCAAATTCTCATTATCATATGTCAAAATTGTGAGAACATATTCACACATGAACTTTTAAGTATTACTACAGATGGAGCACCGTGCTCCACCCACAAGGGAGAGATAATGGGACAGCAAGCTTTACCACCTGTGGGCCACGTGGGATCTACCAAATTTTCAGCATGCAGCAGAGCATTTCATCCTTCTTAGAGGTATTAGTTTTATATTGTCTCAAAATTGTTGTGGCTCTTTTAAATTATTGCAGTTATAATGTGATATCAAAACATTGTGAATATAAATCATCCCGGTGTGGAAAAATGTTTTTTACAGCTGTTTAGCATAGTTAACACATCTGCTGTCTGCTACTCCATTCTCCTTAGACTGTCCATAGTTGGTGAGTCAGTTGATGTGCTTCCAGAATAGGGCAAGATTTTTCGCTTTGAGGAGGGAAATTTGTTTTAGCCATTCTGCTTCTATCTGTTTAGTTCATTGATCCCAGACTCTTCTTGTGCTCAGCTTGGAGGACTAGAAGCATCCGGAGTGACTGATTTTTATTTTTTGTTCCATTGATAAGTAAGGCTTGTATTCCAAGTGAATAAATTGGGATTTCTGTGGCATCCACCCTTTGGTTGTGTTTGAGGAAAGTGGAGAGTCCGGGACGAGTTTTTGAAACTACCCTGATAGTACTGTTGCATCCATTGCCCAGGTCTCCTGCAGGCCAATAATATTGCTAATATGGAAGTACCCAAGTACTACATTTGCCTTAATAAATTTAAGAATGCCTGCCACATATCAGGAAATGATGGTTAGATATGTGTTTGGGCCGTTCTGAGAACCACCAAAATTCTGTCAAGAGGGTGGGGGCGTGGCCAAAGAGCCATCATGGCGGACGCAGCTTAACGGAGCTCCATCCCGCCAGACACAAATCCGCCTATATATCCTGCCTCCCCCCGCCCCGGAGCGTTCCGGAGGGGAGAATCCTGCACCGGACATTGGCGGCCAGCCCTGGGCAAAATTCTGGGCAAATCGCGGCCCTGTGAAGTAGGGCCCGATCCATACAGTGGAGCCAGGGACCTCGATTTTCGTGGGTCCCGGCGGCTAGCGTGGTGGTGGTGCAGACGGCGAATGGTGAGTGGTGCCGGTCCCTGGCTTGGAGGGACTCGTGAGGAAATCTGGCAGATCGGGTCAAACTCTCGGAAGTCCCCGGCGACAGCGAGATCTGGGGAACGACGGCCGGATTTCTATCCCTGTGCTGTGGAGGGGCAGTGAGGCCTAGTTCAGGAGGAGAAGCCGGGGGCTCGAGTTTGGCGTGCTCCCGGGGGGCGGACCCCGGCCCCTAATCTGGACACTGGTTCTTCTGGACAACATTGGCCCTAGAGGGGCAAACAGTAATTAGGTGTGCGGTGCTCTCTGGGGGTGCGCGCTGGGGGCCCTGTGGGACGGCGAGGCTGAAAGGGGCCCGTGGTTGATGTTGCGGCGGTCGGATTGGGCCGCATTGGTAGAGAGGGACGTGCAGGGGCCCACTCGGAGCACGCCTTGGCCCTGAAGCCCACAGCCAAGGGGGGCTGGACTGGAGCGGGACCGGCTGACACTGGGCCCACCTTGGCTGTATGTAGTGGCCATAGGAGCGCGAATTACCTGGCTGGAGGCCCCCGAGCGGTGCGGTGCCCAGGAGGTGGCAAGGAGGGCGCTGCCCCTATTCAAGGGGGCACAAACCGGGGCCATTGCCGACGTATAGGACAGCAGGAGGCCAACCACATATTCCTTCGGCGGTCGGACCGGGCCGCGGCGGTGGGCCGGGCGGTGCAGAGGGTTCACCTACGCCCCGGGATTTCAGGGAGAAATGGCTGCACCCTTAGCGGAAGGCCTGGTGGAGGAGACGGGTGGTACTAGACCAGAGTGTGGGTCCTGACCGGATAGTGCCTGCTGGCTGTCGGAAAGTGTCTGGACACGCACACGCGGCACCGGTGATAGCGAAGCGGGCCCATCAGAAGACACGACGACTGGCCTCCGGGGGGGGCAGACCCCAGCGACTGGTAGCCATGACACGAGGTGGAGGCCGTGGGGGGCCTCCCAAACAAGGCCCCATTGACTAGTTCACGGGACCCAGCGGCACTGCAGGGACGACGGGGGGCCACCAGGACTCCTGGCCGGATAACACCGCTCTCATGGCAGCCATAACCCAGTCCCGGGATATGCCGGATGCAAAGATATGGGCTGTGGGGTCAGATGTCACGCTGCTGCGCCAGGATCTGCGAAATGCCGTGTCCCGCATCACGGAAGCTGAAACACGCATCTCGGGGGTGGAACATGACATTGAGGCCCTAAAGCGTAAGGTGGCGTGAGGTGGCCAGCATGGAGTCCGTTCAGAAGGGCCTGTCACTCCGAGTGGAGGGCGCAGAGGGACGTGCCAGGAGGAACAACCTGCGCTTCGTTGGGATGCCAGAAGGATGCGAGAAGGGCAACATGGAGGGCTTCTTGACACAGTGTCTGGAGGGCTGGCTCCCCCCTGATTCTATCTCCAGATGTTTCGTGATTGAGCGGGCGCATCGGGCCCTCATGCAAAAAATGCCGATTTGAGCACGGCCACGGCCGGTGATAGCCAAACTGTTAAACTATCATGATTGCGACACTATCCTGAGACTCTCCAGAGCGAAGGAACCGCTGCTCTATGAGAACCACCGTATCCTGATCTTCCCAGACTATACACGTATGGTGCAACAGCAGCGGCAATCGTTTACAGCGGCCAAGGCTCGCCTGAGAGAACTAAAACTTCCCTACGCCTTGCTCTATCCGACCCGCCTGCGGGTCGTGTTTCAGTCCCGCACTCACTTCTTCGACACCCCTGAGAAGGTGTTCAAATGGACTGACGAGACAGTGTCGGTCAGAGTGCATACACCTCCAGGGCTGGAGTTGGACTCCTCTCAGAGTGGGACGCAGTCACGGGCCTCCCGAGGGGCACGGCGGAAGGGTAATTGGAGGTCTAGGTCCAGGCAGCGCTCTACATCTGGCAGTGCATCGGAGAGGGGGAAGGCCGCCGAGTGGAGGGTACTTGATGTCTCCGGCGGACAGACCTCAGGAGCGCAGTATACAACATGACTGGGCATAGTACATTAGCGGGTTGATGTTTTTTCTACTGTACGGGCGAGTGGCACTTGCGGAGCTGATTTACATATAGCTCTGAGAATAATGGGGCGCGGAGGGGTGGGGGGAAGGTCTGGGCGGGCTGTTCCCCTACTTTCATGTTGGTTTAGGGCGGTTGAAGGGGTTTGGGGGAGTTCAATGGGAATCCATTGGTGTAGACGCCTCAGGCCTCATGTTGGGGGCCGGGTGTTAGCTATACCGCGACAGGTACTTCAATGGTTTTGATGTATGGGGTGGGTGGTTGGGGGGTTGTTGGTTTCGGGGGAGGGGTCAGTTAGGGGGAGTCGCACGGTCCCATGGGGGTCTTGAAGGTTGGTTTGTGTGCACCGGCTGGGCCCAATGTCTGGGCGTTCGCCCTGGATTTTCCCTAATGCAGGTCTTGAGAATAGGGCGCGTGGGCCCAAGGGCTCTCTCAGAGTCCTCAGCTGGAATGTACGGGGAGTCCTGGACAAGGTTAAGAGAGGGGCAGTTCTGCGGCAGGCGAAGAGGGCTGGCGCTGATGTGTTGATGCTCCAAGAAACCCACTGTTGGGGTTCAAGGAGGCCTGGTTCCTTCTGTCTAGTTCCCCGTTAGCGGTTTTTCTTAAAAGTGCCAAGTGCATATGCGAATTTATGGACGCTCCCTAGAGCTCGCTTTAAAAGGGGGATGCCAACAGGAAACAGGTGCTTGGTTTCTTTATTGGTCCCTTGCCGTGTGTTTCCTGTTCCTGTGGTTCTACCTTGTTTCCCTTCCTTCGAGCTCCGTTCCAGCGGTCTTTTCTAGTGCTGGGTTTTGATCCCCTTTTTCCCCTGCTCCCTTGTTTTCCTATTCCCTTGGGCATTTCAGAACCCTTTATTGGGGACCTGTTTTTGATCTTCGATAACGTTCTGGGATTCGCGGCTGCATTTCCTTTGAGTTTTAACGTCCCGTTATTATCCCTTTTTTGTATCCAAACCATCTTGTTATACGCTGTGTTTGGGTGGTTTCACGAAGGAGCTGAATAACGGCCCTTTTTGTGCTACCTTCGTGTTCTTTTTTAGATTCCAGTTTTTTTTTGGGTGTCTTTCGTATTCCCTTTGATACCATTTTTCCCCTGTCCTTTTTTGTCCTAAGAATTGTGAATTCCACCCCCTTTGTCATTCTCGGTGTTTCCCGAGGGGGCGTGGTTGGTCTGGGGTTACGCAAGAAACAACCAATACGATTGCAGTGGAAGAATTCCTGTTTCGTATCAAGCCACTCCCGTTTGTTATCTGGGTAAGCAGGGAGGTCGGTGGTTCGTGTGTGTACTTGGCACTGGTAATAGTAGTAGGGGTGTGTTTAATCTTCTCTCCTTCTTTCATTTTAGCGGTCTCATCTGTGTCAAGCTGTCAGCTGCCAAGAAGCCAGAGGAGACGAGATGTGTTCCCCAAGACCTTGGGTTCCCTTGTTTTGTTACCCACCTTCTCCCGGTGTCGTGTTCTCCACCATCCATTTTGATTGCGGGTGTTGGGGGTCACGGTGAGGGTAGAGGATTGGGACGTTCTTCACTCCTGCGGTGTTGGGCCGTTTGGCAACGGAACAGAAAACCAAGCCCATGAATTAACACACCGCCCGAGTGAAGAATGGTTGAGGAGGCAGCAGGGGGGGCTTCTTCGATGCAGGAAATCATGCAGGCTTTAGCGCACATACAGGGTGAAGTCCAATCCCGGCGTCAGGAGAATCAGGAGTTACGGGGGACACTGAGTGAGGTGAAGGAAAGCACTAAAAGAAGAGGGAGGGATCCCTCAGTTAAGGCTAAGCCCCCATTGATTCAACCAGCCACATTTCAATATGAGAGGAGTGGGGGGCAGAGTGGGTTTCCTTCTCCTTTGTCCGTTACAGTAAACACTTCCGTGCCGGTGCCTCTAGCTAGGGATAGTAGCAGATATGCTATATTTATGAACCAGTGCCATTTGCACTTCATGTGTCGACCAACCGCTTCTCCTGACGACACTACTAAAGTAGCGTTTGTGATCTCATAACTTTCGGGTACTGCAGCTCGTTGGGCGGTCCCCTTAGTGGAAAACAATGACGCTGTGTTGAATAGTTTCCCGGCCTTTAAGAACCAGATGCATAGTCTGTTTGCTAAGCATGCTTTTATGCAGGCAAGCGATGTTGAATTGTTAAAGCTCCGGCAGGGTAAGCAGGATCTTTTGGGTTATGTGGCTACTTTGAATCGCCTAGTAGCAGAGACACAATGGCCCATGGCAAAAAAGAACCTCTTTGTTTTATCAGGGCTTGTGCGAGGACTTAAAAGATATAGTCTCTCAGGTTGTGGACCCCCTGAAGATTGTGCTGAGTTCATCGATTTGGTTGTCAAACTCAACCATCGTATGAGTGAAAGAAAAGGGGAAAAGATCAGGTTTCAACCCCCAAGGACAACTGTAAACAAGAGAGAAACATCTGAGAATGGGGGCGTGAAAACAGATCCTGAACCTATGCCTTTGGGTGGGCTGCGGGGTCCCTTATCCAAGGAGGAAAAGGAGCGAAGGCGCTTGTTGCAGTTGTGTTTGTATTGTGGGAGGGGTGGACACTTAGCTCGAGAGTGTCCAGTGAAACCGTCCCGGATCCCGGAGAATAAGGCTGTGGCTTTCGTGGGAAGGGATTGCGAGAGTCCTTTAGTCCATGAAAGAGGTTTTTGTAACCCATATGATGTACAAGGGGCGGTTCAAAGAGTCCCGCATCATTTCACGGTATCGGCTTGCTTCGCTTACTCATCTTGTGGTAGAGCTTCCTTGTCGGTATTATTGGATTGTGGGGCCACAGGGAACTTTATGGACATTGGGTTGGCTGAGTCATTGATGGTTCCCTGTGTGATGAAGAAACAACCTGAACCCATGAGGGCTATTGACGGCACGGAGCTAACCTCTGGGTCGATTGTACGACAAACCGAACCTTTGTTGATGACATGGGGCTAAGTCGCGCATGTGTAAATCCCACTTCATTCATTCATTCATTTGACAATGGGCATTCTCAGACGGTCTGTTTCGATCTGATTGCCGCACCAGCATTTGGGGTGGTACTCGGGGTACCCTGGTTAGAGGCCCATAATCCCAGAATCGATTGGGCGCGGAGGCTGGTTACGCTTGGTTCGGAGTATTGTCTTCTTCACTGTTATTGTGAGGCGACTGATAGGGTGTCTCCGTTGTCTTCTGCAGCGAGTGGTTGCGATCAGAACGGTTTGCCTCCTTCATTTGTGGCATATAAGGAGGTGTTTGATAAGGATCAGGCATGTGTATTGCCACCACACAGGGCTTTTGATTGGCGTATTGATTTGGTTCCGGGGGCCATTTTGCCCTGTAGTAGGGTTTATGCGTTGTCGGAGCCGGAGGAGAAACATCTACGGCAGTATTTGGATGAGATGTTAAAGAATGGGTTTATTCGGCCTTCTTCTTCGCCTGTGTCTTCCTCCATATTTTTTATACCGAAGAAGGAGGGTGATCTTCGCGCTTGCGTGGACTACAGAGCGTTGAATAAGGTCACAATAAAGAACAAGTACCCATTACCTCTTATACCGGTGTTGTTAGACCAGCTGCGACATGCCAAGGTGTTCACAAAGCGTGATTTAAGAGGCGCTTACCATCTCGTTCGCGTCCGCGAGGGCGACGAATGGAAAACGGCGTTCCGTACTAAGTTTGGTTTGTTTGAATATTGTGTTATGCCTTTTGGTTTGTGTAACGCCCCTGCCGCTTTTCAGTTTTTTATAAATGAGGTTTTGCGTGAGTTTTGGGATGTCAGTGTGATTGTTTACATTGATGATATTTTGGTTTTTTCCCCGTCCTTTGAGGAACATGATGCTCATGTTTCGCAGGTTTTGTCTAAGTTGTTGGAACACTGTTTATTTGTCAAGCTGGATAAATGCACTTTCGGTGCGACACATGTTGAGTTTTTGGGATTCCTGATATCTACGTATGGTATAAAGATGGATCCCCGGAAGATCGAAGCTATAGTTAACTGGCCCATACCCGCATGTGTTAAGGATATACAGGTGCTACTTGGTTTCGCCAACTTCTACAGGCGTTTTATCAGTCATTTCTCTGACATTGTTTCGCCTATGACTTCATTGTTGAAGAAGGGAGTGGTGTTTGAGTGGACGCCTGCGGCACAGTTGGCTTTGGAAAGATTGATTGGGCTTTTTACATCTGCTCCTGTGTTGATGCATCCTGATCCTGCTCTTCCGTTTTATGTAGAGGCGGATGCGTCCCAGCTAGCCGTTGGGGGCGTGTTGTCTCAGCGTGACAATTAATCTGGGTTGATGCATCCTATTGCGTACTTTTCAAAGAAACTACTACCTGCTGAGCAGAATTATACGATTGCCGAAAGGGAACTATTGGCCATAAAGCTGTCTTTTGAGGAATGGCGCCATTACCTTTGGGGGCTCGTCACCCCATTACCATCTATACGGATCACAAGAACTTGGAGTTTTTCCGGTCCGCTAGGGCTTTAACTCCCAGACAGATGAGATGAGTGCTATTCTTCAATGAATATGATTTTACCATCACGTATAGGCCAGCTGCTCAACAGGGGAAATCTGACGCATTATCTCGGATTTATGCGGATCCGTCACAAGGAAACAAGACGGAGGAGTCCTGTTTTATGATTCCTGGTGATAAGATAGTTGGTTGTGCTTCCATGGACGATTTCATGGTTAAAGTGCAGGATGAAATGAAGCAGTTAGATCTGGCTCCGTGGCTGTCGGAACCTGGAATCACGTTAAAGGATGGGTTATTGTATCAGGCAAAGAAGCTGTCAGCTGCCAAGAAGCCAGAGGAGACGAGTTGTGTTCCCCAAGACCTTGGGTTTCCTTGTTTTGTTACCCACCTTCTCCCGGTGTCGTGTTCTCCACCATCCGTTTTGATTGCGGGTGTTGGGGGTCACGGTGAGGGTAGAGGATTGGGACGTTCTTCACTCCTGCGGTGTGGGCCGGTCGGCAACGGAACACCCACCTACTGGGCACAACAACGCTGTGTCTACAGCGCTATGGCTACCAACAGGGGTTTCATGCAGGCTTTACTAAGGGATATAGGGGAGTAGCCATCCTAGTACACCGCAGAATCCCATATGTCCACACAGCTCACTGGGTTGATACACAGGGTCGCTATATCATTATTAAAGGTATGGTAGGTGAGGAGACGCTGGTCCTCGGAAGTGTCTATGCTCCGCCTCCCTTGCAGTGGTCTCTGGTCAAAAAGCTGTTTGAGGTGTGAGCGGACATCCCCGAAGAGCTGGCGGTTATTGGAGGTGATTGGAATGATGTTATGGACAGCCTTACGGATCGGTTTCGACCTGGGGGCGGACGGGTGATGGGTCCCCCCACTAAACTAAATGATATGGCTAGGGGGCTTAACTGGGTTGACACTTGCCGGTACCTGCATGGTAACATGCGGGGATACACATACCTTTCTGCAGTTCATAAATCCTTCTCTAGGCTAGATTACATATTTGTCCCCGGAGCAGCGATTGCTATGGTGGAGGCAGCAGACATTCTGCCACGTGGGCTTTCGGACCATTCCTCCACCACTATTGATATATGTTTGGGTAAGGGGCGGCGGCCATTCAGGTGGCGCCTATCCGTGTGGCACCTGCAGTAGCCGGACCATCAGAAACATATGGGTGAGGCCATCGCCCACTTCCTGACTGAGAATGTAGGGTCTGTTGCAGAAGTCGGCACCGTATGGGAGTCCATGAAGCCAACACTTATAGGAGTAGACATAGCCTGGTGCACAGCAGCTGGGAGGAAACACAGGACGGACCTGGTTCGGGCTGAGGCCGAAATTGAGGCATTAGGAGCTCTGGAGAAGAACAAAGGGTGGGGCTCAAGCGGCGGGGCAGCTCCTTTTGGCACAGCAGTCGTATGCGTCCCTGCTAATGAACGAAACGAAATAGATATGGCTTGCGACACGCAGCCGGATTTACCAATGGGGGGATAAATCGGGACCGATGCTCCACCGGCTATGTCAGGGTACGTTCCAGGCTCAGACTCTACCTTGGATACTGGATGACGAGGGGTCCCCGGTCACGGATCCAACAGAATTGGCGGAAGGCTTTGCTGCTTATTACGCAGGTTTATATGCCCCAAACGAATGTCTCCCCGCAGACGTAGTGGACAAATTCCTGGCTGATCTGCCGCCATTCGTGGTCTCGGACGAGGTACGGGAGCGCGTGGAGCTCCCACTGACAGAGGAGGAACTGGGCACAGCACTGGGCGAACTTAATACAGGTAAGGCGCCCGGGCCCAACGGGTTCCCCAGCAAATTCTGGGTGCGCATGGATGCGCAATTACGGGGGTTTGAAAGGGATCAGGGTCTGTCTGACAGAATTGCGCTATATGAGGATGATGTCCTATTTTTCCTTATGGATATCAACAAATCAGGGCCGCGCCTTATGGAAATCATGCAAATCTTTGACGAAACACCGGGGCTCTACATGAACCCCCGCAATTCAACCCTGTGGGAGCTAGGGGACGCTCGAGGGTGGGGGATTGGGCATCAGCATTACAGATAGTGGTAGGGGGCATTAAGTACTTGGGGGTGTTCATCTCCAAGGCTCCCGCGGTCTCCTGGGAGCGGAATGTGGTACCAGTGTGGGAGCGGGTTCAGGCAGATATTAAGACATGGACCCGCATGCCGCTGACCATCTATGGTAGGTCGGCCATCTTTAAGATGGTGGCTCTCCCCAGGCTGCTGTATCAACTGCAGAATCACCCCTATGCTATTCCCTCTCACTGGTTTCAACAAGTGGACTCTGTGTTAGGACAATTCCTCTGGGCGGGGGGCGCAGTGTGGGTAGCGGTGCACACCTGATTTCTGTCCTCTTACTGTGGTGGTTTGGCGACCTCTGATATCCTCTCCTACTACTAGGCTTCCCATCTCCTAGTCTCAAATGATTGGTGGTACGGGGATAGGGGTGACCCGGCGTACACCCTGGAGCACTTCCTGATGGGTGCCCACACGCTTCACACAATATTATATGCTGCGCAGATCTGGAAGACACTATCACTTGTCACCCAGCTAGTGTTTCAGATCTGGAGGCAGGCCCTGCGGCATATGGGATGGTGGAACACACTGACAGGTGAAACTCTTCTATGGCGTAATGGTCGATTACCCGGCCTGGCGGCTCTACAGGGCTTTGGGACAGAATTGGAATATCTACTCTAGTGGATGTACTGTCAGGGGTGACCCTTAAGTCCTTTCAGGAACTGAGCCAGGAATTTGGTATGCCCCGATCTCAATTCTTTAAGTATCTTCAGTTCCGCCACACCCTCACCCCGTGTCTGGAGGGATTGGGATCCCTTCCCGAGTTTAGTCCCCTGGAAGCTAAGGTGTTCATGGGAGACCTGGGGACCAAAAAGATATCTCACATATACCAGTCCCTAGTTACACATTGTTCTCCCACACTACAGAAGCTACAAGAGTCCTGGGAAGGGGATGTTGGTGTGTTGGAAGAGGAAGATTGGAGGGAGGCATTGGCAGTGCCCCGGGGTGCCGCCATATCGATACACCGCCGGCTTATCCAGTTTAAATACCTCCATAGGGTGTATTTCACTAGACAACGTTTGTGGCGGGCGGGTCTGATTGCATCTCCGGATTGTCTAAGATGTGGGCACGAAATTGGGACATTCATACATACAGTGCGGAGCTGCACCTTACTTGCTAGGTTCTGGAAGGGGGTGTGGGATTGCATGTCTGAGGTCCTGGGGTGGGAACTCCCCCGTACGCCGCCGTTGGGTCTCCTACATGTGCTGGATGGGGTAGGGGGGAACATCTATAAGTGACATTTACTATTGTTGGGCCTCACACTGGCTAAGAGTGACGTTGCCAGAGCTTGGAAGGACACGCGAGCCCCCTCTGTTGTGGCATGGAAAAGAGGGCTCGATTTCTGCATGGGACTAGAACAGCCGATGTTTGTCGCCCGGGGTTGTCCACGGAAACACTTTTAAATTTGGAAGCACTGGGCGGACGTTAGGGGCCTGTGCCTCGAGTCTCCGGCTGATCAGGACCCTCTGGTGGAAATGGGATAGGGCTACGATGGCAGGTGCATGCATTTTGGTCGGTATATATGTAATGAACTGGAGACGAGTGATGGAGACCGTGCGACAGGGTTGGGTGGGGGCCGGGTGGGGGGCAGCTGGGAGGGTGGAGGGGGGAGTAGGGGGAATGGGGGGCTAGTCTTTTATTGATTGTATATGCTTCTTTACTTTTTCTCCTAGAAGAAAACTGGATTGTATTCTAATTATTGTGGCCTAATTGTCCTGCAGATATCTCTGGGGCACAGAGACCTGCGTACTGTACACAATCTCGAATAAAATCTGTTGACAAAAAAAAAATATTCTGATAAGACGATTTAAGGATGCTGTCGAGAAAAATGGTTGCCTGCCAAAACCAAGTGTCTGTGGTGATTGTGAGTACCGGGTTTGCCGTAGAGGGCTGTCCTTTTGTCTACAGAGCATGTAAATCTCAAGGCATCTTGTTGATGGAGCTTATCGGAGAGGTAGTTGTCAGTGTGGATGCTGTCTGCAGCATTTAAGATAGAATAGGCCACCAGCTTTTGGGGTTTCTCTAGTTAGGACGTGGGGGTATCTGTTTTAAGGCCGGTGCTTGATCTCAATCCCCTAGTCCTCCAGTTGATTGACTTTGCATAGCATTTCAGTCTGATGTGACTGCTGGACTAGCCCAACCAGGGTAGACTCACAATGGATGTCCCCTGGTAGACATTGAAATTTGACCCAGGCGAGATCTGCCAACCTTATATGGGCCAGTGAGTGTATGTGTGTCAGTAGATGTAGTATGTTGCCCCTACTTAAAATATTGTGGTGACCTTTGATGTAATATCCTAGTGTGACAGCCACCTTGACAGTGCCATGCTCTGACTTTGGGGGGCTGCTGCTCTGTGAGCTGGTAACGTAGGCGTATACCTCAGAGGCTGCTGGTCCTCAGAGATTTAGAGGCAGTCCTTGTGCTAAAATGCCAGATGGTGCGCTCAGTAGTTTGGATGTTGGTGACCCCAGTTAGGTCTCTCTCCATTGTTGGTGCTGTGTTCTATATTTGGAGAGGCTTGCATGCAGGCATCCATCTTTCTCCTTTTATTTGGTGAAGTAGTTGTAGGCTCAGTGGCGGCTCTTATCCTTGCGTCCATGGTGTCAAAGCTTGTCCTTCCGCCTGTTTCCTCAGTTGCCCCCTTGACTTGACTTTGTTTGATGTTGTGTGAATCTTTGGCTGCTGTATTTTTGGACTTGTTGCTGACAGTCTTTGTGGTAAAAATTGGATATAGCTGGATGGGGCCCGAGGCTATTTCTGTTGTGTGTTTTCGGCTAAGGCGAGATGCAGCTCTGTTTTTGGATTTTGCTCTTTCTTGAAGTACTCAGTTTTTTCTTTGCCTTCCTGGAGAGTGTCCCTCCTGGCCATTTGGGGCTCGATGAGACTTTGGATGTTTCTTCTGCCAGTGGCTAGGTTAAGGTTCTTGGCCTGACATCTGGAGTGCGGGGAAAAACTGAGATCTCAGGTGATGTGGACTGTTTAATGATTGATGCTGTTAGGGGACTTTCTAGTAAATTGGTTCAGTGGCCGGAGGTTTCAGTGGCTGGATCTGGGCAGCTTAATGTTGGATGAGATCTTGCTGGAGAAGGTCGACTGGCACCTCGGATTGAATCAGCCATAGCTGTCAGACCTGCCTGTAGGGTTTCCAACTAGTCAATGATTGGTGTACAAGAGCAGGAGCACTAGTTTTGTGAGGTGTGATACATATTCTCAATGCGGTCCATTCTTTTGTTCAGATCCGCCAGGCACAGGGGTAATTAATGAAGTAAGTATATTTGGAGTTCCATTTTGGGAGAATGCCATAGTAGGGCTTTGGCCATTATGTTTTGTTAGTTGCTGAGTTTTAGGGATTCAGAGGATGCTATTGTATAGGAGTTATCTGTATTTTGGGAGCAGGAATGGAGGTGTTTGGTCCCGCGTCATGATCTAAACAGCTGCCGGGTGAGCTTTTTTTTGTTTGATTTTGGTTTCTATAGTTTGTAGAAACAGTGTTGATAGGTCCCCCAATTCTTCTTTATGGAGGGCTTCTGGTGGATCTGGGACTGTAGCCTGTGCAAAGTTCTGAGAGGGAGATGATTGCAGTTGGTGTTTGAGCAGTGATTGATATGATCTTTCCTGACACATTTGTTGTGTACTTGGATCTATCTATGAAAGATAACATCTGATCCGGTGAGGCAAGAGTTTTGAGGTTTTTTAGCTTATTGTCAAGTCAGGAAAGCCAAGGTGTTAGTCTGGTGATGCCCACATGCAGAAATAAAATCTGTGTTTTGTAACCGTGAGGCCTTGGTACTATGGGGCGGGTCGTGAGCCTGCTTGAAGGTTGCTAATAAAGAGGGCTCCTCTTAGTTCCTTGAATTGCTTACAGAGATAGCTGCTCCAACTGAAGATGGACCGCTACTTGATGGCGGGGGAAATTTTTTTTTGTAATGAGGCCTGCTTTGGGGATCTTAGGGTTGTACTTCATTTGTGGGGAACCGTGAGTTCGGCCTGACCTGGTAACTTGTTTCCTTCTTAAAATATTATACTTTGGTAGTAAGGTTTCTTGTGTGGTGATGCAGGTGTTTCTGCCTGGGGAGGTGGAGAACTATGGCCAGTAACATGCTGGCTCAGTTCATGTGTGCTCAGGATGTGAGGTGAGAAGTGAAGTCCATAATTGGATTTTATCACAGGGGAATTGCTTTTTTCGACCGCCCGCCTTGAGCTTGTCCCGGTCGACCTGCTGGGTTTGGGTTGGCCGGTGAGTATGAGTGTCTGCTGGTTAATTCCCTTGGTACCACTTGAGGGCTGGTTGTTAGTAGTCAGTAAATTGCACAGTTTTGCACAGGTTTGGGCGAGCTCAGTGGTTGCAGTCTATACAGAGAACCAAGCTTGTGCCGGACTAATTATGCTACCCATTGTCTGTTTTAGTGGGGACCGGATGGGTGCTGTTCTAAGTTGTAGGAAAGTTTGTCAGTTTAGGCACTATTAAGACTGAAGAAAAAGCATTTCCGTGGGAAAGCTTTGATGTGGGTCTGCCGGCCCGGTGGCCTCTCTCTGTCAATTCAGGGCAAGCCTCTTCTATTCGAACTATGCACTTTTTACACCAGCAACAGGAAACTAGAGCGGGCTTGATCCTTTGGTACCTTAGTTTTTAATGGAGCCTCTGTCTGCACCCGAGTAAGTGCAGGCAGTTGAGATGTTAGTTGGAAAGAAGTGGGGGAGGGTGGTTTGTGGTCCTTGCCGCAGAGAATTTAATATTGAGACTATCGGGGGGCTGGTCAGCTGCCCCAGGTCCTGGTAACTCTTGACCTCTTCTCTCCTCCCCTGCACCTCCACCCTCCAGCTCAGTGCAGCGCTGCAGTTTCTCACTGTGTTCCTTCTGTGCCGAGGCTCCTTGTTCCTGTAGGTGTTTGTGCTGGTGGACTAGTAGGCTCTGTGCCACACTCAAGGGGTCTGGCTCCCCACAAGGTTGGTTAACAGGTATACACCTGCTGTCTGCAAACGAATGCGCCCGGTGTAGAGAATGCTGGCACCTTGGGAGTGGGGGCCCTTCGGAGGTCCCCAAGCCGCACTCGGATCTAACCTCTGCAGATGCATGGGCCCACTCTCCGCAGCAGCCAACTACAGCTACCACACTCACACAAGCCCGCCCTGTTGTTGGCAGGTCTCCTGTGGAGCCAGTGGAGTGTGTTCTGGGTTACGGGCTCTGGCTGGGAGATGCGCCTGATTCGGCTGTGTGTTGGTGTCAGGCGTGAGCAATCGAGCAGGAGCACAGATCTAGCTTGGGACTGTTCCTTGCTTTGGGGCGTTTCCCTGGAGTAGAGATGGGAAATGTACCACAGCCTCTATTATCTACCAAATGATGATAAAAGGTTTTATATAAAAAAGAAAAGGAATCACTTCTGCTATTAACGTCAAGCTACTACAGGTTATATTTTTTATATCACATTTTAGTGAGTGATTCTTTATACATTCTATTGATTAAATATGCTATACAATGACAGTGATTATCAGACTGTGCATATAAGAAAAATAATGTCACTTTATTGTAATATTTTTGTTTAGCGTTTCGCATATTGTTATGGCTTCATCGCATGCAATGATTGGTGATTTTTGAGTGAATAACCATTTTTCCAATACTTTAAATGGTAATGGCTGTGATGTTGGTCTTACCTTTGTTACCAGCTACTATCACTTTGGCGTACTCGTCAGTGCACAGTGCTGTCAGGCTAGTTGGGGGGTGATTCATATTAGGCAGTACCCTTTTAATTAATACCCCCTGTTAAAAAAAAATACAACAATTCAGTCATTTAAAAGCAGGTTCAAAGTCTATGATACATAGCAGTGATGTCCATATGTGCTTAAACTGAATTTCTCCTTGCTGAAAATCAAACATGCATGTCTTTTAAGTCAGGGTGAAGAATGGGGTATGTGTGTTCTGTGTATAAAGAGAACATATGGTTAATTCCACTGTTCCATATTCTTCAATAGTAAGAAGATGCAACCTTTTCCTCTTTTTCGAAATGTTTTAACCCAATGCACATCCCTCCTTTAGATAAGGCACATGGGGGCCTATTTATGAAAAGCTCACACAATGCAGCACAGCGCTGCACTGCGTGACATGGATGGTGCATTCCTGCCTTTTCCCCTGGTCTGGCACCCTTTTGGCAGCCTAGCGCCAACGCAGGCACCCTTGTGCCATGGTGCAACGGTGCCAATGGTGCATGCAGTTATATTTCTCTTTCTATGTTTGCTGCAGGACTCAAATCTGTTTTTCCAAATTCAAAGTCACCAGCTTTAGCCATAGGTGACATTGCTTCCCTTGGCTAGGTGCATGCACCTCCCTAAACAACTCCTAATCTCTCTCTTAAGCCCTCCTTACTACTTCCTAAACCACTCTAATTTATTAATAATAATTTCCATTTTACAGCCACTCCTCCTTCCTCCCACAATTACTAATGAAACATTGGTGGGGTGCTCCACAGAGAAAAGACAGAATAAACATGAGTTTAGATATATAGATATATACAATTTAGGTTTGTGAATAGCAATTTATAGTATGTGAGCACTATACATACTTTAAAATGCAGTTTCTGAATAAATCCCTAATTCTAGCATGTAGTGGAGTGGCATAGAGTGGAGAAGAGTAGAGTGGAACAGCGTAGAAGGGAGTGGCTTCAAGTGGAGTGGCATGTCATGCAGAAGAGTGCAGTGGTGTAGACTGGAGTGCAGTGTTGGAGAGTAGAGTGTCGTGTCATAAAGTGGTGTGTCGTACCGTGCCTGACAATGGAGGGGCATACAGTGCAGTGGCATAGTGTGGAGTGGCATAAAGTGGATTTCAGTAGAGTGAAATAGGGCTGTGTGGAGTGGTGTAGAGTAGAGTGGCATAGAGGGGAGTGGCATGTCATAGAGTAGAATGGGGTGCCGTAGAGTGCAGTGGTGTGGAGTTACAGTGGAGTCATGTGTCACTGTGACACGCCATACAGTGTTTTACAGTGGGGGCGTAGAGGGGAGTGACATAAAGTGGAGTGGCATTGAGGCAAATAGCATAGAGTGGAGTGGCATAGAGAGGGGTGGCGTAAATATGAGGGAATTCCAGTGCAATAGCATTGAGTGGAGTGGAGTAGAGCGGAGTAGCATAGAGAGGAGTTGAGTAAAGTGGAGTGGCATAGAGTGCAGTGGTATGTCATCGGGTTCAGTGGTGGGTCGTAGTGTGAAGTGGTGTGTTGTAGCGTTGATTGGCATATTGTACAGTGTAGTGGTTTTAGTGTTGTGGAGTGTCTTTTGCATTTTGGAGTGTCTTTTGCATTTTCTATTGACTTTTTATACAGATATAGCAGCAAAATGGCTGAGTTCTAGATTTCTACATTAGATATAGGTTATTACATGTGTTTTCACCTACAGGGGGACATGTGGCACGTTATAGGAGTGCAAATAGTTAGGGAAAAGTATATATATTTTTATATATATATTTTAGAAATTAACAGAGTACCGCGGTACTATCTACGATGTACCGCAGTGCATCTTGAAGTTTAAAAAAAAAGATTTATAACAAATAATAAAACAATCATTTTTTATTGTTGTATATTGTTTTATTGTCTATCATAAATCCCTTTTTTATTTCGAAAGGTACTGCATACTTCCAAGGTCCGTGGTAGGTTGAGTAAATAAAAAAAGGACTTTATGACAAACAATAAAGAAGCATAATTTGATGTCAAAATGTGCAGGTTCAACTGATCCCCTCTCAAAAACCAATAGATGAATTTGTTTTACCAGAAACTGTCGGGACTCGGGGACAGTCCTTGAAAAACAGGGACCTGCTGGGTAGATCCAGGACCCAGCCAGGACAAATATACATTTTCCTTTCCATGAAGCACACTTGGAGACACTATATTTTCTGACATAGTAACTTCCATAACTTGTTAGGTTACATTAATTGTGGTAACATTGATTAAAAAATGTGCAGCTTGTGATATACTGGTTCCTGTATTTTCGAGGACTTCATGCAGCATAAGTTATCTATGTGACAAAATGCTTCTCAACTATTTTGTGTTTACATCTTTTTTCCAATAATCCATTAGTACCTTGCTGTTCCATAAACACAGGTATCCATCTTCATTAGCGCAGACTAAGACTGGTCGACACTTAGAGGTAACTGTAAGCTGACATATTTCCTTTTCTTCTTCTTTTGACTGTTCTGTTTCTGTTGAGAAACACATTCATTGTAATTGATTGTTTTGCCTGGACAGTACTCAATAAAGTACAGCAAATTATCCTGGACAAACGGAATGCAAGTGGACAAACTGGTCAAATTATTTTGCCTAGGAAATGTCTAAATATTGATGTTCAGTTTGCTTCCCAGTACACTATTCGGCCCAGATTTACAAAAGTATCACGGAACGCAGCATAGCACCCATAGTTAATGCAGTATATTAGGTGACAGGTAGAGATATGGTACTCTCCTCCCTCCTTCCTCGTGCCGGTGCACAATCAGGCAGCTGTGGGCCACGCACACACCTTTATGCCATAGTGCAAAGGTGTCTGCTTGAGCCCAGTATAGGTTTTGTACTGGACCAAACAATATGCTTAGACTAACTTTACAACTTTTGCCACTTTGGGTGTGTGCTAGTCAGTGCAGCATGCATGCAAAGTGGGGAAGTTAAGAGAAATAAAAGCATTTGTCCTTTTTAATGCCTGCTTTCAAGTGTCATTAATTTGTGGTGCAAAACCCTGCCTATTGTGGTTAGTAGATAGGGTTTTGTGTCAAAAAATCATGGGTGGTTACATAGGAACACCCATGCAATACCCCTAAAAGGCTCCTTGACGCAGAGTAACACATAACAGTGCTTTGTGCTGCTTTGTATTACTTTTTCCCTCAAAACAACACAAACGTTGGTTTGTTAATCCTGGAAAGGATTTTGTGTTCACTCTGTGTTGTAAAGTTAATGCAAACCTGACGCAAAACCTTTATATATCTGGCCCGTAGTTATATTGATGCACAGTGGTGTAATGCAAAATGTTGGGGCCCCTGCAGACCGTGAAGTGGGGCCCCTTCTTCTCCTATATATCACAGATATTCATTGACATTGGGGTGAGTGGGGCACCCCTGAAAGCTTGGGGGCCACTGCAATAATGAGGGCACCCCCTGTACCCCAGGGGCTGCAGGGACTTGTCTTACAACCCGATGATGGCTGCTACTAAAGTGCATGCACATGCTGCAAATACTGTAGGGACCTGGCAAAACTATCCAAATGCTTCTTGTACAGGCTGCACCCACCAGGTATGCTATCAAAGGGATTACTCTTTGTGGTCTTCTGAGGTGCTGTGGCCCAAACACCTCTACATTGCCAGTCAAAGGTCAAGCACTGGGGCATATTTGGAGTGTTGTCAGAGCTGAGCCGTCTCTTTTCTGAAAGACAGGTTGAAATAAGTGTTGGACCCGGCCTCATGGCGTGGTCCTACCCCTCCCGCATGGCGGGCCCAGGACGATATCCGCCCTCCACCAGACCTCGGGCGGCCCCTTCGGCCAGATCCTGCACGCCCCAACCCCACAGGGCCGGCTACCATCCCGGTCCACCAGCGCAGGCCTGACCCCAGCGTAGGCCCATCACGGCCTCAGCACGAGGCCGTGCCCGACTCCATCTTGGACCCGCCACGTCACAACCACGTGGCCTCGGCCCCAGCCCAGGCCCCAGCGAAGCCCCGACATCGAGGCACCAAGATCCACCCAGGTGGTCGAGTAGCCACTCTACAGATCCCGGAGGAAGGGGAGTTTCGATGGGCCTACAGCCGTCCCCGGACGCCTGGTATCGATCGCCCTCCGGCCTCCCTGGGCGCTGGCTCCACCCCCCTGCTGGGTGTCTGGATCCCATCATCCCGGCCCCTCTGACCCCCAGGCGCGAGGGTCCGGACTTCAAAGACCTCCAGACCTATATCTGGGGCAACCCTGGATTAAGACTTCAGTTGTATCCTGGACTGGAAGCCCTGCTGACGCTGTCACGGCCGACACCAGACGAACTCATCTGTAACCCGACGACCTTCTGAGAGCCTGCTGGCGCTGCCGCGGCCTACCTTGCTGAACCTTCCGAGAGCCTGCTGGCGCTGCCGCGGCCTATCTTGCTGAACCATCTGAGAGCCTGCTGGCGCGGCCGCGGCCTACCTTGCTGAACCTTCCGAGAGCCTGCTGGCGCTGCCGCGGCCTATCCTGTCGAACCATCTGAGAGCCTGCTGACGCTGCCGCGGCTCGAGCATCTCGGAACCCCCCAGCTCGAGGATTGAGAGCTGTGCGTAGGGTATCCCTTCCTCCGCCCAGAGTAAGACTGCTCCGCTACCCTACCCCCCTTTAAGAGACTTTCCAGATCCCTCGATCTGCTTGTACATACTGCCAAGAACCAGCAACCGTTTATTCCCTATAAAAGCTTGAGAACGTAACTTCTTGTGTGGTGTCCATCTGTAGTGTTGTGATTACTCTGCTGTACGATCCTAGGAGAGGACCCTCATTCAGGAGGCCTCTCAGCAACCGCTCGGCTACTCCTCGACGGAGAGGTGGACCTAGGGGTGGTCAGTCAGACATCTTCTGCCTCGCCCGGGGACGCCTTTCTAACATTGGTGGCAAGCGCTGGGATCCGAGCCCACGCAGATCGTACAGAGAGTAATTCGCTCAATACCAAGAAAAAAACCACTGCAACCATGAGCACAGAATTCCAGAAAGAGAAAATGGAAGACTACAGTCACAAGGAGCTAAAGCAATTCTGCAAGGACTTAGGCATCGCTACCACTGGCTTAAGTACTAAAGAAGACTTTAAATCGGCCCTGCAGGCCTGGGTGGACGCCGGCGAGGCGCCACCCCCGAGGGAAGATAACCCGGGCCCGAACGGAGGCACGGAGGCTGCGACGAACCCAGCGGAAGGGAGACCCGCGAACCCAGACACGGGCCTCTCCCACGAAGATGCCAGAGAACGAGAGAAGAACCGGCTCCACGAATTGGAGCTCGTTCGACTCAGGCAAGAAGGAGAGATCCAACTGGCAGAAAGGAAGTTAGCCCTCGAGCAGCTACGGCTAGAAGGAGACCTAGAAGAAAGGCGAAGACAAAGAGACCTCGAGGAGAAGAAACTCCTGCTCGAGCACAAGCGCGTCCTCAAAGAAATGGAATTTAAAGCCAAGGCAAACGAGACTGATCGCTCCGGGGGGAAGACCTCACCTCCCCCGGGGGACACAAAGGTGCACATACCTAAGGATGTCGTCAAAGAGTACTATAAGAACGACGACATCCAACAGTGGTTCAAAGCCTACGAGGTCGCCATGACCGCCCATCGAGTACCCCTCAAGGACTGGGGCGCCGGCCTGTGGGGGAAGTTTATCAACGAAGGAAGAGACGCCCTGCTAGAGCTCCCCGACGCCGAGATGACCTCGTACGAGCACATGAAGACCGCCCTCCTCACTCGCTACGGACTCACCCCCGAGATGTACCGGCAGCGATTCCGAGACTGCAAAAAAATCCCCGGTACCACGTGGGTGGAGTACGTGAACTATTACAGCAGAGCCTTCGAGGGGTGGACTCGGGGCTGTCAGGTCACCACCTACCAGCAGTTGGTCGACCTCATTCTGTGGGAACATCTATCCAATACTGCTTCATCGAACTCCGGCAACACCTCCTCGACAGCAAACTGACTGAGACACGAAAACTCGCTGTCGAGGCAGATAGATGGGCGAGCACCCGAGTCGGCCGGGGTCCGACGGAAGACTCCGGCCGGGGATCTCCGGGAAACCACCGACCCCGAGGCGGCAGAGTAGGCCAGAGCCGGGGACGAGACGCCCCCCAGGGGTCTTCCCCTGCCTCCACGTCGCCACCCTGGGGCCAGAGAGGGGGCCCCACAGCCAGACCAGGGCCCCGCCCGTATGTTACGTGCTACAGATGCCAGCGACAGGGTCATTACGTGAATGACCCCCTCTGCCCGATGAATCAGCGACCCGGCACCACCGGGCCCCCAGCCCGCCAGATAATGGCCACGGCCCTGGGTGAAGAAGGTGGTGAGGAAGAGGACAACGGCCCCGAGCAGGCCGAGTGGGAGCCCGCCGCCATGACCTTAGCCTGCCTGGGGACTCACGACCTAATCCCCCGAGGTCTGATCCCCGGCAACACCCAGAAGTACCGCCAGTGGGTCACCATCAATGGTCGCCGAACCGAAGCCCTCGATGACGCTGGAGCCAGCGTAACAGCAGTCCGCTGCCATTTGGTGACCGCCGAACAGATCCTTCCTAACGTCCTGTGCCCAGTCCGGTCCGCAGATAACGCAGAGACTTTGTGCCAGATGGCCCGCATCCACTTCAAGTGGGGGGGAGTGTCGGGCATGCTAAAAGTGACTGTCCGCGACGACGCCCCCGTGGACTGCCTCCTTGGGAACGACCTGGAAAGTTCCCCCTGGGCAGGCGTCGAAAGAAGAGAGCACCTAGGGATGCTAGGCCTTCCCGAGTGGGTCTGCGCGACCACCCGCTCCATGTCCGCCCGAGCCTCCACCCCAGCGGGGGAAGCTTCGACTGAAGAGCCGGAGTGGCCCGCACCGCCGCCACCCGTCATCCCCGAGGACCCTGGCCTGGAACACGGCTCCCAAGAGCCCGACCAAGAAAACCTCCCCGAGCTCCAACACCTCCCCGAACTCGCGCAATGGCGCCAAGAAGGGGGTCCCACTCGCGAACAGTTCCGGCAGGAGCAGAAAACCTGCCCCTCCCTTGAGGGGGTCCGACAGCAAGCCGCGACTCAAGCCGCGGGAGACCCCGCGGGGTCCCACTGGGTCTATTGGGACAACGACTTTCTCTACAGTGAACAGAAGATTGCCGAACTAGGGGCCAGCCGGGTGCTGGTCGTGCCCCTCTGATTCAGAGACTTCCTCCTAAACTTAGCACATGATGTGCCCCTCGCCGGGCACCTGGGGCAGGACAAAACTTACAGCCGCCTGGTGACCCATTTCTACTGGCCGAAAATGCGGAACGATGTGCATAACCACTGCAGGACCTGCCCGACCTGTCAAGCCAGCGGAAAGAGCGGGGGGAAGGTGAAGGCCCCGCTCCAACCTTTTCCCGTGGTCACCACCCCCTTCGAGCGAGTTGGGATCGACATCGTAGGGCCCCTGGATCCTCGCACCTCGCAAGGGCACCGCTTCATCCTCGTCCTGGTGGATCATGCTACCCGCTATCCCGAGGCCATCCCCCTCCGAACCATCACGGCCCCCGTGGTGGGCCGAGCCCTCATGAGCATCTTCTCCCGAGTCGGCTTCCCTCTGGAAGTCGTGAGTGATCGGGGCTCCAACTTTATCTCGAAGCATATGCGGTCCCTCTGGCAGCAGTGCGGGGTCGCCTATAAGTTCACCACTCCGTATCATCCCCAAGGAAATGGGCTAGTCGAACGATTCAACAGGACACTGAAGGGGATGATCAAGGGCCTAGAGGAGCCCCTCCGGTGCAAATGGGATGTCCTACTGCCTTGCCTCCTGTTCGCCTACCGAGAGGTACCCCAGAAGTCCCTGGGGTTCAGCCCTTTCGAACTCTTGTACGGGCACCCGGTCCGAGGCCCCCTCAGCCTGGTCAAGGAAGGCTGGGAGACGGCAGTCCGAGATGCCCCACCTGATGTCTACCGGTACCTCCTGACCCTACGCAATCAGACTCGGAAGTTTCGGGAACTTGCCGAGGCCAACCTGGAGGCTAGTCAGGAGGGGATGAAACGCTGGTATGACCAGAACGCCTCGTCCATCGAATTAGAGCCGGGCCAGCAGGTCTGGGTCATGTCCCCGGTCGAACCGTGTGCCCTCCAGGACAAGTGGACGGGGCCCTTCAAGGTGGTGGAGCGCAAGAGCCCCGTCACCTACTTAGTGGACATGGAATCCCCCAGGAACCCCCTCCGGGTTCTCCACGCTAACCGACTCAAGCCGCACTTTGCACGCACTGAACTAAGTCTGCTGCTGGCGACCGATGACGGAGCGGAAGACGACTCCGACCCACTACCAGACCTCCTCAGCACCTCCGAGAAAGATGGCTCCTTCGAAGGAGTCCGGCTCTCCTCTACCCTGACCCCAGAGCAGCAACAAGACTGCCGGAAGCTGCTGGGGCAGTTTGCGGATCTGTTTTCCCTCACTCCGGGGGTCACCCGGTGGTGTGTCCACGATGTGGACACCGGAGACAGCCCGCCCGTGAAACACCGAGCTTTCCGAGTACCCGACCGGGTTCGGGCCTGCATCCAAACAGAAGTGGCCAAGATGTTAGCTCTGGGGGTAGTCGAACCCTCCAACAGTCCCTGGGCCAGTCCCGTTGTCCTGGTCCCTAAAGCCGCCGCCCCCGGGACAGCTCCGGAGCTCCGGTTTTGTGTTGATTACCGGGGGCTGAATGCAGTCACCAGAACCGACGCCCATCCTATCCCCAGGGCAGAGGAACTAATCGATCGCTTAGGAGCTGCCAAATTCCTCAGCACCTTCGATCTCACGGCGGGGTATTGGCAGATCGGCCTCACCCCGGGGGCACAAGAACGATCAGCCTTCTCGACCCCCGATGGCCACTATCACTTCAAGGTGATGCCCTTCGGCATGAAGAACGCACCAGCAACCTTCCAGAGACTCGTGAACCAGGTGCTGGCCGGACTAGAGGAGTACAGCGCTGCCTATCTCGATGACATTGCTGTGTACAGCCTTCACTGGGGTGAGCACCTGACCCACCTCTGGACGGTCCTGACGGCCCTTCGGCGGGCCGGACTCACCATCAAAGCCAGTAAGTGCCAGATAGGCCAAGGGACTGTGACCTATCTGGGACACCAAGTGGGGAGCGGCCACGTGGCTCCCCTCCAACCAAAGATCGACGCCATCCGGGACTGGGAGCCCCCAGTCACCCAGACCGCCGTCCGAGCCTTCTTGGGGCTCACTGGATATTATCGGCGGTTCATAAAAGACTACGGGAGCATTGTGGTGCCCCTGACCGAACTGACCTCCAAGAAGCTACCAAAGAGGGTGCACTGGACCCCTGCGTGCCAAACGGCCTTTGAGACTCTAAAGACTGCCATGTGCACCGCCCCTGTGCTCCAGGGCCCCGACTACAGCAGAGAGTTTGTGGTCCAGACCGACGCCTCGGAGCACGGCATCGGGGCGGTCCTGTCCCAAGTCAACCCCGAAGGAATCGACCAACCTGTGGCCTTCATCAGCCGACGCCTGCTGGCGAGAGAGCAACGCTGGAGCACCATCGAGAGGGAAGCCTTCGCCGTGGTGTGGGCCCTCAAGAAGCTCCGGCCCTACCTCTTCGGCACCCACTTCCGAGTCCAGACCGACCACCAGCCCCTGCGTTGGTTGATGCAGATGCGGGGAGAAAACCCGAAGCTGCTGCGCTGGTCCATCTCGCTGCAGGGAATGGATTTCACCGTGGAGCATCGGCCCGGCAACGACCACGCCAATGCTGACGGCCTGTCCAGATTCTTCCGCCTTGGCGAGGAGAATCCCCAAGAAGATGGGTGACTCTCCCCTGCCTTCAGCTGGGGGGGACGCGTGTTGGACCCGGCCTCATGGCGTGGTCCTACCCCTCCCGCATGGCGGGCCCAAGACGATATCCGCCCTCCACCAGACCTCGGGCGGCCCCTTCGGCCCGATCCTGCACGCCCCAACCCCACAGGGCCGGCTACCATCCCGGTCCACCAGCGCAGGCCTGACCCCAGCGTAGGCCCATCACGGCCTCAGCACGAGGCCGTGCCCGACTCCATCTTGGACCCGCCACGTCACAACCACGTGGCCTCGGCCCCAGCCCAGGCCCCAGCGAAGCCCCGACATCGAGGCACCAAGATCCACCCAGGTGGTCGAGTAGCCACTCGACAGATCCCGGAGGAAGGGGAGTTTCGATGGGCCTCCAGCCGTCCCCGGACGCCTGGTATCGATCGCCCTCCGGCCTCCCTGGGCGCTGGCTCCACCCCCCTGCTGGGTGTCTGGACCCCATCATCCCGGCCCCTCTGACCCCCAGGCGCGAGGGTCCGGACTTCAAAGACCTCCAGACCTATATCTGGGGCAACCCTGGATTAAGACTTCAGTTGTATCCTGGACTGGAAGCCCTGCTGACGCTGTCACGGCCGACACCAGACGAACTCATCCGTAACCCGACGACCTTCTGAGAGCCTGCTGGCGCTGCCGCGGCCTACCTTGCTGAACCTTCCGAGAGCCTGCTGGCGCTGCCGCGGCCTATCTTGCTGAACCATCTGGGAGCCTGCTGGCGCGGCCGCAACCTACCTTGCTGAACCTTCCGAGAGCCTGCTGGCGCTGCCGCGGCCTATCTTGCTGAACCATCTGAGAGCCTGCTGGCGCTGCCGCGGCCTACCTCGCTGAACCTTCCGAGAGCCTGCTGGCGCTGCCGCGGCCTATCCTGTCGAACCATCTGAGAGCCTGCTGACGCTGCCGCGGCTCGAGCATCTCGGAACCCCCCAGCTCGAGGATTGAGAGCTGTGCGTAGGGTATCCCTTCCTCCGCCCAGAGTAAGACTGTCCCGCTACCCTACCCCCCTTTAAGAGACTTTCCAGATCCCTCGATCTGCTTGTACATACTGCCAAGAACCAGCAACCGTTTATTCCCTATAAAAGCTTGAGAACGTAACTTCTTGTGTGGTGTCCATCTGTAGTGTTGTGATTACTCTGCTGTACGATCCTAGGAGAGGACCCTCATTCAGGAGGCCTCTCAGCAACCGCTCGGCTACTCCTCGACGGAGAGGTGGACCTAGGGGTGGTCAGTCAGACATCTTCTGCCTCGCCCGGGGACGCCTTTCTAACAATAAATAATACTCCATTCTCTTGTGGTGCTCTTTAAGTCTCTCCCTCTTGTTTAATTTTTTGTATAGCTGATTGTGCTTCCTTCTCAGCAAAAGCAAGGAGAGGAAGTTGGACCAGCCCTATCTGAATACCTGCTTCGGAGAAAAAGATTCCCAGCACAATTTTTTTTCCCTTGCGCATGTTGAGTTTTCTGGGCTCATATCCTGCTTGTCGGCTCCTGGCATACGCCGCATGCAGGAAAAATGGAAATATATTTGTTTAACAGCACAGCATGAGTTCATGTATTTATTAAGGTGTTCTTTGTTCATCTATATATATATATTCACTGAAAAAAACATAGGTTTCAAACACTTTATAGTTAGTTGGACATTTCACTCGTACAAAAGCATGGAAGTTCCCCTGTTATAGTTAGTTCAGCTAACTATAACTCATGCACCCGCAATGCACTGCTGATGACGTCACATATTACATCATTCATGACATGGTTAGTGACATCACTGATGATATCACTGATGACATCTCTAATAACATCACTGATGACATCATCCAGTGACTGTGTGTTTCTGTAAAGTTTACATTTGTTTTATATATATGCCAAGCTGTATTGAAGAATGAGTGGGTGAAAAAGTGTCAGTATAAAGGATTTATTAGGTTTGTGACTGACTGTATAAATGAGTGATTACATGTGTCTTACTGAATGCATGGGTTAGTGACTAAACTGTGTGAATGTCTGTATCAGTCTGTCAGTTGTTGTGTAACCTGCTGCATGGGTTGCTCAGTAGCTTCATAAGTGTCTTTATGGGTTATCGATTGGTTGCCTGAGTATTTGTATGGGAGAGTGAGTGTGTGGGTGGGTGAGAGGTGTCTGACTCTGTGATTAGATGTGTGAGTGGTTGATTCACTGGGTGTATGGGTTTAAAAGAGCATGCTGAAACAGCATTATGGGAGGGTGAGTGTGTGTATGAGTCTGTTGGTAACTGAATGGAAGCCTCGGTGGTACATGAGCAAGTAACTACATATGTAAAATACAGTGTATATGAGCGCTGAAGAATATTAATAACTATACATGAGAGTCTGTGATTGTGAGAGTGGCTGTATGGATGAGTGTGTACTTGTATCAGTGATTACATAAGAGACTAAGTATGCCTTAGTATCTGTATAAATACGTAAGCTGGTGTGTGTATCACTGTATAGGTGAGTAAATGGCAGTGTGATTGATTCTTTGCATTACTGACTAGGTGTGTGAATAACTCCATGGGTGAGTGGCAGTGTGTGAGTGTCTGTATAGCTATATAAGTGCCTATGTTAGGGGTGTATTTATGAGTGACTGCATGTATGAGGGACTGTATACCTAGGAATCAGTGAGTGCGTATGTAGTAACTGTATTGGTGTGTCAATGGTTTTGAAAATGACAGTCAATATTTTAGAGTGGATGTATCAAAAGTTATATTAGAGTGTGAGGAGGCGAATCAGATTTTCACGTGGATGATGTCATCAGTGATGTCATTTGAGATGTCACCGGTGATGTCATCAGTAATGTCACTGACCGTGACATGAATTATGTAATATGTGACGTAATCAGCAGTGCATTGCAGGTGCGCGAGTTATACATGGGAATTTCTATGGTTTTGTATGAGTGAAATGCCCAACTAACTATAACATGTCTGAAACCTATGATTTTTCAGTGAATTTCAAATGTTTTTTAAATGCTAATTTCTAACTATAACGTCCCTGAAACCTATGGTTTTTAAGTGAATTTCAATTTTTTTTTAATGCTAACTTCTAATTATAATGTTCATTTAAGCTATGGTTTTTTCTCACACCCAAGAAGGACACAACACCCACTGCCACAACCCTCAGGACCTCCCCCCGTACCACTCCTCTCCCTACTACCACCAAGGCAGTGCAGAAGAGGACAGCGAACCCTCAAAAAATGTCATGGTCCCTCAGACGTATAATAGCTCGATGTTGGGAAATGCGACAATCTTTTTTTCAGTAAATTTGAATGATTTTTTTAAATACGAATTTTGAACTTTAATGTTCCTGAGACCTATGTTTTTTTGTGAATTTCAAAGGTTATTTAAATAGTAATTTCTAATTATAATGTTCATAAAACCTATGTTTTTCTCAGTTATTTTGAAACAAAATAGATATTTTGTAACTTTAATATCCTAAAAATAGTTTTTGTAATTTTTTCATTTGTTATTTAAACAATATAATGTCTTCTTGTTTTTTAAATATTAAAGACCTACATAAAGTATGAAAGGGAGCCCAGCCCAGAACCACATCCGAAGACCAACACATGTCCTAGACCTACTGATCAAGCAACTCCGACACCCAAGAATGCCATAACACCCACCACCACCCCTAGGACCGCCCCCACCACCGAGGCAGCGAAGAACAAAACAGCAAACTTTCCGAAAACAGCATGACCCCTCAGCCACACGATAGCTGAATATTGGGACAGGTGTGGGCAAACTATATGTGAAGGAAGCAATTCACCCATGAATAACAATGCACACAATGCAAAGTGTAGCGATGATGTGCTGGAAACATTTCACTATGCAGAACACACACCTCTCCATGTGCACAAATACTACTGGTGCTTGTAGTGTTGTGGACAGTGGACCCAACCATGTTACGTCAAACACTAAGGAAGATGTGTGGTCGTTCCCTGTAAGCATAAACGTAACCGGAGTGGGCTGGTCTGACATATGCCACTTTAGCGTAGGAGTGTGAATAAATAGGCCGGAGCTCTGGGCATGGTTTACTTGTGGGAAGGTCAAAGCGTCTGCCAGGGCAGCACCCTTCACCCTGCCACGAGGCCGCCGTCGTGACCGCCAGCCTCCTCAGCTGATCGCTGGCTTCCGCCACACAGGCCCCCAGTGGCATAGCACCGCAGACTTATGTCTGTACAAACTACTGCCTTCGATATACACTACAGACAGCAAGGCTCACAATTCAGATCAAGTCGCGATTGCAGATGACGCAGTCCAGTAGGCAACAGACATTGCTCAAGTCAACAACACGTGGCTGTGGGCCCTTTCTGACCACTGCCTCCGGCCTACACTACGGTGAGTAAGACTCACATTTCAGATGGAGTCAAGCTTGCAGATGATGCAGTCCAGTAGGCAATAGACATTGCTCAAGTCAATGCCACGTGCCTGTGGGCCCTTCCTGAGCTCTGCCTCCGGCCTACACTGCGGTGAGTAAGGCTCACAATTCAGATCGAGTCGCGATTGCAGATGACACATTGCAGTAGACAACAGACATTGCTCAAGTCAAAGCAATGCCACATGCCTGTGGGCCCATCCTCACCGCTGCCTCCTGCTTCCTACCTCCACTGCGGTGAGTAGGGCTCACAATTCAGAGCGACTCGCGAATGCAGATGACTTAGTCCAGTACGCAACAGACATTGTTACCAGTACGGCCTGCCCGGACGACGCATCGTCGGCACAGTAGATCCCACATGTGGTACTGTGTCCTGAGTCCTGAATGGCAGTGACCCCAACTTCGTGTCAGCGACCACAGCACCAGACTTCCTTCGATTAGTGAGGCATATTTCCATATGGAAGGCCGGCGACACCTGGTGCCACTGAACCTGAACTGCGCAGGCCGGTGGGGCCACCGACCTATGCATGTGGCTGTGGGCCCTTGCTCACCGCTACCTCTCTCCTACACTGAGGTCAGCAGAGCTCACAATTCAGATAGAGTTGCGATTGCAGATGACGCAGTCCAGTACACAAGAGACATTGCTCCAGTGTGCCCCATCTGCACTAAGCATTATCACAGGCTCATACACTCTCAATGCTTCTGGTGCCACTAACTGTGCACCTCAATGCCACGTGGCTATAGGCCCTTGGTGACCGCTACCTCTGGCCAACACTGCGATCATCAGGGCTCACAATTAAAATTAAGTCTTGATTCATTAATTACAGAGTCCAGTAGGCAAGTAACTATCACAGTCCTAAACCCTACATAATATCCTTTTAGTATCCTTGCTTCAAGAACTTTTTTATATCAGTTATAGCTTTAGTACAATGACCAAATTCATCTTCAAGTGCAAACGAACACTCAATACCCGTCTACTCTGCGGGCAGCAGAGCTCGCAATTCGAATTTTAAATGCTAATTTCTAACAACAAGGCTGTACAACACTTCAACAGTGTATTCTATACATATTTCATCTTTTCATGGTACGCGTACACTGCGGTCAGTAGGGCCTTGATTCATTAATTACAGAGTCTACTAGGCAAGTAACTATCACAGGCCTAAAACCTACATAATATCCTTTTAGTATCCTTGCTTCAAAAACTTTTTTTTATAGCAGTTATAGCTTTAGTTCAATCACCAAATTCATCTTCAAGTGCTTTCATCACTCAATAGCAGTCTACACTGCAGGCAGCAGAGCTCGCAATTCGAATTTTGGACACGTGGTGCCACAAACCCTGTTCAACACAAGCAGTGACACGTGGTGCCACTAACCCTGTTCAACACAAGCCAGCGACACGTGGTGCCACCAACCCTGTTCAACACAAGCTGATCCCACATGTGGAACTGTGTCCTGAGTCCTGAATGGCAGTGACTCCAAGTTTGTGCAGCGACCACAGCACCAGACTCCCTTCGATCAGTGAGGCATATTTCCATATGCAAGGCCGGCGACACGTGGTGCCACTAACCCTGTACAACACAAGGCGTGACATGTGGTGCCACTAACCCTGTTCAACGCAAGCCGATCCAACATGTGGAACTGTGTCCTGAGTCCTGAAAGGCAGTGACCCCAAGTCCGTGGCAGCGGCCAGACTCCCTTTGATCAGTGAGGCATATTTCCATATGCAAGGCCGGCGACACGTGGTGTCACTAACCGTGTACAACACAAGGCGTGAAAGGAGGTGCCACTTACCCTGATCAACACAAGCCAATCCCACATGTGGAACTGTGTCCTGAGTCCTGAATGGCAGTGAACCCATCTTCGTGGCCACGACCAGAGCACCAGACTCCCTTCCTTTAGTGAGGTGTATTTGCATATGGAAGTCATTGATGTGGAAAGTATTGCCGACGGAAATATAGGTCAAAGGATACATTTTACACAAAATGTTGATTTGGCTTTCCACGTCCAGTAATTTCCAAAGGAAGAGTGAACAGTTTTATGTCAGCAGTGATGCATACCATCACAAGAAAATCACCGAAAAATACTTAGGGCCTCATTTATGAGGCTGTGCGTCACTTTTACGCCACTGGTGCGTCACTTTTTGTGACGCACCAGTGTTGTAAAAAATGCGCCTTGTTGCGCCATATTTACAAAGTGATGTATCTAGGTAGATGCGTCACTTTGTAAACCCCTGCGCCACATTATACCTGCACCAGGTATAATGTATGCAAGGGGGGCGTATTGACGCAAGAAAGGGTCATGGAAGTGACCCAGTGAAATCTAGGAGATTTCACTGCGCCACTTCTAGGACTCAATTGCGTCAAAATCTTATGCCTGCCTCACAGCAGGCGTAAGACTGACGCAAGCCCTTTCAAATGGGGCTTGCCCCATGTGAAAGGACACATTGCTGGAGTTGCGTCACTTTTGTGACACGCTCCAGCATTGCGTCACTTTTGCGCCTACAGATACGTCAGAAATACTGACGTATCTGTAACTCCTTGCGACATGATGCGTCATACTGTAAATACGACGCATCATTGGTGTCGCAAGGAGGGCGCAATGAAAAGTGACACATCGCTGTTTTCACGCAGCGATGCGTCACTTTTCATAAATGAGGCCCTTATAATTTAAAAAGAACGGAAGAATCAAAGTACATTAATGATTACAATCCGGTGATTTTTAAGATGTGGAATGCAAATATGGACATACATATGTTGCAGATAACTCAATTGCTGTTGCTCGCTATGTCACAACATATATTACCAAGTCTGAGAAGACAGAATTGAAATAAATGTGGGAGGAAATTTTGCAGGAGAAGACACTTAGCAAACAATTGTACAGCTTCAGCTTGAAGATGCTTTTACATCGAGAAATTGGATCCTACGAATGTTAGGATCGATTGACATCTGCAAGTTTATATTCAAAGTCAAGAGGGATCATATGGATAAGTCTTGATCTTCCTGCAGCACAAAAGTTTTGAAATATGTACAAGAAATTGAATACTTGGCACTGAATGAACCGGAAAGTACGGATATTCTGAAAAGAAATATGTTGGATACGTACTATCCAAATAGAAGTCCATACCTGGAAAACATATGTCTATATGAAATACTGAAACATTATAGTTTTTAAAAAAAAGTCAGAGAAAATATAAATGAAGGAAAATACGCTGTCATTGGATCTGAAGGATGTTTGGTAAAGGATGACAAAGGAAATCTGATTAATCACAGGAAATTAAGTTGTGATACTCCAGATAAAAGAGAGTTTTTCTATTTAGCTCTTCTGCGACTCTTCAAACCTTGGCGGACTGAAATGGAATTACTTGGACATTGTGAGTGCTATGAGGATTCTTTCAATGCATGTACATTTTTCCAAATTATCTCAAAATTTTGAACAAAGAGATGAATCAAGAAAGAACTATTGCTGCTAAATTAGCTAGAGATAGTTCTAAAGATAGTCAGAGTTCACATAACATACATTCTTATCTTGCTTTTTATCTAACAGGCTGTAAATCACGAATCAAAATTCACCCCCCAACATCACCAGAGCTGAACGTGCGAAAAATCTGCGATGATGCGTGGCCATCCTGACAATTAACACCCAATCTGAATTGTGAGTTCAGCTGCACCGCATGTATGCAACGGCTGAGGAAGTTGCTTCGGCACATGGTGGATCCTCTCACAAACATGCCGATCGAGGAAGTGGAGCAGAGAGACTTCTTTCTGCAGCAGCGGGCAGTCACCTCTGGGCAGTGGGAGTGAATAGTGTGCAGCAGTCTGTGCACACAAGAGCGCACAGACACGTCCAAGCAGTGGGAGTGGATGGGGTGCACCACCCTTATTGAGCATTACCGAAAAAAATAATTACGCGTGTGCAGTTGTATGTCACTAAACTTGAGGGCTGCACTATCTCCTGGCACGAGGTTGGAGACACACCGGTGGCACAAAGGTGAGCTGCAAAAATGTTCTACAGTCTCGATACTCCCTCTCCCTCTCCATCTCTTCCTTTCACTCTCTCACACTTTCTCTTTTTCTCTGTCTCATTCTTCCTTTTTCTCTTCCTCTCTCTCACTCTTAATCTCTCTCTCTTCCTCTCTCTCACACTGTTTCTCTATTTATCTCTCTCTTCCTCTCTCTCTCATTGTTTCTCATGTTGTCTTCCTCTCTGTCTCAATCTTTCTCTCTTTGGCTGGCTTCCTCTCTCTCACTCTTTCTCTCTTCTTCTCTCACTCTCGCTCTCTCTCTTCCTCTCTCTCACTCTCACTCTTTCTCTCTCTTTCTCTTCCTCTCTCACTCTTCCTCTCTCTCTCTTCCTCTCTTTCACTCTTTCACTCTTTCTCTCTCTCTCTTCCTCTTTCTCACTCTCCTCCTCTCTCTTTCTCTTTCTTTCTCTTTCACACTGCTTCTCTCTTCCTCGTATCTCACTCTTTCTCTCTCTTTCCCTGTCTTCCTCGCTCTCACACTGTTTCTCTCTTCCTTGTAGCTCACTCTTTCTCTCTTCCTCTCTCTCACTCTTTCTCTTTCTGTCTTCCTCTCTCTCACCCTGTTTCTCTTTCTCTCTTCCTTGTATCTTACTCTTTCTCTCTCTCACTCTTTCTCTCTTTATCTTTCAGATCACTAAACTTGAGGTCTGCACTATCTCCCAACACATGCTTGAAGACACACCAGTGGCACAAAGGTGAGCTGCAAAGATTTTTCCAGTCTCAACACTTCCTCTCCATCTGTTCCTTTCTCTCTCTCACGCTCTCTTTTTCTCTGTCTAATTCTTTCTTCCTCTCCTCCTCTCTGTGACTCTGTATCTCTCTCTCTTCCTCTCTCTCACACTGTTTCTCTCTTTATTTCTCTCTTCCTATCTCTCACACTGTTTCTCATGTTGTCGTCCTCTCTGTCGCAATCTTTCTCTCTTGGCCGGCTTCCTCTCTCTCTCATTATTTCTCTCTTGCTCTCTGTCTCAGTCTTTCTCTCTTTGGCTGGCTTCCTCTCTCCAACTCATTCTCTCCTCTTCTCTCTCTCTCTCTCTCTCTTCTTCTCTGTCTCTCTTTCTCTCTCTCTCTTCCTCTCCCACTCTCTTCCTCTTTTTCTCTCTTCCTCTCTCACACTGATTCTCTCGTTCTCTCTTCCTCATATCTCACTCTTTTTCTCTCTTTCCCTGTCTTCCTCTCTCACACTGTTTCTCTCTTCATAGTAGATCACTCTTTCTCTCTCCTTCTCTCTCACTCTTTCTCTCTCTGTCTTCCTCTCTCTCACACTGTTTCTCTTTCTCTCTTCCTTGTATCTTACTCTTTCTCTCTCTCCGTCTTTCTCTTTTTATCTTTTGGATCACCTAACTTGAGGTCTGCACTATCTCCCGGCACGTGGTTGGAGACACACCGGTGGCGCAAAGGTGAGCTGCAAAGATTTTTACAGTCCCAACACTCCCTCTCCATCTGTTCCTTTCTCTCTCTCACATTTTCTCTTTATCTCTGTCTCATTCTTTCTTTCTCTCCTCCTCTCTCTCACTCTTTCTCTCTCTCTCTCACATTGTTTCTCTCTTTAGCTCTCTCTCTTCCTGTCTCTCACACCATTTCTCTCGTTATCTTCCTCTCTGTCTCACTCTTTCTCTCTTAGGCTGGCTTCCTCTCTCTCACTCTTTCTCTCTTCTTCTCTCACTCTCTCTTCTTCTCTCTCACTCTTTCTCTCTCTCTTCCTCTCTCTCCCTCTTTCTCTCTCCCTCTCTCACTCTTTCTCTCTTCCTCTCTCCCACACTCTCTTTCTCTCTCTCTTCCTCTCTCTCACTCTTTCCCTCTCTCTTCATCTCTTTTACTCTTTCACTCTCTTCCTCTCTCACACTGATTCTCTGTTTCTCTCTTCCTCATATCTCACTCTTTCTCTCTCTTTCCCTGTCTTCCTCTCTCATACTGTTTCTCTCTTCCTTGTAGCTCACTCTCTCTCTATTCTTCTCTTTCAGTCTTTCTCTCTCTGTGTTCCTCTCTCTCACTGTGTTTCTCTTCCTTGTATGTTACTCTTTCTCTCTGTTACCCTTACTCTCTTTCTCTATCTTTCCCTCTCTTACCCATTCTTTCTTCCTCTCCCTCACTCTTTCTCTCTCTCTCTCCTTTGCTGCACGCATTACGCACCATCTTATCTTTCTTTTTGTATTGCAGGCTGTGAATCACAAATAGACCAGCGATGACACGCCACGGCTGTACATAGTTTTATTTGTTGTTGTTTTATTTAAATAAAATGTTTTATATATAAATCTATACACGACTAAGATTCTTGTTTGTCCAACCGCACAGGGACACTTCCGGGTCCAAGAAAGTTGTTGGGGGTATGCTGGTGATGTGGGAAGAGGGTGTGGTACCTGCTAATGTGGGGAGATGCAGCTTGAAAGGGGTATCTCTCAGAGAAAGAACTCTGGTGTATTTTCAGAAATGCCTCGGACAGATGCCAGCTGACGGAATAAATCACAAAATGGCTTTTCAATAGTCATGTAGTGTGACTTATGAACAGTTCGCACCCAGGCTCACAGCTGCGACCCGTGAGCTCGACTCACAGATGGAGAACTACGGGCCGTCCGCTCCCAAAGTCACAGCAGCGTAGTAGCTCACAGAGGTAGAGACACAGCAGTGTAGTAGCTCGCAAAGGTAGAGAGCTGCGGGTCAACGCACTGGCATCTAAAGGCATAGCTGCAAAGTGGTGATGTTGGGCAGAGGGAGCATGAAGGGGATATCTCACAGAGAGAGAGACCTACGGTATATTTCCAGTCTTGACTTCACAGTTACAACTGCAGCCCCGAGAAGTCCCACCAGAACACCTACGAGCCCACCACTAGTTCGCATAGGCAGACTTGCGGGCCCAATAAGGTTGATGGGGTTTTGCTGGCGATATGGGAACAGGGCGCGTTACCTGCTGATGTCGGGAGAAGCAGCGTGAAAGGGGTATCTCTAACAGACAGAGATCCTGTATGTTTTCAGAGTTGCCTCGGACAGATGTGAGATGACGGACTCAATCACAAAATGGCTTTTCAATGCTCATAAAGAGTGACTTATCAACAGTTTGCACCCAGTCTCGCAAATGGACACCTGCGCCCCACAGCAATGTACTGGCTTGCAAACGTAGAGAGGTGGAAGCCGAAGAACGGGATTCTAAAGCCATAGCCTTGGACCTTGGGATATCACGAGAGGCAGCGTGAAAGGCATATCTCACACAGATGCTAGTGTTGCCTCGCAGAGGTAAAACTGCGGACCCGATGGCTTCTACATGGAGACATGTGAGCTAACGGAGTAAATCACAAAATGGCTGCCAACACTTCCTGGTTTCAACAGTTCACAGCTAATGAGCCACACGCTCATGCTTGTAACCCCTCAGCCAATCAGGTTTGAATTCTCAAATATCGATATCTTTAAAATGTTATATTTCTTAAAAACTACTGAACAGATTTACACCGTTTAAACAAAAGCATGCTTTCTGGACCATCACCTTTCTCCCTGCCAAATATGCCATAATTCCGTTTAGCAGATTCACTTGTAGTCTTCTGTAAAGTTTTGTATCTAAACTGCATGGAGAAAACACGTTTTGGGACCGCTTTTTCTAAGCCCAATCTGCACCATTCACCCCCAAACTTCAATATAGGACCTAATCAAAAAAGAGAAACTTTTTGGATAATTTCATAAAGATTTGTCAAACAACGCCAAAGTTATAAGCACTTACAGGCCTCCCGGAGGGAGCCCCGCTAATATTTTTTAAGAAATGCCCCTGGAACATAGCCAACTCAAGGGCCTTATTAAATTAAAACACACGACCCCAGCGCGAATTCCAGCTCAACCCACATATCAAATCTTTTATTTTTCTAATTTGTCAGCAACTACTGAACGGATTTACACCATTTCAAACAAAGGTCGCTTTCTGACCCACGCACTACCTTTGTGCCAATTTTGGGGTAATTCCGTTCAGTAGTTTCGGCTGTAGCCTTGCACAAAGTTTCCTATGTGAAAATTATGTTTTGACTCTTATTTTTTGAATTTCTCAAAAACTACTGAACGGAGTTAAACCATTTAAAAAAAAAAAAAAAAAGGTCACTTTCTGAACCAAGGTCTGCCTTTCTGCCAAATTTGGGGTTATTCCGTTCAGCAGTTCGGGCTGTAGCTCGTCGCAAAATTTCCTATGGAAATGAACATGGGGAAAAAGTGTTTTGGGACCCCCTTTTTTCTCAGCCTCCACTTGACGAATCACTCCCAAACTTTCAGGATAGGAGCTGACCTGGATAGACTTTTTTTGGGAGAATTTATTAGCAAATCAAAAAATGCTTTTCCTATAACTACCTACTGGCGACCGCCAGTAGGTAATACAAAAAATTCTAAATGTATGTTTTTGTTCTGCCAAATCCAAAATGGCTGTACCCATTTTCTATAATGAGTTTACTTCCTGTCTTTCCTCTATAAAAGGGAACTACAATACTCAGTCCCATTGCATCACAGCTGCTTCTATATCATCGCTCTATCTCTGGACTATTTGGACTCTGCGTTTTTTTGGTCTTCTTCCGGTGGCTCCTGTCCTTGGCTTGGTCAGCTTGGAAAGTTTTTTGGTCTCCAGTTTTTCTTCTTCCTGCTCGGGTATTTTCTCTAGCAGTTGCAGGCTTCCTATTTTAATCTGGTGTCTGGTTCTGCCTCTGGAAGCAAACAACCTTATTTCCGAACGAAGAAGATCCTGCAAGTGTCGCCTAAAACGGCCAGCTCTTGACACCCAATTCTTGAAGCCAAGGTGTCTTTGCTAGCAGAATGTCCTGCATTAAGAGAAGAATAATATGGAAGGTTAAACCTCTAGAGGTGCGGACAGAGGTTTTATTGCTTTTAGGGGAACTTCGTTTAAAACTCACCTGCTAAGACAGGACCTTGGTGAAAACGGTTTCCCACCTCAAAATATTGTCATAATATGCTAAAAGGCAGATGATGTCCTGTCCTAGAAAGTGGGATAAAGAGGTAGGGCCTATATACCTGTCCAAACAATTTCATGGGAGGCTCTTGGTAAAGTTGGAATAACATGTGAATACAGTTGGGTAGTCCATTTGCTTCTTGAGAGGCAAAACATTTAATTCACACCATCTGAGGTGTATCTAGCAGCTTCATTAGTGGTTACCCTACTAGATTACCAACCACAGATGAAAAGGAAGTTCTCTGAAGCATTTTGTTTGTTTGGACAATCTTCCAACATTTCTTACTCTTTTCATTGAAGATGGAGGTGCTCAGTGCTTTCCTCCACTGCTAAAGTCATGCTTCTCCTTCTTGGGTTTTCTGCTCTGTGCACACATGCCACAGGGAAGTCTTTGGTTTTAAAAAATAAATGTTTTTGGTGCTGTAAGTTTGAAAGACTTAGTGGCCATTCAATTAAGTCTCATATGTGGTAATGGGTGATCCAGACTTCGGTCAGGCACCAGCAGAAGCCCCAGCATGAAGGATGAGTCCCCTAGCAGGTGATGACATGTATGCCAAGACACACAATTGATGGACGGAATGCAAAACAAATCACAAATTCACAGCAGTCAAGAGATCTGGGTTGAATCCATAATTCCTTTGCTCACCATGCCACCCCAGTTTAGACCTGGCCATATGCAAATTAGTCTTGACCATGTGCCTCATGGGAATAGTGCAGTCCGAACTGGCAAACCGGGTTCTCACTAGACTGGAAACAAGCATCCAAGGACCGGTTGCATTTATATGCCAAGAGACATGCACTACTGTGGTACTGTGGGAAAGTGCAATGTTTTGCCTGGCATCTTATGCAACCTGACCTGATGTGCCCTGGGTCGCTGCCAATCAGGTTCCCAGGGCCTGTGTTCTTTCCCAAGACTGTACCTTTGTACCCACATTTGGCACATCTCTGCCACAGGTAAGACCCTTGTAAAATGTACCATGGGTACCAAGGGCATTGTGACCACAGAAGGCCCTGAAGGGCTGTAGCACCTATTTTGCAACCCTTAGAGGCCCCGTACCTATAACCCATACACTGCCATTGTAGGGAGCGTGCTTTGGTGCAGAGAAAAGTGAAGAGTCAACAAGGCGTACATCACAGTGTGCCATGCATGCAACCCACTTCCTGAGGGCTAGATAAGTCACCACTTGAGCAGGGTGTGCTAGCCCTCAGGTGAGTCATGTGCCTTTACAGTGTCTAAGTCCATTCTTAAACATTGTAGGTGTAGTAAAGCCATAAAGAGTAGACTGTCTGGGAGACGGGGTAAGGTCGAGGTTCTTAGTGTCTCTGGTCCAGCATTTAGGAATCACCGGTTGCGGTGTCTTTGATTTGTGTGTCCCAGGTAAGATGAAGGATATGGAGTGGTGGTCGGACCAGTCGCAAGGGTCTATGGAGATGAGCTTGACCGAGGATTTTTCGGAGATGATCCAGTCAAGGACGGCCCCTTTTGAGTGGGTAGGTAGAGAGCAGGCTTGAGTCAGGGCTTGGTCGGTTAAAAGGTCTTTAATGGCGTTGACGTAGGGTTGACGTGCAGGTTGAAATCACCTAGGAAGATCTCTTTGACATTGGAGGAAATCTTAGTAGTTGTGATGATTTCAAGGAGGTGATCGGTGAAAGAGTCGTTGGAGCCTGGAGGGTGGTAAAAAATTTGCAAGTTACAGAGATGTACTGAGTTGCTGCAAATGTAGAGTGTGAAGTATTCGCTGGAGTCATTGGTATCCACCAAGAGTTCCGTGACAAGAAGGGAGGAACGGTAGATGCAAGCAATGCCTCCTCCTTCCCTGTTGGAGTGTCTGTCGAGTCTGGCGATATTGTAATTGGGAGGGACTAATAAGTCCAGGCAAGGGGAGGTATATCTTTTTTATAGTTACCCAATTGGTCTGGATTCTGTCTCTGAGTGTGTGTAATCCGTCCTTGAGTGAGTGAATACAATAAATACTTAACACGCCCTCTGGATAAGCCTAACTGCTCTCCCACACAACCACAAAGAGAGCTGTTAGTACTTACCTAATTTAGCCTCTGCTATACCTCTAGGGACTCTCTGGACTCTGCGTAGACTATACCTTATTTTGGCATAGAATATACAGAGCCAGCTTTCTACAGAGACAATTAAAAGTAGGGATAGGTGAAGGATTCTGCTCTGTGGGCAGAGATCACCGAATTTTGCTGCGCTGAGTTTTTTCTCTCGCAACGCTCGTAAACGTTCAGTTGGGGAGCATGCATGAGAGAAATCGTACAGTAGACCACATTCTGGCAACTTTTTCTGAATGCAGGCGGTTGCAGCAGGTCGCTACTGCTCGCATTGAGAAAGCTGTGTCTTGCATTGAGAAAGCTACAGCTCGAGAAGAAAATCTACTCAAGCAACAGAAAGAAGCTGCACCATCTGGCACTTCGCCTGAGTTCATTTGTGCTTATTTTACAGCACATGAGAAACCCCTGGCACTAGAAATCAGCTCAAACAGCACGATGTGCTGGACTCCGGTGCTCAATAAACTCCACATTGTCGACGGCCATCAAGGCCCTCACCTGGCAAACACAAAAACTTGAAATTCAAATGGACACAATGCAGGCAATTGCAACAGCTATGATCTACATAGAAGGGAAAATCGATATATTAGTAGGAAATTTGGAGTTGTTGAAGCTGTAGACAAGTGCTGGGTGTTCTTGCTTGCCAATAGTCGAGAAGTTTAGCTCTCTTCCAGAAGTTTTAACATCAATAATATCAGAGCTAAAGCAAGGACAATTCAAGTTTATAGATCAACCAAAACAAAACATAGATGAAAGAGCACTAAATCACGCAAAACTTAATGGTATTGTGATGTATTCCTATAGGTTCTGTATCGATCCCCCTATTCCTGACCCTATTCTGGTTAACAAGTTAACTAGCAGCCATCCCATGAGGCAGAAAACCCCCATGATGCAGGAACCGTTATCTGATAAAGCCACACTACGGCACAGGAACGTGTTATCTGATTAGGTCATAACGCTTGCCATCTAATTAGACAAGCGATATTCCTCCAGCCCCTGATAAGGCATACGGAGTTCTCAAAACAAATCAAACCTATGACAGACCTGGGAAAAACCCTGCGGCCATTGTTTTGATTTCACCGAGAACTTCAGCAAAAGAATGTGCTAACGACCAGGTCGTATGACATCCTTATTGACGTATCTATGTCCATCCTTACGTCAATCTCGGCACCTTAAAGGTATAAATATTACCGATATTGCCCTATGCAAACACAAGCGGTGGTGACGAGATCGGAGCAGCCAGACTTGCCGAAGCCCAGAGCAGAGCAGACCCCGCTGGCGCAGCCCCGCCTTCCTGACGCGCTGAGAACGAGACGCTGCTTTCTCCTGCCGAGAAATCCAGCTCCGGCGCTTCCGGGTAGCCCTCGCAGGCAGCCTGGAATATCGAGACCAGAGACGAGAGATACCATCCCTCATTCATCCTAGATTCCAGGTACAGAACTGAATAACCCCTTGCAGAGAATTCTTTAGTCAGTCACTTGGCAAAACAAACTTAACTTAAACTGTAACTTTCTACTCCCGCCCACGTATTAGGCTTAGGTCAGGTACACGGGGTAGGCGTAGTTAGAAACACCAGTTGAGTACGATTAGTCAAATGTAAATGTGTATGTATTCATTTTATTCGTTTTAAACCTTCATATGGCTTAGAAACCATATCAATGTTTTTACAGTATTATTTTATACTTCTGCTTTTATTGTATGCACTTTACTTAACCATAAGTATTGCAATAATATCGATCCATTTCTCTTGTATGAGAAAAGAGACTGATCAATAAATAACATCTTTTATTGAACACGCCCGTCTCTTCCTTTTCTCTACAATCTGGTGAGACTAAGAATGCATGTACTGACTGAGTAAAATAAGTCGTCTTTTGTTTTCACACGACTCTAGAGATACACTCTTGATTAGGGGAGAGCAAAGTTGTCATGTTCTATGGTTGTCAGAAACTAAATCCCTTCTTGTCTATCCAGGGAGGTTCAACTCCTCCTTGCCTATTCGAGAAAGTTTCTAGTGAACTCTGAGCTAGCTGGCAAAACCCAAAACTTTAAGTCTAATATCGACAGTAGTAGACCTAGTTAACGTCTGGTCTAGGCCTATACTATTGAAGGTATTATTCCAATGCGCAGAGCCTATTGGGATAATAGGAACTACACTACATGGCGCCCAACGCGTTTGGAAGGGCGATAAAACTAACGTAAGACATTTAGAGTAACTCAGTCGTGCTTTTTCACTCAGACCCCTTTTTTCCCATAATACTCCAAAGACGTCTGGAGTGGGTAAAAGGAAATATCCGCCAGACCTCGCAGGAGGAAACTCCTATGTATGGTCCTTGGTTTAGTCAACGTTGAAGGATACACTGTTCCAAAATATTGTGCATCTAATCTTTGTTTCCATAAGAAACCTGATCTGCAAACAAACTAAATAACCTTCCTGTCGGTAAAATGGTAGACAGTGATGAAGAAAGAGAGACAGTTAGGATAGCAACTGAACTCGCAGCAGCTGATAATGCACTGCTAGACACAGACCCGGATATAATACTCATCCCGGTCATCAAGAGGAAATCTATAACTTTAAAACTTATAGAAAATGGACTGACACCTAGAGGTGGCACAGTCATATTCGTGATTGAGGCACACGAATATCGGCAGACAGAGGTATATTATTCATGGATACATTTTCCAGCAGCAAATGCTGTAACAAAGTACTTCCACTATTACAAAACAGAGGACCCTCCTAATGAGTACACTCCTTTCGAGGAGGTGGAAGTACCACTTAAATTTCAAGAGCATCTGCTCTTATTTAATGGCGCCCTAAAACATAATAATCACATCACCAGGCTCGGTCCACTAGGTAGACCAGGAGCAACGTGGCCGGTTCTAGCCGGATACACACCACATCCAGACATCGATGGGATGTCTGCAGCAAACCTTTTAACACAGCTAAAACAATTAATAAAACTACATAGACAATTAGTCCAATATGTGATGCGGACTTCAACAATTCAACCAGCAATTAAAATTCCACAGCTGACCCCTCATCAGGGGAACACAAATAAAATTACACCACAGAACATACAGTCCTGCCTAGGTAAGGTACCAGCTAAACGGGAACAAATACCATTCTGGTTAGCACAAAAAATCACCCAAATAGAGGCGGTGTTTCCAGACACCACCCCGTTGGAAAAACACAGGATTCTGACTATCTGTCTTCCAATGGGAATCGCACCACACGTGGAGGACTGTGACACTTGGGGTACAGTCTTTGCTTCCATCTACACAAAAACGCACGGTGTTCCATCCATTTCGGTAATACCAGATGTGCTAAAACAAATTCAAGACGAATACGGTCCAGAACCCGCTTTAACTCTTGGTATGAAATTACTAAAAGACTTCAAGCAGGTCTCAGCTATATTATTAGCCAACATAAAGGGAGAAGCAGCAAATGTGGCGATCCACCAGAGGTTAAAGGAGACAGATATAGCAGACCAACCAGCTGAAATTGCCAGAATTATAGAAAAATCCTATGAGGAACTAGGTAGAGATAGTTTAGGTGGAATACCAGTAAAACCACAACTGATTGAAAGTCCCGAAAAAATATTTTTTAATAATAATTCAACATCACAAAAAAAGAGCTGGGATGGAAACAAACAATCCAATCCTAAAGAAAAGAAATTCCAGTCCAGAGGAAGGTCTCCTAAGCGGAGAGAAAAATCTCCAAACCAAAGACACAGGTCACCCCAAAGTGACCCCTCTGGGAAAAGATATAACCTTAGAAATAGGGATAATATAAAGAAGCCTGATAGATATCAAGACATTGATACACGTCCCTCTCAATCTTTTCAGACTTCCTCGCAGAAATCGGAAAGGAGAGGACGATCAGAACAAAGAGAAGAGCACGCCAAGTCCAAAGACAAGGAACCTGCTCATCTAAAAAAGAAATTACAATTTCCAAAAAAGAAGGTAGCCAGTATCAAGGTAGTTAACAATGCCGAGAATACTGAGGACACAACTGAAAAACAGAGAATGGGCTCAGACAATGCTAGACAGCGCAGCAGAAGTGAGCATAGCTCGCAAAGTCCTTATGAATCTTCTGGAGACAGTGGACACGAATGAATATCTTCAAGTGGAAACTGCAGACACCAGAGTTAGCAAACGTCACAAAATATATGAAATAACTTTACGTATAGAAGGGGATAAGACTAGAAAAATAAGGGGACTATTTTGGGATAATCTCTCCAAGGGCTATGACATCCTTCTAGCTGAAAAAGACTGGCCACCAGAGTTTGTCAGGGAGTGCCCTCATGGCGAAGAAATAATTATGCCTGCCTTCTCAAATCATATCCCAATTCATAAAAAATACACACTTGCCAGAAAGTGGGCAGTAGCTCAAGCTCCTGCTTTATATAAAAATCATGTAGGATGGGATGAGGACTCTCCTCCTCACAAAATCCAGTTAAAATCACAACCTACTGCACAAAGACAGTACCCAATTAAGCAAGAAGCTAAAAAACAGGTAAAAGAAATCCTAGATCAACTAGAATACCAGGGGGTGATTGAAACTTGCACCTCACAAATGAACAACCCTTTGTTTCCGGTCTCCAAACCAGACAATTCATATCGTCTAGTTTTGGATTACCGACACCTTAACTCATGTTGCAAAACTTTTGCAGTGCAAAACTCGCATAGTGCTGCACTAATGAATAACATAGTGCGCAAAAAATACAAAACAACATTAGACATCTCTAATGGATTCTTTTGTCAAAACATAGCACCAGAGAGCAGATATTTGTCTGCATTCTCAATAAATGGCACTCAAAAACAATTCTGTCGGTTAGCCCAGGGGTACAAGAATAGCCCAGGGGTATTCTCAGCGAGAGTAACAGAATTACTACAAACATATGATGACGAAGCATTATCTTATGTCGACGACATATACTTAACAGATGATGACTTGGATACTCACTTGAAGAGAGTGAACACCATAATACTTGGGTTCGCAGCAGAGGGTTACAAATTCAACTTTAAAAAATCCAGAATTGCCCATCTAACAGTCCTGTTCTTAGGATACGAATTATCAAGTGAAGGCAAAAGCCTGGCTGACAATTTCCTAGAGAAATGTGCCGTACTCCAAGCACCTAGAACACTAAAAAACCTACAGTCAATTCTAGGCTTCCTAAATTTCGGAAGAACATACATTGCAAATTACGCAGAAAGGGTCAAACCCCTTTATGATCTAATAAAACCAGATTTTAAAAGAACCAATTGGACTCAAATACACACAGAAATTTTGAGATCCTTACAAACAGACATGTTAATTAAAACAAAATTAGAAACACGTGATAACACACGCAATCTTGTGATTCGAGTCATCCCAGGAAGATGCGGATTCACATACCTGACCTCTAATGAGGGAGAAAAGGTACCAATTGCATTCAAATCACACTTGTACACAGAAGCTGAAAAGAAATTCAGCATTAAAGAAAACATTGTTCATGCAGTTCAAACCGCAATAGCTAGAGAAAAAGATCAAGCGGACGGTAGACGTATCATAGTCAGAACAGCAGAATCAGCCTTTGAGGCATTAACAACACCTTGTAATTTACCAACAACAACATTGAATCCGGAATGGATACAATGGGTGAATTCAATTACAACGGACAAAGTATACTACTACTTTGATCCAGAACTAAAGGAATTGAAAAATCTAGAATATGAAAGAACATTCCCTCTGCCTATCGACATTCTGCCCTTACGACAATACGCTTGTGTAATCTATACAGACGGACATGCTCAACCCTCCGTTTGGGGAGAACAAGCATACAACCCAACATGTGAGATTACAAAAGAAGTGTGGCGCGGAGGTAAACTAAGACCTCTATTAACAAAAACACACTCAGTAGAAACTAATTCAGAACAACAGACTGAAATAATAGCATTGAAAATGGCGCTAGATAATGCGGATCGCGAATTCCCGACACTTATAGTGTCCGATTCATATTACTGCGTCAAATCATACAACAACGATTTGCAGACATGGATTCAAAACGGTTACAAAGATGACACAGGTGCGACAATAAAGCAAAAACTGCTTTGGGAACAAATAGCTCTTTTACAAAAAGAACTACCAAAGACTCACGTGACACACTCACTGAGTCATCAGCGTGATGGCGTTCACGTTGCAGGGAATTCATTGGCTGAGACAGCCACAGCGGTAGCAACTAAATCGGCTTCCGTAGCTCGAAAAAAGCATACAGTGAAGTATATTGATGGTGAAACAGTGCTGGCGGTGAAAACGTCATCAAAAGGCGACTGCTCAGCGCTACCGATCAACTATCCACTCAATTATACATACATAATCGATGCAAACTCCGTCCCTTTTGCTCGAATCCCTGGAGTGGGGGATAGAGTGATTCCAAACATGGACAGGAGAAACTTGTTAATAGCAGACGCACATATGGGCGAGGGTCTAAGACACCTCAAACTAAAAGATTCTCTGGAAGAATTACAATCAAGGTACTGGTGGCCAGGCATGAGCCTGCATCATACCATTTTTGTAAAGAACTGCCCAAACTGTAACAGAAATCGCAGTGGTGAGAGAAACGGTGTAATACCGTGTCGTTTCACTCCAGAAAAGATCAACAGTAAAAAGCAAAGCGTCCGATTAACATATACAGGCTAGTTTCCACTTATAATGTAGATCATCAGCACTCGGCTGACGTCTGGACTGTTATACAAAGATTTGCGAGTCTAAATGGCATATACGCTAAGAGCATGCTACGTTTGACCATTGTTTTCAATCTGGCCCTCCAGCCTGAGGGGAAAAGTGGCCAAGTGAGCATAGCACAGCGGGACTCTTCTCACTTCCTTCCTGAGGGATACGGGATGGTGTAAAGAAAAAACCAAGGCATACAGCTATCTATAACAGAAAGGATATTAGGTTCGGGAGCTGGGTGGGTCAAACATCTAATAAGTGTCCAACGTAGTCTAAATAACTTGCCAAGAAATTCTCTGAAGGGATTCAGTCCATAAGGAATTATTATTTGGAACTAGGATGTTAGTCTTAGACCTCGACAGTCAGACTTCAGTGGTGAAGGAAAAAAGCTTTGATATCAAAGATCGTTTGGCTGTTTTGCAGGATTTAAACGAAACAAGAAAAGACCTGAGCAACATAAAGTTGAAACAGCAGCCAACAACCACTGAAGAACCACCACCTGTCCCAGCAAGACCTGTCTGGATTCCAAAAGTCGGGGATCTAGTCAGAGAAAAGATCGCGGTAAAGAAGGAATTTGGGCCTTCTTACAGAAAAGCAGTTCCTGTCTTGTCTGTCAACGGGACAAGATCAGTTGTACTACCGCCGTTTGCTGGTAAAAAGGAGAACCGAGTTGTATCCATCGACCTGGTAAAACCACAACATGTGGCCGATAACAAATAGTAGGCCAAGTGGACTCCCGAGAAGTAGTAGAACACCAAGATTTGCTACTAACACAGAGGTTCAATCTAAGAGGCTAATCACATTCGAAACGCCTACAGAACTACAACAAGGACTATGCAACAATGCAATGGAACTTAGACCTCTGAAAACCCAAATAAAAACATTTAGCAGAGACACACCAACCTATAATGAGGTAACAAACGACTATGCAAGAAACAGTAATCCTGAAGCAATTGGAACAATTGACAGAACTGCATCCGGCTACTTCATAAACTTCGATGATTCCTCTGAAGGCTTCACTGAATCAAAAACACAGCCATCAACAAAAACCTTTAAAGATAAAGTTAAAGTACTTTTGAAACAACTGAAAGAAACACATCTAATTTCTCCATGGATTGAATTTTGGGTGGGTTTTGGTGCATTTATCCTCATACTTTGGCTCATCATGGTACTAACTTTGGGACGCTTCATTGAGGGAAAATATGCTAAAATGGACACAGCAAGTCAGAAAATCAACTTGATCCTCAAACCACACACATCTTCACACGTCGAGAAAAGAGAACTTTCTTCAGTCAACTTCACAGCCAATCCTATACCGGGTGGGGTAGCATGGGACAAAACTGACTACGAAATTTATGGGCCGGTTGAAATCCTGAAATATCCACACCAAATTAAGATCTCGTTGAGTGACTTTGTAAAACCAAGCTCATTTGCTGATGATTGGGACTTTGAAAGTATAAATAATATGATGTCTGACTTAGTGATGTCTGCTAAATTTACCAAACATGATTATTTGCAGGGTTCGACAAATTATGATAGTATGTACTGTTATAACCACTATGGTAACCATTTTCTACATAGATCTGCACAACCTAGAAATGTTTTAAATTATAATCAATGGGAACATTGTGCAACCCCTCCAAAAGGAAGCTCAAGAACCGTTTATGACAAATACTCATACTTTTCAGGTTTTAACACAAGTAATGCCGAAACATTTTATTTCAAATTGTCAAATAAGACAGGGACAAAGACCATGATAACAAACACGAAATTGATATATTCAGACTCATTCTTTGAACAAATGAATACTTTTGGTTTTGATTATTGGGACAAAAATGTTGAAGTAAAAAGTGTTTGGGGTACAAAAGAATGGCAAGTACAGGGTATAGAATCTTTGTTTAGAGCCTGCATGATCCCAGAACAAATTATATTTTTAAATGACACTGTTCAACAAACTACCTGTCTTGGCTTAGCCAAAATCAAAGACTTAAATAAACCGTCTATTCCAAAACCAACAATGAACAGCAATAGCTCCACAGATGAAGAGATAGACGTAAATTATGTATTAAACCAAAACAGAACACATCCTGATTGGAAAAAGTGGTTGATCTGGCCCACAGATACTAATTCCTGAACAAAACACAGGGGTTCCAAATGACCAGGCCAGACCCTACATATTCCCAAAGACAACACCCAGGAATAATAACCACCTACAGTGTGGGAAAATTATGCCTTCAGTGGCTACAGACTTCCACACTGGCAGAAATTAAGCAACACCTAACTTTACTTACTGATGGTGCTGACTTGCGTGATTTCATTATGGGACCGCGCAAACAGCGTCAGAAACGTTTCATAGCAGCCTCTGTATATGCAGCATACAACGAGGCCTGGAAGGTAACTCAAATTGAGACAGCAGAAAGAATACGGGAAATTGACCGTATTAATTTGGAAAAATCACTTTCTGTAGTGGACAATGGGTTAATGACTCTGTCCTCCAGAATTTTTTCTCTGGACAGCATTGTGTCTTCAGCAATCGACATAATATCGCAAGACTTGCTGTTGTTACAACACGGTCAGTCTCAATTGCGTTCTATTGTACAGCTTGGCTGGACGTTACAAAATCTGCGTTCAGGCTATGTGCCTTGGCGTTTAATCAACACAACGTCACTATTCAATATCTTTAACCTTACTGATAAACAAATCAGTATGGCACAAAAGGGTGCTGATTATACAATCCTGAGCATTGAGAAACTCGAGAGATTACCAGTGACAATGTCAGAACGACCTGTCAGTGAATGGATAATACATGGGATAATTAATATTCCAATATCAACCTTCAGGTTTCAATACTGCCAAAAATATATACAGGCTGGCATGTACGAAAAATTGGGAAAGGGGTACATTAAAACAACATGGAACTTGCCCTATTCACATGCATGTGTCAGTAATAAAGGACAGAAAGTGTTTCTTAGTGGCAATAATTGTGCAATGTCACTGAGCGGTACACTTCTGTGTAATGGAATTAGTTTGCATGGAGCCTGTGAAGGGAACTCAAATAACCTTTCATGTCACCAGCTAGGCGCACCTGCAACAGAGATAGAACCATTCTTTCAAAGACTCTATAATGGGAGTTACATTCTAATTGTAGATCGCAGATGCTGTAGTCTTATGCCCGGGACTCCTTATCTCGTAACTACGACTGCGAAGGTCAAGTGCTGTGGACGCTTATTGTTCCCCAGCTCCCTTCCAGACAGGGAGGCAAGGGCATGGCCCAACTTGAAAATTACTTCTATTCGAATAGATACTTTAAGCAGAATGAAAACAGTGCTTCTTCAGACGCCGACCAGACTCACGTCATCAAAAGAAACGTATGATCTCCTAGTCGCAAGGACGACTGCAGAGATTCACTCCTTATTATCAACTAATTCCCCCATACATTTCGCAGAAATCCTGAATGAAATCTTAAATATTTCTGATACCAGTGGAGTCTCAAAAGTATTTAAGACAGTATTTTCGATGGCATTAACACCATTCAAAGCCATACTGGGTATTTTTCCAGATTTCGTCCATTCGATTTTTGGCGGACTTCCCCTCATCTTAGGACTAATTGCAGGAATCCTATTCCTAGTCCTTATATTTCGTTATGGCAAACCATGTCACAGACAAAACACCTGCGACACGGGAAGAAACAATCCTAGCCATTGGATACCGGGACCGGATATCAAAAATCCTGGGACTATCCCGGCTTAGAGACCTGAACATGACTTGGTTTCTTTCATTTCGACCAATGTGGCATCGATGTGTTTTACCTGTATTAAGGTGCTTGCTATGCGGAGAAGAATGCGTGTTAGACACCTGTCTGACTCTACAATCAGATGCGCCAATGGATGCAGAAACATTGTTGAGTCCAATAAAGGCTCATGCTTTGTGCTGCCCTCAACGGCTACCAATCCTGATGACGGCATTCGTGGAAGCTTCACCACTACGATTAAGGGGTAGTGAAGTTCAAGATGAAAGCAGCATTGATCAGGTACGACCTTCTGTCAGCAATACTAATCAAAACGTCAATGGAAACAATCATGCGCACGAATGCATGGTTACATCTTTTTCCGAGTTGGTGGAACTCTCCCAGGAAGCTGTTGACAGCTTTTTTGACAGTCTAAATGATATGATGTTCTCACCAGAGCAGAAATAGAGACTTTTGAGCAAGCTCGCACACGGCGTTCCCTGAATTTGGCCTTCAACTAGAATAGCAAAATACCATGAACGATTTTCCCTCCAGTTCACGGACAGCAATTTTTTTTTCAGCAGCCCCAAAATATTTTTACGAATTTTTCGGGACACTTATTTTCTGCTTAAAGTAAGAACTATTCTTAGAGAACTAAAATTTCTATTTTTAGATACTTTGTAGACATTAGCTGCCCGCTGGAATGTTCATAATTATTTTATTCTGTGATGGAATGGTCTCGACCCTTTTTTCTGTATTAAGAGCCATTTCATGTGTAAATTCTCATATACAAATTTGTGATAATGTATAGATATGCGTGATTACTTTAGCGTTATTCTACAGCTTGAGTGCATATATTACATGTGACTGTTTTTTCCGTATATTTGATAATTTCAAAATGCATTTATGTATTTTGGGGTGGTAAGGTATACACGATACTCTACAGTATGTTTTACTATGCATAGATTCGTAAATATGTCCATAGTTAGCGTGGAGTGGGTGTGATGTATTCTTATAGGTTCTGTATCGATCCCCCTATTCCTGACCCTATTCTGGTTAACAAGTTAACTAGCAGCCATTCCATGAGGCAGAAAACCCCCATGATGCAGGAACCGTTATCTGATAAAGCCACACTACGGCACAGGAACGTGTTATCTGATTAGGTCATAACGCTTGCCATCTAATTAGACAAGCGATATTCCTCCAGCCCCTGATAAGGCATACGGAGTTCTCAAAACAAATCAAACCTATGACAGACCTGGGAAAAACCCTGCGGCCATTGTTTTGATTTCACCGAGAACTTCAGCAAAAGAATGTGCTAACGACCAGGTCGTATGACATCCTTATTGACGTATCTATGTCCATCCTTACGTCAATCTCGGCACCTTAAAGGTATAAATATTACCGATATTGCCCTATGCAAACACACGCGGTGGTGACGAGATCGGAGCAGCCAGACTTGCCGAAGCCCAGAGCAGAGCAGACCCCGCTGGCGCAGCCCCGCCTTCCTGACGCGCTGAGAACGAGACGCTGCTTTCTCCTGCCGAGAAATCCAGCTCCGGCGCTTCCGGGTAGCCCTCGCAGGCAGCCTGGAATATCGAGACCAGAGACGAGAGATACCATCCCTCATTCATCCTAGATTCCAGGTACAGAACTGAATAACCCCTTGCAGAGAATTCTTTAGTCAGTCACTTGGCAAAACAAACTTAACTTAAACTGTAACTTTCTACTCCCGCCCACGTATTAGGCTTAGGTCAGGTACACGGGGTAGGCGTAGTTAGAAACACCAGTTGAGTACGATTAGTCAAATGTAAATGTGTATGTATTCATTTTATTCGTTTTAAACCTTCATATGGCTTAGAAACCATATCAATGTTTTTACAGTATTATTTTATACTTCTGCTTTTATTGTATGCACTTTACTTAACCATAAGTATTGCAATAATATCGATCCATTTCTCTTGTATGAGAAAAGAGACTGATCAATAAATAACATCTTTTATTGAACACGCCCGTCTCTTCCTTTTCTCTACAATCTGGTGAGACTAAGAATGCACGTACTGACTGAGTAAAATAAGTCGTCTTTTGTTTTCACACGACTCTAGAGATACACTCTTGATTAGGGGAGAGCAAAGTTGTCATGTTCTATGGTTGTCAGAAACTAAATCCCTTCTTGTCTATCCAGGGAGGTTCAACTCCTCCTTGCCTATTCGAGAAAGTTTCTAGTGAACTCTGAGCTAGCTGGCAAAACCCAAAACTTTAAGTCTAATATCGACAGTAGTAGACCTAGTTAACGTCTGGTCTAGGCCTATACTATTGAAGGTATTATTCCAATGCGCAGAGCCTATTGGGATAATAGGAACTACACTACAGTATCAATGCCACAACAGGGGCTGATAGCCCCCTTATTTTGTTACATCAAACAACAAAGAGCGTGAACCACATCCCAAGTCTTGTAAGGACAATAATATTCAAGATAGCAAACTCACTTTAGGGCCGGACACACCTCTGACATTGACACAGTTGGCATCAGTAATGCGCCAAAATACATCCAACCACGAGGAACCAGCGACGGGCAAGACTGCCCATAGCAATTTCAACCATTCAGTTAACTCGCAAGAAGCCATAGAACCTGCCAAAGTATTATCAAGGAGAGCAAAAAAACGCTTGAAGAAGCAAGCAAAAACTATCCACTCAATTATACATACAAAATCGATGCAAACTCCGTTCCTTTTGCTCAAATCCCTGGAGTGGGGGATAGAGTAATTCCAAACACGAACAGGAGAATCTTCTTAATACAAGAAGCACATATGATCAAAGAATCTCGGACAGAATTACAATCAGAATACTGGTGGCCGGGAATGAGCTTGCATAATCACAAATTTGCAATAGACTGTCAAAACTGCAACATAGATCGCAGTGACGAACCGGCCGAGGTAGTGCCAGAACACCTAATAGACAGCATAAGGCGATCTATACGCAAAATCAAACAGGAAAATGCGTCCCAATGTATATTATTTAAGACGAGATTCACTTAAAATGTTGACACCAGCGCTCGGCTGATGCCAGAACTGTTATAAAAGATTTGCGAGTCTATATCGGCACATACTCAATTGGCATGCTACATTCTGACCAGGGTCCTGCTTTTAGCTCTCGAGCTTATAAGGAGGCCATGGCCAGCATGGGCATTGCATTGCGGTACTCTTGTCACTTCCATCCTGAGGGAAATGGGATTGTGGAAAGAAAAAAACGAGACATAAAGCAATCTATAACGGCGAGGGTATTAGGTTCGGGTGATGGGTGGGTCCAACATTTAACAAGTGTCCAACGTAGTCTTAATAATCTGCCAAGAAATTCTCTAAAAGGTTTCAGCCCGTACGAACTATTGTTCGGTACTAGAATGCATATTCAGGACTTAGATAGTCAGACTTCAGTGGTAGAAGAAAAATGCTTTGATTTAAAAGATCGTTTGGCTATTTTACAGGATTTAAATGAAACAAGAAAAGACCTGAGCAACATAAAGCTAAAACAGCAGCCAACAGCCACTGAAGAGAAATCACCTGTCCCAGCAAGGCCTGTCTGGATTCCAAAGATTGGGGATCTAGTCAGAGAGAAAATAGCGGTGAAGAAGGAATTTGGGCCTTCTTACAGAAAAGCAGTACCTGTCTTAGCTGTCAGCGGAACAAGATCAGTAGTACTACCGCCCCTTGCTGGTAAAAAGGAGAACCGAGTTGTATCCATCGACCTGGTAAAACCACAATCATGTGGCCAATAATAAGTAGTAGGCCCAGTGGACTCCCAAGATGTAGCAGAACACCAAAACTTGCTACAATACAAGAGGTTCAAACTGAGACACTAATCACATTTGTAAAACCTGCGGTGAATAAAAAAGGACTATGCAACAATGCCATGGAACTTGTGCCTCTTGAAACCCAAATTGCAACAGTTCGTCAAGAAACACCAGTCTACAACGATGCAGCCGCGGACTGTGCTAATGAAACAAAAGATGCAATAGCAAATAAAAATCTGGAAGCAATTCCAACAATTGACAGAACTGCATCTGGCTACTTCATCAATTTCGATGACTTCTCTGAGGATCCAAGCGAGCCTGAAGAACAGCCAACAACAAAAACTTTTAAAGACAAAGTAACAGAACTCTTTCATCAACTCAAAGAAACCTATCTGATTTCTCCATGGATTGAATTTTGGATTGTGTTAGGTGTACTTTTCCTCCTGCTTTGGCTCATCATGGTTCTTTGTTTGGGAAAATTCATTGAGGGAAAATACAGTACAATGGACACAGCAAGTCAGAACATCAACTTGGTCCTAAAGCCACACAAGTCATCTCACATCGAGAAAAGAGAACTATCATCCGTGAATGTCACAGCCAATCCAATACCCGATGGGGTAGCTTGGGACAAAACAGATTACAAAATCTATGGCCCGGTCGAGCTCTTGAAGTATCCACACCAGTTTAAGGTTTCATTAAGTGACTTTGTAAAACCGAGCACATTCTCTGATGATTGGGACTTTGAAAGTATTATTGATATGATGTCAGATTTAGTTATGTCAGCAAAATTTACAGAACATGATTATTTACAGGGTTCATCGAATTATGAAGAAATGTACTGCTACAACCACTTTGCACAACATTATTTCCATAAATCTGCTCAACCTAAAAATGTTTTTAATTATAATCAATGGGAACATTGTGCAACTTCACCAAAAGGCAGTTTGAAAACATTTTACGGGAAATTCCCATACTTCTCAGGGTTTAACACAAGTGATGCAGAAACGTTTTATTTTAAAATGTTAAATAAGACAGGAATGAAAACAATGCTGACAAACACTAAATTAATCTATTCAGAAGCATTTTATGAAAAAAATGACTACATTTGGTTTTGATGTCTGGAAAAACAACGTTGAAACAAAAACCATCTGGGGTACCAAAGATTGTCAGGTCCAAGGTATAGAATCATTATTTAGAGCCTGCATGATCCCAGAAAAAGTTATATTCTTGAATGACACCATTCAACAGACAACCTGTCTTGGCCTAGCCAAAATTAAAGACTTAAACAAACCGTCTATTTCAAAGCCAACACCTGACAGTAATAGCACTACAGATGTTGAGATAGACGTATCCCATATTTTTAACCAAACCAGAACACATCCTGATTGGAAAAAATGGTTGATCTGGCCAACAGACACAAATAGCTGTCAAGATAGATTCCTGAACAAAATACAGGGGTTCAAATTGATCAGGCCAGACCCTAGATACTCCCAGAGACAACATCCAGGGATAGTTACAACATACAGTGTATGAAAACTCTGCCTCGAATGGCTACACACATCCACACTGGCAGAAATTAAGCAACACTTGACTTTACTTAACGACGGTGCTGACTTGCGTGATTTCATAATGGGACCACGCAAACAGCGTCAAAAACATTTCATAGCGGCCGGTGTATACGCAGCATACAACGAAGCTTGGAAAATAATGCAAATTGAAACTGCAGAAAAAATACGAGAAATTGATCGTATCAATTTGGAAAAATCACTTTCTGTTGTGGACAATGGGTTAATGACTCTGTCTTCCAGAATATATTAACTGGACAATATTGTATCATCTGCTATTGATATAATAGAGCAGGATTTACTAATGTTACAACACGGTCAGTCCCAATTGCGTTCTATTGTACAGCTTGGCTGGACGTTGCAAAATCTGCGTTCAGGCTACGTGCCCTGGCGTTTAATCAACACAACGTCATTATTCTCTATCTTTAACCTTACTGATACACAAATCAGCTTGGCCCAAAAAGGAGCAGAGTATACAATTCTGAGCATTAAAAAACTTGAGAGATTACCATTGACAATGTCAGAAAGACCTGTCATTGAATGGATAATACATGAAATAATAACAATTCCGATAACAACTTTCCAATTTAAATACTGTCAAGAATATATACCAGCGGGCCAGTATGAAAGGTTGGGTAAAGGGTACATTAAGTCATCATGGAAATTACCTTACACACACACATGTTATAGTGCAAAGGAACAGAATGTATTTCTTAGTGGTAACAATTGTAAACGATCACTAAGTGGTATACTTCTTTGTTAAGGTATTAACTTGCATGGGGCCTGTGAGGGGACTTCAAATAACCTTTCATGTCACCAGCATGGCACACCAGCAACTCGAATAGAGCCATTCTTTAGACTGCTTTCTAACGGGAGCTATATTCTAATAGTGGACCTCAGATGTTGTGGCATGGTGCCAGGAAAAGCTTATCTCGTGAGCGTTAGTTCCATGGTCACTTGCTGTATGCAAGTATTGTATCCAAACAGCACTCCAGACACGGAGGCGAAGATTTGGCCTTTTTTGAATATCTCTTCTATTCGAATTGATACTTTAAGCAGAATGAAGTCTGTTCTTTTACAGACAACTGTGCCCTTGACGTCATCAAAAGAAACGTATGATCTACAAGTTGCAAGGACAACGGCGGAAATACATACCCTTTTATCATCAAATTGGCCAGTGCATTTCGCAGAAATGCTAAGCCAAATCCTAAATATGTCTGATACCAGCGGTATCCCACATATATTTAAGACAATTTTTTCGGGACTGTTAACACCCTTCCAAACAGTTCTGGGCATTTTTCCTAATTTTGTCCATTCTGTCTTTGGCGGCCTACCACTTCTGTTGGGACTCGTAGCAGGCATTTTATTTTTGATACTTCTGCTTCGATATGGCAAGCCAAGTCGCAGACAAAACTCCAGCAACAATGGAAGAAACGATCCTAGCTATACGCTATCGGGACCGCATAACTAAAGTCCTTGGATTAGCCCGGCTAAGAGATCTGAATATGACCTGGTTTCTTTCATTCAGACCCATCTGGCAGAATTGCATCTTACCTGTGTTTCGATGTATGCTATGCGGAGAAGAATGCGTGTTGGACGTCTGTCTTACACTACCATCAGCAGTACCATTGGATACAGATACTTTGCTAAGTCCTGTAACGGCTCATGCATCGTGTTGTCCCCAGCGGCTACCCATTCTGATGACGGCATTCGTTGAGATTTCACCACTGCGATTAAAGGGTAGTAAAGTACGAGATGAAAGCAACATCACCCAGGTACGACCTTCTGTGAGCATTGCTGATCCTGACATCAATGATAGCGTTCATTCTCACGACTGCACAGTTGCGGCATTTTCCAACTTGGTCGAACTTTCACCTGAAGCGGTAAATCACTTTTTTGAGAGTCTGTCTGAAATGATGTTTTCCCCCGAACAAAAAGAATAACTTTTAAGCAAACTAGTACACAGCGTTCCCTGAACTCTGAATTCGGCCTTCGGCTTTGATAAACAAAAGCTACTGAACATATTTGGAACTATATTTTTTTCTCTCTCCCCTGAAAGTGAAATTATTTTTTTCCCAATTCCAAAATATTTACTTTTTTTTTGGCACATGTACTCTGCTTGAAGTAGAACTATTCGTAGAGAACAGAGCTTCTATTTTAGGGACTCTAAAGACAATATATCACATCAGCCTCTAGCACATTTACAGCAACTGTATTTAAATGTGATGGAATGGTCTCGACCTTTTATTCTGTACTAAGAGCCATTTCATGTGTAAATTTCGCAAATCATTCATGCCGATATATATATGCATCCTTTCTAATGAATGATGACACTGCTTGAATAGCGTACAGTACCTATAATCATTTTCATGTATTTCGCATACACCATTTCAAATGCAAAAATGTATTTTGGGGTGGGTTGGAATACACATGCACCTTTAAATGTTTACTATTGCTTAGTTTTTAGTAATGATGGACATTAGATCGTGGAGTGGGTATTGTGTTTTTATCTAGGAGCCTAAATCGATATTCCTATTTTATGCCCTTGTCCGGTTATAATCAATAATATCCATACAACGGCATAATAATCATATCCATATTCAGTCGTAGCACATGCTGTCACATTAAGCAAGGCTACTTCCCCGGCCCCCTAGAAAGCACAACGAGTTCTCTAAACAAATCCAAACCTCCAGCAACCTGGGAAATCCCCCTTGCTTTGTTTTGATTTCATCCTAGAACTCCTGTAAAGCACTGTAAGAACGGCCAGTTCTTAGTGACATCTTTATTGACGTCTTATGTCCAGCCTTACGTCAAACCCGGCACCTTACAGTTATAAATATACCAACGTTGCCTTAAGCAAACACACGGTGGTGGTATTGGGAGCAGCTATCTACTTGCCCGAGAGCCCAGCTGATGTGAGAGCCCACGGACGGTGCCCCTCCCTTTTGACGCACTGAGAGAGATGCTGTCTTTTCTCCTGCCGAGAAATCCAGCTCCGGTGTTTCCAGATACCTTCGCGGGTTACTGGGATATCGAGTCTTGAGAGAGAGATACCAGACCTCCTGCTTTCTAATACCCAGGTACGGAGCTGACTAAACCCTTAAAGAGAATTCTTGAGTCAGATTCTTGGCAAAACAAACTTAACTTAAACTGCTACTTACTTACTCCTTCCCACGTATTAGGCTGCTCAATAAATTACACCTTTTATTGAAAACGCCCGTCTCTCTTTTCTCTGCATTCTGGTGAAACTAAGTACGCACATTTGACTGAGTGAAATAGCTGTCTATTGTTTTCACACGACTCTAAAGATACACTCTTATTCTGAGGGAGCAAAGTTGTCATGTTATAAGGTTGTCAGAAGCTAATCCCTTCTTGTCTATCCAGGGAGGTTAAACTCCTCCTCGTTTATTTGAGAAAGTTTCTAGTGACCTCTGAGCTAGCTGGCAAAAACTTAAGTCTAATATAGTCAGTAGAGACCTAGATAACCTCAGTCCTACGTCTACACTGCTGAATATATTATTCCAATGCGCAGAGCCTATTGGGAATATAGGAACTACACTACAAGAGCCTGGAGCAGTGTTGAATATCCAATTCCATGCTTAGCCTCGGTGTTAAGTGCTTCAAGCAGAGTTTCAGCTGGGCTGGTGTCCAAGATATTAACAGAGACTGATGATAATTTAAAAGCATTACTTAGGTTTTTCCCAAATATATACTTTCGATAGTCTTGCTCCAGTGTCTCTATTTTTAACAGTGCTCTAAGTGTTCCTGGGTCTGTGTGAGCCAGGTTATATGCCCATCTAATTATGTTTATGATCCCTCTGGCATAGGAATTAACTAACGATAGTTCTAGCCTGAGAGCTTGAACCGGAACAGCTTGCGGCATCTGGTTAACTTCCGCAGGATTTTCCCTTCTTTGACATCTATTTGAGACCATTCTTTTGTTGGGATATGTTCTATTGCAAATGATAAAACTGCAGGAATTTTCGCATTATAAACCTGGAGCAAGGAGGAGAATTGTCTTCGACCAGTGGATGAGTAAAGTCTTTGGAGAGCCCCAGTATGGGCATCTGCTTTATGTCCCATTTTTTGCAAATGAGGCTGGTTGCGCAAAGTCTGAGTAAATGTTCTCCCAAGATATATATATTCTTTTACGATTTCCAGTGGATTACCTCCTAGTAGCCAGTTATAATTGCAAAAAGTCTTCTTTCCTGTAAATGGTAGAATTTTTGTTTTAGTGGTATTTGGGATTAAATAGTTTTCATCTGTATATGTGGTGAGTGTCGTGAGGTTTCGTTGGAGTCCGAAGGGAGTCAGATCCAAGATTACTACATCATCGGCGTACATCAGGCAGTGAATTTTTCTGGAAGCAATCTTCGGCGGAAAGTTATTGACCTGATTAAGAGTTCCTGGTAGATCGCTCTAATATAAGGAGAATAATAGGGGGGCTAAAAGACACCCCTGTCGCAGGCCATTTGGAGTTGGAAATGGGGAGGTTAGACCCTTCTCCCTCCCCATTTGAACTTGGCACCAAGTCCCAGAGTACAATGATATTATTAAATGGAGAAGATGTTGTGGTATTCCCATTTTCTGTAGTTTGTTCCAAAGTTTGACTCGATTGACCTTGTCGAAGGCAGTGGTAAAGTCGACAAATACTGCATATACTACCTGCGATTTTTTTTCCACGTATTTTTCTAGTATTGTTTGAAGTACTGCAATATTATCTATGACTGAGTCTTTGGGTCTGAATCCTGCGTGGTAGAGTGGAATGGAGCCAGTTGAGAGTGCCCATTCTTTTAGGTGATCTAGAAGTACGTCAGCAAAAATCTTCCCGGTTGCATCTAGGAGAGCTATTTGTCGGTAGTTCCCGCGGAGCAGTCTCAAACCCTTTTTATGAATCGGGATTACTATGCTTCCCTTCCAGGACTTTGGGGTTTCCCCTGTACTAAGTATGTGGTTATACGTGCATGTTAAAAAGTTACTCCACTCTTTTGGGTTGTTCTTTAAGACCATAATCGGAATTTGGTCTGGGCCCATTGCAGCCGACCTTCATGCCTTTTTTATGTAATATTCTACTAAGTAAGGTCTTAGTGGCTCAATGTTTATGACTTTATCCTGTCCTATATCGATTTGCATTACTGTGTGGCAGTTAGAGACTTGGTTTACTTTGTATAAATTAGTTATATATGTTTCCCAGTCTGAAGGTGGGACAGGGTTTGATTTTAAAAAATTTTTTGTTCCTGTTTCTTGTGCTATTATAGTCCAATAAGTACGTTTGTCTTGTCTTTTTGCTGCTATCTGGAGGATTGTAAGATTTGGTTTTCTTTTAATTTTTGTCTTCTGCGATAGTTTTTTAGTTTATTGATTTCCTGTTTTCTGGTGTCAGAGAAATACAGGAATTGTGCCCTAATTAGTTCGTTTAATTCCCTTGCCTTGGGATCTGAGGTCAATCTTTTGTTGCCTTGTGTTTTTATCATTCTTCGTTTTCCACTCTTCTGTAGTAGTTGAACAAGATTCTTGGCAACTACCTCAACATTTAATATTGGGTTTATGTTGTGATTAATTGAAAGTAAATTTGAGTTCTCAATGGTTTGGGTGATTTTTTCGAAGGTTTTAGGGTTCCCCGCTAGCCGACCTTGGACTGGATTTATGAGAGCTGTTTTGTGCAGTTCCATTATATGTACTGAAGTTGTTTGTTTCTGGGTTATACCTGTTGTTAATTGTAGAATAGCGTGGTCACTTCCTTTCTCGAACTTTATATTAAGTTGATGGGCTAGAGCAAAGAGGCCTGGACTGCAGATCATATAGTCAAGGATTGATGCACTGAATCCTCCCCTTCTTGTAAAGGAAGCAGGGCTGTCACCTTCTATATTGCCATTTAAAAGTACTCCGTTGAGAGTAGCAAGTGATGCTAAAATGATTTTCCCTCTCTTATTTGGTTTACATCCTGAGGGAAATTGAGGAATGGATATTGCCTGGGCCTCATTTTTTTCTCCTGAATCCCATGTTTCTAATAAATCATTAGAGATTTTTCCGTTTAGGTCTCCTATAAGGAGCATCAGCGGGAAATTCTGATCTTCTACCACCTTTTCGATATCCTCGAAAATAGTTATCAATAATGCATCCATTTTTGCTCCCGGTGGAATATAGACGTTACAGATAAGCATTTTGGTCAAGCTTCTGGTCTTATCAGTCCCTATTTTGATTTTTAAACATTGAAACTTCTTTGAATGTGTTGGAATAATTTCCTGTTCCCAATGATAGTCTTCAGATAGGAGGATAGCGAACCCTCCTTTTGCGTGTCCATGGTTAACCGGTTCTGCTGGAATATCATACACAAAGTAGTCGGGGAAATCGAAGTTTGTAGTTGCCCAAGTTTCTTGTAGTGCCACGATCCCTGGACGATCTTGGGAAATTGTTGCTAGTTTTTCTTGAGATTTTCCTGCGATGTTCCAGGAATAGATGGTTAGACGGTGGCTAAAAAGGGCGCTTGATTTCGGGGCCCGTTTTTTTGTTATTAAGGTTTTCTGCGATCCAAGCCCATGAGTTGTCCATTGGGATTATTTGCTGAGATTGGTTATTCTTGACCCAGCTTCGTCTTTGTCCGTTGTTAATTGAAACCGAAATGTCATCTTTGTAGGGATTTGACCAGCTGTTATTTGTAAGCCGGGATGCTACTGGATAATGATGTTTGACTCGATGGCGTTCTGGTGTCGGACCGGTTTCCACCTTTACAGGGGCCACGTCGAATCCTAGTTTATGAAGGGTCTCTTTTTCTTTATATATTATTGCTGGGATGACTGGTGACCAAAATTCTGCAACAGCTAATGTAATTTTGTTTTCATCTGGTTAAGGAGACTAATTTTATGTCATTTCTTGCAAGCGCTTGTAGAGGTTGTATCCGTTGAAGCAAATTTACTATTCTTTCCCTATTTAGGGGGTCCTTTCCCGAGGGAAAGAGGTCTGTAATTTCCACTCCACAGTTATAATTTACCTGTGATTTGAAAGGCACATCCCTCATCAATGGGGTTTGTTGTTGGCTTTCCTTTTACGTCGTTAATTCTTTATCTGTAATCCTAGGGACAAATATTGGGGTAATAGGATTTAGAGGTAGGGAAAGCACTGCTTGCGCCTTTGAGGTCGTATACTGTTGCCTTTGCTCCGGAGAGTTATTGCATATCTGATGTTCGTTTGTTTTTGCATTGATAATTGGTGTTATTTCTGGGAATCTTGGTTTTCGTTCCTTTTGTTTTTCAATCCTTCTATTTTTTCTTTTCTTTATCCGCTTACGGCAGTTGACATTTGTTCTCCTGATTTTTGTAGTCACTAGATGCGGAGATGGGTCTAATGATGTATTTTTTGGAGTTTCTACTCTTTCTTGATTTGTCGCTTTTAGCTCTTTTGATAGGTTTTTTGTTTTTGTTTTATTAAATAATGGATAGTAAATTATAGACTGTACCACCGATTTGGACTCTTTTTGCTACCTAAAGAGTTTTCTCAATGAATATGTTTGATTATACTTGTTCTTTTCTTTTTGTCTTTTTGTTTAGTTTGACCAGTTTGTGAAGCCGTGTCGACCTTTATTGAGTAGGGTGCTGTTGTCAGTTTTGGCACTTGTGTGGTAAGCCCTTTGTCCCCTATTACTCGTTTATCGTCTGCACCATCTATTGGCAGTTTTAATTGTTGTTTAATCCTTTTTTTTTTCACCATGTGTTTTAAGATTCCTATTTGGGTATCTAACGTCTGGTCTGTATTTTCCAGGATGTTCCCTAGATGAGAAAGGACTGATTCTAGGATTCTTTCCAGAATAAGCAGTGCTTTGGATACTGTAGTTTGATCAGTAGAGTGATCTATAGATTTTTGCGTGAGGAAATTCGGAGTTCGTGAGAGAGAAATTTCAGAATCTGGCTGTTTTCGTGGGGTGCTGTTCTGGATTTCCTTTTGATGTGCCCTACTGAAGACTAGATCTTTTAGGCTTATGTCGGGGCAAGTTATGTCGAATTCCAGATGTTCTTGGTTTTCTTGGTCATTGGATTTTTCTGATTTTATAATTATGCTGTTAGCATTTGATTGAGGCCAATTTTGATTGTTTAATGTTTCTTCTTGCCCTGTTTTGTTAATTGCTTCCAAGATTTGTTTTTTTCCTTCCTCTTTTGTTTGGATAGTTTGAGTTTGTTCAGTTACTTCTTGTCCCGTATTGCTACTGGTCTCCAGGTGTTCCTTTTTTCCTTCTTTTGTTTTTATTTGGTTATTTTGATTTTGCTCCAGATCCATCGTGGTCTGGTTTGCAAAGTATTTGAGAATTCCATTAGGCGAATCGGTAGAGAGAGGACGGACGATTTTTCCAGCACTCCTTCTTATTGCTTGGTCTGTTCCTACTCTTTTCATAAATATTGTTCGTGATCTCAACTTTTTGTATGCCATGGTACAATATATTGACTGGATGTGTCTTATACGCTATGGGGAAGTTTTAATTTCCAAGAGAGGAGGGTAGGACCTCGGACGAGTTTCCAAGCTCTCACTCCCAACCTTACACCTCCTGCCACCTACAATAGCGTATACAAGAATTTTATGAGGGAAATCCTGATCATAAGGATGAAATAAGTTCCCCGTTTCCCGCTTCCTGGTCCAGCTCTGATGGCCTGCCCTCCTCGGGCCGGCGTGATCGGGACCGCTTGATTCGCACCACACTGGGACTTACACTTCTGCTAGAGGTCTGAGGTCAGAAACAGATACAGAGTCAGTGAGGATGGGAGGTTTGGATAATGTTCCGATGAGGGAAGGCAATTTGTAGACAGTGCCCCTGTGGTAGCAGACAGGGAAGGGGGGCAGGGGAGGTACAGTTAGGGGACTGTGAGAGGGCTATGAGAGGACTGTAAGGGGGGCTGCAAGCAAACCCTTGGAAACAGCTGGTAGCGAGCGGAGCGCTCGGGGGGGACCTTCGGGCAAGATCGGACCTAGTCAGATCTGCCTGGGTCAGACCCCCGGGCTCTTACTTAGCGGCTGCCTCTATCGGCAGCCACGCTCACGTCCTTCGTCCCGCCCTCTGCAGCAGCCTCACCTCAGAAGTGTTGTGTTATTCGGGTTTCGGTAGCTCTGCAGCAGTGCAGCGCACTCCGCTCTCCCCTCCTCCTCCACTTCCGATCAGCAGGTCTCCTGGCTCACTGGCAGCGGTGCTCTGGGTGAGCACCGAAATGCAGGTGGTAGCTGCGGAAGGGCAGGTCTGTGAAGTCCCCGTGCAAGACGAATCAGTCAGGCTAGAACAATGCCGGTTGTTAATTTCTCCGTCCTCCTCTGGACTGCCGAGGGCTCTACTGGAGATCTGCTGAGGTTCCCGCCCCCGCCGGGACGTTCCCGTGTTTACACTGGAGATCTGCTGAGGTTCCCGCCCCCGCCGGGACGTTCCCGCGTTTACCAACAGTCCGGGATATGGTGCCAATTTTAAACTTTCTTGCATTCTGACCGGGCCAATCCAGGCCTCGTTAAAAGAATACGAATAGTGCACGAAGTCCATCACAAACAGTTTATTATTTTTCATGTATAAAAACCCAATGCATTTCGGGCCGCCTCGTGCCCTTCTTCGGGGGTCACTACAAGTTGATAACAACATAAACACATTATTAGCACTTCTCATCCTAAATAAATTATTAAAATGGCAACATATTTTCATCATTTAACTCACTTCGTTATTTCCAAAACATTACCCAAAGGTGCATAGTCCCACCTAATCTCCCACTCTCTTTTTTCAGAAAGGTCATGTTGCGCCAATTCCTTCATGCTCAGGGTGTAAACCAACATTCCCGACATTAGTAGTGCTCAGTCCAGTAATCTCAATGTTCCTCCCTCCATACCGTCGTACCCACATTCTAGCCCTACTAATCACCTAACGTTACCTACATTTTTCAAACACGAACACGGTTAGTGAGCTTCTAAACTTTACACGGCAGCAGAGTCAAAAAACGAACCCAAAGAAGGCCCGTGCACAAAGCCTTCCGGAGTCTCATAAATATTATCCTATATTTCAAAAGTAAACACCAGCAAAAGATCAGCCAAACAAAAGACCGCCATTGAAACTAATTACAAATACAAATTGCAACAATAATCAGCTATATAAATCATTAGCTATCAAATTAACCACAAGCACAAATCTCGATGCCGGTCACACTCTCGAAGCGATACAAAAGGGGATGATGGACGGAGCGTTTGAACAAATCAAACACTCACCCCCAGTCAACTGATCTGGGTTTAATCCATCACCATTCTTTAGTTCACTCAGCCACCCCAGTTCAGACATGGCTATATGCAAATCAGTCTGACCCTGTGCCTTATGGGAACAGTCCAGCCCGAACTGCCAAGCCATGTCTTCCTTGGACCGGAAACAAGCATCCTGGGACCGGTTTCGGATTCATAATGATCATCAGCCAAGCTATCTTGAATCCGGTGGCCAAGTGAACAAGGGACTCACGTCTGAGCATACCCTGCAACACTTAGGGCGAACAAAGCGATACAAAAGGGGATGATGGACGGAGCGTTTGAGCAAATCAAACACTCACCCCCCAGTCAACTGATCTGGGTTTAATCCATCACCATTCTTTAGTTCACTCAGCCACCCCAGTTCAGACATGGCTATATGCAAATCAGTCTGACCCTGTGCCTTATGGGAACAGTCCAGCCCGAACTGCCAAGCCATGTCTTCCTTGGACCGGAAACAAGCATCCTGGGACCGGTTTCGGATTCATAATCCTCATCAGCCAGGCTATCTTGAATCCAGTGGCCAAGTGAACAAGGGACTCACGTCTGAGCATACCCTGCCACACTTAGGGCGAACAGAGCGATACAAAAGGGGATGATGGTCACACTCTCGAGCACAATGAGCAGCCTACTGTAGTCCCAAATGAGCCTGAACTTTCACTAAACATAGATAGCGGGGAGCCCCACCTTAAAGAACAGCGCTTAGAAAATCAAGAACTGGTCGCATCACCACAGGCTGGGGGCAGAGAAAGGATATCCTTCCCTTTAGCTGAAAACCTCGGGACATGGGGGAAAAAGGACTAGACAACAACAGAGTAACCACAACAACGTTTCAAAGTTTGGAAATACAACCTCCGCTGGCGGCCAAAGGGTTCAAGTGCAAAGGGAATCGGAGAATAACATCATAATTTTTATACCTGAATATATATCTCGTGGAAGCTCCGACACATTAAACAGATCTAATATTTTACAAATCCTCCGACACATCCCAGAGCTCTCTTTTATCGCGACTAAAGACCTCATTCAAGTCCAATTCAAGGCTCTAGGGAGTAATACAACAAGAGAGTCAACAATAACAAAATGGAAAAATAATTCAATAGCCTACAAAATCATGCAAGAAAGAGATCAATTTGCGAAATGGGGGATCAGTATATACATGCCAAAAGAGGAAAAGTACCTGCATATGTTAGGAGGCGGGTCAAACGACAAAAAGACAACAACTCCAAGAAAGAGCATCTTAAGAGGGACAAAACCAGTTCCCCACACGTCATAATTTCTTAACTTAAGAATACATCTTTCACCAAGCCTCAACCAAACAGAAAGAGGACAAATTGATCAATCTAGAAAGTCCCAAAATGGAACTATAATGACCCGTACATGCATAAAACTAAATTGCTCCTAGCACAATAAGGAACGATTGTTTGGGGAGTCGAATGATCACCACTATGAAAGTCATCTCATGGAACGTGTACGGATTAAAAACTACGTTGCAAAATAGAGCTGCATTTGAATTGTTACAGTCTGGGGATTTGTGTGTCTCCAAGAAACCTGGTTACTCACTCCAGTGGTCATCCCAGGCTTTGTAGAATACCAACAGCCAGCAAAAAAGTACAATATATTTGGTAGGCCATCTGGGGGCTTATCCATATACATACGAATTGGCCGTAACATAAAAGCTAAAACCGTGTTAAACACGGACTACGTTCAAGCTAATCACTTGCAGGGATTAAAATTGGAAGGCCCTCTATTTACAATTCTTCTATTGAATGTTTACTTTAATTGTAATGATAAACCAAGATACTCCGAGATGAGGGCCATGGTAGACACACTTGAAGACTTGCTTAGTAACCACTCAAACAGTGGGATCATATTGGCCAGGGACTTCAACACCCAGAACCTGGGGAAAGTAAAAGATGAATCATTGCACATGGATCACGCTGGGACCTTATTAAACATCTTTTTAAACACATACAGATTATGGTCAACGCACAACCCACAACTTACCAACTATGCCACAAATAACGCTTCACAGGGGAAGACCAAACCCTCAATTGAATATATCTTTATGTGCAATTGCCTGTATGATCAAGCTGCAGAACTCCACAATCCAGCGCTACAGACCAGTGATCATTTTCCATTAGCCATAGCCATCTCGCTGCAAACAGCCAGTCTTTTGCATATTCCCCTCCTAGGCCACTCTAAAGGAGAGGAAATCCATGTACCTCCGAGCAGGCTAAATTGGAATAAAATAGATACAACTGGCCTGTCAAAGTGGAAAAGCAATTGACCTGCACTCGCTAAAGACTTTACAGTTGGCAATATATGTGAGAATTGGACCAACTTGGCGCCAGAACTGTATCGCCTTTTGTCAGGCAAAAGACCACACCAGCAGCAAGACTATGTAGAAAAAGAGTGCAGCAAATCTCAACCAAGATGCGAAAAAATTTCACAAAGCAAGCGGGACTTAAGACAAGCCAACCGTGAACATACGAGAGAGGGTAACGATAAAACACTTCAAAAGCGTTTGTTAGTAAGAAAAGCCCACAGGAAAAACCTATGGGTTCACAAAAAGCAATTGCAAGACTCTCAATGGCTGCATATTTTTTAGCCTGTTGATGCCAAACAGACAGGCTGAATTCTGGTCCTATATCAATAGGCTGTCCAGCCACGGGCACGACCAGCGCACTGGGGTCGCCAGCCACACATGGGTTTCCTATGTGACTATACTGTACTGTAATGCTCCGGATCACAGACCAGTAAACCATCAAAGAGCTACCACTAACACCAGCTCAATTAACCCTTGTATAATGAACACGAAAGAAGCTCCTGAAACTCTTGACGCAGGCCCTCGGGTGACACTGATATAAAAAAATATCAGAAAGGATGGGGCCCCAGAACCCAACGGTCTGTCTGGATGCCTCTTTAAAGAAGACAGCGATTTCTGGGGAACTTTACTTACTCCACTTTATCAGTTCTCCCTGAAAAACTCAATGGTGCCTGAAGCCTGGAAAGGCACCCTGCTTCAACCGATACACAAAAGGGGGGACACTGGGGACCCAGCTAATTATAGGTTGATACCTCTCTTGGATATTGAGGCAAAAAGATATGCAAGCCTCCTTAGGCAAGTCCTGCAAAATTGGGTTAACAGGAATGAAATTCTTCCAGTATACCAGTCCGGTTTCAGGCCAGGAGTTTCGACACTAGACAACATCATAGCCCTTGCCTATCTGGTAGAACAGTCCACCCAGGACAACCAGCTTCCACTCTTCGCATGTTTTGTGGATTATTCCGCAGCATTCAATGGAGTCAACAGGAATTTGCTGTGAAGGAAATTACTAGATTGGGGGATTCCAGCTACATTGCTGAAAGCAATTATTGCTCTCCACATTGGAACTTGGGTATGTGTGAAGGTATCGACGAACGCAGTAACCAAAAAAATCTACACATACCGAGGTTTAAAACAAGGGTGTGTACTGGCACCCTTGCTTTTTAATCTCTACACTGCCGACCTTGGCAAAACAATATCTAAAGCCAATCTGGTACCCCCGAAAATTGGATCTACTAGATTGTTTTTACTGCAGTATGCAGACGACATGGTGCTCATGGACCATACCAAAACGGCATGCAACGAACACTGAATGCATTAAGCATCTATAACAACGAAAATGACTTAAGAGCAAACGCAGGGAAAACAAAGATAGTAATTTTCGGGAAGTAAGCAAATAAACTAAAAAAACAATGGAGAATGGGTAACCTGAAAATAGCAACAAAAACCAAATACAACTACTTAGGGGTTTGGATTATGAGCAGTGGGAAATCAGCAGCATAGACTGCATTCATGGAATCAAAAGCTAAGGCAGTGATGTTCGCCCTTTGCAAATTAAACTCCAAACTAAGTAGCCCGACAACTGGACCCAATAGAAAGGTCATAAAAGCTAAATTACTCCCTTCAATTACATATGGCCAACCAGCATTCCCCGCAGCATCTATCAACATCATGGAGCGTGACAATTGCCAGGCATTTAAACAGATCTTCCATATACCCGCTCATGCTCGAAACACCTTGGAACGGTTTGAATTTGGGCTAATCAAACAGCGCTATGAGCACTGGGCATCGATTGTTCAGTATTATCGAGGGGTCTGTGCTGCCCCCTCAAACACAATGAAGGCAATCTTGAAGGAAATTTTTATGAAAAGTAACAACTCGTGGGCCATCGGCCTTTTAACTGCCTGCACTGAATTGCACCTTGACTTGTCCAACTGGCAGGATTTTATTTACCAACCTGGAATTTTTAAAATGATTTTAAAGCAACAAGTTAGACTACTATCCAAGGAAGAGGACATAAAGGAACTAGAGCCCTCTAGTAGTAACATCAGTCTACTAGCCAGTTGCTTTCACGATAAACTGAGCCAGCCATACCTTGACTCCGCCTTGAACAAGCCTATTTTAAAGCACATTCTGTCCGCGAGATTGATGGTATTACCAATAAGAGACATCAATAGGAGTTAGAAAACACTAGAGTCGGTTACTACTTGTAGATTGTGCCATCAGTACGAGGAATCCATTACCCACATGATCTGCTTACGCCATCGCTTGAATTATGCACGTCGCACTTTGCTGAAACCCCTCTTTTTAAAATATGGAATACGCACCTGCACAGACGCTATGAAACTTCTCTTCAAGATGGAGATTCCAATGGAATTAGCAAGATTAGCGAAATTTGCACATAAGGTGAGAGAACTACTACACAGTGACTTAGTCAAATACTACAAACAAACAGTAGTTTTAACCTACGTTTCATTGCTGTAATTATGAGAATGGCTCAGAAATTATTGTTTTAGATATGTTTAACAGTTTTGTTAAATGAAATGCCCATGCTTATTTATGATCGAACCCAATCAGTTTCTTTTTCTAACAATTTTAATTAATTGAAATAATACACAAATACAAAACCAAACAAGTGGCACCCTTGGCTATTGAAAAGATCCCAGGGCCCGTATTTTACAAAGTGCCCCCAGGTCGCAACTGGCGTTAGAGCCCACTTTGCATGCCCCGGGGCACTTTGGCATTACAGAAGGGGGTGCAGCCCCTTCTGTAATACCGATAGCACTGGTGCACATAAAGGGCTAGTGCTATGTTCAGGGGGAGATCCCTCATTTGCATGGGCATGCCTTATCAAAATGAGGGAGTCCCTTTGACCATGTACCTCGCAGTATTACAGACATTTTTACAAATGTGGCGCCCTCTTAGCGCACCTCCTGAGAGCTGCACTCTGGAGGTGGTAAAGAGTGTCCTATGGACCCTCCCAGACATCCCCTTGCAGGTCTGTGCAGTCACTGGCTGCACCTGCCTGCAAGCGGATCTCTAATCCGATGGGTTGCTGTCTGCACTGTGAATCATGGAGCAGGTGCTTTAAAGCTGCTCCGTATTTCACATGAATGCGCTACCCTCGGGCAGCGTGAGTCCGCTGCTGCCCTGGGGGCAGTGCATTCTATGTAATAGGGCACACTTTCTCTGTTTGCGCCTAGCGAATCTGTTTTAAGGTACGCCAGGGTGCAAACAGGGAAAGTGCAACCTATACATAAATGGGCCTGTTAGATGGCGCACTGTCAGTGCGCCTCCTGAGAGCTTCTTTGCCTTTGCGCCCACTTTTGTAAAACAGCGCAGGTGCTGAGGGAAAGGGATTCCCTCATTTGCATGGTTCAAGCCCCCATGAAAATGAGGGAACGCCCCCTGAAGATAGCGCTGGTGCTTTATCTGCGCCAGCGGTGTGGGTATTACAGATGGGGCTGAACAAGTGTTTGCGGCCCCTTCTGTAATACCAAAGTGTAACATTCAAATTAACGTAAACTAGTTTTTCAAAATTGGTTAAAATTGAAAACATTAACTTAAGTTAAAATGTAATGCTATGTTAATTTTAAGTTCAGGTGTGTTGTCCCTTCATACCTTGTTATCTGTGAGTAAATAGGAACTAGGAAATTTGTTTTATTAGTTTTAACTTAAAAATGAATAATCTTTATATTTTTATCAAAATTAATTTCCCTAACATTCTCTATTAATTGCTATTTGGAGCTTTCCACCCAGAGATACAGATCTCCCCAAACAGGCAGAAAGTTACTAATAGTAACTTTTTTGCTGTAAATTCAACTGTAGGAATCACTCGAGAGGGGATGGAGACTTGTAAATCTACATCTAGCAGTGGCGTAAAGAAAGTTTCAGGGGCCCCCCTCCAATGTAAATGGAAGGGATAGCTCGGGATTTATTCTGGAGCGCACAGGACTGAGTACTTTGCTGAAGGGGCCCCTTGCAGATTGGGTCCCCCCGCACTGCGGAGGATGTGGGCCCTGTGTTACACTCCTGACATCTAGGTGGAAATCGCCTCATGGAGAAGATAAATTCCATCCTTGAGGACATTACCACCTAGTTTTAGGTGGCATACAGCTACAAGATCAGAAATAGACAAGTGCAAAATTAGTTTAGTGAATAGACTCCATTGAACTGAATATGAGAGTGCAAGGTCGACATACAGGCAAATGATTGAATAAAGGAAACAATGAATAAATCAGTGAATGCATGAACTGCACGACTTTGTAAAGCAAAAAACAAAATACTTCACAAAATATCCTTATGCTAAGGAAGAATAACTGAGGAAACAGATGAAGACAGCCAACCCATTGCTCCTAAACCTAAGCTTTCAGAGAATTTCAAAAAGTATAATGGTCAGACATTTTACACAAAGGGAGAGTGTTCTTAGCCTTAATTATTACAAAGAAAGAACCAACCACCTTGCCTTGTGCACTGCATAAAAGGCACCTGTAAAATATGAGTCATGGAAGAGTGGAGAAGCATGTGGATTATGAACAAAACAACAAGAATTAAGGAAATGCTGTCCTTCTTTAGTTGCAGATTTGTAACAGTTGTGTAGCATCCTCTCCAGCCCGGAAGCATGCAACAGACCACATCACATACAGAGCTCTGGTTTGCACATCTTTATTCTTCAGCAATGCAATTGCTAACTGAACTCACTGCACCACAAACTTTAGTAACCACACTCCACCCACCAGATTATGTAAAACTTGTAAATAGTCTACAGTGGACCACTAGAGTCCTCATACACATAAACACAGGACACAAGATCTCCCCCGTTGTTAAATAAAAAGGAAGAACAAATATATAAATACATATACACATTACAACTCCTCAAGGAGTTGTTGAGATGCTTCCACCAATCTAATAGATCTATTTTACTAGGTAGAGGAGGGGCGTCTTCATCTGGCATCCCTGGAGATGAGTAGGATCATTGACTTGGGCACTCAAGTGGACTTGCTTCACTCGCAAGGTCAGAGCTGACGAATATTGAGGCAAAGCCTTAAAGTTTGATGAGTCTCTGGTTATGGATTTTCTAGGTCGTAGGACAGTTACCAGATGACCTTTGCTAGCCACAACCCTTAGAGGTTTAGTATCAAACAGACTGTCCATCTTGGGTGTCTACTTTTGCTTGACAAGAACTTGGTGTCCTTTCTCTTACAAGGTGTCTCAAGTATGTTGCTGCATGTCAGTGTAAGCCTTCATTTTCCATTTGTGAGAGGTGACTGTGACATGAATCTTGTCAGGGTTCTATTGACTGTCTGGTGGTCCTTTGAAGTATCTTTATTCTAAGAGCTCTCCCGAATAGCAGGGCGGCAGGACTTTCTCCTATCACTGAATAAGGAGTGGAATGGTAGGCACGAAGGTCTGGGAGCAGACTTGAGGTCAATGTCTTCCAGGGCAGCATGTTCAAACACTCTTTTTAAAGTACTCATAAATCATTCAGCAATTTCATTTGCCTGTGGCAACAGAGGTGTACTTTTCAGATGTTTGATGTTTAAACAAATAAGAAAGTCTTTGTACTTTCTGCCATTGAAAGGTGGACCATTGTCAGATTTGAGAATGGAGTGAACACCTCATGTTGTGAAAATGTCATCCAGCCTTTTGATGACTCTGTCATGTGTGTTTAATGATAAGTCTTCTACTAGAGGAGAACATTAGTGCTCATCGACAACCACCATGTGATGACGTCCCATGTTGAGGGGTCCAAAGAAATCATCTGTATGTATGTATGTTTGTATGTTTTGTATGTTTTGGATTCTGCAATCCTTCCCCAAGCTTCCTTAGGTAGATCAGACATGTTCAATGGGTGCGGAGCCATTTTGGGAGACAGGCAGTTGCATAGATGACAAGCTTTAAGACCCCTATCAACTCGTTAGTAAACAATCAAGAACCGCACTCGATCCTTGAGGGCTTTTTTAATTGCGCCAATTACATGTTATCCTTTGTGTGCCAGTTCAATAACTTGATGCCTTAGGCTTTCAGGGATAACTATTCTGGCACTTTTTAGTAAAAAACCATTATGTGTAACAGAAAGTTCTTCATAAACATTTTTGAATTTCTGGTACTCAACATCATCTTTAAGAAGTTGAGTATGCTTCTTCCATGATTGTGTTCTAATGATTTCCTTGAGTTTAAGCATGTCTGTGTCTGTATTAGTAGCTGTCAGAATCTGTTCAGTAGAAAGTGTTGCAGGCACACAATTGAAAAAGGCCTCAGCCGATTTGGACGTTGCACTATGACGCTGTAACATCACTTTTGAAAAGTAATCTACAGGTTTTTGATTTTCTCCCAGTTTGTCCAAGATAGTGTAATCAGACTCCTGCAGACGCAACCCCCAACTTTCAATGAGAGAGGAAATCTGGCTTTCGGATTTCTGAAGATGGCGATCAACGCTTGATGATCTGTGACAAGGGTGAAATGCTTTCCTTATAGAAACACATGGAAGTGTTCCCACACCCACACTACAGCTAAGCTTTCTTTCTCTGGTTGAGAATAAGCACTTCAGGCTGAGCTGAACTCCGGCTAGCATAGGCCAAAATGTGTCTGTGAGCATCGGGCTGTCAATTGTGTTGGGCGAGTATTGCTCCCACCCCCACCAGGCTTGCCTCCACCACAATCTCTGTATGCAACTTTGGATTGAACTAAGCCATTTCAGTTGCATTTTCAATTGCGCGTTTGATTTTCTTGAAACGTCAGTCAACTCTAACAGGATATCTCGCTTTGCTAGCTCTCTTAATAGGGCACTCACAATGGCAAAGTCACAAATGTAGCTGGAGCAATAGCTGGCCCATTTAAAAGAAAATGTGAGTCTGTTTTTGTGAAATTCACACTTTTCAACATTTAGGGTGAGCCCTGCATCAACAAGCAGATGGCATACTTGGGTGAGTGCGTTGTCAAGTTCCTTTGTGTGGCCCTAAACACCAGTATATCATCACAGTAGTTAAGTGCATGTGTGATAGGCTGAATTACTTGACGAATGACATCTTGAAAGATTTCTGCACCTGATGACACCTCAAAACTGAGACTTTTCTATCTGAACAAACAAACACACATTGAAAAAGTAGTATTATACTTGCAGTTCAAGTTAATCTTAACCTTTGTTCAGATCAATGTGGGAGAAAACTTTGGTTCCATTCAGCTGCATGATCATGTCAGCGATATGTGGACCTGGATGTCTTTTTCTTCCTATTGCTTTGTTGACTTGTTGCATATGAACCCAAATACGCAGTCAATCTCCATTGTCCTTTTTTTGATCTATGGTGTCTGACCAGTAGAACGCTCAATGATGTCATGATTTAGCAGTGTTTCTAGTTCTTTCCCAACTGCTTCCTGTAAGTGAAAATCAATTTAATGATGCTTCTGTGTAGCGGGGAAAAAATCTTCATAAATTAGAAGTTGTACCTTCATTGTCTTAAGTTTCCCAAGTCCATCAAACAATGTAAGTAATTAGCTCACTCTTTCAGAATCGGCATTCAAGTTATAGTTATTAGAGAACAGTCCCATGTCAGCAGCAGTATCGAAACTTAATAAGAATGCACTTGAAAAAGTACATGAATTGGAACTTGCACTGTTGTTTTCTTGTGCTACATAGTCACCACAAAAGACCCTTTGCTCTGCAAATGTGTGGAAGCTGCTCAGGTGTACACCTGTGCTCTAAACTGTGTGAGACATGGTATTGGGGACAGTTCTTTGTACATTTCTGCCAGCATGATGTTTATCTATGCACCACTGTCTGTAATGAAAGTTTTAGGGCAGCAATTCACCTTTGCATGATTTTAGGACACTCAAGGATGAGGTCAACAAACTGTTGGAAGATAAATTTGATAATGAGCAACTTTGCTTCATTTCCACATGTCTTAGTCAATGTTGCCATTTGGCATTGTGGAAGGGCCTTGTGAGAGTGCATAGAGTGCTTCTGGAACTTTCTACCATCCATCTTCTTTTCTCTTTGTGACACACTAAGTTTCTCTTTCGCTTTGCAAACCGTTATGAAATGGTTTTTCTTCCCACAGCCTTTGCATGTTTGTCTGATGGCAGGACATTTACCTTCAAGTGGAAAGGAGAATCCTTTAGAGACATCACTCAGTGGTACTGCCTTGTGTTTCTGCTTGGTTTTCATGCGCAATGCTGATTTATTTTGGGTTGCTCCAGCTTCCATATCAGCAGCTTGTGGATCACCACATTCCTCCCCTCTTGCAGTCATGGCACTTTCTCCAAACTGAGCGTTTCTCTCACCATGCACCATCGGAATGAATTTGAGAGGCAACCATCGATAACCTGGAGATGCATTGCTTCTTCATCATTGAATTCACTGTACTTGTAGTGCTTTATAAGCATATCAAGTCTCTCAACAAACTCATCCAGCATCCCACCAGGTTGTATCTTGCTTGGTTGAAAGTGTACCTTTCATAGGCAACATTCGGTATTGGATTAAACTTGGCCCCCAACGTCTTCTTGATTTGACGGTATGATATTTTACCAGCTTGAAATATCTTCTTTATCACCTTTTTACTCCATCACCTGCGAGGTTCTTTAAGTATTTGATGATGTTTTTGTCATCTGCTTCTTCAATAGCATTTATGAAATAATTGAACGCTTCAATCCAGGCAGTCCATCTGGCGCAAATATTCTGCTTTTTGGCTCTATCACAAGGAGGTGGTGGTTTCAGGAATGCTACTATGCTGTATTTGATTCTTTTCATGTTCCCCAATTGTTCTATTGTTTGCTGTTCACTGGTGCTTGGGTCGTCGCACTCAAGCTGAGGTCAGCGGGCACCATCTTCTTACTACACAGTGAGTATTGATTTTGCTTCCTGCATGTGCTCTTCACCACTCTTGACGTTATACATTCTCTTGGCTGTCGCCGCCATTAGTGCTTCTGCTTTGTATCAATGCTGGTCCTGAGTTATGCTGTGGTGCAGTATCGCTTCTTTCGGCCTTACTGGTAGATTTATGGCAGGCTCACTGACTGTGCTCCTATGTAGGGCTTGTCCCTTCATCGAAGGCCTCTCAAAAGCCGGAGTTGCTCTTTGACTCCACACACGCCTAATGTACACCACTTTTCAAGGTGCACGTGGCATGCACAAGCAGTTTGCTGGACCACGGCTAACTCTCATGAAGAGCAGTCTTGCATCGTTGGAGGGGGGCATGCATCACTTATCTCATTGACAGTTGTACCTCTCTCCCCATCCTGTACCAGACCTCGCTATGCAGGGAGCTCTTGTTTGCTTGTCTTTATTCTTCAGCATGCAAATGTTAACTGCACACACTACGTCACTAACTTCATTAACCACACCCAGTCACCCCTCACATTATGTATTACTTGGAAGGCATCTGCCGAAGACCACTAGAGACCTTATATACATAAACACAGGACACATCAAGTTGCAGAATGAATTAAACACAATCCTCTTAAGCAAAGGCAGCTAATGACTGGTACATTGGTCTGAAGAAATAGAAACTCACCAAAGTCAGCTTTAAATGGGTATCTGTGAAGTGTGGATGCTTTTTGACCTAGAGGCTCTAATGTCATGTCAGAATTCCTTACTGAAAATGATCCTTGTTGTTAGAACCCTACCGTCTAGGTTAGTATATAATTTAATCTCTCCTGATGAAGAGGAACAATTGGAAATCGCTGGATGCAGCAGAGACTGAGGAGAAAAATAGATGTCAGAAAAGAAATAGCTGCCTGAACCAAACTCCATTTATGTTGGTGTCACCCTTAAATGCCTTGCATACCCTGGCAGGGCAAACCCTTAGTTAGGGAAAAATAAGGTTGTTCAATGGGAAGTGTCACCACTTGAGGAGAAATACAAATAAAATATTGATGATTTTCAGTCCCAAATGTTCCTCTAGGTTTTCTCGGTTGCATTTCCATTTGTATTAAGTACATCAAAAATTACACGTTTTAATTTATAATCAGAAAAATCTCACCTGCCATGTTCTCATCACTTTCAAATTCTTGCTAAATGAAGAAAAAAAACACAATAAACAACAGCTACCACTTGAAAAAATATATTTTGTTCCATTTATATAGTGCATCATACCTTTGAAGAACTATGTACCCCAATTTCTATCAGATTACTGGTATACTGTCGGGCGAGCACATTATTATGAAGGTGCTGGATTAGGTTGGCCTATATTGGAGGTGTTGGGTAAGGTGTGTGTGGTTCAAAGTCATGCACCAAACATGGTGCATCAAAAAATGCTGCACAAAAGCACAAAGGGGTAATATTTCATGAGGCACAGCAAGGCAGTTCCTCGTTATGCCTCCCTGTGGTAGGTACTCTATTTTGAAACAGTACTTGGTTCACTACTTTCAGTAAGTCTTGGATAGGGTCAAATTCCATGGGTGGATGCTCAAGTACATCCAGGTTTGTGTGGCTTTTTAATTCCCATTTAAGGACTTGCATTGCCTTGAGATAAAGTGATTCATGCAAGGGCAACACAATCCGTAAGTAAATCTGCCTCCAAGTGTGAATCTCTATGTTTTTAAACTAGTAGTCACATTTGCAGAATGGTGGAGAAAGGGGGCTGGTCCTCCAACCACCTCCCAGGAATTTTGCTGGGTAGAACTTACAGGAGGTACCACCTCTCCAGGGCACTAAATATGGAAATGAGGGGGTCTGCTATGGACCCCCGAGCCCCAGGGACCACCACCTCCCCGGGGCTTTAAACGATGGGAGGGGGGCTGGGTGGTCCCCCTCCTGGAGCTCTTGATGGCCCTGGGGACCACCACCCCCAGGGCCGGCTCCTGCAGGGTCCCGGGCTGCCCACCCCTGGAAAACTGCTGTTTGCTTTGACAGGGCGGGAGCCGTGTGGCTCCCACACTGTCATAGCAAACACTTGTTTGGATTATAAAAGCAAGAGCATGTTTACTGCTCTTGCTTCCAAAATCCAAAGCAGATTTATTTTCCACAAGTTGAGCTGCATATTAGCAGCTCCCCTTGTGGAAAAGCAATGCCGGCTCCTGCAGGAGACGAGGAGACGGCGGGACCGTGGGGGCATTGGGGCTCCCCCCACGGTCCCCAACGGAGTGGCCAGGCCTTGGGGGGTAGGGTCCCCAGATCCATAAATGGCCTGAGGCGGGGGCCATGTGCCCCCTCCAAATATATATATTTTTAAATTCTAATACTGGCCATGCCCAGGGAGATGGGGTCCTTGAGGGCGAAAATGGCATAGGGAGGGGGCCCCCTTCCCGTATTTAAAAAAAACAAAAACATAGGGGTCATGCCCTGGGGGATGGGGTCCCCAGGGCTAAAAAAATTGGAAAAAAAGGGGGCCCACACCACCCCTTCTAAAAAAATGTTTTTAAAAAACCCCGGCATCGCTTCGGAGGCCCTGCCTCCTCAGTGAATCACTCCGCAAACGGGTCCCATGGTGCGTTGTAAGTTGGGGAATTAATTCCTCTTGAATCCTGAGGGTCCCTTGGGTCCAACTAGCCCACCAGGTACCTCCAGTAAGCACCACAGAGCTGACCATGTCATGAATGATGTAATATGTGAAGTCATCAGCAGTGCATTGCGGGCGCTAGTTAAAGTTAGCTGAACTAACTATAACAGCGGAATTTCTCTGGTTTTGTAGGAGTAAAATGTCCAACTAACTATAACATCCCTGAAACCTTTATTTTTTCAGTGAATATATATATATATATATATATATATATATAGAAAACAAAATTTCTTTGTATAAGAAATACGCCGCACACCACTCTTTAGATTACGCTGTTTATTTCATATAGGTCTCCCACCTACGCGTAGGTGGGAGACCTATATGAAATAAACAGCGTAATCTAAAGAGTGGTGTGCGGCGTATTTCTTATACAAAGAAATTTTGTTTTCTGCAAATTCTGCGAGTGTGTCCTAACTCTCGCCGCCAGCACCGGCTTCAAAGAGCTCCCCCCACTTGGGACATTTGCTTGGTAATATATATATATATATATATATATATATATATATATATATATATATTGCCTACTAGCGGTCGCCAGTAGTTAGTTATAGTTACAACCTAGTTTCCATAGGAAAAGCATTTCTTGATTTGCTAATAACTTTAGCGTCTTTGATGAATCTTTGCGAAATTCTCCCAAAAAAAGTCAATCCAGGCCAGCTCCTATCCTGAGAGTTTGGGGGTGATTTGTCAAGCGGGGGCTGAGACAAAAGAGAGATACCAAAATGCATTTTCCCCATGTTAATTTCCATGGGAAATTTTGCGATGAGTTGCAGCCCGAACTGCTGGACAGAATTACCCCAAATTTGGCAGGAAGGTAGAGCTTTGTTTAGAAAGCGACCTTTTTTTAAAATGGTGTAAATTCGTTCAGTAGTTTGTGAGAAATTCGAAAAATAAAAGTTTCGATGTCTGGGCGGAGCCTAAGTCCCATGCACGAGCTTCATTGTGATAAGCTGTCAACACTCCAAACCAGGAAGTGTTGGCAGCCATCTTATGACTCGGTAGAAGCGAGTCACCAGAAAACAGAGAATCAAAGGGTATAAAACAAAAGAAAGGGGCATGGTAGAAACACCCTGACCCCCTAGGCCTGCTCAGGGGGTCTTGGAAGGGCCACCAGGGCCAAAAAAGGATATATATATATATTTTTATTTCGGCGCGTTTGCACAGTGGTGCAGGGAGGGGGCGGAGCCTGACATAGCAAGTGTGCAAACGCACACCCTGGCATATTGTAAATTGGGGGTTTAAGTCCCCTTCAATCCTGTAGGTCCCTGGGGGCGAATGAGCCCACCAGGTACCTCCAGTATTTGCCAGGGAGCTACATTGCAGAGAGGTGTTGAGAGGCCACCCCCCTTTTTACACCTCTCTGCAACGCAGCTCTGTGGTGCTTACTGGAGGTTGCTGGTCGGACAGTTGGCCCACAGGGACCCTCAGGACTCAAGGGGATGTAATCCCCCAATTTAAAATGCTCCAGGGGGCGCGTTTGCACAGTGGTGCAGGGAGGGGGCGTGGCCTGATGTGACAAGTGTGCAAACGCCCCTGTGGTGCGTTTTAAGTTGCGGGAATAAGTCCTCTTGAATCCTGAGGGTCCCTGGGGGCCAACTAGACCACCAGGTGCCTCCTGTAAGCGCCAGGGAGCTGCGTTGCAGTGAGGTGGTCCAAGGTCATGCCCCCTTTTTACACCACTCTGCAACACAGCTCCGTGGCGCTTACTGGAGGTAGCTGATGAGCTAGTTGGTCCCCGGGGACCCTCAGGACTCAAGGCGACTTAATCCCCCAATTTACATTGCACCAGGGGGTGCGTTTGCACAGTGGTGCAGGGAGGGGGCATGGCCTGATGTGACAAGTGTGCAAACGCGCCCTGTGACTTAATCCCCCAACTTAAAATGCACCACAGGGCGCGTTTGCACACTTGTCTCATCAGGCCACGCCCCCTGCCTGCACCAACGAGGCAGTAGACAATCAATCTCTATGTACCTTTAGCGCACGAAAGGCATTATGTTAGACGCCGGTTGACTTTGAGTAATATATTGATAATCGCTATACATGATACCACCACCAGGGAATGACTATAAAATGCATTTATTTGCCATCTCAAGTTAGAACATCACTTAGGCTGAGATGGATATCTGCCGAATCCCTGGTTTAGAATAAGGTATAAGCATGGACTTTATTGGTCTAATACTAATGTTGTTTTTAACTAGATGTCTCATTTATACTTTCCAATTTTAAAATATACCTTCCATTAGCCAGTTAGACCATTGTTCAGTTGTTAGTCTATGTATACGTTATTCTCCCTGTACTAATGCTTAATAGAGATTAAGAAGAAAGTAGGTATCATGTACAATTGTTGTTCTCTTCCTACGTTTTCTCACAGAGCAGTGCCTCCTTTTTCCTGAGCCGCGCCAGGTGAGGTGAGGTCTTATCCTCGTAACAGACGGGTAAGCACTCATTACACTCAACGAAGTAATGGCACAATTAATTGATCTGATTGGTCATGATATCAAATATAATTTTTGTTGTGGATCCTTGAGTTAGTACTATTATGTTTTAAACATAGTTTGATTGGTTTTCGAAGTGCATACCTTGCATACAGTGGCTTAAGCGTGCACAGTCATTCCATCAAAAGTCTTACAATGTTACTTACAACAGGCTCCCACATTTCCTATTCAGGGACATATTTGGGTGTCCTAAATGTTGTACATTTTACGAGTCCATTACAACGTTACTGTTGGTAGCCCAAATCCATCAGTAAATAGCACCATTTTACCTTTCTGCATCTGTGCTACACTCCTTTAGTTGGTTACAACATTTCTCATCACAGCAAATAATATATCAAACCCACAACAATACTGGTCCCTCCCCCCTCCCCTTCATCCTGGGTCTCTACAAAACCTCTAGTGTCAGTCTTCGGCACTTACATGATAGTATCCTATATCATACACTTTGCATATTACATACTCCCATGTATGCATCGGTCCGCGTCCTAGCCTCATTCACTTCCTTGCGTGTTACTAACAGCATTAGTAATGTCGATATCCAATGACCTACATGCTTCCAGCAAGACATCCCATTCTATCGCAATTGAAGTCTTACGCAACCCCCTCGTTTCCTCCCGTCTCAGCGCTGCACTCTCTGCCCCCCCCCAGCGTACCAGTTCGCTATGCTATGCATATGTTGTGGGCAGTGATTTAGACTTCCACTTCATGGTGATCGCGAACAGGAGTGCCAAGTTTACAAACCTATATTGCACTTTATGTTTGGAAGTTCCTCTCCTTAATTCCAGTATACAGCCCTTGATTGTAGTAGGTATCTCCCTGCGTGTGATCTCCGCTGTGTGGCGTCCAACCGAATCCCAAATCTCTCCAATCTGTGGGCATGACCATATCGTGTGTATTAGGTCCACTCCCTCTAGTCGGCATCTAGGGCAGTGGTGTTGTATGGTTGGGTACATCTTATCTAGTTTGTGCGGTGTAAGATAAGCCCTGTCTAAAATCGTAGTTTGAATATACTTGAACCGCGCGTTCCGCGATACCTTTTTGGGATGTTCCAGCACTCTCTCCCATTCCCTATCCTCAAGGGCCCTGCCAATGTACCCCTCCCAGGCATTACGCAGCGGCGTCAGGTCCATTTGTGTGTGGGAGCGCAGCCCTACATATAGCCACTTAATGAGGTGCCGGCCTCTCCGCATGTAATACAGTGTTTTTACCAGATAATTTGTGGGGGGTTCTTGCCTTTGTGGGGACCAGTGGGCTCGAACGTATTGTGAGAGCGCTGTGTGTAAAAGGTATAGATGGGCCTGCGCTCCAGTTTCCCCGCACAAAGTTATCGTGATCCAATAACACCCCATCCCCAAAGAGGTCCGCCACCGTATTAACCGCCACATCCAACCAAGGTGCAAGTCTATGCGTCGTCAAGCGTCCACCTTGTAAAGGTATACCAAGCAGGGGTATATTCCCGGAATATGCAGGTGATGTTCCGGTGTACTGCAAAGCTGCCCACCAGCACCGCAACGCTGAGCACAAAAGGGGTAGGGAGATCCTGCGGAATCTTGCTATGTGGCAGTAAGAGGGCGTGTAGAGCCCCTCATCCTACATCTTGTTCGGCATCCCTATATCCTGTAAATTGCGCCCTGCTGTCCAGAAGGACAGCCACTGCAGTTAACAAGCGCAAAAATACGCTCTGAGATTAGGCCCTCCGAGGCCTCCTCCGGACGTGCTGCGTTGTAATTTCTTTAAGCTAATTCACGGCCTACCCGCCCACTAAACTAGTTCAATGAGTATGTGTTCATTAGTTTAAAAGTGGTGCTGGGGAGCATAAGTGGTATGTTTGTAAAATAATAAAGTGGCCTCGGGAGGACCACCATTTTTGCTATTGCTGCCCTGCCCGCCACTGACAGTGGCAGAGTGGTCCAAAAGGTAATGCTATATCGTATGGCTCTCAGGGCCCTGTTCAGGTTGCCCTCTAGCATGTCTGCCTGGGACCGGTAAACTTGGATGCCTAGATACTTAACTGTATGAGGTGCAAACTTGAATTGCAGTGCGCCAAAAGAAAAGTCCCATAAGGGCGCTTGCTCCTTAAAGTAAAATACAGTCGATTTTGTTCGATTGATAGCTAGACCTGACAACTGCTCAAAGAGCTCAAACATCGTGGCTAGGGTGCCTATCGGGGTGCGGAGGTCTCGCAAGTAGAGGATAATATCATCCGCATATGCCGACAGCAAGTGCGTGGTGTTTCCTATCGTAATCCCCATGTCGGCCTGCTCCGCCCCGATCTTCAGTGCCAAAGGTTCGAGTGCCAATATAAAGATGAGCGGCGAGACCGGGCACCCCTGCCACTTTCCGCTATGTATCTGATATTCTGCTGATATGTGCCCTCCTGTCCGCGCTCTAGCCGTAGGAGCATTATAAAGGAGGCGGATCCACCTGACATACTCCTCCGGCATTCCAAATCTTCTAGGGCTCTGAATATATAGTCCCATTTAATGGAGTCGAACGCTTGACACATATCTAGTGAGTTACAACCTGCATAATCATATCGGTGAGGGGCCTCTGCGAGCAGGTGGTGCAATTTCCTAGTATTCAATGATGTACTCTGCGCAGGGGCACAAGTATATCCGCGTAGGTAGCATGAAATTCAACTGACAAGCCATCCATCCCAGGGTTTTATTTCAGGGGAGACCCTTAATGGCGGTGCTAATTTCCGACTTTGTGATGGGGCATAATAACCCTTTCTATGCATCTACCGATAGCTGGGGACATGGTATAGTGGATAAAAACTCATCTATGTGTGTGCTCATTACTTCCCCAGGTTCACTTAGAGTATTGCGTAGTATTACCTGAAAGCCTCATTGATTAGCGCAGGGACACGCCGGTGAGCGTAACTTAGCGCTTTATAAAATTCCAAAATAAATAAAATAATTTCTCCTTGGGTAGACACTGCATCTCCTGCGGGGGTAGTGACCTCATTATTACCAACGTTAGGGGGCTCGTTCCGCAGCAATTTTGCCAGTAGGGTCCCCGCCTTGTCTGCCTCTTCGTGGCTCAATTGCGTGTATACCCGACGTCCATGGATTCCATCCTAGGGCCCAATGCTGTGCGCAGCTCACCCCTTCTGCATCCACGTGGTGCTGTTCTACTGTGTAGGGCTAGGAGGCAGGGGGTGGAATCACGCCAGGCTTCCTGTCGTGCGTGCACACTCTAGGACAGTTCCCTGCTTGCTACTACCAGCCCTGCAGCACAGCATGCAGTTTAGCCACAGTCCCTGCTCCGGTCTGTACACCTCCACCGGTTGCAGAGCTGCCCCATTCACACACCAGTAGACAGCTGGTGGCTCACTCCTGGAATGTAGACTGTTCTGTTGCCTTTGGGGCCTGCCCACGTAGCTCTCCAGTGCCTTCTCCACAGCAGACCCTTATAAATGCCACTCGCCTGTTGACTGCTTCTGTCTGCCAGCAGGAGGGCTCCACGTGGCTCCAGTGAGTAAGGTAGGCCCATGTAGGCCGCGCCGCAACCTCGGTCCTCGCAAGGTCGAGGCCCGCACCATGCTCACCAAGTCCACTGGTGCTCATCAGGTCTCGTCGGGCCCGCAGGCCGCACTCCAATGGCCCCACAAGACCCTGCCGGGTCCTCTCAGTTCCGCCTAGGCCTCCCGCACGCGGTTCTGCCGATCTCCTTCAGGCTGCATGAGCACGCCAGCCCGGCCCACCTCTGTCCTCCGCCGGCCTGTAGGCCCACCAAGAAAGGGTCGCACCGCTCCACTGTAGGGTTCCCGTGGGAGCCGGGATGCGGCTCTGATTCATAGCACCAGGTTTAGACTGCGATGCCCGGTCCCGGTAGACAGCAAGCACTGTTGTAAACGGCTAATGGACAGGATAATTGCCGCCCGGGTCAGGAGCTTTCCTAATAGGCGACCGCCATTTTCGGCAGTTGCCACACCCCCCATGGATCCTTGAATTCTTTAAAGAGATCGTACCAACCTTTACATTTCAGACCGTTGTATTTTATTCTCTTGCAGAAACTATCAGCAGTCCGTCATTTACAGAGGAATTGTTTTTTTCACTCCTGAATACAGGTGAAGAGGTTGTATTTGTTCCAACCTTTCATACACTATATTTGGTTTAATATATACTTCACTTTCTTGCAGTAGCAACAATCTTGTGGTCCTGAAGAAGGCATGGGATAAAAAGTCCGATCTTGCTGAAACATGTTGACCCTTCACATCCAGACAGTCATTGGTTGAAAACTGTCGTTTGTACTGTTTTAATTTTGATCTCTGAGAGATATTAATAAAAGTTTTTTTATCTCATTGGTCAATTTTAATTAACATTTTGCACTGCACTTAGTATTCTCACATGAATCTATTACTCACATCTGTAGGTCTATAAATAGCGTGTAGTATTACTATAAATAGTATGGCTATATACATATAGAAAAAAATATCCGCGAGCTCCCCTTTCCTTTTGAAAGGATTGTAGCCCTTAGTGCCACTAGTGTAACACTAGGAGGAGACCCGGATGATGAAGCATGATGAAGCATGTCACCATTGGTGAGTGATGGGAATCCGTACTAAAATAGGATATTTCCTTCTATAATCTGCAAGGGCTGTATAGGGTAATGGTTATGGTTTTGAGGCCTCTTTGCGGTTCCAATTGCTTGCATAGACCCGTGAATATTGTATTTGTGTATTCAACGGTTTGGGGCTAACAGCCCTCATCAGCCAGGCTAGCTTGAATCCAGTGGCAGAGTTAGCAATGGACCCACGTCTGGGCATACCATGCCAACTTAGGGCGAACAAAGCAAATACAAGGAGATGATGGACGGAGCCCGGAAACTTTTCAGACACTCACTCCAGTCACAGATCTGGGTTGAATCCATCATCATTCTTTAGCTCACTCTGCCACCCAGTTCAGACACAGCTACATGCTGTGCCTCATGGGAACAGTCCAGCCCGAACTGCCAAGCCATGTCTTCCCTGGACCAGAAACAAGCATCATGGGACTGGTTTCGGTCTAACAGCCTTCATCAGCCAGGCTAGTTTAAATGCAGTGGCAAATTGAGCAAGGGAACCATGTCTGGGCATACCCTGTCAACTTAGGGTGAACAAAGCAAACACAAGGAGATGATGGGTGGAGCCCTAAAACTTTTCAGACACTCATCACCAGTTACAGATCTGGGTTGAATCCATCATCATTCTTTAGCTCACTCTGCCACCCTAGTTTAGACACAGCTACATGCCAATCAGTCTTGACCCTGTGCCTTATGGGAACTATCTAGCCCTAACTGCCAAGCCATGTCTTCTCTGGACCGGAAACAAGCATCCTGGGACCAGTTTTGGGCTAACAGCCCTCATCAGTCAGGCTGGCTTGAATCTAGTTGCAAAGTGAGCAGGGGACCCACGTCTGGGCATACCCTGCCAACTTAGGGTGAATAAAGCAAACACAAGGAGATGATAGACGGAGCCTTCAAATTTTTCAGACACTCACCACCAGTCACAGACCTGGGTTGAATCTACCATAGTTCTTTACCTCACTCTGCCACCCCAGCTCAGACACAGCTATATGCAAATCAGTCTTGACCCTGTGCCTCATGGGAACAATCCAGCCCGAACTGCCAAACCATTTCTTCCCTGGACCGTAAATAAGCATCCTGGGACCGGTTAAGGGCTAACAGCCCTCATCAGACAGGCTGGCTTGATTCCAGTGTTAAAGTGAGCAAGGGAACCACGTCTGGGCATAGCCTGCCAACTTAGGGTGAACAAAGCAAACACAAGGAGATGATGGACGGAGCCCTGAAACTTTTCAGACACTCACCCCCAGTCACTTATCTGGGTTGAATCCATCACTGTTCTTTAGCTCCCTCTGCCACCCCAGTTCAGACACAGCTATATGCAAATGAGTCTTGACTCTGTGCCTCATGGTAAAGGTCCAGCCTGAACTGCCAAGCTATGTCTTCCCTGGACTGGAAACAAGCATCCTGAGACCGGTTTCGGGCTAACAGCCCTAATCAGCCAGGCTAGCTTGAATCCAGTGGCAAAGTGACCAAGGGACCTACGTCTGGACATACCCTGCCAAATTAGAGCGAACAAAGCAAACACAAGGAGATGATGGACGGAGCCTGAAACTTCTCAGTCACTCACCCCCAGTCAACCCAGATCTGTGACTGGGGGTGAGTGTCTGAAAAGTTTCAGGGCTCCATCCATCATCCTCTTGTGTTTGCTCTGTTTGCCCTATGTTGGCAGGGTATGCCCAGACGTGGGTCCCTTTCTCACTGTGCCACTGGATTCAAGCTGGCTTGGCTGATGAAGGGTGTTACCCAGAAACCGGTACCAGGATGCTTGTTTCCAGTTCAGGGAAGACCTGGCTTGGCAGTTCGGGCTGGACTGTTCTTATGAGGCACAGGGTCAAGACAGATTTACATATAGCTGGGTCAGAACTGAGGTGGTGAATTGAGGTAAAGTAGGATGATGGGTTCAACCCAGATCTGTGACTGAGGGTGAGTCTCTGAAAAGTTTCAGCGCTCCGTCCATCATCTTCTTGTGTTTGCCTTAATTAGGGGCTGGATTGGTTTCGAACAGAATGCATCATGCATAGAATGAGGAAATCATGAGAAAAAACTGTTTTCTCTTCATTTTACCATCCTGCGGGAGGTGTATGGATCTGTTGCAATCCCAGATTTACATATCTTTTGTAAATGTGGAATTGTGTCAAATACATTGGTGGATGCATGGGAACGCCAATGCGCTACCCATGGAATGCATCCCACCTTGAAATGCAACGTAAAGCAGCACAATTTGTTGTGTACTTTACATTTCTTTACAAAGCCAAGCAAGGTGACACAAATTGCACCTTGAGGGACTTTGTTAATCTTACTGAAGCCTTTGCATTATCCTTGCATTGTCTTGCATGATACAAAGTCAAAGCAAAGGCTTAATAAATCTGGATCTGCACATTTAATAATGAAGACTGTACTGCTTTAGGCACTACAAAATAGGAACTGGACCCTTTGTAGTATGTCGGAGTGTGAAAAAGAATAGCTGTCATGAAGATTGGACAAATGTTTACTTTGAGTTGCATATTCATCTAACATTGCTGTTTTTTGCCTGCCTTCTTTCATGATAATAGAGTTTTAGGACCGATAGTAATCCACTTTGTCTCAGCAAATGTACGCCAGATGTACGAAGCATTTTTCTGGTCGTTAACGGCCGTGGAACAATGCATTTTGCCATGTACAGAAGGCAAAATGCGACTCAATAACTTGTTACTGATTCGGACTTTGGGTTTGCAATTAGGTATTAGGAAAGGGTGTATTGAGGGCATCCCTTCCTACTACCGAATAGCACTGGTATATATGAATGTTTTGCAACCAGGAATGTAGTTGCAAAACATTCCCAGTTACCACCAACTTCAAGTTGGTGATAACCCATTTGCAAACGGGAAGGGGTCCGCAAGGGATCTCTTCCCCTTTGTGAATGAGGGCGCCAATATTTTTTAAGAGCAGGTAGCGGTCCAACAGATCAATGTCTTCTCCTAAAAAATGAAAAGGTATCTTTTCAGAGTTATTTTTGATATGCATCCAATTTTCCTTTAACCCCTTGCACGAGGCACGAATTTTAGCGCTGTGCGGGTGATTTGAATAGTGGGCGGGATCCGGACGGCCCCCGGCAGTCCTCCACACACGCCCACCGCGACGCATGATGGTCAGGGGGCCATCCTGAGCATGCAAGGGGTTAAGGAAAATGGACTGCATTACAAAAAACATATTGCTTTATTTAAAAAGTAATCACAGATATGGGGGTCTCCTGACCCAAGCAGGCCTCCATCCCTGTGATTGTAGGCATTTACAATGGGCTGCAAATTGAGACCAGCCTCATGAATATTGATGAGACAGGTCCAATTGTGGCCCACTGTGATTTGCTAACAGTGTTAAACACACTGTTGTACATTGCAGTTTGCGATTTCCTAATAGCGAATCGCTAAATTTGCAAATAGGAAATCGCAATCACACAGTTTTGTACATCTGTCCCTGTGTCTCTTGATTGCTCTGCATTCATAATTTTTTTTCAACAATTGTGAAAAATGAACAATCCTTGTTTCAGTATCTCTTAATCAACACGTACCTACCCACATCAAAAACTAGGGTACAGTAACCAGCTGTCATTGATAAGCCGCGGCCGGCAGTGGGAGGACCTGCAGGGCGGTGACGTGGGGATGGGGAGGGGCAGGGTGGGGGGTAATAATGTATGGATTACGGAGCTTCCCAGGTAAGTAAACATTTAAATAAATAAAACGAATTTCGTTGCGTGCACTGCATCCCCAAATGCGATGCAGTGCACGCAACGAAATTCGTTTTATTTATTTAAATGTTTACTTACCTGTAGAACTCCGTAATCCATACATTACTACCCCCCACCCTGCCCCTCCCCCTCCCCACGTCACCGCCCTGCAGGTACTCCCACTGCCGGCCGCGGCTGTCATTGATGTATCGGGAGAGTCCAGATTTGTCGTCATCCATTCAGAAGGAAGCAAGTTTTAAGGTGTGCCAAGGCAAGATTAGTTGACAATCTTAATCAGAAAGCAATGCAGTTAACAGAGAGAATGTGTGTGTCTAAAAGTTGCATCTAATTACCCAAGTGTCTCTTTTCATTACCCTCAGTACCTCATTGTCAGTCTTTTCTAAGTTCGTGAGTGCTCTCAATTAAACCATTCTGTGCCTCTTAGTTGATGCAAAAAAAGTAGTACTTCTATTGTTATATAGTGTCTCCGTTTTTATTTTCCAAAATCAGGTCACTCTAATCTAAGGGGACCATTTGGAGTTTGGGTGGCGACCTGCGGGCCTGTCAGGTTAGAGGAGGTTATGGGCTGTGGCCCCCTGGAGGCAGTCCAGCCACCAAATTTAGAGACCCCCAAGTGCCTTCTCACATGTTCTGTACCTTCAGTGGAGCCATGGCTGCACTGGCTCCAATAAAGCATTGATTCTTTGTTGAGTGGGTTGCCATACCTGCTCTGCATTGCTTTGAGGAACAGGATCAAGACTGATTTGCATATGGCTGGGTCCAAACTGGGGTGGCATGGTGAGCAAAAGAACAAAGGATTTAACCCAGTTCACTTGACTGGGGTGAATGTTTGATTTGCTCTACACTCCGCCCGTCATATGTGTCTTTTGCTTTCTCAGCAAATTATTTGGTTCTGCAAGAAAAAGCTCCCAAAGGAGGTATTTGTTCTTGACAGAACAACATAATAATACACCAACACACATATCGTTATTTTTCCCTGCGAATGGGGTCGATTGTGTGATTTTCCTAGCATGAACCATCATTTCTCACATGGCGTCCCCAGATAGAGAAAATGAGTGACGCCCATCTAAATAGGGCATGGTCGACAGACTCTATGTCAAGAGTTTTCGCTGACAGTGCTGGTTGAGGAAAGCCCTGGTTCCTTAGCCACTAAATGTGACGTGGTAACTGCATGTTTGTCAGAACGGTGCACCTACTGTTTTATGTCAGATGCAGGGTTCCATCAGTAAGATACCTAGGTAAACAGCCCTTCCCTAAGTAATTCTTGATTGAAATTGATGTGCACCAACTGTGAAATACAAAAAATCATTATCTAAGGATCTGTTAATTTGGCCCACATATGTGCCAGTCATGGAGCAGATCTCCCATAGAAACAATCCTCATCTCTGTAGCTCTGTACACTCATGCACATTTGCATTCAATGGAAGGCCCCTATATCCCTTTGACCACTAGACTCATCAGTTCATCTAATCAGCTGAAGGTGAAGTATGTACATTTAAATGACCTGTCTGCACAGAGTGGAGAGAGTTCAGAAGAGGACAGAAGACAGCGCAGGGGCGTAACACAGGCAGTACATCACAGGGGGCCCCCAACCATTCATATAGGCCCTGTTCCGCCCATGGCCTGTAAATCAACCTTTGTGAAATATTGGACACTCAGGGGACCGTCTTCAACTATTGTGAGAGCCCCATCATTTTATGTTACGTCACAGAGAAAGGAAGGGGATGTTACACAGTATAGAGCAATGCTGAGCTAGGGAAATGTCGCTTACCACTCCCGCTTTTTTTTACCTGTTGTTTTATATAGCCGAACTTGACCAGTTGCAGATATCAGAGTGCTTTACGGATCACTGACAGAATATCGAGGAGCAGGATATCAACCTGGCAAAATATCGATGACAAAATATAGAATGCCAGAATATCAAATTCCTATCTCCAAACAGGTAAGTACAAAAATATCGAATCCAAAATATCGTTGTAAATAATATAGTTTGTAAAAATATCGAATTTTTTAAATGTCTAAAAAGTCATGTAAAATAATAAAATAATTTAAAATAATAATAAAATAATTATTATAAATATGTAAAACATACTTAAAAATACTTAAATAACCTTAAAAATAATAAATAATTATTGTAATTTAAAATTAAAATGAACATGCATTGTTATTTTCTAATACATATGTATTTTAGCTTAATAATATTAAAAAATAATAAATCATTTTAGCATAGGATAGCGGTAGGGTAAAATGTACTATTCCCACTCCAGTAAGTGCAACAGTAGGGAAAGCGTTGGATAGTGGGAGGGTAAAAATTACTATTCGTACTCCAGTGAGTGCATCAGTAGGGAAAGCGTTGAATAGTGGGAGTGTAAAAATTACTACTCCCACTCCAGTGAGTGCATCAGTAGGGAAAGGGTTGGACAGTGGGAGGGTAAAAATTACTATTCCCCTTCCAGCGAGTGCACTAGTAGGGAAAGCATTGGATAGCGGGAGGGTAAAAATTACTATTCCCACTCCAGTGAGGGCAACAGTAGGGAAAGTGTTGGATAGCGTAGGGGTTAACATTACTATTCCCACGCCAGTGAGTGCAACAGTAGGGAAAGTGTTGGATAGCGTTGGGGGAAGAATTACTATTCCCGCTCCAGAGAGTGCAACAGTAGGGAAAGCATTGGATAGCGGGAAGGTAAAAATTACTATTCCCACTCCAGTGAGTGTAACACTAGGGAAAGTGTTGGATAGCGTATGGGTTAAAATTACTATTCCCACTCCAGAGAGTGCAACAGTAGGGAAAGCGTTGGATAGCGTAGGGAGTAAAAATGTCTATTCCCACTCCAGTGAGTGCAACAGTAGGGAAAGTAATGATTTAATATTTAAATAATAATACATTTATTATCAATACCAGTTAAAAATGTATTACAATCAATTACCAATTACCAAATATGTAATAATTAATTAATTATGAATACCAATACATATTATTTATTAGAAATTAATTACCTATTATTAATTAAATAACAACACATTATTTTTCAATACCAAAAATTAATAAGTAATAAACAAATTACCAATTAATAATTATTTATCAAGACACAAACATAATTGCAATAATTAATAAATTACAATTAAATTACTTCCCACCTTATTCCCCTATAAACGCACAACCTGCTCTGAATAATTAATTAATACAATTAATATAATTATCAATTAATCAATTAATACAAAATTAATTACCAAATAATTAAAATTAATTACCAATGAATACAAAATCATTACCAATTTATAATTAATGAACAATAAATTAATTATCAATACCAATAAATAAAATCAATAATTACTTAATAACAATTAAATTACTTCCCACCCTATTCCCCTATAAACCCACAACCCGCTACAGAACTAAAACGCAAAATGAAATTAAAAATAATGAATAATTCCTAAACATTAATATTTAATGTAATATAATTAAACTACTTCCCACCCTTTTCCCCGATAAACCCATAACCCGCTATGGAATTAAATTACTCAAAAATTAAATACCATAAAATTCATTACTTTAAAAAAATTCAAACATATATAACAAAAATAATACATACTTTTAACACATATACTAACACTTAATACACTATAAAAACAATCGATATTTTTGTAACAGCTGTATTATGACTGTCGATATTAATAACTTTGATATTATGAAAATCGATATTTCTTACCTGAATTTCGATATTCTGCACCACTATACTTTGGCAATTCGATATTCTGTCCATTCTATATAAAAAACTCAATATTCTGTCGATTCAATATTTTTTTTTCGATATTGTGACTGTTCACCCACAGAATCACAGTATGTTGAGCATCATTACCGAGACACAAACTTAGTTCCCCAGATTTGAGATAGACCGCCCTAGCCATTAGGCTTCATCCTCTCACTTTGCTCTGATGGCTATAGCCCATTGCCAGACCCTACTTGGAAGCTAAAGAATGGCTGCTAAGGGGGAGAACAGGAGGTCTGCTTTGTACATTTCGGGAGACTGGAGGGAAAGGTTCATTGGTAATTGCAAAGTGGACAACTGTTCATATCTTCATTTTACAGTGCACATCTTCCTAGGAAATTATATTTGTTAGAATGAAACAATGGCACTTGGTAATTAGTAAATAATTGCTTATACTTCTGTGTTCAATCTACATTGCACCCATAGCTATAGTTTAGCAGCAGTATCTAGTGTTAAACACAAACATAAAAAATTACACTGTTAAGCCAGGCGTTTTTGCTGATGGTACTCTGTGTGAACTGATCTCTACCTCTCTGCCTCCACAATCAAACCCAACAGGAGATGGTTCTCTCTGAAGGACGCTGCCACTGACTTATCAGCACATACTTTTATTGGTTCTGCAGTTAACACGCCCCCATTGTAGCCTTGACAACTCATAAACGCAGAAGATGAATCCTGGAAACGTTTAGGCGTCGTCCTCGCCTTTAGTCAGGGTGAGAAAGTTACATTTCTCTACACCTCCTTTTTGTGTTCCATGATTTTCCCCGGACCAAAGTGATTTAGTTACTAACAATGTTTTGCTTAGTTGTATTATTTATAATTTAGTGATGGCTTTACCCATTTTAACAGTAGTACCGTACAAAGTGTTAACAATTAATTAATTAATCAACAATTGAATGGGGCGATAAAATAAAGATATATATACTGATGATATTCAACGATCTGTCTGAGTAGTGAAACATCAATGGGCAAGAAAGAGCCCAATTGTAACTGGTATATTTAAATACTATATTTATAGTATAAGCAAAGTGTGTGTGCACAGTTACATCATTGTTACTGATGACACAGCAAGGTAGTAGGCTTCACTGAAAAGATCTTTCTAGGGTTCTCAGAGTAAACCTGAGGTCAGGTTTGAATACTGGGACAGTGCTTAATTTTTGCGGGAGCTTTCAGGTGCTAAACACAGGCACTTTTTTAACAGGGCCAAGGCTATTGAATTTTTCTCCCCAGTGAGATGAGCTCAATAATTATTAAAAAGAAATGTAACTGCCTGTCCTGTGTCCTGGGTAGTCCTCCTTCCTGCAGGATGGCCCACCCAGGTCCAGGCATGATGACTGCATCACGTTAGTGATGTCAGTAGTGCACCCCTGTTTTTCAAGGAGCATTTTCTTTCGCATTGGTTAATTATTACACTTGAGGGCGAGCTGATGGGTGAGCTGCTGGCAAGGCAGACGGGGTCCAGGAAAGCTCCGGTCTCCGCAATAACCTTAATATGACATCGTCACAGTAGTAAAAAAGTGCGTAGCTGCTTTCTGTTAACAACTCGCATGCATTGAAATGAAAACCCAGCAGAAGCAGGCCATACATTATTCCTTTTGACTTGTCATTCGCATTTCATGCTGATGCTCTTGGCCTGGGCCGGGGGCCCACCAAAACACATTATTTTCCAGCGATCTAATGGAGCCAGTACCAAGGAGACTGCAGGTCACACGTAAGAGAGTACTAAATAGTACTACAACAAGTCGCTGTTAATTAATGTGGTACAGATTTACGATTGTATGTCCTCTTCACCAATTTCTTTGCAGCAAATAAATGTATAAGTTAACTGTCAACTCTGCTTTTTCAGGCTCAGCACCTCGTGACTCAACGGCCCCATTCCTCTGCCACACCTGACCTCACAATTTATGGGTTACCAGACTAAATTGGCAGTGCCAGTGCTTTTCCGCATATGTAAACCGGCATGTGTTTCTTTATGCAGAATCTGAAAATGAAAAAGGGAAGATCCTGCAGGTTATCTATGTTTGCGTTTCTTGCGCAAATTGGTCCACTGTAGACCCCCGGCTCTAGCATCTCTATTCTTGTAGTAACCTTAGATGTAAATCATGCAGTTGAATGATTATCAGACAGGCCTTGTGTGTGAACACTCACAGATATTTTACATTTGCGCATTCATCTCAAAGGCCCGGACTGTGCCACGTTTCATGTGGCAGTTTCCATCTGCACTGCTTCCCCGCCAACACAAGGCAACATCAAATGAATACTACACTCTTCAGGCAAACGGCTTGGAGAACCTCCAGGCTCAATGGCTCATGGCGACTGAAGGAGTTTAAATGAGATTGCCTTTTTTCAAAAACAAGGGGTAGTTCACTTTGAAAAAGCTTTCTTTTGAGCTTGAAACTAATTAAAACAGCAGAATGTAAACAATGCACGCTATTTTATTTGTGTTTTTGCTCAATAAAAAATACCAATATCACTCTTGCACACACAATTTTCGCACACACTTTGTGCCCCTTTCACGTAATTCACACTAGCCCACCCACAGGTATCTTCTGGCTGCCTGGCCACTTCATCGTTTGGCAAAGGGATGAATTAGCGCTGTTTCTGTTTCAAGTAATTTGTAGCTGCTTAACTTGAGAATTTCTCAGTAGGCTGGAAGGGAGAGGGTTGGTTTGCTGTTGCCTTGAACATTCATCACCACTTTTTCTCACAGTTTACCCGATTTGTAGCTTGGAATGGTTAGAGGAGACTGGAATGTTTTGTTTATGTCCATATGGAGTAATGCTAAAGAAAACTGGACATTGCGTGGTGATAAAGAGGACCTTATTAAGCAGGAAATTAAATATGAACAGCAATTGCAAAAAGAGCTTAAATGCAACTTTTGTCTATGAAGTAGTGGTGCGGCTCACCTAAAAATCATAGAAATATTATATATAATATCAAAATGAAACACGTCTTGTTCTCTTTGGTAGGGCCAGAGCTGCTGCTGTAATTAGGGGGCAGCGGTTGCGAGACATTACGTTATGATCGGATTTGCGACTGCGAGCCTGCATTCCTGCAAGTGCATGGCATTGATTGATGCTTCTATTTTGGAGGGTCAGGTCCGGTTGCAGCTAGGAAAAAGGGGTGGGGTAGTCAGGTGTAATTAAGTGAAATTCCAGAATAAGCATCATCAGAAAGGAACAGTTGGGCTTTAATTTCAGAGATTACCCGGGTCCGCTCGATGCAGCGCTGGACCCAAGACAGGAGCTGTGTCCTTCGCATGGTTCTCCGCCCACTGCCGGGCACCTGCAGGGGTTCTGCAAGTCAGATCCTAACAGCCTGTGTATAGAGGAGCTAATGGGGCCTTGATGGACTTCCTGTGGGCTAGGGATGTGGAGGTGAGATGTCATGGTTGTGTCGTGCTCAGACGTCCACCTCTCTAGGTGGATGTGTGGTTTTTTCAGACTTGCACCCCTGTGGGTGACAGGCACCTCCTCAGGATCTTGCTGTGCCACAGTTTGGCCCATCTGTGCTTCCATGACATACTGCTAGTGACTGACCCTCAACCACAGGTGCATAGTACAGGGTATAGACTGTCCTGTAGTGCATCCTTATGGCGATGCACATGGCTCATTTCCTGACCTTTCAACCTGGAGATTTTGGTCCAACCCTTGTTATGGCACGTTCAGCAATACTAGTTCTGGGTGTGGGTGGGTGGAGCCAATGAAGGAAGTGGGTGGGGTCAGTGGAGTGAGTGGGTGGAGCCAGGTGTGTGTGAGTGTGGCCTCCTTAAAAATGTGAGCACCTGCACTTAATATTTTACAAATTAAGCACTGCTGGGATGCCTACTGTCTTGTAGTACATGAAGGCCACATACCTCTTGTTGGTCCTGACGTTTGAAGTTTGGAAATTCCATAGCTTGTACATCAAACGAAACAAATCTTTTCCTATGATAAAGAAGCAAAAAGAAATGAAAATCATTTAAATCGCCTGCTGCACAAAGGTTAGGTGTGAACAGATTACAGTCAGATTCGAAAATGTCGAAAATCAGATGCATTTTATGACCATATGAAATAAATATTTCCCAAAATACTGCATTTAATACATATATGGTGGCACAAAAAGGACAAAGAAGACATCCCACTAATAGTGGTTCATCTGGTAGTACGTGAACCAGAGGGGGAGGTCCAGGGGTTATTACCTGAAAATTGTCTGTGAAGTGCGTCACGGGGACAGATGGAAAGAAAAGAAAAAATCAGTGCACATTCACATGTTGTTCGCATTGACCCTCAACATCCACGTTTCCATGGTGCAGGACAAGGTGGAAAGTGTGGTCTGTCTTTTCAGCATGGACGTCAGCAATCGGTAGCCAGTATTACATGATTACAAGGGAGCAGCACAAGTTAATCATTGTTGGGCCAGGCAGAGCCTTGCTTCAGATGTGCTGCATACAAAAGTTCAAGTTCAAGTTCAGTAATTTGTATAGCGCACTACTCACCCAGAGGGTCTCAAGGCGCTTGAGGGAGGGAGGGTGCATTATTTATCGAATAGCCATGTTTTAAGCTGCTTTCTGAAGGAGAGGTGGTTCTGTGTGAGGTGGAGGGGAGTGGGGAGGGAGTTCCAGGTCTTGGCCGCTAAGTAGGAGAAGGATCTTCCTCCCATGGTGGATCTATGGATGCGCGGAATTGCGGCGAGGGCTTGATTGGTTGAACGTAGTTGGCGGGTGGGTGTGTAGAAGGACAGTCGTGTGTTGAGGCATTCGGGTCCTAGGTCGTAGAGGGCCTTGTGTGCGTGGGTGAGGAGACGGAATGTTATTCTCTTGTAGATGGGGAGCCAATGGAGGTCTTTCAGGTGACCGGAGATGTGAGCTTGACGGGGTATGTCCAGTATGAGTCTGGCTGAGGCGTTTTGGATGCGTTGGAGTTTTTTTTGTAGTTTAGCTGTGGTTCCGGCGTAAAGGGTATTTCCGTAGTCAAGTCGGCTCGTGACCAGTGCGTGGGTGACTGTCTTTCTTGTTTCGGTGGGGATCCAGCGGAAGATTTTTTTGAGTATGCGTAGGATGTTGAAGCAAGAAGATGAGACAGCGTTGACTTGTCTGGTCATTGAGAGGGAGGAGTCTAGGATGAAGCCTAGGTTACAAAACTGTAGCGGTAGACCATACGCAGCCGCAGCTCGTGCAGGGAAGACAAAACTGTAGCGGTAGACCGTGAGCAGCCGCGGCTCATGCAGGTAAGAGCGGTGGGGCCAAGTTGTGGGGAGGGGGGGAATTGGACAGAGGTCCAGGGGAGAGAAAATTAAATAAATAATTAATTTTCCCTCATCATCGTCCCCCTCACACACTCAACCGGGGCCCAGCACTCTTACCTGCATAGTCTGCAGCTGTCGTATACGGAAAGGAAAGCTGCACTTTAGAGATGCTATATTATTTGGGAATTTTTTTCTGTATGGACGTCAGTCAGCTTCTGCTTGGGGTCAGATGGGCTTTACAAAGTTTGAAGTGCTTTACAAGGCCTCAGTGAGCACGTTCCAACACCCCTTCTAAGCAGTTACTGGCAGACTCAAAAACGGTAAGAAGTGCAAGTCTGACTGGGGTCTTGGTTGTAACTCAGAAGCCTGTTCAGATTCTGCCACTTGTAGTTGAGATCAGGAAGGAAATGCTTGGGATAGAAAACTCACCCTCATAGAGACAGCAGAAGTTGCAAATTGTAATTGTTGCAGCATTTTGCACCATGCAAATTTCTGGTGCAAGCACAAGTTGCACTCAAGCGGGTGGACCTTTAGTTCAGTTATGTACTGAGGCTGACACAACATTTTAACATATTTCACTAATGTGAAACACATTTTGCCTGGTAAGGACAACTGAGAGTATTCGATTTGTAACTCATGAAGGTTCATTAACAGATTAGCGAAGTTATAAATTCATACCATCTAGTTTTCTGTTATACAGTAGTCAATTTATGAATGCCTTCATCAATTAAATTCAAAACACTCTAAAATCACAAATGAAACGACAAGCTATTATAAAGTTGCCAAAGAATACATGAAAGCAAACTCAGTTTCCCATGAAGGGAAAATCCCAATCTATCTAAACTAGAAATGGTCGAGGGATTTCGGGAGAAGTCAAGGAGAAGGTGTCAGCATGAAAAGCCCCTAAAAGGCAACATCAAATGTATCAAATAAAGATTTTTCAAGCAATTGTGGGAAGTATCTTCCCAAGAGTCTATCTCCTTCAGGCAAGAGGAATGAGCATCACTTCTAAAGGGAGCAGTAAAGAATATCTAAGCTAGCTCTGAATTGCATAACTCATCTTCTTTCTACAATTAAACACACCTACACACTATTCCCACGAAAGGAACCATTCGGGATAAAGTGCATTTCAATAGTATAAGCTTCGTTCTTTTCCATGATCCACACACAGTGGAGCCTCTGCTGAACAACCTTCAGCTCAATATCTACACCAAGATGATTATGGGGCATATTAGCAAGAACTTCGTTAAAATTATTGCAGTTTTAGCGGCTGCTAAAATGGCGATAATTGGGTTGCATATATGCGTTATAGAATTCCAATAGAAGCCCAGGTTAGATGTCTTGCACATCTAACCTGGGCTTCTATTAGAATTCTATAACGCATATTAGCAAGCCCATTATTGCCGTTTTAGCTGCAGTTTTCTGATAATTTTAACGAGGTTCTTGCTAATATGCCCCACAGTTCGGCCAATAATTTCTTATTCCCAGGTAGTTGTTCATTATTTTGATCTCCGAAGACCATACAAAGATAAGCATTCTCATGAGAATTAAATTAATACATTAAATTACAATGAATTAACGTTGCCTGATGTTTTGCTACTGTAATGTGAAGAAGGAAAAATACAGAAATGAGAATTAGGACAATTGCACATTAGGCATTTTCAATTGAAGCCTATATTATCTTTCGCTAGCATAACACAACTATATTTGCATGTTGCAGATTAATGTGTTGTACATGCAAAGCATTTAGTTATGGAAATAATTCTACCAAATTCCCCTTCTGATGACTCTGGTAGTCATCACACATTACCCATTATTATCCCTACCTCTTCATTTTATCCCACAGTTGTTGACTTTTGCAACTTGCATCTGGAGCCCTTCAGATCTCTCACCTTGTATTAAATATGACTGCAACTCTTCAAGTTCAACCTCTTTTCTCTTTCTCACACTCCTTCTTTTCAATATCTTTCCTCCATTATATTTTGACCCACTAATTATTAGTTTAATTCCCCTTATAAAAAGAAATAAGCATATCACAAAAAGTGTAATGGCTAGTAAAGGAGTTAATATGGGTCCTACCAATTTACTGCCAACTGCAGAAAATCCTTTTACTATCATTTCCCAAGCATCTGCCTCTTCCAGATCATTTTGATTTCGTGAAACCTCAGTAATATTAGAGACCTGATTTATTAATTACTGGTCTGTGTACTGAACGGCGGTACATCCACCTAAATATAAATCAGGCCAAAGTTATTACTTGCACTACACTTGTAGCACTTTGTGATGCGTAACATGCAGCAGACTCCTCTCACTTTCGTGAGTAACATTTCTTAAGCAAGCCTATTCTGTAAAACCATTGCCCTTATTGGCACAAGTTCATAATTAATAGCAGTTAACGCTCCTGCAGAATTAGTTGCAAGACTGTCAACCAAAGTAGTCAGCTTTCTAATCTTCTGGTCATTCAACACTACTCCTACAGAAGTAATCATAGCCCAAATATGTCACCCACTTCTTGTGAAATACTATGTTTTGCTCTTCCATGAGTCACTATTACCCTATCATCTATTTCATCTTCATGATATACCTTAGGGAACACTAAAGCTAAGTAGCAGTTCCCAATCCAAATTGCAGAAAGCTGAAAATAAGTGGGGACGCCATTTTCTGTGCCCTGCTGCTGCTGTCTGGGTCGCCTGCAAGGGGACTCCATCACCCAGAAGACGTCACTCTCCCAGGAGGGAGGAGGAGTTGCCCATGCGCCTAAAAGTGCCACAGTTTTTCCTCGCGGCGCGGGATGCCATTTTCTTCGCCCTGCTGCTGCTGTCTGGGTCGCCTGCAAGGGGACTCCATCCCCCAGAAGACGTCACTCTCTCAGGAGGGAGGAAGAGCTGAACATGCCCCTAAAAGCACCACAGTCTTCCCGGAGTGTGAGACGCCGTTTTCTGTGCCCTGCTGCTGCTGTCTGGGTCACCTGCAAGGGGACTCCATCCCCCAGAAGCCGTCACTCTCCCAGGAGGTATGAGGAGCTTCCCACGCACCTAAAAGCGCCACAGTCTTCCAGCGGCGCGGGAAACCGTTTTCTGTGCCCTGCTGCTTATGTTTGGGTTGCCTGCAAGGGGACTCCATCCCCCAGAAGCCGTCATTCTCCCAGGAGGGAGGAGGAGCTGCCCACATGCCTAAAAGTGCCACAGTCTTCCCGCGGCACGGGACGCTGTTTTCTGTGCCCTGCTGCTGCTGTCTGGGTCACCTGCAAGGGGACTCCATCCTCCAGAAGCCGTCACTCTCCCAGGAGGGAGGAGGAGCTGCCCAAGTGCCTAAAAGTGCCAGTGTCTTCCCGCGGTGCGGGATGCGCCCGGGATGCACCAGGGCCCCGTCATTGCCAGGAAGAGGCAGGGAAGGGCCCCTCTCCCTTCAGATGGTACACAGATAGAGGACATTGTGGCAGACAAGCTTATTCCTGTTAAGGAATCGTGTTTGTTGCATTGCCTTTGTATTTCATCACATGGCCCCTGCATGCCTAAACTTGGAGTAGAAACTAGCCTTATACAGAGTAATCACCCCCAGCTCATATGCCTATCGGCCATTTTTCAAATCAGAGCCAGATGGTAGAGCATTAGTGGGTGGGCATGTTTGCTTCTTCTGACATCAGTCAGAAGCGTAGGAAGATGGGGAAGGGAAAATCCATGGAGGGGAGCGGGAGCAGTGGGGGAATTGGTAATGGCTGGACTGATGAAGGAAAAAAGGCCAGAAAGTCTCAGAAACATCCAGGTAGTAACTGTGTCTTAGACAGCATAGCTACTCTTATTAATGAACGCAAAAACATCCTTGAGTCTGATACACATACACACACTAGCCCTGATAAAGCCCCCCACTTGCCCCCCTCTCCACCAAGCCTGAAGCTAGTAGCCGCCCTACTGCAATATTCCAAAAATCACTTCGAAAAGGGGTCCCTGCATCCAGCATAGAGATAAGCCCAGAAATGGAGGGAGTCTATCATCCCTCCATCGTTCTCTCTGGTGTTGCTCCCAACTGATGGGTACCGTAATTTCTTCCGCAAATCGGTTCTCACACTTGTCAGACCTCCCTGACGTAGATAGGGAAGATGTTTCCCAGCTACCCCCGACTTCGACTCCTGGTAGAGGGACTGGCCCTGGGCCCAGCCTAGAACCTCCGGAAACACACCATCTTATAAACTCCCACAGACTTGAAATAGGGGCTATGAAATTGTTTACTTCCCTGGTCAATCGTCTAGTTCAAAAGGATTCTACCCGGTCCAGGGTATTGAGTCCCAATTCTACGACAAGCTATAATCAACAACCCTGACAAGTTAGTCACACTGGTCGCAAGATAGCCGCTAAGGGCATAAGTACCCGCCCCAATGTCCTTAACCTATCCTCTTCTGCAGCACCAGCCCATGAAGTAGTCCCGCCCCCTGCTGGTCATGCACCCATTAATAGTAACCATCAGGGCCAACCACCATGCCCCAGACCTACTTCCTTATCTCATGTACAATATTCCTTCTGCGATGCCCAACATCTAGAGATGGTTTTGAAAGTGCAGATGCCCTGATCAATAAAGCCACTCATTGCATTCGCTAAGCCCGGAGTTGTCGTTCAGTCATACGAGATGACATCATCAGGGCTCAGAGGTTTTCTTCACCTGCAGAATCACTAGATCTCAATGAGCTTACCCTAACCGGGATTGATCTGGCAGAAAACCTTCTTGCCCTGGAATTCCATACTTGCCCGCCCGGAAATTATTCCATTCAATTCAGGCAATTCCCATTAGTCAGCCAGGGCAATCGTACCGCTAGGCAATCACATACTTTTTTGGAAGGAAGCTCCTGAATGGATGCATACGACTGACTACTAAGTGAGCCCCAAATGGCTTTGGAGCCTTTTATCGATCCCATAACTCGTATTGCCCTCTCTCCCAGTATCCGGGTACCACCTGGCAGCACTGATCTGACGCCTAGAATCACACCAGCAAGTTCAATCCCGATGAGGAGAAACAGGCTGATAGTGGCATGGCGCTTAATACAGCGGTCAGGCAATTGGGTTTTTGCTTCACTGCAAAGAAATCACTTGTAATATCCTAGAATTTCACAGGGTTAAGGTCTACGGTCACTTCCCCCGATTGGCTCACCTTCATCAAGGGTTACAGCATTTGTCTCTTCCAGGAAACATGGCTGATGGAGCCACTTTATTGCATAGGTTATTTAAATTACCATATTGCAGCTACCAGTGGGGGGAAAGGCCGTCCATCGGGGGACTGACAATCTGCGTTCACTAAGCGATTGGCTATATTATCCAGGGGCTCCCAACACAGAGCAGGGACATCCTTGCAATCAGGCTGAAAATGGGCACGATGGGAAATATCGACATTTATAATGTCTCTGCAAGAGGCTTGAGTGGGGGGAAGAAGTCTGAAGTATTAGTGACTCTCGACAATCTCTTGGACTTGTACTCCAAGGATTCCCAAATTTTAATTGCAGGAGACCGTAATTCGACCTTTGAGCCCCTTGCCACAGAAGAACACAATCTTACATGTGAAGAAGACACCCAGTAGGGCATCCCAAAATTGGAACTTGCGTCTATAAAAAAGTGGATGGCTGCAGCAACCTAAATCAATTCCATGTGCCAGGAAAAAGGCCTTCGGGCTACAAATGGAAGATCTTTTTCTGATAGACATGGGGCAAATACATTTAATAATGGCCGCAGCTCTAGCCGTATAGATTATCTCCTTATTAATTTGCGTCTATGGTATGCCTTCGGGGACATGTCTGTGAGGGGTCGGGTAGAGAGCAACCACAATCCTTTATGTGCGACCAGAGAGGGTACTCATCCGGCCAAGTGGCATGTTGTCCGCTCTTGACGTGGCCCTGCAAACAATATGAGGCGATTGAAGTGGGCGCAGAAAATAGCGAAGCCCGAAATCCTAGCTACTATTAATAATGGTAATGATGACGCAATAGCCAAGCTCAGCTAATTCCGAGGTTACTGGAAATATAACTGCTATTCACAATAAATTCTATGCCCAGCTCTGTTCCCACTTTGTGTGGCATCATAAGGTCAAGAGCTCACAACAAATGAAAGGAACCCACTGGTTTAATGAGGAATGTAGAATGGCCTGCACGTTCTTATGGGATGCGATTAAGGAAGGGGACCCTGCCACAGTACGGTCAACTAGACTAAAAGATAGGAGGGCCCAGGAAAAGGCAAAGAAAGTATGGGATGAAAGCAGATGGCAGGACCTCAGACTTGCTTTTGCTAGTAATAGCACCAAGCAGTTTGGGAATACAGTAAAGTGGGACTGGGGAGGCCAGCCACTACTGCCACAAAATCACATAGCTCAGGAACAATAAGTTAACGACTTCAAATGCCAATATGCCACTAGTACAATCGAGGGTAATCAGGCCGAACTTACACATTTGTTTTATCAAGACACACTTTTTGATGGGACAGGACAGATGTTCTTACAGCACTAGGAGCAGTAATGGATGGAAGAGCACTGGGCCTAGATGGTATCCAGGCCGACATATTCCTTCATGATAAGTCAAGATGGTGCTGGTATATTGTTCTGCTAGCAAACACAATTGCCCGAGGCGCACCTGTGCCTGATTCCTAGAAAGGGGCGGAGATTATCCCCATTTTTGAAAAAAGAGGATACATCTTAACCAGAGAACTATAGGCATATCAGCCTAATAGACTCCTTGCAAAAAATAATGGGGCGGCTAGTGTTCAACAAGGTCCAAAACTGATGAGCTGGCATTTTATCTAGGCTGCATGCTGGGTTCTGGTCACATATCAGTACTATTGACCGGCTGTTTAGGTTTATACTAGTGTATTGGAGGACGGTGGTCCTAGGCAAGGGCAGCTTATATACTGCCTTTGTTGATCTCAAGTCAGCTTTTGACCTTGTGTCCGGCAGTACATTTTGGGCAGTACTGCAGGAGTTGGGGATGTCTCTTGAACTGCTTTCCCTCATTGCTAGACCTCACGAGGGCAATTTTGCCAAAATTCGATGAGGCACTCAGGGCAATGTTACCAACCCCTTTCCCATAGAGAGAGGTGTGCGCCAAGACTGTGACATGGCTCCCACACTATTGTCTCTGTTTATTAATGGGATCGCAAAGTGTTTAGAGTCTATTCCTACTGATGCCCCAGTCCTAGCTGGTGTAAAAATTCCTATTTTAATGTTCGCTGACGACACGTTAATCATCTCAAAAACCCTGAAGGGTCTTCAGCGATCATTGAAACTTTTTGAGGAGTTTTGCCTTCTACGGGGATTGGAAATCAATGTGTCCAAAACAAAATTCATGTTGTTTTACCCGCACAAAGGATTTAGAGGAGGCATATTCATGAACGTGACCCCTTGGAACAAGTTCCAGCCTTCACATATCTGGGGTTTATATTACAGAATGATTTGAGGTGGGAACGTCAGCTGGAGCTTTACAAACTGAATTTAATACCTCCCTGACAAAACCAGTTAGCCCGGTGCTCCCAATATACATTATGAAAGTGGTCAGTGCCACCCTAAACGGAGCGGAACTCTGGGGGATTGAGAAGATGCCAAAGCTAATAGCAGCTGAAAATGGGTTTTTATGCAAGGTTACGAGCCTCCTGCAAAGCACCCCAGTACGTCCATTGCTCTATGATTTAGGCAGAAAAGCACTGGCTGATATAGCAAGACTGCACCCTATATTATATTGGCGTAGGATTTGGTGCACCCCAGAACTGGCAACCTATCCAGCAAGCATAAAAGATCTAACCAGTGCTGACTGCTTCCACAAAATCAAATGGCTACGGGAGGTCAGGCCATCCTTAGTAAACATGGGCATGGCAACATGCGCCCCCTTCCCTTCTAAGGAGATCCTAAAAGAGAAATAGTGGGAACTGGTGACCCATAACACTCACAGAAACGGTGACACGTCCTCACTCACGGGCAGATTCATAGAATTTAAACTATCCCCATGCCTGGAGCACTATTGGGACACAATAACCCAGCCACATGATGGCTGACACCAATTTGCAGGACACTGGGCACCAGAAGGAGTGGAGACACTCAAAGAATACTGCGCACGAATACCTCAGCCCCCATTGTCATTGCAGTAGCAACATTTCTGGGATGGTCCTGGCTATTAGATCGAAGGCACTACAAGCACTTTGAAGGTTTTATCAGTCAATTTTATTCTGACTTGGTACATATGTAACTTGCGAATATGTTTTTATATAATGAATTTTAATATTTTTATGTCTTACTATTTCAAAGTTATTTTAAATAGTTTTATCTCCTTCACCAATCCGACCTAAGATCTGAAGTACCAAATCATGGTTTCAAACGTGTACTTGTATTGTGTTTTATGGAGTATGTACTGTGCTTTCATGGCTTGTACATCCAATAAAGCTTGTTGGATTGGAAAATTAGGGGTCCATTAGGATGTCGGGCGGTGGCACCACCGCGGTGGTGGCGGGGCGGAAAAACTGCTTTTTCCGCCCGCGAGCAGTGGAATTCACGTCCGCCACATTAGGATAGGTAAACACAGGTCATTTCCCTCCCGCCGCGGAGCGCCGCGCACCGCCATCAAAGTGCGCCCGCCACTGTGGCGGCTACAGCCAATCGACACCCTCCGCCGCGGCCGATGACGTCCGCCCCGCTCGACAAATTAGGATGGCCCAAACAAGCAGACGCACCGCAGCGGAGACACCGCACAGCTCTAGCAGGCGGAAAGTCGACAGCGGAGCACGCACGCCGAGACCCGACATGAACCCCATGGACCCAGCCCTCCACATGCATCCGGTCATGTACCTGCTGCAACACTATCGCCAGATGGGCCGCCGCGGACGCCGTCGCAGGTACGCCACTACACATATGCACCACACATCTCACATGCCGACACAGGGCCCAAACTAAACACTGGCATCCTGCTGGGGGGCACACCACATCCACATGGGCACCCACACATCACCCACCTCACAACAAGGCACCCCACGGCATCCGGAACACACTACGTCGGCCAACCTGCAGCAACGTCACGGTCACGGACACGTCACCGCCGCGGTCAACACATGCGCACTATGCAGAAGGCAGGGCAACACCAAGGCATGGGCAGTTCCCAAACATCACTGCGACACACCACCCCGACCAACACTGCACACCACCCTAACTAGTCACAGGCCAGGTGCCCATCCCGTGCACCCCCATGCACATCAACAAGCACTGTAACAACAAGCACAATACACACACACTGCGACACACAACCAGGGACACAGGCACTGCAGGATTGGCTGACAACGAACACACAACACCAGTGCACTCCCCACAGCCCACACAATTGCATACAATCATCCACACAGGGAAAGACAAAACATACAACAGGCATACAACTCCTGGCTGACACATGTGTGTCTCACACCATACAGGGGCACACATACATACACTACAAACTAAGGCCCTTCACACTGCACACCTCTGCCACACCCAACACCACACATGCCATGTAAGCCATGCCACCAGGACTAAGGGCCAACACAAGACGAACATACACATACACGCCTGGGCACACAGAAAGGAAAACACACACCTCATCACATCATAGACATCGACTACACCACAGCACAGCTGCACACCCTGTGCTGCCAGTGTCCCCCAAGGTGACCTGTGAACAGTGTATGCAGCAATAGCAAATCACCAACACGAAAACTGCATGGCCTGCCAAATAACCATCACAGAGTACAACATCAGCAGGGCCACAATGGACTGAAGACCCTGTCCCCCTGTCTAAAAATCATATGGCCACATAGAGCCTTGCAATGGTGATGTACAAAATAGACCATGGTACTCAGTCAAGCATATGCAAACAAGAAAATGACTTTATTCAGTAAGGAGACAGAGAAAAAACACCATAATGTACTGTATTTATTCACATATTGCACAGATGTAGGTACACAACATTAGTAGACACCAGCAAGTCTCAAAATCATGTACTAATGGCACAGACTATGCACTGGTGAATCACAATCGGGAAGTGCAAAGTCCTTGGCAGGGCAGGGTACAGCACATCAGAGCAACAGGCCCAGAGTCCTTGGCAGGGGAGAGCACATCAGAGCAACAGGCCCAGAGTCCTTGGCAGGGGAGAGCACTTCAGAGTAACAGGCCCAGAGTCCTTGGCAGGGGAGAGCACATCAGAGCAACAGGCCCAGAGTCCTTGGCAGGGCAGGGTACAGCACTTCAGAGCAACAGGCCCAGAGTCCTTGGCAGGGGAGAGCACATCAGAGCAACAGGCCCAGAGTCCTTGGCAGGGCAGGGTACAGCACTTCAGAGCAACAAGCCCAGAGTCCTTGGCAGGGGAGAGCACATCAGAGCAACAGGCCCAGAGTCCTTGGCAGGGGAGAGCACATCAGAGCAACAGGCCCAGAGTCCTTGGCAGGGCAGGGTACAGCACTTCAGAGCAACAGGCCCAGAGTCCTTGGCAGGGGAGAGCACATCAGAGCAACAGGCCCAGAGTCCTTGGCAGGGGAGAGCACATCAGAGCAACAGGCCCAGAGTCCTTGGCAGGGGAGAGCACTTCAGAGCAACAGGCCCAGAGTCCTTGGCAGGGGAGAGCACTTCAGAGCAACAGGCCCAGAGTCCTTGGCAGGGGAGAGCACATCAGAGCAACAGGCCCAGAGTCCTTGGCAGGGCAGGGTACAGCACTTCAGAGCAACAGGCCCAGAGTCCTTGGCAGGGGAGAGCACATCAGAGCAACAGGCCCAGAGTCCTTGGCAGGGGAGAGCACATCAGAGCAACAGGCCCAGAGTCCTTGGCAGGGGAGAGCACTTCAGAGCAACAGGCCCAGAGTCCTTGGCAGGGGAGAGCACTTCAGAGCAACAGGCCCAGAGTCCTTGGCAGGGGAGAGCACTTCAGAGCAACAGGCCCAGAGTCCTTGGCAGGGCAGGGTACAGCACTTCAGAGCAACAGGCCCAGAGTCCTTGGCAGGGGAGAGCACATCAGAGCAACAGGCCCAGAGTCCTTGGCAGGGGAGAGCACATCAGAGCAACAGGCCCAGAGTCCTTGGCAGGGGAGAGCACATCAGAGCAACAGGCCCAGAGTCCTTGGCAGGGCAGGGTACAGCACTTCAGAGCAACAGGCCCAGAGTCCTTGGCAGGGGAGAGCACATCAGAGCAACAGTCCCAGAGTCCTTGGCAGGGGAGAGCACATCAGAGCAACAGGCCCAGAGTCCTTGGCAGGGGAGAGCACTTCAGAGCAACAGGCCCAGAGTCCTTGGCAGGGGAGAGCACTTCAGAGCAACAGGCCCAGAGTCCTTGGCAGGGGAGAGCACATCAGAGCAACAGGCCCAGAGTCCTTGGCAGGGCAGGGTACAGCACTTCAGAGCAACAGGCCCAGAGTCCTTGGCAGGGGAGAGCACATCAGAGCAACAGGCCCATAGTCCTTGGCAGGGGAGAGCACATCAGAGCAACAGGCCCAGAGTCCTTGGCAGGGGAGAGCACATCAGAGCAACAGGCCCAGAGTCCTTGGCAGGGGAGAGCACTTCAGAGCAACAGGCCCAGAGTCCTTGGCAGGGGAGAGCACTTCAGAGCAACAGGCCCAGAGTCCTTGGCAGGGGAGAGCACTTCAGAGCAACAGGCCCAGAGTCCTTGGCAGGGCAGGGTACAGCACTTCAGAGCAACAGGCCCAGAGTCCTTGGCAGGGGAGAGCACATCAGAGCAACAGGCCCAGAGTCCTTGGCAGGGGAGAGCACATCAGAGCAACAGGCCCAGAGTCCTTGGCAGGGGAGAGCACATCAGAGCAACAGGCCCAGAGTCCTTGGCAGGGGAGAGCACATCAGAGCAACAGGCCCAGAGTCCTTGGCAGGGCAGGGTACAGCACATCAGAGCAACAGGCCCAGAGTCCTTGGCAGGGGAGAGCACATCAGAGCAACAGGCCCAGAGTCCTTGGCAGGGCAGGGTACAGCACTTCAGAGCAACAAGCCCAGAGTCCTTGGCAGGGGAGAGCACATCAGAGCAACAGGCCCAGAGTCCTTGGCAGGGGAGAGCACATCAGAGCAACAGGCCCAGAGTCCTTGGCAGGGCAGGGTACAGCACTTCAGAGCAACAGGCCCAGAGTCCTTGGCAGGGGAGAGCACATCAGAGCAACAGGCCCAGAGTCCTTGGCAGGGGAGAGCACATCAGAGCAACAGGCCCAGAGTCCTTGGCAGGGGAGAGCACTTCAGAGCAACAGGCCCAGAGTCCTTGGCAGGGGAGAGCACTTCAGAGCAACAGGCCCAGAGTCCTTGGCAGGGGAGAGCACATCAGAGCAACAGGCCCAGAGTCCTTGGCAGGGCAGGGTACAGCACTTCAGAGCAACAGGCCCAGAGTCCTTGGCAGGGGAGAGCACATCAGAGCAACAGGCCCAGAGTCCTTGGCAGGGGAGAGCACATCAGAGCAACAGGCCCAGAGTCCTTGGCAGGGGAGAGCACTTCAGAGCAACAGGCCCAGAGTCCTTGGCAGGGGAGAGCACTTCAGAGCAACAGGCCCAGAGTCCTTGGCAGGGGAGAGCACTTCAGAGCAACAGGCCCAGAGTCCTTGGCAGGGCAGGGTACAGCACTTCAGAGCAACAGGCCCAGAGTCCTTGGCAGGGGAGAGCACATCAGAGCAACAGGCCCAGAGTCCTTGGCAGGGGAGAGCACATCAGAGCAACAGGCCCAGAGTCCTTGGCAGGGGAGAGCACATCAGAGCAACAGGCCCAGAGTCCTTGGCAGGGCAGGGTACAGCACTTCAGAGCAACAGGCCCAGAGTCCTTGGCAGGGGAGAGCACATCAGAGCAACAGTCCCAGAGTCCTTGGCAGGGGAGAGCACATCAGAGCAACAGGCCCAGAGTCCTTGGCAGGGGAGAGCACTTCAGAGCAACAGGCCCAGAGTCCTTGGCAGGGGAGAGCACTTCAGAGCAACAGGCCCAGAGTCCTTGGCAGGGGAGAGCACATCAGAGCAACAGGCCCAGAGTCCTTGGCAGGGCAGGGTACAGCACTTCAGAGCAACAGGCCCAGAGTCCTTGGCAGGGGAGAGCACATCAGAGCAACAGGCCCATAGTCCTTGGCAGGGGAGAGCACATCAGAGCAACAGGCCCAGAGTCCTTGGCAGGGGAGAGCACATCAGAGCAACAGGCCCAGAGTCCTTGGCAGGGGAGAGCACTTCAGAGCAACAGGCCCAGAGTCCTTGGCAGGGGAGAGCACTTCAGAGCAACAGGCCCAGAGTCCTTGGCAGGGGAGAGCACTTCAGAGCAACAGGCCCAGAGTCCTTGGCAGGGCAGGGTACAGCACTTCAGAGCAACAGGCCCAGAGTCCTTGGCAGGGGAGAGCACATCAGAGCAACAGGCCCAGAGTCCTTGGCAGGGGAGAGCACATCAGAGCAACAGGCCCAGAGTCCTTGGCAGGGGAGAGCACATCAGAGCAACAGGCCCAGAGTCCTTGGCAGGGGAGAGCACATCAGAGCAACAGGCCCAGAGTCCTTGGCAGGGCAGGGTACAGCACATCAGAGCAACAGGCCCAGAGTCCTTGGCAGGGGAGAGCACATCAGAGCAACAGGCCCAGAGTCCTTGGCAGGGGAGAGCACATCAGAGCAACAGGCCCAGAGTCCTTGGCAGGGCAGGGTACAGCACATCAGAGCAACAGGCCCAGAGTCCTTGGCAGGGGAGAGCACATCAGAGCAACAGGCCCAGAGTCCTTGGCAGGGGAGAGCACATCAGAGCAACAGGCCCAGAGTCCTTGGCAGGGGAGAGCACATCAGAGCAACAGGCCCAGAGTCCTTGGCAGGGGAGAGCACATCAGAGCAACAGGCCCAGAGTCCTTGGCAGGGCAGGGTACAGCACTTCAGAGCAACAGGCCCAGAGTCCTTGGCAGGGGAGAGCACATCAGAGCAACAGGCCCAGAGTCCTTGGCAGGGGAGAGCACATCAGAGCAACAGGCCCAGAGTCCTTGGCAGGGGAGAGCACATCAGAGCAACAGGCCCAGAGTCCTTGGCAGGGCAGGGTACAGCACTTCAGAGCAACAGGCCCAGAGTCCTTGGCAGGGGAGAGCACATCAGAGCAACAGGCCCAGAGTCTTTGGCATGGGAGAGCACATCAGAGCAACAGGCCCAGAGTCCTTGGCAGGGGAGAGCACATCAGAGCAACAGGCCCAGAGTCCTTGGCAGGGTACAGCACATCAGAGCAACAGGCCCAGAGTCCTTGGCAGGGGAGAGCACATCAGAGCAACAGGCCCAGAGTCCTTGGCAGGGGAGAGCACTTCAGAGCAACAGGCCCAGAGTCCTTGGCAGGGGAGAGCACTTCAGAGCAACAGGCCCAGAGTCCTTGGCAGGGGAGAGCACTTGAGAGCAATAGGCCCAGGAACACACCCACGTCGCTAACAATGGTCTAGTGTAGCACACCTATGTGTGACACAGGCGTCTGAGGGTGTTGACAACTCACTCCTGGCTGTCATGTGGAGTGGGACCTGGCTGTGTGTCAGGGACTGCAGGGCCACTTGACTGGTGTGACAGAGGGACATGTGATGTGGCTATAACAGAGGGCCTGCAAGCTGGAGGGCTGTGCGGACCAGGTGGTACTGTGGCACGTGGAGGTGGAGTCATGCACGCCCTTGACACAGTGTGGGTGGGAGAGGTAGGAGGGGTGCCCTTCCACTTCTTTGGAATATGAATTTGCTTCCCTGTCATGGGGTTGATGGGAAGTGGCGTTGACACCACCGGCACACACCCCAACTGTCCCACATCAGGGGCAGACACTGGCACTCCCTCTGGAGAAGTGCTTGATCCTGCAGTACGCTTGGGCTGGCTACGCCTCCGGACCACTTTACCCTCTCTGGATGTTGTACCCCCCACAGTGACCACCTTCCCATTTACCCCAGGGGTGGTGTCTACAGTGCCCTCCTGTCCCTTCTTGGCAGGGATGGCCACTTCACTGCCCTCCTTTGCCACAATGACTGGGTTGGTCACGACAGGGGTCTCCACTGCCACAATGACCGGGCTGGTCACAACAGGGCTTCCCTCCACCTGCCTCGATGTACTTTGTTTTGGGGTTGATGTGGTAGGTGGGTCTGTCCCTCTGTTCTCCCCAGGTGTAGCCATTTCATCCCACACATCCTCTGTGGGCATAGCAGAGTCAATTGCTGGTGATGGCTCTGCAGCATGTGAGCCTGTTGTCTGAGACAATGCTCTTCTGGCCCTGCTCTTCTGTGACTTCAGTTTGTCTGTGCATATTGGGGGGTCCCTGCTCTTCTTTGGGGATGGAGTCTGTGGACGGGATTGTTTGCTTTGGGTCTGACCTGTGCTCCTAGTGTTGTAACGTTTACTTGATGTATGTCCCAAGTGCTCACTGTCATCTGATGTGGCCACTGACTGGGTGGACGTCACAGGCACCTGAGCTGCAAAGGGGGCATGTGCTTGTTGGAGGGCTGACGTCACTGTACCTGACAATGACAGGAGTGTACGATGTAGGCCACCCACGTCAGAGTGTATGCCCTCCATGAATGCCAGAACCTGGCCTAATTTGTTATCGTGTGCACTGAAGGCATTGAGCAGGGCGGTCTGGCCCACGTAAAGTTGCCGCAGGAGCTCTACACACTCTGCACTGAGGGCAGCAGGGGGGACAGGTGCAGGTGCAGCGGTGCCATGTGTGAATGTCACACGTCCCCTCTTAGTGACACGGATACGGCCAGCCCCAGAGGAAGTGGATGGGGGGGTGGGCAGTGGCCGTTGGTAGTCAGATGCAGCAGCAGACTCCCCATCTCCTGTGGTTGCTAACAGGGACGCATCCCCCCTGCCCTCAGATGAAGTGGTACTCTGTGTCTCAGCCACAGATTCCTCATGCATACTCCTGTCACCCTCATCAGCGCTGGTGTGGTCAGTGTCACTTTGCTCCGTCGCACTCTGCTCTGCTGCCGCTGTCGTGCTGGTCTCACCACCACTTTCAGGATCATGTTCCGCCGTGGTGTCTTGCGAATCTGCATAAGTGACAGAAACATGGTTGTATAAGTGTCATTGTCTAGTCACACGATATCAGAGCAATGCAGCACATGAGAGGCCTACAGCTACATGGTAACCACCACACCCTCAAATCAATGTGCAGCTACACACCATATAGACCACAACAGTGCCTGTCATGCGGACAAACAGGCAGGAGTGGACCAATGTCGTTGACACACAGCACTACACCCTGCCCATGGATGGTGTTCCCCCAGCCCACATTGACCTGCCCCATGGACATGATGTAGCCACAACTAACATCACCACTTACAGACCCTAAAGGGATCCAGAGGGGAATACACACACCTGTATTGTCTACACATGCCACATTGTCAAATAGGCCATTACAATCACCATGTGCCAATCTGGGTTCACATTGTTGTCAGATGTGTGGGCCACTACCATGCAGGTGCATGCAAAGTAGACAGACATGGTGTCACACTCATTAAGTGGACACAGCTGTACGGCATAATAGGGCCTCCACCCACCATCACAAAGAAGAGTGACCATGTGGACAACAAAATATATGTCAAGGACAGAAAACTGCAGGCAGGAGCTGCAGAGTAAGGCCATGGTGTGCCAATGCCTCATACAGACACACATCACAGTTGCCACTCACATCACATATCACAGCATGGCAGCACACGCACATCACATGTGTCACCGCAGGCACAGGCACTCTACACATGCATACACTCCCAGACAAACTCTCCCTCCCCGGATACTCACCATCTCTGTCTTGCTGCTGAAGCCTCTTCAGACGTGCATCCAGGTCTGGATAGGTCACTGCCAGTATGCGTGCCATCAGCGGAGTCATGGTGCGCCGTGCCACACGCCCTGTGCGTGGTACCATCCCCAAGGTCATCTCTGCCACTTGCTTAGCCAGCCGGCTGATGTCGTCCCACCTCTTGTGACAGTGTGTGTGTTGTCTGTTTGATACCCCCAGGGCTCGCACCTTTGCTGCTATGGCCCTCCAGACAGCCTTACGTTGGTGTACTTTGAGCTGCAGGTATGAGAGTAAAGAAGGCCAAATTAACATTTACACATTGTCATATGTCAGCATCTTTCAGTACAGCAGCCAGACACAGATTCTGGACTCACAGTGACCAATCTCCCTCCAGAACTGGGGGTACCCTCACAAGGCCACTCTGCATGGCATAAACATTAGTGAATGCATGCACATATTGAGCTTCGTAGTCTCCATGATGATCACGCTAAACAATGATGCTTCAACAGTAATGCATCGACAGCACTGTGTAAATCAGAAATTGTACAGGGCATTGATGGGGCATATCCACTAATCAGTGTGCAGCAACTGTAGCATGTAAGTTGGCTGATGGACAAACTTTGGCTGTGCAGCCACTGAACCTACTCTGTGGGCCACACTGACGATGACTACAGGGGCACCCTGAAATTACATCACAAGCGGACACTGTCCAACCAGCTACAAGGCAAACAACCGTTGGTCATGTCTGCCCCAAAAATTAGCAAATTCCACTCACACATACAAGTATAGGCCTAGGACAGAGTCACAATGCTAAACACACACTCCCACCACCTGGAAACATCTTGTCTGTCAGTGTTTGTCAGCACCCCACATCCAAAATAACATACTGCAGCATCATGAATACACGTCTGACACCACCCTGCCCTACTGCTCCCTACATGGTGACTTACCACGACATTGGGGCCACCAAACAGGCGTGGGTACTGTGCCAGCACCTCATTCACAAGGACATCCAGCTCCTCACTCGTGAATGGACTGGCACGGATCTTATCTGTTCTTGACATCCCTGTGGATATGGCAGACCTGTGGCGTAAGTGTGTTCTGAGGTGTCCCAGGCAGCAGGCTCTGTGAGCAGCAGGAGAGGGTCCCAGGCAGCAGCAGGAGAGGGTCCCAGGCAGCAGCAGGAGAGGGTCCCAGGCAGCAGCAGGAGAGGGTCCCAGGCAGCAGCAGGAGAGGGTCCCAGGCAGCAGCAGGAGAGGGTCCCAGGCAGCAGCAGGAGAGGGTCCCAGGCAGCAGGCTCTGTGAGCAGTGGGAATGTGTGGCTCACTCCCACAGATTTATAGGCCCCTGGGGTCGTTAGGAAGCTGATAAGATGCTACAATTGGTTGTCTGGGTCTGCCTTATTCAAAAGCATCCAATGACCGCCTCCGCGGCGGCGGCGCACCGCTTCTGCATTTTACAAATCTGCATCATGCCACATAGAACACCCATGCCATTGGCTGTATGCAATGCTCCACGGCGGTGACGCACCACGGGTGTCCGGGGTGCGCTACCGCGATGGTGCATCATTCAAAAGCATCCAATGACCACCTCTGCGGTGGCGGCGCACCGCTTCCGCATTTTACAAATCTGCATCATGCCACATAGAACACCCATGCCATTGGCTGTATGCAATGCTCCACGCCGGTGACGCACCACGGGTGTCCGGGGTGCGCTACCGCGATGGTGCATCATTCAAAAGCATCCAATGACCGCCTCCGCGGCGGCGGCGCACCGCTTCCGCATTTTACAAATCTGCATCATGCCACATAGAACACCCATGCCATTGGCTGTATGCAATGCTCCACGGCGGTGACGCACCACGGGTGTCCGGGGTGCGCTACCGCGATGGTGCATCATTCAAAAGCATCCAATGACCGCCTCCGCGGCGGCGGCGCACCGCTTCCGCATTTTACAAATCTGCCTCATGCCACATAGAACACCCATGCCATTGGCTGTATGCAATGCTCCACGGCGGTGACGCACCACGGGTGTCCGGGGTGCGCTACCGCGATGGTGCATCATTCAAAAGCATCCAATGACCGCGGCGGCGGCGCACCGCTGGGGACCGGCGGTAGGTACCGCGACTCATGCAGCGGAGCATAGCCAGCGGCATGTCCACAAGTCCATGTGCCAATGGCTACCTTGGCTGGGTAGATGGTGGTGCTGGGGTCACACCGCTGGGGACCGGCGGTAGGTACCGCGACTCATGCGGCGGAGCATAGCCAGCGGCATGTCCACAAGTCCATGTGCCAATGGCTACCTTGGCTGGGTAGATGGTGGTGCTGGGGTCACACCGCTGGGGACCGGCGGTAGGTTCTGGCATTTTCGTACACAGTGCTGTGTATGTCAATCCTGGACAATGTATAAGTACCATGCAGCTACATGGTGTAGGGCACATCATTGTACACACGATGCCACAGAGCCATTGCATCCACAGGAGGACGCATGTTCAGTGTGAGCCACTTTAGCATGTGTTTGTGCCATTTTAGTAAGGGTTCTGATGGGTGATGATGATTGACAGACGTCAGGTGCTCTACATAGATGTCGTGAGGTTTAATGTGTTGTTGGTCAGTGCAGACCTTGACCGGGCTGGTGCCACTGCATTGTATCGTACCTGACTTGTGCATTCAGAACTGATCATGCACACAACCAGAAGTGTCCCTGCTATTGTGATCATTGTGTTAATGAATGCTTGCAGAATGTACATGATGCATTGAGGTGTGGCAGGTACGGCAGATGGGTATGACAGACATGTTAAGTCACATTAGATTTGTGGCTCTAGTAGCTCCATGTCTGCGCATGTCACAAGTTCTATCATTGTATCCACTTTCACAGTCCCCGATGTGTTGCTGTCACTTGGGTATTGTCACTGGAGAGGCCTGCCCTCTGTGTGTAGCTATTGGGCAGCCATGTAACCAGATGTGCCATGCATCTCTCTGGCGCTTGTTGTTTCCCCATTACATCATTGATGCTTTGTGCTATGGCCATCTCATGATGCTTGTCATTGACCTATTCTTTTTAATCCTAAACTAGGAGGAGGCCAAATCTCCTACGTCAGTTGATTGTGCTTGAGGACATGGAGAATGAGGCAATCATCAGGAAATTCAGGCTGGACAGACCGACATTGAAGATCGTGTGTGATCTATTGGAGCCCCACCTGCAGCCTCGCCGTCACTATCCTACGGCATTCACACCCACCTACAAGGTAATGGCAGCACTACACTTCTTCCTTCCAGGAGACCGTGGCTAACGCTGGGGGAATGTCGCAGCCCATGTTCAGCATGGTGCTGAGGGATGTACTTGAGGCCATGATGATTTATCGGAATCGCTACATCCATTTCCCCCGGGGACGTGAATTGGCTGCCGTTAAGGGGGACTTCTATCCACTTGGGCACATCCCACATGTAGTCGGTGCAATAGATTGCACCCATGTGGCTCTAGTGGCACCGCAGGCGACGGAGCACATTTATCGGAACCGCAAACACTACCACTCCATGAATGTGCAGGTGGTGTGCCTTGCAGACATGACAATTTCACATGTCTGTGCTAAGTATCCCGGTTCCGCACATGACTCTTTCATTATGAGGAACAGCATGGTGCCACGGATGATGGAGAATCTGCATCCTGAACGTGCCTGGATTGTGGGTGAGTTACACTACTGCTATCACGTGCTATGTTTCACTGGCTTTACTGTGGTCGTACAACATTGCTATGGGTCTTTTTTATTCACAGGGGACTCTGCATATCCCAGTAGGCCATGGCTGTTGAGCCCACTCCGGAATCCCCAGACACCAGCTGAGATCCGCTACAATGAGGCCCATGGCAGGACACAACGGGTAATTGAACGGACTTTTGGGCTGCTGAAGTCAAGGTTCCGGTGCCTTGACAGGACTGGAGGCGCACTCGCATACTCGCCTGGGAAGGTGTGCAAGATCGTTGTGGCATGCTGTATGCTACACAACCTGGCCATCCACAAGGGGGTCCCCCTGCTCCTGGACGACGGTGAGGAACCAAGGCCACAACCTGCTCAGGGACCTGAATCCAGTGATGAGGACAGTGGAGAGGAGGAAGAAGTTGACCAACGGCAGCAGCTAATCCAACGCTACTTCACTTGAAGGTGTGTGACGAGTTACAACGTCTACATAGTCTAGTGTGGTAGCTTATGTTGTGAATGGATATGCGCAGATGTTCACAATGCCACATGTTCTGTCACCTATGTATGGTATTGTTGGAATGGACGTTACGTACGGAGATGTATTCTGGACGGTATTTGTGCATATCAGCTAGACAATGTGTAGTGTACCTGTGATAATTTGGATATTTGTGGAGCTGTGATCTGTGTCTGTTGCCACGATGAGACCAGTGACTGTAGTTCTGTTGTGTCTCCCTAGGTGCTCCAGAGTGTTCCTGCCCTGCATACTGTACTTCATGTTTACATATCATGGACATTATCATCATTGTAAATACTGCATTAAAGAATTCAATACACAAAATCTGGATTGTAAGGTATTTTATTTACGTGGTGGACATGTGAATTGTGCGGGAATATTTACAGGAAGGTGGGGAATGAGCAGTGAGTTGACAGTCATGGTCGCAGAGATGCAAGAGTAGACACCACATGGATGTGGTGACCCAGTCCAACAGACAGGTGACATTGCCAAGGCAATGTGGGGAAAGATAGTCCAAAACAGTCAATGCAGTTGGGGAGAGGGTTGTCTTCACGGCTGGCTCCGTGACTGGCATGTGGCAGGTGCTTGGCTTCCAGAGACTCCCAGGCTCTTCTTCGGACGCCCCCTAGATCTTTTTGGCGGTGGGGGGCCTGCTGAATGGCCAGCGGCGTCAGAGGACTCGCCCCTCTCTGTTGGCGCAGGGGAGGATGGTGGACTGTCATCCTGCTGCACAACAGGAGGGGACGGCGGTGATGGTTGGGACACAGGCCTGTCCCTCTGCAACGCCACTTGCTGGCCCATGAGGTCCACCATCTGTCCCAGGCGGTTATCGATGGACCTCATCAGCAGGATGAGCTCCCTTAATAGTTCATCCGACCGGCCACTTTGTCCCTGGACCTCTTGGTAGGCGTCCACAACTCTGTTGAAGTTGTCCAGGGATGGTGTCCACTCCTCCCGAGGTCTGGTGTTGACCTTTGCCCTCCCACCTGCTCTGCTGCCACGGACCTCTTCCCTCGCCACTGGTGCGCCACGCACTGGCTCCCTGCCCCCCACAGTTGTTGGTGTGGGCTGGTCATCCCTAGGAACACGGAGGGTGCTGCAGGTGGTACTGGTGGTAGTGGTGGTGTTGGTGCCAGTGGCTGCGGTGGTGGTTGCGGTGGTGGTTGCGGTGGAGGCAGAGGCCGTGACAGCAGGGGTCTGCTGCGTTGTTGTTGCAGCAGAGGTGGTGGTGGGGAGGATGGGTGCCTGGGACCTCTGGGTCTGTGGAACACCGGATGAGCCGGCCTGGAGCTCATCATCCAAACTGTCCTGGGAGTCTGCATCTGTGAGTCCATGTGCCGGAGTTGGAGACTGGCTCTGCTGGTCGTTGGTGTTGTCCCCAGCAGTGAGTTCTTCATCACCTGTGGAGTAGATGGGGAGTGGTCAGTGTTTGTGTCATCTGCGTATCATCAGCTGTCTGTACACTAGTGCATTTTGCTGTCCTCAGTTGTACAAATCATGGCAACACCGTGTTACATTACATAGTGGAGAGTTACATTATGGTGTCCTAAAGGTTGATTGTCTATGCATTTTGTACAATAGTAAATTGATTAATACACACACACACTTCATGAAGATATACGGTAGTTACATACCTGTAAGGTGAGTGTGCAGGGTACAATGGCTGACACTTTCTCCTGGGTGGGGCAGGCCTCCATGCTGCTGGGCTGTGGGACAGGGGGGCATGCTGGGAGTAGTGAGACAGGCCTCCCTCCACACTCCCACCCACAAACAGGCTCCAAGTGAAGATGGCTACCAACCTGTGAGTTTGTTTGTTCAACAGTGCAATGGCTGACACTTTCTCCTGGGTGGGACAGGCCTCCATGCTGCTGGGCTGCGGGACAGGGGGGCATGCTGGGAGTAGTGAGACAGGCCTCCCTCCACACTCCCACCCACAAACAGGCTCCAAGTGAAGATGGCTACCAACCTGTGAGTTTGTTTGTTCAACAGTGCAATGGCTGACACTTTCTCCTGGGTGGGGCAGGCCTCCATGCTGCTGGGCTGTGGGACAGGGGGGAATGCTGGGAGCAGTGAGACAGGCCTCTCTCCACACTCCCACCCACAAACAGGCTCCAAGTGAAGATGGCTACCAACCTGTGAGTTTGTTTGTTCAACAGTGCAATGGCTGACACTTTCTCCTGGGTGGGGCAGGCCTCCATGCTGCTGGGCTGTGGGACAGGGGGGCATGCTGGGAGTAGTGAGACAGGCCTCCCTCCACACTCCCACCCACAAACAGGCTCCAAGTGAAGATGGCTACCAACCTGTGAGTTTGTTTGTTCAACAGTGCAATGGCTGACACTTTCTCCTGGGTGGGGCAGGCCTCCATGCTGCTGGGCTGTGGGACAGGGGGGCATGCTGGGAGTAGTGAGACAGGCCTCCCTCCACACTCCCACCCACAAACAGGCTCCAAGTGAAGATGGCTACCAACCTGTGAGTTTGTTTGTTCAACAGTGCAATGGCTGACACTTTCTCCTGGGTGGGGCAGGCCTCCATGCTGCTGGGCTGTGGGACAGGGGGGCATGCTGGGAGTAGTGAGACAGGCCTCCCTCCACACTCCCACCCACAAACAGGCTCCAAGTGAAGATGGCTACCAACCTGTGAGTTTGTTTGTTCAACAGTGCAATGGCTGACACTTTCTCCTGGGTGGGGCAGGCCTCCATGCTGCTGGGCTGTGGGACAGGGGGGCATGCTGGGAGTAGTGAGACAGGCCTCCCTCCACACTCCCACCCACAAACAGGCTCCAAGTGAAGATGGCTACCAACCTGTGAGTTTGTTTGTTCAACAGTGCAATGGCTGACACTTTCTCCTGGGTGGGGCAGGCCTCCATGCTGCTGGGCTGTGGGACAGGGGGGCATGCTGGGAGTAGTGAGACAGGCCTCCCTCCACACTCCCACCCACAAACAGGCTCCAAGTGAAGATGGCTACCAACCTGTGAGTTTGTTTGTTCAACAGTGCAATGGCTGACACTTTCTTCTGGGTGGGGCAGGCCTCCATGCTGCTGGGCTGTGGGACAGGGGGGCATGCTGGGAGTAGTGAGACAGGCCTCCCTCCACACTCCCACCCACAAACAGGCTCCAAGTGAAGATGGCTACCAACCTGTGAGTTTGTTTGTTCAACAGTGCAATGGCTGACACTTTCTCCTGGGTGGGGCAGGCCTCCATGCTGCTGGGCTGTGGGACAGGGGGGCATGCTGGGAGTAGTGAGACAGGCCTCCCTCCACACTCCCACCCACAAACAGGCTCCAAGTGAAGATGGCTACCAACCTGTGAGTTTGTTTGTTCAACAGTGCAATGGCTGACACTTTCTCCTGGGTGGGGCAGGCCTCCATGCTGCTGGGCTGTGGGACAGGGGGGCATGCTGGGAGTAGTGAGACAGGCCTCCCTCCACACTCCCACCCACAAACAGGCTCCAAGTGAAGATGGCTACCAACCTGTGAGTTTGTTTGTTCAACAGTGCAATGGCTGACACTTTCTCCTGGGTGGGGCAGGCCTCCATGCTGCTGGGCTGTGGGACAGGGGGGCATGCTGGGAGTAGTGAGACAGGCCTCCCTCCACACTCCCACCCACAAACAGGCTCCAAGTGAAGATGGCTACCAACCTGTGAGTTTGTTTGTTCAACAGTGCAATGGCTGACACTTTCTCCTGGGTGGGGCAGGCCTCCATGCTGCTGGGCTGTGGGACAGGGGGGCATGCTGGGAGTAGTGAGACAGGCCTCCCTCCACACTCCCACCCACAAACAGGCTCCAAGTGAAGATGGCTACCAACCTGTGAGTTTGTTTGTTCAACAGTGCAATGGCTGACACTTTCTCCTGGATGGGGCAGGCCTCCATGCTGCTGGGCTGTGGGACAGGGGGGCATGCTGGTAGTTGTTGTACTGACATTCCGGCCCCATACAGGCCTCCTCAGCAGAATGGCTGGCTACATGTTGGTTAGGGATGGACAGTGTATTGGTGGTTGGGTATTGCAAGGAGGTAAATGTCAATGTGGTCTTAAACATTTGTCTGTACTTACCAGCCTCCGCTCCCCCGGCTACTCCTGTGTAACTCTCAGGTAGCAGGATAGCAAGCACCTTCTCCTCCCATGGTGTGAATGTCTTCATTGGGATGGGAGGGCCACTGCCAGTCACGTTTGCCAGATTCCAGTTCTTGCTCCTCTTCTCCTTGACAACCCTCTTGAGATCATGCCACCGCTTCTGGATCTCCTTCTTGGATCTTGGGGTGGCCCCAACTGCATTCACCCTTTGGACAATCCTTTCCCACATTTGTGTCCTGGTGGCTAATGGTGTCTGTTGGACCAGGTTCCCAAATAGTTGTGGTTCTACTCTCACAATCTCGTTGACCATGACTGTCAACTCACTCTCTGTGAATTTTGGCATTTTTAGTGATGTCATGGTGTGGGGGGGTTGAGGTGTTTGTGGGTGCAGGGGGGTGTGGGTGCAGGGGTGTGGTGATGAGGTGTGTTATGTGCTGGGGGTTTGATTGTGATGGTGTGATGGTGGTGTTGATGGTGGTTTTGGGTGGGTGGGTGTGGTGTGCGATTTTGCCTCTCCTCTCAGATGTGGTGTGTGGTCTTCTGTTCTGGAAAGATGCAAAGGATTGTGGTGAGTGGAGGGGGTGGCTTTGTACTCAGCTGTGTGGGTGTGTCCAATTGGATAGTGGTTGTCAGGTGTGTTGTGGGTGTTGTTATGTAGTATTGTATATTTTTTTCCCATTTCTGTATCTGTGTGTGTGTGTTGTATCTATTGGAGGCTGAGCTACTTTGTTTATGCAGTATTTGGCATCACTGCGGTGCTTTGACATCGACCGCCATGGAGTTCATGTTCGTCCGCTGCGGTGACTTTGCTGGTGCTTGTCCGCCATTTATCCCATACAATCCTGCCTTCAACCGCGGCGGTCGGTGCCTGCGGTTCCGCCCGCGCCACCCTCGGGGATATCGTAATTTCCTGTGCGGTGTCTCCGCTTTCCCTGTGGGCGGTTTTGTTTTTTCCGCTGCTTTTCCGACCGCCGCGGTCGGAGTTTTGTCATAACCGCACACGTCGGGCGGTTTTATTTTCACCACTACCGCCGCGGTCGGTCTCTAGTGGCAGTCGATCCTAATTTGTCTGCCGGTTGCACCGCCTCCATGGCGGGCGGTTGTTTTCCGCCTCCATGGCGGGCGGGGTGGTTTTCCGCCCGCTATCCTAATGGGGCCCTAAGTGTTCTTCCCACACAGATAATATATCCCAGGAACAGCAGGATCCTTCCCTGCAAATAGGTGCTCAGCTATAACTTCAAATCATCATATATTTCCTTGTCTGGCTGACTATTAGCCATAGAAGCACATACAATTAAAACATACAGTTAGAATTCCATAACAATTATTCAGTCATACAATTGATAGATTCATTAACGGATTATAAAATCTCAGTGCAAAGAGAAAAAGTACAAATAGAAGACCATACATTCTGGGTAACACTCTAAAACAATCTAACTGCTGTCTCATACCTCTTCCTTGTGCCCAAAGCACAGACGATAAAGTTTACAAGTGTTATACAAATACTAACAGTACTTAATTGTTGCGGAAAAATTAAGGCCAACTTATGCTGCCTTATATTAGCAGAGCACTGTATTGGAACCAAACACTGTATTTTATGGCAAGAATATAGGCCACAGAAGAGCATAAAATGCATAGGGCCATATGTATCAAGATACCAATTAGCGATTCTTTAATAGCGATTTTTAAGAAATCGCTATTTCAGAATCGCTAATTGGTATGTATCAAGAAAATCGCAACATTTTAGCGATTTCTTGATATTCCTTAATTGCGAATTCGCAAATTGCGAATTCACAATTAAGGAATACTTTCCCATTTATCTCTATGGGCCTCCTGGCCCATAGGAAGGAATTGGAATGTATTCTCAATTTGCGATTCGCAATTTGCTAATCGCAAATTGAGAATAATTTCAAGGGTGCAGGAGTGTCCAAAGGACACCCTGTTGCACCTCTGAAATAAGTATGGGTGCACATGTGGTGCACATACATGCCCTAAGGGCATGTATGTGCGTCACATGGCACTTTGAAAAATGCTGAAATGTGCATTTTTCAAGGAAATCGCAACTTACCACCAACTAGAAGTTGGTGGTAAGTTGCGATTCCTTAAGCGCATTTTGGATTTTTTTTTGCTCAATACATTGCCATTTAAGGAATCGCAAAATTTGCGATTCCTTAAATGCAATCGCAAAATAAGGAATGGCAAATTTTGCGATTCCTTATTTTGCACCCAATTTCTTTCATACATACCATTTTGCCTTGATACATATGGCCCATAGTGCCTTGGTAAGAAACATTATCGCAAGCACAGGTCAGGAGAGAAGAGGACCAAAAACCCTGTTGCGGAAATGCAACAAAAAAATTAATATTAATAAAATGTAGTCCGGTAAGATAAAATGTATGATCAATGTTTAAAATGTTTTTGTAGGTAAAGCTCAAGACCAGGTGTCCACTTAATAAGGCCAAACCATATTCCAGACTTCAATTTTTCGAAACCCAACAAATAATTTCTTGTTTACTTTGGAAGAAAGGTCTTCCTGGCCAACTTTTTAGCACGTGTGTCAGTAGTCCCTGGGTTAGAGCACCGCTCGGAGAGACCTAATGCATTTGGTGTACTTTTCACATAATATAACTGGGGAAAGGCTAGGGCATTGTTGAGGGAAAGAAAATCTGACAGAACCTCCCTTGGAAAGTCACTTCTGGGTTGCGCCAAATCCTTACCCATAGTACTACAGAGCCAATTTTGATCATATCTTCCAAATAATCAAGGCCATTTTCAGAGTGGCATATGAAGCTTTATGAGGCATGTGATAAAGCAAGAATCTCCTACGAAAAGCACTTTGTACATATTGTAACTGTCCTGCGCCCTTGTAACCCCATACCGCTGCCCCATAACTTGCTATGGCTACATGTTTGCTTTATTATATGCTGACATGCTTCTTGACTGGTTCGGGCCCCAATCTGCGTACAAAATTTAAAAAAGACTATGGGGCAGATTTATTAGCCCCTTGCGCCACTTTTGACACTATGGCTAGCTCAACCCCACTTAGTTTAAATTTTATAATTTTAGTGTTTTGTGCCCCGAATTTCATAATATAAGATTTGCTGAGATTAGTTTTGAAGACCTAAATGGTCCGTGAAAGAGAAGCCATACAAAAGTGATGGAAAGCCGTTTGCAGTTCTGGAAATTAGAATGGCATCATCTGCATTGAGCAGAGCAGATACTGCACTGGGTATTACTTGTGGCTAGTCCCTCCCTGACTGGCAAAGTAGTTTTCCAGGGCATTTATGTATTTGACCAAAAGCAATGGGGCCATTACGCAGCTGTAACAAACTCCCAAAGTGTATTTATTCCTGGGGAGGGTACGTAATTGACTCCATATGGTATCCTGGCCATGGCATCCTGGAGATCTATTAGATCTTGAACAGTCCCTGTACTCTTCATGATGCTCCAAAGTTTGGGTCAGTTGACCAAATCAAAGGCACAAGATAGGTCCATAAAAGCTAAATGGATGGAACCTCTCTTGGCTGTGACTTATTTACAAATGATTACCTGAATAAATTAATGAATGAATGAATGAATTAATTAATAGACAGACTTGTAGAGCGCATGGCTACTACTAGAGTGTGCCTGTACTAGACCCAAGTAATACACAAAAAATTGCCCCCTCTCCAGTTATTTTAAATTGAGGACCAAATACACTCTTATTTTAATTCGGTCCGGTATATTTATTCATACCTTTTAATCATATTCTTTTGTACAAAAAACGTTTCAAATGGCAGAAAGAGAATACACCAAACAAACAATTACTGACAAAACTTATTAGATGAACAATTAACAAAAAAACATATTCACGAAATTATCAAACAATAAATATACACAATACATCCAACATTCACTATACATTGCAGTGCAGAATTTTGCAATATATGAGATCAAATCAATGATCAAACTTCTTTACATAAACAAGAATGAAATTACTACATTCAAAGAGCAAATAGAGGCATGTATCACAATTATCCTGAAACACTTTAGTTGTTACAATTCGCTCTTGCTGGGGTAGCCGACGCGTTTCAAGTTTGGACCATGAGTGTCCAAACCATCTTCAGGGCTTTGTATTATTCTGTGTGATACTATGTGGTTTAAATTCTATCACTAGGCACGACTTTTTTCCTCAACTGTCAGGCAGTGCTCTGTGTTCAGCGAGCAACAGTCTTGAACTGCTCTATCTTGCGTTGCACCGGGGGGCGGGAGAATGTCTTGTTCCTTGTTCTTATGATCCTTCAAATCATGTAAGGATACCAGTCAAAGGCCTTTGTTTTCTTTCTTTCTCTTTAAGTCCTCCACGTCTACCTGAATCTTCGATAGAGCAAGGCGTCGCCTCTCGCCTCCCGTCTACCGCCCCGTCCGGGGCTGTAGGAAAAACGGCCTCGAGCTAGTAGCAACCGAGGAGCATAACAGAAAAAGAGCGCACTGCGAATGCAGAACGGGAGATTTGTTATCCCAAGCGGAACCCGCCAAGCACTAAACAGAAGGCGAGGCCGTTTTTCCTACAGCCCCGGACGGGGCGGTAGACGGGAGGCGAGAGGCGACGCAAGATAGCGCAGTTCAAGACTGTTGCTCGCTGAACACAGAGCACTGCCTGACAGTTGAGGAAAAGAGTCGTGCCTAGTGATAGAAGTTAAACCACACAGTATCACACAGAATAATACAAAGCCCTGATGATGGTTTGGACACTCATGGTCCAAACTTGAAACGCGTCGGCTACCCCAGCAAGAGCGAATTGTAACAACTAAAGTGTTTCAGGATAATTGTGATACATGCCTCTATTTGCTCTTTGAATGTAGTAATTTCATTCTTGTTTATGTAAAGAAGTTTGATCATTGATTTGATCTCATATATTGCAAAATTCTGCACTGCAATGTATAGTGAATGTTGGATGTATTGTGTATATTTATTGTTTGATAATTTCGTGAATATGTTTTTTTGTTAATTGTTCATCTAATAAGTTTTGTCAGTAATTGTTTGTTTGGTGTATTCTCTTTCTGCCATTTGAAACGTTTTTTGTACAAAAGAATATGATTAAAAGGTATGAATAAATATTCCGGACCGAATTAAAATAAGAGTGTATTTGGTCCTCAATTTAAAATAACTGGAGAGGGGGCAATTTTTTGTGTATTACAAGTATATAGGGCCCAGCCCTCCTTCAGCCCCACCAAGGGTCTACCTCCTTTTTGTGTACTAGACCCAAAGCAGGTCGACAACCTCAGTCTTTGAACTAGTGGGGTTTTAGGTGCTTGCAGACGACGTTGATTTCCTGGATGCTTCTCAGAGCTACCAGGAGGGCATTCCAGTATCTGGCTGCTAGTACAGGGCAGGCCGAGCCACCCCATTAACTGAAAGCTAACTCACTACTCAACGCTACCTAGCCTTATTCGAAAGACAATGATAAAATTTGATTTTCCTTAAGCCATGACTATCTTTGAAGCTATAATTTTGCTGAAAATTCTAAGTGAGCTGTATAAAAGGAAGATTGGTAATAGCAGCGGAGGGAGTGTTTACTTCTTAGAAACTGGTACTACTGTTGATGAAGCAAAGCTTCGCATATTTTGCGGCTTGCCGAAATCAAGAACCTCGTTTATGTATAACAAGGTAATAAATGTACGTCTTACTAACATTTATATTAAGTTTGAGTAAAGGTTTAAGACGCTTGCCTATGTGTATTTCTAATGAATTTAATCCATGTCCTCTAAAATGGCCGCCGCTTGTATTTTAGTTACTGCGCATGCGTCAGCCACACTCACGTGTCCTGACGCGTCTGCAGAAGTGGAGGGAAAATTATGCGCATGCGTAATTCATAGCTGTGCTTATCATGTGGTACTGCTCGTGCCACTGCTCTTGTGCTCGTCTCAATGTAGCTAACATTTAAATGCATAAGTTTATTTCTTGATGATGAGTTAAAAGTACAAACCCTGTGATGTGTTTTCATGATGACATTATTATGTATTAATTTGTTTTCGCTTACTTTTCATGTACCGCGGGAAATGGGGGTCTGAGTGAGAGGAGAGCCATATTGGGGGTCCCTTCTGCGCCTGTGCGACATTCGGCAGCACGAGGGACCTTGGCTGATGGAACATAGCCAGCTGGCAGTGATGGGCGAGATGCTCCTGAGAAAGTCACCTCTGCCCTGCGAGAACAGCGAATGTGGCTTCTTATATGATACATTGTATTTTTGCGCTACTGTTAGCTCATGGGAACCCCAAATCTGCTAGGCGGTACCCAAATATGTTAATGAAGGCTTCAATTCGTGTATTGTGATTGGTGTGTTACCCAAACCCTACCTTAGGACCAATCGAAATTGAGGGATTCTGACACTTTGCAACATTGGGGGGTGGTACACTGTCCCAAAACTGTATATCTACCCTGGGTTCACCTAGTGAACCGTCCGACTTGTCTGGTTTAGCTGACCTGTCACTGACCCAACGCACTCAATAGGTGACTGAAGATACAGAGCGCTGCGGAGCACTCTGTCCGAATTTGACCATAGACTAAGGTTCTACTGAACCTTAAAGTGCTGGCAAGGCACTTAGCTGGGAGTTCGCTGACCCAATCGGGGTCTTGATCGATAGCTGCAGAGCGGGTGGAGCGCAGGCGTTGCTTCCGAACTGTGGGTTCTGGTCCTGTCCTGAAAAGGGTCCTGTCCTGAGGGTTTGCTGTCCTGTCCTGAGGGTCCTGTCCTGATTCCTATTCCGAGGGTATCCTGTCCTGGGTGTCCATTCTGCACCTGCTGTCTTTTGAGGGGTATCCTTCCTTGAGGGTTTCCTGTCCTTAACTGACCCGTGGCCAGGGTTTGGTTTCCACACCTTTTTCTAGGTAAATATTACTCTGAACCTCTTAAAATTCTTGCACCTTCTGAATTTCTAACTTTTGCTTGAATAAAGTTCAACATTGCATATGTTATATTTCCATGCCTTTCCGCAACTATTGAACAGTCATTTATAATTTTGCAAGGTTATTCCTATGTCTTCTCAATTGTTAGAAATTATATTTTGCATAGCAGTGTGTCATTTTCTGATATGGTCTAGAATTTCGTTGCCTAGATTGTTCAAAGGTCCCTTCACCTTAAGTGAAGCGTGTTATTCATTATAAGCTCTCCTATAGTCACACACACTTAGTCTATCCCTGTCTAGATAATACTGACTTGCATAGTATTTTCTCGTTACATTGTATTAATACTTTGATGATTACTCTGTCATTATTTCTTTCTGCCTATGTGATTTACGTTATCTTGGTTATTGATTGCCTTATTTTACTGTATCTCATGCAAGAAAATATTGAACTTTAGATAAACATTTTAAAACTTCCAGTTGTCCGTGGTCATTTAAACAGTATTTGAATGTTATTGGTTGGGTTTGTATTTTGCTGCTTTTCCTTTTACAGCTAGCTCCCTGATTCATTGTGGTCATTAGGCACCTGCATCGGTGGATGGTAAGTCGGGTGCACTGAAATTTGGTAGCAGGGAACACACACACCAACTTGATAGAGCTCGTGAAGTCACCTGATCGATGTATATGGTGATTAGAAAAGTATATGGGCCCTGAAGCCGGAAACGGCGAAAACTGTTGGTCGGGTGGCCTCGCGCGCTCTATCAGTTTTCTGGTAGATCAGAGGATGGTTAGGGACTAGCTAAAGGTTAGACAGGATTAGTTGGACTAGTTAAGTCGGAAGCTGCTATTATATTAATGCTGCTATAGGAGCGACTGTTCTGAGGGATCTGATCACTCTCTTGTGAATACGCTGCTGAAATTTATGAATTACTGTATTGTTATTATTCTTGTTCTTATATTGTTATATGTACTAATCCATGCAATTGTCAACCGTCTTGTTTCTTGTTGTCCGAACTCCCCGGGGAATTGAAAGGGCAAGTGGTGAATAGAATCCATTGTCCTGAGGTCACAGGTTCGAGGAAAGTTAGGTGCAGGTTAGGATAACCGGGAAGCACTAACTAGGGTTTTCTGAATACATGTGTGAATAAATGACAGTAACGGGGTTCATTGGCAAAATTCCCATAGTGGCGTAACCTAGTAAGGGTCACATCGGAAGAGTAGCAGGTTCCTCGGAGCTAGCGTGAAAGCAGAGGGGTCCGCTGAGAAACCTTAAACTCGGAACATATCCCGGAAAGAAGTGGATGAGTTTAGGGGAATAACAGGTTCACCGATGCTAGAGTGAAGGGTAGGCGGAAGAGATCTGCCCGCAGCGAGTGAAAAGTAAATGGAAGTAGTTTACTTGCAGTAATAGAATTCTTTTTCTGTCTAGACACTTGAGCACTGTGGCGAATGTGTATTTGTTGTAAAATAACCAAGCACTGAGCACTTTAAAAGAAAGAAAGTTTCCGTTACCTTGTGAAGGGAGGGAGTCAGTCGCGAAGCGCCTCTGACGTCACTCTGTGCCGCGCTGGGATTGGTAGAAGCAGCGGGCGGGTAGCGGAGCTGAAGATTGTAAAGGAGGGGTGAGCGCCAGAGCGTGGGAACTGTCTCACGAAGGGGCCGCGCACCCATTGGCGGAGCTTATTTTGTGTCGCGCACCCATTGGTTGCACGAATTTTCTAAAGAGTATTCTGATCGGAGGTAGTTTGTAAACAAAGTTAGCGCAGAAGTCGTATGTGGCACTCGCGGACTACAGAGACGCGACCTGATCCAAGGCATCTAGGGTTTGAAAGGGATCAGTGGAAGGCTAACAGATACGATATTATGTACGGAACCAAGAGAAAAATGTCCCTTGTAAATAAGGTGAAAAATTATTTTAAAACGGACAAACCAATTAAATCTAGGGAAGGTGTTCTTGTCCCAGCACCCAATACTCCGGCCTCATTCATGATGTTTGACCGAGGGTACAATACCTGTGTGTGGCTGGAGAATTGGGTGAAGTACACAAAAGATGACGGAGTATTGGCTTTTCCGTTAGATGGTACTTTCAATGGTAGGATCTTATTTAATTTAAGAACCCGAATGAATGAACTGCATCCCAGACCGAGACTAACGCAGTATGAGGCATTAGAGGAATGGGAGATTGAGGCTTTTGAAAGAGAAAGACCCCGAATGGACAAGGGTTTGACCAAGTGGTACCCCAGGCTGAAACAGGAGTCCAGGGATAAAAGGATGAAACAGTGGAGACAGAGCATGATTGTTGAGGGTCTGTTTCCCATGATGCCGGCATGTCATAACATTGGAGCGGGTGAGAAAAGTACTGAAAAATGTAAGCATTGGGGGGCCCTGGGGGAATCAGATGATGAATTAATAGATGACATCTGTACCAGAAGTCCGCCACCTTACAATGAGGGAACCCGACCTTCCAGTGTAGGAGATGTTCCCCGACGCCACTTCCTAAAGGAAGAAGACAGGTCCCTGGGACTGGGAGGGGGTGGTCAAGTATTGCCCTATCCTGAAAAACCCGAACTGACGGAAACTAGGGACGTATATCCCAAAGTGCCCGCAAGTCAGGAAGAAAATTATTCACGTACGAAAACCTTTTTTCCCCGACCCTTGTATGAAAGCGAAGAGAAACCCTCGAATTCAGGACTGCCTTTTGTTCAACCTCCATATAGGGAAGAGCGCAGGTCCTTTAATACTGGAACTTTATTCCCGAAACCAAATTATGGGGGAGGACCAAGTGAAACGCATCCTACTGCCCCGAGTTTTACTCCTCTGCCTACTGCCCCGAGTTTTACTCCTCCATTGACCCCACAGATATTACATGACACAACTCTAAGAAGGGTACTAGTGGAAAAGGAGCAAGAGGCTCTAGCTAGACAAAGAACAGAAATAATTCAGAAAATTTCTCAGATAAATACCAGTCCTGAGGCATTGACTATTCCAGTAACTATTGGACCGGTGGTCCCGTTATACGGAAATGGTCAGGGAAATCCGATTACTCCAGTCATGACCCCAGTCATAGCAACCCCGAGACAGGAACCAATCATCATAGATGATCAGTCCAGTGAATGCGAGTCTGAAGTTGCGTTTTTGGAATTGCCAAACAAACAGACTGGAAAGGGAATACAGCAGAGGTATAATCCTTTTAATACAAAAGAAATTAAATTAGAGACAGCAACAGGTACTAGGAATGTCTCTCTGGTAACTCCGGATGAAATTGAGAGTTGGAGTCGTGAATTAGAAAAGCAGACTCCGCAAACAAAGCCTTTAGACCTCTATAAGCTGAGGGTTGAAATAGAAGAATTAATGGCAGGAAATGTGGGGTTGGATCGATTAAATACCTACTCTGAGGAAGAATTGTCGTTCATATGTAAAAGCTTTACAAGGAACACCAGAGTGCTCCACGAAAAACTGACCGAAACAGCAGTTAGTATGGGGGTAGATATTTCAAAATCCAAGCCCTTACAGAAACCGTACAGAGCAGACTTCTCAGACAAAGATATAGAACACCTGAATGTGGCAGGGAAGAAGTTGCAGATTAAAGAATTAATGGGGGTACTGCAGAAATGGGGAGATGTGGGAAAATGGAGAAGCAGGTGGGCGAAAAAGAGGGAAGAAGTTCGCTCCCGACAAGTGACTCCCGAGTTTGCTTTAAGAGAGGTAGAAAAACCTGAGCAGTTATGCCCCATGCGCGAAGTTCCAGGAGGGAAATATGTGCATGTCCCCTGGTCTAGGCAGGATATTGTGTCCTTCACGAACGATTTTCCAAAATTACGAGAGAAACCAGTTGACTGGTACCGGCAAGTGGAGAGGTTCGTGAAGGTACAGAAATGTCTGTGGAAAGACCTGGATGGGTTTTTCGACATTGTGGTTCCAGTAGATTTATGGACCCAGTGTAAAATAGCCATAGATTGGCCCAGTGAGGAGTATCCCAGAAACAAGGAAACAGGAGAGCCATCAAAGGATGTCATGCGAAAATATGAGCAGGTAATTCAGCATTTGAAAGAAAAGGTGCCCGCAAAGGAAACCGATTGGACAAAAATAGATAGAACAACACAGGAAAGGGACGAGACAGTACACTCCTTCTATGAGAGGTTATTGCAGGTATTTAAAACATACAGTGGTATTGACAACATCGACCTGAAGGATATGACGCACTTTATTTACAGGTTTGTAAATGGTTTAAGACCTGAAATTTGTCAGTGGATAAAAGACAATAAAATCTGTTGGCATACTAAGAAAATGGATGAGGTCCTGCGGTACGCTAAGTACTGTGAGGACGAGATGGCAGAAAAGAAAAAGGCCCTTAAGGAGAAGGTTATGTGGGCTCAGGTGAAGCTCGCAGAACAACAGGAAAAACAATTGAGTAACATGGTTAAAAATGCTGAGAACAAAAGTCCTGGGGGAGGGGGTGGAGGAAAGCCCCGGCCCAAATTTAGCAGGGAAGAGGCTATGAAAAAATTTCCCTGCCATCAGTGTGGCGAAATTGGACACTGGCGAAACGAGTGTCCCCAATTAGTCGATGTTAATGAGAAAACTCCTGATTTAATTCCACAGACGCAGAAAGAAAGACCAAGAAAGACTCAACCCCAGGTAAAAACAGTTCAGGTGCCTCGAGCACCCAAACAGGTATACAGGGGAAGACAGGCAGAAAATGAAGAGATAGAGGTTTGGGAAAGCGGGGAGAACAGAAATACAGCAACTTCGCAGTATCTGCTGAATGATACCTTCCTTTGTAATGAGCAGGACTGACGGGGCCTGAGAGGGGAGGACGAGGAGTGCGTACTTGGCGCTTCCTTGCCGGTAGACCAGTCTGGACCATATATTGAAGGAAAGGTTGACGGAAATGATGTCACCTTTCTGTTGGACACTGGCGCTACCCGTTCTACTGTAAGAACAGTGGACGTTCCAAACCTACCCCTCTCGGGAGAAAATATCCAAGTAGTAGGTGTATCTAATCAATTGATTAGTACTCCTGTTACCGAACCAATGGAGATTTCAATTGGAAATTTTAAACAGATGCATAGATTTGTCGTCTGTGACACCAGTCCAGTGAATCTACTGGGACGTGATTTGCTGTGCAAAATGAACTGTACCATCTTTTGCACACCAAAAGGTGTTGAAATACAGACCCCAGATGAAGACGGCATTTATAAATTATTGTTGCTTAAACCTGACTCAGAAATTAAAAGATTGACCCTGCAGGACTTGCCCCAAGAACTACAGGAAGCCGTAAAGCCAGAGGTGTGGGATTTCACTGGAAAGGATGTGGGGTTGATGAAAGATGTGGACCCCATACAAATAGCCATCAAGGACAATGCAGTATATCCTAACACTAGGCCCTACCGAATGAATGCTGAAGTGAAAGCAGGTGTCACTCTGGAAATACAAAAATTATTGGAAGGAAACATCATACAGGAAGTGATGAGCAGCCCGTGCAACTCACCGATTATGGGCATCAAAAAGCCTAGTGGCAAGTATAGGGTAGTGCAGGACCTGAGAAAGGTTAACAAAATTGTAGTTCCTTGCTGCCCTATTGTCCCGAACCCTGCAGTGATTCTGTACCAGATTCCTTGGGATGCTGAGTGGTTCACTGTGATTGATTTGTGTCATGCATTCTTTTCGATACCCCTGCACCCCGACAGCAAATTTCTTTTCTCATTTGCTTTCGAGGGTCACGTGTATTGTTGGAACAGGGTCCCTCAAGGGTATACAGAGAGCCCCTCTATCTTTAATCAGATCTTGAAAAAATGTCTAGAGACTTTGATCTTACCTGGGAACTCTGTGTTAGTCCAGTACATAGACGACCTTCTACTGGCGTCTAAAAGTCACCGGGACTGTGTAGTTGACACCATTGCCCTCCTAAATCATCTGTGTGAGAAAGGGCATAAAGTGGCCCCTGACAAACTACAGTTCTGTGCAAAATCAGTGAAATATCTAGGACACCAGATAGAAAAGGGTGTCAGAAAAGTCACTTCAGAAAGAGTGAGAATAATTCAAAAAATGCAGTTGCCCCGTACTCAAAAAGAAGTCAGAATGTTCCTGGGTGTATTAGGGTACTGCAGGCAGTGGATTCTGGGATTTGCAGCCTTAGCCAGGCCCTTGATAAAAATGACCACGAGAGGAATGCCAGATGTTGTACAGTGGGACGATGAAAGTCTAATGGCTTTCACAAGATTGAAAAACTGTCTGTGTACAGCCCCTGCGTTGGGAATGCCAGATTATTCCAAAGAGTTCGCACTTTTCTGTGACACTCGCGATAATTGCGCATTGTCTGTCCTGACTCAAGAACATGGCACAACCAGGAGGCCTGTGGCCTATTTCTCTGCCACACTGGACCCAGTAGCTGCTGGGTTACCAGGCTGTCTAAAAGCAGTAGCTGCTACCTGTGCAAGTTTGGAACAGAGTGAGTCCATTGTCATGGGACATCCTGTGACTGTGTATGTTTCACATGGAGTGGTAATTCTATTGACCAGAACTAAAACACAGTATCTCACCCCTAGTCGGCTGACTAAATACGAGAGGATTCTTGTGGGTGCAGCAAATGTGAGCATTGTAAGGTGCGGTATTCTGAACCCTGCCACTTTACTCCCCGACCCCTTGGAAATGGAAGGTGGGGATGATGATGAACATGATTGTATTGATCTGACAGAGTTCAGTACCAAGCCACGCCCAGACATAAAAGAAGTACCATTGCCTGAGCATGATAAAGAACTATTTGTGGATGGTTCCTGCCTAAGACATGAATTAGGAGGCTTGAGTGCTGCTTATGCAGTAGTGTCATTCACAAAAATTGAACAAGCAGGTTACCTATATAACATCAAGTCTGCACAAGTAGCCGAATTGATAGCCATGATAATGGCTTGCAAAATTGGGAAGGACTTACGCATAACAGTGTATACTGACAGTCAGTACTGTTATGGCGTTGTGCATGACTTTGGCCAATTATGGCTACAGAGGGAATTTATGACTTCCTCAGGTACTCCCATTCGGAATGCAAAGATTGTTCATGACCTTTTAGAGGCCATCCAGTTGCCCAAAGAACTGGCAGTGGTAAAATGTGCTGCTCATCAAAGGAGCATGGACAGAGTATCACTGGGAAACGATTATGCTGATCGAGTGGCTCAATGGTGTGCCAAAGATCGGTATATTATAAATCCAAAACGAGGGGGGCCAGGAACCAGCTGCCAGCTTCAGGTGTTTGAGGAAGTGCCTACATGGGATGAGGTGAGAGAGTGGCAGGAGTCGGCTCCTTGGCAAGAAAGAGAAAAATGGAAAGAGGATGGATGTAGACCGAGACGTGTGGATGGTGTCATCATAGGTCCAACTGGTATGCCTGTGTTACCCCGACACTTGCTTGGCACAATGGCAAGATTAATACATGAAGGATCACACATTGGTAGGGATGCCATGATTCTGGTATTTCAACAGACTTGGTACAATAAAAAATTCAGGAAGGTGGCAGAGTCCCTCTGCCAGAGGTGCCTGTCATGTCAGCAGATGAACCCAGGCAAAAGGACAATGGTTGAGCTGAGCAAGATTGGGAGGTCAGGGGGTCCCTTTATAAAAATACAGATTGATTTCATCACCATGCCCCTTTGTGAAAGAAAGCGATATGTCCTTGTCATTGTGTGCGTATTTTCGAAATGGGTAGAAGCTTACCCTACTCCCAAAAGTGACGCACTGACAGTAGCGAAGTGTTTGCTAAAAGAACTGATACCTAGGTTCGGAATACCATGCATTATTGAATCAGATAAGGGTGGACATTTCCAGAATGACATACTGGCTGAACTCTGTAAGGCCTTTGGAATAAGGCAGAAACTCCATTGTGCATACCACCCAGAGGCTTCTGGAATAGTGGAACAAGTAAATGGAACTATCAAAAACAGACTAGCAAAGCTGACAGATGCTACTGGCATGAACTGGGTGAAGGCCCTGCCCCTGGTCCTGATGGGACTGAGAAGTGTTCCAGACCGCAAGACAGGCCTAAGTCCCCATGAAATCATTATGGGAAGAGTGATGAGACAAGCATGGGTGCCAGGAAGCAAATTGTTGAGCATTACTGATGATTTGGTGCTTGAATACTGCAGAAGATTGGGTGACCAAGTGCGTTCTATCTCTCGCCAGATTGGAGACGACGGCATCCTTAATCCAACGACTCCTCTCCACAACTTGGTTCCAGGAGACTGGGTCAAAATAAAGAAGCACACTCGATCAAGCTGTCTGGCACCAAGGTGGGGAAAGAAACGCCAAGTAATCCTGGTGACAACCACTGCAGTAAAAGTCGCAGGTGTTCCCCAGTGGATCCATGCCGGACACACCCAGAAGGTATTGCCAGACAAAGGATTTGAAGAACCAGGGCAACCAGCAGAGGACCCTGAAGAAGTCAGACCAGTAGCAACTGACAACGAGCAGCCCAGCACCAGTCAGGTTGCAGGAACAGCAGACGTTGGCCCAGGAGTAGTTGACTGCGAACTGCCAAGAACCCAGCCTACTGAAGAGGTCCAGGAAACTGAGCCAGGAGTAGCTGAAGACGAGCTGCCAAGCATATGGCCAGAAGAATGGATACCGATGATTGATCTGACCGAAGATCCTATCAGAACAAGAGAACGACTTAGTGAAGGTAGAGAGTGGACTAGTCAGGAAAAGCAAGGCACAGGCGAAGAACCTCAGCCACTTGAGATTAAAATCAAAACTGAGGAAGGAGAAGGTCAGACAGGGACAGAGCACGTGATTGTTACAGATCAAGTGAACAAAACTGAACAAGTACCCGATACTGAACAAGTGCAAGATACAGAACAAGTGTTTGATACTCCTCCGCTAACTCCTGATGTGGATAAGGGACAGACTAGACATAGAGTAATAGTTCGAGCAGAAGAAAATCAAGAGATCGAAGTGCTTGAACAGGATCAGATAGAGTTAGAAAAACGGGTTCAGGAAATAGGAACAGAAACAGAGACAATAGAAAGCCAAAAACAAAATATTCCTGAACAAGGCCAGATTAGCAACCAGGCAGAAGAATTCGATGCTAGCCCTGGAACTAGTCAGATAAGGGAAGAAAGAGAAGAAAGTGGAGAAGAATCACCACAAGATAAGGAGAACAAGAGAATAAGAAAAGAAAGTGAAGTCCAAGTACCGACTAAGAGACTAAAGAAAAGAAACAACCTTGAGCCTAGGTTTGTAAAAAGACTGAGACTAAGGATAAAGACAGTAGAAGAAAAACGTGCAGAAGCAAGAAGAAGTGCTCGAATAGCAGAGCAAGAAGAAGACTCTTCCAAAAGAAGAAGTGAGCGAATAAAAAGACAAAACAAAAAGTACAAGTCTCCTGAATGGACACTGGTTTTGGAAGAACTTGAAGATCTTGATATAACTGACGTGAGCGACGGAGAACCTGTCCCAGAGTACTCAGCTGAAGAGGAAGACGAACCACCGTGAATTTGCACAAAGTAAGCTAGTTGTGTAAAAAGTAAAAAAGAGGGGTAAGAACACTCCTTCTGAGCCAAAATGTCTGATTCAACAGTGAATGGTAGACCTAGTTGCAGCCGTTTTAAGACGTGTTGCAAGGTGTGTATATGTAGTGTAGTAGTACTGATAGTTATCTGGATAGGATTAACAATTTTCATTCCCTTTGCTGTAAGTAAAGATACTAACATTGTCCCTACTGAAGTTGTAAATACTGACAGTGAGGAGCTAACAACACAGAGTATAGAAAGACATGAGAGAGCATTGAGACAAACTAAACGAGACTTAGAAGCATCAGATGAGAAAGGACTACATTATCATGGCATGAAGAACAGGACACATTTAAATGTTTTCGCAAACCTGTTAATACACTATGTAGAGACTATGGAAATTGAAGATTGCTATGTCTGCATGAAGCTACCTACTTCGGTGGCTGAAGGCGTGACATACCATCATCTGCCATTGACATATGGAATTTCCTGTAGCATTTTAGCTAGCTTATTTTACAAAAGAGGACCGTTACAGTATTATTACTCTAACAATGACGTGATCTTTTCTGAACTGCCTATACGTGGGAACTTGAATCCTGTACATACCAAAACTGACACCATAAGATATATGGGAGACTACTTTCTGACTATAGGGAACATTGACATAGCAGATGCACACAGAGATAACTTGACTTGTTCTTTGCGTGAGCAGGAAAAGATGTTCCTGAACATGGCAGAGAAAAGGAGAATTAAAATTCAGAAGAAGGCTAATGACGAAAGTCAGAAAAAGCCAAAGTGGGCAGAAAACATGGAAGGCACCTCATCTGGTGGAGCGGGTCCTGCTCTGTTGCTGGATTTTGAAAAGAAAGGCAAGCTATGTCTTCACCGCGAGAAGACTAGCTATTATAATAATGTTTTCATTGGTTCCAGTGAATGCGAACATAATTACAAGGTAATTGGGGGTTGGGGTTTTAAAAATGGGTCAGAGCCTGTGTTTCCTGGAATTTATTATATTTGTGGGGACAAGGCTTATTTCAAATTGCCGGATCACTGGTATGGGAGCTGCTATTTTGGCATTGTTTTCCCGAAAATATACCATGTGAATGGAAAAGCTGGAAGCAATGAAGATACTAATGGCTTAGTGCGTAGTAAAAGAGAAAGTATAGGTGAAATTATGGGTAGTATTTTCAGTGCACTGATACCTGGAGTGGGAGTGGTTCTGAACACTCACAGAATTTGCAAATTGTCTACTATAGTAGATGTGCTGTCTACTGAAACAGCTCATGGATTTCTGCTGGTCAATACCGAAATGGTTGCGATCAGATCAATGGTTTTACAAAATCGACTTGCTCTTGACACCTTATTAGCGAAAGAGGGCGGAGTCTGCCGGATGTTGAAGGCGCAACATTGTTGCACTTATATTCCGGACAAAAGTGTACAGATCAAAAGATATGTGAAAAACATTACTAATTTGGCAAAGGAACTCAAACCACTCGAGGTTGATAGTGCCTGGAAGAGACTGGTAGATGGTCTCTCAAATGTAGGTCATTGGCTTGCTAGCATAGGTAAAAGCTTATTATTCAAAATTCTGATGCCAATTGGTATTATAGGTCTTATTATACTTTCCATTTTCTTATGCTGTAAATACCGCAAGCGCACCAAAAAGCACGAGGTAAATGCAAGAGGAGTGAAACGAAGTGTGGATGAGATTGAATTAGAGGAAGTGAATGATCAGATATACAAAAAGGTGAAAACTTCTCACCCTGCTAAAACTGAAAGAGAAAAGTTAGAGCGGTTGCTGGAAGAAATAGAACTTTATAAAGTGTGAAAGAAAGTTGGCATCTGGTTCCATTATAATTTGTGATGATAGTAAATATCATCAAAGAGGGGATTGATGAAGCAAAGCTTCGCATATTTTGCGGCTTGCCGAAATCAAGAACCTCGTTTATGTATAACAAGGTAATAAATGTACGTCTTACTAACATTTATATTAAGTTTGAGTAAAGGTTTAAGACGCTTGCCTATGTGTATTTCTAATGAATTTAATCCATGTCCTCTAAAATGGCCGCCGCTTGTATTTTAGTTACTGCGCATGCGTCAGCCACACTCACGTGTCCTGACGCGTCTGCAGAAGTGGAGGGAAAATTATGCGCATGCGTAATTCATAGCTGTGCTTATCATGTGGTACTGCTCGTGCCACTGCTCTTGTGCTCGTCTCAATGTAGCTAACATTTAAATGCATAAGTTTATTTCTTGATGATGAGTTAAAAGTACAAACCCTGTGATGTGTTTTCATGATGACATTATTATGTATTAATTTGTTTTCGCTTACTTTTCATGTACCGCGGGAAATGGGGGTCTGAGTGAGAGGAGAGCCATATTGGGGGTCCCTTCTGCGCCTGTGCGACATTCGGCAGCACGAGGGACCTTGGCTGATGGAACATAGCCAGCTGGCAGTGATGGGCGAGATGCTCCTGAGAAAGTCACCTCTGCCCTGCGAGAACAGCGAATGTGGCTTCTTATATGATACATTGTATTTTTGCGCTACTGTTAGCTCATGGGAACCCCAAATCTGCTAGGCGGTACCCAAATATGTTAATGAAGGCTTCAATTCGTGTATTGTGATTGGTGTGTTACCCAAACCCTACCTTAGGACCAATCGAAATTGAGGGATTCTGACACTTTGCAACATTGGGGGGTGGTACACTGTCCCAAAACTGTATATCTACCCTGGGTTCACCTAGTGAACCGTCCGACTTGTCTGGTTTAGCTGACCTGTCACTGACCCAACGCACTCAATAGGTGACTGAAGATACAGAGCGCTGCGGAGCACTCTGTCCGAATTTGACCATAGACTAAGGTTCTACTGAACCTTAAAGTGCTGGCAAGGCACTTAGCTGGGAGTTCGCTGACCCAATCGGGGTCTTGATCGATAGCTGCAGAGCGGGTGGAGCGCAGGCGTTGCTTCCGAACTGTGGGTTCTGGTCCTGTCCTGAAAAGGGTCCTGTCCTGAGGGTTTGCTGTCCTGTCCTGAGGGTCCTGTCCTGATTCCTATTCCGAGGGTATCCTGTCCTGGGTGTCCATTCTGCACCTGCTGTCTTTTGAGGGGTATCCTTCCTTGAGGGTTTCCTGTCCTTAACTGACCCGTGGCCAGGGTTTGGTTTCCACACCTTTTTCTAGGTAAATATTACTCTGAACCTCTTAAAATTCTTGCACCTTCTGAATTTCTAACTTTTGCTTGAATAAAGTTCAACATTGCATATGTTATATTTCCATGCCTTTCCGCAACTATTGAACAGTCATTTATAATTTTGCAAGGTTATTCCTATGTCTTCTCAATTGTTAGAAATTATATTTTGCATAGCAGTGTGTCATTTTCTGATATGGTCTAGAATTTCGTTGCCTAGATTGTTCAAAGGTCCCTTCACCTTAAGTGAAGCGTGTTATTCATTATAAGCTCTCCTATAGTCACACACACTTAGTCTATCCCTGTCTAGATAATACTGACTTGCATAGTATTTTCTCGTTACATTGTATTAATACTTTGATGATTACTCTGTCATTATTTCTTTCTGCCTATGTGATTTACGTTATCTTGGTTATTGATTGCCTTATTTTACTGTATCTCATGCAAGAAAATATTGAACTTTAGATAAACATTTTAAAACTTCCAGTTGTCCGTGGTCATTTAAACAGTATTTGAATGTTATTGGTTGGGTTTGTATTTTGCTGCTTTTCCTTTTACAGCTAGCTCCCTGATTCATTGTGGTCATTAGGCACCTGCATCGGTGGATGGTAAGTCGGGTGCACTGAAATTTGGTAGCAGGGAACACACACACCAACTTGATAGAGCTCGTGAAGTCACCTGATCGATGTATATGGTGATTAGAAAAGTATATGGGCCCTGAAGCCGGAAACGGCGAAAACTGTTGGTCGGGTGGCCTCGCGCGCTCTATCACTGTCGCCTCCTTCCCCAATGCTACTGCTTGCCCTATTATGGCTGCCCTTTTCATGTTAGCTAGCAGAGGGACCCAGCATGCCCTGTTCTCTTTGAACAGGTCCATAGGGACCCTATCCGGTCCTGGAACCTTTCCAGATGGGCTAAAGTTGATTGGAGTGATAACGTCTCCCTCCTCAACAGACACATTAAGTTGTGAGGCAGCCTGCACATCATAAAATACATCTTATCTTCCAGTCTGGTAGAGATGGTTTCATGGTTTCCATGGTTAAAGATATTAGTGAAATGATGTACCCAGGTCTATATTGGTATATGGAACACCATTAAAGGTTTTGGGTAGCCCGAAAAGAAGGGATGGTTTACAACCTTCCAGTAAATAGCACAATCTCTTCAAGTCTCGGTAAATTGTAAGTCCTCCCATGCTTTGCTTCTTAGTTCATCTTTCTTATTATCTACTATTTCTTCATTATCTCTTCTAGCATGCTTCACATCTTCCTTAGACAGTGGTAATTTAGAGAGAACCATCTTAAGCCACGTATAGGCAGCGGTGCAGGCATGGTTAAACAAGCTATGTGGAGAATTATGCTTAGAGGGTTTGTCTGTAGATAGTCTCCATGAAATAGAAGTGGAGAGGGACTTATAGGCCTCTATGATTGCCTCAAGGGCTTCATCTACGGTAGTCAAAATCTTAATTACATGTTGATTTTCTCTATGAGCCCACACTCAAATTATTCCTTGTCAACCTTGTCCCACTTAATCCTAATACCTTTAATATGAGTACCAGATTTTCCTCAGACCCAACATCATCTGATAGATTTAGGTCAAGAGACATGGTTAATGGATTAGGGTCACTAATGTAGGAGGGTATTACATCATACTCCTGAACCAATTCTTTCCTTGGACCTGATCCCTTTCCTTGGGATCAGGTCCAAGGAAAGAATTATAAAATCAATGTTATTGCCCTTCTCACTTCCTTTAAATGTCGGGGGAAGTGGGGTAGCAGTAGACCTGCAACAAATTAACATTTTATTTAATGCCTCGCCGTATGGGATATTTCCAAAATGGGGCATTTGGTACCCTCTAGACCCGAAGCTGTAATATTGTTTTTATTGCACAGTGGAAAGTTGAAATCACCCACCCATATTTGTAAAATCTCCCTGTTATGCATATCGGCAAAGTTAAATAAATTACTTACAAGTTCTTTTATCACCTTTGTAAAGCGCACATCAAAAATATTGTTATAATAGTTCACCAAAATAATGTCTTAAGAGTTTTTTTAGTGCAACCAACATTTGATAGTGGACAGTAATGCAAATGTCTTTAACAACAAGTTAAGTCAGATTGACTGAGATCAAGGTGGCCAACTCCCCTTTAGGTCTACCTGATGATGGAATAGCTGGGCTGTGCAAACAATAAAAACCATTTAGACAGCACGCATCAGAAGCCTACACTTCCTGAAGTCAGATGATATCAAACTCATGTAAGACCGAGAGCCATCCCCGATTTGACTTCTTGGTTTGGACAACAGCGATGTTCAGTGAAAGAATCCTGGTAGGCTGCATGAGCTTATGATTAAGATAGATGATGCCCAGATGATTGTCCTTAGCAGCTTTTGTTGCAATATGTCTTTACTCAAAGATTCTTGCCTACTCATATGTCCACTCACTGTCTTCATTGTATAATGAATCAGTCCAGTTCTTCCAAAGAGTTTAGGACCTCAAACCTAATGTTTCTACTTTATAGTGTGGCCTAACGTTTAGCGACATTGTATTTGTAAAGGGGGCGATGATGCTACTGATCAGTCATTTGGCCTGTAAAAATTACCTAAGGGCACAGCGTGTATAGAGCCTGGGATGCTGATAGAGGTGATGCAATAAAGGGCTTACGGTTTAAGGAAATTTGAAATTTACAATCACTCAATCTCTATTTGGTTCCATTGCATGTAACAAGGAGCACATCTGCAGAAAATCACTTAAACATCCAGAATTGTAAGTAAGCCAGTGTACTGTCTTTTTTCAGTAAGTAAAAGTCTTCCTTTTTGTGGGGTGGTGGTATGGGAACAACTTTGAAAACTATTGTATATGGCAAGCAATCTAGTGGAAGCTAAACGCAGTTGTTCATATTTTTAATAAATGCCCTTCTTTCTAGGTTTGGAGTAGCCATTTCTTGCATGGTATGATTTATCGCTGACATCACTGAGGAGTTTGTAGACTTATTGGCATATCTAGGAGGATGTATGCTTTAATGGGACATTGGTACCTGCAGCTGTGGATGGCTGGGTATGTGTTCCTGTTGCTTAAGTTCATGCTGGTCTGGAGCTTTGAGAGCACCTAACTTGTTATCTATAATATTTTGTTTCTCAAGTGTCAAGGAAATAGGACTTCTTGGACATGCCCCCCCCCACACTTTTTGCTCCCATTTGGACTACTAGATGCTGGTTTTCAACTGTGTAAGTGCACTGAAGCCTGCGAGACCAGGCTCTAGTGCCAGTGCTCTCGCCCCAAATGTGACATGTATAATTGGCATTCCCAATTGGCAAGGACTTTGCCCCCCTTATAAGTCCCTGTTAAGGGGTACTTTGGCACCCAGGGCATGGGTGGTAAAGGGGTATCCAGGGCTTGCAGCACAAGTTATGCCACCCTGAGTGACCCAAGTAAACAAATTACAGCAGACCTGCCATTGTAGACTGAAACAAACAGTGTTCACTGTCCATGTCCCTGTGTGGCAAAGTCCCTGCACTGCTCTATGTATATCACAGTTTGGCCTAGAGAAGGTCTCTTGAGCCCAAAAAGCAAGGTATACTTAGAGTGTAGACATGTAAGTGCAAGCTTATATGCCTCTAGAGTGACTTTACCATTAAAATAAACTTTAAGTAATAGGTGGTCAATAGGATAACATGGGACTTGCACCCAGTCAGATACCAGTTGCTAGCTCCCTTTTTGTAGAACATAAATATGTCAAGTTCGGTGTCAAACAACATGCCTTCTCTCCCCTGACATGAATCTGGTGTAAAGGGAAGGCTGGTATGCACCCAGGTGGTTACCTCATGGTTGCTCACCAGGTTACCCCAGCTGACGTGCTTTGGCTGGCAGACAAGGGTTTTCCTGCCTCAGTTGCCACTAGGACAAGGTTTAGACCTCCTGCTAGGCAGTAGGAGCACTCCCAGGAGTCGGATTAAAGACTGAGGTAGGAAGAAAGTCACACCTCCATCCTCCCAAGCAGGGCTAGTGAAGTGACACATCACAGCGGTGAGCCTCAAAGGCTTCACCCACTCTGCTATGCATCTGGGCTGTTCCCCTGTGGAAGGAAACAGTCCTACAATGCTCCAGGTGTACTTGGACCCAGGCAGGGCAGAAATGTAGGTTGTACGGCATTACAACGAGGGCTTTTACCCCGCACGCCATTACAACGCAGTTTTTACAACGTAAGTCGTTACAACGACTTGCATTGGGGGGAGCTGGATAGTGGAATAGTTACATTTTCTATTCCAACTTCAGCCCACGTTGACAGTAGGGAAGGTGTTGGATAGTAACTTAAACTATTCCCTATCCTACAGCGCCCTCCAGCGTAAGTCGTTGTAACGACTTGTGTTGTAATAGCAGCGTTGTAATAGCAGTGCGGGGTAATACCCGCTTTGTTATGGATGTTTCCCGAAATGTATGTAGGCAGGATCTGTACACCTCCAAGAAATCTGCCTACACCTCCAGGATGAGCAGCCTGATCAGTACACCTAAAGTTGTTTTCTGTCATCTTTAAGAGAGCAGAAATATTGGGCTCCAGGTAGTAAAGATGACCTACACCACTGGATGTGCTCAACTCACGGGTGAATTGGCAGTAATGAACTAGCTGCCCCTTGCTCCTCTAAATCCAGGATTTAAGGGACCCCCCTCACACAGACACTAAATTCTGATTTACCAACTTTAAGAAAGGACACTAAGAAGACTGTTTCATCAAAAACAAGACTTTGACCCTTGCATTAGAGTAATAGAGAGATAGTTGATTCCTGTGGCAATCCAGCTTAGAACTATGTGATCGGATTCTGTGCATGGCCAAAATGTGGCACTCCTTGGCAGAGTGACCCCTGTGGAATCAAGATGCTTCTTCAGATTCACTGAACTGGTGAGCCAGGTCCTTACAAACTGAAGGTAAAACAATATTCAGAATCCAAGGAAGAGCTGGCCACCGGGTCTTCCGAGGGATCGGACAAAGTAAAGTGGTGAGTGCATTCTGGCAGTTGTAGTGCAGCTGTCACCAAAGTTTCAAGCTGCTGCCCCACTCCCCCGGACCGCCAGCCATTGAAGTTCCTTTTTGTTACATTTACTGCAACAAAGGCTTATTGGTCACCAGGCCAAGAATCGACTGCTTAAGTCAACTCTGCATTGAGAGGGCCCTTCACAACACCTGTGACCAGTGTTAGAAACAACCTCGCTCTTATGTTCTTTGGTGGTGTCATCTAGGGTAAAAAGTATCTGTGCACAACCTGTTTAAAACCTACTGACAGCTCAGAGCTATCTCTGCCCCCGGACTCCCCGAGCAAGGTAGCATTGAACTGACTGCTGGACCCTGAACTTAGGACAGACTTCTTCCCTGCGAGGATGGAAAGTAACTCAACCCCAAAGTGACCAATTGCCATTAAGCAGCTTTCCCCATTGACCAATATGTTAAAAGCCCTGTTTAAAGCCTACTGACAGTTCAGAGCTACCTCTGCATCTGGACCCCTGAGCAAGGTAAAAGTGATTTGACTAATGAACCTTGGCCCAAGGCTCCCGAATACTTCCATCCTGGGATGGTGGAAAGTAATGTAATCCTGAAGTGAATGCTTGTCACTAAGCTGCTTTTCCCATTGACCACAATGATAAAAGCCTCATTTAAAGCCCACTGACAGCTTAGAGCTTGTCCAGCACTTGCACTTCCTAAGCAAGGTAAAAGTGATCTGACTGTTGAACCTTTGTCCTGGGTCCCCACAGACCACTATCCTTGAGGGTAGAAAGTAACTTGACTCTGAAGTGACCGAGTGTCACTAGCAGATTTTCTTATTGACCGCAGTGTTGCATCTGCAGTATTTAATGTATTTATTTCTAATGCTTTGAAAATTCATAACTCTGGTTCAATGTATAATAAAAAGTTTGTTTTGGTGTCTACATTTATATAAAAATAAGCTTTATTTTTATAAAGTGATGTCGAATTTCAATTGCGTTTTGCTAATTACTTATGCATCATAATGCTACTGTAAAATGCTCCGATAAAGCCTGTCAGTAGGCCTTAGCGTCGAGCTCTTTTCCGTTCGCAGAGTTTGCTGAGTTGTCTGCACTTTGTTCCCCACAAAGCCCACAGAGTTCTGAAAAACTACACTCCGCGGAGCAGAGTTTTTTTCATCGCTCGCAATCGCCAACGTCAAATTGGCGAGTGTGAGCGAGGAAAATCCACCTCCGGGTGAGATTCTGCAATGAGGGTGGTCAGATTTCTCAACACAGGTGGTCGCGGATGGTCACGACTGCTCACGTTGAGGAATCTTTCATTCATGTTGAGTAAGCTGCAGCTCGGGTAGAAAATCTACTTGAGTCATAAGAAAAGAAGCAGCACCATCTTGCGCTGCGCATGGTGCCGTTCATGCTGGTTTTAAAGCATGGGCCAAACACCAGGTGCTGAAAATCAACATGATCGACATAAGCAAATGCACTCCGCTGCTTGCGGAACTATGCAAAGCACAGTAGGGTTCTTTGGTCACTTTGCGTAGTTACACGTAACGGAATTCCCTGAACTCCACCCAGGCCTACCTGACTGCTCTTTGCCACACTAACAGGCAGGGACATCTTAAGGATTTTGGGGGCCTTGGGCCAAACATATTTTGGGGGCCCCTGTTCAGAACAGCTTTGAATTTATGAGCCAATTTGAGCCTCTGTTTCCCACTCAGTTTCCCCTTCCTCTGCTGCGTTAGCGATCCAGTTTACATCATAGGCATTAGCCTATATATTCCCGATGTAAACGGACGCGCGCAGCTGACAGCGGTAGGATTTAGTGTTTCCTGCCCTGCTACTAGGTTTTAATACTTTTTAAAATTGTAAATGTGTGGTGGAATTACTCTATGCTTTTTCTCCTACCTACGCGCACTTGCACTTTACTTGATTCTGCTTGCCTACACCTCCTTAGCTGCTCCGATTCGCATCTCACTTTTCCTCCAGTCCTGGTTGCCGCGGCTGATACACCGATTGTGCGGCAGGCTGGGGCTACTATCGGGCTCCTCACTTCCACCCACACAGTTTTCGTTTCCTCAGCTGTGTTAGCGATTCAGTTTGCATCATAGTCGTTAGCCAATATATTCCCGATGCAAATGGACACGCATAGCGGGCACACCACTAGCGCACCAAAGGCAAGCCCGTCTGTGCCCGTCAGCTCCCGGAGGTGTTCGGCACCGGCCATACTGCCCAGTTCCCCTCCAGTGAGTTTCTTTCACTATATTACAATAGGGATAAACTGCTTAGCCTTAGGCGGCTACCATAATATCAGTGTACAGCAGCTGATCCGAGCTTGGAGGTAGACTTTGGATGCAATAAGTGCAACTGGTCTCTCCTCCAGCCCACGCAACAATAAGTCTAAAAACAATAAGAAAACAGAGGACTTAAAGGCCTCCCTTTTAAATTGTTGCTATATGCAAAAGCATGAACCACACATATATGACCTACTTTTAGATGAACAGCCTGATCTTTTATTTCTCACTGAGACCTGGCTGTCTGAAGCCTCCAACCCTACTATCACCTCGGCCATCCCTAGAGGTTATACAATCCTTAGGAGGAACTGACCGAGTGGGAAGTGGGGAAGTGTTTCCATAATGTACAATCAAAAACTAGACTGCTCTCCCATCCTGATGGAAAACATCGAGAGCGCAGAGTCCTTAGGCTTCCACTGTACCTTATCCCCTCATCATAGCATAGCTAGTTTATTGATTTACAGACCTCTCTGTGCAATTGGAAATGTTATTACTACGCTTAATACAGTCACCACCTCCCTGGCCTTAAAATACAACTACTGCCTTTTTCTGGGAGATTTCAATATCATCATCATCATTTTAACTTTATTTCGGTTTGTTTATGAACCATAAAAGTACAACAAGAAGAAAAATACATTTAAAACAATAAACTAATACACAAGTTACATCTCATATAGTATATACAGTCAATAGATTAACATATGGTTTATGGAATGACGATTAAAATACTAAGACAATAAATTATATATGCACAGATTAAAAAGTTAGAACACGGTAGAAGCCCAGGTTTTCCTGAGACGAGTTGTCTAACTACAATCAGAGTACCTTGTTACTACCGGATCATTCTCCGTCTAATTAACCACATGGAAAACAGAAATTTAGCAATAGCTGTAACTATTAATGCATTAGTGTCAGATTTTAAAATTCTAAAAAACTCTATGTAGTTCCTAACTCCTAGGTTCACACATAGCTGTATAATCCATTTCTTTCTGCTAGCGGAATAAGCAGGACAGAACAAAATCACGTGGATTAGGGACTCATTAGGATCCTCACAACCTGGGCAGGGGCGGACTGGACCCATTTTCCATTTATCTGTGTGAGAGTGCTGGGGTAGTGTACCGTATCTGAACTGTAAATACAGTTTCTTCGCTAAGACCGGTTCTATAGTGTCTAGTTCCCTCTCAAAGCTATAGACATTCTTGAAATCTAAAAAGCTGTCAGTGAGACTAGAGGGCCTGGCTGATCGGAGAGCTTCTTGTAAATTATGGTATTTTATAGTCTCTGCCAGGGTTCGCCTCGAAATGGCTTGGCACGCGACCTCCGGGTTAGACCAGAGATTCTCCATGCCAATCCTGGACACCTGCCCCCTTATAAATGATAGCCACTTTATCCTCCCTACACCCGGACATGCCATCACAATCTTCAGTTCTTCTCTGTAGCACTCAAGCTCCGGGACACTCCACAATCTACTCCAATAAAGAAGCGGGCGTGAGGCGATTGCATCTGCAATTGGCCTCAGATTTAGATCCAGCCTTAGTGGAATTAGTGGAGTATTTTTTGGTAAAGAGAGCAACTGTCTGATGAAGTTGTTCTCAGTTATGCTAATCTCACTCGCTGGTCGGTGCCCCCAGAGTTCCGCCCCGTAGAGGGTGGAAGATCTGGCTTGAACCTTATATATTTCTAGCGGTACGCTCACTATTTTATGCACACAAGATTTCTGCACTTTAAGAATCCCCCCGTGGACTGAGAAAGGCCTAAGTTAGCCTTAGACATTTGGGTTTCCCAACCCATTTTATCATTTAATGTCAGACCTAGGTAAGTGAAATTATTTACCCTTTCCAGGGCTCGTCCATCCATTTTCGGGCGAGGGCAATTAACTGTGCTGGCATTAAACACCATGTACTTTGTTTTGTCTATATTGATCACCAAATTCCTTTTCTTACAGAATTCGGTGAATTGGTCTAACACCCGCTGCATCCCCATTGATGTTTTTGAGAGCAGCAGGGTGTCGTCCGCAAACATAAGTGCAGGAAATTTACCGCCAGCTAAATTAGGTGCATCGATATTGTTTACACTGGTCAGGTCATCAACAAGGCCGTTTAGGAAAAGAGAAAATAGAGTAGGGGCAAGTACGCATCCCTGCCTGACTCCCTTCTCAATTGGAAAGGCTCGTGTCAGCTGGCCATATTTGCCAAATCGTACCTTCGCAAAGGTTCCTTCGTGGAGTCTTTTAAATTGGTGACACAAGTAGGGTGGAATCCCCATTGTGGTTAGTATGCTCCACAGTTGATTCCTGTCCACCAAATCAAAGGCGGATTTGAGGTCCACAAATGTAAGGTAGAGGCTGCCCCCTTCCAAGACCACATGCTTCCAATAGAGTACCTGAAGCCGTAGTAATTAGTCGATGGTTGATGTTTTAGCTCGAAACCCTGCTTGCAGGTGGGAGAGGATCTTATTCTCAATAATCCAATCTTGCAAGCGTTGTAAAAGCAGTCTAGCATAGATTTTTTGAGTAACGTCGATAAGGCTAATTGGCCTGTAATTTGACGGAGCCAGCGGAGAGCCCTTTTTGTAGATCGGAATGATTTCGGCCCCCAACCAGGTTCTTGGAACTTCTTGGCCGTCAAGAATAGCATTAAATAGGACGGTCAAGTAAGGAACCCAGATCTTCGGCTCATCTCTGAAAAGATCACCAGGGATCTTGTCCAGCCCTGGGGCCTTATTACGTTTTAATGCTTGTACCGCTAGTGTGACTTCCGACAGGGTGAAGGAGGGAGGATAGCAACCTGGGACCAATCTCAGGGGCGGGCTTGATAATGCTTTATATTGGAGAGCAGGTCTAGAATAAAGATCACTGAAATAGGCACACCAGGCTTCCTCAGCAATGTTAGGATCGATCTTTGTCTTACCCTCTGGCTTCCCTGTGTGAACCAAATTCCAAAAGGTTCGAGCATCTTTCGCAGTTAATGCCTGTTTGATAGCATGCCATCTCTCTGTTTCCCATTCGGATTTTGCATGGGAGAGGAGATTCTTATAGGCATTCCTTGCAATCATAATGGAGGTTCTATTGCCTAGTTTGAGAGCGGAAACTAGAGTGGTTTTCGCCCTCCTACAAGACTGATTGTACCAGGGGTTAGTGTCGCGTATCTGTCGTTTAGACTGATTTGCTGGTTTATGAAAGCTAACCGCCAGGGCCGTTATTAGTTCTTTATGAATGATTAAGGTTTTAACGCCTTTGTCATGATTTTGGACGCTCTCATGCAGTGCTATGAGCCGCTCAAGCTGTGGAGTGACACTTTTATATAATGTAGCTAGAGTATCTGGCGAAGACTTAATAGAGGCCCATCGGATTCTTTTACCACCCTGTATGATCCTGATGTTACTAGAGACCGTATCATCCTCTTGATACGCCCCATCGGAGAGTGGCAATTCCAAGTCTGCTACCAAGGGGTTGTGGTCACTTTCCGAGCGGTCATGTACATGGAAATGTCGGATCAATGACCATAGGGACAAGCTAGCCATAAGATAGTCTATTATTGATGAGTGGCCCATTCCATTATAAGTACTCCTTCCTGGGCTATCCCCCGGGAAGCGACCATTACAGGCTCTAAGCGAGAATGTGTATGTCAAAGAAGTGAGCTGCATGACCATAGGTGTCCAAGATTTGGTTGGGTAGACATTGGGGGGTGGGATCTGGCAAGCGTCATCCTCATCTGTTGTTATTTGAAAAAAAAACCCAAGTGGCTCATAATGGCAGTTGAAATCTCCCCCCATTAGCACCTTGGTCTCGCTTGAGAAGCTGTTTAATAAAACGGTTAAGGACTCAAGAGTCTGAGAAACCCCACCCTCCAAAACAGGGCGTAGGTAGATGTTAATAATTGCTATTTTGGGTGAGTTTGGGCGAGCTAGAAGAATACATAATATATCACGATTATTGGTGTTAATCCTTTTAGCCGAAAACCCAAGGTGGACACCCACCCATATGGTCAGACCACCAGATGGTCTACCTCTAGGACCCTTAGTTGCAAGCTCAGCATAAGTAGCAAAACCCATTCTATGATGGATAGTCATGGCCCATGTTTCTTGGAATATACAGATACCATGGTTATCCACAAAATCACACCAATCGGTGCTGTCTAGCTTTGCGGCCAAACCCGCCACATTCCATGATAGTAGTACTAAATTTGTGTTTTTGCAAGTCAGTTGGTCAGTTAGCTGATTGGAGGATACAGCAGATTCTACAATTGGGTCACCCACTTCAGAGCTCATCTGTCCCTTAAAGGTGTCATGGTTGGATATGATGCAGTTGGCCTCGTGTATGCTAGAGGGGGGACTGCCAAATTGGGAGAGTGTGGGTGAGAAACTTGTCCCACTCAGAATATCCTCCCCTACTAACTCCCCTCCACCCACACTTAGGCCAGTTATAGGAGGGGTAGCAAGAGCGGGAAGTCAGTCGCAACCATCAAAGCAAGAAAGGACGCCATATCTGTTGGAAGTTTCCAATGGAGTGAAGGGGATCAGGTGCTCCATGTTCCTACTCCCATGCAAGTAGTCTAACCCCCCGTGGGGCATACTAGGGCCGCTAACAGGAACTGTATTCCACCCCAAAGTATTCCTGGTAGACAGGGGTCTGGGAAAGTGGCTCGTATAGCTAATGTTGGAGGGCATGTGCACATTCCTGGTACAGTGGGGGTCAACTAACCCCCCAGGGAAAAGGGGAGGGGTCACATACGATCTTGGATAGAAATAGGTTAGGTTGTATGGGGCTATAGCAGTATTCAGGTTCCCAGAGGACCCTGTTAGTATACACCTAACTGCCTCTGGGTTCCTAAAATTAATGACAACAATGTCTCCCTCTATATTTTTTTCCCTACTACCCAACCAGGGCAGGCGCCTGACATGGACTATCTCCCCGTCAATGTAATATGGGAGTGGTCTATTTTGTCCTAGCCAGTGCAGAATCTTATTTTTGAGTTGGGGATGGCCCTCCTTTTTGCCTGCTTCTAGGGGGGGGACACCTGTGAGTACAACTACAAAAGGTAACGCCTCGGGGGGTAATTCAACATTAAGTCCATGTGGTTTGTCATTTCTGAGCAAGCTCAACCTCCCCCTTCCCAGTAACTGGGTCTTGGTACTGGGATTTACACCACCCTTCTGAGAATCTCTTGCAACCTGAGCTATAGATTTTACCGCTGTTACCACTGGAGCCTGGGCCTGTTGGGGAACCAAGTTTTTCTGCTGGACGTTGCTAAGGGGCTTGCTGGTGACAGTATTAGCCTTAGCAGAGCTCTTATGAGGATCAACAGATCTCGATATGTTACTGTCAGAGGGTTTAGTTGCTCCGTTATTGCCACTATTAGAGCCATTTGGAGCAGGCAGAATAGGAGCAAGGACGGTTGGAATCTGGGGTAGAGTTGTGGACAAGATAGTAGACCTTGGGGTGGTCATAGGAAGGCTTGTCCTATCTTTGTCAGCAAACAATGCCTCCAGATTGCCTAGTCGGTGCTCCACCCTCTTTAAAATATCTAGAATCGGGAGCATAAAGGACCTAAGCAGGTGCTCAACAGTGTTCCGTTCAGTGTCAATAGAGGGAGATGTTTCTTGACATGGAGCGGGAGCTACCCCAATTCCCCTCCCTTCATTGATATCAGGCGGTGTAACATTTGGGTCTAGAGTTGGTACTACTATAGACACTGTATCCGTTGGTACTGGGACCTTAGTTGGAATTACACCAGTAGTCTTGGTTTTTAATGACTTACCAAACTCGGAATGGCTAAGCTTGCCCCTTTGGGGAGCACCTAACCCCCTCCTCTTTTTAGTTGGTGGTGGTCCTAGGACTTTGGACATATTAGGTGGTCTGCCTGGCCTTTTAGGCAACTCCTTGAGTGGGGGACAAGATGCATTATCTACATTTGGACCAGAACTGGGGACACGTGGAGGCAAAACATTGGGTGGAGAAACAATCGATAGAGGGCCTGTGGGCGGTGGAGTACCTCTAAGAAGTAGAGGGAATTTGTCCAGAGACAATGTATCTTCGTTAAGGGTATCGGTGGGAGTGTCCGACAAGATGGGTGTAGATGCAAGATCAATCAGTGGTCTATTTTTCAAGGACTCAATAGAACGACGACGTTCAATCCTGCGTTCAGATAGTGAGTCATCCTTGTCCAAGTCCACAGAGACCCTAGTGAAGTAATTATCTAGTGTTCTTTTGCTCGTCCCCACAATACTAGAGTTATCACAGTTTGATGCCATAGTGATAGGATACTACCTTCGAGTCTGAGTTATAAGTGTTAAGGGGGTGGCCCGTCCCGTCCTCGGGCGTCCCCGGACGGCCACAGACGGCCCGCCCTTTGCCCGGGCTTAGCCCCGGGCGCTCCCGTGCGCTCCCGCGCAGCGTGGGAGGCTGGTTCTTATAGAAACATTTAAGGCGTGGTGTGCTGGGCGGGGCGGTCAGGGAGAGCGGGCCAGCTGACACGGCCTGATTGAAACCGGGGCTCCTGGAATATCGAGTCCCGGTTTACGCTCGCAGCCCTGTCGCGCTCCCAGCGCCCAGCAGTTGGTGATACTTCAGACTCCCCCAGTGGACGCAGCGGGACCCGCGAAGCGGGTTCCGCAAGGTGTGAGATCAGGTCCGTGGAGAAAGCAGCAGGTAGGAGCGGTCTTGGTGATTTCAATATACATATGGACAATGGAAAAGACCCTCAAACAATTTCCTTGTTAGAGACGCTGCTGGCCTGCAACATGTTTCCATCTATTTCTTCGGCCACCCATGAGAAGGGCCATAGCCGGCCTAGACCAAATCTTTCACAACTTTGACATATCAGTAAGCCTACCTCTTCCCATTATCTGGTCTGACCACCTCCTATTAAAATGTGTAATTCCCAACTCTGCCACAGCCCCTCGGGCTAACGCAAGGCAGAGGGTCCCTAATTTCAGGACGTTCCATAAAATATCCATCCTGATGTTAGCAGACGCCCTCGGTCATTCCTCACCGAAACTGTCTGGCGGCCCTGACTCGGACGCCCTCTCAATAGATTCATGGCTCTGAACCAACACTGGTGCAGCGGTACCGGTTGTTTCCCGCTCGTCAAAGAGGTCGGCCCCACCAGCTCCATGGTTTAACAATTCTCTCAGATCTAGCTAAAGAAATTGTAGAAAAAAGGAATGGAAATGGTGTGAATCCTATCTACCTGAGGACAGGAAGGTGTATAAAGACACCTTAAAAGCTCATTACATTCTTGTGAAGGCAGCCAAGAAAAACTTCTTTCAAACCAAGATAGAAATTGCCCAAAATAAGAGTAAGGAAATCTTTAGCATAGTTAAATCCTTTAGCGCTCCAAAAGCTGGCACAAAGGAAGGGCCATGTACGGAAGAATGGTCTAAGCAAATAGCTCAATTCTTCCACAAAAAGATCTCTGTGATCCAACAAGCCCTCACTAACATCTAAGAGGAAGAAATGACCTTCTACCTTAGTTCTAATGGCAAATTTCACCTCTTGGATCCTCCATCTTTACTAGCTTTCCCTGAGTTTCAGCTTGAAGAGTCACTGACCCTTCTCCAAAGCTTTAAGTCTGGCTCTCCTACCGACTTATGTCCAGCAAATATCCTGAACTATTGGCTCCCAACATAAACCCTATGGTAAACCAGCTCTTTAATGCTTCCCTCTCCGCAGGCAACATGTCGAAATTATGGAAGAATGCTAAGGTTCTTCTACTGATAAAAAAGGCTAACTCCAAACCGATGGACCCTGCCAACTACAGGCCAATCTCCCTTCCTCCGGCCCTCTCCATAGTATTAGAGAAGCATGTAAACAAGGCCCTCCAAAAACACGTTGAAGATGGGAAGCTCCTTCATGAGTCCCAATCTGGTTTTAGGGCTAACTACAGAACAGAATCCGCTCTGCTGGAAGTGACTGAATTTCTCAAAAGTAACCTGGACCAGGGAGGCAAGACTGTTCTCATACTGCTCGATCTGTCGGCGGCCTATGATACAGTCCCACATGAGAGGCTCCTGGAGAGATTTGCTAACAATGGCCTTGGGGGGACCGCCTTAACATGGATGTCATCCTTCTTGGCAAATATATCTCAAAACATCTGGCTCCCCCCTTTCTCATCCCCGGTTCCGGCCATGAATGTAGGTGTCCCTCAGGGCTCCATTCTCAGGCCTACCCTTTTTAATATACATCCATCCCCCTTGCATTTCTGGTAGAGTAAGAGAGTGCCAACATTGTTTCCCATGCTGATGACACTCAGCTGATTTTTACATGTGAAAAAGGAACCGACTTTGACAGGGAAATGATTAGGTCTTGACTCACAAAGGTTTTTAACTGGCTTAAGATCGATCAGCTGAAGTGCAATCCTGATAAAACTGAAGTTGTTTTCTTTGGTATCCAAAAAGCCTGACTGGAGCTCTTGGTGGCAAAAGATCTGCCGCTCCCGCCCGCAGAAAAGGAGAAAGTCATAAACGTAGGAATTGTCATAGAGAAGACACTCCCTATGAGCTTTCAAATCCAAAATATAACTGCCACTTGCTTTGGTATACTCCGGATGCTAAAAATATTCCTGCCACTGTTACCGCTGAAGAGCAGAAAGATCGTGGTGCTGGCCCTTGTGACGTCAAACTTGACTATGTCAACAGCTTTTACCTCGGTCTTCCCAAATCCCTTATCCAGCGCATACAAGTGGCACAAAATGCAGTGGCCAGAGCCATCCTAAAACCTAAACCCAGATCTAGTATGACCCCTATTCTTAAGTCTCTACACTGGCTCCGCATAAAAGAACTGATCGACTTCAAAGCTATGACCATCTTCTGTAAAGCTTTCCACGGCCTAGGAGCCGGCTACCTAAATAAGCGTGTTAATCACTACACAACATCTAGACCCCTAAGATCTTCCAATGCCAACCTGGCTATTGTGCCTACAATATGCCGTGCCCGCACTGGAGGCAGATCCCTCTACTTTCTAGGCGCAAAATTGTGGAATAGACTCCCTGAGTCTCTGAGACTAACCACACACCTACTCTCTTTCAGGAAGAACTTAAAAACCGGGGGCCTTATTTATGAAGGCCTTGCGCCGCCGGTGCCTCACTTTTTCCCATTTTAAAAGTGGCGCACCTGCGGCGTAAGGCCTTCATAAATAAGGCCCCGCGCTTTTTAATAATTTATGGGTGCTGTACGTACGTTTTCCTCCCACTGTCACGCGCCAGGACACTCTAGTCTGAGTAGCTGCGCGCTTTATTAAATACACTATTTAATTTCATTTAATGTCATTAGGTTCCTGACAGTGCAAAGAAATACTCGGACAAATTCTAAGGTCCTTATTTATGGGGCCTTGCTTCACTTTTATGCCGCTGGTGCATCACTTTTTGTGACACACCAGCAGCGTAAAAAATGTGTCATGTTGTGCCCTATTTACAAAGTGACGCATCTAGACAGATGCGTCACTTTGTAAACCCCTGCACCACATTATACCTGCACCAGGTATAATGTATGCAGGGTGGGTGTTCCCCGCAAAAAGCCTCGTAGGAGTGGCGCATTGAAATCTATGAGAACTCAGTGCGCCACTTCTAGGATGCCATTGCATCAATATCTTACTCCTGCCTCACAGCAGGCGTAAGACTGATGCAGGCCCTTTCACATGGGACTTTCCCCATGTGAAAGGACACATTGCTGGTGTTGCGTCTATTTTCCGACACACCCCAGCAATGCATCACTTTAGCGCCTACAGATGTGTCATAAAAACTGATGTATCCATAACTCCTTGTGACATGGTGCATTATACAGTAAATATGATGCATACTTCATGTCGCAAGGAGGGCGCACTAAGAAGTGACGCATCCCTGTTTTCAGACAGCGATGCATCACTTCTCATAAATAAGTCCCTAATGTGTTTACATCTAATAATCAGGGATAGTTATGTGTGTTTTCAATATTGAAACACAGGAGCAGCTCACCAATATTACTGCAAATAATCTCTGTGACACCCTCCCATTTCTTATATGTTACGTCTTGTTTTGATCTAAAAGAAACTTTTTTATGTACATTGCATGAAACATAAACACAACATTTCTCTGCAAAATGACTGGACTCTCACACATCAGGTACATAAAAAATAAATCAAAGGAGAACAGTATTTAAAACAATCTGTTTAAGAAATATTAAAGGTCATTAGTGCAAACCTCTGGAGAACAGAGCTGACTCTGTCAGGGGGCCCCCTGAAAGGCAGGGGCCCCGGGCCAGAGCCCACTTTGCCCATGCATTAAAACGTCTCTGCTAACAGGATTGAGCTACAGATTAGTGATAACAATGCATGGTAAGGTCTCATAACCATGCCACATAAAATTCTTCTTTTCTACATCAAACCTTTCAGTGCAGAAACTTTTAAGCATATCTTCCAATTTATCAAAGAATTTTAGGCAGTGGTCTAATATATGAGATTCCAGATCGGTCATGTCTTCATGGAAAACACCCCCCAGGGTTACAGACTCGGTATTTCCAGCACCTCTGCACTCCCACTTTTTAGAACTATAAATCTGGTTCAATAACCCTTCTTCCCCTCGCGATTACTGTTTATCTCTTTTGTTTACTATTTCAATGGAGTGAAAAAGGTTATTGCGGGGGTGGCCTCAGGATGATCAGCCCAGAATACTGATTCCCACTGCGGTTTATATACTGTGTGGGGTACCCACAGATTTTGGTCTCACTCGCTATGAGACTGTGCTTATCAGTGGCACTCTCTCTTGCTTTTCCTCACTCTTATTTTCCAGACTTGACTTTAGCCTTGTGGTTTCTGGTTAAAGGCACCCCCTCTCAAGGCACAGCGGGGTCATTTGTACCTTTCAGTCCTGGCCTTTCCTCCAGCAATCTCCCCTGAGCTCTCTCTCATATCTTCAAATCTTAGTACATACTCATTCCAACCCACCACCTGAAGATTTCTGATCTGTTCCTTCCTTGTCATGAAACAAAGTTTTCCCTCTCTTTGCCTGTATAAATTTAACTTTGTATGTATTCCAACAGCATTCAACTTTTCTTCTCCCTCCTTAATTCCTCTCTTTGCTTTTATCTCAATATCTTTTCTTTTTTTATTCCCATTCCTTAATAAGTTCAATCACAGTTCTACTCAAATTACATGTGATACTATCTTCATGAAATCAGAAAAAAACTATTTCTGCGATAGAGGTACAATTATGCTTCAACTTCTGTATACATTTTGCAGCAGCATGTAGAGACGGACTTTTATACATAGGCACATCATCTAAAAGCATATCATAGTTAGCAACATAATACTCAAAGCAACCTCTGAGGCAAAGGTTACAAAGGACAGTGAATAGGTGAGGTGCAAGTGCTGGTATATAACTCCCACTGCTATGGATGCGGGCAATTAGGTGCAAGTATGGCTATCATGGGTGTGCATAAACACAAGAATATTACTGTAAAGGGGTTCAAGAATATGTTTTTATGAAGTTGGCTTCAGAACCATCCCTATCTAAAGTCTTCAAGTAAATCTATGCTGTTTTTCTATAAAGGTTGTATGTAAGATTAAGTTGCGGTGGAAGCATGCTCAACAGATGAGTTCAAGCCCACAAATAGATCAGTCATCAAGATAACTAAGGCAATTGCCACTAAGATTATTGCTACTCTACGCTTGTTTGTGAATTAGATACCATGGTGTCTCTCGAGTCAGATCAAAGGAGGAAAAATCAAAAAGTAAAAAGCTAATTCTATTAATCATTTCTACTGAGCACATTGGCAAAGCTGCAGTTTAATCAAGGTAACTACACTAATTCAGTTGGCTTCAGAAAGTTCCCCTACAGTAGGCTTTTGCTAATAATGACAACTCTACTCCGCTACTGGAGCCTTGGCCCTAAGAGTTTCAGAATTCTTAAGCATAAATCATAAGTCCGGACACCACATTTGAATTAAATCATTCAACCTTTCTGATGATCATCAGTCTCATGTGTTCTCGAATAAGGCCCACTTTCAGAAAGGTAAGTACATTCAGGTGCTGAGCACCTGCGACTAGGCACCCGTCTTCTGACTACTGACTGTTTGCTATCACTGTCATTTTGCTCACTTATCTCCAGTGCTTCATTTACTTTTTCTGGGATGAGTTCCTCCGCCACAACAGCTCTCAGTCTCTCGCCCTTTTTCAGCCACCTTTACTTTCTTTGCTCCTCTGGCTAAACTGCTATCACCTTTTCCAAGCTCGGGGGGCACACTTACAGTTTATGTGGCTTGGTACACAGTGGCTACTTTTGACTTGTTCACCACATAGTCTGTACTTCCATAGAGTTGACTTTAAGGCACCTGTGTACAATTTTCTTCCCCCTCAGAGCGCATGGATTGCACTGAAGTTTGAATCTGCGAATCAGTGGTTGCTGGTAACACTTTTTCACCAGCTTGTCTTACTCTTTTGGTGGGAGGCATGAATCCAGTTTAGGAGGCCTCCACACTTCACAGCAGTGTTCATCACAAGGGTGACTTCAAACGTGCCAAACTTGTGAGCTCCAAGCACGACTTCCTCATGTGCTTCGTCACCAGCACCTAGGGCCAGATGTAGTTAAATCGTATTTACCGATTCTTAAATACCGAATTTTACCGATTCGGTATTTAAGAATCGGTAAATATGAAGGGGTGAGATGTAGGTAATTTTTTTACTTGGAATACCGAATCGGAAACATTCGGTATTTACAGATTCGGTAAATACCGAATCGGTATTCCCTATTGATTCCTATGGGCTGTGAAGCCCATAGGAATCAATGGGAAATACCGATTCGGTATTTACCGAATCGGTAGACTATTTACCGAATCGGTAAATACCGATTTTTGCAAGGGTGCAGGGGGTGTCACTTTGACACCCTCTAGCACCCCACAGACAGGCATGTGTGCCATGTGGCACACAGACATGCCCTAAGGGCACGTCTGTCTGTCACATGGCATAGGTGTGCATGCACACATGTGCATGCACACCTGGATTCGGTTTTTACCACCAAATTGAATTGGGTGATAAAATACCGATTCTGTATGCCCTTTGGGACTCAGAAGAGTCCCACCTACATTTAGATTTACCGAATCGGTAAAAATACCGATTCGGTATTTTACAGAATCGGTAAATTTACCGATTCGGTAAATTTACCGAATCTGTAAAATAAATGCCCCTACATGCCGATTCTTAAATACCGGTCGGTAACGGCCGAAATCGGCCGTTACCGACCGGTATTTAGGCTCCTACATCTGGCCCCTAGTCCCTTAGACTGATAGCATGGCACAGTTCTTGCCTTGGAAGTGAGTCACCAACTCTTGAATCACCACTGCCACAAAGGAACCGGTACCAGGACCGGGAGTGTAGCGAGCGAGAAGACTACACTCCCAGGGTCCTTTGTGCAAACCGCGCCACAGCGCACCCGCAGACATCACTGGAGCACCAGGAGGCGCGTTCAAAAGTGCCTAGTGGCTCCCGCAGCTCGGGACGTGCGCGGGCGCTCCCACGCCAAGCTCGGGCCCGTCTGCGCCCGTCTGCGCCCGTCCGCGACAGGACGTGGCAGGGCAGGGCCATCCCCCTTTTGACCTATGGAGAGGCCTATGTTACAACAGCTATAGAGTGACACTTAATTGGTAATATGGGAAAAAGGAAGCTATTGCAAGAAAGGGGGAAGAAGTAAATAAAGACTATAAAGAATGCACCAATAACAAAATATCTAACAAATGCAGTAGGCCTTATAAATAATGAGATTATCCTCGTGGAAGAGCAACTAGCAGCTACAAATACATCTCTCGACGCGGCACTGAAGGAAACATTACCAGAAGGAGAGATGGAACCCTTAGCATCAGAAAATATCGTGAGCGATAGGGACATGGGGTTAGATATAGGTGCAGAAAGCGCCCATCCAAGACTGGGAAATTTTTAATCTTCTAATCCCTGTATCATAAATTCATCCCTAGAAATTTCTGAACTAACATATGATAATTCACTGACATCACCACCAGCAAAAAAGGGGAAACAACCAGGCCAACCTGTAGATCTGTGGAAAAGCAAAAGTCTATATCTAAGGTCAAATTAACTACTAAACACAAAACAGGAGGGTGTATTCCTGTGCAGAGCAGAAAGTAACATGATTCTATAAATCAGAAACCTCCAGACTTTGAAATCCTTTCTAAAAAACTACATGGCAAGATGGACTGCATAGAGAGACGACTAACGCAGGAGATTAAGCAGATCCAGAAGGATGTGGCAGATTTAACGGACATGGTTACCTAAATACTAACTTCAATGGGGTGATTACCAGCGCCAGTCTGGTAGATAGAATTTTGGAATATATTTTACTATCTGTGTTTATCAGGGAGATAGGTCGAAAAGATGAGGGGTTTAACTCTGGCTTGTCTTTCTTCTTAAAATGAACAATCGTGGTTTGACGCCACAAGTCCTGTATAGTACCCCCCTGTGCTGCCCTAAAAACTGATAGAATATCTTGCCGAATCTCCGGACAGAACGCCCTGTAAAATTCCAATGGTATGGCGTCAGGACCAGCGGCCTTACGATTAGCAAGTGATTTAATTGCTAGCTCAATCTCCTCCCACTCTATAGGGGCAGAAAGATCTTCATTCTGCTGAGTTGTGACTTGGAGGGTGTCAATGTCCTGAAAAAAATCCCAGGCTTTAGGCTCAATAACAGAGCCAGAATTCTCCTCAGTATAGAGTATGGTGTAAAACTCCTGAAAACTCCCCATGACACCCTCCAGTGTATCATGAATGTAGCCCTGGGTGTAGCCCTGGTGATCTTGAATTCTAATAATGCGGTTAGCCAGGCTCTTCTGCTGAAGCCGTTTCGCTAAGATTCTGTCCGATTTTTCCCCATATTCATAGATCATCGTACAAAGCTGCAGATACTTAGCAGTCAAGTCCTGCCCGAAGAATTCCAGGGGTTTAGACTTAATTGTGGCGACAGATTGTTGACTTTGACCTATATCGAGATCCTCCTTGATTGTGCATGTTAAATCCACCTCTTCCACCCTAAGCTCCTTGATACGCCCCCTAATTTGCTCCTGCATAGTTTCCACCGGAAACTGAAAAACTCTTGGTCGCCCCACGTACTGCAGCCGTAAGCGTGTCCCAGACTATACCATTAGAAGCAGTGCCCCTATTAATATTTAAAAACTCAATTAGCCACTTCCTCATATGATCCTGATAGGCCTGCTCCAATAATAATTTTCTTTCAAATGTCCAGATCATAGGGACACTGGCCCTATGAGAAAAGGGACATTCTACGATCAGAGGATTGTGGTCAGACAGAATTCTTGGGAGGGCTGAGATGGAAGCCGCCTCTCCTACCTGATCAGACATAAAAAAATAGTCCAAACAAACCATTTTTATTATAGGGGGCAGAATAGTATGTGTAGCCATCTTGATCTTTATTATGCCGATACCAAAGGTCAGTCAAGCAATGTTCTTGAATTAATGCTTGAAGAGCCCTAAAGACCCTGGGTTTCCTACCCAGATATTTTTGAGCCCCAGCTAAGTTAAAATCCCCAGACAGATTAATATTCATATCGCCACAAACACAGATAGAACGTGGCCACAACGCTAATTCTAAATTCAGATGATTAAACACTTCAGGATAGTCTAAATTTGATCAATATATTGTGCAGATAGTTAGAGATCTATTGTTAACCACTAATTCAACTATTACCCATCTACCTGCACTATCCTGACAAGTTTTACTACAAAATCCAACCCCCGTTTCAACAAAATGGCCACCCCTCTAATCATAGACATCTGTCGGGAACATCCAATGAAATCATAACCGGGGATTTTCAAATAATCCCATTTATCCCAGGGCAGTTGTGTCTCTTGTAAACAGAGTGGACAATTTTGGAGAACAGGGCCTTTTTTTAACCATCATTGAGACCACATATGTTCCATGAACATCGACGCAATTTACCCTGCCCCATTTAAATTTGAAAACAGACCTAGTCTCCACTGTATAACAATAACCTTTTTGATCCAATATTCTAAAAGTGTACAGCACCTAAAGAAAACACAATAAATACCACAGCTATAACTCAAATTCAAGCATTTAGTGATCCCCCACCATCCCGCCCCCTTCCTCCCACATATACCACCCCCCTCCCTTCAACACCACTACTCCCCCGCCCGACGCACCCCTACCCCCTCACCCTCTTTGTAGGGCAACAGAACCAAAGTCCTTGTGATGGAAAAAAGCTGGTTCACCCCCGCTCTCCCCTGGGGGCCTCCCCCAATCATAAGCAACTACACGGGGATGAGCCTAATGGGAACCAAAAAAAAGAGTCCCAAAGAAAAAACAACAATATTCCCATACAATCGGCTCATACCCCCCAACCCCCTTTAAGAACCTAGGACTCCTGGAAAAGAGAAGCATTTAGAAAAAACACAAATTAATGACTAAATTGCATTCAAGAACTTCTTCGCCTGAATTTCGGAAACAAAAAATCTGGTCTGGCCCTGATGAATAATTTTCAGTTTAGAGGGAAAGAGTAAAAATGCTTGAGCCCCTTTCGACTGAAAAGGTGCTATTAACTGGGGGAGCTGCCAGCTCAGCACCACAGTTACTGGACAAAAATCTGGTCTGACAAAAAACTTGCAGCCTTCCTCTGTCCTCTTCCTGTCTGGTCTAGCTAGGTCATAGATCTTCTCCCTGGCTAGATAATTATTCCGTTTCAGTCTATTGCCATCAATAAAAGGTAGCCCGTCTCTGATAGACACGTAACCAGACAACACAGTACAAACATCCACTAGAAGAACAACATTTGAAAAAAGTGTGAATAGCTAGATGACACCTCACGGGCGCACCACCAATGGGACCCCTGGTTGGCACTCACCAGGATGGCCCTGTTCTCATCATCGGTGTCAAATAGCTTAACGTAAACGTGTCCGAAAACCCAAAGGAAAGAGGGAGACAGTGAATGGTGCAGTGTACGCAAAACTTATATGTGACAAAGACTAACAACGTTCAACATATAACACACAAAATACTGCGCAACAAGATACAACAACCTTTTTACTCATATTTTCTTGTTGCTTACAGTAAACATGTAAAATAAAAGGAGGGGTACGAATACTACCTATCGATTCGTACTCAGCTCACAGCCGACATGTTTCATTGCCTTAGGTATTTTATCAGGCAATTTCTTCAGGGCAAACGAAAAATTAGGGTGCCACTGCCAGCGATACTGTGCTTTAAATGCTGGGAGGCACCTTTAGCTTTCATACCGTTACCAATATGGCTATGTAAAAATCCTGGACCCACTTCCAAACGGTAAGTATGGTCTTGCCTCCCTTCTATTTTCATCAGTGGAGGGACTTCACTCGGCGTCTTCTCAACACCGGAGCGCCGAGTGAATGACGCGCAGTCTATTTACCTTTACCGGCGCATTGACGCCGGTAAAGGTAAATAGACTGCGCGTCATTCACTCGGCGCTCCGGTGTTGAGAAGACGCCGAGTGAAGTCCCTCCACTGATGAAAATAGAAGGGAGGCAAGACCATACTTACCGTTTGGAAGTGGGTCCAGGATTTTTACATAGCCATATTGGTAACGGTATGAAAGCTAAAGGTGCCTCCCAGCATTTAAAGCACAGTATCGCTGGCAGTGGCACCCTAATTTTTCGTTTGCCCTGAAAAAATTGCCTGATAAAATACCTAAGGCAATGAAACATGTCGGCTGTGAGCTGAGTACGAATCGATAGGTAGTATTTGTACCCCTCCTTTTATTTTACATGTTTACTGTAAGCAACAAGAAAATATGAGTAAAAAGGTTGTTGTATCTTGTTGCGCAGTATTTTGTGTGTTATATGTTGAACGTTGTTAGTCTTTGTCACATATAAGTTTTGCGTACACTGCACCATTCACTGTCTCCCTCTTTCCTTTGGGTTTTCGGACACGTTTACGTTAAGCTATTTGACACCGATGATGAGAACAGGGCCATCCTGGTGAGTACCAACCAGGGGTCCCATTGGTGGTGCGCCCGTGAGGTGTCATCTAGCTATTCACACTTTTTTCAAATGTTGTCCTTCTAGTGGATGTTTGTACTGTGTTGTCTGGTTACGTGTCTATCAGAGACGGGCTACCTTTTATTTATGGCAATAGACTGAAACAGAGTAATAATCTCTATAATTAGAGGTATGATTAGTACGATCATTTGACAATCTATAGCTGTTTACAGTTCTACATTAATGTTTTGCCAGTAGGACTGGGTCAATTTGTGATTAGTGCTTGACTCAGTGGAGGGCGACCTAGTCCTTTATGTCCCTCTTGATTCCGATTATCTGGATAGATAATTATTCCGACAAATTAATATTGCACGAGGCTTATCATCAGTCTGGGCAAACCTCTGGCTTTGCTTAACCTCATGGCTGCTTGAGCGATTCCCCTGCACTGCTGGGCCGTAATAAAAACGGGTGTGGTCATGACGAGCTCAGCTCGTCATGAGCACCTGAGAGGTATATGCCATGACGAGCTGAGCTCGCCATGAGCACCGAAGGGGTTAAATGGGAAGCGATGTGCACGCTGAACTTCAAGTCGCCAATCCCACTGCTTAACATCAGGAAATGCTTCAGTGAAGAGTTCCACAACAAACTGCCTGATGTCCGACCCTTCACTCCCTTCTGGAACCCCCAGAATCCTGAGATTGTTCCTCCTGGCCCTATTTTCAAGATCTGTTAGCTTCCAGAGCATATCCTCTCTTTGCGTTTTAATGAGATCTGTAATGCCCTTCTGAGTAGCCAGGTCGTCTTCCAGAGTGGACATTCTCTCCTCAGCCTCGACAATTCTGGGTGCAATGTCAGAGCATGTTTTGGCCATTCTGCGGATTGAATTTTGCATCCTCCGACATGCACCATGGGTTTGCGCACTTTCCTGACGAGACTCTTCGCAATCGGCCATAATAGTCTGGTAGATAATCGAGAGTGTCATCTCTCCAGGGGGTGGCTGGGTGGGATTAGCCCCACTACCCTCCCCGAATCTGTGGAGTTGCCTACCAAACCGGATTATGTAGAAAAGGAGTAATCCCAGACTAATGAGCCCGGATTCGTGCTTGACAAGAGGGCCCCCTGTTCTCTGATAGCTTTTCGGACTGTGCGAGCACCACGGGGGGAAGCTTCTGCCCTTAACACTTCATTGGTTTGCCAGTTACCAAACTCAATGTCATCATCAGTACAATCCTCGTTTGAGCCTTCCTCCTCCGATGAACCAGTGTGCTCAGACAAGGAATAAAATGTATCTCCCCCTTCTAAGTCTCTTGTGCTTCCATTAAGATTAACCAGAGCATTGTGATGGGCCTCTTACCCCCCTGCGTCTGGAGTAACCCTGCTTTGGGGAGGCAGTCTGTCAGTCTTTTGTTCCAAAAAGGCCCCATTTTCACCATTCAGTACATTTGGGACTACATCTCCCAGAGTTCCATTGGATGCAATAAATCGCTTTGGCTGGACTTCAGTGTTAGGGACGGGATGAGCAGTTTTAATGTTATTCTCTCTACCCTCGATCCCCGCCTCCACAGGCTCAGACTCAGGCCGGGAAGCTGCTCCTTCTGCTCCTTCTGCTCCTTCTCCAGATATCACACCCATACCAGACAAGGCTGGCCCCGCAGGAATCAGAACAGCGCCTACCTTCTCCATAGCAGAGACGTTCAGGGACTTAGAAGATACAGGTGCCTGCTGTCCACGTTTGTTCTTACCCAGCAGCTGCGGAGTCTTCATTTTGCCAGTTTGCGATTTAAACATTGCGGGGAGGGTCTGTCTAGCTTTTACTGGTGCGGCAGATGCTGTCTGACTGTGACCTTTGTCCCCGGTAGTTGACATGTCCCCTAAGAGACTGGCGACTCCCCCTCTACGCTGGCCGACTTCCCCGACCACCTTCACGGGCTGCAAGCGCGCGATTCCCTGCCGCCACTGAATTCCTCCCCAGCTCCTTCGGAGGCATGATGCTGCACGGAAATTCAGACGGCGGTGGCCAGAGCAGCATGCAGAAGACCCGACCCACAAACACAGAATCCTGCTGGTAAGTCAATTCCATAGCAGCGGTAATCCCCACAGTATGACCATCAATGTCTTAGATTATTGCGTCCAGATGAAGAATCTTTCGTTCTTTCCGTCCCAGGAACCGTAATAATCAGCGATCAGGAGAGTTGTCCAGGAGAGAGCGTACACCCAGCTCACTCAGCCGAGTGAACGGCCGCCATCTTGCCCCTTAACACCTTTAAGATAGGACAAAATCTAATGGGAACTGTAAAAGAAACATCAAGTTTCACAAATAGAACCAACTCTACGTTACATAGAGGTACGGAGCTGACCACTACAGCAACAACAAAGGTCATTAATTTACCAACAAAAGACAAAAGCAGTCATAATATAGTCAAAGCAGATACTCTCCACGAAACAACAGAAGCCAAAAATCCATCAATACATGTGGAGAATAGTATTCAATATCCTATTAATAACTACAAGAGCACATTAAATCTCTCGCCTGAAGCAACACCTTATGTTATAGTCTTAAATAATGTGCCCAAACTTTGGAGAAACCAGAGAGAAACAAATGACACCATGAAGAGACAAGTGGTTCACTGGTTTTCTAGAAATACCGATGTTAGGGCACATACTCTATGCCAGGATATAATTATGTTAAGGAGAACTGATTGGCTGGGTACATCTAGGAAATGATGTCAAGGAGACTGCATAGTGGTGAACTTCTGAAGTAAAAAACTAGTGGGGGAGATATTAAAAAATCTTTTGCATCGTGAAAATGGAGAATGTCTGGATGCTACAAATTTTATAATGGCTGTTCCCTTGGATTTTTTCTATAGACCAAACCATGATAGTATTATGGCAAATGTTAGATTTTATTTGCCTCAGTTTATGCCATTGTATAATAGATATGCGCCACTGCGGAGATGTAGTGAAATTGATTGACATATGATTGTTGACCAACCAGATGGGATTGAGGAGCAAGACATTGTTCATGGTCAATTAGATGGTGATAATATAGATTATATTGGGGATTTTGGTCCAAGTAAACTTTCTCCCAATACTACGGTAAATGCCAATTACCCTAAATTAAATACTCATAAGAAAAATTTAAAAGAAATATTGTATATAGAGATTTTAGACCCGCCTGTAAATGACCACAGAAATAGTATTCCCATTAGTTTATTACCGAAAGATGAATCTAGATTACACCACAGAGAGCTCTTGAAAATTATGACGTGGAATATCGCAGGCATCAAGAATAAGATGTATGATATCTATTGGCTACAGACGCTGGTTGATTCTGGAGTGGTGTTATTACAAGAAACCAGGTGCATTGAACCTTTTTGTATAAATGGCTACCAGACAATTTGCACCAACGTCACTCCTTCTAGGATGGGAAGGGCTAAGGGTGGTCTTGCTACATTAATAGCAGTTACTTCGTCCTTGATTTTAAAGAAAACCTTTATTTCATCATAATATTATCAGTTTGTATACCTCCATTCAAATAGAAATCAGGCAATAGTTGTAGTAAAGTTTGATACTACAAAGAGTAAGATAATTAGTCTACTAGAAAAAGATTTGGCCCTCTTCTTAAAGGGGGTGGTAGGGGATTACATTTTAGTTTGGGTGGGGGATTTTAACGGTTTTAAATGTGATTTTGAGTTAGGTGAACCCTGTGGATACAGTGATGATTATGGTGATAAGATTCCACATTTTCCGCATGACTTGTACTATCAACAAGGTGGTACATAAATACGATCTAACTGTTTTACAACCAAATATACTAGAAGGGGAATTAAATATGCCCACTTTTGTAGGAGCAAGGTCATCATCAAACATAGATCATATCTTTATACCAGCGAACGGTAGGATTTGGTTGAAAAAGTCTTTATAAATATCAGTTTGTTTAGTGATCATTACCCTTTAAGTGTGACATTGAAAATAAACTTGTCAAAAAAATTACGAGGAAAGATAATGGATGCAGATATTGATACCCAAGGTAACAATGGTGTCTCCATTAAATGGGTGGGTGTTAATCTAGTTATTTTTAAGGAAAACATTAAAGAAAAAACGCAAAAAGACTTAGAAACCTGCTTTGATAGCTCCTCAACTGAAATAGCTACCATAATCATCTTTTCTAATATTACTAAGGAAATCGCAGGTAATTTAATAACTAAAAGGAGGAAGAAATCCTGTGATTCTAACCCTAGATGGTTTAGCCATGAGTGTATGAGGTTGAATGGGGATTTGAAATTTGCCCTTCAACAAAAACCTAGAGACCCTCACAGGATAAGCACTGCAAGAAAAGACTATAGAAAAACCTTGGAAAAAAGAAAAAGGGAGATCCGTGAGAAGGCTTGGGAGAAATTAAGCCAGGCTGCAGACTTGAAAGACTCTGCCCTCTTTTGGAAGGTAATTATTCAACCATATTTTAAAGATTATAATGAAGTAAAGATTGATACCGTAGTTCCACTGGAAGATTGGGTGTTACATTTTGAGAATATTTTCAACCCCGAATGTATAAAAATTATAGACCGTAAAAGAGAAAAGTTTATAATAGTAAAACCAGTAAACGCACCCCCAATAACAATAGGAGAAATCAAATTAGCCCTAGAAAAAAGTGCAAATGGTATAGCCGCAGGACCTGAAGGGGTGCCCATAGATGTTTTTAAGTGTAATACGGTTTTCTGGATACCTATTTTATTGAATGTTTTTAACGCTGCTCTGGCAGGTGCACTTTCCTCCACTTGGGTTGAAAGTATCATCGTACCCATTTTTAAAAAGGGGAATAGAGGAAAGGCAAATTGCTACCGCCTAATATCCATTCTTGATTCCTCATCGAAGTTGATGGGCCGAATGATGCTGGGAAGGCTAGAAGACTGGGCGAGCGAGAAGAAAATCTTGACAGAAGCCCAGTATGGTTTCAGAAGAGGCATTGGGACGGTACAGCAATGTTTAAATTTAGAATTATTAATAGGGAAGTATACATTAGCCAAGGAGGGGGCACTTCACCTATGTTTTGTAGACCTCACTAGCGCCTTCAATTTAGTTAATCACCAAAAACTTTGGAAAATCTTGAAGGAGCTGGGGGCTCCTATTGATGTATTTTCTTTCCTTTCACAAATTTATGGCCATTTAACTACCAGGGTACGATATGGCAAGATGGGGGAATGTACGCCTGACTTTAGGGTAAAGCGTGGTATTAGACAGGGATGCGTTTTAGCTCCAATTTTATTTTCATTATATATAAATGACGTGGATTTGTTTCTTACAAACATTTGTTGCCGATGCCCCGAGAGTAGGAAAATGCCCCACACCTGTATTATTATATGCAGATGATGCTGTCCTAATGTCTCGGACTGCAAATGGCCTACAATGTCTAATGAAGAATGTTGCCTTATTCATGTCGGATATTGATTTACAGTTAAATCTAAAGAAAATGTTTGTAATGACGTGTAGGGGCAAGAGGCCAAAGTCTAGACAACATCATGTGGGTGGGGTTTTTATTAATAGAGTATCTAGCTTCTCTAATTTAGGGATGCTATTTAGTAGAAATGGTACTTGGAATAAGCATATTGACTCTTCGAAGATCAAATGTTTAACCACTTCGACGCTCATGACGAGCTCAGCTCGTCATGAGTTGTGCCGCTCGCACGCTGATGACGAGCTGAGTTAGTCATGTAACGCAGCTTTTTCAAAAATGCAGCGCGCAGCGGGAAAACCGCTAGCGCGCATGCAGTTAAGAACTACTGAGGGCATTTTTAGATTTGCAGCAAAATTGGGAAATAAACCCATACAGGAAATGTTATCATTATATAGGAGCAAGTGTGTCCCTGGGGTCTGTTATAGTGCAGCAATATGGGGGAGAGCAAATATGAGTGCACTACAAATTAAGGAAAATACATTTTTAAAAAGACTGTTGGCCGTACCTAGTGCCACCCCAAATATCATTGTACACACTGAATTATTTGTACCATAACTAAGCGATACAATAAACATAACATGTCTTACACTGTGGCAAGGACTATGGGCAAAGGAAGAAACCAAATTTACAAAAGATTTAATAAAGGATTGCCTAGCCCTTGACCATAGTTTTAAAATACCATGGCTGGAGTACATTTTTAAACTTTTAATGAAATGCGAAATCAACGTTGATAAGAACAATCCCATTATCATACAGGATTATAGTAAAAGTGATTTGAAATTAAGATATTTAACCGCAATGGAGCAGGAAAGGGAAAGGGTTGCCAGTCAAAAACAGAGTATAGCTAGTTATTGTGAACGCCCGCTTATGAGGTGCACTCAGTTATACCTGATATTGGTAAGGAATATAAAGCATAACTTCTGCCTGACGAGGCTAAGGATTGGCACCTTACATTACCTAATTGCCTTTCCAAAAACTGAAAAATGATGCCACACATTACCACTTTGCCCATGTGACGGTAAAACTCTACAATCAACTTTGCATTTCATACTTTTCTGTCCTTTTTATATGGGTATCCGGAAATCAGTTGTAAAACCCCACTTCTTAAGAAATAGACTTTAAAATTATAAAAATGCTTTTAATTATGTTTGTGGTTTGGATAACGTGAAAATTATAAGGTCTGTCATTTGTTTTGTACAACTCTCCATTAGGAAGGTAAAAGAATATGCACATCTGGATGTACTGTTATACGAAGGACAAGACTAAAAATTGTAATTATAATTTCTTCATATATGTTTCCATATACTTCTATGCACTTACAAGCACTAGCACTTTATTGTATATTCAGCGGCAATTTGTACTTCTGCTTCATGATATATTCATGTATTAATACTTTATTAATTCTATAACGATTTAATACCCATGAAAAGCTAAATGTGTAAATCCGATTTTAACTTTTATTATGGATCATGATGTAATTTGTGAATGTTTTTCTTTCTATTAATGTATTAGTATGCTTTAATGGTGTTTGTTTCATTTACACTGAATAAAGCTATCTTGAATTAAAATGAGTCACCAACTCAACCTGGTGAGAGACAGAACCAATTCAGCTAATCCTTGCAGTAGCCAAGAATGAAATATTCAGTTATATTCACAAACACAGCTGCAGGCATGGCGGAAAGTCTCATGGCTCTCCCCATTAGTTTTTTTATGAAGAGAGACAGAAGTGTTTCTGAGGCTGATCAGTTCCAAGGAGAGGGCACCATCTGGACGCACACACTTTGGCAAGTCAGAACTTCAGTATTTTCTTGATTTCCTCCACTATGCCAGATGCCCCAGGCCTTTAACTACAGGGGCATCTCTGTTCCTCATGAAGGGCAACACACAACATTCCCATGATTTAATTTTTTTAAATGTATTTCATGATCTGATTCCAGAGAACTAGGCAGACCTGACTGAGAAATCAACTCTCGCAATAATAGTTTGACCACAGTGAGGGTATAATTTTTTCTATTCGGGTATGGTCCCGCCCAACTGGAAAAGTTGCAGGCTACCAAAATGATATAGCGGAGCTCATTCCACATGGTCATCTCAACAAAGTCCAGTTGCTTGGCATTAAAGAGACAACCTGATCTTCCTACGTGACTCATTGTCACAATTGTCCTCCTGTCACAATTAACTGCTGTCAAGTAAGGCATCTGTGGCATATTTTGTCTGCAATGACACGGATTTTGGAGATTCTCTCCTGGGACGCCTTCCTAGCTCCTCTCTCAATATGAGGTTCCAAAAACAGAACTTCATTCTCGCATTACTGAAAGGGGACTCCATGTGTCCATTCTTTGCACATGGTTCAACAGGGCAATTGTATTTTGCCTACATGTGTCTTGTGTTATCAATGTTATCAATAGGTTGTTGATATATCAAACCATTAACAAATTATAAGGCAAGTTCAAGGGGTTCTTGGTGTATCCATGTGCAGCTTGGCACCACATCAAGACTGTCCTCATGGAACAGAATGCTTGACACAAAACAATGACTGAAAACCTCACAAAGTATTTGGAACAGCATCACAGCAGGAGTTAGTACTACAGGCCAACATACAACCATGATCTTACTGTTCATTCTCAAATCCTGAAAAAATCCTGCACTTCTTATTTGTTTTTTGAAATCCATCATGGATGAATTCCAGGGGCTAACTAGTATCTCCTTTAAGATCCCTTCTTCTAACGATCACAATGGTAATTCCAACCACCACCACTGGTAAGAGGTTGTACTGGGATGTCTGGGGGTATTCTTCAAGTGACTCTTTTGCTGGAAGGCAAGCCTTCTCTAGCCAAGACTAGTAACAGCCCAACGGTTGACTTTTGGGTTCTTAATTAAGATCTGCATCTTCATCATGCATATTTCAACGCCATCCAGTGTGCAGGAGATCACACAATTTAACTTGCAGAGTAGATCCCTGCCATATAGATTGACTAGACTTGAATCCCATATTATATATTGGTGAACCTCCTCAAGAGGCCCTATTTTCACAGGGACTTTTGCTGAAAATGGGTTTCTGCAGCATGGGGAGGAAGGAGGAGCCGGCAGCAAGTTCGAAGTAAATACTGACACCAGATAGCCTGGCAAGATTGCAGGTCACATCCATCAGTTTTAGACAGCCATTGTGGCAGCAATCCTCTGCTGTTACTCGAGCAGCTTACCAAAGGACTGTTGGTATTGCAGTGGCTTCCACCAACCATGGAATTAGGTGGGATTGAGTTTGGGATGGTGTAATGGATGTTCCCCCTTCCCACCTTGGCGGGTTGAGCACTGAGCGTAGCGTGAAGGCAGCCGACCTAGTGGTGGTGCAGCTCATGCACTGGCGTTCTCAGTCACTCTCAACCCATCACCAATTATCAACACAAGGAGGTGCACCAGCTAAGGGGGCCCATGACAGGCCACCCTATGAAGATCACGGAAGCTGATTGATACTTACTCCATCTAACTTTTCCTCAAGGAACCATGAAGTGCTATGCTAAGTGGTGGGCATAGGTATCCGTGGCTCTTGTACAACCAGATTGCTCAACAAGTGGATGAAGGACTAAAGGCTAAAGGATCAGAGACCCAGGCAAAAATTGAGTTGAATTAGTAGCCCCTGGGAGTCCTGAGAGACCACAGAAATCTCATAAGAACTCAAATAACAGCCACAGATACAGTATTTACCACTATACCTACTAGGTTAAAAGTACTTCATCAGAAGTTCACCAAATCACCAACACACCTCATCTTGCTGCTCTGTAGTTCCATCATTGAATATTCTTGCTTGAAGATTGGTACATGAACTGCCTTGCCTGTTCCAAAACAGGAGCAGTCAAAAAGTGCTAAAGAGTGAACCATGTATTAAGCCGTCATTAGCTATCTTAATGTCAGCAAATCCTCAAAAGATTTCAACCCCTATCATCTATTATAGGTGGAAAATGAGGTCAGGAAAGCAAAGAGGGAGCATGGGTCAAACAAACAGAAAATGCCAAATTTTTAAATAAAAATAAAACTTCAGGAAAGATTCTGATAAGCCCGATAAAGCCCCCTATGAAAACATCAATGCAGCCAGAGCTGAACTGTTCTTAAATTCCACAAACCAAAGGAAAGTAATTGCCTCTATTTAGAGGATATTGAGTCAACTTCTGGAAAGAGTGACCAATCATATGGCATCAGTCGGGTCTCTTATCAAAGCTTAGCCAACCAAGAAGACAAAAAACACATAGCCCACATTTGGGGCAAAGTAGAAGACAGGTGGTCAAGAGAGCTTCGATGTTCAAAGCAGCAAATGGCAGACACTGTCTCAACGAACCATCAAGAGAGTGAGGAGGACCCTACGTAACAACTTTTGCATTACATCAGTTAGGCTTATAGGCCTATAATTCGAAGGGTCTTCCTTCTCTCCTTTTTTATGAATAGGAACCACTTCTGAGCCTTTCCAGGAATCTGGAACTGTGCATCCTGCAGCTATGGCATTGAACAAAAAGTAGAAGTAACACGACCACCCTCTAGGATCAGACAACAATAAATCTCCTGGCAGACTGTCCGGTCATGGGGACTTGGCGGGGACTAGCTTCAGTATTGCTCTATTTCAGCCCGGGAGAAGCATTCTCTATTGTTCCCTATAGGAGGGATGTCAGGGGTGCCGCATAGCTCCTCCAGACATCTATCCTCTGTGCGGGAATATAGGTTCTCAAAGTGGTTTTACCAATCGAGTCCAGCAATGTGATTGGGTATGGTATTTAAGTCCCTATCTTTTCCCCGACTCACTAGGGACCAAAAGAGATTCTTGTTTTTCCTCAGACCAGCGTCCTTAGCTCTAACCAATATCGTTCGTCCCACTCAATTTTAGCTTTATGTAGGGCTACTTTATAATTTTTCCTAGCACTTTTAACTGTAGCACAATTCTTGTTTCTAATAACTAGATTCAAAGATTGTCTTTTGAGATTGCAATCTAAGTTATACCAAGGATTTTGTGTTTTGTAGCGAACACGCAAAGTCCTGTCCTTAGGAGGAGTATGAAAGTACGAGCTGAGTGTCTCTAGAGTACTGGCATGGACTGTCGAGATCATATCACGCTTGGATTTATCTGAAGCCACAACGCTAGGTTTTGCTGTTTTCTTGGACAAGATTTTACAAATAGCCAATACGTTTTCTTCGTGCAGAGAGACACTGTCCCACTTAAGATGCTTCTTACAATTAGAGGGAATGATGTTAGTAACTACAGGTTGCTGCCCTACTGGTCGAGGGATTTAATACAGGAGCCCAGGGGTTAGTCATGATCATACACAAGGGATTATGATCGCTATCCGTCGTAGCACCTACAAACAAGTCAGTCTTCTCGTCCCATAAGTTTACATCCAGTAAAATATATAATCGATTTGTGGGGGACAGCCAATTCTTTTAAAGGTGATTGCCCCCTGTTTATCTGAAGGAGTTTTTCCATTTGTTCCCCTAAGATAAAACTCTGTGGCACATGCATTGATTTGAATGGCTAGGCTAGTCCATTTTTTAATGGGGGATAAATTAAGTCGAGGGATTATCCTTTTACCATCAGCCCTATCATACTCCAGCAAATCATCTGAGCTCAAGGGCTCAAAGGTGCAATTTAAGTCACCTGCAATCATAATACAATTTCCTGGCGGGCAGCTAGATAATGCCTGCTCTAAAAGCGTGATAGTGGCTGATTGGTCCCCCCCCTTAGTTCCCCTGCTATACACATTGAACAACTCTAAAGTAACCCTGCCATTTGGGCCCCTGGTAGACAATCTCAAGATATCATGAGTTGGAAGTGGATGCATTTGAACTTGACCACCTTTGGCAATATTCACCTATACGATCTGACCTCCTGAGGGGCGCCCTCTCAGTGGTAGCTGGAATGCAGTAACAAGCAAAACCTGTTTTGTGTAGTGGCGCAAGACTCCATGTCTCTTGAAAAATACAAATATCAAATCCTTCAATAAATTTATTAAAATGGAGTATACGTTTGTGTTTTAGTCCTGCAACATTCCACGAAAAAATCCTACGTTTGCTGGATGAGGGAATCAGGATTAAGCTATCATTTGTCAGTTCAAACTGATTTGGTTGTATTTGTGAACCAGACACTTCAGGGTGAGCTAAAAGTTTGTCTAACCTCGTCTCACATGTCCCCTGGTTGAACTCAGTGTGTGGACTTAGTTCCACGTTCCCAACAGTTTCCAATACATTGTTATGTGTATCAGAAGTTAATAAGGAGTTATGTACATTATCTAATGTGTCAGGATTTAATATTAGGATTTGTATGTCGTACTTGGAGCTACTGGTGTTGGCATTTGAAGCTATGTTAGGAGAAAGGTGGTTTCAGTCAACTGCTTTTAGGGACGACCCTTATTCCGAAGTGCCAATTATTCCACCCCTAATGTGCGTGCAGATGCTCCTAAATTGTATATATGAGGCAGATGGTGGTTAAGTTCTAAATTCTAAGGCAAGAAGGTTCTCTGCTAGGTCAGTAGAACATAGTATAAGTTCTATAAAATCATGTGTTTGGGCTGGAGATGAGCATCTACAAGTGCAAATAATGTCCTCCTGTATCAGGGAGCGACAGCCCCTTTACTTGTTGAATCCAATATATCACTTTATTTTTTAGGGAGTCAGAACTCTTGTGAACAACATTAGGACTAAGTTTGGGGACGTTAGTCATATAAATAGTTTGGCCTAATAGATATAGGGTAGTAGATGAATAACAAGTCTGCTGGTATAAGTTGGCAGCAGAGAGTTTCTATCCAAGGGTATACCAATAGGCCTTACTTGCTCCTGTTTCAGAATAGGTATCGATTTTTAGGCCATTCTCTAGATGTCAATCCCTGTGTGACAGAATGACTTTTAGGTACAATGTTATTTCTATTGTTATTTGGTTTCTGACTTTTGGAGACTGGGGTCGTAAAGGATGTGGGGTGTTGGACTTGGCCCTTCTGGCAGGTTCACCCCTAAACTTTTTGCTTTTAATTGTGACATGGTGTTAGTGATTTTTTGTTTCTGCGCACTTTACCACTGTGTCCCAGGGTAAAGTGCGTGCGTGTGGTGAGATAGGCCTGCCCTCCCATAGGAATGCAAGGGAAATGTATGTGTCCCTGGTAGTTCCTGATGCGTGGGGTGTGCAGGCTCGAGTCTGGTATGTGCGGACTCGTGTGATTGAATGCTGCGCAATGATGTATATGGCATGTATGTGTCTAGTGTGGAAGTGCCACCTCTAGACATGGGTGTTCGTGTGCAGTGAGTGTGCTGGCATGTGATTGGCTGGAGCTGGCTGGTGAGCCTGGCTCCAGGAGTCTGGATGGGTCTGCCCCGGTGGTGAATGGAGAGATTAGCATGCTGATGTGAGGGAGGGGTGCACCTGAGTCCTGAATAGGGCTGGGCTTTCCCCACACAATGCTGGCTCCGCCCCCTGTGGTGCGTCTAATGTCCCTAACCCTGCCAGTGAATAGAGTGAGGGGCTGAGCACATCAGGAGTGCTCCCAAACCAGCTGCGCCTGGTCTTTCCCCCACCCTGCACCTTCAGACAAAGGAATACACTGTATAAAAAGGGGCTGTGTCTCCTTACCAAATGTTCTTGTTTTTGACTGGAATCTACCAGGGGTGTGCTGCTGCTGGGGCCCAGGGGAAGGTTTGCCTCCCTGGGCCCTGCCCAGCCCCTTGATATCCTGGATTGCTGGAGGACTTTTTCTGGGACCCCCTTTGTGTTACTTGCCATTTCTGGGTCCTTGGACAAACTTCATGAAGCCCTCCTGCGTCTGGGAGTGCTTGTCTGTTTTATGCCAGGTCCTCTGGTTGCATATGGCACCTAGAGGCGCTGTTTCTGGACAATGCCCAGCTAAGGGGGAGTGCTTGGTTTTCCCCTCGCAGCGCTGGACCAATGTAGGGATTCCCCCAATCATGCCAGCCTCGCAGGTGCCCACCCTGCGTCTTTAAATTGGGTCATGGACTCCGCGGGTGCTCACCCCGCTTATTGGCATCCTTGACGGGTGCCCACCCCATTTTTCTCTTGTTCCATGCACCGAGGGTGCCCACCCCTCGGTACTATGCCCACAAAGTCGCAGCCGCGGGCAAAACCGCAAGTCAGGCGGCATCGCGCCTGGCTGTGGGCGGGACTTCCGGGTTGCCAAAGGAAGTCCCGCCCGCCACCGTGCAGGGATTGGCCGGCGCCCAACCGAAGAAAAGGAAAGCTGTCCCGAAGCCACGAAGGCTCCACACCCTGAGTCCCGGTCCCGAGATGGGGAACCAGGTGAAGACCTGGCGAAGCGGGCACATGAGGAAGGCGGGGCTCCCATGAGGAGAGCGAGCCCCGCCGAGCGCTACCGCCGCCCACAGACAGGAGCCCGATCCCCAGCAGCCAGCCCGGTGAGTTTAGATGGGCTGGGGGGGGGGAGCTCCGGGCGTGTGAGGGCACCAGGGCGCATTCAGCCTTCAGGGCGGCCCCGGTTGGCAGTGGGCCGCCCCGACGTTTTTCTGAGCCAGAATGGCTCCGCCAGAAGCCCCCATTGCTTCAGGGAGCCCAGAGGGGCCCACAGTTTATTGCTAAGGGGGTGGTGGTGTCGGGGACATGTTGTCGGTGCCCCCCCCTCCTCGGTGCCCATATTCTACCCCAGAGGTACCATATTTACTTACTGAGCCCTGGATGGCTCCAACAATGGGCACATTTGTTCTTACGAGCCAGAGGGCTCCAACGATGGGCAAAGGTTTATTCCAAAAGCAAGAGTGCTCAAAGGCGCCCAGTTATTTCTAGAGTCTACAGGGCTCCAACCCTTGTGCAGTTTTGTCCCGGAGGGCTAGTGAGAGCCCTGTCGCAGTCTTGTCCACAGCTGCCCAGCAATTAGTGGGCAGCTGCACCGTTTAGGTTTTTCTTTCTAGGGGACTATGTCTTTGGACTTAGAAGTGAGTCGCACTCCTTCATCCCTACCTTGGCCTTCCCCAGCTGTGCAGCACTTAGTGCCAGATGCAGCGTTTAGGACCTGTCTTGTCCCTCAGCTGCCGAGCAAGTAGTGGGCAGCTGCTACGTTTAGGTTTTGGCGCAGTGGCGCAACCTGGACTTTGATGTAAGTTCTGTGTTAATGTAATTTCTGCAAATTGTTCTTTGCTGCATCTCTGAATGTGTTTTGATGCGTCATGTGCCTTGTTCTTACACCTCTGAATGTGTTGTTTATGCATCATGTGTTCTCCTGTGCTGCACCTCTGAATGTGTTTTGATGCATCATGTTTCTTTTTTCTTACACCTCTGAATGTGTTGTTTATGCATCCTGTGTTCTCCTGTGCTGCACCTCTGAATGTGTTTTGATGCATCATGTGCCTTGTTCTTACACCCCTGAATGTATGTTTATGCATCATGTGTTTTGTTCCCATGCCTATACCCCTAAATGTATGGTGATACTTAGGTGGTTGTTTTCTCCGAGTACAGGTGTTTCTAGTGAGGTCCTGGTTCCCTGCGTGACATTCTCCTAAGGTGGTTAGGGTTGCGTAGGTGGTACTTACCTCTTACCAGTGATTACTGGTTGTGTACTACATGATTATTTGGTGTTTAACTATCTCCAAGGGCTTGATACTGAGCTTGCCCCCTGACCAGAGTCCCAGGACCAGTAGACTCTATTGTGCCTTCCCTGACAAATTGCTGGGACTTGTCTGATCTCCTTGGGCCGCTGGGGCCTCGCCTGAAGTGTGCCTCGCTCACTCCCCTGCAGCTCGCGCCTAGTCGCCCCCGCCAAGAGCCGCACCGCTCCTTGTGAAGCCGTGCTCTGCTCTGCCTGGGCCGCCCGCATCCTGCACCTCGGCAGATTATGCCTAGGCCGCCCTCATGCCTCGAGCCACGCCGCTCTTCTCTGAGCCACGTCCACTTCGCTGGGCGGCCCGCACCCTGCCCCCTCCTCCTCTGAGCCCACACCTTGGTCGCCCCAACCAAACGCTTGTAGCGCGCGGGTCGCCACCGCCCTCTCAGGCCTACTGAGGAGATCACTCGCATTATCCAGCGCAACCAGAACGGAAGGTACGGTCCCTATCCGCCGCCAGTTATTATATGTTCTATGTTCTAAAAGTGTTACTTCTAAAAGTACTTATTCCTGACAGTGGTCCAGGTGGCCCTGTCCTGTACAAATCCCCTGTAAATTCTGCCCGTGCCTGTTGGCACATTGTAAAGTGTGTGTTTCTATCTAATGTGTTTTGCAATACAAAGGCTATTTTTACATATACCTTGTGTGGAGTTCCTTTTGTGGGGGGCCTTGGATGTTGTTGCTGGTGGGTGCGTGCGCAATTGCTTTACACATCACCTCTGAGATAGGCCTGACTGCTTGCGCCAAGCTACCAAGAGGGTGAGCACGGGTTGTCTTGGCGGGTGACTTCCTTACCCTGACTTAGGAATGGTGGTTTCTGCCTGGCTTTGGCGCAAGCCTTAGCCAACCAGAAATCCCATTTCTAACATGGGGCATGAACTAACGAGTCCGCTTGGATTATCCCTTTCAATTGAAAGTGTCTTAGCCATTATATCCTTATTTCAATTAGAAAGAGAAGGGTTATTTGGGTACTGTGGAAGAAGTGTGGCCAGGGTTAATAATGTTTTAACCATTGCAGTGAGCTCTTCAATCATCTGTCTCATAGTGGATATTTCCCCTTCAGTAAGTCAATATATGTATGATCACCGTGAGGAACAGAAATCTGTAAATCAACACTGCCTCGCAGATGTGGCAGTACTTGTTAGCTGTATATCTGTACCTGGATTGGAATCAGATGCAGCTAGCACAGCGAACCTATTTAAACAAGGAACTGTGGGATAAGAAACATATTCATCCAAGTCAGTGATAGAAGCTGAATCTTTATTAGCCTCGTCCTGTGAACCTTCTATTAGAACAAGTGGAATATTGCTGTTGTTATCAGAATTGCCCATTCTAGAAACTTTGTGGAACATAGCGGGGATGGTGACTAGGCATGACGGACTTGCATGTGCAGGTGAGAAATAACTACTACTAAGTGGTAACAGTATGTCCTCACACTCAGTGATAAGAGTGTCAATTCTATCGATGACACAATTACCAGCTGAGTGCTTCTGATTTTTCCTAGCCTTTTTTCCCTTACCTACACCACTATTGGTATTACTACCTGCCTCTATGCTTTCCATAGTTTTCCGTTTCCCCATGGCCCAGAAGAGAAGGGAGAAAGGCAGTTCCTATGCAGTAACCCTAACACTGAAGGTAAAGGGAACACCAGTAACCAGCAGCAGGGACAAAAATACAGAAACCAGTTCACAATTTACACAATCCAAGCACAGTGTGTGTCTGCAGGCCAATTACATTGCCTTAGACTTCGACAGCCCCATGTACAGATGTAGTTTGGAACAGTACCTTGTCCAGATGAAATATAATCGTAATGATAAGTGTTCGATCCAACTTGTAGGGGGGTGTCCCTGCCCTGCCTCTTACTAGCAATGATGGGCAAGGACGGGCATGCCCTTGGCCCGGGCGCGCCCCGCCCGCGGCCCATGCCAAATGGGGTGAGGCAGCACTTAGGAGCGTGAAGGAAAGCGCCACCCCCTCTGCTGCGGTGGCGCGAAGGCGGAATAACACGCAAAGCACCCTGGGACTTGGAGTCCCACCAGGCTGTGTGGCAGCCAGGTGGGATGAAAAGAAAGGCGAGACATTGCACCCTGGGACCAAGATCCCACCAGGGTGATCACCAGCAGTGCAAGATGGCTTCAAGAATGACCCAGCAGCCCCCTGCTCAGAAACTGCAACCCGAGCCGCGGGGTGAGGCAGCACATATGAGCGCGATGAGGAGCGCCTCCCCATCTGCTGCGGTGGCGGGAAGGTGGAATAACACGGAAAGCACCCTGGGACCTTGAGTCCCACCAGGGTTTGTGGCTGCCAGACGGGATGAAAATTTGCAATTTTGAAAACCGCTGCTAGGACAACACCAGCAGAACAGGGACTTATAAATAGGCTTGGTGCAGACCTGCTGACCCGATGGAGACGGAGTACTGTTAGCCTGCAGAGGAGTCCGCTGCCTTAATGACGGTGCACCACTTACAAAACTGATAACCGTCTGTTAATGTGGACAGCAGTTCAGCTAGCACACATCTAAATACAGTGGGTGGGATACGGTCAGCTTGGCAGAGTACTTGGATACTGTGCTGTGGAGGGACAACAGGAGTCCTAACATCTAAATCGGGCCCTAAGACTTCAGTATGGCTCCTTATTAACACAGGAAGCCATCTTTCATCAATTGATGGTTGCAATCAAGACACTCAATAACATTAATCATCTTCTGTCCTTATTCTTGCTCTTCTCACTGTGTATCTGCAACTCCATTCTTTCTTCTTTGTTCTACAGCTCTCCTTCCAACTGTCTTTGATTTATCCCCATCTAAAATAATAATAATATTTCCTTAATATAAAGCACAATGCGAACTAATGGCAAATCATTTTGGTTCCCCTTTACAAGTCAAATTCCTTCCAAACGTTCTCACCTTGATCCTGGAGGAAACCGCCTAGACCAGAAGGGGCAATGGGGGGAAACATCGGGCAGGCGTGCCACCAGATCTCAGTGACCCAAGTATTAAATTTCATTTTTCACATATTGTGCATGTAGCATTTAGTTCTAGTGTGTTTTTAAGTACTTGGTTGGCTAATCAATTAAGGCTCTACTGTATTATTGTTGAATGCTGAGCTCGAGCCCCCTCACATTACCTGAGAAGCATACAACTGCCATCCATTGCTACCGCTGAGAGTAAAGTGCTGACAGGCCAATGTTTGCAATGCCATAGTGTGACACATCCTGGGACATCAGTGGCAAATTACTCTTACCCTCATGGTTGTGGACCAGTAGCCCCTGTTTCTTCTGTTTGCCCCCCCCCCCCCGAATCCCCGAAAAAGGCCTGACACATATGTAAGCTGGACAACTTTCTGTTACAACTATAAATTATATTTGCTCTCACAGAACCATGAGAAGACATATATTGAAAGGTTGAGGTCAATGACTCCTATAGCACGTTTAAGGTTTTTCATTCCATAACTTCCTCCTGTAAATCAGGTCTCTAGCCCTTTTAAAAAATATAGCTCTGATTGGACATAGAGTTCTGCTGTGGCTACGCTTGAAGAGTCAAGTGTACATGGAGAGTAACATGGGTAACAATTTTGAAAGAAATGGCATGTTAGGCCCTGGTGCACCATTGATAAACACCAATATCCACAAGGGAGTCTGACAGGCAACCTCATACTGCCTGACATCAGAGAGTAAAGGCATGAAAACCACCTGCCAAATTAAATTACCTGCAAACATTGGTGAAAAATGGCTTTATTCAGTTAGTGTGTGTTGTAAAAAGATCTTGAAAGTAACTCCAGCAAGATCCGCAATCAAGTGGGATGTGTGAGCATCACCAAACCCATGCTATATGTGGCCCTAGGGGTATTTTTTTGCCATGTAACTAGCATGCTTTGTATTCAATCCTGTCTTTACCATTTTACAGACATGCCATGGTATAAAACACCATATTAGTAATCTGGGCAGGATCATAACACTGGCATTTTCCATGGGAGGGAAGTTTATTAGTCTTCAATCTAGAGGAAGGTTTGAAACTATGCAACCAAAAAACCCATAGGGTGTCATTTGGGATATTCACAGACATCTGCAGGCCTGTCATATTGCCCAATCATGATAGACTGTGGGCTCTGTTCACATGACTAAGGACTATCCAGCAATTTTAGAGTTCCCTGCCAGGCAGACAGGGAACTATATGAGGAGTCACCAGTATGGTGGCCCCACTGAAGGCACTAGCCTTGGCCAAACAAGCACCATATTTCATGCATCCACTCAAAAAATACGTTTGTTTTCAACAAACATGCAAGGATAGAGAACCAGGAGCCATATGTATGAACACATTTTCCCATAGACACAGAATGGGTAAAACCCTTTGATACATCTGGCCTTAGATGAGCAGGGAGTTTTCCCACAGCAGGTGAGGGACATTGTTATTTTTCTCTACACAGGACCAGCATGCCTCAAGTGGCATTCCTGGGAAAAAAGCATTGATGGTCCACTATGATCTATGGGCCCAGTGATGGACAGGCTGCTAGGTCAAGGTTTATGATGGTGGAGTCTGTTGAGGATATGTTAGAGTAATGTCACCTCTACCCTCAACTCCAAATAGAGTAATTAAATCATGATTTTAGTGTGCGAATCATGATTTTGGCAGGATGAGAGCACCAGCAATTACCAAATGTACTTCCACTGTACCAAACTCTAAATGATCCCCATACTTTCTAATCACAGCATACCTTTGTGATCAGAATGAGTGTTCTTGGGAATCCGTATTTAAAAATACCCCACTTCTTCCAAGTTTTGCCAAAAGTGTGAGTGATTAAAATTAGCCTCAACACTGGTATCTACTCTATATTAAAACTGAAATTGAACCCAATGCACTTTTGATATTACCACAGGGGAGATAGCACCCAGTCTCCGGATCCACTCACCAAGATGTGGGATAATGGAAAAGTTGCTGGTCTTGAAACTCGTCTGGCCAATTAGTCGTTCTTAGCCAAATCATCTTATTCTTATTCCTTTGTTCCCTTGCCTGCCATTATGAGAGAGCTTTGAAAAAGTTTCCATACAGGAAATGAGCACTGTTAGATCTGGATGTCTCTAGTTGGCAATTGTATTTACCTTTGTCCAAAAAGGGACCCTTACATCTAAGTCAGGATAAGGGGATTACACTCCTTAATAACCCCTGCTCACCCCCTTGGTAGCTTGGCACGAGCAGACAGCCTTATCTCAGAGGCAGTGTGTTAAGCATTCGTGAAAATACACAGTAATACAGTGAAAACACTACAGATGGACACAACACAGGTTTTATAACAATAAGTATTCTTTTTATAGACTTAACACAAGACCACAAACGACAAAAATCTACAATACTATACTAAAAGTTGACTTAAAGATGATAAACGTTGCTTAGTTCAAGTTAATGGTAAATGCGACAAAGTAAATGCAATGCGATGCGATGACGATGCGATGATGCTCTGGCAGCCTTGCGACGACTCTGTACTTTGGAGCCGCGACAGGCCCTGCGACACGCTTCTCCGGTGATGCGATGGCGACTCCCTCGATGGCGTCACGCTTCACTGGTGATGCGACAGCAGGCAGCTTAGATGAACAGACGCTTCCAGGGAGATGCGGCGGCGGCGCGCTTCTCGGGCAATGCGACGATCTCAGCTGCAGCGGCGACACACTTCCTCTCGATGCATAGCGCTTCCAGCTCCCAGCGACACGCAAATGTCTGTAGATAGAATTTCCAGCAAGGAAATTTACAGAGGGAGCTGGAGGTGAAGTCTTTTGTCCCTGAGACTTCAGCAGGAGGCAAGCACAGTTCAAACCCTTGGAGAATATTCAGTAGATGATGAAAGTCCTTAAAAAGTTCCTTCTCCTTTCCCTTGATAATAAAGACACCACTGCAGGCCAACCCAGCAAACAGCACACTGGCAGAGGGGCAGTCCAAACTCCTGCAGCTCCCTTGGTTCTTCTCCTTGGCAGAAAGGTTTCTTGTTCCGGAAGTGATCTAATTTCTTGGGATCAGGGTCCCAATATTTATACCCCAAAATCCTTTGTTCTCTGAAGGCAGAGAGGCCTCTGCCTAGTCTAAACCAGTTCCTGAGCACTTTGTTTACATGACTCTCTTCTTCCTTTCACTAAGCAGGGCAGAGACATCAGCCGCCCCACAGGAGGTGGAGCCAGCACAGGGGAGGGAGGATACAGCTCTGGAGCACTCTGTTGACATGATTCCTGCTCTCCTTTCACAGTGTAGGGCAGAGACATCAGACAAGCCACAGGGGGTGGAGCCAGTATTGTAGAGGGAAGGCCCAGCCCTATTCAACTCCTCCCTCCCATCTAGATGCAGATCTTTCTATTCACCACCGGGCTGCCCCAGCCTGTCTCCTGGAATCCCCCAGCCCTGTCACTCACAAACCCAGACAAGGAATACACAACCTAGCAGAGGCAGGCCTGGACAGTTAGGCAAGAAAAAACCTACTTTCTAAAAGTGGTATTTTCAAACACAGAATATTAAAACCAACTTTACTAAAATACGTATTTTATTATTCTGAGTTCATGCATACTAAATCTGAATTTCTAACATGTTCCCTGACTCAGTTAGGATTATAAGAATGTAATAATCTAACTGCCCATTCTGGCCTATGGAGAACAGGTAGTCTTCGATAGTGAAAAACGAAAATGGCTGTAATTCACTATTAGAACATGCTACACAGACCAGAGCATGTCCTACCTTATACCTACAATGCACCCTGCCATTGGGCCCACCATAGGGCTGTCTAACATGAAGCAAATGGAAGGTTTAGGGACTGGCAAGTGGGTGCACTTGGCCAAGTCGACATGGCAGTCCTAGACTGCACACAGGCCTAGCAATGGCAGGCCTGAGACACATTTTACAAGCTGCGTCTGTGGGTAGCACAACCAGTGCTGCAAACCCACCAGCAGCATTTGATTTACAAGCCCTGGGCACACAGGGTGCACTGTACTAGGGGCTGACAGATAAATCAAATAACCCAATCATGGAATAACCAATCAATACTTTAATTCAACGTAGGGAGCACTTGCACTGTGGCACTGATTAGCAGTGGCACAGTGCCCAAAACATATACCCAACAAAAACATATCAAAGCAGAGGAGGCAATCTGTCAAAAATGGAAGGGAGACTCACGCCAATAATGTCAGGTCTAACAAGCACCAAGGGCATATTTCGAAGTTCTGCAGCACTGCTTCCATTAAAAAATTATCATGATTTTCTCATATTCTTAAGGCTAAAAAGGTATAGCTGACAAATAATGACCACATTGTTTGCTATTGAGTTTTACTAATGAAATACTACAACACAGAAGTCTAGATTTCTGTCTCTTCTTTAACATTCTGATTACTATAAAGGTGTGCAAAAATCTCCATCTCCCAACTTATTCCAGAGTGATAGTAAATAGAACACAATGATTCCTGAAGTTGCAGAGTTGATTTCCCTTTTTTTGCACACATGAAAATGATCTAATCTCACAATCTTGCAAGTGTCTCAAGCTGTTTTTGTTTCTATGGGTAAAATGGCGATCACCTCCATCCATCCTGTGCTGAACAGCCCTTACTCAATGTGGCTGATGTAATTTAATTCCATAGTGGTAGATCAATCACTGTGACTATGATCACTTGCATAGTTCTCAGCTCTACTCTTGATTCCACACCTGGGACCGTACCACAGATACAGCACATTTTCCTTGTTTGCACCAGGCAGCACCTTTAAAAAGGTGCACCTGGTGCAAAAAAAGAAAATGTTCTGTATTTGGATGAATTCACTGCCCTCTGGGCAGCCGCAAACTTGTGCTGCCCTGGGAACAGCGTATTCATGTGAAAAAAGGGAGCACCTGCTTTGAAGTCACTCCATGTTTTGCTGTGCAGGCCGGAATCCGCCTGCACTTTGAAGGGGAATTAGAGATCCCCTTTGAGGCGGGTGCAGTGAGTGATTGCACCCGCCTGTAAGGTGGATGTCTGGGGGGCCTTCCAGAGGGCTGCCATCAGGGAGCACACTGGCAGTGAGCCACTTTTAGGTGTCACACTGTCAGTGCGCCTCCTGGTAGCTTCTTTGCCTCTGCGTTCGCGCCAATATAACAGCACGGGTGCAGAGGCATAGGGATTTCCTCATACGCATGGGGCCACACCCCCATGCAAATGAGGGAACCCCCTCTGATGACAGCGCTAGCGCTTTACGTATGCCAGCGCTATTGGTATTACAAAAGGGGATGCACAAGTGTCTGCAACTCCTTCTGTACTACTGAAGTGCCTCAGGGGTACGCAAATGGGGCGCAAACGCCCATTGCACCCCCCGGGCACTACCTTAATACATCTACTGGTAGAGAGTAGGCATTTGGGAAAGACACACAAGTTACTTACCTTCGGTAACGATATATCTGTAAGAAACAGTAGTTAGTGTCAGATTCCTTACCTTAGAATACATCCAGGCATCAGACTGGATCCGGAAAGTTTTGCGTAGCAGTACCCCTGCGCGTCGGTAGGTGTCGTCTGCGGCTCCAGATCGTCATCGGCGTCGTGGTCGCCGGGATGACATCGTCGGAGTACTTAGACTCCACCCCCACGCGCTGACGTCAGTTCTTGTACATAGCTTTCCGCGCCAGGAACGCAGAGCAATGCCAGAGACCGACACTGGTGCCATAAAACTAAGGCCCTCAAAGGGAAATACCTTAACCCTCGATATCAGTCCGCAGAACGGGTAGGATGGGTGGGGCGGTAAGGAATCTAACACTAACTACTGTTTCTTACAGATATATCGTTACCAAAGGTAAGTAACTTGTGCATCTGAAAGAAACGGTTAGTGTTAGATTCCTTACCTTAGAATAGATACCCCAGCAATACGAACCCCGGTGGTGGGTCTGCGGACCAAGATCACACCAGAAAGTCCTGGAGAACGGAACGGCCGAAAAAGCCATCTCTCTCGACTTGGATGTCCAGGCAGTAGTGTCTAGCAAACGTGTGCAGCGAGGCCCACGTAGCTGCCTGACAGATGTCCTGCAAGGGGACTCCCCGACCGAGGGCAGTAGTATCCGCCGTGGCCCGAGTGGATTGGGCCCTCAGCCCAACAGGGGGCTCCTTTTTAGCCAAGGAGTAACAGACCTTGATGCACAACACAACCCACCGAGAGATGGTCCGTTAGTGCACTGCCCGTTCCTTCTTCGCGCCCCGTAACCAACAAAGAGCTGGTCATCCACCTGGAACTGGCATGTGCAATCAAGGTAGAAGGAGAGTGCACGTTTTGGGTCCAGACGGTGGAGCCTCTCTTCCTCTTTCGAGGGATGCGGAGGCGGAAAGAAGGTGTGCAAGGTGATGGACTGCCCGATGTGAAAGGCCGTAACTACCTTGGGCAGGAAAGAAGGACGCATTCTTAAAACAACCTTGTCCGGATGGACAGAAACAAAAGGAGGATTAGAAGATAGAGCCTGGAGCTCACTCACTCTCCTGGCAGAGGTGATGGCAACCAGGAATGCAGTCTTGAGAGTCAGAAGATGAAGAGGGCAATTGTGAAGGGGCTCGAAAGCAGCGCACATCAGATAGGTTACAATAAGGTTCAAGTCTCACTGAGGCATCATGAAAGGAACAGGAGGAAACATGTGCGTGATGCCCTATTTACAACAAGAAGGCAGAAATGGCAGAGAGGTAGCCCTTAAGAGTGCCCAGAGCAGAGCCCTGCTGGGCAAGAGAAAGAAGGAAGAGGAGAACCTCTGAAAGGGGGGCAGAGAGAGGATCCACAGCCTTTACTGTGCACCATGCCACACATTTGTTCCACCTACAGGCGTATACTGATTTTGTGGAGGGACGCCTGGCTGCCAGAATCACTTCACACACTTCCGGAGGCAAGTCAAATGGCCTCAACTGCCGCCGCCCAATCTCCACGCATGGAGGTGGAGGCTGGACAGGTTCAGGTGGAGGACCGTCCCCTGCTGCTACGACAGAAGGTCCTCCTGAAGAGGCAGACGAATCGGGGGATCGACTGACATGCTGAGTAGATACTGGGATCCCAGTATCTTCATGCCCAGTCCGGAGCCACAAGGATGACTTGGGCCCGGTCTCGCCTGATCTTCTTCAGCACTCTGGGCAGAAGTGGTATAGGCGGAAAGGCGTACAACAGACCTTAGCTCCACTCGCAATGAAAAGCGTCGCCGAGCGAGTGCCGCCTTGGAAATTCAAACGCGCAGAAATTGATGTCATTGGGCGTTCTCTGTTCGGTGGCGAATAGATCTGACCAAGGCTCTCCCCACTGCTGAAAGAGACCTCACTCCACGTCCGAGTTCAGACGCCATTCGTGATCCATCATGCACCGGCGGCTGAGTTCATCCACCCTGGCGTTCAGGGAACCTGCCAGGTGTTGAACCACCAGGTTGACGCCCTGGTGTTCCAGCCATGTCCAGCGGCGCATAGCCTCTTGAGAAAGGGTCTACGACCCCACCCCGCCCTGTTTGTTGCAGTACCACATGGCGGTGGTGTTGTCCGTGAACACCTGCACTACACTTCCCCAGACAGAGGGAAGGAATGCTTTGAGTGCAAGTCGGATCGCCCGCAGCTCCAGAAGGTTGATGTGGAGCCAGGACTCCGCCGGAGACCAGAAGCCTCTGATCTACCTCTCTCCCATGTGGCCTCCCCAACCCAGGAGGGATGCATCTGTCACTACTATGTGCTCCGGTTGGGGAAGGGAGAGAGATCTGCCGCTGACCCAATCGCGGTTCGTGAGCCACCACTGCAACTGTTTCGCAGTGCCCTCCGAGATCCAGACACAATCGGAAAGGTTGCCCTGATGCTGTGCCTACTGAAACTTCAGATCCCACTGCAGAGCCCGCCTCCGCCTCCGAGCGTGATGCACCTGAAGGATGCTGGAGTCCATCAGTCCCAGGAGCCGCAGCGTCAACCTGACCGAGACTCGGGATAAAGGCTGAAAGACCGGAATCGGAGCCTGAATATCCCAAACCCACTGTTCGGGGGGAAAAACCCGAAACTGCGCTGAGTCCAGAACCGCTCCGATGAAAAGGAGCATCTGCGAGGGGCACAGGTGTGACTTTGGCACGTTGATGGAGAACCCCAGCGAGTGCAGGAGGTTGGCCGTAGTCTGGAGGTGGGAGATGACTGCTTGGGGCGAGCCCCCCTTCAACAACCAGTCATCGAGATAGGGGAAGACTGAAACACCTAACACCTAACGCAGATGAGCTGCGACAACCGCCATCACTTTCGTGAACTCCCGTGGGGTGCTGGTAAGGCCGAAGGGGAGCACAGTAAAGTGAAAGTGCTCGTGGCCTACCGGGAACCGCAGGTAACGCCGGTGGGCCTGCAGGACCGGGAAGTGGAAATATGCGTCCTGCAAGTCCAACGCTACCATCCAGTCTTCCGGGTCCAGGGCAGCTAGGACCTGAGCCAAAGTCAGCATCTTGAACTTCTCCTTCCGGAGCAAGCCATTGATGCTCCTTAGATCCAAGATAGGGCGTAGGCCCCTTTTTGCCCTTCTTGGCTATCAGAAAGTAGTGGGAATAGCAACCATGTCCAACTTCTGGCCCAGGAACGCGCTTGACGGCCCCCTTGGCCAAGAGGGCCGTAACTTCCTCCTGCAGAAGTTGCAAGTGATCCCCCGACATGCGGTGGTACTGCGGTGGCATGGCTGGAGGGGTCGGCTCGAAGGGGAGGGAGTAGACCCTTCGGACAATTTGCAGCACCCACCTGTCCGATGTGATGGAGCGCCAGTGGAGGAGGTGAGGCGAACCCTGACCCCACTGGCGTCGAATGGGCCTGAAAACTTGGAGGATTTTGAGGCAGATGCTGCGGGGGCGGGTGCGGACTGGCCTTGCCTGTGTCCCCCGGCACCCCGGCAGTTACCACATCCGCATTGAGGTGGGTTCTGTGGCCTGTGGCTAGCTGGACGTGAGGGGGCACCCCTTCCTTGGCCACAAAAGGCAGAAGTTTGCTGGCATTGGCCGAGGCCCAAGGACTTGGCCGTAGCCCTGGAGTCCTTAAAACGTTCCAGCGCGCTGTCCGCCTTGTCGCCGAAAAGGGGACGGCCATCAAAGGGCATGTCCATAAAGGATGCTTGGACATCACCCAAAAATTTGGCGGACCTCAGCCAGGTGTGGCGGTGAACCGCAACCGTTGTTGCAATCGCCCTGCCTACTGAGTTCGTGGTATCCAGCCCACACTGAATGGAATATCGTGCTGCGTCCGTTCCTTCTGCAAGGGCCTAGTTTAGCTTTGCCTGGACCTCCACCGGGCACTGCGGCAGCACTTTCGCAACTGTATCCCAAAAAGAGTGGAAGTAATGACCCAAAAGGCAGGCGGTGTTGACAGACCGCAACCCCAAACTCAGTGAGGAGAACAGCTTCTTACCAAACTGATCGTACCTTTTGGATTCCTAATCCGGAGGGGTGGTCGGGAATGCGGTCTGGGAAGTTGAGGCCTGGATCACCAGGCTCTCAGGGGTGGGGTGAATGGACAGGAAACTGGGGTCGCCCGGAGCCGGGCGGTGGAGTCGGGCCATGTTCCGATCCACCGGGAGGCCTGTGGAGGGCTTGGACCAGGTGCCCAACAGAACGTCAGTGAGGGCCTCATTGAACGGCAGGAGAGGCTCCGAGGAGCTTACCTGTGGTTTGAGTACCTCAGTGAGGAGGTTAGTCCTCACGGCCGTGACCGGGAGCTCAAGAGCCAAGGCCTTGGCTGCCCGAGTCAACACCACGCTGTATGCAGCCCCCTCCTCCGTAGCCACGGAAGGAGGAGAGACAAAACCAGTGTCAGGCGAGGCCTCCCCAAGTTTGTCCGTCAAGTCCTGACTCAACTGGCACTGCAGTGCCAGAGGGTCCTCAGACCCCTCCCAATCCCCCTCGTCCTCCATCTCCTGAAAGTCAGGAAGAAATGATGGAGCCGGATCGTCGGTGGAGGGCTCACCTATCGGCGTCAATCCAACGCCGGATCCCGACTGGGGCGGGGATTGGGGACAACGCCGCCCGAGGACGGCGCCGGGGGTGACACCCTTGGTGACGACGCCGGTGGAGGAGTCGTAAGGTCGACCGGCGTCAACACGGATCCAGGCCTGGATCCTGAGGAGCCCTGCGGCGTCGAGACCGAAGTCGCCGACGGTGCCGGGGCCGAAGCACCCGACCGCGCCGGGGCCGAAGCCGCTGGCCAAAGCCCCTGGTCTGTTTGGGGCTCCCAGACGGGTCCGCTGGGCCCGAAGGCACCTCGACGGGACCCGACGGAGGGAAGTGCGACCTCATGACCATGAGGAAGGAGCTGATCTCCTCCGGCGTCGCGTTCAGCCCAGGGACCAGTGGGTGTGGAGCTGGATGTGGCGCTGTGGCTCCGGCGGAGCCGTGTGGGCGGTGTCGCCCGAACCCCAGGCCGCGTCGCGTGAGCGTTTGGGAGAGTCAGAAGAGCTATGTCGCCTCTTCGACTTCTTGTGCCTCGACTTACCTGAGGACTTCGAACCAGACGAGTGGTATTGACTCGCCGAGCAATGATGACTGTGGCCCCGCGACCGGTCCCTTGACCTCCTCCTGGATCGGGACCTCGAGCGGTGCGTGGCTGACTGCCGGATCTCGAGTCGCTTACGGGAATGTTCCCGCCTAGCTTTCGACGTCAAGCCTCGGCAGTTGGGGCACGACTTGTCATCATGGTCGGCCCGAGGCAATAAAGGTACCGACGGTGGGGGTCGGTAACCGACATCAGTCGGTTACAGTTGTCACAGGGCTTGAACCCGGGCATCAATACTGGCACCGGAGTCGATAACGACTCGAGAAGATCCAAAATAGATCGAAAAAGTTAGTCAAAAAGAGACTAAGGAGTACTGCTCTTCCCGGATCTGCGCTTGCTGGCGCGGAATAAAGAACAATTGACGCCAGCGCGCGAGGGCGGAGACTAAGTACTCCGACGACGTCATCCCGGCGACCACGACGCCGACGACGGACGCGGAGCCGCAGACGACGCCTACCGATGCACAGGGGTACTGCTATGCAAAACTTTCCGGATCCAGTCTGGCGCCTGGGGGTATTCTAAGGTAAGGAATCTAACACTAACCTGTTTCTTTCAGATAATAGGTCTCAACTGTGACAGGAAAATGCTGATTTGGATTTGCCTATGCTTTTCATTTTACAGTTATGATATTTGGAACCATATTATTTAAAGAAGCCAAAATGGACAGAGATTGCCAAGACGCATGTGCCATGTACATGCTTGGTGACGTATTTAAATGCATGCATGGCAACACATTCTCATGCATGTAAATACAGCAGCCATTTTGGAACAGTTTATTTCTAATATGGCAGCCATTTGCTTGCATACTTGAGCTTGTGCTGTGTCACATGCGTGCTCATGCATTGTTAAAGTTAGGCAGAATGCATGCCTTGCAATACATGGCAGCCATTTTTGGTTTTTCATTTCACCATTGCAAAAGGGCTACCAAGCTAGAACAGTAAAATAAAAACAAAGTTGTGCGAGGAGCACAAAAAAAAATGAATTTCAGTGGCCCGGTAGCACTCAGCCGCTGCCAGGCCCTTGAAAAGTAAAATAATGTAAAACGGAGGAGGGGGACGGGGAGATAGCTGGTCGAGAGGGAGCAGGGGGTTGCAGTTAAGCTTAGGAGGAGGGGCGAGTGAAGTAAGACTTAGCATGCTAACCGAGTGCAGAGAGCTGGGGGTCCTCCGTCTAAAATATTTAAAAAATAGAATAGAAATTAACACCATTAAGGGTGCGAGTTACTTTTTAAAGTACAACAGTTCACATATGCAAAACACTATAGGCTGATACAAACGCTAATTGATAACTCCTAAAGCCAGTGCTTAAAGTCGGATGAACCACAATAATCAATGGCTGATAGGGTCGGCACAAAAAACCCTTTCTGTCTATGCATGTTCCGTTTTCTTTGTTTAATGATGTGTGATGATAAGAGCTTTGTCGCCAGACATGCCTTAAAAGGTACACAGAAACATGGAGTTGATAGTGCTGTTTTTTGTCCAAAATGCAATTCCACTGATTTCCCTGGTAAATGCTGCTCACTATTTTACAGCTCTCAAAGGTTTGATGACCTTGCAATTCTTATAGCACCTTCACGTTACTGAATGTTCCTCTCCGTTTCTTGTGTTTTGTATTTCCGAAAATATATAACTATAATATGAGGATATAACGCCAGTGATTGCCAGCATAATTTAACAAACGCAATTCAAAACAAGTGTAAATGAAAAAATCTATATCTACTTACTTGTCCCCAAATACGCTCAGTGTTCTGAACAAAAACATGAGAGCATTGACCTTCTGACTTTTCAGCTCAGTGACCGATGCAGGTGACTGGAATCTGAAATGCAAAGAACAAACCAGTTGCATAATCTAGTCACAACTCATTTAATGTTATTAGTTTCACTGACTCTATGTACATGGCAAACAAACTTGTGGCTATGACAGGCAAAATTGAGTTTAATATTTTTCTCGCACAATTTTATTTGAATGAGTTAATCCGTGAAGCAGGTTGACTTAGCAATGACTCTTTGCTCACATTACCGGTATTGACATTGGGGCGGGCACGTTTTGTATGTGTTAAGGAATGTAGGAGATGCATTCATTTTCTGTAATGTCCACTAGGTTGGGGCCTGGTGGGAATATAGGCGTTTACATCGTTGTGTTTACAACACATGTGATTAACACACAGACGTTACAGCAATTGCACTGTTACATCACAGTACCATTACAACGCAAGTCGTTACAATGACTTGCTGTAGGGGGCGCGCTGGACTTAGGAATAGTATAATTTACTATTCCAACTCTAGTGTGTGCAACAGTAGGGAAGTTGTTGGAATAGTAAATTATAATATTCCTTATTTTAGAGCGCCCCTTAGAGCAAGTCGCTGTAACAACTAGCGAAGTAATGGTACTGTGATGTAACAACGTGGTCGCTGTAACAACTGCATTGTAATCACATGCGTTGTAATGCATGCGAGGTGATGGTTGTTTCCCCTTGGTGGGGGTCTGCTAGTGATAGGACTTACAAAGTCAGACAGAGAATCCAGATCCCAGAAACCTGCCTGCATGGCTACTTAAAAGATCAGGAAGGTGTTTTGAAACCCTTGTATGTTTTTCTTAACGTAGTGAATCTTCAAACAAAGCGTTTATTCTATTATATATTTCTATTGATATTTGTATTATGATTATAGTTGCAGTCATAATATTATTATTATTATTACTAATATTACTAGTATTATTATTATTATTATTATTATCAATAATATTAATGATCCAGACCTTCTGAATTTAGTTTGTATGGTTTAGTGTTGAAGACGCACATCTTTAAAGAACTCCACATCACAATGCATTAAGAGTCTTCAAATCAACTCCCTCTTCTACCACTTGTTGACTTGATACTAATCCTTGACTCTGTACAGCCCTCAGCTGTAATCTGGCTAGAGAAACCACATTTACAACATGGTCATTACCACGCTTCCATTACAACACATATGCCTTTTTCACGCGTCTTTACCATTCAGATTTTCACCAAGCATATGCCTCGTACACACATTTCTTTACAGCAAAAAGATGTGTTTTGCAGGTAAGTTTATATGTATGTGTGTGTGTATATATATATATTACTTCAAGATTTTCCCATGCATGAAGACGCTACTCATCAACATTCCATTAAACTGAATTTTAATTAGGCATCCGGCATTTCACATCCCGATGATTACAATGCCTTACGCGTTTCGGAGATGCTTATCTCCTTGTTCACAGGCTGGAAACGAACACGTTACCGAAAAGGAAACTCCATCATTTTGTTCAATTTTATGCCCTCCAGTGGGTCTCTAAGGTAAGTTCACTCTCGGTGCTGGCTGGTACCTGTAGTTCCCTTTATGTCAATTATTACCCTCCAGAGGGTTGGTAACGTGCCGTGATTTCTCCCGGTCTCTGACCCCTCAGTGGGTCTCCGGAATGCTTGTGCCAGTTATTTCAAAAGAACTGTTGCCCCGTTGCTTCTAACTGCGGGGCAACAGTTCTTTTAAAATAACTGGCACAAGCATTCCGGAGGCCCACTGAGGGGTCATAGACCGGGAGAAATCACGGCACGTTACCAACCCACTGGAGGGTAATAATTGACATAAAAGGAAGGTGTCAATCCCCGGGGCATGGGGGTCCACCAGACCTCACATTTTCTTTAATTTAATCAGCCCCAGTGAGGTGGTGGTCCCAGGGGCCTGGAGCAGTCTGCGTGGACACTGCATCATCTATACTATAAGCCTCAGTGAGGTTGTGCTTCCCGAGGCATAAGGAGTATGGCCCTATGTGCCCCTCCTTTAAATATCATTTAAGCCCACATGCCCCCAGGACCTGGCTCAAAATGGGCTAAATAATAGAAAAGCACAAGAGTCCTCTTTCTTTTTTTTTTTTTTTTGGTGGCTCGTGCCTAAATTATTTATTTTGAAAAATGTTTTTTTGCCCTGGCGTGGTCCCTCTGGGAGACACCCCAAGAGGCCTAGGGGGCTCAGAGTATTCCACTTTTTTCAAAATTTTTAATAGAACTAAACCGGATCCTAAAATGGATGATGACACTCCTTTGTGTCATCCATTACAAAGCAATGGGGAAAACAAGTATACCGTAGAATCTGGGTACAGTGTGACAGAGAAAATTATGACCCCAATAGAAGTTATACAGATATGGCAATATTATTGACCACTCTGAAACTCCAAATAAGTTAGTAGACCCACCCCAATCCGAAAGCTGGGGATAGCGCATTAATCAACAAATGAGTGTACTCAAACAACTCAAAATGCAAAATCCAAGCCCAGTAAACAGTAAATTCAAAATTGCAATGACTTTTAAACATACAAAATATAACATACTTTTTATATACATAAGTTGCTCCAAAGAAAGTGCAAAAGAAGTGCTTGAAAAAGTCCTCCCATCAAGCCATAGACAACTGCTATGTCCTAGGGGTGGGCACCCCGTGACATTGCTGGAGCTGGTCCGGGGGGTGGTGGTTCTCAGGCCCATCTAGGGCTCCAGGAGAGGGGCTGCATGACCCCCTCCTTTCTTTGAATTTATCCCAGGGAGGTGGCTCTCCCCGGGGCTGGGAGTCCAGACAGACCCCTTTTCATTATTTTATTGTAGCCCAGGGAGGTGGAGGTCCCGGGGCAGCGTGGGGGCTGATCGGGCCCCCCACATTTGTATACTCAGTGCCCCAAGGAGATGGCAGTCCCTGGGGCTGTGCAGGAGGCCATAGGGCCTCCCCATATTATTTTTTATTAACAAATGTGTGTACCAAGAGGTGGTGGCTGTCCCAGGGGTAGTGGCCCCCTGTATTTATAGTGATTAGTGTCCGGGGAGGTGGTGGTTCCTGGGGCTTAAGAAGAACCAAGTGGGGGTCCATGATATCCCCTCCTTGATTACCTGCATGCCCCCAGGATTTGGCATACCCGGGGGCTTTAGAAAAAAGGTGTGTAGGAGCCTGCGCCTATTTGTCACTTGAGATGTCATCAGTGATATCACTGACCATGTTATCAGTGATGTAATATGTGACGTCATCAGCAGTGCATTGCGGGGTGCAAGTTACAGTTAGCTGAGCTAACTATAACTGATGAATTTCTCTGGTTTGTGAGAGTGAAATGTCATTCTAACTATAATGTCTCTGTAACCTTTCGTTTTTTTCCTATGCATTTTTAAGGTTTTTCAAATGCTGATTCCTAACTATAACGTCTCTGAAACCTGTGGCTTTTTCAGTGAATTTCGAAGGTTTCTTAAAATGCGAATTACTAACTATACCAACCCTGAAACCTGTGTTTCTTTCAGGGAATTTCTTTGGTTTTTTAAATGCTAATTTCTAACTAAGTCTACAAAGGTAGGATGTGTGAAGAAAGAGGAGGGAAGATGCAGAAAGAAGCAAGGAAAGTGCAGAAAGTGGCAAGAGAGGTGCAGAAAGAGGAAGAAAAGTACAGAAAGAAGCAAGGGAAGTGCAGAAAGAAGAAAAAAGGTACAGAGAGAAGCAAGAGAAGTGCAGGAAGAAGCAACTGAGGTGCAGAATGAGGCCTATTTCGACTGTGCCTTTCCACAGACTCCTACAAAGTCACCTAATCACTACTCCTTCTCCCAAGATGTCTTAAACCTCACTTTTATAATTTTTAAAACATTTTATTGTTTTTCCTTGACAAAACATTTACATAAACCAATAAGAACAATGCGCTGTTTCATTTAGCAAACATAAATTACATAAAGCATTTGATTGATGGTTGTCGAATGGCTGTTCGAATGTCCCGCTGGGCTGGCGGCCTTTATGACTTGGTTGCAAAGGACCCTTTATCTTCTGGTCCTGCGCCTAGTTTTAACATATAACGTCAACATATAACATATAGGTGTTTGGCAGCTGGTTGTAGATCGGCAGTCGAAACACTGGATGGTTTTCGCTATTTTGCTAACCCGCAGCCTTCTAAGGTGTTTAGTACGGGTCTAGGAAGCTATCTAGGGATGACCACATCTCTCTGTTGGGCTTTCTCCACGGTGTGTGTCTTAGTGCCGTGGTGTCGGCCCCTCTTAGGTACGTCACCCAGTTCAGCCACCCTTTGAAAGTGGCCTTGGTGGTGTCTTTCCACTTGGCTAGCACTGTCTTTGTTGTGCCGTTAGGAGGAAGTTGAGAAGGTCTCTGTCTTGTTGTGATAGGTAATGTCTATATTGGAGTGTGCTGTGGTTAAAGTGCCGAATTCTTGTTTCAGGGTGCAGCCTAGGACCATGCTGGTAAAGTCGAAAACTTTCCTCCAAAATCCGCTGACCTTGCTGCAATAGAAGATGAGGTGGGCTAGATCCCCTATTTCTCTCTCACAGTTCCAGCTGCGGTTATTCTCTCTAAGACCTAGCTTCGCTAGTCGAACTGGTGTCCAGTATGCTTGATGCAGCAACCAGAATTTGTTTGGGCTAGTACCAGTGATATCATGTTACTTGTCGGGGACCTCCACATGGTGTGTATTTCTTGTTCTGTGAGTTTCGAGCCTATCTGTGTTTCCCAGTAGTCTGTACTTTTCGCGTTGAGCTTTGAGGATGCTGGGCGAAGGAGTTTGTACAGGTGAGATAATTGGTGACCGGTCTTGTTTATGTTTTCCATGTATTTGAATATTGAGGGTGTCCGCCTGTTTAGTTTCGCTTTTGTGATGTCTGATTTAATAGTCAGGAAGTTGTATAGTTCTACGTCTGGGAGGGCGTGTTTTTCCTTCATGTTGTTGAACGTTAGGGGCATGCCCTTCTCCTCCAGCTGAGCTGGGTGCGAGAGGCCTAATTGTTTCCATGTTGTTATGTCTAGGGGTCTGCCTCTGTATTTGATCTTGGGGTTTGCCCAGAGTGCTACCCACAGTGAGTTTTTGATGCTTATCTCTAACTTTTGGTCTACCTTAAGAAGAGCCTGTGTCGTTATCTTGAATATCGGGTTTCCTTTTAGTGAATGTTTGTTGGTGGTGAGGAGGGTTAGAGGGTCAGTGTTGTCAAGGATGGCTCTCTCTAGTAATAGCCAGGTAGGGGTGTATTGCTGATTTTGGAGTACCCAGTGCATCCCCTGCCTGGCCACAAAGGCAGTCTGGAATGTTCTCAGGTCTGCTACAGTGAGGCCCCCTTGCTCTTTTCTCAATCTCAGTTTCGGGAGGCCTATTCTCGGCTTTTTGTCTCTCCAAATGAATTTGTTAAGTGTTTGGTCTATTTTTTGTGGAAGTCGTCTGTAAGTGGAAGAATGCTGACTAGATAGTTAACTATTGGGGTGATCCCCAGCAGCTCTTTTATCTTGTTTAGGGTGTTTGTCTCGTTTTGTTCAAGGGTGACTCTTAGGTTCCTCCCAAAATTGATTCCTAGGTATTTGACCGACCCTGTTTGCCAGGCTAGCCCTGAGGTTTCCCGTACCGCTTTAGTTGTGTGTATATTCAGTGGCATGCACTCCGATTTATCTCTGTTTAGTTTGTATCCGGAGTGAGATGCATTTGTGTCAATGGTGTGCATGAGAGCCGGTATGGACTTGGCCGTATCTATTGTAGTAATTATTAAGTCATCCGCGTAGTCAGCTAGTTTAGCCGTGGCGTTGTTGATGGTTATGCCTGCTATGTTCTTATTTGCTAGGATGTCCCTGATCAGTGGTTCTAGTGCTAGTAGGAACAACAGTGGGGATAGTGGGCAGCCTTGTCTAGTCCCTCTTTGGAGGTTAAAGGGGGTCGAGGTCGTTCCGTTGATAGCAATCTGTGCTTTGGGATTTTTGTAAAGGGCCATGACCTTCCTAGTGAAATTGTCACCTAGGTTGTATGCCTGCATGCATGCATTTCTCTAGGAAGTGCCAGGAGACTCTGTCGAAGGCTTTTCTGCGTCCAGCGTGATAGCGACTGCCGGGTTGTATGAGTTTGAGCAGTGTTCGATGACCTGACGGAGGAGTCTTGTGTTGTCGCTTGACATTCGGGTTTTCATGTATCCTACCTGTGTGTTCCCTATTAGCTGTGGGAGTATTCTGTTGAGTCTTGTTGCTAGGATTTTGGCATATATTTTGCATTCTAGGATTATGAGTGATATTGGCCGGTAGTTTTTCGGCCATTGTGAGTCTTTACCTTCCTTGGGGATGACAATGATCTTGGCCTGTGACATTGTCTCTGTTACTTCTCCTGCTCCCCCGCAGTGATTGAAAACTTTTGTTAGGATCGGTGCTAGCTGTTCTTTGAAGGATATGTAGAATGGTGCTGTGTATCCGTCTGGTCCTGGGGCCTTGTTGTCTTTTAGGGCTTTAATGGCTTTCCTGACTTTGAGAGTTTTGATGTCTTGGCCTAGCACCAGTGCTTCTTCTGTAGTTATCTTTGGTAAGTTTATGTTCTCAAGGTAGGCCTTTGTTCCCTCTGTATCTAGGTTATCGTCTTTGTTGTAGAGCGCCTTGTAGAATTCCTTGAAGATGTGTAGGATATCCTTGTGACGGGTGTGTGTTTTGCTGCTAGTGTCTGTGATTGATGTGATGTAGTGTTGCCTTTGCTTGTGCTTGAGGTATGACGCTAGGGTTTTCCCAGCCTTGTTTGCTCCGCATAGGTTGATTTGCTTATATTTTTTTAACCATAGCCCCGCCCGTTCACTAAGGATTCTATTGAACTCGTATTTTCTCTTTGTGAGTTCTGTCAGTGTGTGTTGGTTTGTGGTGTCTCCGGTGTGTCTTTTTTCCAGCATTTTGATGTCGTTTTCCAGCTGTGACAGCTGGGCCTTAGCCTCCCTGTCCTTTCTGGCCTTGATTTCGATTAGTACCCCTCTGATGGTGGCTTTGAGTGCCTCCCACAGAATTTTGGGATCTACGTCCTGTGTGTCATTGTCTTCGATGTAGTCAGCAATGGATTTCTGGATCCTACTCTTATCTTCTTGTTTGGCGATGGTAGAGAAGTTGAGTCGCCATCTGCAGGTTGCATGATCATTGTGTCTCCCTGTGAGGTAAAGGCTGATGCAGGCGTGGTCCGATATTGTTCTGGCAGCGATGTCTGTGTGTTCTATTAGGAGTGTGTGGTTTCCTGAGATGAGAATGTAGTCTATTCTGCTATATGAGCTATGTGGGTTTGAATAGAAGGTATAATCTCTGGTAATGGGGTGCTGTAATCGCCACGGGTCCACTAAGTTGAATCTATTGCATAAGTTCGTTAGCGTCTTGTGGGACGTTGATGTACGTGCTTGACACATGGGTATTCAATAGTATATTTGAATGGTTCATAACAACAGCATGCATAAGATATGTCTGCCTGTGCAACCAAATGAGTAGGCAGAACTGAGGATTTGACCACCTATAGGAGAAGGTTCCCGCTTTTTAAGCTACCATCTTCAGATGCATAACACATGTGAGAATACATGTACAGGTAGACATATACCTCAGTCACAAGAGCCCGCAGACCTTTAAACTTGACAGCTTCTCACTTCCCATTTGAGCACAGAAAGAGGCAAGAGAAGTGCAGAAAAATCGAGAAAGGTGCAGAAAGATGCAAGAGAGGTACAGAAAGAAGTAAGAGAAGTGCAGAAAGAGGCAAGAGAAGTAAAGAAAGAGGCAAGTGAGGTGCAGAAAGAGGCAAGAAAAGTGCAATAAGAAGCAACAGAGATACAAAAAGAGTCATGCGAGGTGCAGAAAGAAGAGAGTGAGGTGCAGAAAGAGGCAAGTAAGGTATAGGAAGAAGAGAGTGAGGTACAGAAAGAGGCAAGTAAGGTGCAGAAAGAGGCAAGAGGAGTACAGAAAGAAGCAAGAGAAGTGCAGAAAGAGGCAAGTGAGGTGCAGAAAAAAGAGAGTGAGGTGCAGAAAGAGGCAAAGAGGTGTAGTGAAATGCAAAACATGTGCAGAAAGGGACAAGTGATATACAGAAAGAAGCAAGAGAGATGTAGAAATTGGTGAAAAAAGAGGCAAAAGAGGTACAGAAAGAGTCAACAGAAGTACAGAAAGAGAAAGAAAGGCACAGAAAGAAGCAAGAGAAGTACAGAAGGAGGCAAGGGAGCTACAGAAAGAGGAACAAAGGTACAGATCAAAGCAACAGAGGTGCAGAAAGAGGCAAAATGGATACAGAAGGAGGAAAGAGGAATGTAGAAAGAAGCAACAGAGGTGCAGAAAAAAGTAAGAGAAGTGCAGAAAGAGGCAAGAGAGGAGTAGAAACAGCCAAGAGAGGTGCAGAAAGAGGGAAAATGAGTGCAGAAAGAGACAAGAGTTGTGCAGAAAGAAGCAACAGTGGTGCTGAAAGGCAGGAGAGGTGCACAAAGAGACAAGAGAGGCACAGAAAGAGGGAAGAGGGGTGGAGAAAAAAGCAAGAGGGATAGAGATAGAAGTGAGACAGGTACAAGAATGAGGAAAGAGAAGTATAGAAAGAAGCAACAGAGATGCAGAAAGAGGCAAGAGAAGTGCAGAAAGAGGCAAGAAAGATGCAAAAGAAGTGCAGAAAGAAGCAAGAGAGGTACAGAAAGAGGCAACAGATGTACAGAAAGAGGCAAGGGAGATGCAGAAAGAGTCAAAAGAGGTGCAGAAAGAGGCAAGAGAGGTGCAGAAAGAGGGAGGGGTGATGAAAGAGGCAAGAGGGATGCAGAAAGAGGCATGATGGGTGCAGAAAGAGGCAAGAGGGGTACAGAAAGAGGCAAGAGGAGTGCAGAAAGAAGCAAGAGAGGTGCAGAAAGAAGCAAGACAAGTGCAGATGGAAACAACAGAGGTACGGAACTTGGCAAGAGGGGTGCAGAAAGAAGAGAAGTGCAAAAAGATGCAAACAAAGTGCAGAGAGAAGCAATAGAGGTGCCGAAAGAAGCAACAGAGGTGCAGAAGGAGGCAAGAGAGGTGCAGAAAGAGGCAAAAGGGATAGAGAAAGAGGCAAGAGGGGAACATAAAGAAGCAAGAGAGGTGCTGAAAAAAACAAAAGAAGTGCAGAACAAAGGAACAGAGTTTCAGAAAGAGGCAAGAGAGATGTAAAAAGAGGCAAGAGCACTGCAGAGAGAGGAAGAAAAGTGCAGAAAGAGGCAAGAAAGGCACAAAAAGAAGCAAGAGAGGTTTGCACACCATTAGTTCCAATTTAACACCCACATTTAGCAATAAGTAATAGGTGACCATTCCAGCTTTGCAAGGGGCCTTCCACCATGATGTAATACATGTCGCTGCATTTTTGGTAACACTTGAGCCATGTTAGCTAGAAACAAGGTATTTTTGCTCATATCTGCAGATTATGTGGCAGAATATGGGTTATGTGGCAAATGCAGAAAATGTATAATTATGCGAAAATCATCGCACCCGAACAGTCGCATTATTCCAGTGGGCCTGCTCATACCGCTAACTATGTCCAGAAGTGCTCCTCTGTAGTTGCTTCTTTTTTTGTCTCATTGAGTTTATAGTTTAGCTTCTATGGAAATGAGGAAGACTAAACCTGAGGTTACGACTCCACAACACAGACTACCATACCACATTATTACTCTCCATTACACACAATCCCACTCGACATAATTCCTATACACTCAATACCACATACTTCCTATCCTAATAATTTCACTGCACAACATACCACATAATTCCGCTATACACAACGTGCATCTATTCTACTCCAAAAAACATTAATAAAAAGCGTTTACATTTACAACGCCAAGAGCACTAAAATGCAGGGCCTATTGCATTGCTAATGCTTTTTTAACTAGTAGTTGCGTTTGTAAAGTTATGGAGAAAGGGACTGGGCCTCCAACCAGCACTCAGGAATTCCACAGTGTAGGACTTACAGGAGGTACCACAACGGCATCTCGGCCACCAAAGTCCCACAGGAGTAAAGTGGACGTCATCCCCCAACCAGTAGTGTGCCAGGAGGCGCATTTGCAGAGTAGTGGAGGAAGGGCGCATGGCCTCCGAAGACCTCGTAGCAATCCCTTGGTATCAGACTTTCTGGAGGTAACAGGAGGGGTAGTTGCCCCCAAGTATGTCCTTGGGGTCCAACTACCCCTCCTATTGCCTCCAGTAAGTCCCACACAGCAGGAATACTGAGTTCTGATAGCAGGCCATGCTCCCTTTGCCCACCACTCTGCAAATGCGCTTCCTGGCATGCTCTTGGTTGGGGGATGAAGTCCCCTTTGCTGCTGGGGGTCTTTAGGGGCCAACTAGCCTACCTGTTACCTCCAGTAAGCCCCACACAGTGGGATTGTTGGAGATGGTCACAGGCCATGCCACCTTTCTCCACTACTTTGCAAACGCACCTTCTGGTGCACTTATGCTGGGGGGATGAAGTCCACTTTAGGCCTGAGGTCCTCAGGACAAAAGGGGACCTCATCACCCCACTAGCAATGCACCAAGAAGTGCATTTGCAGAGTGGTGTGAAAAGGGGGCATAGCCTCCGACTACCTCTCAGCAATCCCACTGTGTGGGGCTTACTGGAGGCACCCAAAGGGCTTTTTGGCCCCTACGGACCCCTACCAGTGAAGGGAACTTCATCCTCTAACCCAGAGCATGTCAGGAGGCGTGGTTGTAGAGTTGTGCTGGGAGGGGTCTGAGCCTACGGGGAGTTGCCAGTTTCTTTTTTTTGTATTCTAGAAGGAGGGCTGTGTGGCCACGCTGCCCTTGGCCCTTTTGGGCCCTGGGGACCCCATCCTCTGGGGCCTGAGACCTTTTTTGTGTAAAAATAAAATGAGAAGGGAGGGGGCACGCAAACTCCTCATGAGGCTAATTTCAGCCCCAGGGACCCCATTCTCTGGGGCTCAGTGTTTGTTTTTTGGGCTTTGCTTTGCGACCCCATGCCCATTTTGGCGCTGGGGATCTCATCCCCCGGACCCCGGCCTTTTAAACATTTTTATAAACTTTTTTTTAAGGAAGTGGGTCGCATGGCCCCATTCCCTGGGCCATTTTTGGCCCAGGAATGCCCTCTTTTTTTTGGAGGGGGGCCGCACGGCCTCTATCCTGAGGCCTATATAGCCCTGGGGACCCATTACCCGGGGCATGGCCAATCCTTTGTTTAACTTTTTTTTTTAAATGAGTAGGGTTTGCCTGTGCAGCTCCCTACCTGGGCAATTTCTGGCCCCGGGGACCCCGTCTCCCAGAGCTTGGCTTCACATTGGTGAGCCCCATTGCACCTGCGGTCCCTGCCAGCTCCCCGCATCCAACGAGAGCCGGCATTGCTTTTGGGGAAAGGGAGCTGCTAACATACCGCTCCCTTTGCCCAAAAGCAATTCTGCAGGCGCAGACAATGGGCGAATTGTCTTTCCTTTCAACACGGACTGACGGAGGCTGTTTATTGAACATTTCCAAACTGAGGGGCAGAGTACTTCGGGAATAATAGCCGGTTCGGGACTACGAGGACCAGCGGGCCTTGCCTGTCATCATTGGCCACAGCTGGGGCCTCTTCCCGCACCCTCCTCCCTCTTCTACATAACGCCTCGCGGCCCCCGCTTCGCGGGAGCTGCTCGCAGGTGCAGACACTGGGCGAATTGTCTTTCCTTTCAACACGGACTAATGGAGGCTGTTTATTGAACATTTCCAAACTGAGGGGCAGAGTACTTCGGGAATAAGAGCCGGTTCGGGACTGCGAGGACCAGCGGGCCTTGCTTGTCATCATTGGCCACAGCTGGGGCCTCTTCCCGCACCCCTCCTCCTACCTACTTTAGCCACGCCCACATACGCGCACGCGGGCCGAGTCCGGGCGAAGCCCGGGCCAAGGGCGGGCCGTCTAAGGCCGTCCAAGGTCGACCAAGGCCGGGCTGGGCCCCCCTCTTACATTTGTCTCCTGCTAACAACTTGCAGATATCGATCTACTCATCCAGTAATATCACCATTGAGAGCAGGTACATTTGTGTGACATATTCTCTAAAAGCGTCGGCTGGCACTGGTTGCAAGTCACTATGCCTTTGCGGTCTGGGAAAAATTGTAACATTACCCTTGCCACTTCAAATTGGGTGGCTACTGGAACCCTGGATCACTTTTTCAAGAGAGCTTCGACAATACTCGAAAAGGAAATTGCTTATGTGGAGAACCGTTTATCTTTGGATTTAATAACGGGGAAGCGATCCTCCCTAGGGCAAATAGGGACCGTGGCCTCCCCGGTGCCTACGAACCTTACAGGGGAGGAAACTGAGTTGGTGGATGTCGACGATGCTGAGGAAAAGCTGGATGGCGCCAGCATTGTTTCATCTCCTCTAAATCTGTCCTCCAGTAGTAATAACACTGGTCTATCAAATTCTTCGAGGCTATCTATCCCCCCATCTCCCCCCAACCTCAAACAGAGGACTCTAGTTAATATTAAATCCACCAGTAAGAAAAGAGGGGGTGGCCCTTTAAAGGCTCGTCAAGCAAAAGTACAAAAGAAGAACCCGACCTTGACACTGCCAGTCCCTGTTCAGCCTTCCATCCCTTCTAGGGCCCCTCAAATACCCACTTATCTCCCTGATTGTTCTACTGAGGAGGGTGGCCTCCTGGGTAAAATTGAATTCCTGGTGAAATCCTTGATGCTCCCCCTCTTAGAGAGAACCAGGATGATCAATTCAAAGTTAGACCAGATTGAGAAACAGGTCGGAGGAAACACAGTCTTATTAGCCGATCTGGCAAAAAGTCTCATCATCACTAACCCCCCGGATAATAATCTTGTAAACTCAACGTTGCCTACAAAATATCGTTCCCCTGGTTCTACAGTCCCCACAAAAGGCAATCATGTAGACCAAAAGTCACTACGTAAATCCCCTAAAAAAGTACATATATCTTCTTTATCACAGAAGACCTCACCTCCCAAAACAGTACCTAAACAAAATATGAGTTATCGAAAGGGGGATAAATTGGAATCAGGGAAGAAAATTGAACCCTCCCAAAGTAAGGCCGATAAGGAAAACGGGAAAACAGCCCCGGAAAATATACATAGATCACGTAAAGTAAGAGTAGATATACTGCCGGAATCCGCACCTTGGGCCAGATGTAGGTGGCCAATTAGCGGTCGGTAACGGCCGAATTCGGCCGTTACCGACCGGTAATTGGATTTTGAGATGTAGGGCATGCATTTACAGAATCGGTATTTTACCGATTCTGTATTTACCGATTCGGTAAAATTACCGAATCGGTAAATACAGACTCGGTAAAATACCGATTCTGTAAATGCAGATGTAGCTGGCACATGTCAGAGTGCCACAGGGCTTTAAGAATCGGTATTTTACCACCCAATCCAATTGGGTGGTAAAATACCGAATCCAGGTGTGCATGCACATGTGTGCATGCACACCTGTGCCATGTGACACACAGACATGCCATTAGGGCATGTCTGTGTGCCACATGGCGCACATGCCTATTTTTGGGGTGCCAGAGGGTGTCAAAGTGACACCCCCTGCACCCTTGCTAAAATCGGTATTTACCGATTCTGTAATTACAGAATCGGTATTGCCCATTGATTCCTATGGGCTGCAAGGCCCATAGGAATCAATGGGCAATACCGAATCGGTATTTACAGAATCGGTAAATACCGAATCTTAACGATTCGGTATTTACCGAACCTGAAATACCTACATATCCCCCCCTCTATTTTACCACCTCTTAAATACCGATTCGGTATGAATCGGTATTTAAGAGGTGGTAAATTAAAATTACCTACATCTGGCCCCTTATGTTGTTATCATGGCAGGAGTCCCTGAGCTCCCTGTGGGATTAAAGGAAGACCATCGAGCCTTAAGAAATAAAGTAATATATTGGCTGCGCAATAACAGACCTCTGCCGGCCCATATAAATGGTGAGATTTTAAATGTAAGGCGTGTAAATTGGGTCGGATCACGTCCAAAAGAAAGAAAGGGGGATGCTATTATTATTAATTTCAAAGATCATAGAGCAGTGAGGCACATTGGTGACTCGTATGAGGCAAGAGGTAGTGATTCCATCTCCACACATTACCTTAGTTATTTTTACCCGCAGACGCCAGCTCCATATCCCAAATAATGTTAATTGGGATGGCAGTTTCTAAATAGTCACGGCATAGAATATCATGGTGCTAATCAAATGTTTTTCAATCACCCACAAAGTTTTCCCCAAAATCAGGGCTTCCACAATTTCAATTCAGTACATCAAGCTTTTATTTACCCACTTTCAATCATTTTTCAATGCTTTATGGATTGGAAGATGTGGACTGACTTTACCCGACTGCCACTGGGAAATCCAGTATTCTTGTTAAACCTGTAGTGCTCAAAATCACAGTGGCAGGAGGTCCAGATGTCCAGGAAGAGGATATCAGGGACAAACCTCCATTAAAGCAGACTACCCAGAGAGTAAATAATATGGTAGATCAAAATAAAGTCGGAATCTCTATGGGAGAACCCATCAAACACATAGAAGAAAGTCTAGTGGAGACATGTGCAGATGATATACATATGGGAGCCCATAGTACCCCTTCGGAAGATAGTTTACCACCAAATGAAGGGCAATCACTTAAACTTATGTTTTGGAACATTGCGGGCCTTCGTGCAAAGGTTGATGATGGTAGTGCCCTAAACTTTGCTCAAAATCATAGTGTTATCTGTCTCCAGGAGACATGGGCTGCAACAGAATTGCATCTGGTGGGATATAAGACCTACTTTAGTTCTGCAATAGCAGCCACCTCGGGTAGGGCGAAGGGAGGCTTGTCGGTTTTTATAGCCAACACAATTGGGGGATTGAAAATAACGGTTTTACATTTGGACACAAATTACCGGTTGCTCTGTCTTTCGTTTAATAATAGAGAGACCATCCTTCTCCTCAACTTTTATAATGATTTAGTGGAAGGACAGGCCCTGAACGTTCTGGGTTCCATACGCCACAAGCTCTCCAAGCTGGTACAGGAGGTAGGGGGTAGAGCAAGTGTAAGTATTATATGGGGGGTGATTACAACCAGCACCCTTGCACCCGCAGTAATAGTAACATATGTGGGTTGGTGAATGAACAAGAGGAGCCAATCGTGCACTTTAGCCATAATCCTATGGGGGTATATCTAAATGAAGTGCTCTCAGACATGGGGCTCATGATGGTGATGGTGAATAAATTAAACAAGATTTCCCAATGGCTAGAGCCAACCTTCTTGGGGAGGGGTTGCGAGACCACAAATAGATTTCATCCTAGCATCAAATACTCTAGCAAATGGAGTCCTAAGTTTCTATCTACTGGTCAATACACTGAGTGACCACAGTGCTCTTAGCCTAGAACTCTTTCTAGACTATGCTCAGCAGCCCGCACAGACTATAGCCAGTGCCTTAACCCAGAATACTCTACATATAACCAAGATAAACAGATATTCTCTAAGATGGGAGAAGGTAGATCCCGGGGAAATAACCAGAAAAGTGATATGTGCAGTATATCCTTCTATACTTAAATGCTTAGATCTGGAAGTCTCGGAGGATGAAGTCCTATATAATTTTGAGGTAATTTTGGGGAAAACAAATGAATTATTAACGGCCAAGGTAAAAAGTGACCGACCAAGGAAAACAGGATGATTTAATCATAAATGTACGGCAGCATATACAAAATTTACGGAGATCAAGAAGAAATAAGGATCCTAAGAAAGGACTACAATATAGTGTGCAAAGAAAGGAAGGCTGAACTAAAACAAGCCCTATGGGACCAACTACATGAAAGCTCTCTAGATAAGAACAGTGAGGCATTTTGGAGACAGATAAAAGCTCCCTTCTTGGTAGATCGTACGAACCCTCCATCCATAGACGTAGCCATTGAGGGATCAGCGTGGGTGGACCATTTTTCGAAAATATTTAAGAAGGGTCCAGAACCGGCAGGGATAGACGCAGCATCTAGTGATAGCCCCTTGACGGCAGTTTATCCCATCTCGCTAGATCTGGTCATAAGCGAGGTTCTCCAAGCGTTAAACGCAAGCAGAAATGGGAAAGCCCCGGGCCTAGATGGGGTTCCCGCAGACTTTTTTTAATTTAAAATAGATCTGTGGGCCCCAATATTAACCAGGGTCTTCGGGGCAGCAATGAAATACGGTCTGCTGTCCTCCTGGACCAAATCCATCATGGTCCCTATATTTAAGAAAGGGGACAGGAACGAAGCGTCCTGCTATCGCCTGATCTCACTGCTGGACTCGCTAGGCAAGGTGGTGGGGAGAATAGTGCTTGAGCGCTTGCAGCAGTGGGTGGACGATGTAGGATTCTCTCTGATCTCCAGTTTGGATTTCGGGAGGGTTTTGGGACAACCGAGCAAGCCCTAAATTTATCTATGTTGTTGGGTAAATACGTTTGTGCAAAGCAGGGCAGGTTATACATGGTGTATGCTGACCTGTCTGCTGCTTTTGACTGCGTCTCACATACCAAATTGTGGTCCATCCTCTTAGAAATGGGCGTTGATGCCCCTCTGATAGACTTCTTGATGGAACTGTACTCGAATGCCTCCGCGAGGGTACGCTTTGGTGTAAAAGGCGAGTTGTCTGAGTTGTTCAGAGTAGAGAGTGGTGTCTGGCAGTGTTGTGTCCTGGCCCCCTTTCTCTTTTGACTTCATACAAATGGACTGGAGGTGGCGATGTTGAGGGGGGCCAGGATCTACCCCAAGTAAGAAATCGCCCGATAGTCGCTCTGCTCTACGCGGATGACGCCGTGATACTGGCCCGTACCCCTCGCGAGTTACAGAAGGCGTTGGATAGGTATGCGACATTTATGGGAAACCTTGACTTGCGAATAAATATAAAAAAGCCTTATGTGATGGCAGCCGGCTCAGGGAAAATAGGGGGTAAAGATATATTCCTTGACAGAGAAAGACTCGAAGTTCCTGCCCAATACCCCTATCTAGGCATCGTAATTGATGACAGAATAAGTTGGAAACCTGCAATTGAGGCCAGGAAACACCACCTAATGCAAGCAATCGCTGCACTCATAATCTTTTCACAGAAGCTGGGTAAAAGGCCACCTCCAGAATTGTTGCATATCTATAGAGCTAAGTGTCAATCGACAGCCCTGTATGGGGCTGGACTGTGGGGCCATACCAATACTAGCTCCTTACAAATAGCAGAAAACACCATTCTAAGATGTTTATTAGCGGCACCTAAATGCGTTTCTACATTTGCGTGTCATGCGGAATTGGGATCCCGTATTTGATGGACTTGGCAAAAATACAACCACTTTTACTGTGGCGTCGCATTTGGACAGCAACGAAAAATTCACTTACTAAGCAAATAGTGGCAGACTGTATGTCATTAGACCATTCAGCGAAAATCACCTGGCTTATGTATGTGAAAAAGTTTCTGACCGACCTAGGGCTTGGAAACTATTACTTTGCTCCTGAGAGGATTTCTGAAATATCTACAAAGGAATTGAAAGAGAGGGCAATGAGTCACATAGAAGAGTTGCGTATCGCCACAGAAGCAAAAAAAGCTTCGGTTCAACATTCAATGGCGATCCAGACCACCCTTACAATTCAACCATACTTAACATTTGTTTTGTCACAATTTGAGCGATTTCTTCTGGTAAGATTCAGATTTAATATATTTCATCGATTGGTGGCATTTCCAGCCCAAAACAGTTGGGATCGAATACTATCATTCTGTCCATGTGATGGAATATCAGAACAATCAACCATTCATACTACTCTGTTCTGTAACTTTTACGTCAGTCATCATAAGCTTTGGTTGTTGCCATTGTTAAACAAAATGGGTATTAGAAGATATCGCCCAGCCATGCTGCGACTGCAATTTTTAGAGTCTGAACGGATTTGTAAATACATCGTGACATTTCTGAAATGTATTTTTAATCATCGAGCAAATCTTTGATAAATTGTTTTATCTCAGAAACATATGAAATATCATAAATCAAGAATACGTATGTATTATTCAGCATGACAGAGGCTTCCCCATGTTCTGTATGGATATCACATTTTTAATTAATTATAAAAACTTATGTTTAATATATATACAATGTTGTTTTTTACTTGTGACACTGCTTTTATGGTTTTATATGTACTTTAAAAACCGAATAAAGGAAATTATTATTATTAATTCAGCTTCACTTCTTGGAAGTTATCCTGCTCTCGCTTCCATGAAGCAAAGCAGACGTTTGCAATGGCATGGTGGGAGCAGTGCTCCTGCCATGCCATAGAAAACTGCAATGTTGGGGGTGAGCACCGCAGGACTTTTCTGGGGCCAGCCTGGGGGTGGCAGTCCCCAGGGCCATGGAGGGCTCCACGAGGGGGGCTGTGCCGCCCCCCTCAGCATGTATGTAGCCACGGAGAGGTGGCGGTTCCTTCCCACATTTATATATTTAGTGTCCTGAGGAGGTGATGTTCAAGAGCAGGGGCTTGAGCCCCCCCACACTTAATTTAAAAAAAAGCCCTGACGAGGTGGCAGTACCCGGGGATGCAGGGGCCGCGTGGCCCCTGCATTCAAAGCATATAGCCCAGGGGAAGTGGTGGTCCCCAGGGCAGTGGGGGGGGGGCAGGAGCCCCCCCACACTCCATTCAATTAATTCAAGCACCAGGGAGGTGACAGTCCCCGAGGCTTGGGGGGCCCGTGAGCCTCCCATAAATAACTAAAGCTCCAGGGAGTTGGTGGTCCCCGGTGCTGCATGGGGAGGCAGGAGCCCCCACATATTTTTTTGAAAAAGCCCCAGGGAGATGGCAGTCCCTGGGACTGTGGGGGCTCCGGTGTGCCCCCCATCATAATTGAGCATTGCCCCCAGGATCTGGCCCACATGTGGGCTTAAAGAAAATGAAGCGCGGGATACCGCTCTTTGTTTTTTGGTTTTTTTTCAACGGTATTCGCGGTCCCTACCCGAATCCCGCCACATTAAAAAAAATGCTTTTTTTGGGCCATGGGGCCCCCTCTTCTTGGTATGAAGTGTTGGCAGCCAATGAGGTTGCAAGACTGGAGATTGGGAGGATTCGCGGATCCTTCACGTCTATATATAGATACATGCAAATATTTAATTTTTTCAAAAACTACTGAACGCATTTATACAATTTAACAAAAAGAGTGCACTCTGGACCAAGTGCTACCTTTCGGCCAAATTAAGTGTAATTCCGTTTGGCAGTTCGAGCTGTAGCTGCGTCAACAGTTTCCTATGGAAATGAACATGGAGAAACGCATTTTGGCACCCCCTTTTGTCTCGCCCTCCCGCTTGAAAAATCAGCCTGAAACGTTCAACACAGCAGCTAAATTGAGGGGGCCATTAGTTTTGAAAATTTTGCGCATACATCAAAGGGGGCCAAAGATATTGGCAAAAGAAAAAACACTTTTTGAACAGAAACTAGGTCCTAACTATAACTATCTACTGGTGACTGCCAATAGGTAATATGTATGTGGGTATATATATATATATATATATATATATATATATATATATATATATATATATATATATATATTTCCAAAAATTTTGCGTACCTTGAGAATAAACGCCCACCAGCTGTACCTTTTCTGAGTGCGTGTATTGGTTATCGTAGCAAAAAAATTTTGGAACTATTGACAATTCTCTGCAGTAGGGTTGGCCGAGTGGAACACGCCACCTGACTACGGGAACCGGATCCCGGAGACTAACCCTCTTGAAAGTGATTGAATATATATATATATATATATATATATATATATATATTATTGCCGTTTTGTGAATAAAAAATAGATGCAAGCTTCACTGGTGGTGTGCGGCTGATTCTTTCCTTTGGAAGGGTTTTGGCAATCAGTAACGGTGTGGTCCCACCGCAGCGACGCACTGTCAGTAAGCGCGCCAGAGTCTGCCCGAAGAGGGGCCTTTTGTTGGAACACGAGAGTGAAAAGGGCAGGCTGGTGACGCCAAAGACGGACTTTTGCATGGACCTAGGGAAGCCTTAAAATGGAATTCTTGTGGGAACACAGCGAACCTCGCATCCTGAAGCAACAAGAGAATTACCTTGCAACAATCACCCATTGGAGGGTTAAAAACAAAGACAAATCAGTGAACCACAGGTACCAGAAAGCAACATGAGCCATTAGGGGCGGTCCATCGAGGACGAACTTTAAAATCACGTTCAAAATATGTGGTCTCACTAACAATTATGCAAGTAGTCACGGTGCACCTCTGAGGAAGTTCTGAGGCAGAACGAAACATGTAAGGATTGCCGTTTTGTGAATAAAAAATGGATGCAAGCTTCGCTGGTGGTGTGCGGCTGATTCTTTCCTTTGGAAGGGTTTTGGCAATATATATATATATATATATATATATATATATATATATATATATATATATATTTATATATATATATATATATATCGAAACCGTTATTCACCACACCATCTTTTTCCAAAGGAATAACGCGAGTAAGCCCAAGTTTTGTGCCGATTCTTCAGTGATTTATTGTGCAATTACACCAGCCATCCGTCATAACGCGTTTCACCTCCCAAACGAGGCTTGATCACATGACGTGCATTGAAACAAAAGAGGGTCTTAAATATTCTCAAATGAGGGCGCGGCATATCAAACTCATTTAAAGTGACCAATGCATATCTATTTCTCATTTTCACAGATTTTTCGTCAATTTGAAACAGAATTGGGGGCTTGAGTGCCCAATGTCTTCAATCCCACATATATTGAAATGTAAAATTCAGTACATGGAATTTCAATTAATCCCCATTTTATGTACACAATTAATTACATTTACATATAAATAACTAGAAAATCAACAATTATCCAAAAATGTACATATCTATATACAATCTGTTATTAAAAACACATAATTATATATATATTCACTGAAAAAACCATAGGTTATAGACCATATATAGTTAGGAATTAGCATTTAAAAAACCTTATTTTACTCACACAAAACCATTGAAATTCCATATATAGTTAGTTGTACTAACTATATATCGCGCACCCGCAATCCACTGCTGATCATGTCACATATTACATCATTCATGACATGGTCAGTGACATCACTGATGACATCACTGATGACATCTCAAATGACATCACTGATGTCATCAGTGATGTCACTGACCATGTCACGAATGATGTAATATGTGACATGATCAGCAGTGGATTGCGGGTGCGCGATATATATTTAGTACAACTAACTATATATGGAATTTCAATGGTTTTGTGTGAGTAAAATAAGGTTTTTTAAATACTAATTCCTAACTATATATGGTCTATAACCTATGGTTTTTTCAGTGAATTTTCAAGGTTTTGTAAATGCTAATTCCTAACTATATATGGTCTATAACCTATGTTTTTTTCAGTGAATTTCATTGGTTTTTTAAAAGCTAATATCTGTAGCTGTAAAATGTATTCTTCTTTAAATCCAAAAATATATTTTATATGTTTATTAATAATTTTTTTTTTAATATTTTTTTTTCTTCGCTCCCGGTTCGCGAACCGGGAAGCTTCCCGTTAGCTCAATTTGATGCCGCGACCCGGTCCGCGCAACTGCCACGTTAGAAATCAACATTGTGACGCGTCGCGGAAGCGCGACGTATCACGTTGTCGCGTAATGCGTCTTATGATGCGCCGCGTTAGCGCACCCGGAAGTGCACCGGTACGCGAACTGAGACACGAAGCGCAGCTCCCCGGAAGCGATCCGGGGCGCGTCCCGAAAGCGCGACGTATCGCGTTGCCGCGTAATGTGTCTTATGACGCGCCGCGTTAGCGCACCCGGAAGTGCTCCGGAGCGCGAACCGAGGCGCGAAGCGCAGTGACCCGGAAGCGATCCGGGGCGCGTTCCGCAGCGCGTAACATAAGCGTAACAGGTCATGTGACTTGTTAATAAAACTTTTCATTGGTTCATTTCACTTTTGCTTTCATAATGATGTAAGGCTATGTCAGGTGACCTAAAAATAACACTTTTCATTGGTTTAGAACTATTGTTTTTCCCAAATGATGAAAACCCCTCCTTCTTTCCTCACTCTGACTTTCATCTTTGTGAGAGGAAGACCTTTTTTGATATTTGAGCAATGGCTTCATTGGTAGCTTCAGCTGGTGGACCCCCACCACCACCACCACCTCCTCATGGGAAGAGAGGACCACCTCCCCAGTTCATCAGCAACACAGAGGAGGAAGAGGATGAACAAGAGGAAGAGGAGACAGAAGGACCACAGTTTTTACAAGAGCAGCCCCGGGTTTCTCATCGGAAAACCAGTTTTATTTGGCAGTTTTTTTCAATCCCTGAAGGGCAGAAGAAAGTTAATGCTAGATATGTCACCTGCCTCATATGTAAAGAGAAGTTATCTAGAGGCACCTTAAAAAAGTATAGCTTCGGTAACTACACCATGCATCGTCACATGAGCAGGTGGCATCCATTAAACTACAGCCGGGCAGAGATGCGTGACCTGCAGGACAACCCACCAACTCCTGTGGCCAGGTCATCATCACAGATATCTTTGACAGCAGCAGAGGCACGGGAAACCGTGCCAAACATTCAGGACAACTTTGTCCATATGAAGTTTACCTGTTTGTATTGCGGTGCATTACTGTCATGTGGCAATATGAGCATTACCTTAATCAACCGAGCTTATGAAAATCACAATTGCCCTAAACGCCCCAGACATTAATTTTTTTTTTGCTCCTGTTGAGCCCTTTCCAATGCCTGTTTTTTGTTGTTTCCCCTCCATCAAAAACAAAAAAAAACATAAAACTGTTCAAAAAATACAAAAAAAACAAAAAATGTTCAGAAAAAAAAAATATATATAAAACAACAAAAACATTAAAAAAAAAGTTCTTTTCAGAACTACCTCCCCTTTCAAAAAAAATAGCTAGAATGTTTAGCACTCTGGCAAGCTCTATTTCTTTTGGTTCGCTTCCCCTTTCGCTTCCCGGTTCGCGAACCGGGAGCGAACCAAAAAAATTAAAAAAAAAAAAAAGAAGAGTAAGTATAAGGGAAGTAAACAGAGAGTAATGTTAAAAGAAAGACAGCTATAGGGAGTAAACCAGAGATACTGTTTAATAGATCTATTTACCGAAGAAAAGATGGAAGAGGGTATAATTGTGAAAAACAAAATAGATAAGGAAGTGAAAGAAAAAAAAGAGAGTAGAACAATAACAAAGAAGAGTTTCTTGGAGAATGTGAGTGAATGTTCAAAATAAGATTAAAACATGTGGAATAACAGAGAGAAAAAACAGAAAACAGAAAAGAAAAAATAACAGAAAAAGATTAATTGAAACAGCAAAGAAATGTAAATAACATAGAGCCATATCATCAACATAGCCAATAAAAGTTTTGCAGCTTTTATCGGCAGAAATGTGTCGCTAAAGCCGCTTTTGCGGCAGAAAACTGCCGCTAAAATCACTTTTGCAGCAGTTTTCTTCCAATAAAAACAGCAATAATTTTATTGGCTGTGTTCATAATATGCCCCTTAGTGTGCTTCAACTACACAGAGAAAGCATTATGAACAAGTAGTGAAAGAGTGATCAGTCAAAGACACTAAGAGTAATAGAGACGGAGTGAGTGAACAAGAGTGAGGAACTATGAGAAGAGAGGGACTGAGAAAAAGAGTGGAAGGAGTTGAGTAAGTAGGTAATAGAGAAAGGAATGAGGAAAGTAGCAAAGGCAGGAAACTGAGGGTTAAAGAAATGAAGCTGTGGAACTAATAGTAGGTGAATGTGATAGAAATGTAACGAAAAGAGTACAAAACATTTACCTTATAATTGTCGTTAACTTACTCACTTTTTATTTTTATACTTTCAATCTGTGAAAGAGAGAACAAACATTTGAAAAATATTAAAACATGTATTTAAAAATTAGAAAAGACAAGGGAAAAGATTGAAGGACAAACAGTTTTTCAACAACTTTGACACTTACAGAAGCTTCTGCTTCTCCAGGCCCCCTACACAGTCCTAAAGATATACATTTTAAATTAACAGTATCTTGATGCAGATGAAGTGAGGCCTATCTTAAAACATGGTGCATCTTTTGCACTGCTGTTGTCTCACAAAAGTGTCGCAAGACACTAACATTTTAAATGATTGTTTCAGGATGCCAATAAGATGTGTCCTATCCAGAGGTTTGTTTGAGGTGAGGCCTACTCAGGGCTCCAAATGAAATTTCGAGTTGCTGAAGAGAACAGAGGACATAATACATGTGAAGGCCTACCAATGAAGTAAGTCATGTCCACTTCACTCTTGAACAAAGGCCAGACCTCTTCTGTGTCCGTGGACAGACCTAAACTTCATCTGCACAATGTCATTCATAAACTTAGGAAACACAGGTGATGTAATTGAAAAATGTGGAGTTTCTTTTCCTCATTTCACAATCACAGCACCTGTGTTGCCTTTGGTTAGGTATCTCATAGTGCAGATGGAGTCTAGCATATCAAAGAGTACATAGAAGTTGAGCAGTATATACAACAATTTTGACATTTACAGAAGACTTAGCTTCTTATCTTGTTGGAGATGAAGTCAGGCCTGTCTTGCAACATGGTGCATCTTTTGCATCACTGCTGCATCGGTTTCATGTGGCACGGGTTTTTTACAGCATGACACATCTGCCTAGATGCATCAATTTGTAATTTTGTCGCCTCATAGCAAATCTTTTGCACCGCCGCTGCATCACAAAAGTGACGCACAGTGGCGCAAAAGAGGCATACACCGATCATAAATCTGTCCCTAACATTTGAAATGATTGATTCAGGATGACGATAAGGTGTGGCCTCTCCAGAGGTTTGTTTAAGGTGAGGCCTACTCAGGATTGCATATCAAATTTATGCTTGTTGAAGAATACAGAGGAGATAATACATGTGAAGGCCTACCAATGAAGTAAGTCATGTCCACTTCACTCTTGAACAAAGGCCAGACCTCTTCTGTGTCCGTGGACAGACCTAAACTTCATCTGCACAATGTCATTCGTAAACTTAGGAAACACAGGTGATGTAATTGAAAAATGTGGAGTTTCTTTTCCTCATTTCACAATCACATCACCTGTGTTGCCTTTGCTTAGGTATCTCATAGTGCAGATGTAGTCCAGCATATGAAACAGTACCCAGAAGTGCAGCACTGCATGCAACAACTTTGACACTTACAAAAGCTTCAGCTTCTGCATGCCCCCTACACAGTGCTAATTATATACATTTTAAACTGATGGTATCTTGCTGGAGATGAACTGAAACCTATCTTGCAACATGGTGCATCTTTTACACAAAAGTGACCCACAGCAGAGCAAAAGAGGCGCACGGCCATCATAAATCTGACCCTAACATTTTAAATGATTGTTTCAAGATGCCGATAAGGTGTAACCTATCCACAGATTTGTTTCAGGTAAGTCCTACTCAGAGTTGCAGATGAAATTTAGGTTTGTTGAAGAATACAGAGGAGATAATACATGTGCAGGCCTACCAACGAAGTGAGTCATGTCCACTGCACTCTTGAACAAATGTCAGACCTCCTCTGTCTCCAGGAACAGGCCTAAACCTCATCTACACAATGTGATGTGTAATGTTAGGAAACACAGGTAATATAATTGAAAAACGTGCAATTTTTTTTGCTCATTCCACAATCATATCACCTATGTTTCCTTTGCTTAGGTATCTCATTGTGGAAATGTAGTCTATCATATGAAAGACTACGTAGAATATGAGCACTGTATGCAACAACTTTGACACTTACAGAAGCCTCACCTTCTCCATGCCTCCTACACAGTTCTACATGTACATCATAAATGCAAACAGTACAGAATTAATTATACATGTTAAATGGTTTATTTTTGCTGTTCTCAGAATGTATCAAATTTCACTAAAAACAGTGACTTGAAGGTATTCATCATATAACAGCGGGGAAAAAAAACCACAATCAAAATGATTGTGTTTAAAAAACCCATACAACATAACAAATCAGAATTCAGAACTCCTTAAAGTTAACTTACTTTCCATGACGTCGAAGGATGTCCTATGAACAGCTTACACTCTGTTGTGCTGTTATTACTTTCAGCCCACCACTTTCTGAAAGAAAACCTCCATCGTTTTGAAAAATATGTTACATACAATAAATGACTTCTCGCTCTCTACCACACGTTTCCACAAGGCCAAATCATGTCAGAGCCATTTATAACTCTTGGAATTCCTGTAAGCCAATCCCGTCATGTTGTATTTCCGCAACTTTCAGAATTAAAATGTTGAACATCATTTTCACAATCCTGGACTACTAATATCTTACCCTTCTTGCTCACTCATGTTCTACATTTCCTATGACACTGATACTGCTTACTATGAAGCAGACTTACACTACCTCTATGACTACTGCAATTATTTAATTCTCTACATCACTTTTAATCACAAAGCAATATAAAACAGTAGACAGCATTGCAGACTTACATTCCCTTTACTCCATGTTTTGATTGGCTGCTTGAATTAGCTTATAAAAAGAAACAGTTTTTCTGAACTCATTCAAAGTGCAGTTATTTTTCCATGACGTCCAGTGTTATGGTAAGAAGTTATGTAATGTAATGTAAGCACACATTTTTATAGCGCGGCTATCGCTCCGAGGAGCATCTTGGCGCTCCACACTCAACCCTGATGGAGATGAGTTGGTAGACAGAAGGCAGTGACACACTGTACAATTATTACACCAAAGCTCTGCAGGCTGCGTCTGTAGTATGTCTCTGTACTACACTTATCCTCAAGGCCAAATCGTGTAGGAGCCATTAGAACTTCTTGAAATTCCTCAGAGCACATCCCGAGATTCTTTCCCTAAAATTTTGGTTTTGAAAACACCAGGTAAGAATTTTTAAGGTCATACGGCAATTTTTTTTTGAAAATTAAAACAGAATCGTTGCAGAATGACCAGCCATTTCTAGACTTTAAATAAGCTGTGTAATGTCCTGATGTTATTGAAGGACCGTCATGATATATAATTGCTACAGTTACAAAAGTCCTTCCTGATATTGACAACTGTGAAGCCACAAAATTTTTAATTAAAGTTGTCAATTTTGTTCCATCAGGCCTACATCGTTGGAACATTAAAATGACATACTGGCCATATGTTCGTATAAATAATGTTGACATCATTTCAGATTTACATTGGCTACATTCCATGTTGTGATCAGCTGCTTTTACTAGCTTATTAAAAGAGACTGATTTACTGTCTGGCAAAGTTAAATATATAAATCTTTCTGAGTCTACACTAGTAGTACTTGATACCCTACAGTTCTCGCAGTCATGCTGCCATTGATAAGAAAGCCCAAACAGGTGATCTACATCTACACCTTCAGCATGCAATACATCAAGCATATACATTAAAAACTCCTGACAATCTTGCTGAATATTTTGAGAGAATTGTGTTTGACCTGAACATCTGTCTAACAGATGTCGAATTTCAGACACACTTTCTATTTTTGTTCTATCAGTGCTACATTTCTCTAACACAGAATTTAACAAACTGCAAAATCTTTGATCAGAATTGACCACAATCTCTTCTTTTACATTTTCTAGAGAAAACAAAACATTAACCACTACATTAGCATAGCAGTTGACACCAGAACTGTTTTCAAATTGAAAACCAACAACATCTTCAACAGAATCCTTTTTGTTTCTGCTTATAATTTCAGGTTCATCGACTTTTCGTCTTTTTGCTACAACCTCCCTAGTATTGGTCACATTTGTTCGTTTCCGGCCTACCACACGTTTCTCAAACAAAGGATATTGAGGCAAATGTGGCGCATACTCTCTTCTTAACCTATTGTATTCCTTAACACAATCTAGATCCGCACAAATGTTTGTGACATCACACTCAATCAAGTACAATCCCGATAAAGTTCTAACTCGTGACAATGCCACATATGCCATACCCTCCTTGAACACAGAACTGCCAATATTCACCAATGCACTGTCTACACTTAAACCTTGCGATTTATGGATTGTCACCGCATATGCCAAGCAAACAGGAAACTGCTTACGGCGAACATATAAGTCTTTTACTAGCAAAAATCTAGCAGAACAACGACCAATTAGCTGTACTTCCTCAATGCCATCAAATTTAATTTTTAAAAATTCAATTCCATCTCTATTTCTGTATTTCACAAAATCAACAACATTACCCATTGATCCATTTACCAGACCTCTTTCAACATGTAAATTACTTCTTAAAATTATACGGCAGTTTAAGCACACATTCAGAGTCTTTTCAAAACCTGCAGTTTTAGATATAGTCTTCTCTAATGAATCCAATTTGGATTTCAAATTCTCAGACAAAATAATTGTTGATCCCATATGCTCTACTCTGTCAATAGCTTCCAGTTTCACAATCTCTTGCTTTTCTAAATGCAACATTTTGTTGTTGAAGATGGCACATTCTGCAAGAGTTGGCATCAAACATATTCCAGATTTCTTCTCAGTAATTTTCTGAAAAATATTCTCAGGCACAACATCTTGTTCTGGATATAAATTTGACAGTAATCGTGCATGTAAAGCTTCTTTCCCATGCTCGGTCACTTTTCCAATTCTAACATCTTGTAGAATATTCTTGTAAACTTCATCCTTCGCCTGACGCATATTTTCATGCAGTTCAGCATAATTGAAGTTTAACCATATATTGACGTTGCCAATGCTCCCTAGGCACTTCCTGGTATCTTCATGCGTGAGCATTTTGAACACAGGTTGCCCTTTCACTGGTGTCAGTTGCAGAAGATCTCCGAAAACAATGATGTGTTTGCCACCAAATAACATATCATACTCTGTTTTGAGAACTTCTTGCATTCTCAAATGCACAAAGGCAAGCATGACATTGGAAACCATGCTTACTTCGTCAATGATAAGAAGTTTCATTTTCCTCAAGATTCTTCAAACTTCACAACAAGCATCTCCAGATAGCTTGTGATATTGTAATTTGTTGTCATGCTCCACTGGCAGCATCAGTAAACGATGTAAAGTAATCCCTTTAATGTTATGTGCTGCCAGTCCAGTTGGAGCGGTGACAACACAAGACAGCGATGACTCAGTCCTTTCCTGCAAATAACATGAAATTGCTTTAATGAGGAAACTTTTTCCAGTTCCCGCTTCTCCACTCACGTACAGTTGGACAGGCTTCAACGACGTACATGAGCACTCTTTCTTCTCATGACTTAATCCATGATCAAATTGCATGGTAACTTCGTCATATATTTTCCTCTGCTCAACGTTGAGTTGTCTTTCCAAGTCTTCTAAGTTAACCGCATCCTCCTGAGCATGTGCCATGGCTCTTTCCACTTCATTCATGGCAGTGGCAGCTTCATTTTCGATAACAGGTCCTCCTAGTGGATCCTGACTCAATGAAGCAGAACTCTGACTGTCCTGAGAACTGTCTCTGGCAATCTCGGCTGCAATCGTTGCTTCCTGCTCGATTTCCGCATTCAACATTTATACATATTTGGGAAAAGCAGGACATTCTATGGTCTGCTTGGCGGCAGTGAAAGAGTCTTCGTAACAGAGGAAATCTCCAAGCAGTTCCTCTTCTGCACGCCAAGGCTTGAAAAGTTGCAAAAGTGCTAAATAGAAAAACTCCTTTTTTTCAGGAGATTCGCCACTCAATTTTCGATGGTTTACCAAGTGGCATTTTCTTTGCTTGACCAGACATCCCTCACTTCCAATTACAGCATACACTCCTTTCTCAGTATCTTCTTTGATGTTCCTCTTGAATATGTAATTTTGAAGAACCTCATACAGACAAACATTCTCGAGGTGACTGCTTCGATTTGGATAATATGTATCCAACATGTTGGTCTTCAAAATGTCGGTACTGTTTGGCTCCTTTTTCCGCCAAATACTCAATTTCCCGCACAGGTTTCAGAACTCGATTACGCGTTGCAGCAAGACCAAGACTCGCCCAAACGATACTCCTAGATTTGGCATAGAGACTTGCTGAAGACAACCGGTCAGAACATTCGTAAGCTCCGATTTCTCGATGCGACAACATCTTCAGACTGAAACTGTACAACTTCTTACTGAGGCTCTTTTCATGGGAAATGTCCTCCCACATATCCTTCAATTCTGTCTTCTCTTTTTTGGTGATGTAAGATGTCACATACCGAGCCACAGCCATACAGTTATCAGCCACAAACTGTATATCCATGTTAGCATTCCACATGGACAAAATCACTGGGTTGTAGTCGTTGATGTACTTGGACTCTTCGTTCCTCTTCAAATTGTATGTGTTTTTCGGTGATTTCTTCATCACATTATGTCGCAGCGAAGACATCAAACTGTTTACTCTTCCTTTAGAAATCACCGGTCGTGGAAACCCGAAACGACATTTGGTGTAGAACTTGTCCTTGTTTCGGAATTTACGACGACAGTACTTTCCACAACGATGGCTTTGGAAACGTAGAACTTTTTCTCTTAGGCTTTTCTTCTCCTTTGCGTTTGGAACAGCACACGTAGAATACTGTTGTATGAAACTCATCACTGAGTCTTCTGGATCCGTTCCAAATTTAGGTGCATCCTTGATCCACAACAGCATATGTATGTGAGGAGCACCTCTTGCTTGGTACTCCTTTCTCCAGAAGAAATCCAACACCTCTCCAAGAGGTGGATTCTTCTTATTCATGATGAAAGACATCATAGCTTCAAATCTATGATTGAAGTACCGGCATACATTGACTGGATCCAAAGAACACAGTTCTCCGGGTGTCTTGAATTCGATGTTTTCGATGTTTCCATTTGCCTCTCGTAGAAATTCAAGTAAGTCTTCCCAGCCATACTCGGCACAGCTCAGAGTGAGGAACCATGTGGGAGTTCCTAAGTTCCTCAGCATACATTTTAAATCACCATGACGACGGTACCAGTACTCATTAGTACCACGCTGACACGCCATGAGATTAATCAGGTGAGAATCCAAAATACTGTCTTGGACATTGACTTTATCCATAAAGTCACTTGCCGAGATGTTTTGCATGTGTATACCACTTTTCAAGATGTGGTTCACTGCATATGACAGTCCAGACATATCGCTTTCAAACAGGAGATGAAACAAATAGGGAATACATTGTCGAAACCTAGCATCTCCTGCATACAATCGCAAAGTCCGGTATTCAGAAGCAGGAATTTGATGAGGTCGCTCATCATATCTTCCTCCCTGACCTGTTGGAAAAAGCTGTGGGAAACACCGAGCTTCCAAACTTTCCTCCCAAACACTAATGGGACTCCCTTTGGCTTGTTTCATTTGAAACAACTCAATAGCATTCCCCATGACTTCCTTGGAATGCAAAGGATGAACACTATAATGTTCATATATTTCTTCACTAGTAGAGGGTTCTAATTTCTCAATTTGACCAGCACACAAATCGCTATCCTCTTCCTCACTTACTTCCTCTTCTGCAACATATATATTCTTATAGTACTTATTATTTTTTTTCAAATACAATGTTGCCTTTTTGACTTTCCTAACATCCACTAAATCTTGCCATATTTTCTTATTCTTTGTCGGAACCCCATTAACTAAGATAACCAGAGGGTCCTCTTCCACTTTTTCTACTCCAATTTTGTTAATGTTTTTCTTCAAATCTAGAGGCAAATAAACAACTCTTCCCTTTAATCCTCTCTGTAAATCTGATGGAGGCAATTTCCCTGTCTTTGGCTCCATTCTTACAATAGCCTGAAAGGGATGGATACTTTGAATCAAAATAGATTCATAAGTATTTAAATCCTTCAATTCAGAAGGAATCTCAACCAATTCCAGATTATTATGAACTGCTCTAGCAGGCATCTGGTTTTGATTTAATTTGTTATAACAATAAGTACACACACGTTGATCCGATCCCAAATCAAAACAATTTTCTACCATCAAGTATGTTGTGAAATCATTCCATTCACTATTATTTTCCCTTTCACTTTTTGCATATAAATCCACTAACTTAGTCTGATTCTTATAATAAGTGCGTCGACAACACACACAAGTGAAATTAGGCCTCTCACTTGATTTCACCTGAAACGTCGCAATTTCCCTCTGAAAATTATCTGTACTGGAAACCTGTACACTATCTTCCACATTACCTTCTTCTTCTTGGTCAATTTCAACATTCTCCTCTTTACTTCCAAAGTAACAAAACTCAATATCTTCACAAATATTCTTCACATCTATTTCAGAACCATGCAAAAGAGCAGCGCATAATTGTTTAAGCATAATTGCTGGACTCTTAGCATAATACAACATTCTAACTAATTTCCTCACTTTATTATGATGCACTGCTAGCATCCTGAAATGATGAAAAACACTCTGGCATACTCTCCTGGAAAGACAAGCCAGTGAATGACCATGCAAATCTGTCACTTCTCTCACTCTGCAAGGATCTAATTCTTGCAACAACTTCATTTTCTGCTTCAAACTTTTCTTATTAAATGTCCGTACAAAATCACAAAGCAAATTGATGGAATCCTGTCGCACACTGCAAATACTACTACACTTCCAGGTGTACACAGGACCCTTAGGACGTCTTCCTAAAACCTCATTACCTAACACCTCTTCTGTCTCTGTTGTCACAAGTTTTTCTTTTTCAACTGGACAACCATCTTTCACTTCATAAGCTCGACCACTGGTGTCAACTGCATGCACCAAATCATTATCCTGGAAATAACTCTCCTCATTAAAAAATGCCTCACAACTTGAACTATGCATCCATTCTCCGGAAAAAACTTCACAAAAATTACTACGATTAACTATTCTCTTCCATCTACTATTTCTTTTGAAATCATAAATTGCCTTGTTTAGCTTCCTAATTCTATTGATTATCAAAATAAATAACTTACGTTTAATTTCAAATGCCTGATCAATAACTTTCTCAACTTTTTTTTTTCTCTTATAAAAAACCACTTTCTGTTGACCTTTCTTAATATTTTTTAACAAATTGCCAATTATCCTGTTGCGGAACATTCGTTTACGAATGTCCCTAAACTGTTGTTTCCTTCTACTATCATGCACAGAGTTATCTCTTGCTCTAGCAGTAACATTTTTGATTGGCCTTTCCTTTCCGTTTAAAATGCTTCTCTTTTTCTGGACTGAAACATTTTCTGTAGTAATAAATTTTTTACTACAAATATTTCTTATGAATGTTTTTGTGCTCTTACCCGGTGCTTTCTTGGTGACTTGACAAGTTTTTTTGGTAGAGGACTGCTGCATTATTTCATGTACCTGCTGTCTTTGACGTTTTGCAGCCTTTTTAAGTCTATCCTTGGTTGGCATGCTGAAATCTTGAAATGATATGCAGTTGAATCTGTGGTAAAATATAATAAAAAATGTTATTAACCACTATTACCAAACAGTAAATCAATAACAGTCATCAAAAACTTAACACACTACTTGACATTTTTACATAGAACATTTTTTAGTGCTTTGGCAAATATATAATACACAAATAGCAGAAAAGAAATAGAATTCTTCTTCATTTTACCTCTACTATTTTATATGTGATTCTGATCTAATTTTATGAGCATATTTTAATATTTTATTGAAGACACTAGACATAACCTGTTTTTAAAGGTGTTTTTAATTATAAATCAAACGGTTTACATTTTTACTTTTCATTTATTATAAATTTTAAAAATAAATGTTTATAGTTCCATAGGCTCAAGCACGTCAGCTTCCCAACCTATGTCATACAATTCTGACAAATCGGCATCCTCATCATGTTCTTCATCATCCTGAGAATTTAAATCATCCAATGGATCTACTTCCACTGACGTTTCAATTACAAGTTCAATGATAATGTCATAATCAACTGATTGCTGATTGTCACTCATGGTTGATGTTGTCGTTATCTTTAAAGAAAGAGAACAACAATGAGATGTTGCAGAGTAAGAGACAAATCTCAGAGATTATAATAGTAAAATTGTTTAACAAGAGTAACATTTTGCAGCTATTATTTAGCCATGACCAGCGATGCTGAGGAGGTAAGGCCTATGTCCAAGTTTTCAGTGAACAGGACTCATCTCTTCTTAACCTTGGATAAGCCTCACCAACTCTGTGTCCCCTGCTCATACTTAAATGTAAAGGGGCAGATTTATGTTAACTGACGCATTCCCAGGGATGCACCAGTTAATGTGCACCGCTGCTCTGCCACCCATGGTGTGCCGCATTTACAATGTGGAGCACCATTGAGTGAAAACAGCACAGATGCGTCACGCATCTGTGCCGCAAAAGCAGCACATTGCAGGAATCACGTCGTAAGTGCAACATGTCTACTGCAATGCACAGGAGAAAGCAACACATTGCATGGTGCATCACTCCTTATGCCTGTTTCAAACAGGCGTAATGATTTGAATCAGCAATGCTATAAAGCTGAGTCAGTGAAATCTTCTAAATTTCACTGTGTTAGTTTTACAGGGCTTTCTTGCAAATTAATGCATACCTTGCAACAAAACACCTATATGAAAACTGACGCAGGTTTCATGTGGCACAGGACTTTACAGCATGACACATCTGCCTAGATGCATCAATTTTTAAATATGTCGCCACATAGCCAATCTTTTGCACCGCCGCTGCGTCACAAAAGTGACGCACAGCGGCACAAAAGAGGCACACGGCTATCATAAATCTGTCCCTAACATGTTAAATGATTGATTCAGGATGACGATAAGGTGTGGCCTATCCAGAGGTTTGTTTAAGGTGAGGCCTACTCAGGGTTGCAGATTAAATGGAGATGGGGCACCCCTGAGCCTTGCTGGAGCTGCATCGCACTTGCGATGCAGCTCCAGCAATGCGCCACCTTTACGGCACAGATGCGTCACGCATCTGTGCCGTTTTTGCCCCATGGTGCGCCGCATTGTAAATGCAGAGCACCATGGGTGGCGGAACAGCGGCGCAGGATGACTGGCACATCCCTGGGGATGCACCAGTCATCATAAATCTATCCCTAAGCTTCTTATCTTGTTGGAGATGAAGTGAGGCCTGTCTTGCAACATGGTGCATCTTTTGCATCACTGCTGCATCGGTTTCATGTGGCACGTTTTTTTTACAGCATGACACATCTTCCTAGATGCATCAATTTGTAATTTTGTCGCCACATAGCAAATCTTTTGCACCGCCACTGCGTCACAAAAGTGACGCACAGTGGCGCAAAAGAGGCATACACCTATCATAAATCTGTCCCTAGCATTTTAAATGATTAATTCAGGATGACGATAAGGTGTGGCCTATCCAGAGGTTTGTTTAAGGTGAGGCCTACCTACATTCATGGGGAAATGACTTAAAATGTCCTTAAGACACATGAAAGCGTTTTTTTAAAGCCTTTGCAGCATTTTTGGGTCACTTTTAACATGGCTATGTAACTCAAACAATCAAAATCTAAATTTGCCAAGCACAGGTGGGAGCATATTTACAAGGAATTTGCACCACGGGGAAAGGTCTTTTAATTTAAAATTTGAAAAATAATATCAGAGACACTCAAATGCCTTATAAAGAAGCAGACACCATTATGTCCTTGTCATAAATTTTAAAAGCATTCCTTTACCTCAAAAACGATTTTCAAGTCATAATTTGAAAACACTGCACATGGGGAAATGACTGAAAATGTCCTTAAGACACATGAAAGCGTTTTTTGATTGCCTTTGCAGCATTTTTGGGTCACTTTTAACATGGCTATGTAACTCAAACAATCAAAATCTAAATTTTCCAAGCACAGGTGCGAGCATATTTACAAGGAATTTGCACCACGGGGAAAGGTCTTACATTAAAATGGGAAAAATAACACCAGAGACACTCAAATGCCTTATAAAGAAGCATACACCATTATTTTCTTGTCATACATTTTAAAAGCATTCCTTTTCCTCAAAAACAATTTTCAAGTCATAATTTGAAAACACTGCACATGGGGAAATGACTGAAAATGTCCTTAAGACACATGAAAGCGTTTTTTGATTGCCTTTGCAGCATTTTTGGATCACTTTTAACATGGCTATGTAACTCAAAGACTCAAAATCTAAATTTGCCAAGCACAGGTGCGAGCATATTTACAAGGAATTTGCCCCACGGGGAAAGGTCTTTTAATTTAAAATGGGAAAAATAACATCAGAGACACTCAAATGCCTTATAAAGAAGCAGACACCATTATGTCCTTGTCATAAATTTTAAAAGCATTCCTTTACCTGAAAAACGATTTTCAAGTCATAATTTGAAAACACTGCACATGGGGAAATGACTTAAAATGTCCTTAAGACACATGAAAGCGTTTTTTGATTGCCTTTGCAGCATTTTTGGGTCACTTTTAACATGGCTATGTAACTCAAACAATCAAAATCAAAATTTGCCAAGCACAGGTGGGAGCATATTTACAAGGAATTTGCACCACGGGGAAAGGTCTTACATTAAAATGGGAAAAATAACATCAGAGACACTCAAATGCCTTATAAAGAAGCAGACACCATTATGTCCTTGTCATAAATTTAAAATGCATTCCTTTTCCTCAAAAACGATTTTCAAGTCATAATTTCAAAACACTGCACATGGGGAAATGACTTAAAATGTCCTTAAGACACATGGAAGCGTTTTTTGATTGCCTTTGCAGCATTTTTGGGTCACTTTTAACATGGCTATGTAACTCAAACAATCAAAATCTAAATTTGCCAAGCACAGGTGGGAGCATATTTACAAGGAATTTGCACCACGGGGAAAGGTCTTACATTAAAATGGGAAAAATAACATCAGAGACACTCAAATGCCTTATAAAGAAGCAGACACCATTATGTCCTTGTCATAAATTTTAAAAGCATTCCTTTTCCTCAAAAACGATTTTCAAGTCATAATTTGAAAACACTGCACAGCTCCTATGCACAAAAACACCCTGTCAGTACTAATACTTCACATTTTCTCCAATTACAATTTCTCAAAGAAACATAATCTATTTGTAAAACACTTGAGACAAAGCAACATTTTAAAAACACAACTTTCTTCATAATTTTCTCCTTAAAGCACACTATTCTCTATCTAAATTAAATACATCTTTTCTCACCTTAGCAAATACTTAATGAGTTTCAAAACAGTCTCAGAAATACACCAATTTGTCTTCAGCAGAACAAAGGGTATGCACTCCAGAGGCTGCAGCTATAGAAAGCACAGAAATGCTGTGATTCTTCACACATATCTCTCATGTCACCCAATCAAAACTCTCCCCTCACTTTTTTCAAATCAAAACCCTTCCCCCTCTGCCCTCTCTGCCTTTTTTGCATAGCAACCACCTCTGGTGTTTGCAAGTTCACACAACAATGTTTCAATTGAACTCTGAACTCTCAGTGCACCTGCATATCCAGTGGAATCTTTCATTTAATGATTTTTTATTGACCATTCAAAATACATCTTTCAAAGAACTCATCCATGCACCCTAACTTTCTGTTTTCAGCAATCAAAATCCACCAATCACTGGTACTGCTTCCTTAACACAGAAACTCCACAGTTTTTTTCATTTTAAACTCTTTTTTTTTCAACTGCCATTTCATTGCCACACTTCATCTGACTGCAGCAGAACCTTCTCTCACCATGTTTTCTGTCTGGATTGTTGGACATAGTTACATCTATTGGGCTCAGAGGTATGCTGAGAACAGAAATTTACCTAACCTCAATTTACAAGATGTGGAAATTAAGTGGTTTGGCCACAGAGGATTAAAATGTCACCAATTGATACCATTGGTGAAAACCTTTATGCATTTGCCAAAACCTGACCTGTTAATTGTGCACTGTGGAGGTAATGATTTGGGCACTATGACTGGGGTAGGTCTGGAAATGCTTTTAAAGGACACCTTTGAGCAATTAATGGCACTTTTTCCTCAAACTGCCTTGGTATATTCAAATATATGCCAAAGACAGAAATGGAGGTGGTCGAACCAATTTTGTCCACAAATTGAGAAATCGAGGAAGCATGTAAACAAATCTGTTTCAGCTTACATGAGAGACCATGGAATGGGCTCCGTGTACAACAATAACTTGCGTTACTACATGCAAGATATCTACAGAGGAGATGGAGTTCACTTCTCAGATGAGGGCAACAGAATTTTCATTCTGAATTTAAGACTGTGCATTGGTACCTACTTATAAGTACCTAAATGTACCATAAACCCAAAAGCTCTTCTCAGAGCTACCCTACATCTGATCACTCACAATTATTATTTTACTCTAACTTTTTTCACTAATTTTCAACAAAGTACGCTCCCCGGGGCGCTACCCGGTACGCGAACCGGAAGCTAACCTCGCGAAATTTTTTAAAAAAATGTTTTTTTTTCACACATATAGGCCTCCTCAGCCACCCTCAGAAAAACTAGGGGGTCAAGATAAGTCTACTGTGCCCCCTTCTACCCATTCTGAACATTATTTGCCCTCCATCTTGTATCTTAATTCGACCGAAACACAAAATGGTGGACTCCCGTAACGCTTCAGGTTCGCGTCCAGGGGCGCTCGCCAGTTCGCGTACGGGGGCGCTCCCCGGGAAGCGCTCCATCAAAAAAGGTGGGAAAGTAATTTACAGAAAAACGACTGGAGACACTTTCACCAAATATAGATTAGCTCATACTACATACCAATCCCTACCATTTTCACAAATTTGATTGAAATTCCATTTAGCCATTTAGCCTGTAGACCTTTCTAAATACCGTGAGGTAAATTACTTCACAGAACACATCTGAAGTGTTGGAATTGACAACCAATGAAAATGTTACTTTCATTTTCTACTTTTTTTACCTGACATTTGATTCGTTATATACCTGAATATATTTAAAGGAAGAGAAGGGAACACAGCCATTTTGACTACTACTTCCTGGTGTACATTTCAATTGGATTTTCACTAATCACTTCAACTTCTTTGTAAAGGTAAGTTGTTATTTTAAAAACTGAAGTATATTGTGCACTATCAGTTAATATGGTAAACTTTTTCTGATAGTTATAAACTATCCCTCTGTAGTAGTTATAGATTTAGATAGACTTCTCTGTTATAGTTATGGATGGAGTTAGGTTTCTCTTGTATAATTATGAATTTACTTACGTTAAATCACATACACTTTTTTATATTCCTACTTCCACTCTGATACTATACACTGCCCAAAGATAAATTCACTGATAAAAACTGCCTATCTAAAATTAATCCCAACAGTGCCCTATCTCTACTAATATATATTTTTTTATCCAAATTTCAGGCAACATGGAAGGCGAACAGAAAGTTTCATTTCAAATTGTCCTGCAAGAGAGCAGCCAAGAATTAATTGATCCAAATTTCTGTGCCTTTGTTGGTTGCAGCCTCTGGAGTGCATACCCTTTGCTCTGCTAAAGAAAAATTGGTGTGTGTCTGAGACTGTTTTGAAACTCAAAAAGTATTTGCTAAGGTGAGAAAAGATTCATTTAATTTAGATAGAGAATAGTATGCTTTAGGGAGAAAATTATGAAGAAAGTTGTGTATTTAAAATGTTGCTTTGTGTCAAGTGTTTTACAAATAGATTTAGTTTCTTTGAGTTTCATAGCCATATTAAAAGTGACGCAAAAGTGGTGCAAGGGCCTTAAAAATACGCTTTCATGTGTGTTAGGGCATTTTAAGTCACTTCCCCATGAATGTGGGTGAATAATTGGTTTACTTGATGTGTTTAAAAACGTTTCTTGAAGTCAATTAGGTTTCTTTATATGTACTGCTAGAGTTTCATAGGCTGCTTGGGGCATTTTTACAAGGCCTTTGAGTCACTTTGATGTTATTTTCCCCATTTTAATTTAAGTCATTTCCCCGTGGTGCAAGGTCCTTGTAAATACGCCCCCATGTGTGCTTGGCAAATTTAGATTTTGTTTCTTTGAGTTACATGGCCATGTTAAAAGTGACGCAAAAATGGTGCAAGGCCCTTAAAAATACGCTTTCATGTGTGTTAGGGCATTTTAAGTCACTTCCCCATGAATGAAGGTGCCGCTCGTCTAGAGGTTTTTTGTACTGTAAGCTCTGCCCTTCGCTACAGGAGTAGCTGCCAGGACCCTTTACAGCCTTTGTTTGCAGCGTAAGGAAGAGACCAACTCCGTGGCCGCAGAGGAGGTGAGAGGCGCGGCCCCCGGGACTGCGAGGACCAGCATTCACCACCAACAGCTGGGTACTCTTCCCGCGTGAGCCGCGCCCCCTCCCAGTGCCACGCCTCCTGCAAAATCCTTTTTACCTCTCGCGGCCCCCGCTACGCGGGAGCCGCGCGTCTAGAGGTTTTTTGTACTGTAAGCTCTGCCCTTCGCTACAGGAGTAGCTGCCAGGACCCTTTACAGCCTTTGTTTGCAGCACAAGGAAGAGACCAACTCCGTGGCCGCAGAGCAGGTGAGAGGCGCGGCCCACGGGACTGCGAGGACCAGCATTCACCACCAACAGCTGGGTCCTCTTCCCGCGTGAGCCGCGCCCCCTCCCAGTGCCACACCTCCTGCAAAATCCTTTTTACCTCTCGCGGCCCCCGCTACGCGGGAGCCGCTCGTCTAGAGGTTTTTTGTACTGTAAGCTCTGCCCTTCGCTACAGGAGTAGCTGCCAGGACCCTTTACAGCCTTTGTTTGCAGCGCAAGGAAGAGACCAACTCCGTGGCCGCAGAGGAGGTGAGAGGCGCGGCCCCCGGGACTGCGAGGACCAGCATTCACCACCAACAGCTGGGTCCTCTTCCCGCGTGAGCCGCGCCCCCTCCCAGTGCCACGCCTCCTGCAAAATCCTTTTTACCTCTCGCGGCCCCCGCTACGCGGGAGCCGCTCGTCTAGAGGTTTTTTGTACTGTAAGCTCTGCCCTTCGCTACAGGAGTAGCTGCCAGGACCCTTTACAGCCTTTGTTTGCAGCGCAAGGAAGAGACCAACTCCGTGGCCGCAGAGGAGGTGAGAGGCGCGGCCCCCGGGACTGCGAGGACCAGCATTCACCACCAACAGCTGGGTCCTCTTCCCGCGTGAGCCGCGCCCCCTCCCAGTGCCACGCCTCCTCTTCTCCAAATCGAATTTAAGTGAGCCCAATAACGCGCACCGCGGGACGCGCGCGGGTCGTAGCCCGGGGCGAAGCCTGGGCCAAGGGTGGGCCCGTCCTAGCCCGTCACAGACCGGAGAAGACTGGGCTGGGCCCACCCCCCTAAGTCCCAACACAAGGTAAATCCCTGACTAGTAAGTAGTCTAGCAGTCTGCCATCTCTCACGTTCTTAATATAAGCTCAGTACAATCGTTCACCTGATTGGATCAATTATATACAATGTCCACCAGAGGCTCCAGGAGTAAAACTCTAAAACAAAATATGTCAAGTACTGTAGGCCCCATCGATCAATTCATCACTAAAGTGAACCAAACTATCGATCAAACCGTAATGATGATTGATCGGAGAGTTTCCTACGAACTAGATCAAGCAAGACGCTCATCAATGGGCATGCTGGCACAGGCACGAACTCCTAATGTCTTACCACAACACAGTATCAATTTGGAAACAAACGCGGACATACATGCTATACCGAACACCGTCGACCTATCAGTATCCTCACAATTGTCAGACTCACAATTGACCCAGGGTCTCGAGCAGACCCCTGATATATTTGCAAGTCCGCAGCTAACAATAAATGAACCCACTCAGAGTGAAATAAGAGGGATCAGGGAAGGAGCAATCCCTAAACTTCCGCATCATAAAGAAACCTACTCAAAAAATCTTACAAACACAGCTGCAACAAATTCAGATTCTGACCCATTTCTCAAACTGAGTGACCTAAACATTGATCAAAACCAAAATAATAGTAAACTTGCTGCAGTTACAGAATTTAACAGTAACACTAATTCTGATGTACTTATCGTCGAAGATCATAACGACAGAGTTAATTCTAAGCATACCCACAAAAAAACTGTGGCTCCCCTTCTAACAAGAAACGTTAACAATGACAAGACACAATCATCACTATTAAAAGAAATTGCTGAAATAGTTAAATACCAGCTGCAACCTATCCAAAAAATAATAGAGAAGCAAGTAGCCATACTAGTTGCTACTTCAAAAACACCTTCAAATCTAAGAAATAAAGAACACCTAAACCCGCCTGGATCTAATGTCATTCCAGGCAACGTAAAGCCTATACACAAATCAGTACAACCAGCTACCGATAGGGTCATAAAAAATAATACAATCGCAAAACCTGGGGAACCAGTGAAAAAACCAAATAATTAAATTCCCTCATTAAATACTAAGACTTCTCAAGTAACCCTCAATACAGCTCCGGCCACACAAAATAACCCATTGGTAAATGTTCATCCTGCTAATGGCCCCACAACAAATGCTCTCGCAGCAAATATCCCTTCTATACCACTTCCATCTAACACCCCTCGTCATGAACAGACACAAAGGCAAACTATTAAACCAGACCGATTAAACAAAAGATGGCCCAAATCAGTAAACCTTCCACCGGAAGCAGCACCGTTTGTAGTCATTCTAACAGGGGTTCCAGAACTAAGCAATGACACAGAAGAACCAATTTGGTCCTTACTAAACAAAACCCGCCACTGGCTGAACAATAACAGACCTAACCATCTAAATAACGTCACTAGAATTACTAAAGCGAGAAGGGCCTCATGGATAGGCCATCAACCAAAAACAATCCCCGATGATTGTATAATTGTCACTCTTGAAAATCCTCGCGCCGTGGACTATATATGTTCATGGGATTCATCGGGAAACAACAGAGGAATAAAAGTAAAATGTCTATCCTTTTTCTATCCTCAACAAGGCCATCGTTTCGAGGACTCCAACTGGCCCCCAAACTGGTCCTGGAACCAGTCTGATCACGAACAAAGAAGCGGAAATCAGGGAGATTGGGGCCATGGAAACAATCAAAGGAGCTGGTATCAGGAAGAATGGGGGAACGATTATAAAGGCCGGGGTGATTGGAATCATTACGGTAGGAGGTCTTACCAATTCCCTCATAGGGAACCATGGTCAGGAATACCAACTTTTAATAGCTACAGTTGCTTAGACATGGTCGATTGACCATCCTCACAGAATCACACTACGACCTCTCTGTCTAATAACAAAGTTCATCCAAAAACATCAGTCAAACACCCTAGGAGCAAGTTATCCAACAAAACTCTTCATATTCCAAAAACCAGGCCACATAAACCAATAGTAATGGCAAAATCTCAAGCGATGGTAAAACAGACTCAAGAACATCGATGCCTATCCAAGGCTAGTATTAGCCCCTTGACTCTGCTGCAAACTGCCCCAAATGAACAGTTGTACGCGCCAAATTTGAACCTGGATTCTTCCTTTACTCAATCAGAAGAAGAAATCACTGTCCAGTCAATGCCACCTGCTGATAGCAGTAAAAACGTCGCCAGGAAAATGTTATTCTGGAACGTGGCGGGACTAGCAACTAAACACTCTGAAAAAAGTTTTCTAGAACTGATTGACTCGAACGACATTATCTGTCTCCAGGAGACCTGGCTCAATGACCCAATCCATCTCGTGGGATACAGAACATACTTCTCCCAAGCAATAAGGTCAAACTCAGGGAGAAGCAAAGGAGGCTTAATAACATACATCTCCAACCTCTGGCCGTGTCGTGAAATAACACCTGTACTACTCCATCAGAATTATCAGATCATCAATATCCAAGGAATCAACCAAGAGGTTTACACCTTTATAAACTTCTATAATAATATGACCCCAACGGAGTTGTCTAAGGTTTTAAACGAAGTTTCTGTGGAGATTAATGATTTAAAAACAAAATACGCCAAAGTCTCACACACAATAATCTGGGGAGGAGACTTCAACCTTCACATATGCAATAAAAGTGACACCTCTATTTGTGGGATCATAGACGAACATGGAAACCCCTTAACCCACTTTACCCACACTGTTGAAGGTATCAAATTGCAGGCTATTATGTCCGAATCAGATATAGGGTTCGCGAAAATGATAACAACGCCTACAACCAATTCACCTCAACTTTCCACGGAAGAGGCTTTGAAACTTTAATAGACTATATCCTGGTATCTACCAACAAAGCCACACGTATAAAGTCCTTCGAAGTGGACAAAAATTCACTTAGCGATCATTTCCCACTTAGACTAACGTACTTAGAACCAGATCTCCGAAAGAAAACAGATAATGCCTATCCTGGTCTGCTACATCAGGAATCATTAACACTGGACAGATTGAACGGATACACCCTTAAATGGGGCAAAGTAGATCAAGAAACCATTAGCGCGAGAATAATTAAAACATGCAGTAATGAAATTGACAAATGTTTAGACCCTTCCACAACTTCTACAGAGATCATGAACAGCTATAACATAATAGTGAAATCCATAAGTAACGAATTAACCAGGCCTAACAAACAAAATAATACCTCAAAAAAAGGTTGGTTTAATACAAAATGTACAAAAGCCTATTCTGATTTAATGAAAGCCCTAACAAAAAAACAAAGAAACAGAGAAGAGGTAATTAAACTGAGGAAGACTTATACGCAGGCAATCAAACAAAGAAAAAAGGAGATACAAGTTAACCTCTGGACCCAACTTCTAAAAAGTAGTACCCTAAAAGACAGTACATTATTCTGGGAAACAGTTAAAACTCCCTTTTTAACAGACAGCAACGCTGGTCCCTGTTTGGACCTCGCCATAAACGCGGAGGATTGGGTGCAATATTTCTCAGGGGTCTTCGGAGAGGTCAAAATTGGAGACTCAACCTCCCCGGCTCCTCTACCACCGGTGAAATATCCAATAGAAATACACTTTACAATCAACGAAACAATGAAAGCAATAAAGACTGCCAAAATTGGCAAAATTGGCAAAGCACCAGGACCAGACTCTGTTCCCATGGATTTCTACAAAATTTTACCAGATCTTTGGTCTCCCCTTTTAACCAAAGTGTTAAATGCAGCAAAGGATACAGACCTTCCTGATTCTTGGTCATCATCAATCCTGTGCCCTATTTTTAAGAAAGGCAATAGAGACTGTCCCTCCTGCTATCGCCCCATTTCCCTCCTGGACTCGGTCGGGAAGATGGCAGGGCGTATACTTCTTGACCGACTCCAGGCGTGGTCTAAAGAACAAGGGGCACTCTCAGACCTGCAATACGGGTTTAAGGCGGGACTGAGTACTGTGGACCAAGTCCTGAATCTAACACTACTGGCTGGAAAATACGTAACAGCAAAAAAGTCTTGCCTACACATGGTATATGTCGACCTCACAGCAGCTTTTGACTGTGTGGAACATTCAAAGCTCTGGTCAATAATGCTGCATATGGGGATTGAATCTCCCATAGTAGACTTTCTCCGAGAGTTGTACACCGGAGCTACGGGAAAGGTTAGATTTGGGACAGCAGGACAACTAACTAACAGCTTTCCAATTCAGAAGGGGGTCAGACAAGGGTGCGTGCTGGCCCCTTTCTTATTTACGCTCTATACTAACGGTCTTGAGGCAGCAATGTTAAAGGATGTTAAAGATCTCCCAGAAGCTGGTCGTCGGCAGATTCCAGCTTTATTATATGCCGACGACGCGGTAATTCTTGCTCGAACACCAGTCCAGCTTCAGCGGGCTCTAAACAACTACTGCACTTTTATGACCAGTTTAAATTTAAAAGTCAATATAAAGAAAACTTACGTAATGCACGCCGGCACCAAAGGGAAAAAAGTGAAGAAAATGTACGTGGATAACCTGCCCCTTGAAAGAACCAACACGTACCCTTATCTTGGCATTACTATTGACGATGCGTTTAACTGGAAAGCAGCAATTAATTCCCGGAAGCTAGCCCTAATAAGAACAGTCGGCGCCCTAAAAGCCTTTTCTCTTCGTTTGGGAAGAAGACCCCCGAATGGGATGATTAAGATATATAATGCAAAATGCATTAGTACAGCCACTTTCGGAGCAGGAGTGTGGGGAACAACAAATGTTGAACAGCTACAAAAAGTTGAAAATTCCTTCTTAAAATTCCTACTAGCTGTTCCAAAAAGTACCACCACATTTGGATGTCATCTCGAACTTGGGGTAGATCACATAACCGACATCATTAAGATCCAGCCTATCATGTTATGGCGCAGAATATGGGCAACGGATGAATGCCAGCTCACAAGATCAATAATACAGGACTGCATGAAATTAGAGAACATGATAAAGATAAAATGGCTGGTGTATGTAAAATCCTTTTTCATTGATATTGGCCTCCCAAGATTTTTTGAAGACCCATTGTCAGTAACAGACATATCAAAAAAAGAACTAAAATCACTTTGTCTGTCGCATCTATCTCAACTACGGATGCTAAGCGAAATAGGAAAGCCATCAGTCCAGCAATGCCTAATAATACAGCTGGCTCCAACTATCCAACCGTATTTGCAGTATGACCTATCACAATTTGAAAAACTTCTTCTCACTCGTTTCAGGTTCAATTTATATCATTATATGGTTTTGTTTCCCATCCAGAATGTCTGGACTCATAACATTTCAGCGTGTCCTTGCGACCTAATGTCGCCACAGTCTACAATTCATGTTCTTTTCTTCTGCAAATTTTATACGCCACTACGCAGGAGGTGGATATTACCACTACTAAAAGTTATGAATATTCGTAGATGTCGCCCTGCCTATCTGGCGTTGCAATTTCTGGAAAATAACCTAAAGACAAAATCTGTGGCACAGTATCTAAAACTATGCATTAGGCACCGTATGAATTTATTAAAATACGAATGAGTTTTCTTTTTTCTCGTTCAAAATGGATTTTCACCTAATACCGTCTTGGCACAGAATGAATAATAGTTTTAAATATTTACTGTGTTTTTTTTTTCCTTTTTATGTACTTTTATGGCTTTTCAAATGGAAAACCGAATAAAGATGATTTGATTTGATTTGATTTGAATGTGGGTGAATAATTGGTTTACTTGAAGTGTTTAAAAACGTTTCTTGAAGTAAATTAGGTTTCTTGATATGTACTGCTAGAGTTTCATAGGCTGCTTGGGGCATATTTACAAGGCCTTTGAGTCACTTTGACGTTATTTTCCCCATTTTAATTTAAGTCATTTCCCTGTGGTGCAAGGTCCTTGTAAATACGCCCCCATGTGTGCTTGGCAAATTAAGATTTTGTTTCTTTGAGTTACATGGCCATGTTAAAAGTGACGCAAAAATGGTGCAAGGCCCTTAAAAATACGCTTTCATGTGTGTTAGGGCATTTTAAGTCACTTCCCCATGAATGTGGGTGAATAATTGGTTTACTTGATGTGTTTAAAAACGTTTCTTGAATCAATTAGGTTTCTTGATATGTACTGCTAGAGTTTCATAGGCTGCTTGGGGCATATTTACAAGGCCTTTGAGTCACTTTGACGTTATTTTCCCCATTTTAATTTAAGTCATTTCCCCGTGGTGCAAGGTCCTTGTAAATACGCACCCATGTGTGCTTGGGAAATTTAAGTACTGACAGGGTGTGCTTCTACATAGGAGCTGTGTTGTGTTTTCAAATTATGACCAGAAAATCGTTTTTTAAAAAAAAGAAATGCTTTATTGTGAGAAATGTACATTGCTCTGTTGCATACAGTCCTCATCTTCTGCGTACTCTTGGATATGCTAGACTACATCTGCACAATGAGATACCTGAGCTGAGGAAACACAGGTGATGTGATTGTGAATTGAGCATAAATATTTGCACGTTTTTCAATTACATCACCTGTGTTTTCTAACATTACGAATCACATTGTGCAGATGAGGTTTAGGTCTGTCCAGGGAGACAGAGGAGGTCTGGCCTTTGTTCAAGAGTGCAGTGGACATGACTCACTTCATTGGTAGGCCTGCACATGTATTATCTCCTCTGTACTCTTCAACAAGCCTAAATTTCATCTGCAACCCTGAGTAGGCCTCACCTCAAACAAACCTCTGGATAGGCCACACCTTATCGTCATCCTGAATCAATCATTTAAAATGTTAGGGGCAAATTTATGATGGCCGTGCGCCTCTTTTGCGCCGCTGTTGCGTCACTTTTGTGACGCAGCAGTGGTGCAAAAGATGCACCATGTTGCAAGATAGGCCTCACTTCATCTGCAACAAGATACAGTCAGTTTAAACTGTATACATTTAGGACTGTGTAGGGGGCATGGAGTACCTGAATCTTCTGTAAGTGTCAAAATTGTTGCATACAGTGCTCACCTTCTGCGTACTCTTTGATATGCTAGACTACATCTGCACAATGAGATACCTAAGCAAAGGAAACACAAGTGATGTGATTGTGAAATGAGCAAAAAAAATTGCACGTTTTTCAATTACATCACCTGTGTTTCCTAACATTACGAATCACATTGTTCAGATCAGGTTTAGGCCTGTCCAGGGAGACAGAGGAGGTCTGGCCTTTGTTAAAGAGTGCAGTGGACATGACTCACTTCATTGGTAGGCATGCACATGTATTATCTCCTCTGTACTCTTCAACAAGCCTAAATTTCATCTGTAACCCTGACTAGGCCTCACCTCAAACAAACCCCTGGATAGGCCACACCTTATCGGCATCCTGAACCAATCATTTAAAATGTTAGGGGCAGATTTATGATGGCCGTGTGCCTCTTTTGCGCCGCTGTCGCGTCACTTTTGTGACGCAGCGGCGGTGGAAAAGATGCGCTATGTTGCGACATATTTACAACTTGATGCATCTAGGCAGATGTGTCACGGTGTAAAGTCCTGTGCCACATGAAACCTGCGTCAGGTTTCATGTGGGCGTTTTGTTGCAGGGTGGGCATTCATTTGCATGAAAGCCCTGTAAAACTAACACGGTGAAATTTAGAAGATTTCACTGAGTCAGCATTATGGCATTGCTGAATCAAATCCTTACGCCTGTTTGAAACAGGCATAAGGAGTGATGCACCATGCAATGTGTGGCTTGCCCCTGTGCATTGCAGTAGACATGTCGCGCTTACGACGTGATTCCTGCAATGCGCCGCATCTGTGCTGTTTTTGCTCAATGGTGCTCCACATTGTAAATGCGGCACATCATGGGTGGCAGAGCAGCGGCCCACGTTAACTGTTGCATCCCTGGGGATGCGCCAGTTAACATAAATCTGCCCCTTTACATTTAAGTATGAGCAGGGGACACAGAGTTGGTGAGGCTTATCCAAGGTTAAGAAGAGATGAGTCCTGTTCACTGAAAACTTGGACATAGGCCTCACCTCCTCAGCATCGCTGGACATGGTTAAATAATATCTGCAAAATGTTACTCTTGTTAAACAATTTTACTATTATAGTCTCTGAGATTTGTCTCTTACTCTGCAACATCTCATTGTTGTTCTCTTTTTTTAAAGATAACGACAACATCAAGCATGAGTGATAATGAGCAATCTGTTGATCTCGATCTTATCATTGAACTTGTCATTGAAACATCAGTGGAAGTAGATCCCTTGGATGATTTAAATCCTGTGGATGATGAAGAATATGATGAGGATGCCGATTTGTCAGAATTGTATGACATAGGGTGGGAAGCTGACCTGCTCGAGCCTATGGAACTATAATGACTTATTTTTAAAAGTTACTGGAAATGAAAAGTAACCATGTTAACCGTTTCATTTAAAATTAAATACAACTTCAAAAACAGCTTGTGTGAAGTGTCTTTAATAAAATAGTGAAATATGCTAATAAAATTAGTTCAGATTCACATATAAAAGAGCACAGGTCAAATGTAGAAGCATTCCATTTCTTTGCTACTATTTGTGAGTTTTAAATTTGCCAATGCACTAAAAATTATTGTATGTAGAATTGACAAGTAGTGTGTTAATTTTTTGACGACTGTTATTGATTTACTGTTTGGTAATAGTGGTTAATAACATTTTTTATTATATTTTACCACAGATTCAACTGCAGATCATTTCAAAATTACACAATGCCTTCGAAGCAAAGAAGGAGAAAGGCTACAAAACGTCAAACACAGCAGCTTACTACATGCTTGCAGCAGTTCTCTACAATAAAAACTTGTCAAGTCACCAAAAAAGGTCCGGGTAAGAGAACGAAATCTTTCCTAAGAAACATTTCCAGAAAAAAAAGTATCACTACAGAACATGTTTTAGTCCAGAAAAAGAGAGCCAATTTAAACGGAAAGGAAAGGCCACTCAAAAATGTTACTGCTAGAGCAGAAGATAACTCTGTGCATGGTAGTAGAAGGAAAAATCAGTTTAGGGACATTCGTAGATGAATGTTCCGCAACAGGATAATTGGCAATTTGTTACAAAATGTTAAGAAACGTCAACAGAAAGTGGCTTTTTATAAGAGAAAGAGAAACATTGAGAAAATTATTGATCAGGCATTCGAAATTAAGCGAAAGTTATTTATTTTGATAATCAATAGAATTAGGAAACTAAACAAGGTAATTTATGATTTCAAAACAAATAGTAGATGGAAGAGAACAGTTAATCGTAGTAATTTTTGTGAAGTTTTTTCAGGAGAATGGATGCATAGTTCAAGTTGTGAGGCATTTTTTAATGAGGAGAGTTATTTCCAGGATAATGATTTGGTGCATGCAGTTGACACCAGTGGTCGAGCATATGAGGTGAAAGATTGTTGTCCGGTTGAAAAAGAAAAACTTGTGTCAACAGAGGCAGAAGAGGTGTTAGGTAATGAGGTTTTAGGAAGACGTCCTAAGGGACCAGTGTACACCTGGAAGTGTAGTAGTATTTGCAGTGTGCGACAGGATTCCATCAATTTGCTTTGTGATTTTGTACGGACATTTAATAAGAAAACTTTAAAACAGAAAATGAAGTTGTTGCAAGAATTAGATCCTTGCAGAGTGAGAGAAGTGACAGGTTTGCATGGTCATTCACTGGCTTGTCTTTCCAGGAGAGTATGCCAGAGTGTTTTTCATCATTTCAGGATGCTAGCAGTGCATCATAATAAAGTGAGGAAATTAGTTAGAATGTTGTATTATGCTAAGAGTCCAGCAATTATGCTTAAACAATTATGCACTGCTCTTTTGCATGGTTCTGAAGTAGATGTGAAGAATATTTGTGAAGAAATTGAGTTTTGTTACTTTGCAAGTAAAGAGAAGAATGTTGAAATTGACCCAGAAGAAGAAGGTAATGTGGAAGAGAGTGTACAGGTTTCCAGTACAGATAATTTTCAGAAGGAAATTGCCACGTTTCAGGTGAAATCAAGTGAGAGGCCTAATTTCACTTGTGTGTGTTGTCGACGCACTTATTATAAGAATCAGACTAAGTTAGTGGATTTATATGCAAAAAGTGAAAGGGAAAATAATAGTGAATCGAAGGATTTCGCAACATACTTGATGGTAGAAAATTGTTTTGATTTGGAATCGGATCAACGTGTGTGTACTTATTGTTGTAACAAATTAAATCAAAACCAGATGCCTGCTAGAGCGGTTCATAATAATCTGGAATTGGTTGACATTCCTTCTGAATTGAAGGATTTAAATACTTATGAATCTATTTTGATTCAAAGTGTCCATCCCTTTCAGGCTATTGTACGAATGGAGCCAAAGACAGGGAAATTGCCTCCATCAGATTTACAGAGAGGATTAAAAGGAAGAGTTGTTTATTTGCCTCTAGATTTGAAGAAAAACATTAATACAATTGGAGTAGAGAAAGTGGAAGAGGAACCTCTGGTTATCTTAGTTAATGGGGTTCCAACAAAGAGTAAGAAAATCTGGCAAGATTTAGTGGATGTTAGGAAAGTCAAAAAGGCAACATTGTATTTGATGAAAAACAATAAGTACTACAAGAATGTATATGTTGCAGAAGAGGAAGTAAGTGAAGAAGAGGACAGCGATTTGTGTGCTGGAGAAATTGAGAAAGTAGAAGCCTCTAAAAATGAAGAAATATATGAACATTATAGTGTTCATCCTTTGCATTCCAAGGAAGTCATGGGGAATGCTATTGAGTTGTTTCAAATGAAACAAGCCAAAGGGAGTCCCATTAGTGTTTGGGAGGAAAGTTTGGAAGCTCGGTATTTTCCACAACTATTTCCAACAGGTCAAGGAGGAAGATATGATGAGCGACCTGATCAAATTCCTACTTCTGAATACCGGACTTTACGATTGTATGCAGAAGATCCTAGGTTTCGTCAATGCATTCCCTATTTGTTTCATCTACTGTTTGAAAGCGATCTGTCTGGACTGTCATATGCAGTGAACCACATCTTGAAAAGTGGTATACAGATGCAAAATATCTCAGCAAGGGACTTTATGGATAAAGTCAATGTGCAAGACAGTATTTTGGATTCTCACCTGATTAATCTCATGGCATGTCAGCGTGGTACTAATGAGTACTGGTACCGTCGACATGGAGATTTAAAATGTATGCTGAGGAACTTAGGAACTCCCACATGGTTCCTCACTCTCAGCTGTGCCGAGTATGGCTGGGAAGACTTACTTGAATTTCTACGAGAGGCAAATGGAAACATTGAAAATATCGAATTCAAGACACCTGGAGAACTGTGCTCTTTGGATCCAGTGAATGTATTCAGGTACTTAAATCATAGATTTGAAGCTATGATGTCTTTCATCATGAACAAGAAAAATCCACCTCTTGGAGAGGTGTTGGATTTCTTCTGGAGAAAGGAGTATCAAGCAAGAGGTGCTCCTCATATACATATGCTGCTATGGATCAAAGATGCACCCAAATTTGGAACAGATCCGGATGACTTAGTGATGAGTTTCATAGAACAGTATTCTACATGTGCTGTTCCAAAGACAAAGGAAGACAAAAGCCTAAGAGAACAAGTTTTACGCTTTCAAAGCCATCGTTGTGGAAAGTACTGTCGTCGTAAATTCAGAAACAAGGACAAATTCTACACAAAATGTCGTTTCAGATTTCCACGACCGGTGATTTCTAAAGGAAGAGTGAACAGTTTGATGTCTTCGCTGCGACATAATGTGACGAGGAAATCACCCAAAAATACATACAATTTGAAAACAAACGAAGAGTCCAAGTACATCAACGACTACAACCCAGTGATTTTGTCCATGTGGAATGCTAACATGGATATACAGTTTGTGGCTGATAACTGTATGGCTGTGGCTCGGTATGTGACACCTTACATCACAAAAAAAGAAAAGACAGAATTGAAGGATATGTGGGAGGACATTTCCCATGAAAAGAGCCTCAGTAAGAAGTTGTACAGTTTCAGTTTGAAGATGTTGTCGCATCGAGAAATCGGAGCTTACGAATGTTCTGACCGGTTATCTTCAGCAAGTCTCTATGCCAAATCTAGGAGTATCATTTGGGCGAGTCTTGGTCTTGCTGCAACACGTAATCGAGTTCTGAAACCTGTACGGGAAATTGAGTATTTGGCGGAAAAGGAGCCAAACAGTACAGATATTTTGAAGACCAACATGTTAGATACATATTATCCAAATAGAAGCAGTCACCTCGAGAATGTTTGTCTGTATGAGGTTCTACAAAATTACATATTCAAGAGGAACATCAAAGAAGATATTGATAAAGGAGTGTATGCTGTAATTGGAACTGAGGGATGTCTGGTCAAGCAAAGAAAATGCCAATTGGTAACTCATCGAAAATTGAGTGGCGAATCTCCTGAAAGAAAAGAGTTTTTCTATTTAGCTCTTTTGCAACTTTTCAAGCCTTGGCGTGCAGAAGAGGAACTGCTTGGAGATTTCCTCTGTTACGAAGACTCTTTCAATGCAGCCAAGGAGACCATAGAATGTCCTGTTTTTCCAAAATATCTAGAAATGTTGAATGCGGAAATCGAGCAGGAAGCAACAATTGCAGCCGAGATTGCTAGAGACAGTTCTCAGGACAGTCAGAGTTCTGTTTCATTGAGTCAGGATCCACTAGGAGGACCAGTTATCGAAAATGAAGCTGCCACTGCCATGATTGAAGTGGAAAGAGCCATGGCACATGCTCAGGAGGATGCGGTTAACTTAGAAGATTTGGAAAGACAACTCAACGTTGAGCAGAGGAAAATATATGACGAAGTTACCAACCAAATTGATCATGGATTAAGTCATGAGAAGAAAGATTGCTCATGTATGTCGTTGAAGCCTGTCCGACTGTACGTGAGTGGAGAAGCAGGAACTGGAAAAAGTTTCCTCATTAAAGCAATTTCATGTTATTTGCAGAAAAGAACTGAGTCATCGCTGTCTTGTGTTGTCACCGCTCCAACTGGACTGGCAGCACATAACATTAAAGGTATTACTTTGCATCGTCTACTGATGCTGCTATGGAGCATGATAACAAATTACAATACCACAAGTTATCTGGAGATGCTTGTTGTGAAGTTTCAAGAGTCTTGAGGAAAATGAAACTTCTTATCATTGACGAAGTAAGCATGGTTTCCAATGTCATGCTTGCCTTTGTGCATTTGAGAATGCAAGAAGTTCTTAAAACAGAGTATGATGTGTTATTTGGTGGCAAACACATCATTGTTTTCGGTGATCTTCTGCAGCTGACACCAGTGAAAGGACAACCAGAGTTTAAACTACTTACACATGAAGATACCAGGAAGTGCCTAGGGAGCATTGGCAACGTTAATATATGGTTAAACTTCAATTATGCTGAACTGCGTGAAAATATGCGTCAAGCGAAAGATGAAGATTATAAGAATATTCTACAAGATGTTAGAATCGGAAAAGTGACCGAGCATGGGAAAGAAGCTTTACATGCACGATTACTGTCAAATTTGTATCCAGAAGAAGACGTTGTGCCAGAGAATATTTTTCGGAAATTTACTGAGAAGAAATCTGGAATATGTTTGATGCCAACTCTTGCAGAATGTGCCATCAAAATGTTGAATTTAGAAAACCAAGAGATTGTGAAACTGTAAGCTATTGACAGAATAGAGCATATAGGAGCAACAATTATTTTGTCTGAGAATTTGAAATCAAAATTGGATTCATTAGAGAAGACTATATCTAAAACTGCTAATTTTGAAAAGACTCTGAATGTGTGCTTAAATTGCCGTATCATTTTGAGAAGGAATTTACATGTTGAAAGAGGTCTGGTAAATGGATCAATGGGTAATGTTGCTGATTTTGAGAAATACAGAAATAGAGATGGAATTGAATTTTTAAAAATTAAATTTGATGGCATTGAGGAAGTACAGTTAATTGGTCGTTGCTCTGCTAGATTTTTGCTTGTAAAAGACTTATATGTTCGCCGTAAGCAGTTTCCTGTTTGCTTGGCATATGCGGTGACAATCCATAAATCGCAAGGTTTAAGTGTAGACAGTGCATTGGTGAATATTGGCAGTTCTGTGTTCAAGGAGGGAATGGCATATGTGGCATTGTCACGAGTCAGAACTTTATCGGGATTATACTTGATTGAGTGTGATGTCACAAACATTTGTGCGGATCTAGATTGTGTTAAGGAATACAATAGGTTAAGAAGAGAGTATGCACCACATTTGCCTCAATATCCTTTGTTTGAGAAACGTGTGGTAGGCCGGAAACGAAGAAATGTGACCAATAGTAGGGAGGTTGTAGCAAAAAGACGAAAAGTCGATGAACCCGAAATTATAAGCAGAAAGAAAATGGATTCTGTTGAAGATGTTGTTGGTTTTCAATTTGAAAATAGTTCTGGTGTTAACTGCTATGCTAATGTAGTGGTTAATGTTGTCTTTTCTCTAGAAACTTTAAAAGAACAGATTGTGATCAATTCGGATCAAAGTTTTTGCTGTTTACTGAACTCTGTGTTAGAGAAATGTAGCACTGATAGAACAAAAATAGAAAGTGTGTCTGAAATTCGAAATCTGTTAGACAAATGTTCAGGTCAAACGCAATTCTCTCAAAATATTCAGCAAGATTGTCAGGAGTTTTTAATGTATATTCTTGATGTATTGCAAGATGAAGGTGTAGATGTAGATCATCTGTTTGGCCTTTCTTATCAATGGCAGCATGACTGTGAGAACTGTAGGGTATCAAGTACTACGAGTGTAGACTCAGAAAGATTTATATATTTAACTTTGCCAGACAGTAAATCAGTGTCCTTTAATAAGCTAGTAAAAGCAGCCGATCACAACATGGAGTGTAGCCAATGTAAGTCTGCAATGCTGTCCACATTATTTATACGAACATATGGCCAGTATGTCATTTTAATGTTCCAACGATGTAGGCCTGATGGAACAAAAGTGACAACTTTAATTAAAAATTTTGTGGCTTCGCAGTTGTCAATATCAGGAAGGACTTTTGTAACTACAGCAATTATATATCATGACGGTCCTTTAACAACATCAGGACATTACACAGCTTATTTGAAGTCTAGAAACGGCTGGTCATTCTGCAATGATTCTGTTTTAACTTAAAAAAAAAAATTGCCTTTTGACCTTAAAAATTCTTACCTGGTGTTTTTACAACCAAAATTTTAGGGAAAGAATCTCGGGATTTGCTCTGAGGAATTTCAAGAGGTTCTAATGGCTCCTACACTATTTGGCCTTGAGGATAAGTGTAGTACAGAGTAAAAAGTTATTTTTGAGTTTTAAGTAGTTCCTGAAAAAAACGAAGGTTTTCTTACAGAAAGTGGTGGGCACGGATTAGTTAAAGGACAACAGAGTATTTCCCAAAGCAAACGTGTTCTTACCATAACACTTGACGTCATGGAAAAATAACTGCACTTTGAATGAGTTCAGAAAAACTGTTTCTTTTAATAAGCTAATTCAAGCAGCCAATCGAAACATGGAGTAGAGGTAATGTAAGTCTGCAATGCTGTACACATTATTTGTACAAACTTTTGGTTATAATGTCATTTTAAAATTCCAACTATATAAACCTGATGAAAGTAAGTTTTCAACTTTAATTACAAATGTTGTGGCTACACAGTCGTTGATTTTAGGAAGAACATTTGTAACTGCAGCTATTATATGACATAATGGTCCTTTGACAACATCCGCTTATTACACAGCTTATTTAAAATGTAAAAAAAGCTGATGTTTCGGAAGTGATTCACATTTGACTATGAAACCATGTTGCCTTTTGACTTAAAAATATTCTTACTTTCTGTTTTCAGAAGAGAGAATTTTGAGTAGGTAACTGGCCTATAATGATTCTAGGAGTTGATATAATTTTATGTACTGGTTTAAATTGCTTTGTGATTAAAAGTGATGTAGAGAATTAAATAATTGTAGTAGTCATAGAGGTAGTGTAAGTGTGCCTCATAGTAAGCAGTATCAGTGTCATAGGAAATGTGGAACATGAGTGAGCAAGAAGGGTAAGATATTACTAGTACAGGATTGTGAAAGTGATCTTCAACGTTTTCTTTCTGAAAGTTGCGGAAAAAGAAAATGACGGGATTTGCTTAGAAGAATTCCAAGAGTTATAAATGGCTCTTACACGATTTGGCCTTGAGGAGAAGTGTGGTAGAGAGCGAGAAGTCATTTATTGTATGTAACATATTTGTCAAAACGATGGAGCTTTTCTTTCAGAAAGTGGCGGGCTGAAAATAATAACAGCACAACAGAGTATAAGCTTTTCATAGGACATCCTTCGACGTCATGGAAAGTAAGTTACTTTTAAGGAGTTCTGATTTCTGATTGGTTATGTTATATGGGTTTTTTAAACACAATCATTTTGATTGTGTTTTTTTTCCCCGCTGTTATATGATGAATACCTTCAACTCACTGTTTTTAGTGAAATTTGATATATTCTGAGAACAGCAAAAATAAACCATTTAACATGTATAATTAATACTGTACTTTGTATAGTGCATTTTAATTTGTACTCGTCTTATCTCATGCTCACTCATCTTTTACTACCTTCTATCAATCCTCCTTACATACTCACATTGCCTTTTGTTTTATTCTCTTTCACCCTTGCTATCTAACTCCACTTATCTTTCAACCTTTGTTTCCCTAATCCAACTCTGCTTTTTTCTTTTCTCCCTTGCACCATTTTTCAGCTTATAGACCTTCTGCTTCGCTTGTCTTTTCCATCTTTCCTCCCTTTGTTTTCTAAATTAAATATTTTTGGGTTCTCCTTTTTTGGTGCAATCAGTTAGTATAACTCACCCTCACTCATTTATCTTTCTTTGTTGCCTCACTCAGTCTGTATCTGACACTCTTTCCTTCACTTCCTCTGTCTCCTCTCTCCCTCACTCTCTTTTCCTTATTCACCATTTCCTTATATAGTTTACCTTACTCACTTTCTTTTAGTAGCTTACACAACTTCAATTTAGTTTTCTCTTTTATCCTTCTTTTCTGTCACTGAAAGTATCTTCCTTTTTTTTCTCTTACTAATTTACTCTATTACAATTTCTTTTTGTCTCTGACTGTCTATCACTGTTTCTTTCTCTTTTTTCTGCATGTTTATCTCTAACTTTATTTCTTTGTAAAATTGGATGATTTTCAATCTTTTCCCTTGTCTTTTCTAATTTTTAAATACATGTTTTAATATTTTTCAAATTTTTGTTCTTTCTTTCACAGATTGAAAGTATAAAAATAACAAGTGACTAAGTTAATGACAATTATAAGGTAAGTGTTTTGTACTCTTTTCGTTACATTTCTATCACATTTAACTTCTATTAGTTCCACTGCTTCATTTCTTTAACCCTCAGTTTCCTGCCTTTGCTACTTCCCTCATTCCTTTCTCTATTACTTACTTACTCTACTCCTTCCACTCCTTTTCTCAGTCCCTCTGTTCTCATAGTTCCTCACTCCTGTTCACTCACTCCGTCTCTATTACTCTTACTGTCTCTGACTGATCACTCTTTCACTACTTGTTCATTATGCTTTCTCCCTGTAGTTCAAGCACACTATGTTATTTACATTTCTTTGCTGTTTCAATTATTCCTTTTCTCTCACTTCTTCTTTTCTGCTTTCTGTTTTTTCTCTCTGTTATTCCACATGTTTTAACCTTAGTCACTGTCATACATCTTGTTTTATTCCTATTTACTTTCACTCACTCTTTTCTTAACACTTTCCCTCAGGGTTGTTCTTTTAGTCCGGTTCTATCCCTACCTCTCATTCCACATCCTTTACTGTTTTTCTTCTTAATTTGAACATTCACTCATATTCTCCAAGAAACTCTTGTTTATTATTCTTCTACTCTCCTTTTTTTCTTTCACTTCCTTATCTATTTTGTGTTTCTCAATTATACCCTCTTACATCTTTTCTTTGGTAAATAGATGTATTAAACAGTATCTCTGTGTTACTCCCTCTAGCTGTCTTTCTTTTAACATTACTCTCTGTTTCCTTCCCTTATACTCACTCTTCCTTTTTAAAAAAAAAAAAAATGTTGTTTCGCTTCCGGTTCGCGTACCGGCGCGCGAACCGGGAAGCGAATCAAAAGAAATAGAGGTTGCCAGAGTGCTAAACATTCTAGCAATTTTTTATAAAGGGGAGGTAGTTCTGAAAATAACTTTTTTTTATTGTTTTTGTTGTTTTATATTTTTTTTATTATTTTTCTGAACATTTTTTTACTTTTTTTGTATTTTTTGAACGGTTTCATATTTTGTTTGTTTTTTTGGGAGGGGGGGGAACGAAAATCATTGATTATAACGGGCTCAACAGGAGCAACAAAAAAAAAGATAGTTTATTTTCTGGGGCGTTTTGGACATTTATGATTTTCAATTGCTACGTTGATCAAATTTATGCTACTCTCCCTGTAGCAAATTAATTGGCCGCAATAAATGCACACATGCTTCACTTCCCCGAACTTCAACTGGATGTTGGGGACCATCTCCCTCGCCTCTGGTCCCGTCACTGCCTCTCCAGATGATGTACTGGCCACAGGAAGGGGGTTTTCCTGCAGGTGACGTACCTGCGCAGCACTATAATTAATAGGGTGCCACCTCTCCATATGCCGATGCATAGTGTAATTGCCATAGCTATACTTCTTATCAGTCCCTCTGGACAGATTTTTTTTTACAGATGAGACAAGTAACGTAGCGGGCATTAACTTTTTTTTGGCCCTGGGGAAATGAGTAAAATTGCCAGATGTAATCTTCTTTTACATGGGACCTCCTTGGTTCTTCAGGCAAAAACTGCCTCTCCCCTTGCTCCTCTTCCTCTTCTTCCTCTTCTTCCTCCTCTTGATTGAGGATTACCTGAGGAGGTGGTCCTCTCTTCCTAGGAGGTGGTGGTGGTGGTGGGGGTGCACCAGCTGCAGCTACTAATGAAGCCATTGCTTATTAGTCAAAATAGGTCTTCCTCTCACAAAGTTGAAAGTCAGAGTGAGAAAAAAGGTGGGGGCTTTCATCATTTGGGAAAAAAAAATGTTCTAAACCAATGAAAAGTGTTATTTTTAGGTCACATGACCTAGCCTTACATCATTAGGAAACCAAAAGTGAAATGAACCAATGAAAAGTTTTATTAACAAGTCACATGACCTGTTACGCTTACGTTACGCGCTGCGCGCCGCGCCCCGGATCGCTTCCTGGGAGCTGCGCTTCGCGCCTCGGTTCGCGCTCCGGAGCACTTCCGGGTGCGCTAACGCGGCGCGTCATAAGACGCATTACACGAGAACGCCATACGTCGCGCTTACGCGACGCGTCACGATGTTGTTTTCTAACGTGGCAGTTGCTCAAATGGAACGTTTACCGGTTCGCGGACCGGGTCGCGGCACCAAATTGAGCTAACGGGAAGCTACCCGGTTCGCGGACCGGGAGCGAACACAAAAAAAAATAATAAAAAAAATACATAAAAAAATTGTATTAAAACATATAAAATATATTTTTCGATTTAAAGAAGAATACATTTTAAAGCTTTTGATATTTGCTATTAAAAAACCATTGAAATTCACTGAAAAAAACATAGGTTATAGACCATATATAGTTAGGAATTAGCATTTACAAAACCTTGAAAATTCACTGAAAAAACCATAGGTTATAGACCATATATAGTTAGGAATTAGCATTTACAAAACCTTGAAAATTCACTGAAAAAACCATAGGTTATTTACCATATATAGTTAGGAATTAGCATTTACAAAACCGTATTTTACTCACACAAAACCATTGAAATTCGCATATATAGTTAGTTGTACTAACTATATATCGCGCACCCGCAATCCTCTGCTGATCATGTCACATATTACATCATTCATGACATGGTCAGTGACATCACTGATGACATCACTGATGACATCTCAAATGACATCACAGATGACATCACTGATGACATCTCAAATGACATCACTGATGACATCACTGATGACAACATCCAGTGACTGTGTATTTCTGTAAAGTTAAAATATGTCTTACATATTGAAGAATGAGTGGATGTATAATTGTCAGGATGAAGGATTTAGTAGGTGCATGACTGACTGTATGAGTGAGTGATTAAATGTGTCTCACTGAGTGCATGGGTTAGTGACTAAACTGTCTTAATTTGTGCATCATTATGTCTGTTGTTCTGTAAACTGCTGCATGTGTTGATCAGTAGCTATATGAGTAACTATATGGGTTATTGATTGGTTGCCCAAGTATTAGTATGGGAGACTGAGTGTGTGTGTGGGTGGCTGGGAGGTGTATGACTCTGTGCATAGATGTGTGAGCAGTTGATTCACTAGATGTATGGGTTCAAAAGTACATGTGGAAACAGCTGTATGGGCGGTTGACTGTGTGCATGAGTGTATTGGTGAGTGAATGGATATCTCAGTGCTACATGTCAAAGTAAGTACATATGTAAAACACAGTACATGTGAGAGTTCACATATATAAATAACTGTGCATAAGAGCCAGTGAATGTGTGAGTGGCTGTATGGATCATTCTGAAATTGTATCAGGGATTGTATAAGAGAGTAAATATATGTTAGTATCTGTTTGAATAAGTAAGGTGTGTATAACTGTATAGTTGAGAAAATGGAGGTGTGATTGATTCTTTGCTTGACTGAGTAGGTGTGTGAGTAACTCCATGGATGAGTGACAGTCTGTGAGTGTCTGTTTACACTGAGTGTATCTAAGGTTATATTAGAGTCTGAAGAGGTTCATCGTATTATCACATGAATAATGTCATCAGTGATGTGCTCAGTAATGTCATCAGTGATGTCATCAGTGATGTCATTTGAGATGTCATCAGTGATGTCATCAGTGATGTCATTTGAGATGTCATCAGTGATGTCATCAGTGATGTCACTGACCATGTCATGAATGATGTAATATGTGACATGATCAGCAGTGGATTGCGGGTGCACGATATATAGTTAGTACAACTAACTATATATGCGAATTTCAATGGTTTTGTGTGAGTAAAATACGGTTTTGTAAATGCTAATTCCTAACTATATATGGTCTATAACCTATGGTTTTTTCAGTGAATATATATATATATACATATATATATATATATATTCACTGAAAAAAACATAGGTTATAGACCATATATAGTTAGGAATTAGCATTTACAAAACCTTGAAAATTCACTGAAAAAACCATAGGTTATAGACCATATATAGTTAGGAATTAGCATTTAAAAAACCTTATTTTACTCACACAAAACCATTGAAATTCCATATATAGTTAGTTGCACTAACTATATATCGCGCACCCGCAATCCACTGCTGATCATGTCACATATTACATCATTCATGACATGGTCAGTGACATCACTGATGACATCACTGATGACATCTCAAATGACATCACTGATGAGATCACTGATGACGTCATCCAGTGACTGTGTGTTTCTGTAAAGTTTAAATATGTTTTACATATTGAAGAATGAGTAGATGTATAAGTGTGTGGACGAAGGATTTAGTAGGTGCATGACTGAATGTATGAGTGAGTGATTAAATGTGTCTCACTGAGTGCATGGGTTAGTGACTAAACTGTCTTAATTTGTGCATCATTATGTCTGTTGTTCTGTAAACTGCTGCATGTGTTGATCATTAGCTATACGAGAGGCTATATGTGTTATTAATTGGTTGCCCAAGTATTTCTATGGCAGATTGAGTTTGTGTGGGGGTGGCTGGAAGGTGTGTGACTCTATGCATAGATGTGTGAGCAGTTTATTCACTAGGTGTATGAGTTCAAGAGTGCATGTGGAAACAGCTACATGGGCAGTTGACTGTGTGCATGAGTGTATTGATGAGTGAATGGATATCTCAATGCTACATGTCATAGTAAGTACATATGTAAAACACAGTACATGTGAGAGTTGGCATATATAAATAACTGTGCATGAGAGCCACTGAATGAGTGAGTGGTTGTATCGATCATTGTGAACTTGTATCAGGGATTGTATAAGAGAGTAAATATGTGTTAGTATATGTTTCAATAAGTAAGGTGTGTTTAACTGTATAGTTGAAGAAATGGAGGTGAGATTGTTTCTTTGCATGACTGACTGGGTGTGTGAGTAACTCCATGGATGAGTGGCAGTGTGTGAGTGTCTGTATACACTGAGTGTATCTAAGGTTATATTAGAGTCTGAAGAGGTTTATCGTATTAGCACAAGAATGATGTCAAATGAGATGTCATCAGTGATGTCATCAGTGATGTCATTTGAGATGTCATCAGTGATGTCATCAGTGATGTCACTGACCATGTCATGAATGATGTAATATGTGACATGATCAGCAGTGGATTGCGGGTGCGCGATATATAGTTAGTGCAACTAACTATATATGGAATTTCAATGGTTTTGTGTGAGTAAAATAAGGTTTTTTAAATGCTAATTCCTAACTATATATGGTCTATAACCTATGGTTTTTTCAGTGAATTTTCAAGGTTTTGTAAATGCTAATTCCTAACTATATATGGTCTATAACCTATGGTTTTTTCAGTGAATTTCAATGGTTTTTTTAATAGCAAATATCATAAGCTGTCGAATGTCAAGTACGTGGTAAGTGAAAACATTTTCGTGTTTATGCACACTGATCTGCTTTGAATGGTGCCCCCCCCCCTCATTTCTATTAGGAGTACTCTCTCTTTGCAGATAGTGAAAGGTAGTTAACGCAGGCCTTTGCCCCCGTTGTAATCCGTCGTGCCTGCTTCTCTCTCCATTTGATTGATTGTTATCCAAGTATTTACTGTTTTAGAATTAGTTCTCTTTGGTTCATTCTCTATTTACAAACAAACACAGAGTCGCAATACTCTGTTTAGTCTTTGCAGATAACGAAAAATCGTGTAAAAAAAAAGAAAAGGAATCGAGCAAAATCAGTAGGCCACTAATGGGATCTCTTTTTGACCTCGCTAAAATAGAAACATTAGGAACAACCCCTCATGACAAATACAAAACTAGTGAGATGAACTGAACTCCACACAATGATGGCTGCAAAACAGCTCGGCTCCGCCACCCACCCCGCCCAAAATAACGATAAAGAGCGGCTGCCATGATTGGTTGCGGAATGGCCACAACGGAGCTACGAAATGGTGGTGCTCTCATGCTAACCCCAGCTTCAGTCTGAAACATCCAGAGACACTGTAGACTACCAATTCGATCAGTTCCGGTAGCGCCCCAATGTAACCCGGTAGAGAAGAACTAGCCCTCCCCTCTTTGACTGATGGTTCTTGTTGCCTGTCCCTTCTGTTGTCATTTAACAGAACTATTTAGCCTGCTGAAAGGGGTTGTGTTTCGACCGCTGGTTGGTGGAGACATTTTGACTATATTCTGGACCTGCGTTGTCGCGTAATGCGTCATATGACGCGCCGCGTTAGCGCATCCGGAAGTCATCCGGGGCGCGCAGCGCGTAACGTAAGCATAACAAGTCATGTGACTTGTTAATAAAACTTTTCATTGGTTCATTTTACTTTTCTTATTCTAATGATGAAAGCCTTGGTCATATCACCTAAAAATTACGCTTTTAATTACTTCCGAACATTATTTTTTCTTAAATATATGTTATAATGTTCCAGGCTAATGTACTTTCCCGGAAATTTTACAACTGTCCTGCAAGTAAAATATATTATTTTTTCGAGAAAAAGAGCGTTTCTTCGTCCCATGACGGAGCCGTTGAGCAAAAGAGGGTCGACCTGCTGTCTTAGTCGCCGATACGCCTGAATATGAGATTCTTATCGATCACTTTATGTTGCAGGAATAGAAAACACAACAGCCCTTGACCATTTATCTTTACTGCGTTCCTTCGTATTATACCTTTTACCCTTCATGTAATTGGTCTGCTTTATTTCATTTGCCTTTTAATGATTCTAAAACAGTGACTATTATTAAAAACTTTACCAATGTATATACTACTACCATGTTTTCTTTTAAAAACCTTTATTGTGAAAATTTCATTATACAAATACGAGCCTATAACCACGTGGGCCTGCCACGGAGCAAACTGTAATCGTATATGATGAATAGACATTTACACTGTAGAGGAACGTAACGGGCGGGCCATTAGGTTGCAAGAACTAAGGTGTCTAACAGTTACGGAATCGGTGGACGTACATTTTATAATTAAAATACGACAGGGCCAGTTACAATAAAATTATCTAGATATACATTTGCGGGCAAGTACCATGGGTGACGTTAATTCGAATTTTCAACAGTACAGTAATCAATAACACATCAGAACTTAATATCAATAGGGATGTCGAAATATTCAATCAATTCTCGTCCCCGCCCGCCATGTGCTTCAAAACTGCATACGTATCTCGTGATTTCAAGGTTCTGCAACCAGTACACAACAAGGAGTTACGAGTCCCATTTATTCCGGCGCCATTTTGGGCGAGGACGGGCAGGTCCAGGATATAGTCAAAATGTCTCTACCAACCATCGACTATGATGATGTTCATATGCTGTATTTATTAGAGTAACACTCATCTGTCCACATGAAATTAATTTACCACAATCTAAACATGTCATTTTAATCTTTCCAAAGTTCTTCTAAATATTTGGGACCGTTTCCCTTGCCTCTGAAGCTCTCAGTGCCACTTCTTTGATGAATGTACTAGCAGGTCAGGGGTTCTCCTCCAAATCTCTCTTTTATGCAGCACTATAATTAATTGGTGCCACCTCTCCATATGACGATGCATGGTATAGTTACCACAACTATATTTTTTTTCGGTTCCTCTGGAGAGTTCATCGTGGCAGATGAAGCGTGTAACGTACCGGGCATTTACCTTTTTTTGCATGTACAGGAAAGGAAAAAAAAATCGAGCGTCCGAGTTCTAAGGTGTCCCAGGGCCATTTTAGTGGACCAGGCCCAAATCCAAAGAACAGGCCGCCATTTTGAGAGTCCTCTTGCAGCCGCCTGTCGCTGTAGCATCAAGAGCAGCCGAAACTCAGCTGAATGGCAACTGAAACGGTAAATGGGCGCCCCACTACATTTCAGCATTGTAGGATGACCACACCAGTACAGCAACTTGCTAGACATCACCTCGGTGCCATCCGGATCTCGGCGCCCCACTGCAGATGAAGTGCCTCTCAACTATGAAACCACCACGGTGACATCCGGATCTTGGCGCGTTGTGCTGCCTTCGGCCTATTCGCACATCGGTCCGCTACTGACGCCATCTCACAGGCTAATGGGGTGACCCACGCCGAGTTTCAGCATTGTAGGATGACCACACCAACTTGCTAGACATCACCTCGGTGCCATCCGAATCTTGGCATCTCAACGCCTAGTGGTATCTTCCATACAGAAAATATTGTTACGCTGCCTTTGGCCCCATTCGCACATCAGTCCGCAACTTAGACATCACCTCGGTGCCATCCGGATCTTGGCATCTCAGCGCCTTGTGGTGTCAGTCAGAAAATATTGTTGCGCTGCCTTTGGCCCCATTCGCACATCAGTCCGCTACTGACACCATCTCACAGGCCAATAGGGCGCCCCACGCCGACTTTTACCATTGTACGATGGCCACACCAGTGGCACAACTTGCTAGACATCACCTCGGTGCCATCCGAATCTTGGCATCTCAACGCCTAGTGGTATCTTCCATACAGAAAATCTTGTTACGCTACCTTTGGCCCCATTCGCACATCGGTCCGCAACTTAGACATCACCTCGGTGCCATCCGGATCTTGGCATCTCAGCGCCTTGTGGTGTATTCTCTTCAGAAAATATTGTTGAGCTGCCTTTGGCCCCATTCGCACATCGGTCCGCAACTTAGACATCACCTCGGTGCCATCCGGATCTTGGCATCTCAGCGCCTTGTGGTGTCTTCTACTCCGAAAATATTGTAGAAAATATTGTTGCGCTGCCTTTGGCCCCATTCACACATCAGTCCGCTACTGACACCATCTCACAGGCCAACAGGGCGCCCCACGCCGACTTTTACCATTGTACGATGGCCACACCAGTGCCACAACTTGCTAGACACCACCTCGGTGCCATCCGGATCTTGGCATCTCAGCGCCTTGTGGTGTCTTCAAATCAGAAAATATTGTTGCGCTGCCTTTGGCCCCATTCGCACATCGGTCCGCTACTGACGCCATCTCACAGGCCAACGGGGCGCCCCACGCCGACTTTCAACATTGTAGGATGGCCACAGAAGTGCGACAACTTACTAGACACCACCTCGGTGCCATCCGGATCTTGGCGCGTTGTGCTGCCTTCGGCCTATTCGCACATCGGTCCGCTACTGACGCAAACTCACAGGCCAACGGGGCGCCCCACGCCGACTTTCAGCATTGTAGGATGGCCACACCAGTGCGGCAACTTGCTACACACCACCTCGGTGCCATCCGGATCTTGGCATCTCAGCGCCTAGTGGTGTCTTCTATTCCGAAAATATTGTTGCGCTGCCTTCGGCCCCATTCACACATCGGTCCGCTACTGACGCCATCTCACAGTCCAACGGGGCACCCCACGCCGACTTTCAGCATTGTAGGATGGCCACACCAGTGCGGCAACTTACTAGACACCACCTCGGTGCCATCCGGATCTTGGCGCGTTGTGCTGCCTTCGGCCTATTCGCACATCGGTCCGCTACTGACGCAAACTCACAGGCCAACGGGGCGCCCCACGCCGACTTTCAGCATTGTTGGATGGCCACACCAGTGCGGCAACTTACTAGACACCACCTCGGTGCCATCCGGATCTTGGCGCGTTGTGCTGCCTTCGGCCTATTCGCACATCGGTCCGCTACTGATGCAAACTCACAGGCCAACGGGGCGCCCCACGCCGACTTTCAGCATTGTAGGATGGCCACACCAGTGCTGCAACTTGCTGGACACCACCTCGGTGCCATCCGGATCTTGGCGCGTTGTGTTGCCTTCGGCCTATTCGCACATCGGTCCGCTACTGACGCCGCCTCACGTGCCAACGTATTTTCTCCGCATTTTACACCCTATGCCGCATAACAGGTCATGTGACTTGTTTATAAAACTTTTCATTGGTTCATTTTACTTTTGGTTTCCTAATGATGGAAGGCTTGATCATGTGACCTAAAAACAACACTTTTCATTGGATGAAAACTTTTTTTTTTTCCCAAACGATGAAAGCCCCACCTTGTTTCTGGATGTTTCAGACTGAAGCTGGCGTCAGCATGAGAGCACCACCATCTCGTAGCTCAGTCGTGGTCATTCCGCGAGCAATCATGGCAGCCGCTCCCCACCAGAAGCCTGCAGGAGTCGGAGCCCCCAAAACTTTTGATGAATTCTCAAGGCGGAGGGGACGCTTTCGAGAATGGGGTCCAAGACCTAGCAGACAAGCGTCCGATTTCCAAGGTGTCCCAGGGCCATTTCAGTGGACCAGGCCCAAAAAGGAAACAGCCTGCCGCCATTTTGAGAGTCCTGTGACAGCCGCCTATTGCTGCACCGCAAGAGTGGGCGCAACTCAGCTGAATTGCGGCTTTTGACACAGTGGACCAAAAACGGACGGAATGGCAACTGAAACGGTAAAGGGGCGCCCCACTACAACAGATGACACTCCACCTGGAGAGGCCCGTTCACGCCGCCTCCCCCGGGGCGCCCCACGCCGTTATTCGGAGCAGCATTGTAGGATACCAAAACCAGTGCGGCAACTTACTGGACATCACCTTGGTGCCATCGTTCTGCTGCCTTGGAACTATTCGCGCAACAGTTTGCTACTGATGACCCACCCCCCGCGACGCCCCATGCCGTTATTTGCTGGGTGGCAACTTACTAGACATCACTTTCGTGTCATCTAGATTTCAGCGCGTTCTGCTGCCTTGGAACTATTCGCACAACAGTTTGCTACTGATGACCCACCCCCCGCGACGCCCCACGCCGGAAATCTGGACGTTGTGCTGCGTTGGGACTATTCGCACAGCCGACCGCTACTTCGTTGTTTTTCCCTAAAAATGTTTATATGTTATTACTATTTTTGTTTTCTTGTATATATTTATAAATTATTAAAGTTTTATAATCTTACTACTTTGTCGGAGTGCTATATATTTTTAATGTGACACATAATTGTAAAAACTTTGATGTACAAAGAGTCATCCCTGGAATCTTCCGCTTCAGGCTCGGTCCCCTCCCCAATCACAATACAGGATGGTTTTCAGATAATAGCAACGCTTCTGCTGTGACGGATCTCATCGAGTGTGGGCCTTGATCTACTATAACTCCTTTGAAGAGGGGTGATTCTTTACAGCTGTGGCCATAAACTACATCTGCAGGGCTAGCTGATACCCTAGGACCAGCCTGGACAATCGGACACAGAGGAAAAGGAGTGTCAGAGGGTGCGGTAGTGAATAGGGCGAAAGGGAGGTGTCGGGCGGGCACAGGGTGTGATTCTCAGGGAAGAGCAGCGCAGATGGGGGGAGGTTTATTACCCATGCATAAGACAGAGAGCGGGGGTGACCACTGCCTGGGGGAGATGCTTGCGAGGGTGGGGAGCCATGCTAAGGATCGACAGCGTGCACAGAGTGGGTTTGGTCAAGGCATCTAAAATGGCTGCCGTGCACGACAAAAGTGTGGCATTTGAAAAAAGACAAGATGGCGCAGACAATGTTTTTCAACACTTCCTGATTTCCTTCGAATCGAACGTTAACAGACGTTGGGGCATATTACCAAAGTTAAGCGATATTTATCCCTAACGATGCTTAGCAACGATTTTTTTACCGTCAGAAATTATCGCAGATAAACCTTGCTATTATCAAGGTTTATCGGAAATACGATAAAAAACGACCGCAATGCATTAATATCGCTGAAAACTCAGCGATATTCATGCATTACCGAGCTAATGCTCTTAGCCATGTTATCCACCTCCCATTGGATAACATGGCTAAGAACTGCTCAGGGCAGGTGGTAGCTTTTGGAGATATTCGCGCTTATCTCGAATATTTCCAAAAGTTGATAATAGGAGATAGCGATGTTAGCGACTGTTTCCAGTCGCTAACATCTTGGCATGCCCACTTTGCATGTCATTAGTGATAAATATCACTCACATGCAAAGTGGGGCCCAAGATGGTCGCTATATTCTACTAGCCGTCGCTAACTGGTGTTAGCAACAGCTAGGTAATACACATATAATTTTATCTCCGCGAAGCGGAGCGCTGTTACAGATATATATCTTGTTTCTGAACGTTAATTTCTCAAAATGCACTGAAGCACATATATTGAGACCTAGCAAAGGCACATCGGGCTACCAGTCCCTACAATTTTGCCAAGTTTCGTGCAAATCCATTCAGCTGTTCGATCCTACCGAGAGACAAGATGGCGGCCGCTACGGACTGTTTGGAATGTTTACAGACACCGGAGAGCCAATCAGCTTCGCTTCGCAAAGCTCCGTAACGCGAAAAGTACGCGAAGCGGTGCGCTGTTACAGATATATATCTTTTTTTGAACGTTAATTTCTCAAAATCCACTGGAGCACATATATTGAGATCTAGCAAAGGCACATCGGGCTACCAGTCCCTACAATTTTGCCAAGTTTCGTGCAAATCCATTCAGCTGTTCGATTATTATTATTTTTATTTTTTTTTGCCCCGCGGGGCCCTTTTAAAACCTCCACATCAAACCTAGGGGGTGAGCGACAATGTACTATGCCCCCTTATGGTCATTTGCCCCTTCGCTTTGGCCTCCTCTTGTCTCTCGATCCTACCGAGAGACAAGATGGCGGCCGCTACGGACTGTTTGGAATGTTGACAGACGCCGGAGAACCAATCAGCTTCGCTTCACAAAGCTCCGTTGCGCGAAAAGTACGCGTCCTGGGGCGCTGCCCGGTCCGCTGTTACAGATATATATCTTTTTTTAAACGTTAATTTCTCAAAATCCACTGGAGCACATATATTGAGACCTACAAAAGGCACATCGGGCTACCAGTCCCTACAATTTTGCCAAGTTTCGTGCAAATCCATTCAGCCGTTCGGGCTAAAAGTGAGGCCAACCGCCCTATGGAAATTAACATGGGAAAAACGCGTTTTGGGACCCCCCTTTTTTCTCGGCCCCCCCTTGACGAACCCCCCCAAAATTTTCAGGGGCTGCTCAGAAACAAAATGTGCCATTTTCCTGAAAATTTCAGCCAATTCCGTCCACAAACGCCAAAGTTATTAGACATAGAATTTTCAAAAATCCCATAGGGAAAAAATCCTAACTATATATACCTACTGGCGACCGCCAGTAGGTAATATATATATATATATATATATATATATATATATATATATATATATATATATATATATGACCTATTGTCGGTCGCCAGTAGGTAGTTATAGGTAGTTATAGTTAGGACCTAGTTTCCATAGGAAATCCGCAACATTCCATTGGGAATAACTTTGGCGTTGATGGACGGAATTTGCTGAATTTTTCCAAGAAAATGACCAGCTCCGCTCCGCTCCTTTCCTGAAAATTGGGGAGGGATTTGTGAAGTGGGGGCCGAGATAAAAGGGGAGTCCCAAAACGTTTTCCCCATGTTAATTTCCATAGGGCGGTTGGACTCACTTTTAGCCCGAACGGCTGAATGGATTTCCGCCAAACTTGGCAAAATTGTAGGGACTGGTAGCCCGATGTGCCTTTGCTGTGTCTCAAGATATGTGCTCCAGTGGATTTTGAGTAATTTAGGTTCAAAAAAATATATATATCTATAAGCGCGCCCCGGTACGCGTACCGGGGCGCGCACCAGCGCGCTACGCGAGTTCGCGAGCGGAAAGCTGATTGGCTCTCGGGTGTCTGTCAACATTCCAAACAGTCCGGAGCGGCCGCCATCTTGTGTCTCGGTAGGATCGAGACACAAGAGGTGGCAAAAACAAAGGGGGAAATGACCAAAAGGGGGCAGGGTAGACCCCCCTGACCCCCTAGGTTTGATGTGGGGGCCATAAAAGGGCCCCCAAATTTTCACGGGGGGAGCGCCCGGTACGCGCACCGGGGAACGTACCGGGGAGTGTACCATGGGGAAAACCAAGTGAAACAGTAAAATAATAATTTAAAGTGCTTAGAGGTAGGGTAGCTCTGAATAAAGTTGTTGTGTTGTGTGGGTGATTTAAGTACCAACATGTAGGTACCAATGCAGAGTCTTCAATTCAATGTACACCGTCTCCTCTGTAGATATCTTGCATGTTGTTACAGACGTTATTGTGGTATATGGAATCCATACCATAGTCTGTCAGGAAAGCAGAAATAGAAACTTTAAGCACTCCCTGAGAAGGCCTAGGGGATCATGGGTAGTCTACCCTGCTCCCTTATGATGTTTTCAAGTATTACATTTTACTCTCTTCTGAATCTACACAAAATTGGCCGTGATATGGTGCATTAGAGACAGACAGTGAGAGAAAGGAGGCAGGAGATGAAAAAGAGATGTCAAATACACATTGGAGATAATATAGTTGGAGAAAGGAAGTAACTATGAGCAAACTTACTATGCAACACAAAAAAGTTGCACAGTATACTGTAAGTCTCACTTTATATTATAATCATTTTGGTACTACTTCATGAATTACATATAAAAATGAATAATGTCTCAAACAATTTTTAATTATTAAATATAAATATATTTTTCTGAATTTTCATAATTTAATAACACTTCCAACATTTCATTATCCGGAATCTCCTCCAAATTTGTATTGCATGATTCAATATTATCTAAACAGTCAATGAATTGTTGGTCTAGAGACTCATCCAGGAAGTCAAGAAAATCTTCTTGAAGAATCTCCTCATGGGTAATTTCAAAAGAAATAATGATGGTCTGTTGTGTACCTTCCATTTTCTTGCTGTAAATTGCATAACAAATAACTATATCAGTAGAGTTAGGGCACTGTTGGGTTTAAGTTCAGAGAGGTACTTCTGAGTTTTTAACAGTCAAGTTATCTTTGGGCAGTGTATGGTATCAGGCAGGAAGTAGAAATATAAAAAAGTGCATGTGATGAAGTCTAAGTAAATTCATAATTATACCAGAGAAGCCTAACTCAATCTATAACTATAACAGAGAAACTTATCTCAATCTATAACTATAACAGAGGGACAGTAAATAACTAACAGAAAACGTTTTTCAAAATTAACTTAAAGTGCACAACATAGTTCCCCTTACAAATTAACAACTTACCTTTCAGAAAGCAGTTGACGTTTTCACAGAAAATCCTTAATAAATGTACCTCAGGTAGTAGTAGTCAAAATGGTCGTGTTTCCCTCTCATTTTTCATATATATTCATGTACATAACCAATCAAATGTCACCACACAAAAATACAAAACGAAAGTAACATTTTAATTGGTTGTAAATTCTAACACTTTCATATGTGTTTTTGTCATGTAATTTACCTCAGGATATTTAGACAGGGCTACAGCCCAAATGGCTCAATGGAATTCCACCAAATTTGGGAAAATGGTAGGGACTGGTATGTAGTAGGGCCTATTCTATATTTGGTGAAAGTCTCTCCAGTGGTTTTTACGTAAATTACCTTCCAAATTATTTGTGGAGCGCTTACCGGTGCGCGCCCCGGTACGCGTACCGGCAGCGCAACGGGAGTCCTCCATCTTGTGTTTCGGTACAATTGAGACACAAGATGGAGGACAAATAATGTTGGGAATGGGTAAAAGGGGGCACGGTAGAGACCCCCTGACCCCCTAGTTTTTCTGAGGGGGTCTTAGGAGGCCCATATAGGCCCAACAAAAATAAATAATAATTTTCGTGGGGGGAGCGCCCGGTACGCGTACCGGGGAGCGTACCGGGGACCGTACTTTGGTGAAAATTCGTGAAAAAAGTTAGAGTAAAATAATCATTTTGAGTGATCAGAGGAAGGGTAGCCCTGAAAAGAGCTTTTGGGTTCTGTGGCTGATTTAGGTACCTACAAGTAGGTTCCGAAGCACAGTCTTAAATTCAGGAGGAATATTCTATTCCCCTCATCTGAGAAGTGCACACCATCTCCTCTGTAGATATCTTGCATGTTGTAACGCAAGTTATTGTTGTATATTGAACCCATTCCATAGACTCTCATGTAAGCAGAAACAGATTTATTCACATGTTTCCGTGCTTTCTCAAATTGTGGACAAAATTGGTTGGACCACTTCCATTTCTGTCTTTGGCATATAATGGAATATACCAAGGCAGTTTGTGGAAAAAGTGCCATCAATTGCTCAAAGGTGTCCTTTAAACGCATTTCCAGACCTACCCCAATCAAAGTGCCTAGGTCATTTCCACCACAGTGCAGAATTATAAGGTGAGGGTGTGGCAGATGCAAAAAGGTTTTCACCAACGGTATCAATTGGTGATATCTCAATCCTCTCTGGCCAATCCACTTGATGTCCACATTTGGTAAATCAAGGTTGTGAAAATTTCTGATAGCTGCGTACCTTTGAGCCCAGTGGATGTAGCTATGTCCAATAATCCAGACAGAATACATGGTGAGAGGAGGTTCTGGTGCAGTCAGATGAAGTGTGGAAATGAAATGGCAGTTGGAACAGTAGGAGTTTGCACAAAAAAAACTGTGGAGTTTCAGTGCTCTTGAATCACAAGCAATGATTGGTGGATTCAGATAGTTGAAAACTGAAAGTTAGGGTGCATGGTTCTGTTCTGTGAAAGAAGTAATTTGAATGGTTAAGAAAAAGTAATTTAAAGAAACATTGCACTGGATAAGCTGGTGTATTGAGAGGTCAAACTTCCTTGCTGAGTTCATTTGCAACATTGTAGAATAAACTTTTAAACCTGAGAGGTCAGTAAGGAGGGAGTTGCTATGGTAACAGGCAAAAAGGGCTGAGGGGGGAAGGGTGTTGGTTTTGAAATAGTGAGGGAAGAGTTTTAATTGGTTAACATGAGGAATATGGGTGTAGAATTAGAGGTTTTCTGTGCCATTCGTGGTTGCAGTGTCTGGAGTGCATACCTTTTGCTCTGCTAAAGAAATATTGGTGTGTGTGTCTGACACTGTTCTCAATCTCCCAAAGCATTTGTAAAGGTGAGTAATGATTTATTTAATATAGATAAAGACTTGTATGCTCTATGGAGAAGATTTGGAAGCACATTGTGGTTTTTTAATGTTGCTTTGTGTCATGTTTTTTGATAATGCTTGGTAAAAAGATTTTGCTGCATAGAGAAATTGTATTTTGTAAAATTGTGAAGTTTCAGTGGTGACATGGAATGCTTGTACATAGGACCTGTGCTGTGTTTCTTAAATGTGATGTGAAAAACGATTTTGGGGAAAATGAATGGCTTTTACATTTTTGAGAAGGAATAAATAGTGTCTGCATGATTAAAGAAATACATTTGAACCTTTCAGAATGATGTCACCTGTGTTAACTCAGATTAGGAAGCAGATTGAGCTTCTTTCTTGTTGGTTTGTGTCATGTTTTTTGATAATGCTTGGTATTAACATTTACAAGATAGAGGAATAGTATTTTGTGAAATAGTGAGGTTTCAGTAGTGAAATTGAATGCTTGTACATAGGACCTGCACACTGTTTCTTAAATGTTATTTAAAAAACGATTTTGGGGCAAATGAATGGCTTTTACATTTTTGAGAAGGAATAAATAGTGTCTGCATGATTAAATAAATATATTTGAACCTTTCACAATCATGTCACCTGTGTTACCTCAGATTAGGAAGCAGATTGTGCTTTTTTCTTGTTGGGTTGTGTCATGGTTTTTGATAATGTTTGGTATTAATGTTTGCAAGAGAGAGGAATTGTATTTTGTAAAATAGTGAGGTTTCAGTAGTGAAATGGAATGCTTGTACATAGGACCTGCGCTCTGTTTCTTAAATCTTATTTAAAAAACGATTTTGGGGCAAATGAATGGGTTTTACATTTTTGGGAAGGAATAAATAGTGTCTGCATGATTAAATAAATATATTTGAACTTTTCACAATGATGTCACCTGTGTTATCTCAGATTAGGAAGCAGATTGAGATTCTTTCTTGTTGGTTTGTGTCATGTTTTTTGATAATGCTTGGTATCAACATTTGTAAGATAGAGGAATTGTATTTTGTAAAATAGTGATGTGTCAGTAGTGAAATTGAATGCTTGTACATAGGATGAGTGCTCTGTTTCTTAAATGTTATTGGAAAAACGATTTTGGGGCAAATGAATAGCTTTTACATTTTTTAGATGGAATAAATAGTGTCTGCAAGATTAAATAGATATATTTGAACCTTTGACAATCATGTCACCTGTGTTTCCTCAGATTAGGAAGTAGATTGTGCAGATGAGGTAAGGCATGTCCAGGGGTGCAGAGGAGGTGGAGCCTGTATCCAAGAGTGCAGTGGAGAGGACTCACCTCCTCTGACCCTTGGACAAGCCTCACCTCCTCCGTGCCCCCTGGACAGGCCTCAATCTATTGGGTATAATACATGGTAACAGGGTGCAGATAAGGTGAGGCCTGTCCAGGGGTGTAGATGAGGTGAGGCCTGTCCAGGGTGAGGTGAGGCCTGTTCAGGATTGCAGATGAGGTGAGGCTTGTCCACGGGTGCAGAGGAGATGAGGCCTGTGTTCAAGAGTGTAGTGGGAGAGAGGCCTGTCCAGTGGTGCAAAGGAGGTGAGGCCTGTGTCTAAGAGTGCAGTGGGGGAGAGGCTTCATGAAGTCCAGTCCGCTGCCCTCTTAGACACTGGCCTCAACACCTCTGCTCCCCAGGACAGGCCTGACCTCATCTGCACTCCTGGTCAGGTCTCACCTCATCTGCATCCAGTTACCATCTATTATACCCAATAGATTGAGGCCTGTCCAGGGGGCACGGAGGAGGTGAGGCTTGTCTAGGGGTCAGAGGAGGTGAGTCCTGTCCACAGCACTCTTGGACACAGGACTTACCTCCTCTGCACCCCTGGACAGGCCTCACCTCATCTGCACAATTTGCTTACTAATCGAATGCTTGTACATAGGACGAGCGCTCTGTTTCTTAAATGTTATTGGAAAAACGATTTTGGGGCAAATGAATAGCTTTTACATTTTTGAGAAGGAAGAAATAGTGTCTGCAAGATTAAATAGATATATTTGAACCTTTCACAATCATGTCACCTGTGTTTCCTCAGATTAGGAAGTAGATTGTGCAGATGAGGTGAGGCATGTCCAGGGGTGCAGAGAATGTGAGGCCTGTATCCGAGAGTGCAGTGGAGAGGACTCACCTCCTCTGACCCTTGGACAGGCCTCACCTCCTCCGTGCCCCCTGGACAGGCCTCACCTCATCTACACCCCTGGACAGGCCTCACCTCATCTGCACCCTGTTACCATCATTTATACCCAATAAATGTAAGCCTTATTCAGGATTGCAGATGAGGTAAGGCTTGTCCACGGGTGCAGAGGAGATGAGGCCTGTGTTCAAGAGTGTAGTGGGAGAGAGGCCTGTCCAGGGGTGCAAAGGAGGTGAGGCATGTGTCTAAGAGTGCAGTGGGGGAGAGGTTTCATGAAGTCCAGTCCACTGCCCTCTTAGACACTGGCCTCAACACCTCTGCTCCCCAGGACAGGCCTGACCTCATCTGCACTCCTGGTCAGGTCTCACCTCATCTGCATCCTGTTACCATCTATTATTCCCAATAGATTGAGGCCTGTCCAGGGGGCACGGAGGAGGTGAGGCTTGTCTAGGGGTCAGAGGAGGTGAGTCCTGTCCAGAGCACTCTTGGACACAGGACGTACCTCCTCTGTACCCCTGGACAGGCCTCACCTCATCTGCACAATCTGCTTACTAATCTGAGGAAACACAGGTGACATGATTGTGAAATGTGCTAATATATTTTTTTAATCATTCAGATACTATCTAATCCTTGTCAATAATGTAAAACCAATTCATGTGCCCGAAATCTTTTTTAAATTACATTTACAAAACAGAGCACAGGTCATATGTATAAGCATTTCATTACACTACTGAAACCTCACTCATTTACAAAATACAATTCCTTTATGCACTAACATTTCTTTACCAAGCATTATCAAGAATGTATTAGTGTCTATTATATTCTCTTCCCGACGTACTCTATTTTTCCACTTTTCCCCTTCTAACACCCTCTCTCTGACTTATTCCTTTTTACATCCTGACTCTGTGTTACACTCTCTTACACTCTCTCTTTGACTTACTTTCTCTTATACCCTGTCTCTAATTTATTCCCTCTCTCTCTTTTTTACAGCAATTTGTAAGTCATACTCTCTCTTACATCCTCTTCCTGATTTACTCCGTCTTACAACCTTTCTCTTTGTAACATTCTCTCCCAGACTTACTCCCTATTACACCTTTTGTCTGTTTTACACCATCTCTCCCTCTTTCTGACTTTTGTATTCTCTTCCTCTCTTCCTATTACACCCTCTGTCTGACTTACTCCTTGTTACATCCTCTTACTGATTTACTTCCTCTTACACCCTCTCTCAAACTTACTCTCTCTCTCTCCCTTTTACAGCCTCTCTCTGTTTTAGTCTCTTTTACATCCTCTCCCCTTCTAACACCCTCTCTCTGTCTTACATCCTCTTACACCCTTTCCCTGTCTTCCACCCTGTTACACCCTTTTTCTGACTTACTACCTTTCTCTGACTTACTCCCTCTCCCTATTACATCCTTTCTCTGTCTTACAACATATTATACACTCTCTCTGTCTTACTCCTTCTCTATGTTTTACTCCCTCTACCTGTTTCTTTGTCTGACTCTCTCTGTCTCTTTGTGTTACTCCCTCTAGCTCTTTTTCTCTGTCTTACTCCTAGTTACATAGTTGCTGTGGTATAAACTTAGATATGTTGTAAACTAGTGTTTATACTGTTTGCTTATTGTCATTGCTTTGTTGTTTGGTAATAGTGGTCTATAATGTGTTATTTTTTTTGTTTACCACAGATTGAAATCAAGATTTCAATAGTAAGGAAATATGCCCTCAAGGCAGAGGAGAAGGAAAGATGCCAAGCGGAAAAAATCAAAAACAGCAACGGAATTAAAGCACTCCCCTACAACAAATACTTCAAAAAACACCAAAAAAGCTCCTGGTAAGACAACTAAGTCTTTTTTTAGGAACATATGTAGATCAAAAAAAAATGTTAATGGAAATGTGAATATACAGAAGGAGAGAGCAAATTTAAAAAAGAAGGAGAGGCCCCCCAAAAATGTTAATACTGGAGCAGGAGAGAACAGTATGATTAGGAATAGAAGGCAAAACCAATTTAGGGACATTCGTAGACGAATGTTTCGCAATAGGGTAGTTTTAAATTTGTTAAAAAATATTAAGAAAGGTAAACAGAGAGCTGCTTTTTACAAGAAAAAGAAAAGTGTAGAGAAGATTGTTGATCAGGCTTCTGAAGTTAAGAAAAAATTATTTATTTTAGCAATCAATAGAATTAGGATACTTAACAAGGCAATTAATGTTTTCAAATCAAATAGTAGATGCAAAAGAATAATTAATCGGACTAATTTTTGTAAAGTTTTTTCTGGAGAATGGATGCATAGTTCAAGTTGTGAGCCATTTTTTAATGAGGAGAGTTACTTCCAGGAGAATGTTTTGGTGCATGCAGTTGACACCAGTGGTCGAGCATATGAGGTGAAAGACGGTTGTCCGATTAAAAAAGAGAAACTTGTGTCTAGAGATGCAGAGGAGGTGTTAGCTGATGAAGTTTTAGGGAGACGTACTAAGGGTCCTGTGTACACTTGGAAGTGTAGTAGTATTTGTAGTGTGCAACAGGATTCAATCGATTTGCTTCGTAATTTCTTACGGACATATGGTAAGAAAAGTCTAAAACAGAAAATGAAGATGTTGCAAGACTTAGATACTTGCAGAGTGAGAGAAAACAGGTTTGCATGGGCATTCACTGGCTTGTTTTTCTAGAAAAGTATGTCAGAGTGTTTTTCATCATTTTAGGATATTAGCAGTGCATCATACTAAAATGAGGAAATTAGTGAGAATGTTGTATTATGCAAAAAGTCCAGCACTTAAGCTTAAACAGTTAAACAGTGCTCTTTTGCATGGAACTGAATTAGATGTGAAGAACATTTGTGAAGAAATTGAGTTAAGTTACTTTGGTAAAAAAGAGGACAGTGTAGAAATTGACACAGTAATAGAAGGTAATGTGGAAGACAATGTACAGATTTCAAGTACAGAAAAGTTTGACCAGGAAATTTCCAAGTTTAAGGTGAAATCAAGTGAAAGGCCAAATTTTAGTTGTGTGTGTTGTCGACGAACTCATTATAAGCATGAGACTAGATTAGTTGATTTATATGTAAAAAGTGAAAAGGTAAATAATAATGAGTGGAAGGATTTTGCAACTTATTTGTTGGTAGAAAATTGTTTTGATTTGGGTTCCGATCAACGTATTTGTAAATATTGTTATAATAAATTAAATGAAAACAGAATGCCTGCTAGAGCTGTTCATAATAATCTGGAGTTGGTAGACATTCCTTCTGAATTGATGGATTTAAATACCTATGAGTCTATTCTGATTCAATGTGTGCATCCTTTTCAGGCTATTGTTCGCATGGAGCCTAAGATAGGGACATTGCCTCCTTCAGATTTACAGAGAGGATTAAAGGGAAGAGTTGTTTATTTGCCTCTAGATTTCAAGAAAAATATTGATACAATTGGTGTAGAAAAAGTGGAAGAGGAACCTCTGGTTATTCTAGTTAATGGGGTTCCGACAAAGAGTAAGAAGATCTGGCAAGATTTAGTGGATGTTAGGAAAGTCAAAAAGGCAACGTTGTATTTGGTCAAAAACAATGAGTACTACAAACATGTATGTGTTGGAGCAGAGGAAACAGTTGCAGAAGAAGACAGTGATTGTTCAGCCGGCCAAATTGAAAAAGTTGATGTGTCTAGAAGTGAAGTAATATATGAACATTATACTGTTCATCCTTTGCATTCCAAAGAAGTAATGGGGAATGCAATTGACTTGTTTCAAATGAAAGCAGCAAAAGGAAGTCCCATTAGTGTATGGTAAGAAAGTTTGGAAGCTCGTTGTTTTCCACAGTTATTTCCAACAGGTCAAGGTGGACGATATGACGATCGACCACTTCAAATTTCTGCATCTGAATACAGGACTTTAAGATTATATGTTGAAGATCCAAGGTTTCTACTGTATGAAAGTGACTGGTCTGGGCTTTCTTATGCAGTGAACCATATACTGAAAAGTGGACCACATCTGCAAAATGTTTTGGCGAGGGACTTTATGGAGAAAGTCAATCTGCAAGACAGTATTTTAGAATCTCAGCAAATCAATCTCATGGCATGTCAGCGTAGTACAAACGAGTATTGGTTCCGTCGTCATGGGGAATTTAAATGTATGCTAAGAAACTTAGGAACTCCTACATGGTTCCTCACTCTTAGCTGTGCTGAGTATGCATGCGACGACTTACTTCAATTTCTACAAGAGGCAAACGCAAACATACAAAATATAGAATTCAAGATTCAGATTCCGATGAGACAGTGATGAGTTTCATTGAAGAGTATTCAACATGTGCTGTTCCGAAAACTACCGAAGAAAACAGTGGTAGGCAACACGTTTTACGCTTTCAATCCCATCGTTGTGGAAAGTACTTTCGTTGAAAATTCAGAAACAAGGACCAGTTCTACACAAAATGTTGTTTAGGGTTTCCACGACCAGTGATTTCTAAAGGAAGAGTAAATAATTTGATGTCTTCTCTGCGACATACTGTGAAGAGGAAATCACCAAAAAATACATACAATTTAAAAAGAAACGAAGAGTCCAAGTACATCAACGACTACAACCCAGTGATTTTGTCCATGTGGAATGCTAACACGAATATTCAGTTCGTTGATGACAACTCTATTGCTGTGGCTCGATATGTGACGTCTTACATCACAAAAAAAGAAAAGACAGAACTGAAGGAAATGTGGGAGGACATTTCACATGAAAAGAGTATAAGTAAAAAATTATACAGTTTCAGTCGGAAGATGTTGTCGCATCGAGAAATTGGAGCATATGAATGTTCTGATCGGTTATCATCAGCAAGTCTCTATGCCAAATCTCGAACAATCATTTGGGCGAGTCTAGGTCTTGCTGCAAGACGAAACCCGAGTTTTGAAATCTGTACAAGAAATTGAGTATTTGGCGGAGAAAGAACCAGACAGTACAGATATTTTGAAGACAAACATGTTGGATACATACTATCCAAATAGAAGTATTCATCTTGAGAACAGTTGTTTGTATGAAGTTCTACAAAACTATAGCTATAAGAGGAACATCACAGAAGATATCAATAATGGAATATATGCTGTCATTGGGTGTGAAGGATGTCTAGTGAAGCAGAGAAAAGGCCATTTGATTAATCATCGAAAATTGAGTTGCGAATATCCAGACAAAAAGGAATTTTACTATTTAGCTCTTTTGCAACTCTTTAAGCCATGGCGTACAGAAGAGGAACTACTTGGAGATTTTCTCTGTTACGAAGATTCTTTTAATGCAACCAAGGATACCATAGAATGTCCTGTTTTTCCAAATTATCTGCAAATGTTGAACGAAGAAATAGAGCAAGAAGCCACAATTGCTGTAGAGATTGCTAGAGACAGTTCTCAAGACAGTCAGAGTTCTACTTCATTGAGTCAGGATCCACTAGGAGGACCAATTATCCAAAATGAAGCTGCCACTGTCATGGATGAGGTGGAAAGAGCTATGGAACAAGCTCAAGAGGATGTAGTTAACTTAGAAGATTTGGTGAAACAACTAAACGTTGAGCAGAAACAGATATATGACGAAGTCACAGAACAGGTTGAACATGGATTCAGTCATGAGAAAAAAGAGTGATCATGTACATCATTTAAGCCTGTCCGACTGTACGTGAGTGGAGAAGCGGGAACTGGAAAAAGTTTTCTGATTAAAGCAATTGCAACTTATCTGCAGAAAAGGACTGAATCACCGCTGTCTTGTGTTGTTACCGCTCCAACTGGACTGGCAGCACATAACATTAAAGGGATTACTTTACATCGTTTACTGATGCTACCAGTTGAGCATGATAATAAATTGGAATACCACAAGCTATCTGGAGATGCGTGTTCTGAAGTTTCCAGAGTCCTGAAGAAAATGAAACTTCTTATCATTAATGAAGTAAGCATGGTCTCAAATCTAATGCTTGCTGTTGTGCTTTTGTGCATTTGAGAATGCAAGAAATCCTTAGAACAGAGTATGATGTGTTATTTGGAGGGAAACACATTATTGTTTTTGGAGATCTACTCCAGTTGACTCTAGTGAAAGGACAACCAGTGTTTAAAATGCTTACGCATGAAGATACCAGGCAGTGCCTAGGAAGCATTGGAAACGTTAATATATGGTTAAATTTCAAATATGCAGAACTACTTCAAAATATGCGACAGGCAAAGGATGAATATTATAAAAATATTCTACAAGATGTAAGAATCGGAAAAGTAAGTGAGCATGGGAAAGAAGCATTACATGCACGATTAATTTCAAATTTGTATCCAAATGAAAACATTCTTCCAGAGAATATTTTTAAGAAAATTACTGAGAACAAATCTGGGATATGTTTGATGCCAACTCTGCAAGAATGTTTCATCTTCAACAACAAAATTTTAAAGTTAGAAAATGAAGAGATTGTGAAACTGGAAGCTATAGATAAAATAGAGCATATGGGAGCAACAATTATTTTGTCAGAAAATGTTAAATCAAAATTGGATTCATTAGAGAAGAGTATATCTAAAACTGCTGGTTTTGAAAAGACTCTGAATGTGTGTTTAAATTGTCGTATCATTTTGAGAAGGAATTTAAATGTTGATAGAGGTCTGATAAATGGATCAATGGGTCATGTTGTTGAATTTCTGAATTATAGAAATAGAGATGGAATTGAATTTTTAAAAATTAAATTTGATGGCATTGAGGAAGTACAACAAATCAGTCGTTGTTCTGCTAGATTTTTGCTTGTAAAAGACTTATATGTTCGCCGAAAACAGTTTCTTGTTTGTTTGGCATATGCGGTGACAATTCATAAATCTCAAGGTTTAAGTGTAGATAGTGAACATTGGAAGTTCTGTGTTTAAAGAGGGTATGGCATATGTGGCATTATCACGAGTCAGAACTTTATCAGGATTGTACTTGGTTGAGTGTGATGAGACAAAGATTTGTGCAGATCTAGATTGTGTTAAAGAATACAATAGGTTAAGAAGAGAGTATGCTCCACATTTGCCTCAATATCCTCTGTTTGAAAAACGTGTGGTAGGCCGAAAAAGAAGAAATGAGAATAATTGCAGTGAGGTAGTAGCAAAAAGACAAAAAGTAGATGAAACTGTAATTGTAAGCAGAAAGAAAAAGGATTCTGTTGAAGATGTTGTTGGATTTCAGTTTGAAAACAGTTCTGGTGTCAACTGCTATGCTAATGTAGTGGTTAATGTTGTTTTTTTTCTTCAAAATTTACAAGAACAGATTGTTAAAAATCGGGATCAAACATTCTGCTGTTTATTGAATTCTGTGTTTGAGAAATGTAGCAGTGATAGAGCAAAAATAGAAAGTGTTTCAGAAATTCGAGATCTTTTAGACATATGTTCTGGTCAAAATCAATTTTCACAGAATATTCAGCAGGATTGTCAGGAATTTTTAATGTATATGTTTGGTGTATTGGAAGATGAAGGTGTAGATGTAGAAAATCTTTTTGGCCTTTCTTATCAGTGGCAGCATGACTGTGACAACTGTAGTTTATCAAGTAGTACTAGAATAGACACTGAACGATTTATATATTTGACTTTTCCAGACTGCAAATCAGTGTCTTTTAATAATCTAGTTAAAGCAGCTGATCACAATATGGTGTGTACCCAATGTAAGTGTGCAATGCTGTCCACATTATTTATACAAACTTATGGTCATTTTAATGTTCCAACGATGTAGACCTGATGGAACTAAATTGACAACTTCTATTAAAAATTTCGTGGCTTCTCAGTTATCAATTTCAGGAAGAACCTTTGCAACTGCAGCTATTATTTATCATGACGGTCCTTCGACAACATCAGGGCATTAGACATGCTATTTAAAATGTCAAAAAGGGTGGAAGCTGTGTAATGATACTCATTTGACTTTCAAACAACGTCAAATTCATACCTAGTGTTTTTAGAACCAAAATTTAAGTAAAGGTAATTGGCCTATGAAGACGGGAGCAGTTAATAAAAGTTAGTTTGCTGTTTAAAATTATATTGTGAGTAAAAGTATGAATATTTAAACATTGTGAAAATGTTGTATGAGCTTTTCTTTCAGAATGTCGGGAAAACGGTAATTTCAGAGTTTGTTTTGAGTAATTTGAAAACATACTGATACATCTGACACTATTTGGCCTTAAGGAAAAGTGAAGGAATGAGCAAAGAGTCATGACTGAACACAAGGAGGAAATGAAACCATTGAAAAATATTTCAGATGTTCTTGGAGCTTTTCTTATAGAAAGTCGATGCAATGGAAGTTTTAGAGAACAGCAGAGTATTTTCCAACGAAAAGGATCTTCATGATATACTATTTGGCTTAAGAGAAAAGTAAGTGAATCAAAGATTAGTGTACATATGTGATTTTTAAGTTTATATGTTTTTTTTTAAACACAATCTTTTAGATTGTGTTTTTTTTCCCGCTGTCATATGAAGAGTAGTTTGAACTCACTGTTTTTAGTGAAATTCAATATATTCTGAGAACAGCAAAAATAAACTATCTAACATGTTGTACAAGTTATTCTATGTTTGTATTGTGTAATTTAAATTGTATTTCCATTGTCTCACACTCACTTTCTTGTTTCCACCCTCTTTCAGCTCTCTTTACTCACTCACACTGCCTTTCTCTCACTCTGTTTCACCCCTGTTCCTTTTCTCCACTTCTTTCACAACCCCTCATTCCCATTTCAACTGTCTGCATCTCCTCTCTCCCTTGCACCACTTTTCAGCTTTCAGTCTCTCTGCTTTGCTTCCCTTTTCCGTCTTTTCCTCCTTTGCTCTTTTAGTAACTCCTCTTTACTCACTCACCTCTTTTGTTGCATTCTGTCACTATAACTCACCCACTCTCCCTCACTTATCTTTCTTTGCTCCTTTCTTTTGTCCTCTTCTCTCTGCTTTTCGTTCACTACCTCTATGTCCTCAGTCCCTCACTCGCCTTGTGTTATGCTCACTTGTGTTTATCTACCTTCTATCATTTCTCTTACACCAACTTCACTGCTCCTCTCTCATCGTTCTTCATCCCATTTCTTTTACTCTGGTTCCATTACTACCCCTCATTTCCTATTTGTCAGTGTCCTTCTCTTTACTTTCATCACCGAATCACATTCTCTCTGTTCCATTGCTTTAGTCCTCTTCCCCTCTCTTTCCTTCTTTTGCTCCCTTATTCATTTTCCTTTCCTCACTCATTGTAATCCACTTTACTCAGTCCTTCCCTTAGTCCCTCTGTCTACTAACTTCCTCACTCCTTTCCCCTCAATCTTTCTATAATATCCTCACTACCTTCATCCCTTCACTCTGTGACTCCCCCTCACTCACTCTCAGTCATCTTCCATTCCTCATTCTTGTAAATGCATCCTCAATCAGACTCCTTTCCCTCTCAGTCATTCCCTTTTTACTTACTCCTCTTTCCTGATTTAGTTTTGCTAACTCATATTCTTTTAGTATCTTTTTTACGTTCAGTTCATTTCTCTCTTCTTCTCTTCCTCTCTGTCACTGAATGTATCTGTCTTACTCTTAGTAATTTGCTCTCCTTCTATTTCTTTTTCCCTCTTTTTGTCCTTCTACATTAGTTTATTTCCCTTTCTGTGTCCTTCACTCTTACTTTATTTCTTAGTACACTTTTATGATTTTTAACCTCTTGACCTGTCTCTTCTATTTTAAAATATATATTTGACTAATTATAACTTATTTTTTCTTCTCTCTTTCACAGATACAAAGGGGTCGATTCCGATCCGGTAAAATCCCCGTCCGTACGAATCGTATCCGGAGCCGTTTCCGTATGACTCGTACGGACGCCGTACGACCGGACGATTCCAATCCCGATCGGCCGACCCGGACGTGATTCGTACGGTACACGTCGATTCATACGGAAAAGCGCACGATCACCTACACACCGTACGGCGCGTACCCCCCATGATCGCAGGGGTACGCGCCGTACCCCTGTGATCATGCGGGGTACGTGCCGTACACCCAGCGTACATGGGGTACGTGCCGTACACCCACCGTACATGGGGTACGGTGCGTACCCCATGTACGCTGGGTGTACTGCACGTACCCTGCATGATCACAGGGGTATGGCGCGTACCCCTGCGATCATGGGGGGTACGTGCCGTACCCGGGGGGGGCGTTCCGTACCTGTTTTGGCACGAACTCTGCGTTTACGACTGTTTTCGGCTCCCATAGGAAAAGGGTCGTACGGCGCGTACCCGACACGAATCGTACTTGCTGGGTCGTAAAAACCAGCCGCGAACCGTACTGATGTCGCGTACAGCCGGTTCCGAGTGAGACTCGTACGGAGATTTGAGTCGTACGGAGTCCTGTACGACTCGTATGGAGTTTGGCACCTGGTACGGATCGTACTTCGTCGTACGTACGGGACGTCTACGGGTACGATTCGTATGGGGAAAAAACTCTCCGTACGACGATTCGGAGCGCATTTTACCGGATCGGAATCGACCCCAAAGTGTAGTAAAAACATGTAATAAAACTTACATTAATTATATGGTAAGTGTGACTAAAAAAATTTAGTTTGTCATCACCCTTTGCTTTAACCTCACTACTATTCTCTCACCCTACCTCACTCCTGTTTCGTTACTCTGCTTCCCTCACTTATTCTTATCCTACATGTTTACTCCTCTTTCCCTCACTCTCCTACCACATTCAACTTCTTTCAGTCCCCCTGCTTTACTTCCCTTGCCCTCTGTTCCCTTCCTTCTCTCCCTCACTCATTCCCTTTCCCTTACTCACTTACTCCACTCCTATCACTCCTTCTCTCAGTCCGTCTGTCCTCACAGTTCCTCACTCCCGTTCCCTCACTCTGTCTCTCTTACCCTCACTGTCTCTGTTCCTTCACTCTGTCACTACTGTTTCGTCATGCTCACTCCCTATAACTCACCCACACTCCCTCACTTACCTTTCTTTGCTGCTTCACTCAGTCCCGTTCAGTCACTCCTTCCTTTACTCTCTCTCTCCTTTCTCCTTGTCACTCCCCATGTCTTACCCTTATTCACTTTTATCCACCCTCTTTCACCCCTCTTTACTTACACTCATTTCTCTTTTCTCACCCTCCCTCACCGCTGTTCCTTTACTCCGGTTCCGTCACTACTCCTCATTCCCCATCCTTTACTGTCCTTCCCTTTACTTTCAACACCCACTCACATTCTCCCAGTACCTCTGCTTTAGTCTTCTTCCTCTCTCTTCCCTTCTTTTGCTCCCTTATCCATTTTCCTTTTCTCACTTACACCCTATTACACCTTCTCTCTGTCTTACTATCTAATACACAGTCCCTCTGTGTTGCTCCCTCTAACTCTCTTTCTCTTAACATCACTCTCTCTGTCCCCTTCCCTCATGCTCACTCCTTCATTATTTTTTTTGGGTCGCGCGCCCCGGTGCGCGTACCCTGGAGAAAAAAGAATTACAGAGTTTTTAAAAAATGTAGCATTTTTTTTATAAATTGGAGGTAGTTCTAAAAAGAACTGTTTTTGTTATTCTTTTTATTGTTTTATATTTTTTATTGTTTTTGTGAACATTTTTTACTTTCTTTGGCTTTTATGAACAATTTTATATTTGTTTTGTATTTTTTATGGGGACAAACAAAAAACAGGGAATTGTAAACGGCTCAACTGGAGCAAAAAAAATCAGGAAAAAATTAAGGTTTCTTTCTGCACTTGTGATTCTCTCCAGCACGGTTGATGAGTTTGATGCTCTGCTCCCCATAAGAAATTGTAGTCCCGCAAAATATACAAATAATCTTGTAATCTCCAAACTGACGTTGGATGTTTGGGACCATCTCCCTTGTCTCTAGACCCGATGGAGTGGGTTATTTGGAGGTGCTCGGAGAAGATTGGGGAGGGTTTCTGGTCAGTTCTCTGACCTCTGCTGCAGCATAGTTGTTGGGATGCTTCTGTTGCATGTGGCGAAGCATTTTATGGTTCCCAAATGAATATTTTTTTGCACGGTTCCCCCTTGAAAGTACAGCGCCACAGATTAGACAGGTCACTTTTGCAGCATTTACTTTCTTTGCACCCCTTGGGATTTTAAAAAACTCCCACACAAAGTGCTCCTTAGGTTTATATGGGGCATTGTCTTCAGGCAGGAACTGCCTCTCCTCCTCTTCTTCTTCACCACCAATGTGGTGTTGTGGTGGTCCTGGTGGTGGTGGTGGTGCAGATGCTCCTGCTGCTGCTGCTACTGTAACCATTTCTCAATGAATAGAAGCAGGTCTTCCTCACTCAAAGAACAAAGTGAGAATGAGGAAAAAAGGTGGGGGCTTTCATCATTTGGAAAACAAAACTGTTCTGAACCAATGAAAACTGTTTTTTTCAGGTCACATGACCCGGGCTTTCATTATTTGGAAACCAAAACTGTTCTGAACCAATGAAAAGTGTTATTTTCAGGTCACATGACCCGACGCGCTTACGCTACGCGCCCGGGGGTGCGCACCGGGGCGCATAGCGTAAGCGCGTCGGGTCGCTCGATCGTATGCGCTCGGGCGCTTCCGGGTGCGCTTACGCCGTGCGTCATAAGAGGCATCACGCGGCTACGCGATACGTCACGATGATGTTTTCGTTCGCGGCAATATCGCTAAGGGGACGCTCACCGGTACGCGTACCGGGGCGCGCCGCAAGGGAAAAATATACATTAAAAAAATAGTATTACATAAATATACAATATAAAATTCATTATAAAAAATATTTTATTTGATAGCTACAGAGATTTGCTATTAAAAAACCTTTGAAATTCACTGAAAAAACCATAGTTTTCACACCAGTTATAGTTAGGAATTAGCATTTAAAAAACCTATTAAATTCACTGAAAAAACCATAGGTTTCACACCAGTTATAGTTAGCTGGAAATTTTACTGACATAAAACCATTGAAATTCCCACGTTATAGGTAGTTGGACTCACTATAACTCGCGCGCCTGCAATGCACTGCTGATGATGTCACATATTACATCATTCATGACATGGTTAGTGACATCACTGATGACATCTCAAATGACATCACTGATGACATCAATGACAGAGGGGCAGGGTGGGGGGGTTATAAACAGCGGAATCTGGATGATTGCAGGTAAGTAAACAATACATTATTAAAATGAATTTCGTATCCTGTGCCCTGCATCGCAAAATGGATATTGACCTAAATTGGGTGCATATTCTCTTCTTAACCTATTATACTCTTTCACACAGTTTGTATCTGCAGAAATCTTTGTCTCATCAAAATCAATCAAGTACAATCCAGATAAAGTTCTGACTCGAGACAAAGCAGCATATGCCATATCTTCTTTAAAGGTACTTCCAATATTCACTAAAGCACAATCTACACTTAAACCTTGAGATTTAGGAATGGTCACCGCATATGCCAAACAAACAGGAAACTGTTTTCTGCAGACATACAAATCTTTTCCAAGCAAAAAACGAGCTGCACAACGACTAACTTGTTGTACTACAGCAATTTCATCAAATTTGATTTTCAAAAATTCAATGCCAGCTCTGTTTACATAATTAACAAAATCAACAATTTTACCCATTGCTCCATTTACTAAACCTTTTTGCACATCCAAATTACGCCACAAAATTACTCTACAATATACACATGCATACAAATTCTTTTCTAAACCAGCAGTTTTACTTATCAATTTCTCTAAACAATCCAATTTCCTCTTCAAGTTTTCACTCAAAATAATACTGATTCTCTCATGTTCCATTTTATCAATTGCTTCCAATTTCATAATTTTCCAACTTTAACATTTCTTCATTGAATATAGAACATTCACGCAGTGTTGACATTTAGCAGATTACAGATTTGTTTTCTGAAATTCTCATGTATATATTCTCAGGGACAATATTTGCATTTGGAAACAAATTGGAAAGTTATTGTGTCTGTAAAGCTTGTTTTCCATGTTCGGTCAATTTTGCAAATCTTATATCTTGAAGAATAGTTCCAACATCATTTGCTTGTCGCATATTTGTAGTAAGTTCCCTATACTGAAAATATGACCAACTGTTCACATTGCCAATACTCCCCAAAGACTTTCTAATATCTTCATGCACGAGTGTTTTAAACACTGGCTGTCCTTTTACAGGAGTAAGTTGTAGAAGATCTCCAAAAACTATGACGTGTTTTCCTCCGAATAATACGTCATACTCTGTTTTAAGAATTTGCGTCATTCTTAAATGCACAAAGGTAAGCATTAAGTTTGAGACCATGCTTACCTCATCAATAATGAGAAGCTTCATTTTCTTAAACACTCTTGAAACTTCATAAGAAGCTTCTCCAGATAGCTTGTGGTATTGTAATTTGTTGTCATGCTCTACTGGTAGCATTAATAAGCAATGTAAAGTAATTCCTTTATGTGCCGCCAACCCAGTTGGAGCAGTGGCAACACAAGACAAATGCTACTCAGTTCTTTTCTGTAGAAAACTTGTGATTACTTTAATTAAAAAACTTTTTCCTGTTCCAGCTTGTCCACTCACATACATACGGATAGGTTCAAATGATGAGCAAGAGCACTCTTTCTTCTCATGAAGAAATCCATGGTCAATCTGTTCTCTCACTTGCTCATATATTTCTTTCTGCTCAAGATTTAGTTGTTCTTCTAAGTTTCCTAAGTTTGTTAGATGTTCTTGACCTTGATACATTACTGTTTCCACCTCTTCCATAGCTGCTTCATTTAGAACAATTGGTTCTCCTAGTGGGTCCTGACTCAACGGAGCAGAAGTTTGACTGTCTTGAGAACTATCTCTAGCAATCTCAGCTGCAATTGTAGCCTTATGGTCAATTTCGTTATTCAACATTTTGACATAATTAGCAAAAGCAGGACATTCTATAGTATCTTTAGTTGCATTGAAGGAATCTTCATAGCTTTCAAAATCTCCAAGTAATTCCAATTCTGAACGCCATGGTTTGAAAAATTGCAAAAGAGCTAAATAGTAAAATTCCCTTTTGTCATGTGTTTTGCAACTCAGTTTACGGGGATTAATCAAATGCCCTTTTCTTTTTTTCACCGGACATCCTTCAGAACCATTAACGGCATATGTACCATTATTAATATAGTTTTGCAGCACTTCATAGAGACAAATGTTCTCAAGATGATGACTTCTATTTGGATAATATGTATCCAACATATTTGTTTTCAGAATATCAGTACTTTCTGGCTCTTTTTCAGCTAAATATTCAATTTCTTGTACAGATTTAAGAACTCGGTTTCGTGTTGCAGCAAGACCTAGACTCACCCAATTGATTCTTCTGGATTTAGAGTACAGACTTGCAGATGATAAGCGATCCGAGCATTCATACGCTCCAATTTCTCGATGAGATAACATCTTCAAACTGTAACTGTATAATTTCTTACTTAGACTCTTCTCATGGGAAATCTCTTCCCACATTTCCTTCAATTCCGTCTTTTCTGACTTTGTTATGTACGATGTCACATATCGAGCAACAGCAATGGAATTGTCTGCAACATATTGAATTTCCATATTAGCATTCCTCATAGACAAAATGAGTGAGTTATAGTCATTTATGTATTTTGACTCTTCATTTCTTCTTAAGTTGTAGGTATTTTGTGTTGTGGGGAATCCTTGGTGAGGCGCACGCTCACCAACGAGTGCGCAATTCACCGAGAACGTTCCGGAGTTCAGACCCATTTTCAATTGCTCCTTAGACATTCCTGAAGAGAAAGTGGAAATATTTCTGTGAGAGTTAAAGATCGTTGTTTGACAAGTTAGTGAGTAAGTAAACTTACCTGACATTATAGACAATATTGAATGTAGTCAGTCGATGTATTTTCTCTAACTTAAAAGAAGAATCAATAAAATTCATGATAAGCAAGGTCTTAAGGGAAAAGAACACATTGAGTTAGGAATAGAAGAAAGACTTTTGAATTAAGAAGGAACATTAATGAAAAACACAAGATATTGAAGGATTGACAGAATAGATAACAAGCAACTGAATAAAGAAAAGTTAGTAGAAGAACACAAGGAAATTTATAATATAAAAATTAGACAATAAAGTGGGAGGCCTAGGTTAATGAATGGTACGTAATTATAGGTTAAAAGCAGTGAGAAAAATAAAGAACCATGAGCTACAAGGTTGCAGATAAATGCTAGTGGAGAGGCTAGTTCGAAATTGGAAGGGGTAGGTAATTAGTAGGGTTAGACTAAGTTATAGATGAGGAATAGAGATAGAGTAAACACATGAAGTATTCAAAAAGTAGTGTGATAATGATGTCTAAATATACACAGATACACAGTGTTGTTCATGACAATGAATACTATATTTTCCATTATAGTAAAACACATTTAATATTTTGGAAAGGGTCAGGTGAATAGACATATTCTATATTTTTTAGTAGTGTATTTTACTATACCAGCCTGAGTCTTTTCCTATAGTCATAATGAGTGATCGCTTTCAAACTTTAAGAAAAGCTAAGAACAGGATATCCTTATAAGTAATTATAGTTGTATAATTTTGCAAAGGAGTACCACTATACTAATGGAATGTTATTAGATAATTATATTTATATAGTATATTTTGTAGGCCAAAATAGGTGACAACTGTAGTGTTGTATTATATATTACGAAAAGTGATAAAATTAACTGTTTATATTTTTATACAAGGAGCAAGAACATAAAGGAAAAATTATGGAAAGAGAACAGCCTCATACTCAGGAGATTTTGGATATTATTTTGAGTATATTTGAAGAACTAATTGTATCTGTCACAGGCAATGAGAGTGAAGAAGGGGAAATTAGTGCTGCAGACATCAATTGTGATTTTGAAGACGAAAGCTGTGATGCAGATTTCGTTGATGTTTTAAATTATGTTGAAATTTTAGAACACATTAAATCAGAACCTGCTGACGAGGAAATGGATCTGAATGACATATCTGATGAAGTTGTATTGGAATGTCTGTTAAATTATGAGATGTTATAAGAATAAATGTATTGTTGAAAAATAATAAAGGTTTGAGCACTATCTACTAATGTATTTATTGTAGTAAAAGTGAAGCAGTTATAGATTCAGTTATATATTCTTTAAATGTTTGTATTGATTTAAAATATGCAAAGTGAGTTTGAGGGTATCGATTGCTTAAAATCCGTATGGAGTATAGATGTAGTCTTGTATGCAGGTGCAAACTTGTGTTTTATGGCTTCAATTCCCCAGTCTGTATCCTTAGACTTCCACCAAACACCCTGACACTGCTGTTTTAGTATAGTAGTGAGCCCCTCAGCAGTATGTTCTTTTTGATTGTACGGGGGTAAAACTGAAGCTGTAATAAATTTAGTAAGGGACTTTCTTTGCAGAAGTGTAATGATGCAGTCAGTATCTAGATACTCATGGGTAAAAAGAGGCCTTAGTGCATAGGTTGTTTCAAAGCTCTATGGACTGTGGATGCACTGTTCTATGTACCAGCAAACTTATGTTTTATACGTTCAATTCCACAATGTGTATCCTAATACTTCCAACAAACATTCTCACACTACTGTTTCAATATTGTAGTGAGCCATTCAGCAGTATGTGTTCATCTGTATACTGTGGTACAACTGAGGCTATTATAAATCCAATCAGGTTCTTTCCTTGCAGTTTTGTAATCATCCATTCACTATCTAAGTACTCATGGTTTAAAATAGGCTTTAGGGCATAGACTGCTTCAAAACCCTATAGACGATGTATGTAGTCTTCTATGTACATGCAAATTTGTGTTTTATACGTTCAATTTACTAGTTTGTATCGTTACTCTTCCAGCAAACACTCTGTCACTGTTGTTTTAGTTTTGTAGTGACTCATACATCAGTATTTAGTAATCCTATCACTACATTAAAACACTAATGGGCACATATACAATTACTGGCATATCCCCAGGAATATGTCAGTTATTGTGCTCCGTGACACCACCACCATGGATGCGCCGTATTTACAATGCGGTGTACCATGGGACAAAAATGGCACATATATGTGATGTATCTGTGCTGTAAAGGTGGTGCATTGTTTGAGTTATGTTGGAAGTGCAACGTATCTCCAGCAATGGTCTGGGGGTCCTATGCTCAGACTGCTGTGTCAATCTTTACACCTGCTTCAAGGTAGTGCAGGGTTTTAACACAGCATTAGCGCAAAAGTGACAAAGTGAAATTTTGTAGATTGTAGTCAGCCACTTTTAGGAAGTGTTTCTGCGCAGGAACACCCCCACCCCCATGTAGGAATGTGTCCTTCTTGTACAGGGATTTACAATGTGACGTACTTCCCAGATACATCACATTGTAAATACCACATATCGTGGTGCATCTTTTGCACCAGTGCTTCATCAGAAAAGTGATGCAACGGTGGTGTGAAAGAGGCACAAGGGTGTTGTAAATCTGCCCCTAACAAACACTTACAAATTCACAGAGGCAGTTTCACTAGCAGTAAATTCTTTTTGAATTTACTTTTGTTAATATTTTACATTAAAAATATGAAATGTAACTTTAAAAATAAAATAAATATAAGTATTTCTAATAAAAAATGTAGGAAATTACTGTAAAAAGAAAGAAATATAAAAATTAGTATATTTCAAAATTATCATTTACAAAACCTTTCAAATTCACTGAAAAAACCATAGGTTTCACACACGTTATAGTTAGGAATTAGCATTTAAAAAACCTTAGAAATTCACTGAAAAAACCATAGGTTTCACACACGTTATTGTTAGGAATTAGCATTTAAAAAACCTTAGAAATTCACGAAAAAAACCATAGGTTTCACCCATGTTATAGTGATGTCACTGACCATGTCATGAGTGATGTAGTATGTGACGTCATCAGCAGTGCATTGCGGGCGCGCGAGTTATAGTTAGCTGAACTAACTATAACGAGGGAATTTCAATGGTTTTGTATGAGAGAAATGTCCAGCTAACTATAACATGGGTGAAACCTATGGTTTTTTCAGTGAATATATATATATATCAAACTTAAGTTACTCCTTCTGAACATTTGCAGCCCCTACGAGGGGTGGCATGATGCCGGCGGAGTGAGCCAGTGTTTAATTATCTTGCAGCGAACGAAGTTCCAGTCGCGCTCTCATAACATAACATAAGCACCAAACCCAAGTTTCATCAAAAGGGGTTTATTACTTCATAAACCCGCCGTGACGCATTTAACCCTCAAGAGGCTTTTTCACAAAACGGTGCCACAGTGAGTAAAGGCTTTACATACAGTGTGTCAGTATCCATGTACATGGAAAGCAGACTACAGTCCATCATTTGCAAAAATGCAGGTGCCATTTTGGAAAGTGCAATGTAACAGTCTTTGTGAGTACATACTCTTGGTGAGTGTATGTTTTTCAGTGTATATTCAGAGGCCCATGTGTTTTCGCAATGTTGCATTATGAGTGTATAGGACCTGAACCTGATACGAAAAACTGCAAAACAAGAGATGACGAAATGGTGGGAAGCCACATCACTTCACGATTACATAGATAAAGAGATGGTGCCCCAATGACTGAGAATATATACATAACTCCCTCATTTGATTCACCAGATCCTCGCATGTTGGAGGAGTGGTCAACTAACTCAGCCAACAGCTCGAGAAACATGTTGGGAATTTTGGTGAAATACACCTGGTCTGATAGAGAAAATATCAAAAAAGAAATCTGGCGTATCAAGGAAGAATTAAATTCACTCGCACAACAAGAAGTAATCTCAAAGTTCCTAGAGGAAATGAAAAAGTGGTTGAAACAGGTGGAGGAGGACATGAAAGCAAGAAAACAATGCAAACTCCACCATGACTGCGGGGATTATGAATCGTGCAGGCTCTTAACCTACAGCAGAAATACGACCACCTTTACGACAATGAACAAACCAATGCTAGAAAAGTATCACCATCACGAATCAATGGGAAGGAACCAATCACTAACCCATGCAATCAGTAAGACACATTTAATCACTCACTTATAGAGTCAGTCACACGTCTACTAAATCATCCATCCAGATACTTATCCACCCACTCATTCTTTAATACACTTTGGCATATATATAAAACATATTTAAACTTTAACCCTTGCATGCTGATGACGGCCGGGAGCCGTCACGGCACACAGTGCTCGTGTGCTCGTCATTTCCGCACCCGCGATTGGAATGAGCCGCACATGCGCAGAATCACGGCCTCGCCCAAGGGGTTAAAGAAACACGCAGTCACTGGATGATGTCATCAGTGATGTCATTTGATATGTCATCAGTGATGCCACTGACCATGTCATGAATGATGTAATATATGACGTTATCAGAGTCAGAGTTATAGTAAGCTGAACTAACTATAACAGCCACATTTCTCTGGTTTTGTACAAGTGAAATGTCCAACTAACTATAACGTCCCTGTAACCTGTGGGTTTTTTTCAATGAATTTCAAAGGTTTTTTAAATGCTAATTTCTAACTATGCCTACAAAGGTAGGACATGTGAAGAAAGAGGAAGAAAAGCGCAAAAAGAAGAAAGACAAATGCAGAAAGAGGCAACACTAGTCCAGAAAGACGAAGGAAAGTGCAGGAAGAAGCAAGAGATGTGCAGAAAGAACCAACACAAGAGTAGAAAGTCCTCCTGTGCCTCCAACGTTTTGCTGACAGGTACTGGTGGTAACTGACTCTGACTAACCAGGCCTAGAGCCAGTGCTATGCTAAAAGACACTTAGAGTACAGTAAAAACACCTACATACACTAGGGAACACTATGCGTTGGGGTAGCCCTGTGATTAGCATGACCTCCTCTGTATTTGCCATGGGTTAGTGCCTGGGTCATCTGCAACGCAGCTCCCTGGTGCATACTGGAGGTACCTTGTGGGCTAGTTGGCCCCCAGGGACCCTCAATATTCAAGGCAAATTAATTCCCCAACTTACAACACGCCAGGGGGTGTGTTTGCTGAGTGCTGCAGTTAGTGGGCGGGGCCTTCACCCTGATGCCGTCTTTTTTGTATTTTTTTATTTTACAAGGATGGTTGTTTGGCCCCCTTCATTTACATTAATTGGGACCCTGGGGACCACATCCCCCAGGGCATGGCTACATTTTTTTAAATATTATTTCTAAAGGAGGGGGTGCCTTGCCCCTCTCCTTTAGAAATCCCTTACCCTTTTGTGTGTCTTATTGTCCTCCACCCCTTCAACCCAGTCCTTCACTCCTTAATGAGCCTTACGAAAAATCTTTGAGCATCTTTCCTGATCATCTGATGAGCTCCTTTGATATTCATATACATTTGGGGACCCACAGCTACCCTGGCGCAAACCCTGCGATCTCGTTCTCTCATCGAGGAAACAAACTTGCAGTGACAGGTCTGTGGTGTAGGTATTCATATAGGCACCCATTTTGTATGGCAATCATTTGCATAATATACATGCTCAATGACGGCATGGGAACAGTGGGCCTCATACCCGACATGCATTGTACAAATTTTATATTGGTACACCTGAAAATGTTGCAAAAAGCAAAGAAAAAAGTCCCTATACAAAATGATCTCTGGTGTGTGAATAGAAATGTTTGCTAGGCACCATGCAGCTTTAAAAGTGAGAAGAAATGTATGTCTACATTTCCATCGATTTAAGTCAACCAGCCTTTATCTAGCACATTGGGCAAAATGTGTGATTTAGTCACATTGAATAAAGAGTCTATATTTAGATCCCTTTGGTGGCAGATCCAATAGTTATCTTGAGTAAAAGTAGAAAGATACTGCTGCGTCCAGACGGGAGAGATGGCTATTCGCTTGGGGATGGAAAACTGACAACTAGGAACAGTGAGTGATCCCTCCTCACCTTCATACACACCTGCATTGGTCTTTAATTTAGCAGATCAGGGAATAGGAGACACAAAAGAAAGGCTGTGTTGGATTTTACAGGAAGTGTGGCATCAAGTGCAAGATTTTTGGAATGCCATGCTGCTTAAAACAGCAAAAGAAACAAGTGTCAGTTAGATTGTTTGGATTATTCTCAGCCACTGGTAATTAGTCAGGGCTGCTATCCAGTCCATATTTTTTTGCCAAAAATGTCACCTCTTTCACCAGCCATTCAAAAATCTGTCTTGATTTTGATCCAATAGGATCAGTCCAGCCTGATTTGCCAGAACAGGTCGCCTCTGAGTGGAACCACAAGCAACCACAAACTGGTTTAGAACCATTTGGGCCTCTTCAGTGAGGTAGACTTTGAGTCCTAAGGCACTGTAGGTATGAGATCCACGTCTTCGCATACTCATCACACAACAAAAAGTGATGGTTGGATGACTTGAATTAATCTCAGCCACTAGTAGATACTCTCAGTCCCAATCCAGACGGTTGGTTGTTTTGGCCACCATGCCACTTGGAGAGTAACCAGTTATATGCAAACCAGTCCTGGACTTAGATGTGCGTATATCTGTTGAGGTACTGGCTAGCTGGTGTTTCAATGGCATGACAAATGCCCTAACACTGCTTTCCCTTGCACAGATGTCATATCCTGGACACAATCCATGTAGCAGTTGTGGAGAAAAATATATTCCTGAGGCTGTGGGCAAGAAGCAGAAGGATTGCTATCATGTTTAATAGAGTCCTGTCTTGACTGAAATTGCCTAACAGTGCAGGGGAAGACACCTTTTCAATTAACCCCAGTATAATTTGCTATAATACCTGCAGCTGGATCCTTCCCTTCCCACTATTTGCAAACTCAACTGACATCAAGCTTACAAGATGGTAGCAGTTGTGTGCCGGAGGACAGAGAGACCGAGAAAGACTAAAGCACTAATTCTTGTTCCTATATGAGTACCAGAGGAGGTAGACACTGTCACACACTTGCTGGGCAGGAACAAAACAGTTATTTAAAGTGGCCATTTCAATCGTTCCTGTGACTGTAGGGATACAACCAAGATTTAAGCTGCAGGTTTTGAGGTCTTCTAAACCTTACCAGACAGAGTTGTGGACCTATGTGATAGATAAGGGGACTTTGTCAGACACTAATGGAAGTTTGTATTTTGTTTCTCTTAGCAAAACCTCTTCCATCTGATTTCATTAAGCCAACCCCTAGGTTTTGACACTCTTTTCAGCTTTAACAGTTAAAGTACTGTAAACCTCAGAGCAGAAAAATGACCAGGGTGAATAGAAATGGTGCTTTTGACGGTCTGGGGCTGTATTACAGAAGTGCCCCGGGGCGCAACACAAGCATGCACCTTCTTTGTGCTCTGTCAAGGCACTATGGTGTTACAGAAGGGGCGGTAAATGCTTGGGCAGCACCTCCTATAATACAGATAGTGCTGGTGCACATATATTTCTTTTTTTTTTTTTTCTTTTTTTCCAGTTTCATTTAATTTTAATCAGTGATGATGTTTAGTTTGAGCTCCCAAAATTAATTAGCATAAAGTTCAAAATGTCTCTTCTAGAACATAATACATGATGCTAATTTTGCTTGGATACAATCTTCATAATCGTTTTTCAGATAACAAACTTATTATGCAGTTATACATGGTTCAGCCAACACATGCTTCACCCTGTGCAGCAGTTCTGCCTTGGGCTTTCTGTTTTAAAAAACATTTTTTTATTGAAAATTCATTGGTACAAAACAAATACAGCTTAATAAGGAAATATCCATTATCTCATAATAATTTTCAATAAACATGAAAGCATCATAGATAAAACCAGACATTCAATATAAAAATAGATAGGTGGTTACATATAAGAATAAATATACATATAAGAGACTCATCACCGGTTAATTATAACTGCCCCTCCCTCCAGTTTTTAAAGGGGTCTCATATCTTATTTCCAAAATCACGCTTTTTCTTACCCTTATAAAAATATAGAGTAGATTCGATGTTATGAATACCAAGAAGCCTGGTCAGCCACATTTGGAAGGTTGGGGCATTTGGATCCTTCCAAGCGGCTGAAAGTAGGATACGTAAAACGGCAACAGCTAGAAAGATAAAAGCCTCTGTTTCTTTATTCATAAGGGCCGTTTTGCTATCACTCCCAAGGATCAATATTGTCGGGGATAGGCAGATCTTTAAGCCTAGCAGCCCCTCTAAAAATTTCTCCATCTCGCTTTTAATCAAGCTAAGCTGCTTGCAGTGAAAAAACATATGTAATAGGTCTCCTGGACCTTTCTGGCACCTAGGGCAGTTACTGTCAATCCGCAAGCCCCATTCATGTAACTTAGATGGTGTGTAGTACAGGTTAAAAAGTGTTTTAAAATGCTGAACCTTCAGATTTGAGGATCGAAGTACCTGCTTATCCAAACTCAGGGCCTTATCAAGGTCAGTATCCGGATCTTGAAGTCTAACTGCCCAGGCGACCTCATGTTTCTCAAGATCATCAGGGGATTTTTCAATAAGGGCTTGATATATACTGCTGATCCTATCTCCTCCTCTTAGCAAATACCCCAGCACTGGGCAATATGACTCGGGCAAGATATCCGAAATAACAGTTTTAAGTGTTTGTGAAACTTGGAGATACTTAAAGATTTGATCGCTGGGGAGACCATACTTCTCTTGTAACCAGTTGAAGCGGACAGTGCTTCCATTCAACATCACGTCACCCACAGTCCGAATACCCAGCTGCTCCCAGCATTTCCAAGCCCCATCCACACTCAAATTTGGTGTATACCCTGAGTTCCACAGCGGGGTATATAGATTTATCTTAGGGATATGACACAGTTTCTACAGATTTTTCCACAAATCCCAGGCGCTCAACGCCGCCTTATACCGGGATTTTTAAAAAAAATCTGCGACTGGTTTTTCTCAACAATACCCCCATGGCCTCCTTTCCCATCAGCAATTCATAAATTGATGGCAAGACGTATAGATCTGAGGTAGGGTCATATGTATATCTCCCTCTGGATACTGACTCAAATAATTAGACATCTGAGTTAACAAACCAGCCCAGTGGTAGAATCTGATGTTTGGAATTGCCAAACCTCCACGTTCCTGAGGGAGCGTCATAAATTTTGCTGCCCTCCTAGTTTTACCATACTGCCATAAAAACTGTTAAAGATAGACTCGATCTTTTTTAACATCCCTTCCTCAATTAAATAGGGTATACATCTAAACAGATAGAGAAGTTTAGGTAGCATAGTCATCTTTAACACGTTGGCTCTCCCAATGAGTGTTAGGTGCAATGAGTCCATCCGCTTTAAATCCAATTCGATTTTTTACAGGAGCGGGGAGTAATTATCCTGTATAATAGAACCTGTTTCAGCATTAATTACTACCCCAAGATAAGTGGCAGAATCAACATATCGATTTTAACAATCTCCTTTGAGCAGATCACCTGGGTCTTTGACTCATTCAGGCAGTACCCCGAGTGCATACCAAACTCACTAGTGACCTCTACCAGTATCTGCATGGCCTCAACTGACTTTGGTGTAATTACTGCCAGATCATCGGCGTATGCCAATATTTTGCTAGCAAATCCATTAGTTACTGCCGGCTGTATTCCCCCATTCTCGAGAATTTGCCTAACCAGCGGGTCGATATACAGAGCAAACAGGATAGGTGAGCAGGGGCAACCCTGGCGGGTGCCCCTGCTTATCCTAATCCTGTCCGAACTCTGGCCCATCAGCTGAATTCGGGCCATTGGATCGCAGTACATGGCTTTTATGGCCGTTCGAATTTTTGGGCCAAACCTTCTCTCCATCAATACATTCCATAGGTAGAGCCACCTGTCACGATCGAACGCTTTTTCTGCGTCGAGGAGGATCATGGCGGCACCTCTTCCCCCAGCAGCATAGACCTCAAACAGCGAGATTGCTCTTCTAACATGGTCCGCCGTTCCTCGACCGGGGAAAAACCCATGCTGCCAGGGGGAGACGAGCCCACCAATAACCCTCCCCAACCGCATGGCCAGGATCTTGGCATACAGCTTATTGTCCGAATTAATCAAAGATATGGGCCTATATGACCCAGGGTTTTCCTTCGGCTTTCCTTTTTTATAGAAAACTACGATGTTGGTATCTTTCCATGGTTCCAGGATCTTACCCGTACCTATAATGCCATTAAATAGATCCACCAGTATTGGACCCAGCTCTCCCGAGAGACACTTATACATCTCGAGAGGGATGCCATTTGGCCCAGCAGCCTTACCAGCAGCCAGGTCAGATAGCGCCTCGCGGATCTCATCCACCGTTATATCCAGCTCCAATTTTTCTCTTTCTGTTGGTCCCAATTTAGGCCCATTATCCAGATACCTGCCAGTTGGGCACGTCCCACCCATTTCCTCCTTATACAAGGTTTCATAGAAATTCGCGAAAACTGAGAGGATGCCCTGGGGTTCCACCACATCACATCCATTCTCGCGGATGCTTGTTATTATATTCTTGGTATAATCTTGCCTAATCCTTTGCGCTAATTCCTTGCCAGCCTGCTCCACAGTCTCATACACCCTCCTCTTATATGTCCAATATTCCGCTGCCGCCTTTTCTGCAAAATGTTTTTGTAGTTCTGCTTTAATTAGGCAGATGTTGGTTTGGCTCTCTCTACCTTCCCTTCCTTGGTTTATATCTTGGCAGTGTTGTTCTTCTGCCTTACCTAGATCTCACAAAAGCTTGACCCTGGTGGCTTGTTCTTTTTTCCTGACCTGAGCAGAATAACTGTTAACCTCCCCCCTCAATACTGCTTTAAATGAATCCCACACACAATTCCTTGATGCGCTATAACGATTGGCATCAAAGAATTTGCGGGTCCATTTTTGCATATGTTCAACAAACTGTACATCGGCCAGAAGCTTCCGATTGAATGTCCAAGCCCTACAATTCCTAACTAGTCCCATACCATTGTATATAATTGCCAACGGGTTATGATCCGAGAGGACCTTGGGAAGTTTCCTAATACTGATCTTGCTAATTTCTGTAGATGATATTAAGAAATAATCCAGTTTACTATACCTCTGGTGGGGACAAGAGAAGTATGTATAGCCTGGATCTCTAGGCTCCTTTGCCCCCCAGACATCAATTAAACCATGCGAGAACATCATAGACCGGAGAGCCATGAATACCCTTGGTTTTCTGCCAGCATATGAACTTCCCACAGAAAGATCCGTGGAAATATTAAAATCACCACAAACCAGTATGGGAATCGGCCATGATGACAGTTCCTCTTCCAGAATTTCGAAAACCTCTTGGTCATCCTGATTTGAGCCATATATGCCACAGATAGTAAGACCACACTCCAATTCCACCAGGGCCCATCTACCAAGTGCGTCAGATTTAGCCCGTTTTGCCTCCCCCAGAAAAGATTTCCCCAAAATCACTACCCCCCTTACTGTTGACGTTTGGGAGGAACATGCCAAAATATTGAACCCTCCAACCCTCAGCAGCTGCCTCTTCGCCCATGGTAGATGGGTTTCCTGAAGGCACAAAATATCTACAGATTCAGTCTTCACAAACTGTGCCAATTTTTCTCTCTTCCTCCAATCGTTTAACCCCCCTATATTTATTGAATATACATTAAGGTTTGCCATGCTTTTTGCTAGAGAAAAACCTTACATTCAGCTGAACATCATAATAATAAAAAAAAGCTTTTTCCAAAACAAGTTTACCATTTCCCAAGAACACCAGAGCTGTAAAAAACATTGTACCACAAATTCTCATTTTTTTCTGCTTTTTTGCCCCCCTTACCCTCCCCGCCAGTGCCTCCCCCCTGGAGAACCCCCCCTCCTCCACCCCCCACCTTCTTACCCCCCTCCCACTGGAAGCACTCAGACCTTGGTCTGAGCTAATGATGGTTGTGTGCAGCAGCGTGCAGCATAGGCGCAGCTATTTCTTAAAACACAACAATCATATGAACCATATCTTACCTCCCCCAACCCGTCCCCCTAAGAAACACAAAAAAGAAAGGAACCTGTACAATAACTTAAATCCCTATAACTGGGTCCGAAAAAAAAAAAAAGGGGTGGGAACAGAATCCCACTGTTGAACCAATCAATTCAGATAAATAGAACATCAAACACCAAACACATTCTAATTTTTAGGCCCCTTGCCAGACTTAATACTCCACCAGTCAGACTTATTTGAATCACAGAGAGTACAGAAACTCCTTTGCCTTAACTTCTGACGAAAAATATATAGTCTTCCCATCTTTCAGTATCATGAGCTGCGCTGGATTTACTAAATAAACCTGAATGTGCTTGTCCTGAAAGGGCTTAATCAGCTGGCGGAGTCTCCACTGCCTCTCCACTGTCACGTGACAGAAGTCTGGTCTCACAAAGAAAGAAACCCCCTCACCGGATCTTTTTGCATCGGGGCGAGCCTTTTCCGATATGATCTGCCGAAGGACATAGTTACCAAATAATATCAAGACTGCCCTAGGTTTATCGCCGCTTCCAGCTCCCCGGCGAGCTCTAAATGGAGTACGATGAATTCTCTGCATTTCCGCAGCCCAGTTCCACTCAGATAGCTCCGGGAATGCTTTTTTGAACAGGTTGATCATAAAGACCATAATATCTGAGCCCTCTGCCCCTTCCGGAACTCCTAGGACTCGGAGGTTATTGCGCCTCAACCGATTCTCCATGTCCTCCAGTTTCCACTGGATGTCGACAACCTGAGCACACTGGGAACCTACCTTGGAATATGCTGCTGCGGCTTCTGCTTCGGTTGCCACAATCCGTTCCTCCAAATTAGTGACTCTGTCCCCCACATTAGTGCATGCCTTAGAGAGTTTTCTAACAGCACCCTGCATCTTACGCATTGCTGCCAGTGACTTCCGAGTGTCCTGCCTAGCTTCTTCTCTATGCGTAAGGATGGTCTGATATTTGACATCCAACAATGGAGGGTACGATGATGGGGCCTCGGCTTTAGGGTTTCCCTGTAAGGGCGTAGCTGAAGAGTGGTCCCAGGTCAAATCCCGCATCTGATGTGCACGGGCCTCTCCCTGACCACCAGGTCTTTTGGCCGTACTGGGGGGGTCCCGTTCTAAATCACTGTCACTATCAGAATCCAGATTGCTCCCTTCCTGGGAGCTCCTCTCCTCATCGGACCATACTGCATCCTCTGTCACCGAGAAGAAGCACTCACTGCTATCTTTCTCTTTCTCTTGCTCCTTACCCCCTTCATCCGTGAGAGTGAGCTGAGCTAGTGGGCACAATAATGTAATTTCTTTCTCCTTCCCTTTATCCGTGCCCCCTTCAGTCACCAGACCTTGCCCCGTGGCCTCCTCCAGCTGATCGTTCAGCAGTACAGGCAAACAGACAGAGTGTACAGGAGATGAAAAAGTTTCGGTTATCCCCCCATTATCAAATGCAGCCCCATCAGGTTGTTCATCAGTACCTATACCTGTAGCCACCGGGGTCCCTGAGGCTGTCTCTTGCCCCCTTCCCTCAGCCTGATCCTCTGCCCACACAGCAATTGACATTATCGCATCTTCCTGCCCCTCTACCTCATCCGAAAGGAGGATAGATGCAGGCCCTTTAATCTCCTTGGCCTCCTGTGTCATTGGCTCCTGGACTGGGGGTTGAGGTGTCTCCACGACCGCGTTCTTCTGACTCCTTCCCCCGCGAATCAACAGCTCCGAGATAGAAGGGGACTGCCGGGGGTGCTGTGTCACCTGTTTACCTCTCTTGGGGGGCATTGGTGTTTCACCATGTTCATCACATTCACCAAGTTTCGGATCCACTATGGACAAAGATGTCTCTTCAGTCCCTTGGTGTACTTGCTCCGAAGTTAGGGGTGCAGCTGGGGCCGCCTGCGCTTCCTGCGCAGCCTGTGCTGCTTGGGCTGCCTGGATTTTCTTCTTTGCTGCAGCTGCAGCTTTAGCTGATGCATTTGCTGCCGTTTTCGGGGCCATTGTCAGTACGTTAGCAGCAGGTTACTCCTTCCGCCGAAAAAAATTGATCGGCAGAGCAACTCTGCCTGCTTCACTTCCGACGGCTCCCACTGCCTGCCTCGGCCGGCAGCTGACACGCCCCCAACGCCGCGGACGTCGGACCCAGAGCACCAGCAGCCCGTCCGTAACCTCAGAATGCCTCCACTCGAAGCTCACCGCTCTGGACCGCCAGGGAACAAGCAGCATCAGCTCTCCTTCACAGGGAGTCAGCCAGGTGAGCCGCTGCTTCTACGGGGGGTAGGGGAGGATTACTGCACCTCGCCCATGCTGCTGCTCTGCGGTTTCCTCACACAGCCGCCATCTTGCTTCCCCGCCTGCCTTGGGCTTTCTCATGCCTAGGGTGCACATATATTTCTAACGCTATCAAGAGGGTTGTCTAATTTAGTGTAGACTTTGTTGAGTACAGCTTTAACACAAACCCCACTCAAGAGGACTAAGTTCAAAAAGACTTCTAATTGTGAATGTAGCTCCAACCAATGGGCTACTCACCAATTCCTGTCTGATCTGAATTACTCACCAATCAGCCCAACTCAACAGCCTAGTCCACTTAAAAAGACCTTAGTGATATTTGGAAGGTTTTCTACCTTCCTATCTTTTTCCAGAGAATTGTTAACACTTGACACCATTGATGAATGTTGGAAATGGTTATTCAGATTTGAATCTATTTTTCTTTAGACTGTTGCTCATGAGAGTTGTGTAGTAATTAGCTAAGAAAATAGTTGTTTTTTATCAACATCTTCATCAGAGAGCGTGACTGGTTGAGCACCTGTTGTGCCACCTCACCCCTGACTGTTGGAGTTAGTTTATGGGAATCTGCATTTGTTCCCCGCTGGCTCATTGCGTCTAACATTATCGTGAAGCTGTAAGGAAAGTAATTGCTATTAATATGTGGGTCCTAAATTCAGTCCCAAATCATTCAGCTATATCTAAAGAGAAAAATAGAGAAACAAGCATTGGCATAGCATATAGGTCTCGCCGTTCAGACCTATTGGCTTTCCAAATGTGTTTTGGGCATGCTGTACAGCATTCCTGATGCTGTTCAACATTATGTAAGCGTGCATGTTATGCATATGTGTGCCTACAAAATAATAGGCTATACAATGTGGAGAGCAAGGGTTTTAAGGGGCAAGTCCTTTCCCCAAATAACACAGGTGCTATTTTTTCTTTTTACTTACTGATTAGTAACTGAAAAGAAAATGTGCACAAGTGCTACTTGTTTTGGCGAAAGCAGGAGGCCTGGGGCAGCGAAAGCAACTTAGAGAAGAAGAAATAGGGGCAAAAGTTTTATAGGACACAGAAGCTTCATGGGTGGTGGCAAGGAGACACTGAAAATACACACAGGGTGGGGGTACATGGATTTTGATTTGATTTGATTTGATTTGTAGTTTTATAAAGCGCACTTATGCCCTTGGGCGTCTTGGAGCTGGGGGAAGAGACCTTGTCCTGGTGACGCGGGAGCTGGATTTAGCTGAGGTTGAAGAGCCATGTCTTTACTGATTTCCTAAATGACATTAGGGAGGTACAATGTTTGATCGCAAGGGGAAGACGATTCCAGTCTTTAGCAGCATGCAATATAAAGCTTCTGCCTCCCCATCTTGCCTGTTTGAACCTGGGAACTTGTATCAGCTTAGCCTGGCTTGATCTTAGTTCTCTTGAGGGGGTATATGGCTTTAGGTGGGTTCTGAGGAACAAGGGTCCTTTGTCCTGGAGTGCCTTATATGTTAGACATAGAGTTTTGAACCTTATTCGTTTTGCCAGGGGGAGCCAATGTAATGTATCTAGATGGTGTGATATGTGTTCTGTTCTAGGGATGTCTAGGATTAGGCATGCTGCCGAGTTCTGCAACACTAAGAGGGTGGAAGAGGGCCGAAGCAACATGAGGGAAGGGGGATGCAACACAGAGGACAAAAGAGGGGGAAGAAACAACAGGTATAGAAGAGGAGGGCATGGGTGGAGAGGAATGTAACAGGGTGCCGGCCAGGGAAGAGCACATGGGGTACATACAGAGAGCAACACTATGCAGGGAGAGAGAAATTGCATGAAGGATAGGGACAAATAGTAACATCTGGAAGCAGTGTATAGGAAAGCAGGAGCAGGCTGCACTCACCTCTCCTGGGCTGCGGTACATGTTCAGCCCTGCGTCCACACCGTTTTCTTCCTCCACTGACAAATCCGCTCAATGGGCATGGGCTAGCAGTAGCATACGATTTGCCTGGACTACCCTTTCATATTCAGTTGCTGTTATTCTGGTGCAGCCTTATTGGTGGTGGTTCAGCATCAGCTATAATTTTGAGAGGGTTTAGTGTAAATTAAAGAGCTGAAGACTTCGTGACTGGAGAATCGGGTTCGAGTCTTAGCGTTGGCTCTTCCCTGTGCCTAAAAAAATATACCATCAAGTTAAACAATGGAAATAAAATTACAAATACCAATCATACTGGGAATGTATTCCTAGTATATTCAGCATTTGTAATTTGTTTATATTGTTTAATTAGTTTGGATGGCATATTTGACATCCAAAATATGCTTATCAGAACAAATAAATATGTCTGAGAGGATGTGGTGTAAGATGCAGAGCTGCCGACTTGGGAACTGGGGAACCGGGTTTGATACTCTCAGCGTGGCCTCTCCCCCGTGCCCACAACACGTGTACTGAGAAACCCACAACTGCGTTTGTGCTTGGAGGGTGGGGGGAGCGATCCTAATGTGAGAAGGGAGGGGGAAAGCCAAAAATATAAAGAGGCAGCAACTGAAGGGAAAGATAGGGTGATCATATTATAAATGACATCAATGCTGTCCAAAACATGAAGCGCAGCATCTGGAATTGGATGTTGTGCTGATACACGAGCGGAAGGAAAGCAAGAAAAAGAGAGTTCAGCAGGAGCGAACATACATTAAAAAAAGGGTAATACCACAGGAAAAGGGGCAGTCTCCTGGGAGAGTCCAAAACGCCAAAAGGCGGGACTAATTAGGCATTTCCACCAAACGAAAGCAGGCATTTAAAAGGGCACTAACAGAAACCTATTGAAAAGATAGGAGGTTCTCGAACCACATATACCAGATACAGCATGCCTCGCAGAGCAGCGTGCAGCGCTAGGCTTGACCTAAAAAGGAGTGACTTGGAAAAGTGCACATCTTGATGACACCCCTATTTTTTGGGAGAGTACTTATTACAAAAACAGGCATTTTTTACATTGAGTGGATATATATATATATATATATATATATATATATATATATATATATATATTCACTGAAAAAACCCATAGGTTTCACACCAGTTATAGTTAGGAATTAGCATTTAAAAAACCTTTCAAATTCACTGAAAAAACCATAGGTTTGACACCAGTTATAGTTAGCTGGAAATTTTACTGACATAAAACCAATGAAATTCCCACGTTATAGTTAGTTAGACTCACTATAACTCGCGTGCCCGCAATGCACTGCTGATGATGTCACATATTACATCATTCATGACATGATTAGTGACATCCCTGATGACATCACTGATGACATCTCAAATGACATCACTGATGACATCACTGATGACATCTCAAATGACATCACTGATAGCGTAAGCGTGTCGGGTCATGTGACCTGAAAATAACACTTTTCATTGGTTCAGAACAGTTTTGTTTTCCAAATGATGAAAGCCCGGGTCATGTGACCTGAAAATAACACTTTTCATTGGTTCAGAACAGTTTTGTTTTCCAAATGATGACGGCCCCCACCTTTTTTCTTCATTCTCACTTTGTTCTTTGAGTGAGGAAGACCTGTTTCTATTCATTGAGAAATGGCTACAGTAGCAGCAGCAGCAGGAGCATCTGCACCACCACCACCACAAGGACCACCACAACACCACATTGGTGGTGAAGAAGAAGAGGAGGAGGAGGAGGAGGAGAGGCACTTCCTGCCTGAAGATAATACCCCATATAAACCGAAGGAGCACTTTGTGTGGGAGTTTTTTAAAATCCCAAAGGACCAAAAGAAAGTCAATGCGCCAAAGGTGACATGTCTCATCTGTGGCACTGTACTTTCTAGGGGGAACCCTGCCAAAAAATATTCATTTGGGAACCATACAATGCTTCGCCACATGCAACGCAGGCACCCTAACAACTATGCTGCGGCAGAGGTCAGAGAACTGACCAGAAACCCTCCCCAATCTTCTCCGAGCACCTCCAAAAGCAAACAACCCACTCCATCGGGTCCAGAGACAAGGGAGATGGTCCCAAACATCCAACGCCAGTTTGGAGATTACAGAATAGTTTGTATATTTTGCGGGTCTACAATTTCCTATGGTGAGCAAAGCATCAAACTCATCAACAGTGCTGGAGACAACCACAACTGCAGAAAGAAAGCTTAATTTTTTTCTGAATTTTTTTGCTCCAGTTGAGCCGTTTACAATTCCCTGTTTTTTGTTTGTCCCCATAAAAACTACAAAAAAAATATAAAATTGTCCATAAAAGCCAAAAAAAAGTAAATAATGTTCCAAAAAACAATAAAAAAATATAAAACAACAAAAAGAATAAAAAAAACAGTTCTTTTTAGAACTACCTCCAATTTATAAAAAAATGCTACATTTTTTAAAAATTCTGTCATTCTTTTTTCTCCATGGTACGCTCCCCGGTATGCTCCCCGGTGCGCGTATCGGGCGCTCCCCCCGTGTAAATCAAAAAAATGGCCCCCACATCAAACCCAGGGGGTCAGGGGGATCTACCCTGCCCCCTTTTGGTCATTTCCCCCTTTGTTTTTGCCACCTCTTGTGTCTCGATCCTACCGAGACACAAGATGGCGGCCGCTCCGAACTGTTTGGAATGTTCACAGACACCCGAGAGCCAATCAGCTTTCCGCGCGCGAACTCGCGTAGCGCGCTGGTGCGCGCCCCGGTACGCGTACCGGGGCGCGCTTATAGATATATATATTTGTTTGAACCTAAATTACTCAAAATCCTCTGGAGCACATATCTTGAGACATAGCAAAGGCACATCGGGCTACCAGTCCCTACAATTTTGCCAAGTTTGGTGGAAAGCGGTACAAAAGGGGGTGGTGATGGACGGAGCATCTGAATCAATCAAACACTCACACCCAGTCAAAAGATCTGGGTTTAATCCATCACCGTTCTTTAGCCCACTCTGCCACCCCAGTTCAGACATGGCTATATGCAAATCAGTCTGACCCTGTGCCTCATGGGAACAGTCCAGCCCGAACTGCCAAGCCATGTCTTCCCTGGACCGGAAACAAGCTTCCGAGGACTGGTTTCTGGCATTCCAGCCGTCTTCAGCCCGGCTTGCTTGAATCCAGTGGCAAAGGGAGCAAGGGACTCACGTCTGAGCATACCCTGCCACACTTATGGTGGCCAAAAGCGGTACAAAAGGGGGTGGTGATGGACGAAGCATCTGAATCAATCAAACACTCACACCCAGTCAAAAGATCTGGGTTTAATCCATCACGTTCTTTAGCCCACTCTGCCACCCCAGTTCAGACATGGCTATATGCAAATCAGTCTGACCCTGTGCCTCATGGGAACAGTCCAGCCCGAACTGCCAAGCCATGTCTTCCCTGGACCCGAAACAAGCTTCCGAGGACTGGTTTCTGGCATTCCAGCCGTCTTCAGCCCGGCTTGCTTGAATCCAGTGGCAAAGGGAGCAAGGGACTCACGTCTGAGCATACCCTGCCACACTTATGGCGGCCAAAAGCGGTACAAAAGGGGGTGGTGATGGACGGAGCATCTGAATCAATCAAACACTCACACCCAGTCAAAAGATCTGGGTTTAATCCATCACCGTTCTTTAGCCCACTCTGCCACCCCAGTTCAGACATGGCTATATGCAAATCAGTCTGACCCTGTGCCTCATGGGAACAGTCCAGCCCGAACTGCCAAGCCATGTCTTCCCTGGACCGGAAACAAGCTTCCGAGGACTGGTTTCTGGCATTCCAGCCGTCTTCAGCCCGGCTTGCTTGAATCCAGTGGCAAAGGGAGCAAGGGACTCACGTCTGAGCATACCCTGCCACACTTATGGCGGCCAAAAGCGGTACAAAAGGGGGTGGTGATGGACGGAGCATCTGAATCAATCAAACACTCACACCCAGTCAAAAGATCTGGGTTTAATCCATCACCGTTCTTTAGCCCACTCTGCCACCCCAGTTCAGACATGGCTATATGCAAATCAGTCTGACCCTGTGCCTCATGGGAACAGTCCAGCCCGAACTGCCAAGCCATGTCTTCCCTGGACCGGAAACAAGCTTCCGAGGACTGGTTTCTGGCATTCCAGCCGTCTTCAGCCCGGCTTGCTTGAATCCAGTGGCAAAGGGAGCAAGGGACTCACGTCTGAGCATACCCTGCCACACTTATGGCGGCCAAAAGCGGTACAAAAGGGGGTGGTGATGGACGGAGCATCTGAATCAATCAAACACTCACACCCAGTCAAAAGATCTGGGTTTAATCCATCACCGTTCTTTAGCCCACTCTGCCACCCCAGTTCAGACATGGCTATATGCAAATCAGTCTGACCCTGTGCCTCATGGGAACAATCCAGCCCGAACTGCCAAGCCATGTCTTCCCTGGACCGGAAACAAGCTTCCGAGGACTGGTTTCTGGCATTCCAGCCGTCTTCAGCCCGGCTTGCTTGAATCCAGTGGCAAAGGGAGCAAGGGACTCACGTCTGAGCATACCCTGCCACACTTATGGCGGCCAAAAGCGGTACAAAAGGGGGTGGTGATGGACGGAGCATCTGAATCAATCAAACACTCACACCCAGTCAAAAGATCTGGGTTTAATCCATCACCGTTCTTTAGCCCACTCTGCCACCCCAGTTCAGACATGGCTATATGCAAATCAGTCTGACCCTGTGCCTCATGGGAACAGTCCAGCCCGAACTGCCAAGCCATGTCTTCCCTGGACCGGAAACAAGCTTCCGAGGACTGGTTTCTGGCATTCCAGCCGTCTTCAGCCCGGCTTGCTTGAATCCAGTGGCAAAGGGAGCAAGGGACTCACGTCTGAGCATACCCTGCCACACTTATGGCGGCCAAAAGCGGTACAAAAGGGGGTGGTGATGGACGGAGCATCTGAATCAATCAAACACTCACACCCAGTCAAAAGATCTGGGTTTAATCCATCACCGTTCTTTAGCCCACTCTGCCACCCCAGTTCAGACATGGCTATATGCAAATCAGTCTGACCCTGTGCCTCATGGGAACAGTCCAGCCCGAACTGCCAAGCCATGTCTTCCCTGGACCGGAAACAAGCTTCCGAGGACTGGTTTCTGGCATTCCAGCCGTCTTCAGCCCGGCTTGCTTGAATCCAGTGGCAAAGGGAGGAAGGGACTCACGTCTGAGCATACCCTGCCACACTTATGGCGGCCAAAAGCGGTACAAAAGGGGGTGGTGATGGACGGAGCATCTGAATCAATCAAACACTCACACCCAGTCAAAAGATCTGGGTTTAATCCATCACCGTTCTTTAGCCCACTCTGCCACCCCAGTTCAGACATGGCTATATGCAAATCAGTCTGACCCTGTGCCTCATGGGAACAGTCCAGCCCGAACTGCCAAGCCATGTCTTCCCTGGACCCGAAACAAGCTTCCGAGGACTGGTTTCTGGCATTCCAGCCGTCTTCAGCCCGGCTTGCTTGAATCCAGTGGCAAAGGGAGCAAGGGACTCACGTCTGAGCATACCCTGCCACACTTATGGCGGCCAAAAGCGGTACAAAAGGGGGTGGTGATGGACGGAGCATCTGAATCAATCAACTGGGGATGCTCAGACGTGAGTCCCAGGCACTCCACACCACTGGAGTCAAGCTAGCCGGGCTGATGAGAGGTGTTACCTCGAAACCGGGCTGGTCCTCGGATGCTTGATTTCGTTCTGGGAAGGACATGGCTTTTGTAGTTCGGACTGGACTGTTCCCATGGGGCACAGGGTCAGCGCTGATTTGCATATCGCCATTGTCTAACCCAGGGTGGTGTGGAGTGGAAAAACGATGGATTTGGGCCCAGATCTTTGGACTGGGGTGAATGTGTGACATTGATCCACATTCTGTCCATCATTGTTGTGTTTGCAAGTTTGGTGGAAAACCATTCAGCCGTTCGGGCTAAAAGTGAGTCCAACCGCCCTATGGAAATTAACATGGGGAAAACACGTTTTGGGACCCCCCTTTTATCTCGGCCCCCGCTTGACAAATCCCCCCCAAACTTTCAGGGAAGGAGCGGAGCGCTGCGAGGCAAAGTTAAGGAAAATATCAGGAAGATTCCTCAACTGGCGCCAACGTTATTCCCAATAGAATGTTGCGATTTCCCAATGGAAAACAATCCTAACTATATATACCTACTGGCTATCGCCAGTAGGTAATATATATATATATTCACTCAAAAAACTATAAGTTTTAGTGGTGTTATAGTTAGCTGGACATTTTACTCATACAAAACCATGGAAATTGCTCCTATATAGTTAGTTGTACTAACTATATTTCGCGCACCCGCAATCCACTGCTGATGATGTCACATATTAGATCATTCATGACATGGTCAGTGACATCACTGATGACATCTCAAATGACATCACTGATGACATCATTGATGACATCATCCAGTGAATGTGGTTTGCTTCGTTATTTAAATATGCATTATATATATAGCAATTTGCATTGAAGAATGAGTGGATATATATAAATAAATATTTGGATGGAGGATTTAGTAGCAGTGTAATTGACTGTTTACTTGACCAATTTATAATGTCTCACTAAATATAGAGGATAGTGTCTAAACTGTGTGAATATCTGTATCACTTTGTCAGTTGTTGTGTAAACTGATTCTACAGTTGGTTACTAGCTATGTGAAAGTCTATATTAGTTATTGATTAGTTAACTGAGTATTTGTATGTGAGTGTGAAAGTGTGTGTAGTTCGGTGGGGGGTGTGTGACTGTCCAAAGATGTGTGAATAGTTGATTCAGTAGATATATGAAGGTAAAACTACATGTTCTAACAGTTTGGGTGAGGGAATCTCTTTATGGGTGTGGTGATGAGCAAATATATTTCTCAAAGGTACAGGTCCAACAAACTAGAAAAATAAAAGGCAGTGTATGTGTCAGTTGTTGTATATAAATAAGTATACATAAGACACAATGATTGTGTGAGTGAATGTATGGATAACTGTATACTTGTAATAATGATTTTATAATTCACTAGGTATGACTTACTATCTAAATGAATAGAAGAAGTGGTGTTTGTATAAGTGTTTTGCTAAGGAAATATGTAAGTATGATCCATTGTTTGCATAAGTGAGTAGGATGACTTCATATGTGAATAGGATGCGTGCTGTTGTTTAATGTCGATATAGATGTATAAGTATTTTTGATAGTGTTCTATTGTTCATTGACAGCATGTATGAGTGAATCCATAGGTAAGTGATTAGATGTGTGTATACATCTATGAATCACTGAGTGGATTTTTAGATACTTGTATTGCTGTGACAATGGATTTAAATATGATACTCTGTATTTTACAAAGAGTGATGAAAAATTGTAATAGTGTATGAAAAGGTGTATGTGATTGTCACGTGGATGATGTCATCAGTGATGTCATCAGTGATGTCATTTGAGATGTCATCAGTGATGTCACTGACCATGTCATGAATGATCTAATATGTGACATCATCAGCAGTGGATTGCGCGTGCGCGAAATATAGTTAGTACAACTAACTATATAGGAGCAATTTCAATGGTTTTGTATCAGTAAAATGTCCAGCTAACTATAACACCACTAAAACTTATAGTTTTTTGAGTGAATTTCAAAGGTTTTGTAAAAGCTAATTCCTAACTATATAACTCCTGAAACCTACGTTTTTTTCAGTGAATTTCAAAGGTTTTTTAAATGCTAATTCCTAACTATATAAGGCCTGAAACCTATGGTTTTTTCAGTGAATTTGCAAGGTTTTTTATATGCCAATTCCTAACTATATAAAGGCCTGAAACCTATGTTTTTTTCAGTGAATTTGCAAGTTTTTTTTAAATGCTAATTCCTAACTATAGAAGGCCTGAAACCTATGGTTTTTTCAGTGAATTTCAAAGGTTTTTTAAAGGCTAATTCCTAACTATATAAGGCCTGAAACCTATGGTTTTTTCAGTGAATTCGCAAGGTTTTTTAAATGCTAATTCCTAACTATATAAGGCCTGAAACCTATGGTTTTTTCAGTGAATTTCAAAGGTTTTTTAAATGCTAATTCCTAACTATATAAGGCCTGAAACCTATGGTTTTTTCAGTGAATTTCAAAGTTTTTTTAATGCTAATTCTATTAGCGGATAACGTTTAAATATATTAATATCCTAGTGGGACCACCTAAGCAGCCCTAACGGGTCAGGGTGTTTCTACCCTGCCCCCTTTTTGTGTTCTACACGTTTGTTTTTCTGCTTTCTTGTGCCTCAGTCTACTAAGACCCAAGATGGATGCCAACACTTCCTGGTTAGAAGTGTTGACAGCCAATGAGCATGCAGCTTTCTCGGGAAGGCATGCTGATTGGCTGTCACTGTCTGTCAACACTAGCACAAGATGGATGCCAACACCTCCTGGTTAGAAGTGTTGACAGCAAATGACCATGCAGCTTTCTCGGGAAGGCATGCTGATTGGCTGCCACTGTCAACACTCAAAACCAGGAAGCGTTGGCAGCCATCTTGTGCCTTGTTAGAACCAAGGCACAAGAAAGCAGTGAAACAAAGGTGTGAAACTCGCAAAGGGGCCAGAGTAGAAGCACCCTGACCCCCTAGGCCAGCTCAGGGGGTCCCACAAGGACCTCCAAGGCAAAAAAAAAATATTTTTCTTTTAAAAAAAAGTCGCAGGGTACCTCCAATTTATATAAAAATGCTACATTTAAAAAAAACTCTGTCTTTCTTTTTTTCTCCAGGGTACGCGTACCGGTAAGCGTACCGCTACGTGTACTGATACGTGTACCAGGGCGCGCACCCCCTAAAAAAAATTAAAAAAAATAATGAGTGTGTGTGGTGTGTGTGTGTGGGGGGTGGGTGTGGGGTGTCTGTGTGTGGGGGGTATGTGTGTGGGGTGTGTGTGTGTAGGATGTGTGGGTGTGTGTGTGGGGTGTGTGTGTGGGTGTGTGTCTGTGTGTGGGGGTGTGTGTGGGTGTGTGTGTGTGAGGAGTGTGTGTGTGTGTGTGTGTGTGTGTGTGTGTGTGTGAGGTGTGTGTGTGATGTGTGTGTGTGTGGGGGGGTGTGTGTCAGAGGTGTGTGTGTGGGGGGGTGAGGTGTGTGTGGGGGATGTGTGGGGTGTGTCTCTGAGGTGTGTGTGTGTGTGGGGGGGAGTGAGGTGTGTGTGGGTGGGGGTGTGTGGGGTGTGTGGGTGTAGGTGGGGGTGTGGGGGTGTAAGGTGTGTGTGTGGGTGTGTGGGGTGTTTGGGTGTGGGTGGAGGTGTGGGTGTGTGAGGTATGTGTGGGTGGTGTGTGTGGGGGTGTGGGGGTGGGGTGTGTGTGTGGGGGGGGTATGTGTGTGGGGTGTGTGTGTATGAGTAAAATGTTCAGCTAACTATAACTGGTGTCAAACCTATGTTTTTTTCAGTGAATTTAATAGGTTTTTTAAATGCTAATTCCTAACTATAACTGGTGTGAAACCTATGGTTTTTCAGTGAATTTCATAGGTTTTTTAAATGCTAATTCCTAACTATAACTGGTGTGAAACCTATGGTTTTTTCAGTGAATTTCAAAGTTTTTTAAATGCTAATACCTAACTATATAAGGCCTGAAACCTTTGGTTTTTTCAGTGAACTCGCAAGGTTTTTTAAATGCTAATTCTATTAGCGGATAACGTTTATATATGTTAATATCCTTGTGGGACCACCTGAACAGCCCTAGAGGGGTCAGGGTGTTTCTAAAAGGCCCCCAAATCTTTTTTTTTCTTTAAAAAAAATGAGGTACGCGCACCGTAGGCGTACGGGTACGCGTACCGTGCGCGTACGGTACGCGCACCGTAAGCGTACCCCGCGACTATCCGAATTATTTTTAATTTTTTTTGGGCCTTGGGGGTCCTTGTGGGACCCCCTGAGCAGGCCTAGGGGGTAAGGATGCTTCTACCCTGCCCCCTTTTTGAGTTCTACACGTTTGTTTTTCTGCTTTCCTGTGCCTCAGTCTACCGAGGCACAAGATGGCTGCCAACAGTTTCTGTTTTGGAGTGTTGACAGACATTGGCAGCCAATCAGAATTCAGCTCGCGCACTAGAGGTACGCGTACGGTACGCGTAGGTGCGTGTACCGTACGCGTATGGTAAGCGTACCGTAAGCGTACGGGTAAGCTCATGGGTAAGCTGCTATAGATATATTTTTTTTTTAACCTAAATTACTCAAAATCCACTGGAGCACATATTTTGAGACATAGCAAAGGCACATCGGGCTACCAGTCCCTACAATTTTGCCAAGTTTGGTGGAAAACCATTCAGCCGTTCGGGCTAAAAGTGAGTCCAACCGCCCTATGGAAATTAACATTGGGAAAACACGTTTTGGGACCCCCCTTTTATCTCGGCCCCTGCTTGATGAATCCCCCCGAAACTTCCAGGGAAGGAGCGGAGCGCAGCGTGGCAAAGTTAAGGAAAATTACAGGCAGATCCCTCAACCGTTGCCAAAGTTATTCCCAATAGAATGTTGCGATTTCCCTATGGAAAACAATCCTAACTATATATACCTACTGGCTATCGCCAGTAGGTAATATATATTACCTACTGGCGATAGCCAGTAGGTATATATAGTTAGGACCTAGCTACATAGGAAAACCGCAACATTCTATTGGGAATAACTTTGGAGCGGTTGAGGAATTTGCGTGTAATTTTCCAAAGTTTTGGCCAGCTCCGCTGCGCTCCTTCCCTGAAAGTTTCGGGGAGATTCGTGATGTGGGGGCTGAGAAAAAAGGGGGGGGTCCCAAAACGTGTTTTCCTCATGTTAATTTACATAGGACGTTCTGACAAGGCTACAGCCTGTACCGCTGAACGGAATTACACCAAACTTGGCAAAATTGTAGGGACTGGTACGCAGAAGTGCCTTTGCTATATTTGGTGAAAATTGCTCCAGTGGTTTTTATGAAAATTAACTTCAAAAACACATATATATCTGGGCGGAGACTAACCACACATCTCATCGTGAGATCTGATTGGCGTCAGCACTTCATCCAAGAAGTGTTGGCAGCCATCTTGGGACCAATATACATGATAGCACCTCATTAAAAAGCATTGTAGTTAATAGAGGGTTTTAGGACTTTAGTTACATTATACATCATTTTTTGATGGTACCATACTCATTTTAGGAATTGTGGTGTGTTCTAAGGTGATTTTACCATGTGAAAAAGCCTTCTGCTGGGATATCATGAATCATGTTTGAAAGAAAACTATTATCTCATGCTTTTCCCACAGTGGTTTGGAAGGGGATCTATAAGCTAAACTGAAAGCATATTTTCTGTAAATTCACATTATCTTTCTCAGTCATGTGAGAATGAAGTCTGACATTCTCAGTAAAACATGTACATCCAACAAGGACAGAGACTGTCAGTTGATTCCTTTGTGTTCTACTGAAGCCTCCTAGAGTGTTCTAAAGAACAACTAGAGCGCTAACAGTCCTACTTATTACAAAGGTATGGCACACCTGAAGCCATCTTGATTGGAATAAAGTGGTAACTCTTAAAACATTTAATTTAAAAAGGAACAAAATGAGGGGGTATATTTTGCCATAGAAAGTATAATTAGTGCTGCAGAAAGAAAAATTAGGGCACATTTTGAGTGACTTCCCAAATCCTCTTCTATTTCATTAAAAAATTCTGACATGCAGTCTCACAAGATGGCCACCAGAGGCAAAAGAGCCCAAATGTAGCCCAAATATCACCCAGATGTAGCCCAAGTATAGCCCAATGACAGAATGTCCCAGAGTGTTCTAAAGAACAACTAGAGCGCTAACAGTCTTACTTATGACAAAAGTATGGCACACCAGAAGCCATCTTGATTGGAATGAAGTGGTAAGTCTGAAAACATTTAATTTAAAAAGGAACAAAATGAGGGGTTCATTTTGCCATAGAAAGTATGATTAGCAGCAGACTTCCCTGGTGAGCAGTAGCTATACTACAGTGATCTAATGAGCAACTAGAGTGCTAACATTCAGAATTTATGGCAAATGTGTGACACATCTGAATGCCTTCTTGATGGAACCAAAGTAAACAAGCATTGAAAATGCAATAGATCTCGCCCTCGTTTAAGTTAAAGCCATTCTGTTTGTAATGAGGTGGCTTTTTAGCTTTGCTTTTATTAGTGTTTTTAAAACTTTCATGTAAATAACATACATATGTATGCATATATGTATATGTATGCATGCATTTATATTTGTATTTATATAGATATGCAGATTATATATGTTTATATATGTATGTATATAGATATATACACATACATAAATGCATATGCATATATATGCATATATATATGTGTATATGTGTGCGTGTAGAGAGAGGTAGAGAGGTAGAGCGGTTTGGTGACGACAGTGGCATAAGGTAACAGTTGAGGAGCTGCAGAGGGTATGGAAGAAACCCATTATTACAGAAACGGATAATGTGGAGCTCGCTTTATTGAAGTTTAACAACTCCCTTACAGAGGTAATTAATGTGTTGGCTCCTTTGAAGCTACATAAACAATACCCCACCTCCAAGCACGAAGTGTGGTATACAGAAACTCTTAGAACAGAGAAACAAGGATGTAGAAAGCTCGAGAAATTCTGGAGGAAATCTCAAACTGAGGAAAGTAGGAAAGCACACCTAGACGCTCAATCCAACTATTATAAAAACATTAGACTGGCAAAGAAGAATTGTCTTGCCCAGCAGCTTGCTGAGGCGGGCAACTCATCCAAGGAATTGTATAAAATTTTACAGGCCTTTGTAAAACCGGTAGCCTGCGAAAGTCCAGAAGACTTTTCTCAGTACCTCTGCGATGACATTTCCCTGTTTTTTGAGAATAAAATTGATATGATTTATGATAACATCACAAAGGCCTCTAGTCAAAGGATTAATATTCTGATTCCCTCCCAAGTACCCTCATATGGTGATAATTCACTTATGACCTTTCCAGCAGTCAATGACTCAGATTTTTCTTCCTCATCAGCCATATAAAATCGGGATCCCCTGATGATTTCATGCCTGTCAAAGTGGTCGCCTCCCTGAGCACTCTGCTTGGACCCGAGATCCAATCAGTCATAAATCTTTCCCTCAGGGAGGAGCTGGTGCCTATGGAGTGGAAGAAAGCGGTGGTGAAAGCCCATTCGAAAGAACGTTGCACTTCCATGGACAGACCTCTCTAACTTCCGACCCATCTCCCTCCTGCCATACCTTAGCAAGATGACCGAGAAACATGTGAACACACATTTGTCTAAATACATCGAGGCAGCAGAGGGTCTAGACCATTCCAATCTGGGTTTAAACCCAATCACAGCACCGAATCTGCCCTCCTCTCCGTGACCGATATCATCAGGATGGCACTGGATGGAGGGGGCTCTATGATTCTGGTGCTGTTAGATTTATCCGCTGCCTTTGACACGGTATCACATGAGATTCTTCTCGGTCGTCTGAGGGAGATGGGCATAGGAGGCCCAGCTCTGTCCTGGTTGGAGAGCTTTCTCACTGGCCACTCACAAGGAGTCAGATTGGGCTCCCTTCATTCCATCTCAAGGGAGCTCACCAAGGGAGTGTCACAAGGCACATGTCTAAGCCCTACACTTTTTAATGTGTATGTGGCCCCCTTGTCTGACATTGTGAGAACATATGGGTTCACCCCGGTGTCGTACGCTGACGACACCCAGCTTTTGTTCCCTTTCCAGTCCCTCACACCTGCAATAAAAAAATCTTTTGCGGATGGTATGAGGGCAGTATTAGATTGGATGGCCTCAAATTGCCTCCAATGCAATGTAGGCAAAACAGAGGTTATGTTGTGTGGAGAAGCCCCCCTTTTATGGTCTCCAGAATGGTGGCCTCTGGATTTGGAACCAGTACCAAGCCCTAAACAGACCGTATAGAATCTGGGTGTGCGACTAGACCAGGCACTACTGCTTAAAGAACATGTTAGTCAGGTTACTGGATCCTGCTTTCATGTTATCGGACTTCTAAGGCGTGTGTTTCCATTCTTGCCCGACAGCCACAGAAAGACAGTTGTCCAGACTCTTGTAGTCAGCAGGCTGGACTATTGTAATGGACTTCTCATCTCGGCCAATGAGGAACAACTTAAGAGACTACAGGTGGCCCAGAACACCGCGGCCAGATTGGTTCTCAATGCTTTACCTGGGACCCCCTCACGTCCCCTTTTGAATAAACTTCATTGGCTGCCTGTCCGGCAGCGTATTAAGTATAAAATCTGTTGTACAATACATACGAGTCTCTTTGGATCTGGCCCTAGTAGTAGAGAGTAGTAGAGAGTGAGAAGTAGAGAGTGAGTAGTAGAGAGTAGTAGATAGTGAGTAGTAAAGAGTGAGTAGTAGAGAGAGAGTAGTAGAGAGTGAGTAGTAGAGAGTAGTAGAGAGTGAGTAGTAGAGAGTAGTAGATAGTGAGTAGTAGGGAGTGAGTAGTAGAGAGAGAGTAGTAGAGAATAGTAGAGTAGTAGAGAATGAGTAGTAGAGAGTGAGTATTAGAGAGTAGTGGAGTAGTAAAGAGTAATTAGTAGAGAGTAGTGGAGAATATTCCAAAGTTTGCCACAGCACCACTTGCACAATAAGTCCAATCAAATCATATCACTTAGAGTCCTTATTGAAGCGCTGAATCTTGGTGTATATTCAAATGCTTTTATTTTCCTTAAGCTTATGTACCACAGAAGCTGACGTGTTTCATTCTGTACAACAGAACTTCTTCAGGGCGTTCTTATTTCCTTCAAGTTATGTCGGTATCCTGTTATCATATAACTAGATATTTCTTCCAAATGTTAGACGAGACGTAAGTACATTCTTATTCAAAGTAACTAGGTATCAATTTTACCCACACAATTCGGGCAGACTTGAGTAATTTATAGCATCCTCAAAGTCAGTCTTTCAAAAATTCCAAAGTATAGGACATGATAATCCAAATCCAAATGTTTCTCAAGAAAATTCATTTTCAATCGTTCGGAATTTCGGCGTTTGGGCAGATATGACCCAGGGACCCCCAGTATGCAAGGGGAATTTGTCCCCCCTCTGCAAACGCACCAGTGGCCTGCGTTGCAGAGAGGTGTAAAAAGAGGCATAGCCTCATTACATCTCTGTGCAATGCAGCCCCCTGATGCATACTGGAGGTTCCAGGTGGGCTAGTTGCCCCCCAGGGACCCCAGTATGCAAGGGGAATTAGTTCCCCCTCTTCAAACATGCACGGGGGCTGCGTTGCAGAGAGGTGTAAAAAAGGGTGTGGCCTCATTACACCTCTCTGCAATGCAGCCCCCTGGCGCATACTGGAGGCTCCTGGTGGGCTAGTTGGCCCCCAGGGACCCCCAGTATGCAAGGGGAATTAGTTCCCCCTCTGCAAACGCGCCAGGGGGCTGCGTTGCAGAGAGGTGTAACAAGGGGCATAGCCTCATTACACCTCTGCAATGCAGCCCCTTGGCGCATACTGGAGGTTCAAGGTGGGCTAGTTGGCCCCCAGGGACCCCCAGTATGCAAGGAGAATTAATTCCCCCTCTTCAAACGCGCCAGGGAGCTGCGTTGCAGAGAGGTGTAACAAGGGGCATAGCCTCATTACACCTCTCTGCAATGCAGTCCCCTGGCGCATACTGGAGATTCCTGGTGGGCTTTCAGGTCTTATATAGTTAGGAATTAGCATTAAAAAAACCTTTGAAATTCACTGAAAAAAACATAGGTTTCAGGCCTTATATAGTAAGGAATTAGCATTTAAAAAACCTTGCAAATTCACTGAAAAAACCATAGGTTTCAGGCCTTTTAGAGTTAGGAATTAGCATTTAAAAAACCTTTGAAATTCACTGAAAAAAACCATAGGTTTCAGGCCTTATATAGTTAGGAATTAGCATTAAAAAAACCTTTAGAATTCACTCAAAAAACTATACATTTTAGGGGTGTTATAGTTAGCTGGACATTTCACTCATACAAAACCATTGAAATTGCTCCTATATAGTTAGTTGTACTAACTATATTTGGCGCACCCGAAATCCACTGCTGATGATGTCATATGTTACATCATTCATGACATGGTCAGTGACATCACTGATGACATCTCAAATGACATCACTGATGACATCACTGATGACATCATCCACGTGACAATCACATACACCTTTTCATACACTAGTAAAATCTTTCATCACTCTTTCTAAAATACAGAGTATCATATTTGAATCCATTGTTACAGCAAAACAAGTATCTAAAAACCCACTCAGTGATTCATAGATGTATACACACATCTAATCACTTACCTGTAGATTCACTCATACATGCTGTCAATGAACAATAGAACCCTATCAAAAATACTTATACACCTAAATCAACATTACACACCAGCACACATCCTATTCACATATGAAGTCATCCTACTCACTTATGCAAACAATGGATCATACTTACATATTTACTTAGCTACACACTTATGCAAACACAACTTCATCTATTCATTTAGATAGTAAGTCATACTTAGTGAATTATAAAATCATTATTACAAGTATAAAGTTATTCATACAGTCACTCACACAATCATTGAGTCTTATGTATACTTATTAATATACAACAACTGACACATACACTGCCTTTTATTTTTCTAGTTTGTTGGACATGTACCATTGAGAAATATATTTGCTCATCACCACACCCATAACGATATTCACTCACCCAAACAACTGTTAGAACATGTAGTTTTAACTTCATATATCTAGTGAATCAACTATTCACACATCTTTGGGCAGTCACACCCCTCCACCGAACCACACACACATTCACTCTCCCATACAAATACTCAGTTAACTAATCAATAACTAATACAGACTTTCACATAGCTAGTAACCAACTGGAGAACCAGTTTACACAACAACTGACAAAGTGATACAGATACTCAAACAGTTTAGTCACTATCCACTATATTTAGTGAGACACTATAAATTGGTCAAGTAAACAGTCAATTACACTGCTACTAAATCCTCCATCCAAATATTTATTTTTATGTATCCACTCATTCTTCAATGCAAATTGCTATATAAATAATGCATATTTAAATAATGAAGCAAACCACATTCACTGGATGATGTCATCAGTGATGTCATCAGTGATGTCATTTGAGATGTCATCAGTGATGTCACTGACCATGTCATGAATGATGTAATATGTGACATCATCAGCAGTGGATTGCGAGTGCGCGAAATATAGTTAGTACAACTAACTATATAGGAGCAATTTCAATGGTTTTGTATGAGTGAAATGTCCAGCTAACTATAACACCCCTAAAACGTATAGTTTTTTGAGTGAATTCTAAAGGTTTTTTAAATGCTAATTCTGCAAGTTTTCTTCATTCAAGAAGACGCCACACACCACTTCAATTCTGTTTGGTTGTATTTATTCTCCTGTAGGTTTTCCCCACTTACGCGTTTCGGACTATACAAGTCCCTGGTCACGGTTTACAAACAATAGTCCCTCGTTTGTGTTGCATATTTATACTGAAAAACTCACTTAGCAGATTAAGATTCATTGTGGGATCAGTAGACAATTGCAGTTATATGCTATTTTTTCTAGCTTTATCAATGTGTTGGTGGCTTGCAAGCTGCGCACTTTGCAACTTAGATTTGTTGGGGGAATATCACTGGTGATTCGCCAGGGTGACATGAGGCATATAATGTTGACATATAGTATGTCACAAACATTGTTAATTCACAATAACATTTGGAATTAGCAATATGCCCTCGCATTAATGACTACAGGGTCATTGGCCGAAGATATCTGCTGCGCAACAGAGCAGCACCCAAAAAATACTAAAAACCAAAGTTCAAAAAGAGGATCCCAAGGTTAGTTGCACGCTTTTAATAAAATGCTGCAGCGCCATTCAGTAAGGAAAACAGGCTTTAACATCCTCCATGATCATAGCCAGACGCGTTTTGAGTTTCCCCTTAGTCATTGGCATTGGTACAACGATATCACAAGGCCAAAAGATTGCTACTAATTATATCCTCGAACCTCCCCCAGTGGGTGTTGCCGCTCCCGTAGGCTTCTGGTTCTTGTAGTAGCACATAGTGTTCCTTAAGCAAGTTTTGCCAAGAGTTCGTTTTTCAAACATAATAAACAACCACAGGGGATACAAGCAACAGTCCTGTGAACATGCACTGCATTACTTCTGCATCTCATTAGGCAAATACCTCCCGCAACAACGGTGGCCTAATTTTTTAAGACACCACGGGTCCGCAACAGCAGTGGGGCTTCTTCCGCGGCTGGGTCAGCCGCTGTTGATCCACAAAACAAAGAGTCACCCCCATAGAAGAGCCACCAGGTACATGTTAGTTGCACGCTTTTAATAACATGCTGCAGCGCCATTCAGTCAGGAAAACAGGCTTTAACATCCTCCAAGACCATAGCCAGACACGTTTCGAGTTTCCCCTTAGTCATTGGCATTGGTACAACGATATCACAAGGCAAAAAGGGTGCTACTAATTATATCCTCGAACCTCCCCCAGTGGGCGTTGCCACTCCCGCAGGCTTCTGGTTCTTGTAGTAGCGCATAGTGTTCCTTAAATAAGTTTTGCCAAGAGTTTGTTTTTCAAACATAATAAACAACCACAGTGGATAAAAGCAACAGTCCTGTGAACATGCACTGCATTACTTCTGTATCTCATTAGGCAAATACCTCCCGCATCAACGGTGGCCTAATTTTTTAAGACACCACGGGTCCGCACCAGCAGTGGGGCTTCTTCCGCAGCTGGGTCAGCCGCTAATGATCCACAAAACAAAGAGTCACCCCCATAGAAGAGCCACTAGGTACATGTTAGTTGCACGCTTTTAATAAAATGCTGCAGCGCCATTCAGTCAGGAAAACCGGCTTTAACATCCTCCAAGACCATAGCCAGACACCAGCCACACTCACACACACACACACACACCCCCACACAGACACACACACACACACCTCGACACACACACACGCACACACAGACACACACACACACACACACACACACTCTCTGTTCTAAATAGTATCTACTTGAACTGGTCAAATTGAAGTATGTAGGATTCCCCACTCAGTTTATTGTAACTTCAGCCGAGGGATATCATCATTCGGCACTCTGGTATTACTGGACAGCTTGTATATCCTCCTGTGGTCCTTAAAAGTAGGATCCTGGACCCAGCTGTTACAATCTATATAATTGTTATCTGCTCAAGCACCGTCAAGTTAAAATAGTTTTCTTTGTATCCATTGTAAAAAAGTGGTTAGCCAATTTTGTGGTCGCCCTCTAGCAAAATAATTTTTTGCGAAGTGTAGATTACCTGTATTAAAGGTCTGCCATTGTTTATTTATTGATGTTTTTGCATGATTAAACAATGTGGAAAAGGTAGTAACACAAATCCTTTCAGCATGTGTGTTCAATGACAATGTTCTTGTTGTTTTTTGCTCTTGTCTGACATTTTTGGATGATGGTCTCAGGATAATCCCAAAATGTAAATTTGTGACATTGTTTTTCCCCTGTTTATTGAAATCCACCATATGCCTGCAATTGAGTTGTAGTCTTTAAAATTGACCAATAGGCAGGTCTACCAACAGTGGACAGGATGAAATTGGTTTGTGGTGACTGTCTGTCCACAAGGTCTATTTCGTGAAAGATTTTGACACTGAGGAAAATTAACCTGTCTACACTAATGGAGTGGATGAACTTTAGGAATTTATTCCATGTATTAATCCCCTCAAGAAAATGCATAGCACTAGGCAGTTTGGCTACCCAAATCACCAGATCATCATCAAAGTACCTCTTCTAGCGTTTAATCTTGCCTTTAAAGGGATTGGTGAAATCATAATTTTAGATTTTCAAGATGGAGGCCATGATGGTATGCATTGCTAGGAGCAAAGGTGTTTCCCTTATAGGTACTTTGTCCCTGTAAGAACAGTATACCCTCAAATGAAAATAAATGGCAAAAGCCAAACGCATACACTCTAACATAAAGTGGCTTATTTACAAACGCCTTGCACCTCTGGCGCGCCACTTTTTCCCCATATAAAAAGTGATGCATCAGCAGCCAAAGGGCTTGTAAATTAAAAGGAAAAAGTGTCTGGGGTTGGTATTGGGCCAGTCCTCTGAGAACGAAAGGTCTCCATCACATTCATGGTTTCCTCTTGAGGTAGGCTGATGTACAGACTCTCTCTGTTTAATCGCAGCAGGATTGTACTGATTATCCTAAAGTAGTTGGTGAAGTGCCCACTGTTTATTACCTGTTAGTACATCAAGCCATAAAGTAGTGTGTGTCTCCTTTGTGCCTTGCATCTTACCAATAAGGGCCTTAGCTTACAAGGGTAGCTTGTGCAGTCACAGATGTCTAAGCCAGCACCATAAAGGGAATTGAATTTGAATGTTTTATAATAATTCAGACTCAATAGGAAAAACAAAATAAAATGAACAAACCAACCAGCAACACTCAAGGAACGTTAATAGCAGAAGAACACTGTTGCCAGGACTTTCAATCAACAACAGAACACATTAACAAACAGAAAAAATACATGTTAAAAACTACAAGCTTGGTTAGACAAATTTGTGAAATTCAGCAGGAAAGATGTTCTGGTTTCTGGTCATTTGTTATTAGTTTTGAGAAATGTGGTTTCTTTCAATAAAGCCAATATAACTTTTAAGTGGTAGGATTACTTAAAATGTTGCAGAAAATCATTAATTATTCAATTAAACAGTTCGATCAAAACAATTAAATAAACTATAGCTTGACATTTCTTGCAACTATTACTTACATTCGTTGAACCCTGAATGTCTTGAAGTCCCACAAGACCAGTACACCATTAATACTTCCGGTAGCTAACATGGAATAGCCATTCTCTTTCAAAACATCAAAGCAGATCACCTCTCTGCCAGTCAAAGGGCACTGCAGGTAATGATGCAAAAAGGAAGATGTTACTGTTCAAGAGATAATGATTAGCATGTATGAAACAAAGAACGTGGTTAAAACATGATCTACGTTTCACAGCGTCAATTAGAACTGAAATCATACAAAGTTAAAATATCATTGCTAAAACATGGTACAATATAAAACACTAATGTTTATACAGATATACATATCTCTTAATCTCCCTGTATATATGCATCTCAAATGGCATATTTGATGACATCACTGATGACATCATCTAATGAGTGTGCTAGTTTGTTTTGTAGTTTACATAGTGGCAGGTAACTACCATATTACTTTTCTACCTAATTATGTAAAGTGTGTGTCCAGCTAATCGGTATAAGTGTTTCCAAAACACATGCTCCTAAAGCACCATAGGTGTGCAGAGGTGTTGAATGTTATTAATCTTTTAATTGAAGAGTAACTCGGTGTGCAGGTGACAGTTGACTTGTGTTCATTAAGTTCCATAGAAGTTATTCGGTATTGCAGAAAATAGTTACAGCAGGACAAATACTCTATGTACTACATACAATGTATTGTAAGCAGCCTTGAGTTATTGAGCAGAATTGTCTAGGCATGACAATTTCTACTTTACATAGAAGAGTGTGTGCACCAAGTACTAACATATGTACATGTGCTTACTTTGCTTCAGAACATGGGCAAAACATGGGTAAAACATTTACCACGGTATCAAGGCGGCAAATAGTATGAACGCTGCTTAGTGACACTATTTAATACTCTGTGATGTATTTCTCATGAGAGTTTTACTGTCTGCAAACATTGTGGTACAGAGTAAACTCTCTCCATAGAGTAAACACTGTCAACAGTACCCACTAATCTACTCAGATCCACTTCATTTCTCAATGCAGGTTCAGTGACTGTCAGGGATTTGATGCAGGTAAAGAGTGTCTGTAGTAGTGCATTAGTTATGTAGCATTGCTTGAGTGTCTGGAGGAACTTGGTTTTTCCTGAACAGTGATATACAGATTGAATACCATGTGAAGGATAGGTTGCCCTTTCATCTGTGGTTCATAGTCAACATTAACCTAGCTACCCATGAAGTGTATGGTATGGGTTCCATGTTGCAGATAACACAAGCTTGTTTTACCTATGGTGGTTGTATATATTTTAGTAGTAAAGACTCTTCCTATAATTTTGAACTATTTTGCATAGTGGTATACCTGGTTAAAGAGCAATGTGTGCAGAAGAAGAAAAGAAGCGATGCAAACAGTGATGTGCCTTGAGATGTCATCAGTGATGCAATAAATGATGTCATAAAACATGTCATGAGTGACGTAATATGTGAGGTCATAAGCACTGCATGGCTGGGGCGCAAGTTATAGTTAGCTTTGCTAACTGTAACTGGTGAATCTCTGTGCTTTTTTCAGTTCATAATCAATCAATCAGTATTTATATAGCCCATCTCATCGCCCATAGGGTATCCAGCTGCTGAGTTACGGGTGAAATAGTCCCCAAACAATAACATTACAATAACCTTTGATTTATTTCAAATTTTTTCTAAGTTTGTTTCTTTTAAAACAAAAACAGATCTTTGTATCACAACCAACTATAATGTCAGGTTTCAGGTTCAGGTTTTAAAGTCTTTATTTCGATTGTTAAAAGAATCATAAAAGACAATTTTACAAGCAATAATTAATTAACATTTAAATACACATACATTAAAAGGGAATTAAGCATTAAAAATGAATTAAACAATTTGTAGACAATCCTGAATTAAGTTCCCTAAGACAAATTTCCCCAAATAAAATGGGATTACAAGTAAATTCATGCTATCCAGATTTAGGCTACTGTTTTGTCCTGAGTATCCACGCCCAACCCACATATTTGGCAATACACACTGTGATGATTTCCAGTGTGTTAGTTTTTAATACATGGATAGCCTCTTCTGATTTTCTTATGGGCAGTCTCTGAAAGAGTGGTTTTAGCCATTTGGTCCTTGGTGCATGGTATTTGGGGCAAGCAAACAGAAAATGGCCCTCTGTTTCTTTCTGGCCTGGGCACCATTTGCATTGATCCGTGATGCTAGAGGACCAATTTTTCGTGAAGGTATTCAACGGCAAAGTGCCCACCCGAAACTGGTGGAAGAGTTTCCTGTCTAAGGATTTAGAGACCGTGTCCCAGTAAAGTTCACGTATGGGGTCCAACTTAAAACAAAGAAACCTACCAGTAAGGCTAGTAGAGCAGGAGGCATTTATTCTGTTCAGGCGAAGCGTGGACCAGTACAATTCTTTAAATGCCTGTTTGGTTGGAAAAATACTAACTGCTGGGGAAAACCAAAGGTGCTCTAAGCCCATGTCCGTCAAGATCGATTTGACCGTTCGGAACCAGGGAATTTTTTCCGATCCACTGATTGCCCTTACTTCTACTACCCCGTTTGCAAATAAGGTAAGGTCGGGCGAGGTCCATAGACGCCTCCAGAAGGCAACCAGTCTGAATCTAGCCAGCTCGTTAATTGGAGGGCATCCCAAATCCAAACAAAGGGGGATTGAGGGGGACGACTGTGGCAGACCAACCAGGTTGCGGAGAAACTTACACTGTATTTTAAACAAGCCCTGCAAATCCATATGACCCCACAAATCCGCACCATATAGAATTGCAGGGTTAATTTTGGCATCGTAGATTTTGAGGGCTGGTGTGACCCGCTTGGTTATAGATTTCCTTTGCTCACTCAGTAAACAGCCTGTAAGTCGTGCAAGTTTAAGATTTTGGGCATCAACTTGTGTTTTCCATTTCAAGCGACTATCTAGCATAACCCCCAAGTATGTCATGTTCTCAACTTGGTCCAGCTTGACCCCTCCCATACTAACTGTACTCCGGACAGTGCGGTTCTTACTTAAGACCATAAATTTGGTTTTCCCAACGTTCACCTTGAGGTCGCTGATGACACAGAACTCCTCAAAGCGGTCCAGAGCCCGCTGTAGGCCGCTGCGTGTTCTGGAGAGGAGTAAGGTGTCATCAGCAAAGATGAGCATTGGGAATCGCTGTCCTGCCAGCATGGGAGCATCAGTTGGGGTCGATTCGAAGAATTTTACAACTTGGTCAATAAACAAAAGGAAGAGAGTAGGGGCCAAAACACAGCCCTGGCGGACACCACGGGTGACTGGGAAGAGTTCTGTCACCTGGCCCTGGGCACCCCATCTTACCCTTGCAAAGTTGTCCTTATGCATTTTAATTATCATGTCAAGCAATTCCGTTGGCATCCCTAGAGACTTCAGGACTCCCCACATTTTCTCCCTCGGTACAAGATCGAATGCGGACTTCAGATCGATGAACGCAGCAAAGATGGTACCGCCGCCAAGCAGCACCACCTTCCAGTAGATCAAACAAAATCTGAACACCTGGTCGATGGTGCTGGTTCCTGATCTGAAGCCCGCCTGCATTGGGGATAGGATGTCCTCCATCTCAATCCATCCTTGGACCCTGCCCAGGACCATGCGAGCGATAAGTTTTTGTATAGAGTCAATAAGACTAATCGGGCGATAATTACCCGGACTAGACCTATTGCCCTTTTTATAAATCGGCAGGATCTCCGCCCCCTTCCAAGATTTGGGTATGCCTGCGCCTGCAGCAATGGAGTTTGCCACCATGGCAATATATGGTATCCACAGGGCAGGGTTAGCTTTGAAGAGGTCAGCGGGTATAAGATCCATACCTGGCGCTTTCCCTCGCATGGTACAGTGTAATGCAAGCTCGACCTCACCTTCTGTAAAAGTGATGGTCTCGCTTTGAGTAGTGGGGTGGGGAGTCTTTTCAATTGTGCTGGATGGCGTAGGGTTAACAGCACGGAACTGGGTTGCATAGAAGGTAACCCATTCATTTGGGGGCACATGGTTTGTTGGGATACGACCGTCCGGATCCTTCCCCCACTTAACTATCTCCCAAAATTTGATGGGATTGCTGGACATGGAGGCTACCAAGAGGTCGGACCAGTATTTATCCTCCCACTCCCTTTTAGCCTCCCCTTGTGCTTTCCTATAGGATGACCTGGCGGCTTTCACCAAGCTAGCATTCCGAGACTTAACAGCTTTAACTAGGGCAGTATGTGCTTCCCTGCATTTTTTATTATACCATTTGTGGGGGCGAGTGGGTACCAGGTTATTTCCCTGTCGGCGAGGTTGAGAAAGCAGAATTTTTAAATCCTTAAAACAGCGATTATGGAGATTTAAGATATGGTCAGCTGCTCTGGTTTTGTCCCCCAACTCAACGTGAGTCAGCATTTCATTAAGAGTAATGTTAACCACACTAGTAATCTTGTTTCTCAATAGCTCGTCCCCCTCAATTTTGGACCATTTTACCCTCTTCCTATCATTTGTTAAGTAGGTGTCCCCCGTCTGTGAGATACCAGGTTCCTCTAATCTTACTAGACCTGGCACTTTTAATTGCAGAGTCAGGGGATTATGGTCACTTTCAGGGCGGGGAATTACCTCCATGTCCAGCATCAGAGGCCAATCTGCTACTTTTAGCAGAATGTAATCGATGCGGCTTCTTCTCAGCCCGTTGTCAAAAGTGCAGCTGGCTCCCTGGTCTGATTTAGTTCGGCCATTACAGGCCCTGAAGCCACTGTTAAGACAAAAGGCCGTCCAATTTACCGCAGCCTCTGTGGCAGGTACTGATTTTACAGACGTCAGCTCAGGTATGCCCCATACTGTGTCCTCCACGGAGCCCCAACAATCCCCAGGGTCTAGTAGAGGTTCAAAGCAACAATTTAGGTCCCCAGCAAGCAAGATGACATTGGAACAATCGAGGGCTGCCAGAGCAGATTCTAGTACCTCCAACAATGGTGGCGTGCGTCCGCCTGGCAGGCCTCGTGCATATATATTTAACAATATCAGGTCCTGGTGGCCAGTCCTTCCCAATCTAACAATCAGGAGGTCCGGATTAGGTACACTTATCTCCGTGATACAATAGCCCAGGGATTGTCGCACCCAGATCAGTAACCCCCCGCAGGCTCGCCCTTTGGTATTCCCAGTAGCACTTTGGGTGGCTGCTTTATAGAAATTTACATAACCCTGCTTATAAACTGGGTCCACAGCCCAGGTTTCCTGGAGTAGTATGACATCATATTTATCCATGAACTCAAGCCAATCACTAGAGTGGACGCGGTTTTTAATCCCAGCAATGTTCCAGGACGCTATGGCAAGAGTTTCCGATGTGGGTACGATAGAAGAGGCCACCACCGCGGAGACTGCATGCGAATCCTGTCCTGTCCCAGCTTCCAGCCCATTTTCTGACCCCCCCGTGAGGCTATGTTCAACCAACAACAAAGAGATTCCCCCTTCCCTTAAAGGTGGTGTATTTTTCCCTGATGAAGGTGGGACCCTTTTCCCCTCCTCTACCATGACTATAAGTTGGATAGGCGCCTGGCCCTGCCTCTTACCCCCTACCCCAGGGTCGGCATTTTCTACAGATTCTGAAGTTTGGGGTGGTTTATGGAGTCAATCAATTGCCTCCAGATCGGACAGGGGACCAAAGCGGTTGAATAAAGGTGGAAAAATTGGTAGGTGTAGTGTCCTGGGGTTGTTCATAACAATGGATCGTCCCTGTCTCGGGGCTTTTTGGGAGTGAGCCTGTCTTTGGGGATAGAAATAAGAAAGGTCTAAGGTTTGGACGTCCCCCTGTCTGGCAAACCTAGCTTCACGGCAGATTGTATCCACCACCCATGAGTCCCTAAACGATATTAAAATGCAATCACCCTCCAGATCCTTGGGACTCTGGCCCACCCAGTCAACCCTCCTTACAAATAAGATTTCTGTTGGCGAGGATGGGGGCAGGGGTCTGTTTTTATTCAGCCAAAAGGTAACCTTATTTCGCAGGTCTTCGTGGGTCTCCCTTTTACCTGATGGCAGTGGGGCAACACCAGTCAGCACCATGGTATAAGGTGTTGCCTCTATGGGGATATCGACCCGCGGCGTGGGATGCCTGGATTGCTTCTTTGCCAGAGGGTTAGGGGCATTTTGGAGGTTTACACGGGGCCTGTGGGGTGGGAAACTCTGGGTGGTGGGATTGGGTTTTACCTGAGGGGGTAATTTAGTTGGTTGACGTCTGGTGGGGGTTTTGTTCGTAGGCTTTGGCATATGAAGGCGTTGGGGAGCGGCCTTTAGTACCTTATTTGGAGAATTTTTATAAGCACTCCCTTTGTTTAAATTAGGGTTGTCCGTTACTGGTCCTGGTGGATTATGATTGTTATTAACTAGACTAGGTGGAATTATAGTTGTTTTTGGGGCCAGAGATGAATGGGTGTGTTTGGCCAACCCAGAATCTATGTCCGATAAGGACAATAGTATTGCAGAGTTCGCATTAACTACAGCCTCCAAAGAGTTTATTTGCAATAACATTAGTCTAGTCCTCTCCAAAACAGGTGATAGGAGGTTTTTCATTAAGACCTCCATCTTTGCCAGCAGGGAATCATCACTGCTCAGACATGTTGGACAGGGGTTTGAGGAACCTAAGGAAATAAGGGAGGGGCATAGAGTGTTGGGCAGTGCATTTGTGCATTGATTTCCGCTTGGATGGCCTGAGCCTGGTATGTGATTACCAACGGGATCTTTTAATTTCGGCATCTTGCATTCTCTCCCTCCCTTATAACTGGAGTCTTGTTTTCTTTTCCTAGAACCCTTGTTTATATCTGTGAGATCTGTGTGGACTGGGGCATTAGAATCTACTTTGGGTGAGTCAGGGATTGAATCAACCGAATCAAAACTTTGATTAGTGGAATAGCTATCCTGAGTATCAATTTCTCCTGTTGCTTCAAGGTCGTCCAGGGGATGTTTGGGGAAAAGTGTAGTGTGAGCAAGAGGATTTATATCCTCGCTATCCATATGGACAATAGCTTCCGTGGTGTCTAGGTGCATACAATTAAAAGCTGCGTGTGCTTGTGCTGGTGGTACGGGGCTGGGAATCTTGGCCAACCTACCTAGAGAAGAGCGTTTTCCGCTAACTAAGTCTAAGGAAAGACGCTTTTCCACCATTGCAATTTCCTTTTCCAGGATACCCGAGGCTCGCGTGATAAAAGCGTCTAGTGGGCCTGAAACCACTCCAGTTGGAGTTTGGATTTGGACGTTGCGAGTTTTACCGGATCTCAGAACCATGATTTCGGAATTTGTCCCAGCTTCTATAATCGTACCTGATAACAATCTTTATACAAGTGCGATAAAAACTGAATAGGCCGCCCTGATGGACAGTACGAATATACGAGAACCCAAAACCCGCTCCGGGCACAATTTAGCCAATCTTACTATTGTTGCACAGCGGACCAGGGATTGTGGGCCAGGGCCGTCCGCTGCCGTCCTCGAACGGCCTCAAACGGCCCGCTCTTTGCCCGGTCTTCGCCCCGGGCTGCGTCCCGCGCTGCGGGAGGAGTTGCCCCGGATATAGCAAAGACTGAGAGCGGTGGGCGGGCCGGCAGGGAGAGCGGACCGGGAGTGGTCAGCGGTCACTCAGGGACTCCTGGGATTTGGAGTCCCTGATACACTCGCAGCCCTGCAGCCCTCAGATGGTGTTGAGCTCCCACTCCTCCTCACTTGACGACGAAGCGGCACCCGCGGAGCGGGTGCGGCGAGTTGCAGGCTGAAAGTCTGGCTGGAAGTCCTCCTCACAGCGAGCAGCCAAAGGTGAGCGCGTCCCAACAAGCGCTAAAAAAAAGTTCCCCAAGAGTCTATGCAGCAGGTGGGGCTTTAACGGACCCTCAGGTGGGCGGTGGGCGGGCCGGCAGGGAGAGCGGACCGGGAGTGGTCAGCGGTCACTCAGGGACTCCTGGGATTTGGAGTCCCTGATACACTCGCAGCCCTGCAGCCCTCAGATGGTGTTGAGCTCCCACTCCTCCTCACTTGACGACGAAGCGGCACCCGCGGAGCGGGTGCGGCGAGTTGCAGGCTGAAAGTCTGGCTGGAAGTCCTCCTCACAGCGAGCAGCCAAAGGTGAGCGCGTCCCAACAAGCGCTAAAAAAAAGTTCCCCAAGAGTCTATGCAGCAGGTGGGGCTTTAACGGACCCTCAGGTGGGCGGTGGGCGGGCCGGCAGGGAGAGCGGACCGGGAGTGGTCAGCGGTCACTCAGGGACTCCTGGGATTTGGAGTCCCTGATACACTCGCAGCCCTGCAGCCCTCAGATGGTGTTGAGCTCCCACTCCTCCTCACTTGACGACGAAGCGGCACCCGCGGAGCGGGTGCGGCGAGTTTCAGGCTGAAAGTCTGGCTGGAAGTCCTCCTCACAGCGAGCAGCCAAAGGTGAGCGCGTCCCAACAAGCGCTAAAAAAAAGTTCCCCAAGAGTCTATGCAGCAGGTGGGGCTTTAACGGACCCTCAGGTGGGCGGTGGGCGGGCCGGCAGGGAGAGCGGACCGGGAGTGGTCAGCGGTCACTCAGGGACTCCTGGGATTTGGAGTCCCTGATACACTCGCAGCCCTGCAGCCCTCAGATGGTGTTGAGCTCCCACTCCTCCTCACTTGACGACGAAGCGGCACCCGCGGAGCGGGTGCGGCGAGTTGCAGGCTGAAAGTCTGGCTGGAAGTCCTCCTCACAGCGAGCAGCCAAAGGTGAGCGCGTCCCAACAAGCGCTAAAAAAAAGTTCCCCAAGAGTCTATGCAGCAGGTGGGGCTTTAACGGACCCTCAGGTGGGCGGTGGGCGGGCCGGCAGGGAGAGCGGACCGGGAGTGGTCAGCGGTCACTCAGGGACTCCTGGGATTTGGAGTCCCTGATACACTCGCAGCCCTGCAGCCCTCAGATGGTGTTGAGCTCCCACTCCTCCTCACTTGACGACGAAGCGGCACCCGCGGAGCGGGTGCGGCGAGTTGCAGGCTGAAAGTCTGGCTGGAAGTCCTCCTCACAGCGAGCAGCCAAAGGTGAGCGCGTCCCAACAAGCGCTAAAAAAAAGTTCCCCAAGAGTCTATGCAGCAGGTGGGGCTTTAACGGACCCTCAGGTGGGCGGTGGGCGGGCCGGCAGGGAGAGCGGACCGGGAGTGGTCAGCGGTCACTCAGGGACTCCTGGGATTTGGAGTCCCTGATACACTCGCAGCCCTGCAGCCCTCAGATGGTGTTGAGCTCCCACTCCTCCTCACTTGACGACGAAGCGGCACCCGCGGAGCGGGTGCGGCGAGTTGCAGGCTGAAAGTCTGGCTGGAAGTCCTCCTCACAGCGAGCAGCCAAAGGTGAGCGCGTCCCAACAAGCGCTAAAAAAAAGTTCCACCAACTATAATGTCACTTTAACCTTAGTTTTTGTTCAGTGAATTTCTATATTTTTAATGTAGAGTAATATTTTATAAACATACATTATCCAACCCACCACAGCTCTCAGACGTTGACCTTGCGCAGCATATCAGGGTGGGTACAGATCCTGGCCTGTGGCCAGTACTTGTGGCAAACCCCGACAGGAAGCAAATTCCACACCCAGCATTGAACTGCAGGTATGCATGGGTGATTGAATGCAGAGCCTCTTTGCAGGCTGGGCCATGCATACAACCCTAATGCACAGAGACAAAGGCCATGAGGCAGAGGCTGGATGCACACACTGTGGCCTTGCTTGCAACTGCTAATACACATATTCCAAAAACCCAAGAAATTTGGAGGCAAAACATAGCTGACAGAAAGGAATGGTTCAGGGGAACACATAATGTAACATCCCCCCTTCAAATTATTAAGACTCACTTACCTCCATACACAGTGTAGTGAACTCTGTAGCCACTCTAAATTACCTACGCCTTCAACATCCACTGCTTATATCCTTTTATATTAATTCACTTATACCATCTGAAACCATAGGATTCATAATAACACTTATGAAATTGCAAATCACATCATTTGTGAGAACACAGTGCATGGCAGAGTAGGGCGTTATAGTTAACACAATGTGGCTACTGAATTTACTACACTGTGTATGGATGTGGGTGAGTTATAATTATTTGAAGGTGGTGCGTAAATTATAAATTTCAGGTATTACTACACATGTCTAATGTTTTCGTAGTTTAAATTTGGTATATACACAGAAATAATAAATAAAGTTATAGTAATTTAAAGGTGGTGCATAAATTATACATTTAAGGTATAACTGTAACTCTCTTTGGCATGCACGGTGCACTTTATTCCACTGACTCCGGGACCAGAACGCTCAGCGGCAGGAGCCACGCATGTCACTGGGGCTGCGGCGCTCTTAAGCGCGACTGGGCTCCTGCAGCACGAGACGCAGGTAGGCATGCCTGGGCCCCGCCCAGGCGAAGCCCGGGCCAAGGGCCAGCCTGTCTGTGCCAGTCCGAGACCGAATGAGGCTGGCTGGGCCTAACCCCATGGTCCTTCATTGAAATTCCCTCTACTGGAGCCCAGCTGCTCAATCTTATTGTTAAGCCCTGTCTCTGCCTTAGTTTCATCCCTCCGCAGTACCAACAGTGACCAAAGAGAAGGTATGACGGAATCCTGTTGTATACTGCTTATATCTGCGCCCGTACCATTTACGTGGACTATATGGAAGCTCGTGTGTAGAGTGTCTGTTCTGTGCCCAGGACATCTTTGTAAGGTATCTTGAGACACCTAATTGTGCCAACTTTACCTTTTAAGTTTTTGTGCACCTTTGGAGCTTTCTATTGCAAACTGAACATTCAAAGCCACTCATTTCCTACGAAACTGACCATGGTCAGGCGCAAGGTTAATCCTAACAGACAGGTCTTTGTCTCAACATACTCGACCCACTCCAAACTGGTTAAAGCAAGCATACTGGACCGTTGGGCCCTATTGCGAACTGAACCTGATTTTAATGGGATATTTTCTGAAGATCACATAACTTGAAAGAACTTTTGAACAAATCCTCCAATAAACACACGACATCTGTGCGAGCGTTTTCTAAATGTGGCAACTGTTCCCATTGCAATAATGCTATTATTGGCAATTCTTTGGCACATCCTCGCTCTGGCAAAAAGATCACTCTACGTCACAACACCAATTGTAATAGTCAACATGTGATATACTACCTTAAATGCCCATGCGACTTGTATTATGTGGGTAAAACGGAGAGAAACCTCCGCACCCATTTAACGGAACACAAAAGTCGTATTAGAAACAACTATGCCAGTTCACCTATTGCCGTACATTGAAACATCAATCGACACAGCATTGCGCAACTGCATTTTGGTATATTAGAACAACAACTACCATCACCAGATAAAGATATCACCAAATTTCTACTACAACGTGAGATTTACTGGATTTGGTTTTTGCAAACCCTATTACCTTTAGGGCTCAATGATAAATTTGATCTCTCTTGCTTTCTATAACCCTGTTTGCGCATAATATTGATACTTGTCTGTTCTATCTATAGTGTTTGACATCTCCTTGTGTATCTGAAATTGCAATGTTTCTCTCCATATTACTTTGTGTATTTTCCTTCTTGTTGAGGATTATTCATGTATAATGTCGTTCCTCTTTGCCACCATGTTCATGCAAATGTTGTGCCAGCGCATTTATTGTCTATCTCAGTTTCGTTTTACTTTACTTTGGCTTTGTTTCTATTATGTTGTTCTCTTTAGAGTGCTATAGAGCGATGTTTAGGTTGCAATAAGACCTCTCTAAGATGGCCGCCGAGTTCGGCCAGCTCCCATTAGTCCTTTCTCTACTAGTTGCTCGTCTGCTTGTTAAACACACTGGTTCTCACTTGGTTTCGAGACTGCTGGCGTTTGTTTCGAGCCGCCGGCTACTGTCGTTTTTGCTGAAACCCGCTTTGGTAAGCTATTGAATACTTTTATTCGATTGATTAGGTTATGTTTCATCCCCACAGTGAGCTGACCATTACGTTTGATTCCTGTTTTGACAGCTCGTTTTTGGCATTTACGCATCACGTTACTGATCCTTCCCCGGTCTTACTAAGAATTGTGAAGTCTCCTACGCCTCTCGTTTGTTGTGAGTACGAGTCTTTTAACTGCACTTTGGCATTTGGTTTAAGGTTACGGTCTCTTTTGGAAATATTTGTAATACGGAGGTTTATTGCTTTCAGTGAGCTTCCTGAAGTTACAGGATGACCTGGGTTTCATTGTGCCAGTAAGTTGTGCGAGTGTTTGTGTTTTCCACCCTTTTCACTGGATTCATTTTCCTCTTTTCTCGATGCATGTGCACTGTTCCACATAGTTGTTTCTACGGTAGCTGGTTGCAGTTTGCAAAGTGATTCTTCTCACTGCATGTTTTATATTGGTTTTAACCGCTGGTTGCACTTTTTTCTTTTTAGTCTGGCTTTCTATACTTTGCGCTTGGCCGCTTTGCTTTAACATTGGGCAAGGTCCTCTATTCTTTTTGCTGAGTCCTGTGTATTTACCCAGAGTATCATTAAGACTATTATTTATATTGTTGTTAGATTCCCCTGATGAAGGGCTATCCCGTTACGCCCGAAATGCATTGGGATTTTTAACATTTGGATGCTGTTGTGAAGCACCGCATTTATGTTCTGCCCACCTGATTTTGAAGAATGTGAATAAAACTTCTTCGGACACCAGACATCAGGATGTGCTATTCGTTGAATTTCTTTGTGCATTTTTCTTGTTTCATTTGATGCTGTTTCAGTCAGAATGTATTGATTGTAACAATATACTGATTTACTATTGCCTATTATTGTTGAAACGTCCTTGACGCCTCTTGTAGTGCATTGGGTTATTCCAGATAACTGTCTGGATAGCTTCTTTTTGTGTCATGTTCTAGCAGGCTTGCAGGGCCTCTTACCCGTTGCACACTTACTTACTAAAGTGCTGATTTATTCTGTCTTATTTGTTATATATTTATTACCTTGATAACTGAGTGCATTAAGGCTGCTACCACATTGATTGTTGTCCCTATTTTACTGCACTGCAGCCACTATTTGCACCACCACTGAAAAATGCAGGTAACCTTCATTATGTCGTCCTTCGATGACATACTACATCTCACAGAGAACAGAGCACACACCAAAGTTTACTCATTGGCAGAAGCTAATGATATCTATGGACTCATCAAAGAGGTGAGAACCTTCGACGCTACCTCTGGACCCATTCAGCAACAAATACGCCAACTAGAATATCTCCTGCATAGGGAAATCAATCAGCGCCTGCATGCCACCACGCTGATTCAGTACCATAAAGCCAGCCGCATTCCCCGTGGCTTACGTATAGCCATAAAACCCATGTTGATTAAGATGAAAATGAAATTCATGGACAAATGGTACGCGATTCTTAATAAGTGTTCACTTGATCTTATTTTACTTATTGTTGAAGAGCTCTCACAGGTCTTGGTTGGTTTGGAAGCCGAGATCAAAGAACTCCAATCGAATCTCACACAACGCTTGGAGGCTGATCCTCTCACAACTACACTCAATGAGATCAATGCTCGTTTGGACTCTTACGCTAAAGAAATTCATGAACGCAAAGTGCGTAAGTTTTGTCGAGATACTATCGACTATAAGCTCGATGAAGTATACTCCTGGGCGGAAGTTTACGGCCAGAAACGCACTTGGCAAAAACAAGGTCCAACTTCATCGGATGAAAGTCTTGCATCTATGACTGACACACAGCTTACACGTCCGCCTGTGCCTCTGGTGATTCCACCAATAGATAATGAAACTGCTGGCAGTAGTGCCAGCAGTTCTAAGGTTTCTTTTTTGTCCACCAGCCCTGCGGCCAACCAACCACCCACACAGCCAGCTGCAGAAGTAAACAAACGCGGAGAGGTCACCGATTCAGGCAAACCAAACCGCAGAAAGAAACACTAGTTGTGAATATCTCCTCAAAAACACTAACTGACAAACAAATGGTGGTTTTGAATAAAGGCTGCTCGTTCGTGCCTACCTTCCATGCGAAAAATTTAGATTCCCAAGTTGAGCTATACAAATTCACGAGGAAACTTAGGCTTCGCCATTTTTATCTCGAATGTGATTGACACGCCATTACCTGCTGATACAGCAGAGTTCCTTGAGTTCAAACCTAGGAGCACATTTGTTCCTCCTGTTTCTCACAAGACGATTGACCTGTTTGAATCGCTAGTCAAACAAGATTTGGCTAAACTACCTGTTGGTCCAAATTTTACCTCCAATCTCACTCGTAGCGACAAATCGGCCCTTAGATCTCTGCAATCTGACAGCCCTCTGCATTTCACTAAGGTTGACAAGGGGGGCGCATTAGTAGTGATGAATGCTAGCAGTTATGTTTCTAAGATCGATGTCATGTTACAAGACACATCCACATATCTTCCTTTGCCACACGATCCCACCAAGGAATTTCAAGCTGTGCTCGAAATTTTTTTAGGTCTTGCCTTAGAAATGAAATGGATTAGTAAATAGACTAAAGATTTTTTAACAACACAGTTCCCGCGCAGGCCTGTACTTTACATGCTGCCTAAGATTCACAAGGATCTCATGAACCCCCCCCTGAGACCTATCGTCTCAGGGTGTGGTTCGATTCATGAGACCCTTGGGCACTACCTTGACACCTTCCTCCAGCCGATTGTTCAATCCTGTCCATCTTATGTTCAAGACACCACCCATCTGCTTAACATTTTGCAAGATCTCAACATACCTACAGAGGATAACACTTGGTTATGCACAGTGGACGTTGTGTCGTTGTACACATCGATCCCACATCTGGAAGGTCTTGAGGCTGTTGAATGGGCTTTGCTCAGACATGATATTGCACGTGCTGATCAAGTTTTTCTTATGGAAATTCTCCACTTTTGTTGGTTTCACTGTTATGTTAAATGGAAAGATCAATTTTTTATACAGTCAAATGGTACATCCATGGGCTTTTCGGGAGCCCCCAGCTACGCAAACATTTTCATGTTCAAATTTGAGACTGAGCATATTTTATCCAATCCTGATTGGAGTAGAAATTTGATTGCTTATCGACGGTATATTGATGATATACTGGTTGTATGGCATGGGCTGCTGAGTGAGCTTGAACGTGTGATTATCAATCTCAATGAATTTAATCCTAGAATTCAATTCACCCATCAGATTGAAGCCAAAAGTATTGCTTTTCTGGATGTTAAGATAACATTGACACCTCCCACTGTTGAAACATCGATCTTTCAAAAACCCACTGACCGCAACAATGCATTACTCTATCAGAGTTTCCACCCCTGGTCGCTTAAACGCCATCTACCTTTTTCTCAGTTTCTGAGAATCAAACGCATTTCTTCTGACACTGATGTTGGCATGCAGACCATTCACAAAACTAAAGAACATTTTTTGAAAAGAGGATACCCTGCCACAGTTGTTGATCAGGCGGCTGCCAGATCTTCAGCTTTACAACGCACAGATCTCCTTAAGAAATCAGTGAAGGAGGTTAATCCTAACAGACAGGTATTTGTCTCAACGTACTCGACCTACTCCAAACTGGTTAAAGCAAGCATATTGGACCGTTAGGCACTATTGCGAACGGAACCTGATTTTAATGGGATATTTTCTGAAAATCCTATTTTTGCCTACAAAAGATCACATGACTTGAAAGAACTTTTGAACAAATCCTCCAATAAACACACGACATCTGTGCGAGGGTTTTCTAAATGTGGCAACTGTTCCCATTGCAATAATGCTATTATTGGCAATTCTTTAGCACATCCTCGCTCTGGCAAAAAGATCACTCTACGTCACAACACCAATTGTAATAGTCAACATGTGATATACTACCTTAAATGCCCATGCGACTTGTATTATGTGGGTAAAACGGAGAGAAACCTCCGCACCCGTTTAACGGAACACAAAAGTCGTATTAGAAACAACTATGCCAGTTCACCTATTGCCGTACATTGGAACACCAATCGACACAGCATTGCGCAACTGCGTTTTGGTATATTAGAAAAATAACTACCATCACCAGATAAAGATATCACTAAATTTCTACTACAACGTGAGATTTACTGGATTTGGTTTTTGCAAACCCTATCCCCTTTAGGGCTCAATGATAAATTTGATCTCTCTTGCTTTCTATAACCCTGTTTGCGCATAATATTGATACTTGTCTGTTCTATCTATAGGGCTTGACATCTCCTTGTGTATCTGAAATTGCAATGTTTCTCTCCATATTACTTTGTGCATTTTCCTTCTTGTTGAGGATTATTCATGTATAATGTTGTTCCTCTTTGCCACCATGTTCATGCAAATGTTGTGCCAGCGCATTTATTGTCTATCTCAGTTTCGTTTTACTTTACTTTGGCTTTGTTTCTATTATGTTGTTCTCTTTAGAGTGCTATAGAGCGATGTTTAGCTTGCAATAAGACCTCTCTAAGATGGCCGCCGAGTTCGGCCAGCTCCCATTAGTCCTTTCTCTACTAGTTGCTCGTCTGCTTGTTAAACACACTGGTTCTCACTTGGTTTCGAGACTGCTGGCGTTTGTTTCGAGCCGCCGGCTACTGTCGTTTTTGCTGAAACCTGCTTTTGTAAGCTATTGAATACTTTTATTTGATTGATTAGGTTATGTTTCATCCCCACAGTGAGCTTACCATTACCTTTGATTCCTGTTTTGACAGCTCGTTTTTGGCATTTACGCATCACGTTACTGATCCTTCCCCGGTCTTACTTAGAATTGTGAAGTCTCCTACGCCTCTCGTTTGTTGTGAGTACGAGTCTTTTAACTGCACTTTGGCATTTGGTTTAAGGTTACGGTTTCTTTTGGAAATATTTGTAATACGGAGGTTTATTGCTTTCAGTGAGCTTCCTGAAGTTACAGGATGACCTGGGTTTCATTATGCCAGTAAGTTGTGCGAGTGTTTGTGTTTTCCACCCTTTTAACTGGATTCATTTTCCTCTTTTCTCGATGCATGTGCACTGTTCCACATCGTTGTTTCTACGGTAGCTGGTTGCAGTTCGCATAGTGATTCTTCTCACTGCATGTTTTATATTGGTTTTAACCGCTGGTTGCACTTTTTTCTTTTTAGTCTGGCTTTCTATACTTTGAGCTTGGCCGCTTTGCTTTAACATTGGGCAAGGTCCTCTATTCTTTTTGCTGAGTCCCGTGTATTTACCCAGAGTATCATTAAGACTATTATTTTTATTGTTGTTAGATTCCCCTGATGAAGAGCTATCCCGTTACGCCCGAAATGCATTGGGATTTTTAACATTTGGATGCTGTTGTGAAGCACCGCATTTATGTTCTGCCCACCTGATTTTGAAGAACGTGAATAAAACTTCTTCGGACACCAGACATCAAGATGTGCTATTCGTTGAATTTCTTTGTGCATTTTTCTTGTTTCATTTGATGCTGTTTCAGTCAGAATGTATTGATTGTAACAATATACTGATTTACTATTGCCTATTATTGTTGATACGTCCTTGACGCCTCTTGTAGTGCATTGGGTTATTCCAGATAACTGTCTGGATATCTTCTTTTTGTGTCATGTACTAGCAGGCTTGCAGGGCCTCTTACCCGTTGCACACTTACTTACTAAAGTGCTGATTTATTCTGTCTTATTTGTTATATATTGATTACCTTGATAACTGAGTGCATTAAGGCTGCCACCACATTGATTGTTGTCCCTATGTTACTGCACTGCAGCCACTATTTGCACCACCACTGAAAAATTCAGGTAACCTTCATTATGTCGTCCTTCGATGACATACTACATCTCACAGAGAACAGAGCACACACCAAAGTTTACTCATTGGCAGAAGCTAATGATATCTATGGACTCATCAAAGAGGTGAGAACCTTCGACGCTACCTCTGGACCCATTCAGCAACAAATACGCCAACTAGAATATCTCATGCATAGGGAAATCAATCAGCGCCTACATGCCACCACGCTGATTCAGTACCATAAAGCCAGCCGCATTCCCCGCGGCTTACGTATAGCCATAAAACCCATGTTGTTTAAGATGAATAGGAAATTCATGGACAAGTGGTACGCGATTCTTAATAAGTGTTCGCTTGATCTTATTTTACTGATTGTTGAAGAGCTCTCACAGGTCTTGGTTGGTTTGGAAGCCGAGATCAAAGAACTCCAATTGAATCTCACACAACACATGGAGGCTGATCCTCTCACAACCACACTCAATGAGATCAATGCTCGTTTGGACTCTTACGCTAAAGAAATTCATGAACGCAAAGTGCGTAAGTTTCGTCAAGATACTATCGACTATAAGCTCAATGAATTATACTCCTGGGCGGAAGTTTACGCCCAGAAACGCACTTGGCAAAAACAAGGTCCAACTTTATCGGATGAAAGTCTTGCATCTGTGACTGACACACAGCTTACTCGTCCGCCTGTGCCTCTGGTGATTCCACCAATAGATAATGAAACTGCCGGCGGTAGTGCCAGCAGTTCTAAGGTTTCTTTTTTGTCCACCAGCCCTGCGGCCAACCAACCACCCACACAGCCAGCTGCAGAAGTAAACAAACGCGGAGAGGTCACCGATTCAGGCAAACCAAACCGCAGAAAGTAACACTAGTTGTGAATATCTCCTCAAATACACTAACTGACAAAGAAATGGGGGTTTTGAATAAAGGCTGCTCGTTCGTGCCTACCTTCCATGCGAAAAATTTAGATTCCCAAGTTGAGCTATACAAATTCACGAGGAAACGTAGGCTTCGCCATTTTTTCTCGAATGTGATTGACACGCCATTACCTGTTGATACAGAGGAGTTCCTTGAGTTCAAACCTAGGAGCACATTTGTTCCTCCTGTTTCTCACAAGACGATTGACCTGTTTGAATAGCTAGTAAACAAGATTTGGCTAAACTACCTGTTGGTCCACATTTTACCTCCAATCTCACTCGTAGCGACAAATCGGCCCTTAGATCTCTGCAATCTGACAGCTCTCTGCATTTCACTAAGGCCGACAAGGGGGGCGCATTAGTAGTGATGAATGCTAGCAGTTATGTTTCTAAGATCAAGGTCATGTTACAAGACACATCAACATATCTTCCTTTGCCACACGATCCCACCAAGGAATTTCAAGCTGTGCTCGAAATTTTTTTAGGTCTTGCCTTAGAAATGAAATGGATTAGTAAAAAGACTAAAGATTTTTTAACAACACAGTTCCCGCGCAGGCCTGTACTTTACATGCTGCCTAAGATTCACAAGGATCTCATGAACCCCCCCCTGGGACCTATCGTCTCAGGGTGTGGTTCGATTCATGAGACCCTTGGGCACTACCTTGACACCTTCCTCCAGCCGATTGTTCAATCCTGTCTATCTTATGTTCAAGACACCACCCATCTGCTTAACATTTTGCAAGATCTCAACATACCTACAAAGGATAACACTTGGTTATGCACAGTGGACGTTGTGTCTTTGTACACATCGATCCCACATCTGGAAGTTCTTGAGGCTGTTGAATGGGCTTTGCTCTGACATGATATTGCACGTGCTGATCGAGTTTTTCTTATGGAAATTCTCCACTTTTGTTTGTTTCACTGTTATTTTAAATGGAAAGATCACTGTTTTATACAGTCAAATGGTACATCCATGGCCTTTTCGGGAACATCCAGCTACGCAAACATTTTCATGTTCAAATTTGAGACTGATGATATTTTATCCAATCCTGACTGGAGCAGAAATTTGATTGCTTATCGACGGTATATTGATGATATACTGGTTGTATGGCATGGGCCGCTGAGTGAGCTTGAACGTGTGATTATCAATCTCAATGAAATTAATCCTAGAATTCAATTCACCCATCAGTTTGAACCCAAAAGTATTGCTTTTCTGGATGTTAAGATAACATTGACACCTCCCACTGTTGAAACATCGATCTTTCAAAAACCGACTGACCGCAACAATGCGTTACTCTATCAGAGTTTCCACCCCTGGTCGCTTAAACGCCATCTACCTTTTTCTCAGTTTCTGAGAATCAAACGCATTTCTTCTGAAACTGATGTTGGCATGCAGACCATTCACAAAACTAAAGAAAATTTTTTGAAAAGAGGATACCCTGCCACAGTTGTTGATCAGGCGGCTGCCAAGTCGACCTTGTTGAAGACGTGGTGGGGGCATGGGTCGGTGGGTGATCCGGAGTGGATGGTGTTCATCGTGCGGGCTGTGTCTTCGGTGGTCACTGTGGTCCAGGTGTGGAGGGTGGTGGTGGGGGGCGTTGGTTTGACGGTTGGGTGCGTAGGTGGTGCGCCAAAACTGTTGTGGATGTCGGCGATCTTGCGGTGGAAGAACGAGGCGAGAGAGTTGCAGAGATCTTGTGAGGGAGTGATGTCGTTGTTGCCGGTGCTGGGGTTGGAGAACTCCTTGACGATGCTGAAGAGTTCCTTGCTGTCGTGGGCTTTGTTGTCCAGTCGATCCTTTAGTGATTTCTTCTTGGTGGTGCGGATGAGCTGGTGGTGTTTGCGGGTCGCTTGTTTGAGGGCGGTCATGTTGTCTGTGGTCTGGTCGAGGAGCCAGGCTTTCTCGAGGGTGCGGCAGTTCTTCTTGGAGTCCTTGAGTTCGTCGGTGAACCAGGAGGCCTTCTTGCTTCTCGGTCTGCTGGGAGGGTTCTTCAGTGGTGCGAGGTCGTCGGCGCAGGCGGTCAGCCACCGTGTGAAGTTGCGGGCTGCTTCGTCACAACACCAATTGTAATAGTCAACATGTGATATACTACCTTAAATGCCCATGCGACTTGTATTATGTGGGTAAAATGGAGAGAAACCTCCGCACCCGTTTAACGGAACACAAAAGTCGTATTAGAAACAACTATGCCAATACACCTATTGCCGTACATTGGAACACCAATCGACACAGCATTGCGCAACTGCGTTTTGGTATATTAGAACAACAACTACCATCACCAGATAAAGATATCACCAAATTTCTACTACAACGTGAGATTTACTGGATTTGGTTTTTGCAAACCCTATCCCCTTTAGGGCTCAATGATAAATTTGATCTCTCTTGCTTTCTATAACCCTGTTTGCGCATAATATTGATACTTGTCTGTTCTATCTATAGTGCTTGACATCTCCTTGTGTATCTGAAATTGCAATGTTTCTCTCCATATTACTTTGTGCATTTTCCTTCTTGTTGAGGATTATTCATGTATAATGTTGTTCCTCTTTGCCACCATGTTCATGCAAATGTTGTGCCAGCGCATTTATTGTCTATCTCAGTTTCGTTTTACTTTACTTTGGCTTTGTTTCTATTATGTTGTTCTCTTTAGAGTGCTATAGAGCGATGTTTAGGTTGCAATAAGACCTCTCTAAGATGGCCGCCGAGTTCGGCCATCTCCCATTAGTCCTTTCTCTACTAGTTGCTCGTCTGCTTGTTAAACACACTGGTTCTCACTTGGTTTCGAGACTGCTGGCGTTTGTTTCGAGCCGCCGGCTACTGTCGTTTTTGCTGAAACCCGCTTTGGTAAGCTATTGAATACTTTTATTTGATTGATTAGGTTATGTTTCATCCCCACAGTGAGCTGACCATTACGTTTGATTCCTGTTTTGACAGCTCGTTTTTGGCATTTACGCATCACGTTACTGATCCTTCCGCAGTCTTACTTAGAATTGTGAAGTCTCCTACGCCTCTCGTTTGTTGTGAGTACGAGTCTTTTAACTGCACTTTGGCATTTGGTTTAAGGTTACGGTCTCTTTTGGAAATATTTGTAATACGGAGGTTTATTGCTTTCAGTCAGATTCCTGAAGTTACAGGATGACCTGGGTTTCATTGTGCCAGTAAGTTGTGCGAGTGTTTGTGTTTTCCACCCTTTTCACTGGATTCATTTTCCACTTTTCTCGATGCATGTGCACTGTTCCACATAGTTGTTTCTACGGTAGCTGGTTGCAGTTCGCATAGTGATTCTTCTCACTGCATGTTTTATATTGGTTTTAACCGCTGGTTGCACTTTTTTCTTTTTAGTCTGGCTGTCTATACTTTGCGCTTGGCCTCTTGCTTTAACATTGGGCAAGGTCCTCTATTCTTTTTGCTGAGTCCCGTGTATTTACCCAGAGTATCATTAAGACTATTATTTTTATTGTTGTTAGATACCCCTGATGAAGGGCTATCCCGTTACGCCCGAAATGCATTGGGATTTTTAACATTTGGATGCTGTTGTGAAGCACCGCATTTATGTTCTGCCCACCTGATTTTGAAGAACGTGAATAAAACTTCTTCGGACACCAGACATCAAGATGTGCTATTCGTTGAATTTCTTTGTGCATTTTTCTTGTTTCATTTGATGCTGTTTCAGTCAGAATGTATTGATTGTAACAATATACTCATTTACTATTGCCTATTATTGTTGAAACGTCCTTGACGCCTCTTGTAGTGCATTGGGTTATTCCAGATAACTGTCTGGATATCTTCTTTTTGTGTCATGTTCTAGCAGGCTTGCAGGGCCTCTTACCCGTTGCACACTTACTTACTAAAGTGTTGATTTATTCTTTCTTATTTGTTATATATTGATTACCTTGATAACTGAGTGCATTAAGGCTGCTACCACATTGATTGTTGTCCCTATTTTACTGCACTGCAGCCACTATTTGCACCACCACTGAAAAATTCAGGTAACCTTCATTATGTCGTCCTTCGATGACATACTACATCTCACAGAGAACAGAGCACACACCAAAGTTTACTCATTGGCAGAAGCTAATGATATCTATGGACTCATCAAAGAGGTGAGAACCTTTGACGCTACCTCTGGACCCATTCAGCAACAAATACGCCAACTAGAATATCTCATGCGTAGGGAAATCAATCAGCGCCTGCATGCCACCACGCTGATTCAGTACCATAAAGCACGCCGCATTCCCCGCGGCTTACGTATAGCCATAAAACCCATGTTGTTTAAGATGAATAGGAAATTCATGGACAAGTGGTACGCGATTCTTAATAAGTGTTCGCTTGATCTTATTTTACTGATTGTTGAAGAGCTCTCACAGGTCTTGGTTGGTTTGGAAGCCGAGATCAAAGAACTCCAATTGAATCTCACACAACACATGGAGGCTGATCCTCTCACAACCACACTCAATGAGATCAATGCTCGTTTGGACTCTTACGCTAAAGAAATTCATGAACGCAAAGTGCGTAAGTTTCGTCAAGATACTATCGACTATAAGCTCGATGAAGTATACTCCTGGGCGGAAGTTTATGCCCAGAAACGCACTTGGCAAAAACAAGGTCCAACTTCATCGGATGAAAGTCTTGCATCTGTGACTGACACACAGCTTACTCGTCTGCCTGTGCCTCTGGTGATTCCACCAATAGATAATGAAACTGCCGGCAGTAGTGCCAGCAGTTCTAAGGTTTCTTTTTTGTCCACCAGCCCTGCGGCCAACCAACCACCCACACAGCCAGCTGCAGAAGTAAACAAACGCAGAGAGGTCACCGATTCAGGTAAACCAAACCGCAGAAAGGAACACTAGTTGTGAATATCTCCTCAAAAACACTAACTGACAAACAAATGGGGGTTTTGAATAAAGGCTGCTCGTTCGTGCCTACCTTCCATGCGAAAAATTTAGATTCCCAAGTTGAGCTATACAAATTCACGAGGAAACTTAGGCTTCGCCATTTTTTCTCGAATGTGATTGCCACGCCATTACCTGTTGATACAGAGGAGTTCCTTGCGTTCAAACCTAGGAGCACATTTGTTCCTCCTGTTTCTCACAAGACGATTGACCTGTTTGAATAGCTAGTCAAACAAGATTTGGCTAAACTACCTGTTGGTCCAAATTTTACCTCCAATCTCACTCGTAGCGACAAATCGGCCCTTAGATCTCTGCAATATGACAGCTCTCTGCATTTCACTAAGGCCGACAAGGGGGGCGTATTAGTAGTGATGAATGCTAGCAGTTATGTTTCTAAGATCGATGTCATGTTAAAAGACACATCCACATATCTTCCTTTGCCACACGATCCCACCAAGGAATTTCAAGCTGTGCTCGAAATTTTTTTAGGTCTTGCCTTAGAAATTAAATGGATTAGTAAAAAGACTAAAGATTTTTTAACAACACAGTTCCCGCGCAGGCATGTACTTTACATGCTGCCTAAGATTCACAAGGATCTCATGAACCCCCCCCTGAGACCTATCGTCTCAGGGTGTGGTTCGATTCATGAGACCCTTGGGCACTACCTTGACACCTTCCTCCAGCCGATTGTTCAATCCTGTCTATCTTATGTTCAAGACACCACCCATCTGCTTAACATTTTGCAAGATCTCAACATACCTACAGAGGATAACACTTGGTTATGCACAGTGGACGTTGTGTCGTTGTACACATCGATCCCACATCTGGAAGGTCTTGAGGCTGTTGAATGGGCTTTGCTCAGACATGATATTGCACGTGCTGATCGAGTTTTTCTTATGGAAATTCTCCACTTTTGTTTGTTTCACTGTTATTTTAAATGGAAAGATCAATGTTTTATACAGTCAAATGGTACATCCATGGGCTTTTCGGGAGCCCCCAGCTACGCAAACATTTTCATGTTCAAATTTGAGACTGAGCATATTTTATCCAATCCTGACTGGAGCAGAAATTTGAATGCTTATCGACGGTATATTGATGATATACTGGTTGTATGGCATGGGCCGCTGAGTGAGCTTGAACGTGTGATTATCAATCTCAATGAAATTATTCCTACAATTCAATTCACCCATCAGATTGAACCCAAAAGTATTGCTTTTCTGGATGTTAAGATAACATTGACACCTCCCACTGTTGAAACATGGATCTTTCAAAACCCACTGACCGCAACAAAGCGTTACTCTATCAGAGTTTCCACCCCTGGTGGCTTAAACGCCATCTACCTTTTTCTCAGTTTCTGAGAATCAAACGCATTTCTTCTGAAACTGATGTTGGCATGCAGACCATTCACAAAACTAAAGAAAATTTTTTGAAAAGAGGATACCCTGCCACAGTTGTTGATCAGGCGGCTGCCAGATCTTCAGCTTTACAACGCACAGATGTCCTTAAGAAATCAGTGAATGAGGTTAATCCTAACAGACAGGTCTTTGTCTCAACGTACTAGACCCACTCCAAACTGGTTAAAGCAAGCATACTGGACCGTTGGGCCCTATTGCGAACTGAACCTGATTTTAATGGGATATTTTATGAAAATCCTATTTTTGCCTACAAAAGATCACATAACTTGAAAGAACTTTTGAACAAATCCTCCAATAAACACACGACATCTGTGCGAGGGTTTTCTAAATGTGGCAACTGTTCCCTTTGCAATAATGCTATTATTGGCAATTCTTTAGCACATCCTCGCTCTGGCAAAAAGATCACTCTACGTCACAACACCAATTGTAATAGTCAACATGTGATATACTACCTTAAATGCCCATGCGACTTGTATTATGTGGTTAAAACAGAGAGAAACCTCCGCACCCGTTTAACGGAACACAAAAGTCATATTAGAAACAACTATGCCAGTTCACCTATTGCCGTACATTGGAACACCAATCGACACAGCATTGCGCAACTGCGTTTTGGTATATTAGAACAACAACTACCATCACCATCACCAGATAAAGATGTCACCAAATTTCTACTACAACGTGAGATTTACTGGATTTGGTTTTGGCAAACCCTATCCCCTTTAGGGCTCAATGATAAATTTGATCTCTCTTGCTTTCTATAACCCTGTTTGCGCATAATATTGATACTTGTCTGTTCTATCTATCTATAGTGCTTGACATCTCCTTGTCTATCTGAAATTGCAATGTTTCTCTCCATATTACTTTGTGTATTTTCCTTCTTGTTGAGGATTATTCATGTATAATGTCGTTACTCTTTGCCACCATGTTCATGCAAATGTTGTGCCAGCGCATTTATTGTCTATCTCAGTGTCGTTTTACTTTACTTTGGCTTTGTTTCTATTATGTTGTTCTCTTTAGAGTGCTATAGAGCGATGTTTAGGTTGCAATAAGACCTCTCTAAGATGGCCGCCGAGTTCGGCCAGCTCCCATTAGTCCTTTCTCTACTAGTTGCTCGTCTGCTTGTTAAACACACTGGTTCTCACTTGGTTTCGAGACTGCTGGCGTTTGTTTCGAGCCGCCGGCTACTGTTGTTTTTGCTGAAACCCGCTTTGGTAAGCTATTGAATACTTTTATTCGATTGATTAGGATATGTTTCATCCCCACAGTGAGCTGACCATTACATTCGATTCCTGTTTTGACAGCTCGTTTTTGGCATTTACGCATCACGTTACTGATCCTTCCCCGGTCTTACTTAGAATTGTGAAGTCTCCTACACCTCTCATTTGTTGTGAGTACGAGCACTTTGGCATTTGGTTGAAGGTTACGGTCTCTTTTGGAAATATTTGTAATACAGAGGTTTGTTGCTTTCAGTGAGCTTCCTGAAGTTACAGGATGACCTGGGTTTCATTGTGCCAGTAAGTTGTGCGAGTGTTTGTGTTTTCCACCCTTTTCACTGGATTCATTTTCCTCTTTTCTCGATGCATGTGCACTGTTCCACATAGTTGTTTCTACGGTAGCTGGTTGCAGTTCGCATAGTAATTCTTCTCACTGCATGTTTTATATTGGTTTTAACCGCTGGTTGCACTTTTTTCTTTTTAGTCTGGCTTTCTATACTTTGCGCTTGGCCGCTTTGCTTTAACATTGGGCAAGGCCCTCTATTCTTTTTGCTGACTCCCGTGTATTTACCCAGAGTATCATTAAGACTATTATTTTTATTGTTGTTAGATTCCCCTGATGAAGGGCTATCCCGTTACGCCCGAAATGCATTGGGATTTTTAACATTTGGATGCTGTTGTGAAGCACCGCATTTATGTTCTGCCCACCTGATTTTGAAGAACGTGAATAAAACTTCTTCGGACACCAGACATCAAGATGTGCTATTCGTTAAATTTCTTTGTGCATTTTTCTTGTTTCATTTGATGCTGTTCCAGTCAGAATGTATTGATTGTAACAATATACTGATTTACTATTGCCTATTATTGTTGAAACGTCCTTGACGCCTCTTGTAGTGCATGGGGTTATTCCAGATAACTGTCTGGATATCTTCTTTTTGGGTCAGGATTGTTTTGAGACATCCAGCCTAACAATAGTCCCTGCCGTTGTAATTAGCAATAAGGGGGGTAATCAATTGAACATGGGGATCACCTCCAGAAAGCAGCCAGAAACACCAAATGCAACTAGGCAAGGGAGTTTATCTTTGGCTGAGATAGGTGGTTCAGGGATAGGCGCAGTCACCAAAAGGAAACCTCATGTAATGGGGGGTAAAGCTAAGAGACCAAAACTTGCTCCCAAAAACTCCAGCATGCTCCCAAATATCTTCTAAATCTGATCTGACAAGTGCGCTGGAATCCTTCCAAGTAATGATGACGAACCTGCTGGACTCTAAATTGGGCCTAATAATCCATTGTCTGTCATTGACTGAAAAAAGTTTATTGGACTTTATATGCAGTTTTTCGTCTTCAACGACAGGATAACTGCCCAAACAAGACAAAGTACTTTATTGGAGCCCCCACCTTGGTAGCCTGCCTATAAACAGTCACAGTCACAGTCACATTTACAGCCACAGTCATTGGGGGGCAAGTAACTGTCAGTCAAGTAATAGCCTCACAAGGTGAAAGCCAAAGCCACATTCATATCAGGGACAGATTGCCCATGCAGACCCGGGTCCCAGAAGAGAATCAATTGACAGGTAGTCGGACTCAGGGGGGAAGGGAAGTCCATTTGCAGTGTCCACCAGTTATTCATCTGCCAACAGAATCTACCCCCTATGTAGTTGTACTGGGGAATGTGCCAATTCTTTCACAGTGTATGAAGGTGGACTTTTTCCAGGTAAAGAATAATGTTCTACACTGGTTATCGCACAATACAACATTGGGTTTAAGGGTGGAGAAAAATATCAACATGGTGCGAAGAGTCAGCTGGATAGGTAGTTCTCGTAAATCGTGTATGGGGATGTTGGAAATGGGATCCCCGGCTGGCCAGGGCTTTCGCCAAAGTCAGTCAGAGACCACCACACCCAAGTCAGGGCAAGGGAGTTACACGCCAAGATAACCCCTACTCACCCTCTAGGTAACGTGGCGCGAGCAGCAAGGCTAAACTTGGAGGCGATGTAAGTTAAGTATTTGCGCATGCACCCCAGCAACAACTCCCAGGGCCTACCACAAAGGAAACTCCACACAAGGTTATATAAAAATAGCCTTTGTATTACACCAAAACACATTAGATAAAACACACACTTTACAATGTGCCAGAGGCACGGGCAGAATTTACAAGGGATTATTTACAAGACAGGGCCACCTGGACCACTGTCAGGAATCAGAAGTAGCACTTTCAGAAATAGCACTTTTGCATGTAAAATCACTGTAGCACAAAATAGCACACAATATAAAAATAGAGCGCACAACCAGTAATTACTGGTAACCAGGATCTCACTAGCACCACCTGTACTAGGGAGAAAACAACCACCTATGTATTACAATACCTGTAGGGGTGTAAGAGGAAAACACATGATGCAATGCATAACATTCATTCAGAGGTGTAAAGGCACATGACGCATAAATAATACATTCAGAGGTGCATAGAAAGTACAATTGCGCCAAACTCACGTAAGTCACCACCTGTGACTGTCCCTAGGCCCTCTGGCCTTGTTGGGGCTAGGACGCCCTGTGTCCAGTGTCAGGGTCCTAAACGTAGCAGTTGCCCACAAAGTGCTGGGCAACTGGTGCAATTGAGGTTTGAGCCTTCCAGGGCTCAAGAACAACAAGGGGGCCAATGTGGGAACCTCGCTGGGCTCTCAGAACACTGGTGGGGCGAAAGGAAATGCCCCCTGGAGCCTCCTCTGGGCTCTAAACACACATGGCACCCAAAGAGCCTCTCTGGGCTCCTTAACACTGGGGCGCCTTGAGCCTCTCAGGGCTCGTGAAATAATTGCCCCCTTGAGCCTCGCAGGCTCTGAACACCTGAGGGGGGGGGGCGCGGGCACCGACAATGTGCCCCGACAAGGTAGAGCCTCTCTGGCTCTAAACAAATGACGGGCCCCTTTGAACCTCCTGGCTCGGGAAGAAGATGCCCCCTCTGAGCCTCTCAGGGCTCAACACAAAATGCGCCGTCTCCAGAGCCTCTACGGGCTCAACGCACAAATGCTCTCTTGAAGCCCTCGTGGCTTCACTCTGTCACTTAGCGCTATCTCGCGCTACCGGCACTTCCACACTCACCGGCTGTCTGGCGGCGGCTCTGGTGCCGCGGGCGGGCTCCTCTCCCTCTCCGGGGCCTCGACCAGACGTGGCAGGCTCTGCTCCTTCTCCCGGGGCTCCTCTCTCCACTCGGGGAGCCTCGGGGACCCGGCCGGCTGCGTCACTTCTTGCTGCTCGGCTGCGGGGGCGGGACTTCCGGGTCACCCTCCCTCGGGCCGCGCAGCGATTGGTTGGCCGTCCAACCACTTCCGGGTCGCACTTGGCAGCGGCCCGGCAACGTTTTGAAAACACTCCGGGCTGCGGCGGTGACGCTCCCAGGCACGAAGTCGAGGTGGGCACTCGCAAATGAAGTAGCGATCGGGGCAAATGCCGGGTGGGCACCGGCTCTGAACAATAAAGCGCCCCGAGGCGCTCGCAGGAAATAGATCGCGCTCTCAAGCGCTAGCACACCATAAAGCGCTTCCAAGCGCTAGGGAGGTACCAATACGGCGCTTCCTGCGCTAGATGCCCAACAAAGCGCTCCCCCAGCTCTACAGGGGAAGTCAAGCGCTCCCAAGCGCTAGAGGACCAAACTAGAGCGCTCTCAGGCGCTATAAATAAAATAGAGGTCCAGCAGAGTCCTTCAGCAAGGCAGGGGGGGCAAGGCTGGGCCCAGAGCCAGCACACTGGGTCTCCAGGCAGGGAGACACCCCAAGTGGCGGTCCTCTGGCCCAGCAGCAGCAACAGCCCCCTCAGGATCCTGGAAGAGAACAACATCTGTGGGGACACAGCCCCATTTTTATACAGTGCATTCCTTTGTTCAAGGGTGCAGAGTGGGGGCGGAACCAGTCGCAGCTGGTTCTTGAGTACTCTGTTTACCTCAACCACCCTCTCTATTCACTGGCAGGGCTTGGGTCATTAGACACACCACAGGGGGGCGGAGCCAGCATTGTGTGGGGAAAACCCAGCCCATCCAGGACACAGGTACACTCCTCCCACACATCACTCATGCTAATCTCCCACTCACCACCGGGCAGACCCATCCAGACTTCCTGGAGCCTGGCATGCCAGCCAGCTCCAGCCAATCACACGCCAGCACCCTCACAGCACACGTACAGCCATGTCTAGAAATGGCGCTTCGCTACTAGACACATACATGCTGCATACACCATCTCGCAGCATTCACTCTCACGAGTTCACACATACCAGACTCAAGCCTGTACACCCCACGCATCAGGAACTACCAGGGACACATACATTCCCCATGCATTCCTATGGGCGGGCAGGCCTAGCTCAGCACATGCACTCAGAGTGCGCACGCACTTTCCACTGGGACACAGTGAAAGTGCGCAGAATCCAAAAATCACCATCTCCAGGTCACCATTTCAAGCAAAAAGTCTAGGGGTGAACCTGCCCTAAGGGCCAAAGTCCAACATAACCCCCTTCCAGCCAAAACGCAGGGGAGACCAATCACCACCGTGATGGACTTCCCTGCTTGGGGCGATAGAACACGGACGCAGGCCTGCAACTGCAGGGACACCCTCCTGTTCTACGCCACGGTGAACCCATGGGATTCCTTCTAAACACACTGTCTGGACCAACTGGGCTACCCCACTGGTACTCCCAAGTTGTCCGCGGCCAGGACCAGGCCCTGGGCCACCCAGGTGCCACTGGTCCATGCCAATTCGCAGAGCGGGGGGTAGTAACCCCTGGCACATAGGAGCCATTCTCCACTCTTCCTGTCTGCAAGACAGGACTAGACTGCCACTGGTTCTCCAGCCTAAGGCCTACAACCTCAGGCGGACCAGGAGTCTCAGGGAAGGCTCTCCTCCCCTTACCTCTTCTTCTAGGGTTCCTCCTCCCTCTGCGAGGGGTACCCCTAGAACGCCATTCCAACCCAGGACTTATCCACTCAGGTTGCACCGGGGTCAGAGGTGGGCTCTCCCACCCTCTGCACCCCCTTCCAGAGGTCTACCCTCTCCCACCTGGAGAAGTTCCTCTGGAAGAAGAACCGGTCAGGACACTGGTTACAGTCGTCCTACCCTTCAGGTCAGGCTGATCCTGAACCTGGCCTTCCAACCTCTGGTCTAAAACCTTCGGTGGAACAATTGCCTGGCACTCCAGGACTTCTGGGGACTCACACACAATCCCCCTGAGGCTGACACATGGCCCATGTGTCGTGTGACTGTCTGTCTGGCGCAGATCTCCCGCTCCCTGTCCACCTGACAGTGCGCGAAGATCCCCCAGACCAGAAGTGGTGTCACCATGGTCACTACACGGGAACCTAGCCCAACTGGGTAGTCCCTGACCCACTGGTCCAGCCACTGGGGAACTCCCCCAATCACTCCTCACTCTGGACTCCTGTACCCTCCCTACCGGAGCGGTACTGCCAGACTCTAGAACCACAGGAGCTCTAGTTACAGACGCTCCAGGTCCTCTACTCACTAGGAGATCTTCCTCAAATGGACTAACAGGACAGCCTAGGTCCCCAACCTGGTGTTCCCTCAAGAAACCATCCAAGTCCTGAGGCAGGGCTTCGGGCGTCTGGGGAACCTCGGTCTCCCCCTCACTCCTGCTCCACTGAGCCAGGCAGTGAGCCCCTACACCCTCCTCGCTATCCTGGGACCTAGCTGGGCTACACTGAGCCTCCTCCACCACGCTGGGCTGGAGGATACCTGAACCACTACTTTTGGAGTCACTCACTAGGGACTCTAAAGAACCTCTGGCCCTCTCCCAGCGGTCTGCTTCCGCAGCAAGCTGCTCTGAACAAGGAGACCCATATTCCAACAGGTGTTGGCGCAACTCTGGACAACAACCACTGAGCACCTGCTCTTTGACAATCATATCAAACAGTTTCTCAAAATCAGAGTCAGTGTGAACCTCTACCCAAGCCCACAGTGCTCCATGACATTCATCCTCAAACTTCTCCCACGACTGGTGAGGCAGCTTCCTACTGCCCCTGAATTTCACCCTTAACTCTTCCTCTGGGGAAACATGTACCAGACTGGGGGAACTGGGACTGGGATTTCCTACACTGAAATCTAAATAGCTGCCACCACTGGACTCAACCCTCCCTGGGGGATCCAGAAACTCAACACTGCGCACAGGGGATAGTCTACCCTCCAGAGCTACTTTGCCTCTGGTGGCGGCCCTCTCAGCCTCCTCTATCTTTTCCTGCGCTAAGACATTCTCGGTCTCTAGCTGTTGCTTTCTAACGCCCAGCTGTGCCATAGCCTGGGCATGCTCCAACCTGAGCTTTTCTAAAGCCAGCTGGTGCTCCCTTTCTCTCCTCCTATCTTCCAGCTCCTCTGGGGACAGGAAAAGGGATGAGGCGCTGCCTCCTACGCTGGACCCAGCAAGGGACTCCCTATCTATGGGGTCCTCACTATCTGCTGGCGTCCCTGTGCTATCATTTTCTTCCTCCTCCTCAGACTCTTCAGGGCTCCCCTCTGACCCACCACCCTCATGGTGTGAGACCCGGGCCCTCTCCTCACTGTGCTCACGCTCCCAGTCCTCCTTCTGCCATTGGATCAGGTTACCCCTAAGTTGGGACTGGGTGTCTGACTCATTCACTGCAATGTCTCTCTCTTCGCAAAACTCTCTCAGTTCATGCAAAAACAGACCCCAGACATTAAAAGCAGACTCCATCTTGGCAGGATGATCACAGACACGTGCAACACAGGGGACTTAACAATCTGAAGTAAGAGTACACAATTCCAAAACTTCAACAATCTCCTTATCAAAGAGAACTCATACTCATGCGTCCAGGAAAACACACCATTCATCCACACACACCCTCCCCTCGGTTCGGTAAGGCAGTTTCTACCACCCCTGACTTCTCAACCTGACCAAAAGCGACACAGGTACCAAACTCTGGAAGCAGGGCGGGGGACAAATGTACTGAACACAATCAAATGACACTCTTCAGGAGAAGAAACAATGGAATTTTAAAAACAATCCCCTAAAATGTGGTCATCTAAAATGCAGAGTTTTGTGGTGCAGCCAGCCGCTACTGTGGTACAACGCAAACACAAATCCTTATCCTTCCGCTGCTGTCAATGTTGGAAATGGGATCCCCGGCTGGCCAGGGCTTTCGCCAAAGTCAGTCAGAGACCACCACACCCAAGTCAGGGCAAGGGAGTTACACGTCAAGATAACCCCTACTCACCCTCTAGGTAACGTGGCGCGAGCAGCAAGGCTAAACTTGGAGGCGATGTAAGTTAAGTATTTGCGCATGCACCCCAGCAACAACTCCCAGGGCCTACCACAAAGGAAACTCCACACAAGGTTATATAAAAATAGCCTTTGTATTACATCAAAACACATTAGATAAAACACACACTTTACAATGTGCCAGAGGCACGGGCAGAATTTACAAGGGATTATTTACAAGACAGGGCCACCTGGACCACTGTCAGGAATCAGAAGTAGCACTTTCAGAAATAGCACTTTTGCATGTAAAATCACTGTAGCACAAAATAGCACACAATATAAAAATAGAGCGCACAACCAGTAATTACTGGTAACCAGGATCTCACTAGCACCACCTGTACTAGGGAGAAAACAACCACCTATGTATTACAATACCTGTAGGGGTGTAAGAGGAAAACACATGATGCAATGCATAACATTCATTCAGAGGTGTAAAGGCACATGACGCATAAATAATACATTCAGAGGTGCATAGAAAGTACAATTGCGCCAAACTCACGTAAGTCACCACCTGTGACTGTCCCTAGGCCCTCTGGCCTTGTTGGGGCTAGGACGCCCTGTGTCCAGTGTCAGGGTCCTAAACGTAGCAGTTGCCCACAAAGTGCTGGGCAACTGGTGCAATTGAGGTTTGAGCCTTCCAGGGCTCAAGAACAACAAGGGGGCCAATGTGGGAACCTCGCTGGGCTCTCAGAACACTGGTGGGGCAAAAGGAAATGCCCCCTGGAGCCTCCTCTGGGCTCTAAACACACATGACACCCAAAGAGCCTCTCTGGGCTCCTTAACACTGGGGCGCCTTGAGCCTCTCAGGGCTCGTGAAATAATTGCCCCCTTGAGCCTCGCAGGCTCTGAACACCGGAGGGGGGGGGGCGCGGGCACCAACAATGTGCCCCGACAAGGTAGAGCCTCTCTGGCTCTAAACAAATGACGGGCCCCTTTGAACCTCCTGGCTCGGGAAGAAGATGCCCCCTCTGAGCCTCTCAGGGCTCAACACAAAATGCGCCGTCTCCAGAGCCTCTACGGGCTCAACGCACAAATGCTCTCTTGAAGCCCTCGTGGCTTCACTCTGTCACTTAGCGCTATCTCGCGCTACCGGCACTTCCACACTCACCGGCTGTCTGGCGGCGGCTCTGGTGCCGCGGGCGGGCTCCTCTCCCTCTCCGGGGCCTCGACCAGACGTGGCAGGCTCTGCTCCTTCTCCCGGGGCTCCTCTCTCCACTCGGGGAGCCTCGGTAGACCCGGCCGGCTGCGTCACTTCTTGCTGCTCGGCTGCGGGGGCGGGACTTCCGGGTCACCCTCCCTCGGGCCGCGCAGCGATTGGTTGGCCGTCCAACCACTTCCGGGTGGCACTTGGCAGCGGCCCGGCAACGTTTTGAAAACACTCCGGGCTGCGGCGGTGACGCTCCCAGGCACGAAGTCGAGGTGGGCACTCGCAAATGAAGTAGCGATCGGGGCAAATGTCGGGTGGGCACCGGCTCTGAACAATAAAGCGCCCCGAGGCGCTCGCAGGAAATAGATCGCGCTCTCAAGCGCTAGCACACCATAAAGCGCTTCCAAGCGCTAGGGAGGTACCAATACGGCGCTTCCTGCGCTAGATGCCCAACAAAGCGCTCCCCCAGCTCTACAGGGGAAGTCAAGCGCTCCCAAGCGCTAGAGGACCAAACTAGAGCGCTCTCAGGCGCTATAAATAAAATAGAGGTCCAGCAGAGTCCTTCAGCAAGGCAGGGGGGGCAAGGCTGGGCCCAGAGCCAGCACACTGGGTCTCCAGGCAGGGAGACACCCCAAGTGGCGGTCCTCTGGCCCAGCAGCAGCAACAGCCCCCTCAGGATCCTGGAAGAGAACAACATCTGTGGGGACACAGCCCCATTTTTATACAGTGCATTCCTTTGTTCAAGGGTGCAGAGTGGGGGCGGAACCAGTCGCAGCTGGTTCTTGAGTACTCTGTTTACCTCAACCACCCTCTCTATTCACTGGCAGGGCTTGGGTCATTAGACACACCACAGGGGGGCGGAGCCAGCATTGTGTGGGGAAAACCCAGCCCATCCAGGACACAGGTACACTCCTCCCACACATCACTCATGCTAATCTCCCACTCACCACCGGGCAGACCCATCCAGACTTCCTGGAGCCTGGCATGCCAGCCAGCTCCAGCCAATCACACGCCAGCACCCTCACAGCACACGTACAGCCATGTCTAGAAATGGCGCTTCGCTACTAGACACATACATGCTGCATACACCATCTCGCAGCATTCACTCTCACGAGTTCACACATACCAGACTCAAGCCTGTACACCCCACGCATCAGGAACTACCAGGGACACATACATTCCCCATGCATTCCTATGGGCGGGCAGGCCTAGCTCAGCACATGCACTCAGAGTGCGCACGCACTTTCCACTGGGACACAGTGAAAGTGCGCAGAATCCAAAAATCACCATATCCAGGTCACCATTTCAAGCAAAAAGTCTAGGGGTGAACCTGCCCTAAGGGCCAAAGTCCAACAGAGGGATTGCGTTATTGTAAATTTTAACAGACCGCATATAGCAGAACAAATTTTGTTCACAGATCCACATTCTGCTCCCTCTGGATCTAAGTTGACTCTTGTGGTTTTACAACTTGGATATGTCTATAAACCAGATCTACTAGGGCACACCCATATGAACACTAACAATGTGGTCCCATCTGATGGTATGTTACAGACAAATCCATCTGTTAGGAATGTTCTCAGGCCCCCCCCCCTCGCCGCACGGCCATCAGCTGTGTGTGTGCCCCTCGCCTCGCTGCTGCCCGCAGCCTCGTTGTGTCTGCCTCGTTGCTCCCTGCCCCTCCGCCGCATTTTGCGTGTGTGCGTTTAATCTTTCTTTTTCCTAACTGTTTTTTGCCTTGTGATTGTTGTATCTGCTGTCCCCTGCGATTAACCTTTTAATTTTTCCTAACTGTTCTTGCCTTGTGATTATTGTATCTGCTGTCCCCTGCACGTTGTTGTATTGGCATTGTTGATTGTCCCCCTGTGCCCGCCCCGCTCCCCGCTTCCCGCCACCGTCCAAGCCACCACGCCCCCTTTTCATTTTGTGCCCTCCCCGCTCCCGCCTCCCAGCTGCTCCTCCCTCCCTCCCACTTGGCCATAAATGGCGACCGCGCGGCGCAGATGAGTGTGACCTGTTCTCAGGACACCCCCGCGCCGCACGGCCACCAGCTGTGTGTGTGCCCCTCGCCTCGCTGCTGCCCGCAGCCTCGTTGTGTCTGCCTCGTTGCTCCCTGCCCCTCCGCCGCATTTTGCGTGTGTGCGTTTAATCTTTCTTTTTCCTAACTGTTTTTTGCCTTGTGATTGTTGTATCTGCTGTCTTCTGCGATTAACCTTTTAATTTTTCCTAACTGTTCTTTGCCTTGTGATTATTGTATCTGCTGTCCCCTGCACGTTGTTGTATTGGCATTGTTGATTGTCCCCCTGTGCCTGCCCCGCTCCCCGCTTCCCGCCACCGTCCAAGCGGCCACGCCCCTTTTCGTTTTGTGCCCTCCCCGCTCCCGCCTCCCAGCTGCTCCTCCCTCCCTCCCACTTCGCTATAAATGGCGACCGCGCGTACGCGCAGCGGGCGCGCCGATTGTGCGCCCAAGGCGCGCCAAAGGTAAGCCCGTTTACGCCCATCGCGCCTGGTCCGCGCCCAGCGCCAGGACCCCTGGTCCCCACCAATGCAAGTCGACCCGACAGACCTACGACGCCGCGGCCCTCAACGCACTCAATGCCGGACGGAAGCTCACCTGCTGCCGGGCCACCCCGAAACGCACTCACGGACCCTTCTCCTGCACAACCTGCAAGTTCACCTGCCTCCGAACCGGCACCCCGCCCGCCAAGCCTAACTCCAGCAGCGACCTCAAGTGCATCCTGCTCAACACCCGCTCCGTCCACAGACACGCCGTGGAACTCTGGAACCTCTTCGACACAACATCACCTGATGTCGTTTTCCTCACTGAAACTTGGATGAACACCTCCTCAGCCCCCGACATCGCCATCGCCATCCCAGATGGATACAAGATCATCAGGAGGGACCGCCTCAACCAGACCGGAGGAGGCATCGCCATCGTCCACAAGAACACCATCCGCATCACGACCTACGCCAACGACACCCTCGCCACAGCCGAACACCTCCACTTCCAGATTCACACCGACCCAAAGAGGACCCTCAGAGGCACCCTCATCTACCAACCCCCGGGACCGCGCACGCAAATCAGCTAAGACGTCACGGACTTCATCAGCCCACACGCCCTCCCCTCCGCCGATTACATCCTCCTAGGGGACCTCAACTTCCACCTGGAGAACAACAAGGACCACAACACCGCCGCCCTGCTGGACAACCTCTCCAACCTCGGCCTCAAGCAACTGGTCAACTCCCCCACCCACTACGCCGGCCACAGGCTGGATCCCGTCTTATCATCCAGCAAGCACATCAGCTTCAGCCACTCCACCGAACTCCACTGGACCGACCACAGCTGCGTCCACTTCAGATTCAGAAAAATCACTACCCACCACCACCCGCAACAGGCTCCTCACAGGAGCTGGAACAAGGTCACCACCGACCAGCTCACCACCTCCCTCAAGCAGAACCCACCCGCCAGCACATCAGACGCCAACGAAGCAGCCCGCAACTTCACGCAGTGGCTGACCGCCTGTGTCCGATGACCTCGCACCACTGAAGAACCCTCCCAGCAGACCCAGAAGCAAGAAAGCCCCCTGGTTCACCGACGAACTCAAGGACTCCAAGAAGATTTGCCGCACCCTCGAGAAAGCCTGGCTCCACAACCAGACCACTGACAACATGACAGCCCTCAAACACGCCACCCGCAAGCACCAACAGCTCATCCGCACCACCAAGAAGAAGTCACTGAAGGAGCGACTGGACAACAACGCCCACGACAGCAAGGAACTTTTCAGCATCATCAAGGAGTTCTCCAACCCCAGCACCGGCAACAATGACATCACCCCCTCACAAGATCTCTGCGACTCCCTCGCCTCGTTCTTCCACCGCAAGATTGCCGACATCCGGGGGCGCTAGAGGGCGCACTTGCTGAATGGCCGCACCTACGTGAGGCTCCAGCTGCCTGGCATAACGATCCGTCATTTCTCCTGTTTTCCCTGCACTCACCTGCCCGAAAATCCCCACGGAGGGGCGACGGGCCACTCTCCACGCTCGGTGCAAGTTTTGTGAAGCTACCCCATTGTGACCCGGAGTTACGAGCTGCGGAGCCCCCCGGCCGGCGCGAGCCTTGATGCAACGGAGACTGCGGCCGGCACTTGGACGTGCGCAAGCCCGGGGATCCCCACGAGGCAGGTAGGCCTCTGGCGCTGAGTGGGCGGTGCAGCCAAATGCGGCGCTGGGACTGACATCGAGCAAAAGCTGCGAGATACCTGTGAGGCACACTGCGTACTACGCGGGAGGGGAGACGGTGTAAGACTCCCGCGGGTCTCGCGCTCCTGAGCGCTCCGATATTGCCTTTCTGGGCGCGCTGTTTTGGCGCCATTGTGGACCTGCTGCACGCACTGGCGGGGGGTCCGGGCCGCCGAGGGACTGCTATCCCGCCAACTTCAAAGCCTCGGAGACTGCCTGTGCTGGTGTCCTGGTGAGCGGCCAACTCTGTTGAAGTGACTGCCTCTTCTCCTCTAGGCGCTACGCCTCTAGCTGCGCTTCCCGCGCTGTGGCGCTGGTGATCTCTCTCATCCTGACCTACACTTCTTGTCGCTGCGGACAGCCCCGCTGGGGATTGCTGTGCAGCCCCACATTGACTGGCGCCTTGGCTGCGGGGGAGACACAGCTGTGCCACAGAGTGCGAGCGTGCTGCCTCTCTTTCCACCTCCCCTCCGGCAGCAGTGCAAACAGCGCATAGTCGCAGTGGGCTCATACACCTTACTGGCAGCATGGGCAAGCCTGACAGTCGCCAACCCAAGCTGCAGTTTGACAGCGCGGCACAGAAGAAGACGACGCGACACACGGGGGACGCGGCGCCACTCAGAAGCCCGATCGCGGAGGCCTCGACATCAGCCCCGCTGACCCCGGATATGGCCACCATACTGCAAGAGATGCGCCAGGGCTTCGCAACGGTGGTCGACAAAGTAGATCGGCTAACATCTAGGATGGACGGAATAGCCCAAAAGATGGACGTCCATGAAGAACGCATAACTGAGGCGGAACGCAGGATCTCGGCATCTGACGACGCGACTGCGGCGCATGACACTCGCCTGGCCAGGATGGACAATGTACTGAGGGTGATTGCCGCCAAGAACGAGGAGTTGGAGGCGAGGAGCCGGCGGAACAACGTTCGCGTCACGGGCATTCCCGAATCGACCAACACTGGGAAGATGGAGCTCTACATCGAGAAACTGCTAACGGCAACAGTGGGGGCAGACGCGCTCTCAAGTCAATTTATTGTGGAACGTGCACATCGTTCCCTTGGTCCTCAGCCCAAACCTGGAGCCCCACCGCGGCCCATCATAGCACGCCTACTCAACTACCGAGATCGAGATGCGGCACTCAGAGCCGCCAGAGCAAACCAGAACCTAACATATGATGGCGTGCCCTTCTCCATTTACCCAGACTTTACCCCGGTAGTCCAGGAACAGCGACGGAAATTTCTTGCGGTCAAAAGGAAACTACGAGACTTGAACATTGACTATGCTCTCCTGTACCCAGCCAAGCTGCGTGTCACACACCAGGGTACGCAACACTTCTTTCTCAACCCGCAACAGGTTGAAGACTACCTTAAGACACTGCCCAAAAGGCCCAGGAGATCTGCGGACGCTGCAGACTTGAATGCATCTGACGTTGAGTAGGCCACCACGGGCTCTCTACGGCTACACTTCTTGCATTTCAATGGTTTGTCCTCACTTCCCTCTCTGCTGAGGGGGCCTCATTCTACTCGGTGGTGGCTGCGGCTGCCTCTGGGGTGCCACGGGCGGGTGTTGAACTGCAGGTGGTAATGTATGCCAGGCCCCCACCCCCTTAATCCCTCTCTGCTCCGGATGGAGTCTCCAAGGGTGGACTTGTTCAGAGTGGGATGGCTGGGGGTGGCGGATCGTGCACCTCTGATGACCTCTACTGGGTGTTCCCCAATGACATTTACTTGGATTCATGTTTATTGGATAGTTTTTAGTTTTTTCTTTGTTTATGGGTGGGGGCGGGACTAAGGTACTGGCTGGTTGGGGTGGCTTCAGTGGGCGGGGGGTGGTGGGCTACTTATTGGATGAATCGAACTTGCAATAGGCGAGATACGGCATCTGTTAGAGAAGCTGGTGACCTTTGCACTGTATGGTTCTGTATTGAGAAATATTTGTCCTTTTTCCAGCTAAGGCTGGCTATTGAGGCTGTTGGGAGGGGGGAGGGATGGGAGAAATGTTGGGAGGGTTGTTGGGTTTCAGGTTTCGACATGTGCATGATATGTTCTGAACTCTATTGTCTGCCCTATGGTGGGCTTCCTAGACATGACTGGGGGCTGTGGGGATGGGTTGGGTGGGTTGCACGTTATTTGTGGCTGGGGGGTGGCACGGAGGGTGGAGGCGCTTCGTTGCTGTACCATTCTGCTACCTCGTGGGGTGTTGTTGACCTGGTCCGATTGGCCAATAGCATATCTGTTGCTGAAGAGTGCTTCGCTATTTTCCACACTCTATTATTCCTGCTGTTCATTACCCTCCTACATGGCTGATACACGCCTAAATGTTGTCACTTGGAATGTGCGAGGGCTGGGGGACCATAGGAAGAGGAGACACATATTGAGGTACCTTGATCGCCATAGCATCCACATCGCTTTCCTCCAGGAAACGCACTTTGCACCCCACAAAGCATGCGCATTTGGGAATAGGTGGGCCTCTCACTCGGTATTCGCCAATTACTCCTCGTATGCAAGAGGTACAGCCATTCTAGTTAAAAGATCCACGCCATTTCAGCTGGTGGGCTCTAGGGCTGATCCACAGGGGAGGTATTGTTTGTTATGGGGCAGGCTAGGGCATATGTCAGTGACTCTAGCATGTTGCTATGGACCTAATTCAGATGACCCGCACTTCTTCACGACTTTATGGGCTGCGATAGTTGAGACAGGGCCACAACACCTCATATTGGGGGGGGATTTTAACATGACCCTGCACCCCCCTCTGGACAGGTCGCACCCTGCCCCACACCATTATACTAATGGGCGAGAAGTCCTTAGAGCGACCATTGCCGATAACAATCTCATTGATGCCTGGCGCTCACATTGCGGGACAAGACAGGAAGGTACACACTTTACGGCGCAAGCCAAGTCGTGGGCGCGGCTTGGCTACTTCCTCCTAACCTCACAACTCTACACGGCGCTTACACACGCGTCACACCTCCCCAGGACATATTCCGACCACTCCCCTGTTCTTATTACATTGGCCGGCTCTGAGCTGGGCCCCCCAGTAACGGCGTGGCGTATGCAACCCTCTATGTTATTGGACTCGGTATTCCAGGAGGAGCTCCGAGATGAATGTCTGGATTTCTTTAAACGAAATAAGGACTCTGTCCAAGACGTTGAGATCATATGGGATGCCTTTAAGGCCACGCTCCGGGGCTTATGTATTTCAAAAGGCTCGGGAGTACTCAAGAGTATACTGGCTAAATTGCGCTCCATAGAGGATGACCTGCGTAGTGCTGAGAGCCGCCTTAGGACTAATCCTGATGGTGCGACCCTTGCTACCATTCGTGTGAAGCTGTCAGAGTTCTCCGAGGAGGCTGCTCGTGAGGTGAAGTTTAGGAACAAGTACTGGGTGGCCAGGCGGTATGGGGAAGGCGAGAGACCTGGGAAGGCTCTGGCAGCGACGGTCAAACTGATGCGATCGCCGACGGTCATACTAGAACTGGAAACGGCCGAGGGGTTGGTACTCAGGGACACTACCCAAATCCTAAATGAATTTGTGCAGCATTACGGGACGCTGTACACCTCTAACGGGAATGGCGGGCTCACACTAGACGAATATCTGGCTGATGTCTCTTTAGGGTGGTTGAGCGATGCACAGCGACACTTCTTGAGCGTCCCCTTTGAGCTGGATGAGGTCAGAGAGGCTATCATGGGCATGAAATCGGGTAAGGCTACTGGATTAGATGGTATTCCCATTGAGTTCTACAAAACGTTTATTGACTTCATGGCGCCAGTACTGCGGGAGGTCTATGAGGACGCGCTGGAGGTGGGATATCTACCGGCCTCCATGAGAATTGCCCTTATTACGTCACTGCTTAAACCTGGAAAGCCCGCCTCTAGCTGCGATTCCTACCGACCGTTGTCCCTTCTAAATTGTGACGTTAAAATTCTCGCGAAACTGATTGCAACACGCATCAGCCTCCTCCTGCCAACTCTGATACTGCCTGATCAGGCCGGGTTTGTGCCTGGCAGGGCGACGTCACACAATCTCCGCACTTTTTTTTCGGTGTATGATTCTGTTCATGAAGACCTCCCAATGGCGGCTATTTTTTTGGACGCCACCAAGGCGTTCGATTCGCTCGAATGGGATTATGTGTTCAGGGTTCTTGAGCGAATGGGGTTCCCGCTTGTATTTATATACTGGATTAGATTACTGTATACCCGTCCGGAGGCCAGAGTCCTCATCAATGGGAAATTGTTGTCAGCCTTCCCGATCTCCAGAGGGACGAGGCAGGGCTGTCCCCTATCCCCCCTCCTTTTTGCCATAGCCACTGAACCACTAGCTGCCAAACTGAGGCAGCAGCATCGGGATAGTGCACTGCGTTGTTATCAGAGACAGTTACTCGTCTCTATGTATGCGGACGACATCACCCTTTATGTTCGCCACCCTAGCGATAACCTGCATCCCATACTTAGGGAGTTCATACGATTTGGTGCCCTTTCGGGAATTCAGATTAACTGGAGGAAGTCATGTATCTTCCCTCTTACTGCCTCGACGAGTCCGTTTCCGCTGGAGTTCCCACTTGCATGGTGCTCAGGAGATTTCAAATACTTAGGCATACATGTGGAAAAGAGTAGAGAGGAGCTGATTCGTGCCAATTATGGCACTGTGATGGACAAGATGCTTGACAATATATCTAGATGGATCACGCTCCCCCTCTCCATGGCGGGGCGTGCCTCATTGATTAAAATGGTTATACTCCCTCAGCTATTATACCTTTTTATGAACATTCCATTTCACCCCGGATCCCATTTCTTTCGAATACTGCGCTCGGAATTGCTCCGCCTAGTATGGGGTGGTAAGACACCCAGGCTCAAGTGGGACATTCTAGTCCGACCATTCTCCCAGGGGGGCTTCGGAATCCCTGACTTTGAGCTTTATTACCGAGCTGCTCAGGCCCATTATGCGTACTTCTGGATACGCCAGCAGAGGTATATGCCGCAATTAGCAGCCGAACACTGGTTGGCCCATCCGATCCCCATTGAAGGTGCCCTCTACTCCCGGATTGAGGGTAGGGACAAGACTCCTTCCACGGTATCAAGCACGGTGACGGCATGGCACTCCATTGTTACTATGCTTGACTTGGACTTTCTCTATGCCCCACGGCTGCCGCTATCCTATCACCCGCAGCTGCCGCTCCTGCAAGAGGCTGGCTTTCAAAAATTGCTTAGGAAACTAAACGTCAATACATGGGGAGACCTGTATCTGAACGGTGTCTTCCGGACTAGAGATCAGTTTTACGGGAGCATACAACCCACACCTCTTGACGTATTTTACTATGTAAGACTCCGACACGGGCTACAAGCCATCACGCCTGATTTCCCTCGTGAGCCCTCAGTGCTTCCTCCCCTGCAAAACATGCTGCTTCTTGATAACCCTATTAAGCTGGTGTCCACACTATATAAATCTGTCAGGACTAACATGACCTATACTGATCTGCCCGCTAGGCGTAAATGGGAACATGATCTGGCCTTCACTCTCACAGACACTCAATGGGATTTTTGCCTGCAACAAACCGAGCGCATATCCTCTAACAGCCGTTATAGGATACTTCATTATAAATTCCTGCACAGGCTGTATCACACCCCAGCGCGCCTCCATAGGTTCCAGCTTAGGCCTACTGATACATGTGACAGATGTGGGGCTCCAGGGGCGGATTTCCTTCATCTTGCCTGGGGGTGTACCAAAGTGAACTTATACTGGACTCAAGTGTTTACGGCACTATCCAAAATGTTACACATGACGATTGATCCATCCCCATTGGTGGCACTTCTGGGGTATGTTGCACCTCTCCAGGCGGCTCACCGCAAATATGTGGCGCTGGCTATGCTTCTGGCTAAACGCAGGGTGGCCTGTAGATGGGGGAGGGGAAGGGCGCCAAAGTTTAAGGACTGGATGAGTGACATGGTGTACTGCCAGGAGCAATTACATACCTATGCCGAGCTACTGCCGCCCACATCTCGGCCTACTGACATCTGGGCCCCGTTACAATGTTATTTGGTAACTGACCCACTCGAGGGGGATAGCAATTGAGGTTGAGATGTTGAGGTACTGAGAGGTTGTTGTTTCTTGATCTCACATTGAAACTCCTGATCTGATGTATAGGGCATGTTGTGTACGCTACTCCGTGCCCCTGCCCCCCCCCCGCCTCATCCCCCCTCTATGTGTCCCTCGGGCTCCCCGTTTCCACATTTTTTTTTTATGTGAAGCCCCGGACTCCAGGACATCCCCCCCTGAGTCTCGAACGGCCTCATACCTCTGATAATATGACCCGCCTCGCACTTGGATTGTAGTTGTATAGCTTTGCTGACCACGTGCCCCTCAGGATTTGATACGCCCGATGTGCCTGTTCCCCCCCTCCCCCCCCCCCTCCTACATGGGTTCGCATGGACATTGCACATGTTACTGTTCATATTTAGTTTAAGGTATAATTGGAAAAATTGCAAGACTCATAGATTTCGTTATAACGACGCTGCATTTGCCGCTCTGATTGTACTGGTGCCGAGATTGTTATCGCATTCATGCACATCTGTTATGATTTATATTTCTGTATGCATTGATGGCGGCCGGCCTCCGGGTTGTTGGTAAGACGCTGTGTACTCCTGGCAATGCTAAATAAATGTTTTGCACTTTAAAAAAAAAAAAAAAAAAAAAAAGATTGCCGACATCCACAACAGTTTCGGCGCTCCATCCACGCACCCAACCACCGAACCAAAAAACCCCACCGCCACCCTCCGCACCTGGACCACGGTGACCACCGAAGACACAGCCCGCACGATGAACACCATCCACTCCGGCTCTCCAACCGACCCCTGCCCCACCACGTCTTCAACAAGGCCGACTCCAACATTGCACCCCAACTCCGGGACGTCATCAACACCTCCTTCAACACCGCCACCCTCCCGGAGAGCTGGAAGCATGCCGAGCTCAGCGCCCTACTGAAGAAACCAACAGCGGACCCCACCGACCTCAAAAACTTCCGACCCATCTCGCTCCTCCCTTTTCCCACCAAAGTAATCGAGAAGATCGTCAACAAACAGCTTGCCGCCTTCCTTGAGTCGAACGGATCCCTCGACCCCTCACAGTCCGGTTTCAGAGCCAACCACAGCACCGAGACCGCCCTCATTGCAGCCACAGACGACATCCGAGCCCTGCTCGACAACGGGAAAAGAGCGGCACTCATCCTCCTGGACCTCTCCGCAGCATTCGACACTGTCTGCCACCGCACCCTAGTCCAACGCCTCGACAACACCGGCATCCAAGAGAAGGCACTGAAGTGGATCATCTCCTTCCTCGCCGGAAGAACACAAAGAGTCCGCCTCCCCCCGTTTCGATCCGAGGCCACCGAAGTCATCTGTGGAGTCCCGCAAGGATCGTCACTCAGCCCCACCCTCTTCAACGTCTACATGAGACCTCTAGCCGCTATCGCACGCCAACACAGCCTCAACATCATCTCCTACGCCGACGACACCCAGCTGATCCTCTCCCTCACCAGAGACCCCGACACCGCCAGAACCAGCCTACACGAAGGGATGAAAGACGTCGCCGAGTGGATGAAGAACAGCCGCCTGAAACTGAACTCAGACAAGACGGAAGTCCTCATCCTGGGACCATCACCCTCCACCTGGAATGACTCCTGGTGGCCCCAGCCCTGGGCACCGCCCCCAAGCCAACCGACCACGCATGCAACCTGGGCTTCATCCTGGACTCCTCCCTCTCGATGACCAGACAAGTCAACGCCGTATCCTCATCATGCTTTCACACCCTTCGCATGCTTCGCAAGATCTTCCGATCGAAACCAGGAAGACGGTCACCCAGGCCCTCGTCACCAGCCGACTGGACTACGGAAACACCCTCTACGCCGGAACCACAGCCAAACTACAGAAAAGACTTCAACATATCTAGAACGCCTCCGCCAGAATCATTCTGGACATCCCCCGACGCAGCCACATCTCCGGCCACCTGAGGGACCTGCACTGGCTCCCCGTTGACAAGAGGATCACGTTCAGGCTCCTCACCCACGCACACAAATCTCTCCCCAAGTACCGCAACGACCGCCTGACTTTCTACACGCCCACCCGCCAGCTACGATCGACCAGCCTCGCCCTCGCAACCGTACCACACATCCGAAGAGCCACCGCCGGAGGCAGATCCTTCTCCTACCTGGCGGCCAAGACATGGAACTCCCTCCCCATCCACCTCCGGCTGACCCAGGACCACTTTGCCTTCAGGAGACAGCTCAAGACCTGGCTGTTCGAGCAGTAGCGAACCCCCTACCCCCAAGCGCCTTGAGACCCTTCCGGGTGAGTAGCGCGCTATACAAATGCCGTGATTGATTGATTGATTGATTGATTGAATGTCTACACAAATCTGCCCCTATCCACAGATTATTTGAATCAGATGGCTACATGTCGACAGAATTTTGGTCCCCCTCTCAAAGATCTGTCTAATAGGTTCACCACACTGGCCATGCTAGAGCCTGTGATTGACTCAGTAGCCCTCCACCAACTGACCCAAAGATTTTCCTAATACAGCAGGATTACCCAGTGCAAAGCAAGGGGGGCTCATGTGTACATGATAATAATGTAATATCTTGGAATATTGCAGGTCTGGCCAACACATTTTTTGATCCTATATGGATGCCATTTGTGAAACAATTCTGTGTGATCTGTCTGCAGGAAACATGGTTAGTGGATTGTAGTTTATTCTTGGAGCGTTATAAGTCTTTTTACGTTCCAGCCTCCCCTTCTATGGCTGGTAGACCAAAGGGCGGTCTCGTTATTTGCATCTGCCTTGGGGTAGAATGCCAGATACAGATTTTGCCCTCGACAAGTTCATGTTTACAGTCTCTGGTCTTAAGAAGGGGTGCCAACAAAATGGTCCTAATAAATGTTTATACCTATGCATCATGTCTCTCTGGTGGGTGTAATATTACACTGTTGGGGTATTTCACAAGGCAATACTGTAGTGCTGAACTTCAAAATCTCATGGTCACAGGGGATTTCAACATACACCCCTGTGGAGACCGAAGGACTGCAAGTTTAGTCAACCTAGGTTGCCCCTGGGTGAGGGGGATCCATTTTGAACATTCTGTTCAGGGGGATGTTTTGAATAACCTTCTACATGAATTTGATCTAACGTATCTTATGTCATTAATTGATCTGCGTAGAAAGGCACTTGTCCCTTCTTTGAAAGAGAGAGGTAGTGGCACATTCATAGATGTAATCTTAATCTCATCCTCTTTACAATCTTTATTTTGGGGTTTCACTATACAGGAAAGTGCCTATAATGACCACAATCATCTCTGTGTTAAATATTGTGGACCTTTACTGACAAGTAAAAGAGGAGTTGAGCAAAAAGGTTTAATAAGATCAACAGATGGTAGAAGACGGTTAAAATGGACACAGATCTCTCCAGATGTTTTTTATAAATCGGTTAAAGAATCCTGTGCTAATCAACTAGTCCTGTGTACCTTGCAGTGCACACCCCCGGGGAAGGTTATTAGAGCCTTTAACATTATCTCCACTAGAGTAGGCACCCTTTTAAGTGCTACGGCCCGTAGAACAGTTGCTCCCACCCCTAAATGGCTTGACTCCTCTTGTTCGTTGGTAGCAAGAAGGCTGCAGGAAGCCCTTGTTGGAAGTCCTAGAAACCAGACCTTGGTTAGAGCATGCCGTAAAGACTATAAATTGAAATTGGCAAAAAGCAAATCTGCCCTGGAGGAGGCAGCATGGAGGGAGTTGACTGAGGCAAGTACCCTGTGGAACAGCTCTAGGTTCTGGAGTAATATTAATAGACCGTTCTTAGGGCACAACGAAGATAGCAAAACGGGTGCACATATTACCGAGGATGAATGGGTGCTCCACTTCAAAAACATGTTTTAGAGCACGCCCAAGCAAATTTGTCAGTCAGGTCGAGAGGAAGATACCCCTGTACAAACCTTTGAACTGGGAGAGGTGGAGGGGGGCATTGCCGGGCTAACAAGTAATAAGGCTCCGGGACCGGATGGCATCCTCCCGCACTTTTTAAAATCTGACCCACCTTTCTGGGCACCGGTCCTTGTTGCCGTAATCAATGCGGTGGCAAGGAAAGGATGCTTTGAGTCATGGGTCACCTCGACTACAGTGCCTGTTTTTAAAAAGTGTGATTGTGACAGTACACACTGTTACAGGCCGATCTCGCTGTTGGACTCGGTGGTCAAGGTGGTGGGCCATGTGTTACTTGATAGATTGATCACCTGGGTGGAGGAACATGATATACTCTCAGACGTACAGTATGGGTTCCGCCCAGGTACTTCAGCCGTGGCCCAATGCCTTAACCTTACCATGATACTCAATAAATAAACAGTTGCACCTTCTGGCACCATTTATCTAGCCTTCATTGACTTGTCATCCGCATTTGATTGCTTGAACAGGGCAAAATTATGGCAGTCAATGAAGGAAATTGGGGTTGACAGTACCATCGTCCATTTTTTAGAAGATCTCCACCGGGCTACCAAGGCCAACGTCAGATTCTCACAGGACCTCCAGGTGTCACAAAACTTTGATATAAAAAGAGGTGTACCTCAATGGTGTATTTAGCCCCCTTCTTGTTTAATCACATCATTAACGACCTAGACAAAGCCCTCTTTTCAACAGGGGTAGATTATCCGCGTGCAGGGTGACGAGGTCTCCCTGTATTACTTTATGTGGATGACGCAGTTCTCATATCTAGGACTGCTATGGGGCTTCAAATCCTGCTTGACGCCTTTGCCGAATTTATGTCGGAGCGCAACTTATCTATTAACAACTCTAAATCTGATGTCATGCAAGTTGGGAAACGCCCAAAAAATGTTTTCATTTCAGGGTAGGTCCGGCCAAGGTACCCCGCACAGACATCTTTTCATGTTTGGGGGTCGTACTGGATGACCAAATAAAATGGGGCCAGCTCAAACAAAGAAAGAAGGGGAATGTGGCATGGGTGAACGTGGCCATTTTTAACTTTGCTTCTAAATTAGGAAATAGACCCATTGCAGCCTTGTTGAAGATCTACCATGCCAAGAGTGTAGCCATAGCCTCTTATGGGAGAAAGATATGGGGCCATGTCTCCAATGATGTTTTATAGGTGATCGAGAACACATTTTTGAAGTTGGGTGTTTCCCGTGACCTGTCTAACCTGGTGTACACGAGGAACTGGGAGTGCCTTACTTAAGTGACACCCTGGTGCTTCACTCCCTAACGTTCTGGCTAAATATCTTTTTGAATAAGGGACTATCGCTGAGCCAGTCGATCTTAAATGAGAGTACGACCCTTAACTATGCGCTCAGCATACCTTGGCTCAGATACATCAAGAGCAGCTTTGAAAATTTAGGACAAGTTGAATTGTATACCAAACCTGAACTAATAACCTAAAAGGATGTGGGGATATTAAGGGAGTCCTTTAGCAGTTTAAGGAAACTGGAAAGGGAGGAGCTGGAACTGTGGAAAACTAGTGTCCGTAAATTTTTAATGCTAAAGACAACATAACTAGCCGAGCCTTATCTTCTTAGGGTTTTATCTATTGACGAGCTGATTTTATTGACCAGGTTTTGCCTAGATCTATTTCACCTTCTGCTTGCCATACTGAGGGGGAGCAGCAGAGGTCAATTGTTAGCATCTTGTGGCTGCGACGGAGAGTCTCCTCAGGACTTGCTACACTTTATGTTATTCTGTAAATATTATGAGGTTCCCCGGAAGTTTTTATAGTTCTAATTTTAAAGAAGATGAATTTTAAGCAAGCTCAACTGGCTCTCCTGTACCTACAACTGCTGAAGGATGAATGTATTTTCTTCATCCTTGGGTACTTGAAATCCGCTGTGAAGTCTAGGTCTTGTCCTAACTAAAAGCGAACAAGGGCTAGGGTTTAAGGTAATTTCTTAAGACATATATTTTTTGTGGGTCTGGATAATTTTATTGGAGAGCTCAGATAAAAGGGGGAGATTACTTGTATCTGTACTTTACAACCGAATGCTAAAGGTAACCATGGGCTGCTGTGCAATATATTTTAACCATGAATAACTGTGTTTATATTTTATGAAATCTTAATATTTTATGTAATCCTGATGTATTGATAACTTTTATGGTTTTGTATTTCTGAAACCGAATAAAGTTTATTTGAATTAAATTGAAACTTAATAATTTTGAATTGTTTATGGTTGGGGTGTACGGAAAGAATAAATAAAGTTTTCCTTACTATAACTTAGAATTACCCTCTATTTTTTCATTGAATTTCGATTTAAAAAAAATATAAAAATGTGTTTCAAATAATTAGGTCCGGTGTTACTGAGTGTAGTGCCACTAATCTTAGTATCCTAGAGTACAGTGGAGGAGAGGGTCGTACAGTGTAGTGTCGTAAATTATAGAGTCTTAAAATAGAGTAGAATGGAGTGGAGCATGGTGGGGTGACGTAGTGTACAGCGGAGTGGAGTGTCAGAGTGGAGAGGTGTGTCGCAGAGTGGAGTGGAGTGGCCTGTTATAGCGTGGAGTGGTGTGTCATAGACTGGAGTCTCATCCAGTTGCATAGAGTAGGGTAATGTTTCAAATAGTTGAATAGAGTGGATTAAACTGTTATAGAGACAAAGCCCAAGCCAAGTGCGGTCTCATCTGCGCCCGTCCATGGCCCAGTCGAGACCGGACAGGGCCCCCTTTCTAACACCTGCTTTTCAAACTCTATGGACTAACACCTAGATTCATCAAAGTCCCGTTTTGCGAGTCTGTAATAGCGATTATTAAGGAATCGCTATTACAGACTCGCAAAACGGGATTCATGTCCAAATCGCAATTTATTTAGCGATTCCTACATCTTCCTTATTTGCGATTAGCTAATTGCTAATCGCAAATAAGGAATAACTCCCTGTTCATTCCTATGGGCCTAAAGGCCCATAGGAATGAATGGGAAGACATAACAATATGCGAATCGCTATTAGCGATTCGCATTTTGAGTTTGCGATTTCAAGGGTGCAGGGGTGTCCAAAGGACACCCTGTTGCACCCCTGAAATGATATTGGACGCTGGTGTTACGCACACACATGTCCCAACGCTGGTGTTACGCACACACATGTCCCAAGGACATGTGTGTGTGTGTAACATACGACTTAGAAAAATGCACTTAAGTGCATTTTTCTAAGTTTCCGCTATTTACCACGAGGTTTGTCTTTGCGGTAAATAGCGGTCCAAAATTGCGAATTCGCAATTTTTAAATGTTTCATGAATTGCATTTAAGGAATTTCAAATAGAGATTCCTTATATGCAATTCCTCGCAAATTTGCGAATTCTATAATAGCGATTTTTGCATTTGGAATGATGAATCCCAAATGCAAAAATTGCGCTCGCAAAGGGCCAGATTCTCAGAATCTGGCCCTTTGCGAGCCGATTTCACGTTAATGAATCTGGCTGATAGTTTCAAAATATCATCAGGGTAAATCGAGCATCCTTTCATTTCTTCCTTCTGCTGTGGTTGCCCTGAATGATGAAATCTCTAACATGGAAGAAGTTCTTGCTTTTCAGGGAAGGTCAGAGGACTCATCCAGTTGCATAGAGTAGGGTAATGTTTCAAATAGTTGAATAGAGTGGAGTAAACTGTTATAGAGACAAAGCCCAAGCCAAGTGCGGTCTCATCTGCGCCCGTCCATGGCCCAGTCGAGACCGGACAGGGCCCCCTTTCTAACACCTGCTTTTCAAACTCTATGGACTAACACCTAGATTCATCAAAGTCCCGTTTTGCGAGTCTGTAATAGCGATTATTAAGGAATCACTATTACAGATTTGCAAAACGGGATTCATGTCCAAATCGCAATTTATTTAGCGATTCCTAAATCTTCCTTATTTGCGATTAGCTAATTGCTAATCGCAAATAAGGAATAACTCCCTATTCATTCCTATGGGCCTAAAGGCCCATAGGAATGAATGGGAAGACATAACAATATGCGAATTGCTATTAGCGATTCGCATTTTGAGTTTGCGATTTCAAGGGTGCAGGGATGTCCAAAGGACACCCTGTTGCACCCCTGAAATGATATTGGATGCTGGTGTTACGCACACACATGTCCCAACGCTGGTGTTACGCACGCACATGTCCCAAGGACATGTGTGTGTGTAACATATGACTTAGAAAAATGCACTTAAGTGCATTTTTCTAAGTTTCCGCTATTTACCACGAGGTTTGTCTTTGCGGTAAATAGCGGTCCAAAATAGCGGTCCAAAATTGCGAATTCGCAATTTTTAAATGTTTCATGAATTGCATTTAAGGAATTTCAAATAGAGATTCCTTATATGCAATTCCTCGCAAATTTGCGAATTCTATAATAGCGATTTTTGCATTTGGAATGATGAATCCCAAATGCAAAAATTGCGCTCGCAAAGGGCCAGATTCTCAGAATCTGGCCCTTTGCGAGCCGATTTCACGTTAATGAATCTGGCTGATAGTTTCAAAATATCATCAGGGTAAATCGAGCATCCTTTCATTTCTTCCTTCTGCTGTGGTTGCCCTGAATGATGAAATCTCTAACATGGAAGAAGTTCTTGCTTTTCAGGGGAGGTCAGAGGACTCTCATCTCTCCCAGATTCTTTGGGCCTCATTTATGAGGTTTTGCCGTAGGGAAGCGCAGCAGGCCTTCCTGCTGTGCTTCCCTACGGCAAAAGAAAAGGGCAGGAATGCGCCGTATATATTAGATATGGCGCATTCCTGTCCTTTTACCCTGCGCCGGTGCACAATGGGCTGCCTGCGCCAACGCAGGCACCTTTGCACAATGGTGCAAGGGGCCTGTGTTGCGGGGATGATTATTTTTGTATAGGAAGGGAAACTTTTCTGTACAAAAATAATCACAAGAGGTTTTTCCTCCTTCACATCGAAAAGGAAAGATGAGGAGAAATAAAGACATTTCTCCCCGTTGCGCCTCTCTTATGCCTCCCCTGGGAGGCATAAGCTTTTGGCACTGCCTTTGATTTACGATTTCTTGTAAATTTGGGGGCAGTGTCAAAAGGCCATGGATATTGCTGGGAACGCCCCCAGCAACACCCATTGCACACCCCTTTAACGCAGAACACTGCGTTAAAGGGATTGATATTTATCGGGCAGCATTAAGCCAAAAAAACTGGCTTAGTGCTGCCTGATAAATATCACGCACGCTTCTGCACCACGGAACATCACAAAAAGTGACATTCCGACGGGGCAAGGGGCCTCATAAATGAGGCCCTTCGTACTTTTTATCTGGCTTCTCTCCTACTAGCTGACACCGCTATGTCAGGGACTGTCCCTATTGCTAGCACTCCCTCTTTAAGTGGCGTAGCAGATGGTGGCCCTATTGAAGCCCATGTGCAGGAGATGGTACCTCAGCCTAATGTGGGGGTGTCTCTCCCGGAAGTGTCTTAGAGAAAATTCCATCACCAGACTCCTGTTGCCTGCACATAAAAGGAAGAAATGTGACTTGCCTGCAGTAAATGATCCTCCTTCAGGAAATCGTCTTCTAAAAAGGGGCCCTTCGGAACTTTGTTTGAATCGCTCATCAATTGCGCCATCCAAGGCTCCATGGAAACTCTTCTTATCAAACTAAATGGACTGATTAAGGGATTACATCATCCTTTGGAGCAACGTTTGGAAGTTGTTGACCAGGCCATGAAAGACATTAAAATGGACAATTTTACTTTCTCCCCTCCCTGCTGTGGATCAGCCCTCACTTAGTCTAGCTTAGTGAGCTTCCCATCAGATAATACTGGAAGGGACTCCAGGATCTTCAGTGCAGACAAATGTCTTGGATAGGTATAAGAGCGCGCAATTGACGGAACACAATACCCGCAGAAATAGGGTTTGACTGAAATTTTGACTGTCCTAAATGTATCAAAATGATTATTATAAGATGACGAGAAACCAGTACTGGAATTTGGTTTGACTTTCTGTCCTACTATAAGTTTTTATTGTGCACACACTTGAGTAGATCTATATTTGTTTATTAGGAAAGTTACATTGCATAAATTGCATGAATTGTCAACAAAAAAATCTACTTGTCCCATGAAATTGAATGTCACTAGCAATATCTACATTGGGGATGTGGATTGTTTATTGACATTGGGGACATTACTTGGAGTGGGTGAGATGGATGAAACAGACATTGATCTGGAAAATGTTATGAGATCTCTGGATATTGATATCAATACTCCTAGCAACAATGGTTTTAAACTAAAATCATGAATGATACCCACATTACCACATGACAACATTGATGTATTTCATTGGATATTGGTAAAAGAACTGACAGCTCTGAGGAGTAGAAGGGAGAATAAACCTGATAATGTAACTTTCTCTCAAAAACAGGCTCCTACAACCCTTAACATGGTGATACAATTGTCATTAAAGCAGCAAATAAGGATGGTAACACGGTAGTCGTGGATTCAGATATGTATGAGAGAGGACCCCAAAGGCAACTTATTGAATTTGAATGTTATGAAATCACATATGTTCAGGTTTATAAAAAATCTGTAAGTTATCATGATTGCCTAGGGGTGTGGCATGATAAGGGTATTCTGGACGTTGAATATCTTTTCATCAGGAAGGATTATCCTAAACCCCTTGCTTTTATCCCCTGCCGAAGCTCCATAAAAGTATGGTGGACCCTTCTGGGAGACCAATTGTCTCTGCAAATGAGTGACATGGATATGGTATCATTATATACTTGTATTGATCATGACTTTGGTCTTAAAGTGTTTGAGCACTATTTGAAGACAAGTTTGTTTCGTTTTCACGAGTTTAGCAAGATGTTACTTGAGATGATTAAATACTGTCTCACAGAAAATATTTTTATGTTTGAAGGGGTATATTATCCACAAATGATTGGTACCACAATGGACACCACCTTCTCCCCCAGATTCGCATGAATTGTAATGGGCTGGTGGAAGAAGCAGGTTACGTGGGTGGAGGATTATGAAGATTTCAATCCTCATGTCCTAATATGGACAAGATATAGTGATGATCTTTTTATTTTGTAGGATGGTCCTATAGAAAAGGCACAAAGATATGTGCAATTGTTGAATAGCTCTTTTGATCCTAGATTTATCACCAATCATATCAAGAGGCTATTGAGGTTCTGGATATTAAACTCTGGATGGAGGGGGTAAACTGCATTCTACCTTGTTTTGGAAAGAAACAGCTGGTAATAGTGTGCTCTATTTCAAAAGATACCATCACAGAAACTTGGTGAATAGTGTCCCCTATGGGGAGACAATGTGAATTAAAAGAGCTTTCAATTCACAAAATAAACACAGTAAAGTAATAGCCTCAATGAACACTAGATTTAAGGGGAGGGAATATGCTATTAAAACCTTAAAAATTGCTGAAAAAAGAGGCAACACTCCCCTAGAGAACGATTGCTATTTCCAAATACTCGTGATATCTTTGAAAAATTATTTGATTCGGTTCATCGTCACGTTTAACAGATCCACTCATACTATTCACAAGATCATGAGAAAACATTGGTCAATTCTGTGGAATGACAGCATAATAGGTCAAGATTTAACAGTGAGACTGTCTATGACCTATAGAAGGGGCAAGTTCCTTAGTGATATTCTTACTCACAGCTATTATGTGAACAAGCCAGAAGATAGCATGTGGTTTGGGAAAGCAAAGGACTCTTACAGGTGCAGACAATGTAAGACCTGCAGATATATGGTCAGTGCTCATGAATACTCCTTGGCGAGTGGAAAAAAGAGATCCGTCAAACAATTCTTGACTTGCTTGTCGGATTACTGTGTGTACTTATTGCAGTGTCCATGCAGTTTAATGTATTTTGGTAGCACCACATTTCCATTAAGGAAACATATCCTGGAACATCAAATAGTAATCAGGAATGTGTAAGCTGACTATCCTGTTGCTCAACATTTCTCCACTATGCCTAAGTGAGATTCACTTTTAACATTCTGTGCTATCGAAAAGGTGGAGAGAAATGTCTGTGGGATAAACCGAATAAGAATGCTTAGACAAGTGGAATCCAAATATATTTCACCTCATGGGATTCCTGAAATGCCCCTGGAACCGGGCCGAAATTCTACCACTTTTTAAGAAACCCACTGCTGACCCTAATGTTTTAGGCCCATCTCGTTGCTGCCAGTACTGTCCAAAGATTTAGAAAAATGTGTAAATCAGCAGTTGTCTGACCACTTGGAATCTAACAATCTACTTTGCTTCAGCCAGTCGGGCTTCCGTCCAAGGTTTAGCAGAGGGGCAGTCCTTCCGGACATTTCAGAGTGTGTTAGAAATGCTTTGCATTCTGGGAGCAGAGTTGTACTTGTACGTATGGCCCTGTCTGAAGCTTTTGATACCATGCCCCAAATGCTGCTGTTTTGCCTAGAAGACATAGGGACCAAGCACCCACCAACAGGAACCACTGTTTGCACTTCCACCGACTCCCCAGGAACCTCCGCTCTGTATCGCACCGCATACCTTGCCCTCATACAGATACCAAGCATTTGCCGCTGCCATGCCGGAGGATGCTCCTTCTCCCATTCCACCACCATAGCTTGGAACCCCCTACCTCTCTACATCCGTACCTCGCCCTCGCTGACTGACTTCAGGAAGGGGCTCGGGACCTGAATTTTCGACTAAGACCTTCAACTAGCACCTCGATGCCCTTTCGGGTGACAATTCGCTCTTTATAAATTCAACTTGATTGATTGATTAGGGCACAGTATGAAAGTGGATGAAGTATTTTTTCCATGATAGGGGCCAGGGAATTTGGTTGCCTTCATATTCTTCAGGCATTAGGTAGATAATAGTTGGAGTTCCTTAGGGCTCTCCCCTTAGCTCTACAATGTTTAATATCTACTGAGCTTATTACGATGGAGGTCGGAAAGCCTCCGACCTTCGGTCAGAGGTTTTTGGTTGGAGGCTTCGCCATCATCTGTTTCAATTCCGACCGGCTGATTCATAATCAGTCATCGGAATTGAAACCAGCTGGTCAATCCGTTGGCTTTCGACGGGCGAGCCCGTCGGCCAGTTGTAGGCCGGCCCATAATTTAGAAGGGCGGTCTTTCCACCCTTGGGATTCCGATACTCCGTCTCGGGCAGGCTTTCCCTGCTGAGCTTTCCAAAATGGAAAGCCTGTATGCTTAGCAGGGCCCCCTTCCCTCTGCAGCCTCTGGTTGAGGGCAGAGGGGGCACTTATGGTGCCCCCTGTTAATCCCTAATCCGTAATCCCTATACCCCGGGGCAGGCACCTTCAGGGACCCCATTCATATGAATAGACGCCTCATACCCCTGGAACCACCTCTGTATGTCATCATCCTTCTTATATTATTTGTTTATATTCTTGGGGATGTGCACAATTTCTTCTGACTGCCCTGAAGAATTGCTGCCACCATCTGAGCTGGAATTAGCTCCTCTGCCTCCATGTCAAGATCCCCAGACAGCTTACAGCTCACTAGCATGTCTGGCTGCTACCCAAGCCCTCAGCACCTTTTGTAGCTTTTCTGGTGAGGCCCTTGATTTGGACTTTGAGGTTTTTGCAGATCAACTTGAATTCCTTAACATTGTAGGTTTCTAACCTCTCCTCCTCAAAGGCTACTTCCAAGGATGCAGCAGATGATGCAATTGATTCAGTCATGTTGAACTGGAAAGTTCAAGGTCAAGACCAATGGAAAGGCACAAATAGACCCCAAAAAAAGTATGTTGTATGTAATGGTCTGCAATATGGTAGTAGTGCACACCAATCACTGTAAGTCAAGTGCAAACGCAAGTCCTATCCCACCACTGCCACTAATATTAGAAATGGGGGTCTCTAGTTGGCAGAGGTAAGTACCTTTGTCCAAGTAGGGACCCTTCTTCCTAGTCAGGATAAAGGAGTTACACTCCTAAAATAACCCCAGCCCACCCCCTTGGTAGCTTGGCATGAGCAGTCAGGCTTATCTCAGAGGCAGTGTGTAAAGCATTTGCACATAACCAACAGTAATACAGTGTGAGCAATACAAAGGGACACAACACCAGTTTAGAAAAATATCCAATATTTGTATGTACGTAAGACAAGACTAAAAACAATACAAATCCACAATAATGTATTCAGAGATCTTCAGTTATCAAAATAACCTTGAAAAACAGTTCCTTGATGTCGATAGCTCCCCCTGGGGCTATTACAGCATCGTGAACAAACAAATCTGGCTGACCGTGGTGTCGCAGGCTAGCTACTGTGTCGGGAAGACCCGCAAAACAGTACCTATGGAAATGCAGAGCTTCTGAAAGCACAGCGTCTGCAGGCGCTGGTTTCGGAGGTCGATGCAGGAGTCGTTGGGCCCTTGAAGTCACACGAGTTGCAGATTGAACTCCTCGAGGTTGAAGTCAGGAGCCCTTGCATTGGCAGGCTTCGAGTGCTGTGCTGCAAAGTGCAGCGGTGTGGCATGCGATGCCTTCAGGTCATGGTGCGAGCAGTGGCTCGGTGGCGGTGTCAGATGGCGTCGTCAGTAAGACCAGGGTTGCGGTGCAAAGTGATTTGGTGCTTGTCGCGGTGCTGGCAGGTCACGGTGCAAGCATCGCCGTCGTCGTTGCTAAAGTGCTGTCATCGGCTGATGAACTGGAGTCAATGGCACCGGTGTTGATAGGCCAAGGCTGCGGAGCAAGATGAGGGCAGTGCATTGTGTAACCTTACAAGTGGTGCCCTCGAACCACGGTGCAAAAAGTGGTGACTATTTCGGCATGGGGTGGCATCGTCGAGGATACCAAGGGGGCATCATGAAGTGAGGCGATGCGGAGTGTGGTGCCAACAGGTCATGTTGAGCAGCGGCTCAGTGACGGCGTCAGCAGGCATCATGGGTGAGACCACAGTCGCGGTGCGGCATTGAGGCAGTGCCCTCTGCGGTGCCTTCAGGACTCGTAGTCGGCAGAGATGTTGTAGACGGCATCGGGTTGCTTTTTCTTCTGTTGTAGCACAAAACACACAGTTCCTCGTGCTGAGGGCAGAAAAGCTGGAAGTCTTTGCTGTTCCTGAGACTTCTTGAATAGGGGGCAAGCTCTTCCTCAACCCCTTGGAGAAACTCACAGATTGCAGAAAGTTGAGACCAGTCCTTTCACTGCCCAATACAGAAGCCGCCACTGCAGGCCAACACAGCAAAGGACTCATGAAAGTGGTAATTCCTCCTCACAGATTCTCCAGCTCTTCTTCTTGGCGTAAAATTCAGGGATTTGGACTCCACTTTTTAGAGCCCAAAATATTTTTTCCTCTCAGGCCTAGAGTGTCTGTACCCAGCCAGAACCAGTTCTGCCCTCTGGTGTGGCTTCCTGGCGGTAGGTGGAGACGGCATTGTCGGAGACAGACCAGGCCCATTCAGGTGAAAGGAAATCTCCTACCCCTACCCTTAATGTAGTCCAGGTCTATTCAGCCCTTTCCTGACCCACCTACACCACTTGGAGCTACCTCTGCTGCTCCCCAGCCCCAGTCATCCAAAACCCAGACAGTCAATCCATAAACCCAGCAGAGGCCTGCAGAATGGCTGAGCAAGAAAATACCTATTTTCTAAAAGTGATATTTCCAAACACATAATGTAAAAAGCACCTTCAGTAAAAGATGCATCTTTAGATTCTGAGTTCAGGTAAACTAAACGTTATTTTCATACCTAGCTCCCAGGGCCAGTTATGTTTATAAGATGTTATAAACAACCTCCCCATTCTGTCCTATGGGGAACAGGTAGCCTTGCAATAGTGAAAAACGAAATTGGCAGTAATTCACTATCAGGACATGCCACACATACCAGGGCATGTCCTACCTTTCACATACACTGCACCCTGCCCACAGGGGTACCTTGGGCCTACCTTAGGGGTGACTGACATGTATAAAAAGGGACGGTTAGGGCCTGGCAAGTGGGTGCACTTGCCAAGTGGACATGGCAGTACCAGATTGCACACAGGCTCTGCAATGGCAGACCAGACTTACATTTACGGGCTGTTTGCGTGGGTGGCACAATCAAGTGCTGCAGTCCACTAACAGCATTTGATTTACAGGCCCTGGAACACTCAGTGCACTTTACTAAGGACTGACATATAAATCAAATAGGCCAATCATGGAAACACCAATCCATAACACATTTTACCACAGGATTACTTGCACTTTACCACTGATCAGCAGTGGGAAAAATGTGCAGAAACACTGAGGCAGCAAAAACAGAGTCACAACCGGGAGGTCAGAAAGCAAAAACTCAGGGGAAACATGCTAAAAAATGTCAAGTCTAACATTCACCGTGACTGAAGACTTCACTTTTTGTTTGAACTGCATAATATTAAGCTATTTTCTTGATCTTATCCTTGTTCACTTCATTAGAAACACTTGTCACCAAATCATTGTCTCCTGTCGTAATACTCACATATAACAATGTGAATGTACTACAAAATGAACTTTGCATTGTCAAAACTAGGGACTTCTGGAAGCATTGATATGTTAATAATAATAATCTTTATTTGGATATAAAATAATATCCTTAAAAGGAGCACCAACAGCAATACACATTGTAAAGGCTAAAAAACAAACATCAAGTAAACAACAGTGGATAGATACAGGTTTTCTACATTGCGCTATGCAACATCCTATTGTGAACAATCCACATACCATTAAACAGAACTCTAAAAGGTAAGGAGGTTGTGGTACCATTGATTAGCAATGTTGGGCTTGTAAAACAATCTAATGTTCGACAAATAATTACGGGTTTTAAAAAGTGAGATCAGATAAAAATAGCAGCAACAGTTCAATAGCAGCAACATATGATAAAATGCAGAAAGGCAAAAAGGAAACTTTTTTAGCAGCTTAATAGTAATGCAATTTGATTTAGGCTGTTGCCAACAAGAGGGGTACATGCGTAAAATTGCGGTATGCAAGACGTATATAGGTTGTGAGGCCTATATTTAAAGCTGTGTTTTCTGGGCTTAAGGCCACGATGATTGCCTGTCTGCAGGACCGGATGCCCAGCCTGTTCCACTCCGCTTTCAGTTTGTGTCTACGCTGTGACATGAGTGCTGGGCAAAGACAGACCACGTGCTCCAAAGTTTCAGCCGACCTGCCGCACCCTCTGCACCATAAAACATCTGACGTACAACGCCAGCCTGGCAGATCTTTTAAAAATTGCCAGTCACCAAATCTAATGGCCATAAAGCTAAGTTTTAGATGCAGGGAGTAGGTGCAGGACAGATAGGCTGCGGGAGCTAACCGCCCGTTCAAATTCATAATTGCCCATGCGTGTCTGCGTTTGGCAAAGTTGTTTTTATCAATGATGAAGGAACTCATTCTGACACATTTCTTAATGGTTGTTTTAAATGCTGTCGTACTGGGGTTGAGGGCCCATAGGTCACCCGTGGACAGTTCTCGAATAGAATCCTTAAAAAGGCGACCATACGAGCCCCCTGGATTTTTCTCGGTAATGTCTAACCAAACTAGTGACTCTAATGAGCCTGTGTCTGCTTGTCTAAGTTTGTGGCAAAGATTTAAATAAGTGCCGATGCTGGAGACTTCATAATTTAGTAGGCCCAGTTCTAGCCTGATCTGGGCAGCAGAGGCATTTTTGGGCAAATGGAGGACTTTTTTATAGATTTTAGTCACATGTTGGTTTAGGTTCATGTTTAATTTACCCCTAAACATCTCAATACCGCATGACAGTGTCGGACCAATTTTTACTCTCATAACCTCTAATAAAGGTGATAAGCCTGGGCCAGACAGTTTTTTTGAGAGCTTGGAGAGGGTCACCTGTAGGGTCACAGCTTTGGCTGATATCTCCTTGAGCTGTTTAACAAAATTACCCCTTGAGTCAAAGTTGACCCTAAGTATTTGTATGTACTTCCTACTGCAATACTCAAGTTGTTGTACGACCATCCTCCCCAACGTTACTTTTTTCTTCCAAAGGTAACCACTTGTTTTTTTTTTAGGTTAACCTCTAGTTGATTCACGGTGGTGTAATTGTATAGTTTAACCAGAAGCCTTTGCAAACCTACACGTGTAAGACTGAAAAGTTCTAAATCGTCGGCGTAGAGCAGGTTGCTTATGGGAACACCTCCCATCTTTGGTGGGTGACTATTAGTTTCTTCTAAGACTGTCGGCAAGTCTGCTATAAACAGGTTAAAGAGAAGTGGGGCCAGCGCACAGCCCTGTTTGACACCCCTGGTTGTCATAATTTTCCGAGAGAGATGTGTGCCGGACCCCAACTTCACCTGAACCCATGTGCCTGAGTGTAACTGAATGATTGACTCCAGAGGTTTTCGTGGGATCCCCCGTTTCTTTAACTTTTCCCATAAGGCTGCCCTGGGAACCCGGTCGAAGGCGGCTTGAAAGTCAACAAAGCAACAAAAAACAGCCCTAGATGGGAGACAAACTTTGTCAACAATTATGGACAGTGTCAATAAATTAGTCCTGGTCCCAGATTTGGCGGTGAAGCCTGTTTGGTTCATTGGAATCAAGTTGTTCTCATCCGCCCATGCTCTCAGCTCCTTCAAGAGAATGCCTGCATAGTGCTTAGCCTCAATATCTAAGAGAGCAATTAGTCTATAGTTGTTTGGTGATGAATGGGAACCTGATTTGTAAATTGGATGGATTATTGCTCCACGCCAAGAGTCCGGTATGATTGAGGTTCTGAGGGAGTAGTTAAAAAGGTTGGTTAGATGACCCGACCAAAGTGCTATGTTTGATTTGAATAAATTCTGTGGTAGGCCATTAGGACCCGGGGCTCCGTCCGATCTTGCTTTTAACAATACTTTAGTAACCATTTCTTGAGTGGTCTGCAGATCGTCGGTACAGGGGTCCAAGCAACCAGTAGACCTACTCCGACTCTTGCTCGGGCTTGTTTGCGTCAGCCTGGAGGCGCATGCGTCTGTAGGCACTGTTCCTTCTGGGGACCTAAAGTGATCTGACAGAAAAGCGAACCAACTGGCTTCTTGAATGTTGGCTGACCCAGAGCTGGATTGGCTAGAATTTTGACGGTTAATTAAGGCCCAGAATTTTCTTGCATTGCGATTTTTACTCTCCCATATTAGTTTGCACCAGAATTCGCTTTGCTGGAGTTGCTTTTCTTTTTGTATTGCCTGCCTAAACGATTTTTGAACGGTTTTATACGTGTTAAGGAGCTCGTTGTTTCCTGGAAATTTCATTAGCGACCGCAAGGCGCTGTTTCTGGATTTCTTCAGTGCCCTCGTCTCTCTTGAAATTGTGCGCTGGCGACTGGCAAAGTCCATCTGTGAATACTGTTTAGTTGGGAAGAGAGTTATCAGTTGAACGCAAAGCGTCGACAATGCAGCAACTAGATAGATCCCCGGGTCGGAGCAATCTGAAATGAGAGCCAGGCTTGCCTCCGTAACAGAGGATCTTATGTCTTCACTCCATCTTAGGCGTTTCAAGTTATCACAGTGCGTTCCTGTGCATGTTATCGGGGCAGATTTATGGAACTCTGGCTTTACATTGAGGATTACGGACTGAGGACGATGGTCGCTTTCGGTTCGCGGGTGAATACTAAAATTGCCCAGGTGTTTCAGCAGGGCCGAATTGCAGATAGTATAGTCTAAGTAGGATTGTTTGCGGCCATTCGTCCAGGACCAATTTGGTGGAGTGTCATTCGTAGATCTTCTGTTCATTACCAGAAATCCTGCACTGTGAAGTTGCAACACACAAAGTTCTCCCAGACCACAGTAGGCTTGATTTGGTGGTTTGGACTGTGCCTCTGCATTTGCGAATGCAAATGGAATTAGCCCTTCGTAATCTTCAGTGTTACCCTGGAAGAGGTTGGTGTTGAAGTCCCCTGTGACTATACAGTCAGCGTGAGGTTGATCCACAGCCAGGCCGCGCACGATTTTCATTAAGCGGATTAGATGGATCTTTTTTGTGCGCGTGCTGGGGTTGATGTAGATGATGAGCAGTAGGAGTGGACGTTGTTTACTCCAAGAGTTGATTTTGACACCCAGTAACCAGTCTTCGTCGAAGTTTAGAGGCACAATCGGACCTTTTAGATTGTTGGAAACATAGATGGACAGGCCCCCTTTAGGGTGGCCGTAGTGACGGTCTCTAATTGCTGGTTTCCAAAATTCAATGAAGCCGGTCACGGGGCTGTTTTGAATAGCCCATGTCTCTTGGAGTGCTATTACAGTGTGCCCAAATATGAAGGAGTGTGTCTCCAAGTTAGTGCTTTTGTTTTGGAGACCACTAATGTTCCATGAGCACAGAGTGAATGAAGAATCTCGCTCAGGGATTGAGGAGTTTACAGATGAAAATGCTTGACGTGTTGGTTGGACCGAGGCCTTACAGTTTAAGTTTAGAGGTGGAACTTCAGGTGGTCAGGCCATTTTCTTGCGGGACAGGACTGCCGGTAGCCACCCCCAATCTTGAGTTTTATCCGGATTAGGGTTTGTAATCGAGGGAATTGAGTTCGCTTCTGTTATACCTAGGGCATTTTTTAGAATTGAATAAGGCCTAATTTTGGCTCCTAATTCAGTGGATTCGACTTTTTGCAAAGTATCCGGGTGGTTTAATAGCAATGTAGGATAGCCTGGGGGGTTGTGGGAATACATTTTGATGCCCCATTCCCGAAAGATAGCGTTGTGTTCAAGGAATGCTCGTGCCCAGGTTGCTGATTTAAGTAACACCAGAGTTACATCAGAGGGTTGTGTGCCTCTTGGTGGGAGGAATTCAATAGACTCGATGTCATCCGATGTAAGGGCCTCAAAACCCGGAACTCCATTCGCTATTTTATTATATTTGACCTATTGAGGGTGTCGTGCCGACCCTTTGAGGTGTATTTGGAGGCAAAGAGTATTTTAGCACCCTGTGTGTCGCATTTAACACCCTTACTACTAGGGCTTGCATTGAGGTGGGGAGTTTTATCGGTTAAAGAACCTACATCTAGGCCCAGTCGAGGCTGGAAAGGATTTAGTGGGCCTCTCTCGATGTCTGGGTGTTTGGTATTGAGATGGTTTGTTATTATGGATTACTTTTGAAAAGCTGGGTCCAATGTTTGGTTTACCCTGCCAAGATGAGCTTGAGGTGAGGGCAGGTTGGGGTTGTGTTATCAAGACTGTAGTCGTTGATTGAATTAGATCACTAGGTTTGACCCTTAATGGTTCAGTGGAGGGTTGAGACTCGGATACCACTGCTTCTGCAGATGAGATAATACAATCATGTCTGCAGCACGGAGTCTGTTGACAGACACTCGGGGTTGAATCTTCCTTGAGTGGCTTTTTACTAGGAGTTGCTGCCCTGGATATTGATTGAGGGGCACTTAGGACTTTTTTTATTGATGGTATTTACAAATAACGGAAATAGTTTGGGAGGGTCGACTGTTGGGTTTAATCTTAATTTGTTTCTCTGTTTGCGCTGGCATTTGTGCTCTCTCTTACTAATGTGAGGCTGGGGGACAGGAAGTGTTTCTGGAGTAGGAGTGGCCGCAGTAGCTGGGTTGGCAGGCACCGTTGCCAAATTGGCGCTGATAGGGTACGAATGCCCGTTTGCTAACTCAATATTTGTGACCAGTGGCTGAGTCAGCCCTGCTGGGGTGGAGGAGCCTTTGGAACAGTGGGGGACTTCTTGGTGGTCAGACTCAATTGTTAAAGATTCCGACACCCCGCTCGGCTGTGACGCGGCCACTGAGCCATTCAGGGAGTGAATGGTTCAGAGTTCACAATTGAGGACTTTTGGGGTAGCTGGTGTAAACATTCAGATCGATTGTCTCCCTTCAATTGCTTAACCTCACTTATGACGGTGGATAAAAAGGCTGGAAGCGAGGATAGCGAGTCGATGATGGGCGAGCAGCAGCAAACCGATTGAACTAATTTGGAAGATGATTGTGCTCTTATAATTAGATTATTCAGTTTGTCCAATTTATTATCGATCCCTGCTGTAAACAGTGCTAAAGTGTTCAGCAGTCAACCTGCATGTCCAATTTGTCCGAGTGATAATTTAGAGCGGTAACTGTCGATTGAAAAGTATGCAGTAATTGGGGCCAAATGCTCGGTTTTGTGGAGGCATCTTCCTGTGGCTCTGTTTTTGGTGTTAAATTAGGCGAGTTCTGAGGATTTTTAAAAAAGTACAGGTCCGTTAACAGTTGGTCATTAGAATCAATTTTTTGAGACAGTTTTGGGGAGGTTATTATTGCCGCTGATGGTGCGCATGAATGTTGTTGAAGATTTGTCAAGTGTGAGCTTCCCTCTGAGGGGCTTGGGGAATGAAAAGTGGGGGAACTGAATATGTCGAAATTGGATACAGGAACCTTTTGTGCATGTATTTGTGGAAAGATTAAGTGAGAATGTAGCACTGGGGCGACCTCCCTAGGCACGTCGTGGATTTGGGGTAAAGGAGCTGAAGACATCTCTGGTTGCTGAAGTTGCCGTGCTTGAGGACTTTGGTTGAGAGTTAGAGTCAGAGGGGGTAATTGACTAGGCCAAGCCTCTTGCTTGTGGGGGTCATGTTGGGGAGGAAACTGACTTGGAAAAGGCTGGTGACTTGGTGATGAATTTTGAAAGACTCTCCCCAAGTCCTTCGAGGCGATGTTCTGGTCGACGAGTGCAGAGTTAAAGATATACACATCCATAACAGGAGCAGGCTTATTGATTAATGTTGACAGTAATTGAAACGGGTGCGTGTTTGGGTCTGCAGTTCGCTCAATGTCGCAAGGCTTGTTTACCTCTAAGGGTTGAAGGGGAGAAGTCGACTTAGCCCCACCCAGAGCTTTTTTGAAATAATCCAGCAGGGCGAAGGATTTTAAGCCATTCGAGGATGGAGCACATAGGGAGACCGTACTCGTGTCATTGGAATATTGCCATCCATTTTGTGGAGATTTGGAGGCCTTCAGTGCGGCCTTGGTGACCGATGGACTCATATGGTCAGCAGGGGGGTGCTCCGAAACGATTTCCGAATGCTTAAGTTTCTTCCGTTTTGTTATGGACGAGGGTTTTCTTGTTTTCCCTGATCTCATCTTCTTATTGTTGATGGGCTGTTCAAGGGGCTGTTCAAAGCCAGTAAGGATATAGACTTGAACGGTCGAAAAGACCTGAATGGACGTAAGAGGACAGGGTAACTCCAAGAAGGGCTGCTGGTCTTGTCTTGTCTTGTCTTGGAGTTATGTTATCATAACATGAACATAACCAACCAAGTTGTGTGGCCAGAGTTTAAGCAAGGGCACCCCCCCGCACACTTAGTCCCTACCCGGTTTCCCGCCTGCGGGCACCTGTCCGTTGGTCCCTGTTACTCCCTCGCCTCTGGCCCAGGCTAAGCGATCCCCCCGATGCAGCTCCACTGCCAGTGGGGTTACACGATGGGGGAATAGAGCCGTCGCTGCCCAGTTGCGACCGAGGCTATGGGGCCAACAGTGGTGGAAGCAGGCTGGGGGTGTTGGGGGGGCGGGGGAGCAGGACCAAAACTGAAGAGGTCTTTGCCAGTGGAGGCCCTAAGCGACTAGACAACAAGGGGAGGGGGTCGGCAGGGGGGGGCGAGGGCAAGACAGAGCAGAAACGAGGAACGGGGGCACAGGGCAGCAAGGTTTGGGTCAGAGACTGAGGCGCAATCGCCTCGGTCTCGGCACCTGCACCGGTCGAAGGAAAAAAAGAGCCAAGGTGGTTCGGGACCGGCTGGGGCGGTTTTACAGGCGGTTTTACAGGCGGAGCACAAGAGCGTCCAGGGGGAGAAGAGCTTACACCGGGGCTCGCTTTAATCAGGGCGCACACTTCGAAATGCGTGCAGACAAGCAGGCGCCACCTCCACTCTCCCCTCACTTAAAGGACTTGCTGGCCCCGTCCTTACCGTCCACACCGTAAATCACCGCCTCCGTCCCGCTTCCTCCGCAGGTCGCAGGTCACAGCAGGTCACAACGACTAGTGCAGCGGCTCTCAGCAGCCCCGCACCTCGGTCTCGACCCTCGCGGCACCCGCGGGACTCACGAGCCGGAGGTTGGCACCTTTGGCCCGTTACACGGACACAACCAGCGCCTCCGTGCTGCTCACCATCCGCACCTCACTCTGTACGCCCGACTCCTCCCCTCAGCCCTTACCTCGCTCACCTGTGTCTCGCGCTCACACTCTCTCCGAGAGCTCTACCGTCAACAGTCAGTGTCCGCGGCCGAACGTGTTCCAGTAAATATGAATTTCATAGCGCTGGAAGCATTGATATGTTGTATGTAAACAATGTCCAACTCAGGGTCACTACCATGTCACAACAGCACATACATACAAGGATCTGGACTGAGAACATCTTCATTCCATTGTTCAAATCATAGGTTGACATGTCAGAAACTTAGCAAATACAACTTGATTCAGTATTTCTGGGTCAGTAATCACATAATCAGTTGCAGACTTTCACAACATGGAAGGGATACATCTTCCAAAATCCAAAACAATAGGCAACAATAAATTAGGTCTACATCATCAGCTGGAGTCACATTGCTTACCTAACAAAAGGAATCCTAAATCAAATAAACAAACAGACACATGTCAGTACAAGAGTTTCTGATCACAGTGTCATTCCAATCCAGTGTTGCTCGCATCTGGTGGACTGTCACAAACAAATGTCAGTGATGTGCCACATGCACTTTGGCCTGCAATGAGGAGACACATCGACATTTACATCCAGTTCATACACAATGAGGAATTAATCAATGGGAAGGCAGGATAGCAGGAATTGGGCACAACACAACATTGTGTTGGAACACATGATGGTGCACATATTGCATTAGGACCAACACACCACAAGGAACAAATCCATGGAAGCCTGGTAACTCCCCTCCTATTTCTGTGCAAGCTGTCTTGGTCCTGGCTTTGTACACCCAAACTCTGTGACTGACATTCCCAGGACAATATATGTCCAGTTCATATGTCTGAACAGCATCATATACCTGCTAATTTCACAACTCTGAAATGTCCAAATAAAGATGACATGGTGAAGGTACCTAAAGCAGTCCAAGACAGAGAGATTAACTAAAAAAACATACATATGATACAAATCACATTGTCAACTTCTAGAGATCACAGTCCTAGACAAAATGTACAAATGAGCAAAGCTACATATATAAAACAAACACCTTTCTCCAGATGTTTACAGACCGATATCATCCTAGTATGTAGGATGAACATCCTCCTTACAACAGCACTACAAGAGTTGCAGGAATAGTCAAACTCATCACATCCCACACCATACTCACACTTGGGAGAAGTAGTTTTGGATGAGAACTGAACACGTCAGCTCTTTCTTCTTTACTACTATCATCATCTTCATTTGGCATTTCAGGGCCTCCACCCGGTGGATCTTCATAGCGTGTATCCTCTGCGATGTATGGTATGTTCTGTCGCAGGGCAATGTTGTGGAGTAGGCAGCAGACCACGGTGATCTTACACACCTTCCTTGAGAGTAGAAGAGGGCTCCCTCAGTCTTGTTCAGACATCTGAATATGGCTTCAAAGAGCCCAAAAGTCCGGTCAACTTGCTTTCGTGCTCTTCCATGGGCCTCATTGAAGTGGACTTCCCATGGCACTGTAGGATGGCTCAGTGGTGCCAATAACCATGGCCAGTGTGAATACGCTGAGGCTCCTAGGTAGAAGGTAGACAGATGTGCAATATTTAGTTTTACACTTTCAGATCATACTGCCTGACATTACCCACACAAAGTTAGGACATATCACACTTACCTAAAAGCCAGGCGCTCTCTGGTAGTAGTAATGACATCAGCTGGGGTATGGTGCTTATCAGCAGCACAAAGGAATCATGTGCAGATCCTGGGTACCAGGCAAAGAAATTTCAGATGTACAAATTCGGTAAGCAGACAATTTGCACCTTGATAGAAGGGAAGTGCTTCCTATTCTGGTATACGCACCCACTTGCTTATAGTGGTAAGCTGGCAATATGGGTGCCATGAATGGATCAAATTATATGTGGGATGTGACCAAATCCATTGAAATCCACCTTCATGGTAGCTAAATCCTGACATCTGGGGAACTGGATGTAGCTGTTCATGTGTGTCAAAAGTGCTGCTAGCACCTCTGTGAGTACCCAACTGAGCATAGGTTCTGACATTCCACCTGCAATTGCGACAATGAATCAAAATGAGCATGTGGCCAAAAACTACAAAACAGACACAAGTTAGTGGTGGTATTTATGTACGAATATTGATGTTATTTAGGAGGTTGGGCTTCAACTGATCACATAAATCAAGTATTGTTTGTCGATTCAAACAGAACCTCTGGATGAAATGTCTCTCTTTTATGGTGTGTATGTGTGGAAATGGGTGGTACACTGGAGGCTGGCATCTCCTCCCTGTCCCAGGGTACCTATGTGAAGAGTAACACCAACAAGTATTCTGGTCACAGTGTGCAGAGTAACTTATGATAAGAGTAAGGCAAAAGTCATGTGTCTGAACATCAATGCTTTAGGAAGCAGTACACATTTCACATCATTGCCAAATCTTGAACATCCACCTGCATTCCCCATGGTGGCCTTCAAATGTCTGTAACAGAACTGTGAAAAACCAAAGGTGATGAAGGACGGAGCGTTGACAATACAAACACTCACCCCCAGTCAACTGATCTGGGTTTAATCCATCACCGTTCTTTAGCTCACTCCCCCACCCCAGTTCAGACATGGCTATATGCAAATCAGTCTGACCCTGTGCCTCATGGGAACAGTCCAGCCTGAACTGCCAAGCCATGTCTTCCCTGGACCGGAATCAAGCTTCCCAGGACCGGTTTCTGGCATTACGGCCGTCTTCAGCCGGGCTTGCTTGACTCCAGTGGCAAAGTGAGCAAGGGACTCACGTCTGAGCATACCCTGCCAACTTAGGGCGAACAAAGAAAAACCAAAGGTGATGATGGACGGAGCGTTGACAATACAAACACTCACGCCCAGTCAACTGATCTGGGTTTAATCCATCACCGTTCTTTAGCTCACTCCGCCACCCCAGTTCAGACATGGCTATATGCAAATCAGTCTGACCCTGTGCCTCATGGGAACAGTCCAGCCTGAACTGACAAGCCATGTCTTCCCTGGACCGGAATCAAGCTTCCCAGGACCCGTTTCTGGCATTACAGCCGTCTTCAGCCGGGCTTGCTTGACTCCAGTGGCAAAATGAGCAAGGGACTCACGTCTGAGCATACCCTGCCACCTTAGGGCGAACAAAGAAAAATCAAAGGTGATGATGGACGGAGCGTTGACAATACAAACACTCACCCCCAGTCAACTGATCTGGGTTTAATCCATCACCGTTCTTTAGCTCACTCCGCCACCCCAGTTCATACATGGCTATATGCAAATCAGTCTGACCCTGTGCCTCATGGGAACAGTCCAGCCTGAACTGCCAAGCCATGTCTTCCCTGGACCGGAATCAAGCTTCCCAGGACCGGTTTCTGGCATTACAGCCATCTTCAGCCGGGCTTGCTTGACTCCAGTGGCAAAATGAGCAAGGGACTCACGTCTGAGCATACCCTGCCAACTTAGGGCGAACAAAGAAAAACCAGAGGTGATGATGGACGGAGCGTTGACAATACAAACACTCACCCCCAGTCAACTGATCTGGGTTTAATCCATCACCGTTCTTTAGCTCACTCCGCCACCCCAGTTCATACATGGCTATATGCAAATCAGTCTGACCCTGTGCCTCATGGGAACAGTCCAGCCTGAACTGCCAAGTTATGTCTTCCCTGGACCGGAGCAAGCTTCCCAGGACCGGTTTCTGGCATTACAGCCGTCTTCAGCCAGGCTTGCTTGACTCCAGTGGCAAGGTGAGCAAGGGACTCACGTCTGAGCATACCCTGCCAACTTAGGGCGAACAAAGAAACCAAAGGTGATGATGGACGGAGCGTTGACAATACAAACACTCACCCCCAGTCAACTGATCTAGGTTTAATCCATCACCGTTCTTTAGCTCACTCCGCCACCCCAGTTCAGACATGGCTATATGCAAATCAGTCTGACCCTGTGCCTCATGGGAACAGTCCACCCTGAACTGCCAAGCCATGTCTTCCCTGGACCGGAATCAAGCTTCCCAGGCCCGGTTTCTGGCATTACTTTTCTTTGTTCGCCGTAAGTTGGCAGGGTATGCTCAGACGTGAGTCCCTTGCTCACTTTGCCACTGGATTCAAGCAAGCCCGGCTGAAGACGGCTGTAATGCCAGAAACCGGTCCTGGGAATCTTGATTCCGGTCCAGGGAAGACTTGGCTTGGCAGTTCGGGCTGGAATGTTCCCATGAGGCACAGGGTCAGACTGATTTGCATATGGCCATGTCTGAACTGGGGTGGCGGAGTGAGCTAAAGAACGGTGATGGATTAAACCCAGATCAGTTGACTGGGGGTGAGTGTTTGTATTGTCAACGCTCCGTCCATCATCCCCTTTGGTTTTTCTTTGTAACAGAACTGTGCACATCATTAATTCAGAAATTGTGAATTGCCACCATAGTGAGGGTGGCATAACATTTCTGTGAAATACCGCAAACTGCAGTGTACAATGCTTTGGGCACTTTCTGCCAATGTGCAAAGTAATGCACTACACAGATGAAGTTTTGCACCGGGCATGAAATGGGAACAAGACATTTAAAATGTAAACATGTTTACCCTTATTTGTAGTGGTGGTGATGCACTTAACTATCACCAATACAGTTAACCCAACTACAACATGGCGGATGCCTGACCTCGGTAATTGGACATGTCAAACGTGTGCCGCCCCCAGTAGCCGACCACGCATCGCATGCACAGCGTTCACAGTCATATACTAACATTGGGAATAATGACGGCCACATCCCAATGACCGTGTACTTTACGTACATGTACGCGGCGGTAGAAAAAAAATCTCACTTGCTTCCTGACACTGTTGCTATCAACACCTCCTCCATGTTAGCTGCTGTTTGCCACCTCTGGGAGCAATCATGGCATGCACTACAGGGGAGAGGGCCGGTCCCTTAACTCCAGAGGAGCTGGATGCCCTGGTAGATGAGGTTCTTCCCCTATATGCCAAGCTCTATGACTCACCAGAGGAACAGGTACGTTTCTCAAATACATATTGAAACCCATTTCACTGTTTCCTTTCTATCCCTTAGGCTACAATGTGCCTGTGCGTGTCTGTAGGAAGGGGGAGTCTCTGGTCGGCGCAGTGCAACACTGGCGACAATCAGGGCCTCTCTCTTCCTCGTCAGGGCTGAGGGTTACCTTCAAGACAACCTCTGCTTACCCTCTAGGTAGTGTGGCTTAAGCAGTCTTAGGCTAGTCTCTAGGGCATATAGGGTTAAACATTTGCAACATTACACCATCACCACCAACCCACCACACAATGACACCAAACTGTATTTGTAAAAATATATGTTCTTTATATAAATCTCAAGCAGGCTTGTAAATACAGTTGTCAAACTTTCAATAGCGGTTCCAGTTTACTTAGTTTCAAGTTGCCACAGTTCTTTCTTAGCAATAAGCAATCTTTTGGGCCTTCTGCCCAGGTTCCAGCAAGGTTCAGTGTCTTGTAGCGCCTCAATGCGCGTTCCGCTGTCTCCGCTCGCTTCAGAGAGGAGAACGGGCCCGGCCGGCTAAAGCTCACGCTTCCCGCGTGGGCCTCGCGGACCCGGCACAGTGCGAGCCTCGGTTTCAGGGGCGGCTCACGCTGGGAAGCAGGTAGCGCGGTGCGAGCTCAGGACGTAGGACGCTCGCACCGCAAGGACAAAGAACACAGTACCTTGGTTTTCTTGTAGGTCTTGGAGCGGACGGCTGTCCGTGGATCTGTCCCACGTCGCGTTGTCTTCCTGGAGGGTGCGGCGGCCTGCGAGTCTCAGCGCAGGTCCCAGGGCACCCGGGCTGACGGTGCAGATGCGGGGCAGGATTCTCCGGAGTCCGGTTCACTCGCACTGAAGGGGGAAGCTGCAGGCAGGCGGGGCTGAGGGGGGTGCACTCCACGGAGCGCGGGGCACAATTCAGGCACGGCTCAGCAGCGAGTCACTTCCAGCTGCGGGGGCCAGGGGGTCCCAGCGCCCAAGTCACGAGGGGCACAATCTTGGCAGTGCCGGTCTTTGCGGAGCAGCCTGTACCTCGGGGGTCACACAGGCGGCGATGCTTGGACCGGGCAGGTCCTCCCTTTCCGTTGCAAGGGCGGCTCAGCGCGGACAGTCACGGCGCTCGAACCAGCGCGAGGCTGATCCTTACTTTGCGGCTGGCACACGAACAGGCCACAGTCACGGTGGTCGGGGAAGGGGCACAGCTGCACAAATTGTCAGAGAGCGTGGCGGCAGGCACAGCGCTCTCAACTCTCCTTTCCTTGGCGCGGTAGAGACACACAGCAGCTTTTCTTCAGAAGGGTAGCGCCCACTGTTCCTGGGGCGCTGGTCAGGGGGCAAGTTCACAGGCAAGCCCTTGGAGATCTTTCAGCAGAGTTTGGCACAAAGTTCAAATAAGCAAAAGTCTTTGGTAGTCTTTTCTTTCCTCTCCTTTGGCAGCAAGGCACCAGACACAGGCCAGAGACAGCACTCCTCCTTGTCCTTCCCGGTCCTTCTCTTCGGGCAGAGTTTCTTCTGTAGCACAAACAGGATCTTATTTACAAGGAGCAGGGCTCCTACTTTTATACCCAGTTTCTTTTGTTCTAGCAAGCCAGGGGGGCCTCTGCATAACTGCTCCAGTCTCTGAGTACTTGTTGTGGGTACTTCTGGCTTCTGTATTCAGTGTGAGGGCAGGCACATCAGCCGCTCCCCAGGGGGGCGGAGCCGGCATTGTGAGGACAGGAGTAGCCTGAGCACTTTGTTGACAAGCTTCGGTCCTTCCTGGACCAGGTGCAGGCTGAGTCATCAGTCGCTCCCCAGGAGGGCGGAGCCAGTATTGTGGTGGCAGAGCACAGCCTGATGCATCATTCAGGGGAAACTCCCACCACCCACTAAGGTGTCATCTGGCTATTCACTACCTGTCAACTCCCAGCCCTGTCACTCACACACACCAGACAGTCAGATCCACATCCAAGCAGAGGCGGGCTGAAATGGTTAGGCAAGCAAATGCTAACTTTCTAAAAGTAGCATTTGCAAACACAGGATATTAAAATAAACTTTACTAAAAGAAGTATTTTATTATTCTGAGTTCAGGCATACTAAACATGAATTTCTACCAGGTTCCCTGAGCCTGCTGGGATTATAGAGTGTAATAATTCCAGCAGCCCATCTGGCCTAGAAGGGAACAGGTAGCCTTACAATAGTGAAAAGCGAATTTGGTAGTAATTCACTATTAGAACATGCCACACACATCAGGGCATGTTCTACCTTACACTTACAATGCACCCTGCCCTCAGGCCTACCATAGGGGTGACTAATATGAAGTTTAAGGGAAGGTTTAGGGGCTGGCAAGTGTGTGCACTTGCCCAGCCAGGGTGACAGTACCAGACTGCACGTAGGTTCTGCAATGGCAGACCCTAGACAAATTTTAAGGCTGCTTCTGTGGGTGGCGCAACCAGCGCTGCAGGCCCACTAGCAGTGTTGGCATTCACAAGCCCTGGCACTCCTGGTGCACTTTACTAGGGACTAACAGTAAATCCAATGAACCAATCATGGACATCAATCACATGTACACTTTACAGTAGGGAGCACTTGCACTGCGGCACGGGTTGGCCGTGGCGCAGTGCCCTGAGTAGCAGACGCCAGCAAAACATTTGAGGCACAACAGCAAAAAGTGGAAGGGAAACTCACGCCAAGGTGCCAGGTCTAACACGTGTCCCCTCCAGCTGAAATGTGGGGAGAACTACCCTTCCCCAGGGAGTTCCTCATCACTAAGGCGGAAAAATCTGGACAGACCATCAGCGTTGGCGTGATCTGTGCCAGGGCGGTGTTCCACCGTGAAGTCCATACCCTGTAGGGAGATGGACCACCTCAACAGTTTTGGGTTTTCACCCCTCATTTGCATCAACCATCTGAGGGGCCTGTGGTCCGTCTGAACCCGGAAGTGAGACCCAAACAAGTAGGGTCTTAGCTTCTTCAGCGCCCAGACCACAGCAAATGCTTCTCGCTCTATTGCACTCCACCTACTTTCCCGTGGAAGTAACCTCCTACTGATGAAGGCTACGGGTTGGTCCCAGCCCTCCTCAGTCATCTGTGAGAGAACAGCCCCTACACCATGCTCTGAAGCGTCTGTTTGCACTATGAATTCCTTGGAGAAATCAGGAGCCAGGAGCACGGGCGCCGTGCACATGGCAGTCTTCAGGGTGTCAAAAGCCTTCTGACAGGTGTCAGTCCAAATCACATTCCTGGGCTGCTTCTTAGAAGTCAGCTCTGTCAAGGGGGTCACAATAGTGCCATAGCCCTTGACAAACCTCCTGTAATACCCAGTGAGCCCCAGGAAGGCTCTCACTGCAGTCTGGGTCTTGGGGGGTTCCCAAGCCAGGATGGTCTCAATTTTGGGTTGCAAGGGTGCCACCTTGCCACTCCCCACTTGGTGTCCCAAGTACACCACTGAACCCTGCCCAATCTGGCACTTGCTTGCCTTGATTGTGAGGCCTGCCTTGCGCAGCGCCATCAACACTTCCCAGAGGTGTCGCAGGTGTTCTGGCCAGGTGCCACTGAACACTGCGATGTCATCCAGGTAGGCGGCACTGAACTCATCCAGCCCAACCAACACCTGGTTGACCAACCTCTGAAAGGTGGCAGGGGCATTCTTCATCCCAAATGGCATAACCCGGAACTGGAAATGCCCATCTGGTGTGGAGAATGCTGACCTCTCTTTTGCCCCATCGGTCAAGGCGATCTGCCAGTACCCAGACGTTAAATCAAACGTGCTGAGGAACCGGGCAGCCCCTAGCCGATCAATGAGCTCATCAGCTCTGGGGATAGGGTGCGCGTCAGTCTTGGTGACTGAATTGAGTCCTCTGTAGTCCACACAGAACCGGAGTTCAGGTGTGGCTCCCGGCGCAGCAGCCTTTGGGACCAAGACCACGGGGCTGGACCAAGGACTGCTGGAAGACTCAACCACCCTAAGAGCAAGCATCTTGGAGACCTCCTCCTTGATGCAGGCCCTGACCCTGTCAGTTACCCTGTAAGCCTTATGCTTCACAGGTAAGCTGTCTCCTGTGTCCACATCATGGACGCACCAATCTGTGACACTAGGAACCAGGGAGAACAGGTCTGGAAACTGCCCCAGCAATTGGCGGCAGTCTTCCTGTTGCTCAGGGGTCAGGGTGGGTGAGAGGTTAACTCCATCCACTGACCCATCTTTCTCACAGGCCACTAAGAGGTCAGGAAGAGGCTCAGACTCCTCTTCCATTCCATCATCAGTGGCCAACAACATGCCCACTTCGGACCTTTTCAAGTGGGGCTTGAGGCGGTTGACATGTAAGACCCTTAAAGGATTCCTGGGCGTCTTCATGTCCACCAAGTATGTCACTGAGCTCTTGCGCTCCACAACCTCAAATGGGCCTGTCCACTTATCCTGAAGTGCACAGGGTTCCACTGGGGCCAAGACATACACCTCTTGTCCAGGCTGAAGCTCTACCAGAGTGGCATTCTGGTCGTACCACCGCTTCATCTCCTCCTGGCTAGCTTCCAGATTTGCCTCAGCAAGTTGTCTGAAGCGCCTGGTTTGGTTTCTGAAGGCCAGCATGTAGCTATATACATTCTGGGGAGGTTTCCTGGGAGATTGCTCCCAGCCTTCCTTTACCAAACTCAGTGGTCCTCTCACGGGGTGACCGTACAGCAGCTCAAAGGGGCTGAACCCTAGAGACTTCTGTGGCACCTCGCGGTATGCAAAGAGCAGGCATGGTAAGAGGACGTCCCACTTACGCCTCATTGGACCTTCCAGGCCCATGATCATGCCCTTCAGGGTTCGGTTAAATCTTTCAACCAACCCATTTCCTTGGGGATGGTAAGGTGTGGTGAACTTGTAGGTTACACCACACTCTTGCCAAAGGGACTTCATATACTTGGATATGAAGTTGGTCCCCCTGTCGCTCACCACCTCTAGAGGGAATCCCACTCTGGAGAAAATTCCCATCAGTGCACGCCCCACCACGGGGGCCGTCACTGTCCTCAGAGGGATGGCTTCAGGGTACCGGGTGGCATGATCCACCAAGACCAGGATGAACCTGTTGCCCATGGCTGTCTTGGGGTCCAGAGGCCCAACAATGTCAATACCCACTCGTTGGAATGGAGTACTGACCACAGGGAAGGGTTGGAGGGGAGCCTTGTTCCTCCCTCCGCTCTTCCCACTTGCCTGGCAAGTTGGACAGGTCCTACAATGAGCATCTGAGCTCTTGTGCATTTGGGGCCAGTAGAAGTGGGTGACAAGCCTGTCATAGGTCTTGTCCATCCCCAAATGTCCTGCTAAAGGCACATCATGAGCCAGTCCCAGTAGGAAGGCTCTGAACTTCTGGGGTACCACCAGCACACGGGCTGACCCAGGTCAGCAGCCTTAGGCTCTGAGTACAGGAGGTCATTCTCCCAGTACACATAATGTGTTTTGGCCTGAACACCATTGGCCTGGTCGGCAGCCTGCTGCCGCATACCCACGAGAGAAGGGCATTCTTTCTGCTCCCTGCAGAATTCCTCCCTGGAGGGGCCTCCTTCTTGCTGCCAATGGGTCAGCTCAGGCAGGTCCCCCAGTTCGGCAATCTGTTCCCCAGTAGGCTCCAGGGCATCCCCCTCAAGGTCTGCTTCCTCCTGGACCGTGGGAACTTCAGGGGCCGGTTTCCCGCGCACCCTGCGCCTTCTCCCTAAGGCCGGTTCCTGGGCCTCTCCATCAGGCCCCAGGACCTCTTGATCACCCCTACTGGCTGCCATTGACCGGGTGGTCACGCACGCCCAGTCAGGTAGACCCACCATCCTCAGGTGAGTCGTTTTCTCCACCTTTTCCCAAGGGGAGTCCTCCAAGTCATTCCCTAGCAAACAGTCAACAGGCATGGCTTTCCTCACACAGACCTGCAGAGTACCAGAGACCCCCCCCACTCGAAGGGAACTTGAGCCATCGGACACTGACTCTCTGAATTGTCAGCGTTGACAACCCTACAGTAGGCATGGGGTACAACCTGCTCTTGAGACACCAGGTGATGCCTCACTGCAGTCACGCTGGCTCCTGTGTCTCTAAGAGCCTCAGCTTTCTTACCATTGATGGTAACCACCTGCCCATATTTTTTAGTGTTAGAGGGCAGGTAGCTTGTAGGGACCATCTCACTGTCTCCTAGTGAGACTGGGGTCATCTGAACAGGATCTCCACCCCCCGGGACCATCACTTCTTCTCCTAAGTGAACACTGGTCACTTGTCGGGGCGGAGCACCAGTGGGTGCTGGTTTTCCAAACAGGCGACACTTGGGGTCACTGGCTATGTGCCCCGGGTCACCACATTTGTAACAATTGAAGGGCCCCTTTGGAACAGGTCTACCTGTCGGGGCCCCATTCTGCTTTGGGGGTGGGGGAGGCTGAGAACCTTTCTGCCGGTCCCCTTGGGGATTACTTTGGGGGCCTTTTTGGAACCCTTTCTGTTTTCCCTTGTCCCCCCCACTCTTCTGCTGGGGACCCTGCCCACCCTTGGCGGAGTCTCCCACTGGACCCTTGTGGACCCTGGTGCTGAGCCAGCGGTCCGCCTCCTCTGCAAGTTTCCTCGGGTTGGACAACTTGCTATCAATCAGGTGCTGGCGTAACTCAGGAAAACATTGATCAGACAAGTGCTCCCATGCAATTAAATCAAAGAGACCTTGAAAATCATTCACTTTGTTACCCTTCACCCAACCATCCAGTGCTCTGCAAAAAAAAGTCACAAACTCCACATACGTATTCCCAGGCCGCTTATTACACCCCCTAAACTTCTGTCTATACATTTCAGGGGTAAGCCCATACCTGGTCATTAAAGCTTCTTTCATATGGGGATAGGATCTCTGGTCTTCAGAGGGCAAATCTAGCAGGGTGTCCCGCCCTTCGCTAAGGAACCTTCCCCATAACCCCGCTCCCCAATCCTTCTCAGGGACCCAGTGGGAAAGCATGGCTACCTCATATGCCCTAAACCACTGTCCTATGTCATCCCCTTAAAGAACTCTTTAACTACATCTTTGGGGATGTGCACTCTTGACTCTACCTGCACCGGCATTGCGCTGCCACCAGAGGGAGGATGATCCAAGGTTTTCTCTTTTAGACTCATCTCCCTCATCTTCACATCATACTCCAACTGGAGTTTTCGCTCTTCCAGAGCCATCCTTTTGCTTTCAAGCTCCATTTGGCCCTTTAAATTCAATTCTGCCAGCTTTATCTCATGCTCCCTGGTTGCCTGTCTGTCTGCCAGCTCCTCTGGCGACAGGCCTCTGCCAAAGCTAATGACGCTGTCTGGTTTTTCCAGACCCACAGGATCCACAGGTGCACCCTGATCCTCAGGTGCCTTCCTAGATTCAATCCAGGCTCTCATGGCCTTGTAGAACTCGGGTTTGTTCTTGCATCCTGCGTGTGGAACCTTGAGTTTCCTGCAAAAATAACTCAACTGCTTCTTTGTGTAGTCATCCAGCTTTGATGCATCCCATTCTAGCTCCTGCGCACCAGAGGCTATGGACTCTCCTCCATCAATGCTGTTTGTGCCAGGCATGTTTGCAACACTAGGGATCTTCTTCTTTAGCAAAATTAAAACTCAAAAAGTCTGTGGCTAAGATACTGGACTGTAATCACTTATGCAATGGTCAGTAGCTAAGGTAAAACACTGCAAATGTAAGTTCGCGAATCCCACCGCTGCCACCAATGTAGGAAGGGGGAGTCTCTGGTCGGCGCAGTGCAACACTGGCGACAATCAGGGCCTCTCTCTTCCTCGTCAGGGCTGAGGGTTACCTTCAAGACAACCTCTGCTTACCCTCTAGGTAGTGTGGCTTAAGCAGTCTTAGGCTAGTCTCTAGGGCATATAGGGTTAAACATTTGCAACATTACACCATCACCACCAACCCACCACACAATGACACCAAACTGTATTTGTAAAAATATATGTTCTTTATATAAATCTCAAGCAGGCTTGTAAATACAGTTGTCAAACTTTCAATAGCGGTTCCAGTTTACTTAGTTTCAAGTTGCCACAGTTCTTTCTTAGCAATAAGCAATCTTTTGGGCCTTCTGCCCAGGTTCCAGCAAGGTTCAGTGTCTTGTAGCGCCTCAATGCGCGTTCCGCTGTCTCCGCTCGCTTCAGAGAGGAGAACGGGCCCGGCCGGCTAAAGCTCACGCTTCCCGCGTGGGCCTCGCGGACCCGGCACAGTGCGAGCCTCGGTTTCAGGGGCGGCTCACGCTGGGAAGCAGGTAGCGCGGTGCGAGCTCAGGACGTAGGACGCTCGCACCGCAAGGACAAAGAACACAGTACCTTGGTTTTCTTGTAGGTCTTGGAGCGGACGGCTGTCCGTGGATCTGTCCCACGTCGCGTTGTCTTCCTGGAGGGTGCGGCGGCCTGCGAGTCTCAGCGCAGGTCCCAGGGCACCCGGGCTGACGGTGCAGATGCGGGGCAGGATTCTCCGGAGTCCGGTTCACTCGCACTGAAGGGGGAAGCTGCAGGCAGGCGGGGCTGAGGGGGGTGCACTCCACGGAGCGCGGGGCACAATTCAGGCACGGCTCAGCAGCGAGTCACTTCCAGCTGCGGGGGCCAGGGGGTCCCAGCGCCCAAGTCACGAGGGGCACAATCTTGGCAGTGCCGGTCTTTGCGGAGCAGCCTGTACCTCGGGGGTCACACAGGCGGCGATGCTTGGACCGGGCAGGTCCTCCCTTTCCGTTGCAAGGGCGGCTCAGCGCGGACAGTCACGGCGCTCGAACCAGCGCGAGGCTGATCCTTACTTTGCGGCTGGCACACGAACAGGCCACAGTCACGGTGGTCGGGGAAGGGGCACAGCTGCACAAATTGTCAGAGAGCGTGGCGGCAGGCACAGCGCTCTCAACTCTCCTTTCCTTGGCGCGGTAGAGACACACAGCACACGCCAGCAGCAGCTTTTCTTCAGAAGGGTAGCGCCCACTGTTCCTGGGGCGCTGGTCAGGGGGCAAGTTCACAGGCAAGCCCTTGGAGATCTTTCAGCAGAGTTTGGCACAAAGTTCAAATAAGCAAAAGTCTTTGGTAGTCTTTTCTTTCCTCTCCTTTGGCAGCAAGGCACCAGACACAGGCCAGAGACAGCACTCCTCCTTGTCCTTCCCGGTCCTTCTCTTCGGGCAGAGTTTCTTCTGTAGCACAAACAGGATCTAATTTACAAGGAGCAGGGCTCCTACTTTTATACCCAGTTTCTTTTGTTCTAGCAAGCCAGGGGGGCCTCTGCATAACTGCTCCAGTCTCTGAGTACTTGTTGTGGGTACTTCTGGCTTCTGTATTCAGTGTGAGGGCAGGCACATCAGCCGCTCCCCAGGGGGGCGGAGCCGGCATTGTGAGGACAGGAGTAGCCTGAGCACTTTGTTGACAAGCTTCGGTCCTTCCTGGACCAGGTGCAGGCTGAGTCATCAGTCGCTCCCCAGGAGGGCGGAGCCAGTATTGTGGTGGCAGAGCACAGCCTGATGCATCATTCAGGGGAAACTCCCACCACCCACTAAGGTGTCATCTGGCTATTCACTACCTGTCAACTCCCAGCCCTGTCACTCACACACACCAGACAGTCAGATCCACATCCAAGCAGAGGCGGGCTGAAATGGTTAGGCAAGCAAATGCTAACTTTCTAAAAGTAGCATTTGCAAACACAGGATATTAAAATAAACTTTACTAAAAGAAGTATTTTATTATTCTGAGTTCAGGCATACTAAACATGAATTTCTACCAGGTTCCCTGAGCCTGCTGGGATTATAGAGTGTAATAATTCCAGCAGCCCATCTGGCCTAGAAGGGAACAGGTAGCCTTACAATAGTGAAAAGCGAATTTGGTAGTAATTCACTATTAGAACATGCCACACACATCAGGGCATGTTCTACCTTACACTTACAATGCACCCTGCCCTCAGGCCTACCATAGGGGTGACTAATATGAAGTTTAAGGGAAGGTTTAGGGGCTGGCAAGTGTGTGCACTTGCCCAGCCAGGGTGACAGTACCAGACTGCACGTAGGTTCTGCAATGGCAGACCCTAGACACATTTTAAGGCTGCTTCTGTGGGTGGCGCAACCAGCGCTGCAGGCCCACTAGCAGTGTTGGCATTCACAAGCCCTGGCACTCCTGGTGCACTTTACTAGGGACTAACAGTAAATCCAATGAACCAATCATGGACATCAATCACATGTACACTTTAGAGTAGGGAGCACTTGCACTGCGGCACGGGTTGGCCGTGGCGCAGTGCCCTGAGTAGCAGACGCCAGCAAAACATTTGAGGCACAACAGCAAAAAGTGGAAGGGAAACTCACGCCAAGGTGCCAGGTCTAACAGTGTCTAAGTGCAAGGATTATGTTGACTGCATACATTGTGTGGCCCCTACATAGGGCACACATGTAATGGAGTATGGGGCAGTGGACTGTGTGACAAGAAGGCCACCATTAGAATGTGTGATAAGATGTGATTTCTACATGTGTTACGGGCATATTTTTGTGCAGGGCTCAAGTCTATAGTAGGTACAATTAGTTCTCAAATCACATCATGGTACATGTGCATTGGTATGTATAGGCATCACACCATGAGCCATATCTGTATGCTGTTAAAAAGCATCTGTGGATGATGTTAGCCAAGTGTACCATACCAATGATCACTCAGCCCACATAAGACTTCAGAAAACAGTTGTCTATACAGTAGCCATACCTCATAGGCCCCTTCAGAGTGCCACACAACGGTATGTTCACATATAAAATGGGCAGAAGTTTGAGTTTTCTGTATTAAATTGATGGACAGGCAAGGTACATGTGGAATAAGTAGCCTCAGCCTGCAGCAAGAAAAGCTTGAAATTGATATGTTGGAGTTTTGGCTATGGCCCAGCACAGGTCTGAGTTGATGTGGCAGGAGAACTGATGCACAGAGTAATTCCCTGGAGACCTGCTGATCCATGGATATTCCCAAAAAGATTTATCTGTACCACTAGTAGCCCTGATAGCTGTTACATGGATAATATTAGGCATGGTGACTGAGGTGACCCCCTGACCTGATACTTCCTTCCATTGTGTCAGTGTGTGTCTGTCACTAAGGACTGTCCCCTTACTCACATAGGTCTGTTGATACTTTTCTACTAGTGTTGCTTACACTGTACAGTCCAATTGCACATCTGAGACTTGAACAGGCTAAACAGTAGGTTACTTTTGAATAGAATTAGAAATGTGAATGATCTGCTTGCCTACAGTACTACCTAGCATACTACACATACAACACTATGTTAATTGACCTCCATGTTACAGTGTTACCTATGGCAAAAGGGGTGTCCTGGGATGGCAGTACAAATAACACAAGCTCATTATGACTTACTAAGATATTCATCTAAGTAGTCCACATGTCCACACCCCCCCCAGAGAGGTAGCTCTCAGTGTCACACATACCAGCCCATACCTTGTGACCTTGGGATGTTGTGTATACTATGGTACTTGCTTCCATGGACCATATGCATCAATGCAATGGGCCTGGCAGGAAGGGGACTGGACAGTCTTGCACAGGTACTTTACCGCTCAGAAAGTCCAAATGGTTTGCTCTGTGTCACAGTACCTCACATCACATTCCATGTAGATGGCCCTGGTCTACATGAGGTTCGTGGACTGCCTCAGCCTGTGTAGGTCATGACCAGGGTTGAGGTTACTCATCACATGACCACAAAAGTATGTATCCATGCTTTAGTTGTCCTTATCATGTGACATGGACACATGTATTGTGTTGACCTTAAATACATGTTTTTGCTAGGTGTAAAAAATGTGTATCAACCATACAGATATCCTCACACTTTGAGTTACAGATTGTTTCTAAATCTATTTTTTTTCAAAAGACCTTTATTGTACAAAATGCATCTTACACAGTTTACAGCTTACAACCCCTCGGGGCCAGCCGCGTGATCAATAACCATGCCTAATATTGTCAGGTGAACACAGCCGTATGGCCGACAACCCTGAGGTCCGGCGGCGTGCTTCTTTTATAGCATTTAAAAGTTAGTAAACCACATATCTCGGTGAGTAAATAGGCCTGTGAGGTTTTATCTTTATGTAGAGAAGTGGTGGTGGTTCGTCATGGTCGTCAGTCGGATGATAGCCCGCGCCCATGAGTGAACATAGCGGGTGAGTATGTCAGCAAGTTTCTTCTCCCATGGGGATGCGGGGCATTGAAGTGGAAGAGTAGTTCTATACAGTATCGCAAATGTGTTAATGGACGAGCGTCTATGCAGCTCATTAACCCTAGTGGGGGAAATTCGTGAGGGCGGCAGCGTTCGGCGGGAACCGCCACAGCCATGTCTGTTGCTCTCAGTGGTCCCATGAATGTGGCTTCTCTCAGTAGCGGTGGTTCGAGCAAGATAGACGGTATTGTGAAACACAATCCGGATCCACCTGCCCGTCCTCAGGTAGTGTGTGTGGCAATCATTCCCCTCTGGCCGTGTTCTGATGGTGCTGTGTTTTGTCAGCTCTGGAAAAGGAGGGGGCCGGACATGCTTGTCAGAGTATGGTGTCTGAAGTCATTTGTGTAATGCGTACAGTGTCTTTGTTAACAAAAGTAAGATAGCCTGGTCAGGGAACAGGACCAGTGCATCAATAAGTATCTAAACCTCAACTTAGGGGGTTATATACAAAGGGGAAACAACTCATGGGTGGATGTATTCGCGCGTTCGGGGGAAATAAGGGTAGAGTCGCAGCATCAGCGTAAGTGTAGGTCTGATGGTCAGGGATCGGGGCATCATGTAATTGACGCATTCGTATAGGGGGGAGTCCCACCATAGGGGCACATTGAGGATATCTTTAAAGTGCAACCTGTGGGGTGGTCACGTCCAGATCGTAAAGCGAGGAGCTGATGTGTAGAGGTGGGGGTGGGGCAATAAACGTTCTGTCGCTGACAGTAAGGCACACAGTGTAGGTAGTCCGGAGCGTGGGTGGTGTGCAGTCGGGGCGTAGTTCATGATGTGCAGTATGGCGGGGATGTAGAGGCGTGGGTCCCGGCCGATGTTACCCTGACGGAGGGGGGGGAAAGAGGAACGGGTGGGGGGAGCAGTGGGTACAAGCGCATTCCGCAGTGTCCCTTACAAACGTGTGGAGGTCAGAGACGGCCCCCCTCAAGTGATCCCCTGTTCTAGGCATTTCTGCTGGAAGGATTGGAGGATGTCGTCCCAGTATTGCGCAGTGGGGAATTTCCTAAGCCCTGCTGTCTCTTCCCGTCGTAAGATTGTGCCTTCCGCTCGTGCCCAGTTGGTGAAGGACATGTACCAGTGCCGTAGATGTGGGGGTGTGTCGGCCTTCCACCGCTTTGTGAGCAGTCATTTGGCTGTGATCAGTCCGAGGTCCCAATATCGGGCCGGCACCTTGTTTAGTTTTGTGCGTTTGTACAGACCTAGAATGCAGGCTTCCCAAGTTCTCGGCATGCGTTCGTTAGTGCAGTGTATAAGCAGCGTTGTTACCTCATCCCAATATTGCTGGATGCTGGGGCAAAACCAGAGCATATGTAAGAGGTCTGCACCTACCCGGAGCAGCGGCTGCAGGCGGTATCCGTGACTGAAAAGTATCTGTTGATCTTGTCCGGTGTGAGATAGGCACAGTGTAGTATATAGAGTTGTATGATTTTGAATCGGGGGTTGCGTGGGATGTTAATCGGCCCAGTTAGCACCATCGCCCACTTCTTGTCCGTCCAATCCCTCCCTCTGTCCGCCGCCCACTTCTCTCTCAACTGCGAGGTAGTGGGTTGTGTGTGAGTCAGGAGGGCCTGCGCTAGCCAATGTACTATATGGGAACCATTGCCCATAACATGGAGGTATTGCATGAAGTAATGTGTCTGTAGCTCTTCGGATAAGGTGAGGCTATCACCCACACAAAGCTGGGTAGAACATGTCTTTCCTGTCTGCAGAGGACACAGAGGTTCCAAGTCTTGGGTGATACTTTTCCATTTATATAGTATTTTGATGCAACCTGTGCTTCCTTATACTTGTACACCCTGTAGTTTATTTGGCAGTAGCGTTCTTTATTCAAGGTCCTGATGAAAGCTGGAGCACTACTCTATACAGCTGAAACTAGTCGACCATTCCACACAGCGCCATTATGTAGCTCTACTCTTTCGCTACCAGGCGTGTTTTTAATCATGACACCTACACTTTTGCTGTCAAGTTATTTCCATAGTCTAGGTAGTCATTCTTAAGTATCACTTTTTTTACAGCACTGCTTTCTTTTGTCTGCACATTTCTTTTGGGCACTATGGTGGCAGAATACGTTTATTTCCTTTCCCGCACTGCTACATAGGCGGGTTATGGAACAATTGCCATCCCCAAATGATGATATACCGCCAAGAGGGTGGTCTGATGGGACTTTTTCAGCCTAGTGAAACCCCATTTATCTATCCTACATGGGTGTCCTTGTGACTCCTCCCCACCATTTAGGACAGCACACCATAAATTGACCTGGTCTCCTTTTCGTGTTGTATATCTATCATTGGGGCATAAGGTGACAGGTCATTAAATTATATCCCCTTGACCCTCCCCACATTTGTCTTCAGATATGTCACCCCAGGCGGCAGTCAGCGTGTGGATGAGGGACGCATGTAATAGGAATTGCCCATTCGGGAGGGTCGTATCTTCCGCGAGGGTCGCAAAGGGGAGGAGAGCACCGTCAGTATATAGTTTCCTAGCGTTTCCACACACGCGGCGGACCAGCTGCCCAGCATTGCATCCATCAGTACGCCAGTGGCCGTGGGGGTGTCCAGTAGAGGTAGTATCGGGGCATATGGTATTGTTGATCGGGTAAGTCGTAAACATCGCAGAAAAGACTTGTGCGCCACTGCTAGGTGTATCTGTGGGGGACGAGGGGCCCGGGTCAGCGGATGGAACAGGGCGCACATTTGTGATTGAGACTAGGTGGTGACGTCCGTGGCGGTGTCCCCTAGGTTTTTGCCACTTAGCCATCCCGACACCCACTGCATCTGCGCCACCAAGTAATATAGTTCCATGTTGGGAACCGCTATCCCCCGAGTCAGTGGGCATGTACAACTTTGTCAGTGCCACACGCGGCCGGCCCGTATTCCAGATTAAGCCGCGGAGTAGGAGCTCAAGGTCCCGGAATATCCAGTTGGGGACATAGGACGGGATATTGGCAAAGTAGTACAAAAGCCTCGGTAAGACTATCATTTTCGCTAGTGTCACTCGGCTGGGCACATTCAGGGGCAAAGTTCTCCAAAATCCAATTTGAGTTCGGATGGATGCGAGCGCTCGCATCAGGTTTCCCTCCAAGATATCCGTAGGGTTACGGTAGATTTGGATTCCTAGGTATCTGAATGTCCTGGGATACCATTGTAGCCTTTCGCCACCATTGTATATGTCGCTCTCAGGTACGTCCGGGCCAAAGGAATAGGCCCCAGATTTGGCCCAGTTGACTCTCAAACCCGACATCTCCTCAAAGGTGCGGAAGATGTCAGTGAGGGACTCCGGGACATTGGTCAAGTCTCTGACATAGAGGAGGAGATCATCCGCATACAACGATACCACGTGGAGGCCATCCGCCATCGGTATTCCCCACTCCGCACCTCGGGTCCGGAGAAACGTGGCTAGGGGTTCCATGGCCAAAGAAAACAACAGGGTTGATAGGGGGCAACCCTGCCTGGTGCCTCTCTGTACGCGGATGGAATCGGAAAGCAACGTGCCAGTACGGACACGAACTGTTGGCCTGCGGTACAATAATTCAACCATGGTCTCGTAGCCATCCCCCAATTCAAGTTTGTCCATGACCGCCCGCAAGTATGGCCATTCCACCGAGTCAAATGCTTTCTCTAGGTCCAACACCAGGCACCCGGCACGTGGCCAGTGGCGTGTTGCGTACTCCTGTATACAGAATAGGCGGCGGATGTTGTAGGAGGTATGACGCGTCGGTACGAACCCATTTTGATCATGATGCACCAGTGTTGGTACTAGGGGGCCAATCTCCAGGCCAGGGCAGAGGCAAGGATTTTATAATCAGTATTGAGAAGGGCCAGGGGCGGTAAGAGCCCAATAGCTCGCCATCCCTGCCAGGTTTGAGTAGGGAAATGAGGGTAGCCTCATTGAGCGTTGGAGGGAGGGAGAAGTCATCCGTAGCCGCAGCATACACCTTTAACAGCTGGGGGATGAGTATGTCTGAGCCAGCCTTATAAAATTCGGCAGGTAAGCCGTCTGAGCCAGGAGATTTGCAGTTTTACAAGTTGAAAATGGCGTCGTGGAGTTCCTCAGGAGTGAGTGATGCTCCGGGGTCGTCCTGTTGCGTAGTCCTCAAATTAGGCAGCTGCAGGGGTGAGAGATATTCAGCTATGTTAGGATGTGGGTCGCTGAGTCGAGAGTGGTATAAAGCTGTGTAGTGAGTTATGAACGCTTCATGTATTTGGCGTTGCGTGTAGAGTAACCCTCTCCCTTCCACTCGTATCGCCGATATTGGGGTCATGCGGTCTTCTCGTGCAATCAGCCAGGCTAACAGTTTGCCAGGCCTGTCGCCGTGGCGATGTGTGAGGGCAGGGTGTGCAGCGAAGTTGAGACAACGCAGGCGTTCTAAGAGGCGTTCATGTTCTGTCTTTACTTCCGTCAGGGGGTCGCTTGCGCCACCCACAGCGTCTTGCTCATGGTCCAGCAGTTCAGTTTCCAATCGCGTCAAGTCACCCTCTAGCTGTCGTCGCATGTGGCCCTGCATGCCTAAGCATTGTCCCTGGGTTACCACCTTGAATGCGTCCCATTCGATCATCTGGGGGGAGGACGCCGTACCAGCATTATTTTCAAAGTATTGGGCAGTTTGTGTGAGGAGGGATTCGCGGAAAGATGCGTCTAGCAAGAGATCCGGCTGGAGTCGCCAGGTGGGGATGGGCGGGCGTGGACGCTCCTATGCGATGGCCAGAGTGTGTGGGTTGTGGTCCGAGTGTTTGCGGCCCATATATTGTGCATCTGTAACTAGTGGGAGGAGATCAGTGGTTACCATGAACCTGTCTAAACGTACATGTAGAGCATGTGCTCCCGACCAATAGGAATATGTCCGTGTGGTTGGGTTATGTGTTCTCCATGCGTCGCGTAGATCCCATTGCGTAGCCCAGCTGATTAATGCTTTCCTGGCGGCATGTGTCGGTGTATTGGCCGGGGGCGGGGAAGATCTATCTAGGGTCGCATCCAGGATGCAGTTGTAATCACCCCCCAGTATCCACGGGACCCCATGCCAGGTCGCCAGCACCGTCGAGAGGCGGTTAAAGAAACCACCCTGGTCAGTGTTTGGGGAATATAGCGACGCCAGTACTACGGGCTGACCATCTAGTCTACCTCGGGCTATCATGTACCTGCCGTCGGGGTCCACATGTGTGTCCATGACCGCCCATGGGGTCCCAGGTCGGACCCATAGAAGTGCCCCGCGGGCGAAGGAGGAGTACTCAGTGGCATAAAGTTGTCTGCGCCATCTGCAGTGTAGAGCGCACACCTCTGCCTTATTTAAATGTGTTTCTTGTAACAGTGCTAGGTGAAATTTATGGCGCTTCAAATAAGAGTAAATCTGGTAACGTCTCGCTAGTGTATGCATACCCCTGACGTTCCATGTACACATCCTAACTTCAACCATTATCGTCACTTGTGTAGGAGGCACTTGTGTCATCAAATCCCGATCCCCTGATTGCAGCTTCCCTCTGACCCCCCGGCACCCTCCCCTTGTCCAGACCATACACAGCTGCTTTCACATTGAGGAACAACCCAGACAGATTCCAAGAGGTAGGGGTAAAATGGAAAACATGGTGTCCAAAAGAGGAAGAACAATAAAAAATACCAAAAGGTCGGCTGCGCAACATGCTGCCGTCCAAATACTCAAGTGAGTCAAAATAAGCTTCTAACTTGACAGTTCTAGGGGGGTGGCGTACAGGTGGCACAGTAACGACTCAACAATAGTGTTTGTGAGGGAAGTAACATCCCGCCCTGGGCCGGAGTGGGGTGGGTGACGTCCAACAAGCACTACCAGGTATCAGTAGATACGCCACAAAGGAAAAGTAACTGCACGTAATGGGAGTTCGCATTAAAGTCTGTGCAGTGACGCCCCTCTCCGACAAAGCCGGGCCAAGGATCGCCAGGTCAGCAGCTATCATAGTGAAAGATAGGATGGTGTCGTACTTGCAGAGTTTAAGTTTTAGAATTGCCTGTGAAGCGGTACTCACTGCGTTCCGTCGACTCGATTCCATGTAGAGCAAGAGGGGTTCCCCCTTTCGTCCATTGTCGTCAAGTGACTCTTACCTCACAGCAACCAGGGGGTTGTATGTGAGGCAGTCGCTGCTGCCTGAGGAGGTGGAGAGTTGCAGGACGTCCCTCTTTAGCCAAGTAGATCCACTGTTTGTGGCGTGACTTCAGGTGGGTCTGCAGATTGTTGGGAGTCTGGTAGGCTGTAGATTGCTTCGTCGTCGCTGGGGAAAATGCGCGGACTGGCGTGTGGGCCAGAGGATGGCGTTGGAGAACTGCTGATTTCCGCCACCCTGCGCAGCGCATCTGTTCCTGTAGAACCAGTTCCGCTGGTGGGGAGCGAGTCGTTGTGTCCTGCGAATCGCGGGGCATCGATGATCTGTGTCTTCGCCGCCGTCGCGTCCCCCGGGAGCGTGATGTTGTGACAGTGCCTCGCGCTCGTCGAGGTGCCTCCTCTACCCCTCCATCCAGCCAAGCCTCAACCTCCTTAGGGCTAGTAAAGAAGTGCGTCTTATCCTGCGCCACAACTCGCAGGCGCGCCGGGAAAAGGAGGGAGTATTTGAAACCCGTTTGCCGTAGCCTGCGCTTCACCGCTAGGAAGGAATGTCTTTGCCGTTGCACTTGAATGGTGTAATCTGGGAAGAACATGACCGTGGCATTGTCAATTCGGATGTCTCCTAGTTTCCTAGACTCGCGCAGGATGGCGTCTCGGTCCCTGTAGTTAAGTATACAAAAGATCAGCGGCCTGGGGTAGGATCCCGGAGGGAGGGGCCTCGTGGGCACTCTGTGAGCCCGCTCCACCACAAAATGTGGCGATAGTGTCCCTTCCGGCAGGAGGTCTCTCAACCACTCCTCTACATGATGCGCAGGGTTCGCTCCTTCCCAATTTTCCGGTATGCCAACCAGTCTGATGTTATTTCTTCGCACCCGTCCTTCTGTGTCCTCGGCCCGTTCCTCCAAAAATTCAACCCTGTTGAGGAGGTCACGGACATGTTTGTCTGTTTGACTCGCTCGGGGCCCCAGGTCAGCCAGGGTGCTTTCCAGCGCGGTGGTGCGATCCTGTAGTTTCTTGTGATCGGCTTTGAGATGGGTCAGATCAATTGCGACGCTGTCAATCTTATTTTCTAGGGAGGTGCGGGTCTGCTGTAGAGATTCTTCCAGTCGTTCCATCACAGCTAGCATACTGTCCAGTTTGGATTTTACATCGGTATCCATTGCCGGTGGCGATTTGGCCTGTTTCCCCTTTATGGATGTTCCGCCGGTTCCGGTACGCGTCTTCACTCCTCCAGACATGGGCAAGGCAGCGCGTGTGAGTGATCGTGGCTCACAGTGGAAATGGGTCTCGGGGAGCAGCCCCTGTGGCTGTTCCGGGGCAAGAGTTTCGTCCGGTCGTCAGCCCTTCCTCGATTAATGGGGTCTGCCTCAGGCGCAGTGGGAGCTATGGCAGGGCATCTGCACTAATTCGCGTCAGGAAGTGGCAGGTGGGCAGGAATGTCGTAGTTGAACAAAGTCCTCAGGATGGGATATGCAGGAATGTTGTCTAGAGGGATGTGACCACTCCTCAGGCAGTAGTGCGGTGGAGGGTGTAAGGCGTTAATGACTTGCCGCGTGTCGCTTCATGGGAGCAGAGCTCCTAGGGGATGTCGTGGCATGTCCAGTGCTTGAGCCGGCGATGGTGTTATTTTGTCGGTCTATGTGGCCTCCTAGCGGGGGGCAATAGGCAAGGGAGGGGAGCCGCGTGCCAGCGGTCGGGGCCAATGTACCGGCATGTCGCCAGGGAAGGTGCACCGCAACGAACCTTGCTGGCACCAATTTCCCAGGAAAGTGCCAGTGGGCCGTGCGCCACTGTTTGTCTTTCTTGCCAGTCCAGGCCTCTTACCACACAGGGGATCAGTTCATCCGGCAGCTCACCGGCAGGCGGGCCTTACATGTGCGGTGTTTCACGGCCTCTAGGGTCAGGTGTGTGAGATCACAGCGTGGCACTTACCAGGCAGCCACCCCGTGGCGTCGTTCACGTCAGTGTCAATGGCGTGGCATTCTTCCACTCGGCGTCTCTAAATCCCCGATTGACCGGTGTGCCGAAGTGTGGCTTCAGTGGGGTGTTTAATGCGCCATCTCCCTTGCTGGTTCGCTGATTGCCGGTGTCTGCCTGGCGTCATCCCCGCCACATCCCAGCGGTGTGGTAGCCTCTCATCAGGCAAAGGGCAAATGGCGTTGTCCAGTAGCGGGGGGGGAGAGGAGGGGAGGGCCCCGCCGCAGGCGTTCCACACGGAGGGCAGCAGGAGATGTCCAGTTCAAAGCTGCAGCTGCCGGGTGAAGGCCCGGGGAACAGTGCAGTCCGTCAGAGTAGGATCCGCGTCGCCACACCGACAAGGCCTCGCGTGATGGGGCCACGGCAATCAATGGGGCCGCTGCACTCCGTCTCAGGCCCTCACTCGTCTGTAGGGTGTATGGCAGGTACTTTGGCGCAGCCGCCTCCAGCGGAGGTACCACGGGGGGGCAGTGCTCCGTCCGCTGGCCCCAGCGATCTGGCGATCGTCGCCTCACAGGGCCGGTTGTCACCCCCTCATCCTCGTTCGTGAGATCTTTCCCACGCCGGATCCCGGTCAGCTAGTAGCATCGCAGGACATCAGCGGAGGTGGCGTGGTCTCCGGTGGTGGGGTCAGTCTTCCTGATCACGTCCCCTTGGCTCTGGGAGTCTCTCCGGTGTTTCGTGTAGGCCATGCCAGTGGGCCTAGTGGCCGGACACAGACCACGGCCTCTCGTACCCGCACACGCCGGCCGGGGAGCCGCTCTCATGGCCACAAACTGCCAGGCAGCACCGGAGCGGCTCTCGATCAGCGGCGTTTCTCAAAGTCGCTGAGGACATAGCGGGGGGGCCAGATGTTGCTCCGCCGCTGGTTTCAGCTGATTCTGGTGAATTGTAATGGATAATCGGCCATGGGAAGGGTAGCTCAGGACGGAGCTCTACTCAGTTGCTGCCGCCGCTATTGCGTGCCAAGCCGCGCCCCCACAGATTGTTTCGAAATCTATTGCATTCATACAGGTCAATGTCCATCAGAAGAATGCCATTTACAGAGACAATTGCCGGAAGGTGTAGACCCTTGGAGTCTATAACTGGGGTAGTACCCGTTGCAGAAAGAGGTGGGAGGACCTGCAGAGCTGGACCCAGAAGATTGTGAGGGGAAGTCCTTCCAACATGGAAGGGGCACAGGCTGGACCCTGACCAACCTGATGGCCCGCATACTGGCGGAGGCCTACCCGGACCTTAATGGGCAGTTGATGGCCCAACAGCAGTGACATGGGGGTGAGCCAGAATCATACATGTCATAGTCCCAACTTTGAGTGTAACAGATAGGCATTTCACAAACCATATTGGTGTTGGCCCATGTGTCACACACAAGAAGAGTCATTGTGTAAACAAGTTTGGTAGTAGGGGCATGCTGCTGTGCTGTGCCTGTTGAACTTCTGATCTGGAAGACAGCAGAGTCCTGTCCACATCCAGTTCTCTCCTTTTGAGCAGACACCTCGCTGAGTGAAGTGAGTAATCATCTCATGTTCTCAGTAAATGCTGGTGACAATAGTACCAAACATGCAACTGGTCTTGCTTATGTTAGGCGTGATGTACGCTCACTACTGTCTCTCATGTAATGATAACTCTATTGCATGTGACATGACATAGAGTTCACAGTACATGGAGTGACTATAAAATAGTTCCCATTGGTAAGTACTGGTCATACAGTGAAATAAGAGTGCAAACAAAGCTGGTGCCATCAGCATTAATGCCTACACGTTTGCCAGTGTGTATTTGGCAGTTGATGGTTCATCAGCAATAGGGTTTTAATACACTCATTCACTGACAGGTGACATGCATGAGGGAGTGAGATCTAGAATTGCGGGGTTCATATGTGAGTTTCTACACTGATCCTCACAAGGCAATCTGAGTAAAACAAGGTGCGATGTGCCTGCCCATTGAGACTCTAGTGATCCCACATCTTTATGTCATAGATGTTCAGGGACAACTAAAACCTTCAAAGGTGTATTGGCTTGTATATATACAATCTATGACTGATGTCATCACGTGTATCAAGGAGGATAGGGGATGTTCACATGGCTATATGGATTTTTGTGCTGTGTGATTTTAGAGTATCCTCCTCTCTAATGTTTGGACCTCAATGTTTTCACAAACTTGTATCTGCTAAATGTAATACATATCTAAACTACATGGGGCCGATTCACAGAACTAACTTACTACAAAATCCTAAACTTACTAACATTTTGGTATTCAAAGAAAGCACTTACTCATTTTGGTTTTCACATAAGGTACTTACTCATTTTGGTATTCACAGAAGGCACTTACTCATTTTGGTATTCACAAAATGCACTTACTCATTTTGGTATTCACAGAATGCACTTACTCATACTAACTTTATGTCCGCACTCGGGCCAGAGATTACGGCCCGGTGGTGGAGATTTCAGCTCGGTGGTGGAGATTCCGGCCTAATGGTGGAGATTCTGCTGGCCCTGTGCTGGAGATTCCGGCCGGTGGTGGACTCTCCGCCACCGGCCGGAATCTCCACCACCAGCCAGAATCTCCTCCATCGAGTTGGAATCTCCATCACCGGGACAGAATCTCCACCATCGAGTTGGAATCTCCACCACCGGGACAGAATCTCCACCATCGGGCCGTAATTTCTGGTCTGAGTTCGGACATAAAGTTAGCATGAGTAAGTGCATTCTGTGAATACCAAAATGAGTAAGTGCCTTCTGTGAATACCAAAATGAGTAAGTACCTTCTGTGAATACCAAAATGAGTAAGTGCCTTCTGTGAATACCAAAATGGTAGTAAGTTTAGGATTTTGTAGTAAGTTAGTTCTGTGAATCGGGCCCCATGTGTACAGCTGTTATTTGACTTTTCAGCTAGTGGATATATGATGTAATTTGTAGTGCAAAGTGTCATCAGTTTGAAATGAGCATTTGCATGTGACATGAGGTCTGCCACAACAGTAATTGATGGTACATTGGTGTTCAACTTGACCATCATGATATCATGATGCGTTATAAGTAATAGTTAGATTTGTTAGATTCTGGTCCTTTTGTGACCGCTAAGGTGGAGGGGCGTCTCCCCACTGCTTTGCAGCAGTGAAATAAAGGATAAATAAAATGATAATAACGTGAGGTTATTATCATTTTAATTTTTCCCTGTTACGGCAGCTTTGCGGGTGGGGTGGGGCTGTTCTGCTGACAGACCAGGTGAGGAGTGGTTTGCACTTCCTAAGTATGCATCAATATTTGGCCAGCCGTCTTGGGCCAGACATAATCATGTGCACTTTGCATGTTCTCCATCCAGGCTGCATTACAGCCTGGGTAGAAAACATGCCTAGGCTCTCATTTCTTGGCTGAGCGCCGATTCACAGCGTTCAGACCAATAAAAATCATTGCAGCATTGTCATTGGCTCAGGGGAGCCCCAGCCTGGGCGCATCCTGTTCCTAGAAGACCGTCCGGGAGAGACAACAGCGGGACGATGGAGGAGTGGTGCGGCAAGAAAGTATGTTTGTTTTCTTTTTGTACACCCCCTTACCATCCCAACCTCATTCCTATTCCTATCCCAAGCACATGCACACCAAAGCATGCATACACTTCATCAGACACAAGCACCACACAGAAACACAAGACATCCAAAACATTCATGCACACAGCAGACACTCACCTCCCTCACCATTCCCACCACCCCTGGCATACCCCAGGCACCACAGGAAAGTATACAGAGCCCTCCAGAGACACACCCATACCCACATATACCACAGCAATGCAAACTGACCCCTTCACAGACACAACCATACTCACAGACACCACAGCAACACATGCAGTCCCCTCAACAGATTCAACCATATCCATAGACACCACAGCACATCCACATCACTCCCACACAAAATTGCAAATGCTCACAGCCACACACACAACAGACACCAACAAAACACCCAGTGCAGACAGCAAACCTAGCTCACGATTCCACTCCCTTTTCCTCCTGACTGGAACTCCATACCGAACACCCTACCCATTTTATCTGTGAGGATGTCATGCTTTCCCATGCCCTTACCCCTCTGGAATCTAACCCCCCTCCCAAAGCCCTAAAATCGTCTCCCAGACCCAAACCCAAGCCCATCCCTTACACTTCCCACTCCACCCCTGAAAAACAACCCCCCAACTCCTGAACACAGCCCAAAAGAAGACTAAGAACAAAACAAGACCTCCCAAAGTTAAACCCAGCCCAAACCCTGTCAAACCCAAGAAGCCCCCTCCCACGGACAAGCCCACCCCTTCCTAAATACCTCCCCCCACCTTCCCAAGTACCACCTTTGAGGTACCTGCTACACCCAATGGATGCCCCTTTTGAGGAGTTTCTCCTGGCAGTGTCAGTAAGGGCAGGTTTGGTGGCAAAGTCTTATGCTGTGCCATAGAGTGATAACATGCATGGACTAGTCATTTGCCTTTGTTTATCCTCTTATTGTGACATACTGTCATTAAAATCATTTTATGGTTTTGAAGACGTTGGTACTGCTATTTTCTTCTTACTATTTGATGTTCTTATATAGTTAGTGATGTGTGAATACAGTTGTGTTTATTTCATCACTGATTGCTGTTCCAATTGAAGTGTTTAGTATGTTGTGACCTTGGAGCCAGTGCAGGAGTTACGCAGGATAAGGTTAAATGTTGAATGGATGTTTATGTTGGATAAAATCCAAATGGGGCAGACATTGCTTTGGGTGACATGTTAAATGGTATGTATCTCAGCTTGTCTTGTCCACCGTCAACATCATTTAGCTTGCATTTCTCCCTAAGATGTAGGTTGGATATGTTTCAGGTGTGTTGAAGTTAGATATTTGTTTCTCCACACATGGAGGGTCTCAACTTGTCATACCTTCGTGGAGTTCTGCATGGGCATGTATCCATTTTGTAGTGTGTACCTTACAGCTACTTCATCTAGATGTGTGCCATATGATGTTAGTGCTGTGTTTGATTTCATAAGTTGAATTTACCCATTGGCTATACATGTATGGAACTTAGTGATGCTATTGGTTGTCCCTGATATACTTTAGTTCCCAGATCTAGTGCACATGGAGTTTGTCAGGCATGAGCAAAATGTGCTGTGCCCCAAGTTCCCCCTGATAGAAGCTAAGCTATCCTGCAGAGAGTTTTTCCATTGTGCCCTTAGAATGATTCTCACACTGACTCAATGTAAACCCATTGATTTACATTGCCTTTTCACTTGGATGATATGTCTGAGTCTAATACAGAGTTGTTGCAGAGATGATGTGTTTCAATTTAGTGACATACCCATACAGATGTTTCTTTGACATCAAAACAGGACCTGGGATGTGTGCAATGTGTGTATGTCATACTCACTATAGCATCTTCGTTAGATTTGGAGTGAGGGGGCTTCATGGTAGTTGTAGTTACTTCAACCTCACTTTAACAACATTTGAGAAATGGTAAGCTGCATGACCAGTGAGGATCAGTAGACACATGGCAGACAAGTAAGAAGGAGCAAAAGTAGTCTAGCATCTTGGTTAGAGTTGGAGTAACAAGGCCTCATGGTTGTTGCAGTAACTTCAATCTTTCTTTACCAACACCTTGAGAAATGGAAAGCTGCATGGCGAGTAAAAATCAGTAGTAAGATGGCAGACAAGTGAGAAGGGGCAAATGGAGTCTAGCATCTTGGTTAGAGTTGGAGTAAGAGTGCCTCATAGTAATTATATTCACTTCAATCTCATTTTACCAACACTTGACATATGGTAAGATGCATGAGCCGCGAAGATTAGTAGTAACATGGCAGGTAAACGATAAAGGGCAAAATTTGTGTGTGTTCTTCCACCACAAGATCAGGACTCTCTACAACGCCTTTAACGACCAAGACCAAGGCATCAAACCTACACCTTCAACCAGCAACAACACCCAGCTGACTCTCCTCACCTGGACCCCTGTCACCACAGAAGATACCGCAAAGACTATGAGGAGCATCCACTCTGGGGCACCCAATGACCCCTGCATGCAGCAAATGTTCCACAGAGCCACCTCCACCATCGTACCAGAAATACGACGGACAATCAAGTTGTTGTCAAGTCGAAACAGGCATGGTCCCCGATGACTAGAAATACACTGAAATCCAACCCCTCCTCCAGAAGCCCTCCGCAGACCCTACAGATGTCAAGAACTACAGGCCCATCTCTCTCCTCCCCTTCGCCATCAAAGTCACTGAGAAAATCGTCAACACCCAGCTAACGCACTTCATATAATCCAATAACGTCCTCAACTCCTCTCAAGCTGCCACTGAGGACACAGTGCACTCCTTGATTAGTGCCACACTGCGGCCCTCATCCTACTTGACCTCTCAACAGCCTTAGACTCACTAGCCGCCATACTCCACAACGCCGGCATAAAGGGTACTGCTTTAGACTGGATCTGCTCTGTCCATTCATGCAGAACACAAAGAATAAGACTCCCACCCTTCCTCTCTGAAAATACTGAGATCCGATGTGGAGAATCCCAAGGATCCTTCCTCAGCCCCACGCTCTTCAACATGTACATTACCCCCCTCACAACCATTGTCAGAAAACATGGACTCAGCATAGTATACTCCGCTGATGACACCCAGCTCATCCTCTCCCTCATCAAGGAACCCAACATCACCAGGCACAGTTACCAGTCAGAAATGAAGGACGTTGCATCCTAGATGAGCAGCAGCTGCCTGAAGCTCAAATCAGAGAAAAAAAAGTCCTTATCTTCGGAACCACTCCACCGCGTGGGACAGCACCTGGTGCCCCCGCTCTCGGAAACCCTCCCACTCCCACAGACCATGACGTAACCTAGGTATCATTCTCAACTTCTTTCTGACCATGAACTGACAGGTCAACACTGTATCCTCCACATGCTTCAACACCCTCTGCATACTCCACAAGACCTTCAAATGGATCTCCCCGAACCCAGGAAGACCATCACCAATGCAGTCATTACCAGCAGACTGGACTACGGGAACTCTCTCTATGCCGTAATTAATAAATCTCTCCTTCACAAACTCCAGACCATCCAGAACTCTGCAGCCAGACTCGTCCTCAGCATTCCACAACACAACCACATCACCCAGCACCCCCGAGACCACCACTGGCTCCCTGTCAAAATAAGAGTGACCTTCAAGCTGCTCACACATACCTACAAAGCCCTCCACAACACCAGACTCCAATGCCTCACAAAAGAATCTCCTTCTATGCTCCTAGGAGAAACCTCCGCTCCGCTAACGTAGCCCTGGCCGAAATCCTCCACATCCACAGAGCTAGATTGGGAGGTAGATCCTTCTCCTACATCGCGGCCAAGACCTGAAACAAACTTCCCCTCAGCATCAGACGAAGCCTAACACTGCAAGCCTTCAGAAAAGACCTCAAGACCTGGCTCTTCAGATGACATCAGAGCTGCTCAAACCCCCTCTCCCTAGCGCCTTGAGAACCTCACAGGTGAGTAGTTCGGTCTACAAATCGCTGATTGATTGATTAATTGATTGATTGACAGACATTAATAGGTGTGATATTGAAGACGAGGTGCTGTTATGGAACCCGAAATATTACAAACATCACTATCACTGAATATAATTTGCAAACAGATGCCTATTTGTGTACAGTGTGCCTGTGCAGAACCAGTGTTTTGGCTTAGGAGGGCATCCTATAGGTGTATTTTGGTAATTGTCCCAGGCAGGGTCCCTGTATACATGCAAAATACTTAGGGACCCCAACACCCTTGCCTGTTCAATGGCAGGGCATTGTTTTGCAGAGGAGTCTATGGAAACTGGTAGTTGTATAACTTACCACCGATTTCGTCCACTACTGAGCGGGTTTTAAATGTGGTTGAGCAGGTACAGTAGCAGGAGAATGTGTCTGATGTGCTACCTGATGGTAGAAGATGAGTAGAGGTTTGTACAGGTGAGTATCGGACTTATATCCCTCCCAGTCCGCTGTCTCAGGTGTGATGGTTGGACCGCAACGGTCATGCTGACTGTAAAGCAAATTGGGCGGGAGGTTTCACTTGCAGTCCAAGACTGCCATAGCCTCATTGGCCCATTCTGTGGTTGCCAAGGTCGGAGTTGGCTGGTTGTCAGCAGTTTAGCCTCAGTCTTCCCATGAAAATAGTACCTCATTTGTGCAGGTAGGCCTAGTGCCCGCGATCGGAAACCGCTTAAAACGCAACGTGGACACACTTCATTTTTACAGTGAAAACTGACCCCTTTTTTTGCAAAGTGCTTAGCTGTAGATTTTTAACCCTAGCTCTGCCGGCACCTGAGGAAACCTAGCAAACCAATATAATTGTGAAAGCTAGACACCCAGGGGAACCATAATGGTGTGACTTGTCTGGCTCTCACCAAGTTTTGTTACCCAAAACCACTTGTAAACCTCAAACTTTGAAAAAAACAAAACATTTTCCTCATATTTCTGTGGTGGAAAATTCTGGAATTTGCGTGGATCCACAAACTTCCACCCACCCCGCATTCCCCAAAGCCTTCTGAGAAAAATGGTACCTCACTTGTGTGGGTAGGCCTATTGGCAGCGACAGGACACAGCCGAAAACGCAACGTGGACACACCACATTTTCACAGTGAAAACGGACCCTATTTTTTGCAAAGTGCCTAGCTGTAGATTTTTAACCCTAGCTCTGCCGGCACCTGGGGAAATCTAGCAAACCTATACATTTTTGAAAACCAGACACCCAGGGAAATCCAGAATGGGGGTGACTTGTCTGGCTCTCACCAGGTTCTGTTACCCAAAATCCCTTGCAATCCTCAAGCTATGTAAAAAAAACACATTTTCCTCACATTTCTGTGGTGGAAAGTTCTGGAATCTGCGTGGATCCACAAAATTCCACCCATCTCGCATTCCTAAAAGACTTCTGCAAAAAATGGTACCTCAATTGTGTATGTAGGTCTAGCGCCCGTGATAGGTAACGGTCCAATATGCAACATGGACACACCCCATTTTCACACTGAAAACTGACCCTTTTTTGCAAAGTGCCTAGCTGTAGATTTAGAACCCTAGCTCTGCCAGCACTTATGGAAACCTAGCAAACCTATAACTTTTTGAAAGCTAGACACCCAGGGGAACTCAGGATGGGGTGACTTGTCTGGCTCTCACCAGGTTATGTTACCCAGAATCCCTTGCAAACCTTGAAATTTGTCCAAAAACTAATTTTCCGCACATTTCTGTGGTGGAAAGTTTTGGAGTGTTTGTGGATCCAAAAAATTCCACCCACCCTGCATTTCCCAAAGTCTTCCGAGATAAATGGTAATCAACTTGTGTGGATAGGCTTGGTGCCCTTGAGAGGAAACGGCCCAAAATGCAATGTGGACACACCACGTGTTCACAGTGAAAACTGACCCTTTTTTTGCAAAGTGCCTAGCTGTAGATTTTGAACCCTAGCTCTGCCGGCACCTAGGGAAATATAGCAAACCTTTAAATTTTTGAAAACAAGACAACCAGGGAAATCCAGAATGGGGGTGACTTGTCTGGCTCTCACCAGGTTCTGTTATCCAGAATTGCCTGCAATCCTCAAGCTTTGTCAAAAAAACACATTTTCTTTACATTTCTGTGGTGGAAAGTTCTGGAATCTGCGTGGATCCACAACATTCCACCCATCCTGCATTTCCAAAAGTCTTCTGAGAAAAATGATACCTCACTTGTGTGGGTAGGCCTAGCCCCGGTGATTAGGAACGGCCCAATATGCAACGTGGACACACCACATTTTCACAGTGAAAACTGACCCTTTTTTTGCAAAGTGCCTAGCTGTAGATTTTGAACCCTAGCTCTGCCGGCACCTAGGGAAACTCAGCAAACCTATAGATTTTTTAAACTAGACACCCTGGGGAATCCAGGAGGGGGTGACTTCTCTGGCTCTCTCCAGGTACTGTTACCCAGATTCCCTTGCAAACCTCAAACTCTGTTAAGAAAACACATTTTCCTCACATTTCTGTGGTGGAAAGTTCTGGAATCTGTGTGAATCTGCAGAATTCCACCCACCCCGCATTCCTCAAAGTCTTCCAAAAAAAATGGTACCTCACTTGTGTGGGTAGGTCTAGTGTCCACATCAGGAAATGGCCCAAAACGCAACATGGACACACCACATTTTCACAATTAAAAAACTGACCCTTTTTTTTGCCAAGTGCCTAGCTGTAGATTTTAAACCCTAGCTCCGCCAGCACCTAGGGAAACCTAGCAAACTTATACATTTTTTATAACAAGACACCCAGGGAAATCCAGAATGGGGGTGACTTTTCTGGCTCTCACCAGGTTCTGTTACCCAGAATCGCTTGCAATCCTCAAGCTTTGTCCCAAAAACTTTTTTTTTCACATTTCTGTGGTGGAAAGTTCTGTCTGCGTGGGTTCACAAAATTCCACCCATACCACATTCCCAAAAGTCTTCTGAGAAAAATGGTACCTCACTTGTGTGGGTAGCCCTAGTGCCCGTGATAGGAAACGGCCCAATACGCAACGTGGACACACCACATTTTCACACTGAAAACTGACCCTTTCTTTTGCAAAGCACCTAGCTGTAGATTTTGAACCCTAGCTCTGCCAGCACTTAGGCAAACCTAGAAAACCTATATATTTTTTAAAGCTAGACACCCAGGGGAATCCAGGATGGGCAGACTTGTCTGGCTCTCACCAGGTTATGTTACCCAGAATCCCTTGCAAACCTCAAACTCTTTCAAAAAAACACATTTTCCTCACATTTCTGTGGTGGAAAGTACTGGAATTTCCGTGGATCCAAAAAATTCCACCCACCCCGCATTCCCTAAAGTCTTTTGAGAAAAAAAGGTCATCCACTTTTGTGGGTAGGCCTAGTGCCCATGAGAGGAAAGTGTCCAAAACGCAACGTGGACACACCACATTTTCACACTGAAAACTGACCCTTTTTTTTGCAAAGTGCCTAGCTGTAGATTTTGAACTCTAGCTCTGCCGGCACCTAGGGAAATTTAGCAAACCAATACATTTTTTTTAAACTAGACACCAAGGGGAATCCAGGAATCCAGGATGGAGTGACATGTCAGGCTCTCACCAGGTTCTGTTACCCAGAATCCCTTCCAAACCTCAAACTTTGTAAAAAACACATTTTCCTCAGATCCCTGTATGGGAAAGTACTGGAATCTGCATGGCTCCAAAAAATCCACCCACCCTACATTACCCAAAGTCTTCTGAGAAAAATGGTGTGAGAAGTTGGCCTGGTATATGATGCTCACTAGTTCTAGTGATCACCTTGTACCATGCGAAGCAACCCTTATGATGATTGGTTGTAAGTCAACCTTATAGACCAGCTATCCTAGTAGCGTGGACAAAGCAGTCTTAGGCTAAACTCTGTAAAGGCATGTGAAGCAAGCTGTTTTACCATACACAATCCCCTTGAATACCAAATGAAAGGACACCACACAGATATATATTGAAAATATATATATTTATTTACTACAAAATATCCCCTATACTCTTTATGAGCACAGAAGCAAATGCGTTATAACAAAACACAGTTTAAATACACAAAAGTTGCACAATATGGATGAGCCCTAGGGGCCACTTAAACCATATACTAAAATAGTGGTATAAGAACCACCAATGGGAAAGGAAAGAGGCCTAGGGCCTGGGGAATCGCTGGAGCTGTTCGGGACTAGCAGTGATGAAGTCGGGAAAGGCCTGCGGGACTCGGGTGCAGTGCTTAAAGTGCATGCATGCACCAATGTTACGTCAATGGTGCGTAAAAGTTACAAAGTTAGGAACCTTCCGATGGACCTAGAAGGACAAAACTTTAGAGCTAGGCACTAGAGGTGTGTACCAGTGTAGGAACACCGGCGTTGCTGAGTTCCCTCACACACAGGAAGCGGGTGCACAGGTGCCAAGTCGTGTCGGGTTTCGTCACGCAGGTCGATGGTGCCTGGAGATGAAGATGCTGCAGGCGGGTCGTCGAGGAGAGTTCCGGTGGATCCAAGGATAGATCTGAAGATGTGAAGACCTGAAAGCAGAGGGGACAATGTTCAAAGTCACTAGCCAGTGACTACCGTGGAACCAGGATGGAACCAGGCGATGTCGGGTGCAAACAGGTGAAGAGGTGCAGCTTGTCTCCGCAGCCACGTGGACACGAAGAGGTCAAGGACATCCAGGAGTCGATCACGAGCTGTCCCACAAAGGCTCTAGCTGATGGCGGTGTTGGCAACTTGATTGGAGCAAACAGGCCTTGGCTAATGCAAGCCACGCAGAAAGTGGAAAAAGCTTATAACTCGGACCAGCAAGGTCAGAGCGGGTTCTCCTTTTCAGGGGAGCAAGGGCCAGTCTGGAGCAACCAGAACAGCGGTGTAGTTTGTAGATTTCATCGCCAAGATGGCCGCTAGCCATGTGGCAAGTTGCCGGGATGGTGCATCAAGTGGCAAAGTGCATAAGGGCCCCACGCAGATCGTAGAGATGCTGGGGGGCTGATCTTCGGTGTAAATGCTGCTCGGTAGTGGGGCTTCCCAAACCCTAAAGCACAGCAACGAGGGTGCCTCGGGTGCTGGGCAGTCAGCTTCTCGGGGTTCTTTCAAGATGGCCGGTCCCACGTCTCTCGGTGCCTCCACGGGTCTCTTCTTTTCAGGGACTGTGGATCGGGCTCTGAGATGTCTGGGAGTCTGGGTCTTGCCAGGCTCTGGGCTCTGGCTCAGGCGGGAGGCGGTGGCAAAGCAGACGTCGAGTTGCTGGTTGGTGCCTGTATTCACAGGGTGGTCACTCCTTGGCCACAAGGGAGATTCTCTTCAGTCTTCTGTGCAGCAGAATGTCGAAGTCCAGTTTTCTTCTTAGTTTCAAGTCGAGTTCAGGATGATCTGAAGTCTTGGGACACAGCTCCTACTCTTATTCCAAATCTAGGGGCCGGATTACCTGCTAGGTCCCTCCTCTGGGTGGGACCAGGAAGGGGGGTGGTTACACCCCCTTTCCTTTGTCCAGCTTCACGCCAAGACTGGGGCTGGAGATCCCCAGCACCGTTTTGAACTGGCATATGCACAGGGACACCTTGTGTGCCCCAGGCATGTCTCATTCTATTCAGCCCTGTCCTACCCAATACACAAAATCCTGTCTGGGGTGGTGCTAGCACCTCCCAAGGCAGGAAACCCTTTGTCCAAGCCTCCCTGGCTGGAAGGACTCCCAGCAGCAGGAGGTCAGACTTGTGGCTGTGGTGGCAGCATCCATTTTGTGATGCTGAGGCTCTAGTTTAATTTTAACCGGGGTTCAGGTTATGTACATGTCATGTCCCTCTAGAAGGGTGGAATGCTACCCCCGTCGCCAGAACTGGCGAGGGGATAGTATTCCAATTCGTATGACACCTTACTCGACATGTTTTGATAAAGCCAAACCAAAGATAGCATTTAACCGCGAGGTTCATAATGCACTTAAGAGTATATGGTATGGCAGTATCATGGAACAGCTAAAGGACGTGGTTCCGAAAGCTGCAGACAGGCTCAGCTCATGCTAGAGCACAATCTCACATATTTCCAGGCACTCTGCCTCCAGGATTGATGAGGCCTTCCATAGGAGTGGCTGATAGGAATATATGTGTCCATTTTAGGTTAGATATAGAGATACTATACCTAAGTAAGGGGTGATTACACCGACTTACCCCAGCTGAGTGGTCAGCCAGTTGTGTCAAATATGGAGGCCAGGCCAGGGGTGGCATAATACATGCTGCAGCCCCTGGTAGGCCTTGGAAGCACCTATGCCCTGGGTACCTGGGGTACACTGTTACAGGGGCCAATAAGGTGAACCAGTTCCAATTGTGTATGTACCTAAGGTACATGGAGTCCATTTTAAGGATAGAGCAAATAGCCTGGGGCCCTGAATAGCAGGATCCCAGGCCAACTAAGTCAAAAACCAGCTAAACACTAGGCAAAAAGTTTGGGGGTAACCATAGTCAGATATCCACCTTCCTACAAATGGTACCTCACTTGTGTGGGTAGGCGTAGTGCCGGTGACAGGAAACATTTTCATAGTGAAAACTGAACCTTTTTTGCAAAGTGCCTAGCTGTAGATTTTGAGCCCTAGCTCTGCCGGTACCTAAGGATACCCAGCAAACCTATACATTACTGAAAGCTAGACACCCAGGGAAATCCAGGATGGGATGACTTGTCTGGCTCTCGCCAGGTTCTGTTACCCAGAATCCCTGGCAAACCTCACATTTCTGTGGTGAAAAGTTCTGGAATCTGTGTGTATCCCCATAATTTCACCCAGTCCACATTCCCCAAAGTCTTCTTAGAAAAACAGCACCTCACTCACGTGGGTGGGTCAAGTATCCTCGACAGGCAAGGGCCCAACACGTATTGAGGAGACAACAAAATTACCTATCACAAAACAACCTGTTTTGCATGGGGGCTCGGCGGCCATCTTGGTAAACCTACAAAACGTTCACATTTATAAAAACTAGAGACCCAGGGGAATACAGGGAGGTATGGCTTTAATGGATCCCCCAATGTTTCCCTACACAGAATCCCTGAAAACCTCAAATTTTTATGAAAAAATATATTTCTTCTCAGATTTCTGTGTGGGAAAGTACTGACATCTGCGTGGATCCACAAAATTCTACCCACCCTGCATTCTCCAAAGTCTTCTGAGAAAAATTATACCTCACTTGTGTGAGGAGGCCTAGTGCCCGCAACAGGAAAAAGCCCACAACGCAACATGGACACACCACATTTTCACTGTGAAAACTGACCCTTTTTTTAGCAAAGTGCATAGCTGTAGATTTTGAATCCTAGCTCTGCAGGAACCTAGGGAAAATGAGCAAACCTATACATTTTTAAAAACTAGACATTCAGGGAAATACAGGATGGGGTGGCTTGTCTGGCTCTCACCAGGTTCTGTTACCCAGAATTCCTTGCAAACCTCAAACTTTGTCAAAAAGTACATTTTCCTCACATTTCTGTGGTGGAAAGTTCTGGAATCTCTGTGGATCCACAAAAGTCCACCCACCTTGCATTCCTCGAAGTGTTCCTAGAACAATGGCACCCCACTTGTGTGGGTAGGCCTCGTGCCTGCAACAGGAAACCGCCCAAAATGAAACATGGACATACCACATTTTCGCAGTGAAAACTTGACCTTTTTTTGCAAAGTGCTTAGCTGTAGATTTTGAATCTTAACTCTTCCGGTACCTAGGGAAACCTAACAAACCTATAGATTTGTGAAACTAGACACCCAGGGGAATCCAGGATGGGGTGACTTGTCTGGCTCTCACCAGGTTCTGTTACCCTGAATCCCTTGCAGATCTCAAACTTTGTCAAAAAATTACATTTCCATCACATTTCTGTGGTGGAAAGTGCTGAAATCTGTGCGGATCCACAAAATTCCACCCAGCCCGCATTCCCTAAAGTCTTCAGAGGAAAATGGTACCTCACTCGAGTGGGTGGGTCAAGTACTCTTAACAGGCAATGGCCCAAAACGGATTGAGGAGACATCAAAATTACGTATCACAAAACAACCACGATTTGCAAGGGGGGGTCACCTGGGTTTTTGGCCCCGAGTTCGGCAGCCATCTTCGGAAAGTACCAAACCCACACATTTCTGAAAACTAGACAACTTGGGGAGTCCAGGGATGTATGCCTTGCGTGAATCCCCCAACGTTTTCCTACGCAAAAACCCCTGCAAACCTCAAATCTAGCTGAAAAAAACACTATTTCCATATATTTTTGAGTGGAATCACCTCCTTGCACAAATGTCCTACACCACAGCGTCCCCTTCAGTCTACCGAGTAAAATTATTTCTCACTTGTGTGGGTGGGGCAATGGGCCAAAAACATAGGGATTTTCTGAGCCTGTGCTCATTACGGAATGGTTCCCTCATGAGCACAGGAGCACTGGTGCTCATGACGGAACCATTCCGTCATGAGCACTCAAAGGGTTAAAGTCAAACTCTTTATAAACAAACAAGGAGTAGATTACTTAGAAATAATAGCCAAAAGCATTTTACAAAATGGAAAATAAAAAAAAAGTAATCACAAAATCTAAACTAACATGATAAATAATTTTTATATAAATAATGAGCATAATATTTTATTACAACAGTCTAACACTTAAAGAAAACTCGAATATTAAATAAGACAGATAATAAAATAATATATCAAGTATTTGCACAAAAAATGTAATTCTCAACAACCGAAAAGCTCAAAGAACAAATGCATCATGTTAAATAAATACAACACATAAACCATACATTTCCAAATGACAATCACATAATATTTACTCAAACGACAAAATATAAAATTTCCTAGCCAAAATAAATAAAATAAATATGATTTACTGTTCTGTAGCCGCAGATCGTATCCACCAAAAACAGAAAAATATTACTAGTAAAGCCCCCAAAAATGCAAAAATAAACAAATCCAACAGACATTTCTCAAAGAAATCAACAGTATCTAGGAACAATCTAAAAAAACAAATAGTGTTCAAAAAAATAAATGCTGCTAGAATCCTGATAAAAGGGAAAGTAAGTTTAAAATATTGGTTTATCATAAACCAGAAGTTATTTCCTTAAAAAAACGGTAACTCCCAATGCTCAAACCATGTTTGTAAACAAACTACAGGAGTCACATTGAATATGCTCACTCCAATCCAAACTAATTTGTGGAAGGAGTTGAATGCTAAAAGGGTAACAATAACTATCCCAACTCAAATCTAAACCAATTTTCAGAAGGTATTGAACACTGGAGGGATTATGTTTACAATTCCCACCCCAAAGAAAACTATTTTAAAGAAAGTGTAAAACACCGAATGGGTGATATTTACTATTCCTACTCCACTCTATACCAATTTAGGGAGGTTGCTGGACACTAAAGGGGTGACATTTACGGTCCCTGCGCCAATAAAAGCCAATTTGGGGAAGGCATTGAACGCTAAAGAGGTGATATTTACTATACCGGCTGCAATCTAAAACATTGGCTGCTAGGTGCTACAGATTAACAATTGTATATACACAATCAATACTTCATAATCACAGATCATTTTTGATCGATAATATAAAAAAAATGGTATTAAAACACATTAATCAAAAGTGCAAACCTATGTATTCATTTATACAGGGCACTGGCTTGGCTCTCTTCTCTACTTTCCTTGCGGATCGTACATGTCAGGTCTTCTCGCCGAACCCGGTACTCAATCTCTACCACTTATCTCTGGAGTTCTTCAGGGCTCCACCCTCAGCCTTAAACATTTCAACATTTCTGTCCATCCTATGGTGGACCTGGTGGAAGGTTTCAGGCTAACTTTGTACTCATACGCAGATGATACCAAGATTATTTTCTTGCTGTTGTCCAGGCAGAAAGTTAACTCAGAGGACTTCAACTCCTGCCTCTGCCTTGCCTCCACTTGTATGAATACCAACTCCTTGAAATAAATAATAACTAGATGGAGGTAATGGTATAAGGGAGGAAACCTCAGCTCTGGGTCCCTCAGCATTGGCCTGCCATGCTAGAAACTCTACCTATCCCTACCAATAAAGTGAAAAACCTTGGCTTCTGGCACGAATCCACCCTGCCTTTAGCCTTCACGTGCTCTGCTACAATGAAATGGCTCAAAAAGATTCTGTGGATGCTTCCCTTTTCTGCCCAGAGAACAGTCTTCCAGATCATGATATTATCCAGACTCGATTATGGCGACAACCTGTACTTAGGGGCTGACAAGGCAATGCTAAGACACCTGAAGGTGGTCAAGAATTCTAACGCAACGCTCCTGTTGTTCCTCCCTAAACATTTCTCGACATCTGGACTTCTTCACCAACTACACTGGCTTCCAGTGGATAGGCAAATAAATTTCAAAGCTCTCTGCTATATGTACAAAATGCGCACCAGTTCAAGACTGCAATATGTGCAAAACTTGGCGTCTCCTTACCATTCTGGTCTTACTTTGTGCTCAAGTAATCAATCTCTTTTTGCAGTTCCAAAAGTTGAACTCTCCCGAATGGGTGGCCAATCTTTTTTCTTCCTTGGCCCTAAAATATGGAACTCCCTTCCTGAGTCCCTGAGATATTGCGCCTGCCTTCTGGATTTCCATAAAGAATTAGAGACTCTGCTCTTTTACCTCTTCCAAACTGGCCTATCTCTACCTGAAGCCCTGGGAAACCCTGTTGGGTAGCCATGCGCTATACAAGCACTCAATATTAATAATAATTTATACATTAACATATAAAATAATATTTTATTCACTATTAATATATTTTTCTAAATCACCATTTCGAAAATTCGAGCCATAAAAGAAAAAATGAATTCATAATCCAAAATTAGAAATTTTAAAAGAAAAAAATAGTAAACATTTTTATTAACATATATTTGAAAAGAAATTACAATGACATTTTGATTTTAAAAAAAGAACAATAAAATAATTTTAATTATGATTCAAAAAATCACAAAACTTGTAAATTGTAAAATGTTTAAATATTTTACTTTTTAGATGCATTTTGTATGTTCACATACATTTTAAAACATCATTTGAAAAATTATTTTATTATTGAAAATATGTTTTCATTTAATATAATTAATATATATTTTAATTATTATAACATGCAATTTATAAAAAGTATTAATGTACAGAATTAATTTAAGTAGTTAATAATATTAATTTGCATATAAATATAAAAACTAACATTAAACATACCTTGAAATATAAATTTAAAAAGATTCTCCCCACACCATCCCCTAAAACACCCAAATTCCACTGGTGAAAGAGATTATAAATCCATTATTCTTTTACATTAATACAACTGAAAAGACAAATGTCAACAATTTCATAAATAACAAATTATCTTCCTAAAAATATAAATAAAAAAGTTAATAGACATATAGAATCAAACACACTACCGTAAATTACATACAAAAGAACAAAACGCTATTACATACAACAATTTATTCTAAACTAGCTTACCCGTCCCGCATTGCTGCGATCTCCGAAGAAAGGAAATTCAAGGAAACTCGTTATGATACATTTGAAAGTGTTGTTTTAATTCTATTTATTTTTTCGTGTGCTCGTGGATACATGATTTTCTGTTTTTCCGTCTGGTGCGTACATCAGTATTCAAAAGATTATGAGGGCCCTGGGGGCCCGATATTTAAAAAAATGTTATGCCAGAAACCTTCGCCGGAGTGTACTCAACAACTTCCCAAAGTTTCCTGGCGATCGGATAAATGCTGTTTTAATTCTATTTATTTATTCGAGTGCTTGTGGATACACAATTTTTTGTTTTTCCGTCTTGTGCGTATATCAGTATTCGAAAGATTATGAGGGCCCTGGGGGGCCGATATTTTTAAAAAAATGATGCCAGAAATATTTTTTAAAACTGTATGCCAGAAACCTTTGCGGGAGTGTACTCAACAACTTCCCAAAGTTTTCTGGCGTTCGGATGAATGCTGTTTTAATTCTATTTATTTATTCGAGTGCTTGTGGCTACACGATTTTTTGTTTTTCTGTCTGGTGCGTACATCAGTATTCGAAAGATTATGAGGGCCCTGGGGGGCCGATATTTAAAAAAACGTTATGCCAGAAACCTTCGGGGGAGTGTACTCAACAACTTCCCAAAGTTTTATGGCATTCGGATGAATGGTGTAGTAATGCATAAAAGACAAACAGACAGACAGACAGACAGACATACATTCGTTTATATATATATAGATCAATTCTTTTTACAAAAAAACACTTAAAATGAAACTTTTACTTTTTGATATTCCTGTCAACAATATTTTTGACATACCAATATTCTTGACATGATGTTTTTGTATCACAATTTTTTTAATATGTTTTGTCCAAACTCCCTTTATGCCTAGATTTGCATTTACATACACCACATACATACATGTCATCAGGAGGTAAAATAAATTAGAACTTCCCAATAAAGTGTTCACATCATGATATCCCATGCACCAATCTGCTGCAAAAGATTGAGAGATATGACTGCAAAGTACTGCGTGTTTACCTGTACAAGTAGCACGTTACATCAAATCCTGCCAGTGGCGATTCGCAAAATGATGGGGCCCGGTGTAGAATGTGATGAGAAGCCCATGAGTCTGAGTAGGATTCCCTTAAAGGGTTGCAGCCGCCTTGGGGTCGGGACCCCCCTGTGCCACAGAAGTTGCAAGGGCCTGCGTTACACCCCTGCTTCTTGCTCTAATTGTAAGCCAGTTTGTTCTATAAAAGTGAGCTGCTCCTCCTGTCTGTTAGTCACCAAACCATTTCAAAATGTGGTATAAAACTGGATTGCAATACTGTCATTAATAATGTATTATAGCACCATAGCTGAATCTTCAGTCCTTTTCCTACATCTTGTCATTATAAAAAATGTAGTGTTGCAGCTAATGCCAAAGAATAATTTCCCCTTTTTTTCTAATGTCCTTGATTTAAAGTATGTTTCATAATGTTATTACAGTGGCATATACTGGATCCAAATTTGCAACTAGTCAAATGGATTTTTCCACTTGGGCTGTTCTGGCAGATGATCAAACATATCTCCCAGCACGAAACATTCCGCTGTCATGCAGAAGCACGTGAAGGTAATTTGTGAATTTTTTTCTTCAGGGACCCTCACCTTTGTGCTTTTAGGTAGGTTTTGGTAGTGATAGAGTGGTAAATGTGTATTCTACATGGGGTATCTGTTAGGAGTGCAATGTGATCGTCGGTAGAACACACTCACATTTTATTTGATGTTATGAGAGAACTAGATGTAGAAGAAAATATGAATCAACTAACATATTATTGTGAAAGTTAATGTAATCCCACGTAGGGCTTATTACTTATCGCTTGAAATGTGTACTTAAAACTGTGATCAATGTAACTTGTTTTAGGTCTCATTAGTAAATGCGACTCAATGGTGGGTTATGAACAATAACTGATTTCCTAGGTTAAAGACCCAAGTACAAAAATGTGTATTAAGGTAGTTAGTTGATGTATTAGATAAGTCATAATCAAATAGAGCCCCTCTGTCACTTGAAGGGTCTTATATTCTTCCCACTATGATGTTTCTCTGGAAAACAATGTGTTTCCTTAAATAACCCTCACCCACCAGGGTTGCCCCTTAGTGCCATGCTTCCTCATTGGGCTCTTCCCGTCACGCTGCGGAAAGGGGCATGCAACGACCTACAGAGACGTGGGAGCACTTATAGTTGGTATTATGTGGAGATGAAGTGTTGTGGTCTGAGTGGGGGAACAAAAGGAAAATTAAAAATACCTGGCTAGTAGGAAAAATAATCTTTTACCGATAACTCTAACCGGTATGGTGAAAATTAGGGGAAAAAAGAGAACTTTAAGGCGACAATGTGCCTAGGTTTCACTGGTCGACATGTTTCTAGGGGAAGAGACGTCTGTACTCACACTCTGTACTTTTCCTCTACCTCTGCTTTGTTTTCAAATGATGTATTTGCTAACCTACATTGTATAGTGAATGTATTAACTTAGTTTATTCATAGGCGTCGATTTGTATTACACTTGAAGTGTCTTCATTTCTGACTGTAATGTTCAAACACGTGAAATTTGTTCGAATGTTTCTGTCTCACGTTTGTCTAGCAGGGGGACAACGTACTAGAGGAAGAGTATGGGTATTGTTCATGAGGCAAGGTTGCAGAATGAAGGAGTTACAGTTAGCTTGGTTGCAGGCGATAAGGTGGAGGGAGGTGTTTTTTCACACAGGAGACGGAGTGAAGACCAAGGACAAGCTGTTACAAAGGGTAATGTGCGAAAATAAGTCAATGGAGGGAGTCGACGTCATGGAAAGGTTCGTGGATGAGCCCATTTTACAACTTGTGAGACAAAAAGTAGTATGGGATATTTGTTGAATACAACTTTAATATATATGTTGACTTGAAGGGAGGGATAGTTACCCCATTCCTGCTCAATCTCCTAACAGAGAGCACCTTTATGCAGATGTGCTTTCTTTCCTTTGCTTGTGGCTTCATGCCTCAGATCCATCTTATGGCGAAGTGACTTCTTAGTAAGGTTTTGGCTACTGGCACCTTTTCCTCTCTAAAGTTTTTAGCTTGTGCCTTAATTTAGGAATGTCACTTTAGAGCTAGAGGATGGATAGTTAGAATTAAATGTTGTACATAGAAGTGCTGATGCAAGGAGATTTGACCTTTTGTTTCCTCATCTTGTGCATAATTGTAATCGAACTTCTTGTTCTTTTTCAAGCTCCATCGAATGAACCTTTTTAGGATGTTTCACATTCTTTTATTTCCTTTGTACTGCTACACCCTCTTGCTAAGGTTTGTGTAAGTTCAACTATATTTGAATTTGTAATACAACTGACTAACCTTCAATTGGTTGTCGATTTGGGTTCTTATTTAACTGTTTGGGTTTCATTGTATGTCCAGTGATTTATGAATGTATCTTCCCTCTACGATTCATGCTGCTGAAAATAACCATTGAGGGGTTGACATTGGATTGAGTTGAAAAGGTGGGCCCAGGCTCCTTCAATGGTAAGGCAATGTATGTTTGTGTCCTTCAGAATCAATTGTAGTTCCTTCAGTATGACTGCCATTATAATCCTTTTTAATGAGAACTATGAACTGCGAGGTAACTTTTTGTCCAAACCCTTTATGCCGTGAACACAGTGTGCATTTTAAAATCCTGAATCTACAGAGTGTAGAAAATAAATGCTAATTGCTGCAAAGTACAACACAAGGTTACATTTAAGAAAATGTAGTATGAAACAATCAGCAGAGCTAACTCGAAGGGTGCATGTAGCACGCTTGAATGAAATGTGCATTGCTTGCTTTTATCAGAGAAATTTATGGGAAATGAAAAAAACATGTACTGCTTGATGTATTTGATTTTCAAGTAAACATCTTCTAGAATGGATTTTAGAGATGGGTTGGAGCAGGTTCGGCTTAGGTTATAGTATGCAAATGTAATCATCATTAAATACAGCTGCTTGATACATTCTCTGCCAGTTTAAATTCTCAAAATATTCTTATAATAAATCAATAGCAAACTATAATTCCTAATTTAAGGAAATCTACAAGTGGGTCCTCTGACTCCTATAACCAATTGAATGTATTGCAATTCCTTTAAATGGCACTCACCCCCTTTGCATAATATAATATACACTAATATTATTTGGGCTATTTGCCATTTCTTATAGATGCATCATATTGGAGGTAGGATTGTTTAATACAATATAAAGTATTGTGCAGAGCTAAGGATGATGCTTCAAAGCAAGGCATGGATCCTGTGTAATAGAAAAATTAATTAAACTATTGTATGAGAAATGGTGGTATATGAGAACGGTAGACAGTTGTAAATGTGAATGTAATGTAAATGTACAGGAATTTATATAGCGCAAATCACTGAGTGGTTTCTAAGCGCTTGCTTAGGGAACCCGTCCTGGTATTCCCCTGTGAGATAACCCCGGCAGGGTATCCGCAAGGTGAAAGCCAGGCATCCCGCCGCGAGGGGCCGTTGTGGAGATTAAGCAAGCTATTGCCCAGAGTCGCAGAGTGTGAACCCGTGAATCGAGTAGGCACCGGAGAGAGAATTGTCGAGTCTATGGACATTTTAGGACTCAAGACCCCGCCGCACCGGGAATTGAACCCTGGTCCCGGGCTGACTCTGCTTCCAGGTCTGCCATCTCTAACCAGTGAGCCACACTTCTCCACATGAGCACATTGACTGAGGTGCATTGAGGATACAAGGTAGCAAGAGATCAGAAGTTCAGCAGACGTAGTGGTCACTTGGGTGATGTAGGTTTTGCAAAGGGCTTGTAATTCACTTTTTTTATGCCGGCTTAATCTCATGTAACTTCGGGCTAGTCACGTTACACAAGTAACATGACATGCCCAATACTATAATATTATTCTACTTTGTGCAATGTCAAAGTTTGTGCAGAATGAAAAACGTATTGCAGGAATAAAGCTAGCAACATTTACAGTGTGGCCAGTTTAACTTGATGGCTTGTGTGCCATTTATTTAATTATGTGACTGGGCATTGATTATTGAACTTAAATCAGTTTGCTCATCAGCACCATCTAAAAAGCTTTTTGAGTAAACATGGTGTTCAGAGCAATACAGTCTGTCAACACAAGTGTCTTCAAAATGTTATGTTATACTACAAAGAACTTCTAAAGCGCATGTTCACTAAAAGGTTTCATGGCGCTGAGCGCACTAGAAGAGTGAAGAGGCAGTTAATCGTGAGCTTGTCAAAAGAGCCAAGTTTTGAACAGAATTCTGAAACACTCATAAGAGGTTGCAGATCTTATGTTGTATGCAAGAGAGTTCCAGACACCGGGAGCCAGCACAGCAAACGTGGTTTCCCATAGTCTTTTCCCATTGAATCTGGGAATCTCTAAGACATTGTGGTGCGCTTATCTACGATTACGCCTGGGGATGTAGTTCTGAATTCTGGGGGACCCAAAGGTGGGGCTTTTACCATGGCAGATGTTGAAAATCGCCAATCCCATTTTAAACAGGGTTCTCTGAGCAACTGGGAGCTAATGCAGTTTCTTTAGCAAGAGTTTAATATGGCAGTATCTAGGTTGATGACAAACCAGTCTGACTGCTTGGTTTTAGCTCAGTCCCATAGGAAGATATTGGTATAGAGCATTGGCGTAATCAATACTGGATATCACAAGTGTGAATATGATCTGGGTAATGGCTTTCACAGAAACAACATTTTTGATTTTTTTTCCATTTTACAAAGCTGAAAAAAGCAGGAGGAGGTCACTGCTCCAATCTGAGTCTTAATTGAGAGATCTTCATCAACATGTATGCCAAGGCTCTTGACTGTGTTTTTTGGAATGGGAAGGTGACCCAACTCCTGAGAAATCCAGCAATGCATTTTGTTTTTGACCATCATCACCTCGGACTTGTCCAAGTTCAGTTTCAGTTGATGGTAGTTCATCCAGCCCTGAATACACATCATAGTGTTATGGAAGAATTCCATAGATTTCGGAGTATCTTATAAGTCGAACAACAGCTGCATGTTATCACAGTAGATGTATATTTTTGCTTTTTGCCTTTGTAGAGAGTATACCTGTGGGTGGATATTAAGATTGAATAAAAGGGGGATAAAGAAGAGCCCTGAGCTACTCTGCACAGGCCTGGCTCTGGTGGAGTGCAACTGGTGCCACTGCACAGGGTGCTGACTTTGGGTGGGTGCCTGTCCGCAATATATTATGGTGTTAAAAGCACCTGCTTTTAACACCTATGTTGGTGAAACGTTCCTGGCCTCCTGCAATTTTCAGGCAATAATAAAAATATCAAGATAACACATGTGATATTCTTCCTGGAGGGAGATCAGAGTTTTGTATAGTGAAAGTTTTGACTCGTGGAAGTTTTGATTCATTGTAAGGTAGCGCAGATTGTTAATATGCCTGCTGCAAAGAACATGTACCTTCCAGATCACAAAGTGTATAGAATATAAATAGAGCAGTGGGTACTGCTTTTGTCAGAGACTTTGTTTTGTTACTTCCAGTTTAGAAGTTAAAATCCTAATATAGAACAGTGAGCTATTAACTGTCATCAAAGAGTTTTTCCCCAATCCTTCATTCTCCTAATTATGCAAAAATGGTTAATTTTGGTATAAATCAATTCTTACTACTAAAGAGAACCCCAAACATGGTGTTGCATTTCAAATTAAGAGTTTGTGCTTCTCCAGACCAAGCACCCTTGAACTATATTTCTTACCAGTATGAATGACAAGTGAATTCTACCCCTTGGAGTCCTGTCTTATGTAATGTTTCCTATACACTGATTTACACACGTAGGATTGATTGTCTCTGTGTAATGTGTGTGGAATGCAAAGTGCTCTGACACTTTTATGAGTGACACTATAAAACTAATTAAACACATCAGAAAGAGAGTGGCTATTGAGACGTGAGGGGCAATGTTAAAGGGTGGTAATGAGGGAATCCCTGGTGGAGGTGGTCATTGGGGGGCGCCCAACAACATTGTCGAACCAGGCACCACCATTGCTTAAGCTGGCCCTGGAGCTACGATTGTCCTTGGAGGAGCAAAAGAGGGAAAGATGATATAGAGGGAGCGATATGGAGATTGGAGATTGATAGATTAAGAGACCAAGGGCCCGATGTAGGTAAATTCATTTTACCGATTCTAAAATACCGACTCATACCGAATCGGTATTTCTGAATCGGAAAATGAGATGTAGGTAAAAAATCGGTAAAAATTACCGAATCGGAATCACTCGGAATCTGAAATCCGTATTTACCGAATCGGTATTCTCCGACTCGGTAAATTCCGAATCGGTAAAACCCATACATTCCAATGGGCCTCATGGCCCACAGGAATGAATGTGTTTTACCGAATCGGAATTTACAAAATCGGAAAATACCGATTCGGTAAATACCGAATCGGAAATTTGAAACTGACAAACATGTGAGCCTGTGAACCAATCAGGAACACCAACCACACCCAAAACCAAAGGTACAGTGGAATCAACCAATCAGAATCAAGCACCCCTCCCCAGTACCTGGGAGTGGCCACACCCATGCAGGTGCAGAAACCAACAGTCAGGAGGACAGACTGAGGAGCAGGCTTCCCTGAGCTTACCTGTACAGCACCATGGAGAGTCAGGATGGACAGAGGGATGCTGCAGAGCGCAGATGAAAATTGAAATTCAGCCCTGAAGAACTGCAGATGCTTGTTGCAGAGGTTGTCAAACATTACAGCAAGATTTTTGGGAAACAATCAATGCATGTTGCGGAGTCCATCAAGCGCACTACCTGGATTGACATTCAAGCAAAGGTAAATGCCATTGGTGTCACCCACCATGAAATAGACGATTTAAAAAAAAGGTGGTATGACCTTTGCATCATTACCAAAAAGAAACTAGCTGCCCACCGAAAAGAAGCTGCAGCAACAGGGGGAGGCAGAAACCGTTCACTACGACTCACCGACATTGAGGAGCTGGTGGAATCCACCCTTGAGCCTGAATCCATCCATGGCATTGGGGACGCTGACAGCTCCGCAAGAGCTGCAAAGAAACAAGGTAAGATGCATGTACATTGTCATGAACCCATTTACCTATTCCCCTTCCACACTCTGTGTGCCTACATCATACTCCAGAGCAGGTATTACTAATGCCCAGCAATGCCTAATGGGAGACGTAGTCATAGGTAGATACCTCTATGCAGTCAGCATACCATACAGCAAGGGATGCGACACACTACTAGCATAAGCAAATGAGGGACAGGCAAATGTGTGATAGTAGTGTGATTTAATCAAGAGACACAGGTGAACTACTCCACTGACACAATGTCCATGTCTGTCCACAGGAGAGTGATCGCGCAGCACAGAAAATGAGAGGGAGAAGAGGAGAGAAGAAGCTGGTCCCAGCACAGTACAAGGAGGGAAGGACACAGAGCAGGCAGCAAAGTCATCTGAGGGTACAACCACACCACAGCCTCAGTCTCCTCTTTTGTTTGGGAGTCAGGAGTCAGGGGCAGCTGCACATTCCCTCACCCGACAACTCCGTCCCCTGTGCTGGAAAGGGCAAGGCGGCTTGATGTGCCCCCTCCCCGCATACTGGAAACATCTGAGGAGGAAGAGGATGAGGGTGACATGGCCATCAATCTACTAGAGTCAGCCAACGCTGAGCAGAAGCCCACTCCTAGAGCTGTGCGGGCCAGTGTCCGAGGACGAAGGTCACGGGAGGCAGCTGAAGGGCATCACGGTCAGCGGGGGTCTTCTGCGGTCTGGAGACCACCATGGTCAAGGTCCAGCGCCTGCAGGCAAGGGCAATGATGGGTGTTCAGAGGCAGGCACGCAGCACCAACAACAAGCTGGATGACATAGGCAACGGCATAGGAGACATTTCTGAGAGCATGCAGTCGCTGGCACGTGGCATTACAGACATGACCCAGTGCATGACTGTCCTGTGCGACAAGTTGGACAGGGACCACTTGGAGAGGCGCAAGGCTCGTGTGAATTTGCGGCAGCAGCCAAAAGCCTTAAACAGATTTGCCACTGCAACCTCCCTGCTGTGCAGACGGTCAGTGGCGATGCAGGATGCTATTGTTCAGTGCTGCACCAATCTATCTGTGGGGATGGCCAGAGTGACCTCTGCCATGGAGCTCATGCTCGCACAACAGACAGCCACCCGAGGTGACACATGTGTGGCTGACAGTGAGGAAGCCACCAGCAGGAGTGGCGCAAGCACTCCTGTCCCAGAAATACGCAGGAGCGGCAGGCGTCATTCAATAGAGACAGGCCACACTGAAAGCCATGACACACAGCCACATCAGTCCCACCCTGTAATCCGTGGACGTAAACATTGACTATGCCCTCCACCCAAAGGACAGGTCACAGTGGTGTTAACTGTGACCACCCAGTCATGGACATTGCTATTTCGTGTAACCATTGTGGTATCATTGCACTTGCGTAGTGAAAATAAACTACGTACATCATAATCACAGCCTGTCTGTGTCTCATTACTTACTCAGAAATATTGCTGTGTGATCTCTGCCTGTCTCAGTCTCCCATCTGTAGCTGGTGCTGCTACTGTAGCATGGGGCTCTGCCTGTTCTGTGTCATCATCAATGTCCTCATGATGTGTGATCTCCACCTCTGTGCCTTCCTTGGTGGCGAGATTGTGTAACATGGCACAGGTCGCAATGATTTTGCAGCACAGGATTGGAGTGTACTGGCATGCCCCTCCACTCTTGTGGAGGCAGCAAAACCTGCTCTTGAGGAGTCCAAATGTGCGCTCCACAACATTGCGTGTAGATCTGTGAGCCACATTGTACCGCCTTTCACTCCTGTTGGATGGGTTGAGGTAGGGGGTGAGCACAAAGGACCGCAGGGCATATGTACTGTCGCCTAGGGGGGAGTAAGATTGACATTAGTTTCATGTACATGATACATTAATCTACTGTGAGTGTCAGGGTGTGTCAATGTCATTTACCTAGCAGGTATCCGTTTCCAAATTCTCCGGCAACTAGGCGTGTGTATATCCCATTATTCTGAAATATGTACGAATCATGGGTACTTCCTGGGAATTTCGCAACGATGTCTGTGATGATTTTGCCAGCGTTGCATATGACCTGTACATTGATGGAGTGCGTTGACTTCCGGTTCCTGTATATGTGTTCTGTGGCTGCAGGTGGACAGAGTGGTACGTGGGTGCCATCTATGCAGCCTATCACGTGTGGGAAGTGTGCCAGTTGATAGAAATCAGTCTTAGTCTTGGTTCCGCAGGTGTGTCAGGGAATAAAATATAATGCTCCATCCTCTGCATCATGGAGTCAAGAAACCTCCTGAAGAAGCGGGACAGGCAGCTCTGGGAAACACCACCCACTGCAGCTATCACACTCTGGTAGCTCCCAGAGGCAAGCAGGTGTAAGCTACACAGCACCTGCACATGGGGTGGGATGGCGTGGGCCCTGGGTGTTGGGTGCTCCAGGAGTGGGTGTAGGTCCCTGATCAGGTCCTGGATGGTTTGGGGATGTAGCCTGTACCTCTGGAGTATTTCTGGCTCTGTCAGTTGGAAAAGTGTTATCCTCTGCCTGTACACTTGTTCCTCCCTTAGCCATTCCCTCTCTCCTGCTGCCAGTAGTCTTTGCCGCCTTGCAATGACGTAGAAAGCCGCCATTCTGTTCACACTGTTGCATTTTGGGACTCATTTTATGTCCTTCACCTGGTTACCACCTGCATTCAATCCATGGTAAATACCGACTCATAAATACCGAATTTCCTTAAATTCTGTATTTTTCGGGTTTCCTACATCTCCATGCCCATTGTTTTACAGTTTCTTATTTACTGATTCGGTAAATAAGAAATCGGTAAATCTGAATTCGGAAATTTCCGCATCGGTAAAAAACGGACTCATATTTACCGAGTCGGAATTATACCGACTCATATTCACCGAGTCGGTATTATACCGACTCATGTTTTCCAATTCGGTGAAAATTAGGCTCCTACATCTCATTTCATGTATACCGGTCGGTAACAGCCGAAATTACTGATTTTTGGCCGTTACCGACCGGTATTGGCCGACCTACATCTGGCCCCAAATTTGATATTTATAATTTGCGGTGGACACCTGCTGGACAAAATTCTAACTAATCAGTGATTCAGTAGAATTAGATTATATGTGACAGCCATATAACTCAATTGACCACAGATTAAAATCTCCAAGAAGTAGTATTTTGGTATAATTAAAAGAAAGAGACAATACTGAATTGGTTAACAAAGATGAAAACTGCGTCGTATGACCTGGGGGAGTGTATAAGATAATGCATATCAGAGGTGAGGTGGGCAAGTCTAATTTGATTACCATGGTTTCTGCCATTGAAACAGTTATGGGGTAAGTTTAGTGAAAATGATGTGCTTTTTTATGATTGCTGAAACCCCCCCACCCAGGACTAGTATGTCAGGGGACTCAGATTTGAGAAGATCATAAATCTTGAGGTTATGTCTGATAAGGGATCGTTTGTTGAGATAAGCAATATTCAAATATCCATTAGTAGGTTTTGGCTCTGAGCAGGGAGCAATTTCCACAATAGTGGCCTGACACAACAGTCTTTCGGGTGGTGAGGGAAGTGACTAATTGTGATTTTAAAATACCTATATTGTCCCGTTTTTGTATCACAGGTTCCTCCAAAAGGTAAATATTGGCTCAAACAGTTCTGAGATCATTGGAGGAATACGCCAAAGGTTGGACATAGTAAATGGCCTCTGGCCTCGCCTTGGCTGTGGTTTGGCTCAGATTGCAGCAGACGGGCTTGCAATTGCTAAGCCAGCGGCACGACTGTGTTGCTGGCAGCTTAATAAGGGCCCAAGGCTATTACAGACTCTGCCCTCACCATCCCTGATTGGCTAACAACAAAGGAAATTATCCCAGCGCATCTACACAGCACTCAAGCAGAATAATTATAAAAACAAAAGATGCAGGTTAAAACCTGGGCAAAGTTGCAGGTAGATGTGCAAACAAGCAAAAACAGGATGCTTCTAGGTGGAGAACGTTGCAGCCAGCTTAATAAGGGCCTGGAGCTCTTACAGACTCCGCCCTTACCATTCCTGATTATATGGTCCATTCGAGGGCTTAGTTTGTCTTTATTTTGTTGGTAGAAAAGCTTTCTACTTGTGAATTGTAGTGGTTAGCTACATCAGTGACAGGGACACAGACAAGTGCTTTCATTTGTTTTAATTTCAAGGCAATTGGCAGTGTGTGGAATATGCTAAACTTAGTGCAGATTTTTGAAGGTGTCTCCATATGCTTTGACAGAAAATATTGTAATAGACTTGTACGGCTAAGTGGGGCAAAAAAGTTTAAATAGTTTGAATCATTACTTGCTCAAAGTCTAGTATTATTTTTTGGGTAGTAGTTACTTTTTTATGTTTAATGTGGTTTAGGAGGCCGTAGTAAGTGCTGTTTTGATTATTTGGTAGTAGGGCACATATAAAAGGAATATTTCTGTTTTGATGTTCACCATGAAAGGAATGTATCTGAGTGAGTTGTTCAGGACACATTTTGAAGGTCCCATCTATCATCCGGATTTGACAATGGCTTAGTTCTAGTAGGTTATCTGCTGTCGAGAATATTAGGATTAATTTCTCATTGTTCAGGTTGTCATATAAAAGGAAAGGTTCCTTATTATGTGTTATTGTTAAATGTTGAGGTATTTCTATGTCTCTGTATCTTCTTGGGGCAGGAGGAGTGACGCTGGCGGCTTTTTTAGTTAGTACAATTAAACATTTTAAAGTGGGTATAGGTGACAGTTGGTCTGTTATGTGTTATGGGTCTTTAGGCAGTATGGGCCATATGTAAGTAATCTCAATTTACCTATTCTTAAATACCGAATTTTACTGATTTGGTATTTAAGAATAGGTAAATGGGATGTAGATAATTATTCGGTAAATTTTACCGAATCGGTAGGATTCGGTAATCAGGAATCGATATTTACTGATTCGGTAATTCCCATTCATTCCTATGGGCCTGGAGGCCCATAGGAATGAATGGGAAGCCATTCAGTATTACCGATTCGGTAAATACTGAATCGGTAATAGGGGGAACATTTTCAAGGGTGTCACATTGACACCCTGTTGCACCCCTGAATAGTGCATGGGTGCACAGGCACACATACATGCCCTAAGGGCATGTATGTCTGCCACATTGCAAAATAATTGCCTTTTCAAAGGTTTTCGCTATTTACCACCAACTTGTATTTGGAGGTAAATAAAGAATCCTCAACTCAGGAATGCACTAACTTGAGTGCTCCCTACATTACGGATTCAGGGCCAGATGTAGGTGGCCAATTACCGGTCGGTAACGGCCGAATTCGGCCGTTACCGACCGGTAATTGGATTTTGAGATGTAGGGCATGCATTTACAGAATCTGTATTTTACCGGTTCTGTATTTACCGATTCGGTAAAATACCGATTCTGTAAATGCAGATGTAGCTGGCACATGTCAGAGTGCCACAGAGCTTTAAGAATCGGTATTTTACCACCCAATCCAATTGGGTGGTAAAATACCGAATCCAGGTGTGCTTGCACATGTGTGCATGCACACCTGTGCCATGTGACACACAGACATGCCCTTAGGGCATGTCTGTGTGCCACATGGCGCACATGCCTATTTTTGGGGTGCCAGAGGGTGTCAAAGTGACACCCCCTGCACCCTTGCTAAAATCGGTATTTACCGATTCTGTAATTACAGAATCGGTATTGCGCATTGATTCCTATGGGCTGCAAGGCCCATAGGAATCAATGGGCAATACCGAATCGGTATTTACAGAATCGGTAAATACCGGATCTTAACGATTCGGTATTTACCGAATCTGAAATACCTACATCTCCCCCCCTCTATTTTACCACCTCTTAAATACCGATTCGGTATGAATCGGTATTTAAGAGGTGGTAAATTAAAATTACCTACATCTGGCCCTCAGTAATTTACCGAATTGGTATGTTAAGAATTCGGTAATTTACCGATTCCTTAAATTACCGATTTGGTAAAATTCCAAATCCAGGAATCATGCCACCTATATCTCAAAAGCCAAATACCGGCTGGTAACGGCCGAAATTCGGTAATTTCAGCTGTTACCGACCGGTATTGGGTGACCTACATCTTGCCCTAAATCTTTAAAGATTTTAGTTTTGGGTTCCTGGGAGGCAGTGCTCGCATTACTTCTATTTATGTCACATTTTAGAGTGGGTTAGGTCTCTTACATGAATTACAACATAACCTTTTGTAGTTGCCCTCCAATTGCATGCACTAGAAAAATATTCAGTACATTTTTCAATTTCTATTTTCTGTTGACGCACTTTATTGACTGTAGGTGTGGACCTGTGGTTTAGTAGATGCTTTCCTTTTTGTGATGTTATGTATTTTTTTTGCCTCTGTCATCAACCAATTGGGGATATTTAGACCGCACTACTCACCCGTGAGCGTCTCAAGGCGCTGGGGGCGGGGGGGGGGGGGTTCGGGCAGCTAAGTCATTCGAAAAGTCAAGGCTTGAGGCTCTTCCTCGTATCGTATTTGAAAGTAGTGAAGTACTATAAATATACATTATATTTTCAAGTTTATACATTTGTTATGTAAAATCATGTAACTACTTCTATTTTGTATACTAACATGTATGTTCTTTTTAGGTGTTTCCCATTGTTTTGCAGTGTTTGCATTGGGGCTATTCCAATGTAGAACAGATGCTCATTTCTGTTGGGTTAAAAAAAAACATTTTTGTAATGTTAATTGGTTGGTGGTTTGCAAAGGTTAAGGTCTTCAGGTCTATGCTTACTCGATATTTGGGCTAATTTATAGTTTTTGAAATAATTTATATATACTTACTTTGTTATATCTTTTTGCTTGATTGTGATACTAGTTTTGTTCTGCCAGTTTATCACTTTTCCAAGTCATAATGCTTTTCTTTTCGAAAGTCAATTTAAAGAGATAGAGGTTGGAGAGTGTTTTGTTAATAATTTGCTATTTTCCATTTTTAAGTTTAGTAACAAGTTTGTTTTATTTTCACTATAGGTTTTACTTACTTGATTGGTGAGATGAATATACTCTTCTTTAATGTTATGGTCAGAAAATCTGGCAGAGTTTCCTCCTCTTGCTGCATTTTCCCTTTTTTGAAGTATTTAGTTGTTTAAATTAGTGTGCCTTTTATAATGTTAATTTAATTGTTTATCTGAATTTATTAATTAAAGTTGTTTATAGTTTGATTTTATTTGTTGGTTTAATTTTAGTTAGATTTCTTTTATCAGCTATGTCCCTTTATGGTAAACACTGAGGACCTGATATGAGTTTAGAAGTCCAAGGACAGCCAAACTTATGGTGTTGTGGTGGTGGTGGTCCTGCCACTGCTACACTGGCTGCCCAACCGCCTTATTACAATTTAGGTGGTCGGACTGCCAGTGGACCGTTTACAACTGCCATGGAACCATGTTCCCTGACTGTGGCACAGTGGTCTGGGGCTCACAATATGCTGGCTGTGCTGCTGTGGCACCGACATGCATATTACGAGTTTCCTGACTGCCAGCGGTCTCATGGAGGTTCTCACTCTATGAAACTGCTTGCAGTCTAGAAACAAAGTGGGGCCTACAGGGCCCTCCTCGCACCATGCAAGTTTGTGCATGCAGTGGGCACATGTTGTGTCCCCCTGTGTGCATGCACCCCCTGTTCCAGCACGGCATATAATTCTCATTATATGCCATGCTTAAATGTGCTGTGGCAGTCCCACAGCGGTACACCATTAATGCTCACATTTGAGCCTTTTTACTGCACCACTGCGGAACTCCACACCTACCGCATGCCAGACCACAATTTCACTCATAATCTGGCAGGCAGGCGGCAGCCCTGTTTGGCAGTGTGGGAGTGTGGCTGTGATGTGGTAGCCTGCTCCCACACCACCAAACTCATCATTGGGCCCTAATTTAGGTTTGCATTTATAATGTATAATATATAGTTATATCGTTTTGAATATAAATGTATTCATATTCACTAAAATAACAAAGGTTACTGTGACTTATAAATAGGCTGACATTTCACTCGTACAAACCAGAGAAATTCAGCAGTTATACTTAGCTGAGCTAACTCTAACTTGAGCCCCCGCAATGCAGTGCTTATGACCTCACATATTACATCACTCATGATATTGTCAGTGACATTACTGATGACATCACTGATGGCATCTCAAATGACATCTCAAATGACATTACTGATGACATCATCCAGTGAGTGTGAGTGTTTTCTAAAAGTTACTGAGAGTTAAACATATATACTAAAGTTTGAGCAGATACATAAGTGTTTGTATGGGCGAGTGACAGGGTACTTAAGTGATTGTCTTGGTACATTAGTGGTTGTATAAGTGGGTATATGGGTGGGTGTTAGAGTGGCTCTATGTATGAGTGAATCAGTGTTTGAGTGGTTGTGTGGGTAAGTGAGTATGAGAGAGATTGTATGGGAAAGTATGTGGTTCTCTCAGTCACTGTAAAGGTGAGTGAGTATAAGTGTTAGTATATGTATATGTAACTGAGTGGCTATGTGAGTAATTGGTGGGTGAGTTAGTGGCTGCATGCATAACTTTCTGGGTGAGTGAATAGGTGTGTGAGTAGGTGTATGGTTAACTCATGTACTGATTCCATGGCTGTATGGGTGTATGAATTGTTGTGTAAGTGTGTCTATGTCTCTATAACTGAATTGTGTCTGGCTGTATTGGTAATTGAGTAGGTGCAAGATTGTTTGTATATGTCAGTTAGTGGAGCTGTTAATGGCTCTATTGGTGAGTTGATGTGTTTCTGGCTGAATGGATGAGTGACAAGATGTGCGAGTGTTTATATGGGTTCTGTGAATGAGTTTGTTAGTGATTGAATGGGAGTTGGTGTATGACATGTTTTTGGGGGTGTAAGTGGGTGTTTCAGTGTTTTCTCTAGATGTCATTTGAGATGTCATCAGTGATGCCATTTGAGAACCAGTGATGCCACTGACTATGTCATGAGTGATGTTATATATGAGGTTATAAGCAGTGCATTGCGAGGGGCATGAGTTATACTTAGCTCAAGTAACGCTAACTGCTGGATTTTTCTCATTTGTTATGAGTGAAATGTCAGCCTGTAACCTTTGTTTTTTTCAGTGAATTTTTAAGGTTTTTTAAAAATCTATTTCCTAACTGTAACATCCCTGCAACCTTTGTTGTTTCAGTGAATTTTTAAGGTTTTTAAATGCTATTTCCTAACTATAAGGTCCCTGTAACGTTTGTTTATTTCAGTGAATTTCTAATGTTTTTAAATTAGTTTTCATAACTTTAACGACCCTGTAACTTTAGTTTTTTTCAGTGAATATCTAATGTTTCTTAAATTAGATTTCATAAATATAACGTCCCTGTATTTTCTTCTATAATTAGATATTGAACATTATATGTCATCTATTTATTTAAAAAGTATATTAATCATCTTATTTCAAGATATATTTGGTTTTTGCGATGATGTCATGATTGCTGAGGACATACCGCGAATACTGCTTGTTTTTGACACAGTGTAAACCATATATTTAGACATAATTTACATAAAGTTTCAGTGTAGCTGTTTAGTAAGATACTAATTTACCTTTCACCTTTGTATTCATTTGTCAAAAAAAACGATGTCAAAAATGCATTTTCCTTGTTCACAGCAACACTAGAGGTCGCGATGACGTCAGTAGTCACAAATACAAATGACAGAGTGTAAAACACATATGTAGACATATTTTACATAAAGATTGAGTCTAGCTGTTTAGTAACATATTGGTTTAACTTTAGTTTTACAACAAATTTGTCAAAAACAGCAGTTTTAAAAAATAACTTTCCGCATCGTGACTCGGGAATAACACATGACTACCAAATAAAGACATTTTATTGGTTTCCACACTTTTCTTTATGAAAGGAAGTACACACCTATTTCTCCCTTCTTTAACTTTCCAGGTACTGGCTAGTTTGATACAGGAGGTGTCCCAAAGTGATTTTGAAAACTGGGCTTTTTTTTTTTTTTTTAAACAATTTTTATTATTTTCAGTGTGTTAAAACCGTACACATTGATAATCAGTACGACAATAGTTCTGCAATGTTCTAGATTTACAGTTATACATAATCAGAGGTAATAAAGACAATTCCATGAGAGGCAGTCATCATGCAGTCTGTTATGGTTAGCAGTTTAAATGTCACATTCCCATTCCCCATCATCTTCTTCTCCTGAGTCGACATCGTCTTCTTCTGGCAGCGGATCGCACAGTTCCCCCCTATAGATGTTCCAATTAGTCCAGACTTTGTTCCACTTACGAGGGCAAGCTCTAGATACATACACCGCTCTTTCAGTAAACATCAGTAAGTCCATATTCCTGCACCATTGTGCCAATGTTGGTAGGTCTGCTGCGCCCCATTTCTGCGCAATATCTCTCTTTGCCACCATAAGGGCTAATGTGCCCCATATTAACCCATACCTGGATAAGTAATTTGGATCCCAAATATTCAAAATGCATTTACGTGGTCCTGGAGTTAGTGACACCTTTAGCGTTTGTGAAATCGTGCGCATTACTTGACGCCAGTAGGCTGCTATAAATGGGCAGTCCCAGAGGGTATGAAACAAGGTACCTTCCTAAGACAATAGGGATGTGGTGCCCTCTGAAGTTTGTGTAACGTGGTTCTAGTGTAGTACACGCGGTGCAAGATTTTTAATTGTACGAGCCTGAATCTAGCCGAGATGCCCATCTCTCTAGGGGACGCCAGTGCTTCGTTCCATTCTGTATGGTCTATGTCGCCCAGTTCCTCCACCCATCTCTTGCGCAGTTGTAGTGTGGGGTCTGCTAGGTTATTCAATAGTTTTTTATAAGTAAGGGAAGTTGCACTATGTTGCATGTAGTCAGTGAGTAGTCTATCTTCTAACGGGGAGGATTCTGGGACGTCAGTCTCCGCTGGTATTACCTGCAGCAGTGCGTGTCTGATTTGTACATATCTGTAGGTTTCAGCTGGTCCCAGATTATATTGGTGTTGAAGTTGGGCAAATGGGAGTACTGTTCTTTTGTCCCACAAGTCTCCTACCGTTGATATCCCTATGTTGTCCCATTGTGTAAACCCTTTACTCCTTCTTAATTGTCCCAGGGCTTTGGCGTCCCAGAGTGGGGTGAGTTTAGTGATTGTGTCTTTCCAGCCCAACTTAGCCTGTGCTCTGTGCCATAACGTGACTGTGTGTTTCGTTGGATTTAGTAATCTAGCCACTTGATTTTTATTATATAGTGTTGACAGCATGTTATCCGCTCCTAGTTGAGCCCAGTCTATCCTGTAGGCTGGATCATCTCTGGGTGCATGAATCCATTGGTTAATTATTTTGTGGTGGGCTGTCCAGTAATATAAAATGCAGATTCGGCAATGCAATCCCCCCTTCATATTAGCTTCTATTTAGTTTGACATGGGTAATACGTGCAGGTCGGTTATTTCATAATAGGTTGGACACCAACACTGTCACTTGTTGAAAGTAGCGTGGCGTGACTGGGTAGGGTGAGTTTTCCAGGGCGTATAGGAATCTTGGGAGGGCCATCATTTTGTAGAGCGCTGCCCTACCAAGAAGTGTAAGTGGCAACAGTGCCCAATGCTTCACATCGTTTCGCAGTCGGTCCAGGGGTGGCTTCAGGTTCTTGTCATAGAACTCCGCCTGGCTTTCTGTGATATATATACCAAGGTATTTGAAGGAGGTAGTGGCCCTTGCAAGCGGGCACTCCCTCTCGAGTGCGGGTGCTGGCCCCTTCAGGACATATAGGACTGACTTTGACCAGTTCAGTGTGTATCCTGACGTCGCCCCATATTCATCACACAGCGTCAGCAATGCCCGTACACTTCTTTCCTGGTCCGTCAGATACACCAACATATCGTCGGCGTATAGTGACACGCGATCCTCCCATCCCTCCTTCCAGCTAATGCCTTTCAGTAACATTGTACTTCTAACCAATGCCGCCAGTGGTTCTAACACTAGGGCAAACAGTAGGGGTGAAAGGGGGCATCCCTGCCGGGTCCCCCGTGCCAGTTGGATTGTGCGTGAAATGTGACCGTTGGCCACTACATGAGCAAATGGATTGGTGTATAGAAGGCGTATCCATGCTGTGCATTTGGGGCCGAACCCCATACGGGCCAAAACTGCGAATAAGTGTCCCCATTCCACCATATCGAACGCCATTCTCGCGTCTAGTGAAAGGATAACGGCTCGGTCTAGTAGTAGCGGAGCCTGCGCCAACACCCCGTGTATTCGTCTGAGATTGTGGGCGGTGCTCCTGTGTGGCATGAAACCTGACTGGTCCATGTGGATCAACAGCGGAAGATGGGTCATTAGTCTAGTGGCCAACAGCTTCGCAAGAATCTTTGCTTCTGCATTGATAAGAGAGATGGGACGGTATGATGTACAGTCTGTCGGCGGCTTAACAGGCTTTGGTATTGCCACTATTGCGGCCAGTCGTTGGTCTCTTGGGAGTTCTGCCCTCGCTAGACTATCCTTGTACATGGCTAGTAGCGGTGGGCTGAGTGTGTTCGACATGAGTTTATACCATTCTATGGGGATCCCACTGGGGCCCATGGCTTTTCCGGACTGCATCGCCCGTATAGCTAGTTGTATTTCGTCTATAGTGAGGTCGGCTTCCAGATCTTGGGCCGCCTCTTGGGGAAGCGTTTTGGTCTCAATGTGTATAAGGGAGTCAATGGCTGTGCTTTCTGTGACCTCACAGTCAGGGGTATACACCCTTTCAAAGTGGTCAGCCAGTATGTCCACAATCTCTTCAGGGTGCGCCCGAGGTTGCCCCTCTGCGGTGTGCAGTTGTTGTGTGGTTCTACTGTTCCCCTCCTTCTTTTCCAACCAGGCTAGCATCCTACCTGCTTTATCTCCCACATCATATACTCTGTGGGTTGTAGCGGAGATATTATCAAGGACTCGTAGGCGGGTGTGCTCTCTATACCGCTGCTGGTGTAATTGCAGAGTGTGAGCTGAGTCTGCCGTGGGGTCCATCATGTGGGCTAAATTCGCTGTGTGCAGTGCTGGCTCTAGCTTCCGTTGTTCCCTTTTGTGTCCTGTAATGGAAGCTATCGCTTGTCCACGAAGGACTGTTTTGTATGCTTTCCACAGAATCGAGGGAGAGTCTACTGATGTTGCATTTTCGGCAAAATAAAGTTTGGTCGCTTTCTTAAGGTCTTTCTTGATTTTGGGGATTTTCAGGAAATTTGGGTAGATGGGGTATATTCTCCTAGTTTTTGCCTGGCTGGAGAGAGTCAGTACTATTGGGGAGTGATCTGATATGCCCCTAGGGAGTATTTCTATTGTGTCAACCGCTTGCATTCCTTCCCCCAGCAACATAAAGTAGTCTATACGGGACAGACTATTGTGCACGGCCGAGTGATAGGTGTACTGTGACGTTGTGGGGTGCTTGTGTCGCCAAATATCTGTTAGTCCCAATGCTGTTAAGAAACCTTGGAAGTTGGAAGGACTAGTTGTCGGAGTTCGCGTCGGGAATCTATCCACCACTGGGTCGACCACTGAGTTGAAATCCCCCCTACAATTATGTCTCTCTCCGGAAGATCCAACAAGAACTCTCCCAGCGCTGGTAGTGCTACTGTTTGAAGTGCTGGTGGTATATAGACTGATACTATGTTCAAGAGCCGGCCCTCCCATTGCCCCTGAATCGCTGCGAAGCGTCCCTGGTCATCTACCCTGTGGTGCAAGAGAATGAATGGGGAGGTTTTCTTCAGCAGAATACCCATCCCTCTGGAGCCAGATGTGAATTCAGAGTGTGCCACCATTTTGTAGCCTTGTCGTTCTAATGCCTGACATACCCTACCTGTAAGATGTGTCCTCTGCAGTAGGACTAGTGCCGGGCCTTGTCGTTTAATAGCTTGCATTACTAGCCCTCTCTTGATTTTGTCTCCCAGCCCTCTGACGTTCCATGTCAACATTTTAAGGGGCGGAACCAGGGTTTTTCGTGTCGAGCCATCATGGGCTGTGGATTGTGAGGTTTGTGACATAGTTGAGTGGTTTGGGTGTGACTAGTCCTGCCTCCCATAATATTAGAATTCCTCTGTCTCCTCGTCGTGCGGTGTGTAGTACTATCTTGTCGTGTTGTGTCATAGCGTGTGAAATATAAACAGTAACAATTAAACTCTCCCCAGCAACCCCCCTCCCTGCCTCCCTGCTCCACGGACCTGCAACCGTCCGCCTCCCCAACTTAGCAGAGTGCTCATCCCTACCCCAAACCATTGTACTTGCTTGTGGGGGTAAGGAGTCTCACGATGGCAGCTGCCCCACTTGCCCTCCTTAGCCTCTCCCGGTCAGAGTCCAAGGGCATCACTCCCTTCATAGCAGACGATACCCATTGTTGCTTCTCAAGGCAGTCTATTAGGAGTCCGACTGTTGTTCGCCGTGTTCAGACCCCATCGCTGAGGGGTCGTCCAGGCTGTCGCGTCCCGATGTCTGTGTTTCTGTCAGAGGCTCATGTCGCTGGTCTCTCTGGCCTTTGTTGGTGCGGCGAGGCGCTCCCACCCGCCGCCAGCCTTCCAGCCATTCCTGTGCGACCTCAGGTGTATCGAAGAACCATGTCTTGCTGTTCTCTACTATTCTTAGTCTTGCCGGGAACAGCATTGAATAGGATAATTCTTTCGCTCTAAGCGCTTTCTTGAATTCCGTAAAAGTTTTCCGTCGGCGGGCCACCTCCGCCGTGTAGTCTGGAAAGAAGGCAATGGTAGAGTTTTGGATCCTGATCGGTGGTGAAATCCTCACCGCCTGGAGTATCGCATCCCTATCCCTGAAATTGAACAGTCTGGCGAGCACTGGCCTAGGCGCTGCCCCTGGCTTAGGCACCCCGCCGGGCACTCTATGCGCTCTTTCTACAGAGAAGAAGTTCGACAGTCCTTTGGGTTGCAACTTGGTTTTTATCAGTTCCTCGACATACAGGTCCATTGCTCGCTTGCCCTCCGATTCCGGCACTCCCAAAATTCGAATCTTATTCCGTCTCGAGCGCCCCTCTTGATCATCCAGCTTGTCTTGCAATTGCTTATTGACTGTTTGCATTCGTTCCATCGCTAGTTGCAACTCCGAGGTGTCCTGAATCAGAGATTTCGTGACCACTTCCACTTGTGCCGCCCGCTCCATCATTTTGTGAAAGTTTGCCTGCAGTAGGCTTACATCGGTGGAGATTGATCCTACCGTTGTTTGTACGCTGGATAAGGTCTTCATTATATCTTCAAATGTCACCTTCTTGGTCCCGTCTACTTCAGCGTTTTTTCCTGTGGAGGTGCGACCTTCCGGCTGTGGCGGGTTGCCTTTATCGTAGGCATATTTGTCCAGCTTGGCTAGTGCCATGGTATTTCTAGGCCCTCTGTTTGACATGGTTGGTGGTGCAGCGTATCCTCAAGTTGTGGGTGGTTCTTTACAGGGATATGTCCGTGTCCGTGTCACAGCTGCTACGATCAGGAATATGTAGTTATGATCTTGAAGGTGGTGCCAGGACTTACGTGTATATGATAATGCCACCTCAGTCTTTGCGTTGGTAGGATGCGGCAGGTTCGCCTTCGCCAGAGGATATAGGTACTGCTCTACCGTATGGAGCTGCTTATCATTCAATCCCCCCTCAACTGGAGTCGCGGCACCCATCGCACTGGAGGCAGTTGATGCAGCATTAAGAAATCAGGGCCTTGCGTAGTGAGTCTCCGCCACCGGGTATGGCCCTCGTACAGTCCCACTTTGTGTTCTGCTCCTTATGCTTTTATGCAGCGTTCATCCCTCTATTTCCTCACCGGCCTCCGCCGCCCGTTGTCTGAATCGGTGTTCCACTCGTGTGCCCCGTGTGTACCCCACCGCTGAGCCGTGTAGTGCGGGTATAGGCTGTGCGGGAACTTTCGCAACGGGGCACTTTCTTTTTCAGGTCTTACGCGTGTCTGCCGGTAATGGTCCCGGCGCGTCCGTCTCTCGGTTATGCTCAGCGGGCGGCGGGAGGGGCGGGAAGGCGGATGCCGTGCAGTGTGAGGATCCGCGCCGCTCCGCCTCCAGCAATCAAGGCCGCTTTCCCAGCAGGTTTCAATCTGTGCTTTTGTCCCGCTGTTATGAGCAAGTGAGGGGCCGGCGGGTGTGGAAGATTCTTCCGGTTGGGCGCGGGTGCATCGCCCACATACACTGCCTCCTCGTTTCGGATTGTGCCTCTTCGTCGCTACCCTTCACCACCGGAGTCAGGCTAAGTTCCGGTCTCTGTCGCCTCTGTGCCCTCACTTCCTCCCGGGCATGTGATCACTCGAGACCGGTGCTGCTGTAACGTGGGTAGACCTCGCCGGACTCTGCTCAGCCTCTGACGTTCTGTGTGACGGAAATGCATCGGGATTGCACCGGACGGTGCCGCTTAGACTCCGACCTCAAGATCAGCCTTCAGAGGCTGTTTTGTGGCGGATTTGGGTGACGGATGTATGGACGGGGCTGCTTCAGCCACGGAGCTCCTCTATTACACAGCCACCATGCTTGACTGCTAGCCACGCCCCCCCCCCCCAAATTGGGCTGGTTTTTAACTTTTTTTGGGCTATTTCTACAAAAATAAAATGGCATCAGAGGAACCACAGAAAGACCTACAATTGGTTGTTGAACACCAGGAGGACTCAGCTGCACATGAACAGTCGTCTGATGAAGAACCACTAATAAAGTAACAAAGCATAGCTTGGGATCTTTTCACCATTACATCTGGTGAATCGAAGCACACAACTAAATTAGTGAAGTGCAGCATATGTGAGAAGACATTATCTCGGGGCACATAAAAAAAATATTCATGAGGTACACAAGCATGTTGTACCACTAGAAAACATACCACAAGAAGCAACTTAAATTGCATAGCGAAAAAAAGGAGAGGGATCATCAGCCTCCAAAACTCCAGCCTCTAATCCCGGCAACAAAGTTCCAGCTGAAGCGAAGAGAAGATGCAGTAAAATGTCAGCAGAACTAAAGTGTTTTGCTACCTTCTGCATGGACTGTAGCACCATCATAACAGCTGGGGAACAGTCTGTGGATGTAATTTTGCAGAATGTGAAAAACCATACTTGTTAATTATTTTACCTTTTTATTGCAGCACTGTGGAAAAACATAAACAAAGAAAAATGTATTAGGATTTAATTTTGAACATTAGGTAACCAAAACAAGATACAATGGTGAAGTGGTGAAGAAACGCCTTAGATGTAACAAAGGGGTGCTCGTATTATAGTACCTCCAGTTAGTTTGTTTCTGTAGTAACAGAATGTAATCCTGTAATGTTTTATAAATTCCTTTTGTGCAGTTGGAACAAGTCTTTCATTTTTAAAAGCGTGCTGTAGACATTAAACCTAATACGCTACGTAATGTCTCAGAAACACATAATTCATATGCATGTCAACACAATACCACATTTTATTATCCTAAATTGTCCTTAGAACGTTGGTTCTAGAAATAGCAGATATGAGTTTGGTAACTTTTTAGGTAATCTTGATTTGAATGTCCTTTCTATGTCATTGCAGTCTGTCTATCCTCTTTAAAATCTTAAATATATTGTGTAGTCTGTAGAGGTTATATTAACTCCTTTCTATAGAAGTGAAAGCTTTTTTTTAAAAGTAATTTGCCTAGCTACAAAGTTTGCAATCTCACTTTCTAACTTATTACCATCCTCTCTGCATTTTTGTAGCATGACTATGATATATTTTCCATACCTTTGTAGTAAAAACGTAGACCTAAGTTCTGAACTGAAGTTTGGACAGGTCATATGTTGATGAGCATTTTTGGTTATATTTTCAAAGGCCACAGCTATACAATCTGGTAACATCAAGTAGAGGAATCATTCCAAATTGATTTCAGTGCCACAGGTGAATTCGCAATGTTCACAGTTATGGTTCCATGTGTAAGTTAAACCAAATTATTCATTGATAATCATATCATATTCCTGTAATAGTCTTGAATTACCTTTAAAAATTCTTGAGCATCCTCCTGAATATTTCAAGAAAACATTATTAATCCAGTACACTACTCTACCGTTTAGACCTTTCTGCAGCTCTGTTGGTTGTAACTTGCCTGTCTTTGGCCCAATACGGACCGTAGCCTCAAATGGATAAGAAGTGACTCATAAACATTTAAACCTTGAAGTGGTTCTGGAATGGGAACAAGTACTAATTTGTTTTGCACAGCTCTAGCCGGAATTTTATTATCCTCCAATTTATTGTAACAGTACTTATATATAACTTTCTGTGTAGACAAGTCAAAGTGTTCCTCTAGAAATAAGTATACAACAAATGTTGCCAGTTATAATTATTTTCTTTTTCACTTTTAAAATACAAGTCAACAGTCCGTGTTTGAATCTTGGAGAAGTGTGTCAACAATATATACAAACATACTCTAGTTTTTCAGAGCACACTTTGTGAAATTTTGTAATCTCTTCTTCAAAACTATCAATTATAACGCCTGTGTCCTGTTCTGCAGCTCCTCCTGTTAGCAACCCTTCATTTTCCATAGAGTCCTGTTCTGGGCCAAAGAAACACAGCTGCACATCATCACAAACCTTTCTACCTCGTCCACGGTACCATACAAAAGTGTTCTATTCATTTCTCCTAAAAAAGTTTTGTGTAGTATAGCGTCCTAACTAAAGTTCGCATTGTTGACAGTTGTACAGCTTACATCTTGAAATGATGAAAAGTGCTTTAGCACAGTTTCTATGATAAACAGGCTAGTGAGTGTCCCTAAAAATGTGTATGCTTTCTAACCTTGCAAGGATACAATCTGTGTAAAGTACTTATTTTGTGTTTTAAACCTTGCCTTAGAAAGATGTGTAGACATTTTCAGAGTATATCAATTGATTGCTGCCAAATACTACAAACTCTGCTCCAATCCGCTTTTGGATACAGGGCCTGACTACGCCTTCCGTGTACCTCTTCTGCAATAACTTGTTCTTCATTTCTAGATACCATCACCTCTTTTGTTATAGGAGTGCGATTCTTCATTTCATAACATAGCCCTCTTTCATCAATAGCATGAACTATGAGTTATCCTGGAGATAGCTTTCTTCATTAAAGAAAGGTTATGTGGTAGAAGTATGTATTGTGATGTCAGAAACTCTGGTTGGTCAGAGCAAATTGACCAAATTGACCAGCATTAAGCAGCAAATTGACCAAGGGAAATAATGTCCAACCGATAAAAACAATGGCAACTATATAGCAACTTCTCTGGAGTTAGCAGGACTGCAAGACGCTGTTAATGTTGTTAATGTGCTTCAGGCCTCCGATAGCAACCTCAAACATAATTGCTTAACAGCTAAAGGGCCTGAAACAAGGAGACATCAGCTTGGAGAAAATAATCTGAGGGGCTTGAATAAGAATGATATTGACAGCGAGAACCCTGAGAGAGATTCTGATATCCTAGGAAGTGAAGGGATATCAGATAAAGTAATCGAATCAACCCCCGGAACCGGGTTCTCTCCAGGTGTTAGATTTAAATTCTGCAACTCCTTCTGAGCTAACTAGCTATGGGGTTCACCCCACATCTCTTCCTGCCGGTCAAGGGTCGCATAACTTAACAAAAATCGAGTTTCTCGATAAAACTGCACTTAGGGCTGTGGATTATTTACCTAGTGATATACCAGACAATCCGCCCACCGTTACTGGGGATGAGGACGGCTTCAACGAGGACTATGAGGAACTTGCGGATGAGGACCTGACTAACTCCTCTGCAGATACAGCTAAACTTTTAGGCTGCAGAAGAGAGAAGGCTAAAGCCAAAGCAAAAAATAAAACTAAAAAAGGAAAGAATCTTTATACAACTAATCTCTCGACCTCAATTCCGGCTTCAGTTCCACGAGGGAATCCTCTTAGTAATAAAAGCCCTCTCAGGAAGTGGATCCAGGCAAAGGAGCTAGTGAAGAACATGGCTATGCGGTTGTCAGGTACTAGCCCAATTGAACTTGATCTCTCAAAAGACTGCTCTCCATCTCTTGGTGATATCCTTAATAATATATCTTCATCCCCTTCTCCATCATCTTCATCTGTGGCATCTATAGTACATACAGGCCTAAACCTAACTCTACCAACAGAGTCAATGTCCTCAACTGAGCCCAGTAGTACTATAATAAATACTGTACCAATCTTAGCCCCAACGATCCCCCCAGCTATAGCGTCATCTGCAATTAATGTAATTGACACGTCAGTGCCAGCAACTCTTGGAGATCAAGAGACCGCCATCTCACCTCTCGATATCATTTTACAGACGTTAACGGATCATCGACAGGAGGCACAAGAACACTTTTTGCAGTTGAGGGATGATAACAGCAAGCTGTTCTTTGCAAGAGATGACTAATAAACTGGGAGGGATCACACAGGAGATTGAGGATCTACAGCAAAGGGTGGTTGGCATAGAAGAAGCAGCTGTCCATACAGAGACTATGGTGAACCAACTTGATGCACAGATTATGAGTCTACAGTTGAAACTGGAAGATATGGAAAACTGCCAAAGGAGACAAAATCTGAGGCTCTTCGGTATACCGGAGGGACTAGAAGGGTCAGACTCGAGGGCTTACTTTGTCAAACTGTTCCATAAGGCATTCCCTGATTTATCAGATTGGGATTGGGACTCACAACTCCAAAGAGCCCATAGACAGCCTCTAACCCAATGGAAAAAAAAGCAAATTCCCTCGCCCTTTTCTCATTTACTTTTGGAATTTTCTATTAAGACAGGCAGTCTCATTGAAAACACGACCTAACTCTCCTGTTGTAATAGAGAATGTCTCTTTTTTTGTGCGATCCGATCTAAGCAAGGCAACAATGGATAGACGGTGGAAGCTCCGTAAACTTATAGATCCATTCAAATCTTTGGGGGGACAAGTGTTCCTACAGGAACCAGCCCGCCTTAAAGTAATCAAGGGTGGTCATACGTATTTCTTTAAAGATAAAAGGGAAGCCGAGACTGCACTCTCTAAATTAGCCTACCATTTTGTAGGGTATATTAGAAATCTACAGTTCATCTTTTCCATATCCTCTGATGCTAGGCTAGGTATATTTTCCCTTTCCTTTTGGTGTACTAATTCGAATTATTTATTTAGTGGGGAATTGTTACTCAGTACCTATCTCAAGAGGGTTAGATATGCTATCTCTAATCTTGGGAATTCTGTTTTTTCCTTCTCCTAAATTATAGGACTTCTTTATGATTTATTAAACTGTTACAGAAATGTTTTCCTTTTTTACCAGTTTTTTTCCTTTTAGTAGTGCAGGGATGCAGGAAGGGCCTCCGTGCTGCTACTCCGGTAGGCTGCCTATACAGCGGCAGCAGAACACAGAGGGGTGTTCCCCCCTGAGGGACAAGTGGGAGGGGGGTGGGCAGGCTGGGTCTTCAGGTGGGTGGTTTTGTGAGGGTGATAAAAACTTTGAAAAAAACAACATGAGAATGAGATTTGTTAAATTTGATAGGAGGGACATGTCTGGGATGACGTTTACACCAACACAGGTGTTCGTCTTTCGGAACGATATTTAAAACAGAGAACCCGTGCTGCTGTGCTTTCTACTCGATCTTTTGTGTAATACAAGCGCCGTCCAGGACCGAGGTTTCGCCACATTAGTTGGAAGGTTTATTCGTACTACGGCGTAACAAGAGGACCCCCCACTTCCATATTTGAGTGTTCAGGATTAACAGGCATATTAGCGCCAAGTTTCCCTGTTGATTTGGAAGGATAAATTGCTTATAGGCATCATCTTTTGGGAACCGTATATTATAGAAGGACTGGACGGGCTACTGGATCATAGATATTTGAGGTGCAGCTCTTGAATACCTAATAGAAATATATTTCTTGCTTACCGTGTGAAGCCCTAAGGTGCCCCGCACAGAGGAAACTAGGGATAATATTACCTTACACACCTCTTGACCTGATGAGACTTGTATCCTGCGGGCGAGCTTTGCTCCGCTCATCTCCTTTTGGCCGGGCTTAGCTCTGCCGAGCCCCTTCTTCGTTTGGCTGTGCCTGTGGACCGGGCTTTGCTCCGCTCTCCCTCTTGGCCGGGCTTGGCTCCGCCGAGCCCCCTCCACTGATTGGACTTCATCTCCCAGCAGCCCCGCTAGCGGTAAGGACGCCGCATTCGTCAACACAAGGCACCAGGAGGCGCATAAAGGGCCCCCCGGGGCTGAGCCCCAGTTGTGAACCTTGCTTGCTGGGCAGACTTGCATCCTGCGGGCCAGGCTTTGCTCCGCTCATCTCCTTTTGGCCGGGCTTAGCTCTGCCCGGCCCCTTCTTTGCTTGGCTGTGCCTGTGGGCCGGGCTTTGCTCCGCTCTCCATCTTGGCCGGGCTTGGCTCCGCCGAGCCCCCTCCACTGACTGGACTTCATCTCCCAGCAGCCCGCTAGCGGTAAGGACGCCGCATTCATCACCGCGAGGCGCCAGGAGGCGCATAAAGGGCTCCCCGTAATCTCATCCCGTGAGGACGCGCGCGGGACGCGCCGGGAGAAGCCCGGGACAAGGGCGGGACCGTCTGAGGCCGTCCGGGGCCGGAAGAGGCCGGGCTGGGCCACCCCTCTTGGACATTGTATACAGGTTCATAATATATTTTAAGTAGTATGGCACTAAATAGTTAATAAGTGTAATTTAGTTTTAAAAAGCAATCATTTCTTTGGGATTTCATTCATGTTTTACTAGGAGATGATCTTAACCATTTGTGTTATATATTTATATTTTTATCTATTGCGTCAAATTTCCCTGGCGTATGGTAATATTGTTATATTGTCTTGGATATTTATATAATTTATATTTTATATACATTCAGTGCTAAATGATGGGAAAGAATATCCCAGTTCAACCTGCCCCAATCGCAAAACAAAGGGTAGTTTCTAATCCACCTCTCCCTACTCTGACAGCTATCGACCGAATGCTGCAGAAGACTATTGGGGCGGTTGCCTCTGCTATTGAAAGCACAGAAAGGCACCTCCAACTCCCTGCGGGTACCCTTCCTCCTTTACCTGTTACAAATATTTCAATGTTTACAACTAACTCCCAGGATTCGATGTTAGCTCCATCTTTTGTTGCCTTACCTGGGGTACATCCCATTTTACCAACTAATGAGACAGCTCTTGGGATGCCCCCTGTATCTTCTGATCCTCTGTCCTCTTTAACAAGGTTATCTGTGACCCCCACAATATTCACAAGTGATGTAATCTCTGATCCTCTTCCTTTGAATGAGGATTCTCTAGAACAGGTGGGGTGTGGGACACCTTTAAGTTCAATCTCTGTTTCTATTCTAACAGATAACAGTGATAGTCTGTGTGTTAGGACTAGAGGGCAGAAGGCAAGACGTAAATTGCGATTCTCCTATTAACATGACCAGAGAATCTGGATTTCATTAAAGACTCGGAGGCTAACATTATGCATACAACTTTTAATGCAGTCCAAGCATCGCCGCATATGTCATAAAGCAAAAAGTTCCAACTTAGAATGCATAACAAGTAACAATAGCATGAATCACTAGGCAATTAGCCTCTTTTAAATGTGGAGACAGAAGAAAGGAAAAAGTCCAATAAACTCCAATATAACATCAAACTTGAAGAAGTACGAAGAATACAACAAATACATCATCCTTCTACTATTGGTCCACGAGATCGGGAATCCAGAAGAAACAGAATCAAGGAAGATTATCTGTAAATGGAACAAAGGATGTTACTAAATTCGAATCTAATAGATAATCACTAGAGAAAAACATTCCTGCTAAGAAAATAGTAACGAAGTTAATAAACAAATAAGCATATTAAGATCACCTGTTCCTGTAAAAGAAGAGAACATATCAAGTTATATAATCAACCACCCAGGGAAAGGGTGGGAGGGATAATGTTAGCCTCCAAGTCTTTAATGAAATCCAGTCCAGTCCAGTCCAGTCCATCCAGTCTGGTCATGTTAATAGGAGAATCGCAATTTCATTACAAGACTGGAGGCTACCATTATGCATGTTGGTAGTCATGTAAAACAACATCAGACATGTGAGACACAGGTTTGCAATAATGATGAGCAAAGGACCTAGAATTAGACCAATCAGCAGCCTTTAGAATATCATCTAACTTACCACCTGACCAGAAAGACTTACTGGCCATTGCGCCCCTAATAGAATGGGGTTTAAAAACATCCAAATTGATTCCAGTCAGCTTCATGACTATCTTAACCCATCTAGCAATAGAGGAAGAAGACATTCCTTTGTGGGGTTTAACAAAAGAGATGAGTAATTGAGATACATTCAAAGGGCGAAGAGAATGCATTCTCACATCGTACTCTTTCATACATTGAACAACACAGAGTTTAGTGCAACTATCAAATTGTGGATAGAAAATAGAGTCTGACATAGTTTTAGTTCTTCTATGTATTTCAAATTTAACTCCAAACATATCATAAGATCTATAAGAGATATCTAGAGCTTTAACATCAGAGACTCTTCTGCATGAAATTAAGCAAAGAAGAGTAGCTAATTTGATAGAAAGATTCTTTCTGCTGAGAAGAGAATTAATTGCCAAGAACAGAAAAGGTCGAGAATTAAATTAAACTCCAATATAACATCAAACTTGAAGAAGTACGAAGAATACAACAAATACATCATCCTTCTACTATTGGTCCACGAGATCGGGAATCCAGAAGAAACAGAATCAAGGAAGATTATCTGTAAATGGAACAAAGGATGTTACTAAATTCGAATCTAATAGATAATCACTAGAGAAAAACATTCCTGCTAAGAAAATAGTAACGAAGTTAATAAACAAATAAGCATATTAAGATCACCTGTTCCTGTAAAAGAAGAGAACATATCAAGTTATATAATCAACCACCCAGGGAAAGGGTGGGAGGGATAATGTTAGCCTCCAAGTCTTTAATGAAATCCAGTCCAGTCCAGTCCAGTCCATCCAGTCTGGTCATGTTAATAGGAGAATCGCAATTTCATTACAAGACTGGAGGCTACCATTATGCATGTTGGTAGTCATGTAAAACAACATCAGACATGTGAGACACAGGTTTGCAATAATGATGAGCAAAGGACCTAGAATTAGACCAATCAGCAGCCTTTAGAATATCATCTAACTTACCACCTGACCAGAAAGACTTACTGGCCATTGCGCCCCTAATAGAATGGGGTTTAAAAACATCCAAATTGATTCCAGTCAGCTTCATGACTATCTTAACCCATCTAGCAATAGAGGAAGAAGAAATTCCTTTGTGGGGTTTAACAAAAGAGATGAGTAATTGAGATACATTCAAAGGGCGAAGAGAATGCATTCTCACATCGTACTCTTTCATACATTGAACAACACAGAGTTTAGTGCAACTATCAAATTGTGGATAGAAAATAGAGTCTGACATAGTTTTAGTTCTTCTATGTATTTCAAATTTAACTCCAAACATATCATAAGATCTATAAGAGATATCTAGAGCTTTAACATCAGAGACTCTTCTGCATGAAATTAAGCAAAGAAGAGTAGCTAATTTGATAGAAAGATTCTTTCTGCTGAGAAGAGAATTAATTGGCCAAGAACAGAAAAGGTCGAGAATTAAATTAACATCCCATAGAAATTGATATCTCGGTTGAGGAGGTCTTCTAAGTCTGATACTCTTAAGTATTCTACAAATAATAGGATTTTTACCTACCGTTTTATTATTAATTAAAGAATGTCCAGCAGAAATAGCAGATCTAAAACAATTGAGGGATCTGTAACTTAAACCTCTATCGAATTGTTCTCCAAGAAAATTAATGATATCAACGATAGGTGCCTCCACGGGATCCAAATCCCTTTCCAAGCACCAACGTGACCAGACTTTCCAAATGTTGTTGTATTGGTAATGTGTTCCAGGAGCCCACAACTCTCCGAGGAGGGATTGGTGTCACTACAACGCATGCTTTTACATCGCATGCCTTTACAACGCGGTTTTTACATCGCATACCATTACAACGCATAATGCTTTTAGGCGCTGGATAGTGAATTATTTAATTTACTATTCCAACTCCAGTCCCCGTGGATAGCAGGGAAGGTGTTGGATAGTATATTAAATACATTCCCTATCCTAGAGCGCCCCCCAGCGCATTGCGTTGTAATGGTTTGCGTTGTAATGGTTGCGATGTAATGGTAGTGCGTTGTAAAAAATTCGTTGTAAGTGATGTTCCCCCCGAGGAGAGTTGAAGCTGTTGACGAAAGTCTTGCGAGATCGTTAGATCTCCTGACACCTTCCAAGCAAGAAGGTTCAAATTCCCTGTTTGAACAAGAGGGTGAATTTGACCGTCTGCGTCTGTGAGAAGATCTATCAGAGGAGGAATTAGGAAGGGAAAATCGTAGGTTAGTTCGAGAGTTGTTGGGAACCACGCTTGGGATGGCCAGAACGGAGTTACTAGGACAATTGAGGAGTGTTCTTGTCTCACTTTCTGAAGTAGTCTCTGGATCATTGCGAATGGAGGGAAGGCATAAGCGTTGATCCCTTTCCAAGATTGGAGAAAGGCATTCACTGCTAGAGCACCAAGATCGGGCATCCAGCTGAAATAGGATACCAATTGGGTAGTTAATCTGCTCGCAAAAAGGTCTATTTGGAAAGGGCCCCAGAAATGATTGAGAGAGTTGAAAACAGAAGTGTTGAGTTTCCAGTCGCTGTAATCCAAGATGAATCTTGAATTCCAATCTGCACAAAGATTGGATTTCCCGGGAAGGTATTCTGCTCTGAGCGAGATTTTGTGTTCTAGGCAGAAAAACCAAAGCTTCTTTGCTAGATTGGAGAGGTCTTCTGACTTGGTCCCTCCTAGACGGTTTATGTATGCAACAGCAGACATGTTGTCCATTTTCAATATGACTGATCTTCCTTGAAGAGAGTGTTTGAAGCTCATTAGAGCATAAAGCCCTGCAGTTAATTCTAGATAATTGATGTGGTGCAGGGACTCTTGCTGCGACCAAATTCCTCCAGTGTTCTGGTTCTGTAGACAAGCACCCCAGCCATGAAGGCTGGCATCCGATTCTAGAACAAAATCTGGTGTAGAACCAAAGATCGCTCTCCCATTCCAAGCATCTAGGTTGTCTAACCACCAAGTTAGTTCTAAGATAGCATATGGGTTTAAGGAAATTCGATCTCCATACCAAAGACCTGACCTGAGAGCTCTTGCTTTTATTCTCTGAAGGGCTGGATAATTCAGTGGTCCCGGAAAAATGGCCTGAATGGAAGAGGAAAGAAGGCCTAAAAGTCGGGCTAGTTCTCTTAGGGTGAGATTTGTTTGTTTCAATACATGTCTTATCTCCTTTCTGATTTTGGCAATCTTCTTGGGAGGGAGAAGGAGAAGACATTCTGTTGTGTCTACTGTGAAGCCTAGGAATTCCATCTTTTTTGAGGGAATTAGAATGGATTTTTCCCTGTTTATGATAAAACCCAGACTTTCTAGAAGGTCTATAACTGTCTTGAGATCTTTGATGATTTGAGCATAGTCTTGAGAAAGAATCAGGATGTCGTCTAAGTAGATGATGAGACGAATACCTTTTTTTCTTAGACATGAGGTAACTGCTCTCAGTACCTTGGTGAAACACCATGGGGCAGATGAGAGACCGAAGGGGAGAGCCTGAAATTGGAAGAGATGGTTTTTCCAAATGAACTGAAGAAAGGGTTGGTGTTCCTTTGTCATGGGAATAGTAAAGTAGGCGTCCTTCAGATCTAATTTGACCAGCCAGTCTCCTTCTAGTAAGAGGTCTCCGAGAAGATGGATCCCCTCCATCTTGAAATGTCGATAGACAAGGAATTTGTTGAGTTCTCTGAGATTTAGAACTGGTCTCCAACCCTTGTCTTTCTTTTCCACAAGAAAGAGAGTACTTATGAATCTCATAAGTTCCATGGGAACTTCTAAAATAGCTCCTTTTTTTAGCATTGAGGAAATCTCTTCCTCTATTATTTTCTCTTGATCTAGTGTGAGGGGTATCGGTCTTGGAAGAGAGTTCTGGATTGGAGTCTGAATGAAATCTATTGAAAAGCCGAGAACAATGTTTAGAACCCAGGGGTCTTGTGTGATAATTTTCCAATTGTGATAAAAGAATTTCAGTCTCCCACCCACTTTTGGATTCGAAGAAAGGGGAGAAGTTGTACTCACTTTGAGGGGTGGAATCGACAGGTGCTCCTCTAGCTCGGAATCCTCTCGAGCGGAAACCTTTTCCTCTGGGTCGATAGAACTGTGGTTGGTTGGGTGGTTGGTATCCTCTACCAAAATTTCCTCTGTTTCTTGGAAAGGGGCGTCGGTTGAAGCGGCCGGAAGATTGCCCCCTTCTACCAGCCCTTCCAAAAAGGTTATTGTTGTAGTTAAAAACTCTTTTCATGTTTTGATGTGCTTTATCTAAAGCAGTAAAGGTCGATACATATTTACCCAGACTTTTAATTAAATCTTCACCAAAAAGTAAACCTTTTGGATTAATGGAGGTTTCCTTTTCAGCCATGTCAATTAGTTTAGGGCTGATTTTACTGAGGACTACTCTTCTTCTTTCACTTTTAAGTCCAGCATTTGCGTTGTCTAAGAGGACTTGTGCCCTTTGGCTCCACCCCCGAATGGAGTGTATATCAAGAGGGCAACCACTAAGGTAGCTCTCCTCTGCTGCGTCGATTATTTTTGTTAGGGGGCCTAGAATGTCGAGAACCTTATCTTGACAGATCTTAAGGGATCTTTTCAGACCTTTACGAGGGTCTCTCCCTAATTTAAATAAGTAAGTAATTAATTCTGGGTCAAGGTTCGGAGTATGACAAACTTTACCTTCAATTGAAGGTCTGGTACACTCTGCTCTTAAGAGATTACGAGTCTCTCTTTCTAAAGGATTTCTAATCCATTTAGATATGAATTTGGATACATGCTCGTGTGGGGTCCACTCAGAGATTCTAGGGTGTTTAATGTTAAAAGGGGAGAACATCTCCTCACCCAAAGGGTCCAAAATATTATCCTTAGAAGATAAAGGATCAATAACATCATCTAAGAGAAAGGAATCAATATCTTGATCATCATCGTCGAGATCAAGAATATATTCGTCAGGAAATTCTGAGCCATCATCCATATCATTATCAAGAGCACTTTGATGAATTGTGCCGCAAGGGACACCCATTACATTTGTGCCGCTAAGGACACCTTTCAAATTTGTGCCGCGAGGGACACCTGAGGCAAATGAGGTGCAAGGACCTCCTATAAAACATGAGGTGCTGGGACCTCCCGTGCTCTCTGGGGTATAATCGATATTCTTACTTTTTTTATGCCTCTTACCCCTTTCTTCGGTGAGATCATTAACTTCTGTTATGTCCAAATCAGATGGATCATCATTTTCGTGGATGAAGGATCTCTTAGATGAGATAGCTTGAGAGAGAGTAGAAAACATACATGATCTCATCTCTTTATGTATTAGTTTTTTGATGGCATCAGTAGAAGGATCAGATTCAGCAGTATTACTACGTATTGAATCCGAATCTGAGTCAGACATATTGATAAATGAATAGTATTTGTAAAATAGATAATGTAAAAAAAACTAAAAACCTGGTTGTTTTCAGCATAATTTTTCTGCCTCAGCAATGGTTCTGTTCTGCAAGCGCCGAGACACCCTTTGGGTATTTGCGCGCTCTAAAAATCGCAATAAATAAATAAATAAATAAATATAAGTATATAAAATGTCTGAACTCTATTTTAAATTAATTAACTTTTCTCTATGAGTTTTCTGTAATAACCCCCCTTTTTTTTTAATATCAAAAAATTAATTAATAATAGCAATTCTAACAGAACTTAAATAAATAAACAGCTGATCGGGCGCTCAAACAGGGTTAAAACCGTTGCTCGCGTCCGATAAGCTGAACAGATTACAGGCACTACGAGGAGGGACCCTTGGCAGGTTGCACACGATACGCGTGTACCGCCAGGGTCCATTCCTTTAATACGCGTAGATCGAGTTAGCCGAAACAAGGCATCGTCGATCGTGGTGAAAGGGGTGTAAAGCTACCAGGGTGAGTTGCGCGCTAATGAAATGAAAAAGAAAAAGAAAAATAGAATCGGGTCAGTTAAATATTTGTTGCGCGATATTATCAGAAAGTATGATATGATTAAAAACAAATAAAGGGAAGAAAAGCTAAGCCAACCTCCGTAAATTGGACGTTGGAAAGCCGATAGCAAGGAATGAAAAAAAGAAGGTGTTACTGTACCTTATAAGATGCTAAAAACATATATGATGTATAAATATAGTACTCCTGTAGGAAAAAGGAGAGTTAATAGTAAACAGTATAAAGTATTCAGTATAAGGTATCAACAGATATCAAATAATAAAATATTAGTCTTAAAGCATAAATTAATACGGTTTATCAGGAGTTAAGAAGAAGTTGACTTATCTTGCTTGGAGCCGCATTTAAAAGAGGCTGATTGCCTAGTGATTCATGCTATTGTTACTTGTTATGTTTTCTAAGTTGAAACTTTTTGCTTTATGACATATGCGGCTATGCCTCGACTGCATTAAAAGTTGTATGCATAATGGTAGCCTCCGGTCTTGTAATGAAATCAAAACACATCACTAAGGAAGGTCAAGTTGTAAAAAATGGTAAAGGGAATACCAATAAACAAAGAAAGGTTGCTGAAAAGCCTACTGGGAAAAGAGGAAATAAGGTGAATAACCAGTTAGAAATTGTATTTCCATCAGCTAGTGCAAGGGGCCCAATAGTAGAGGATTCTTTCTGGGAAAGAATGGAGACTCTTTTAACAACGCTTTTAGAACCCATCTGTTTAAAGGTTAAGAATATTGAAACAAGGCTGACCAACATCGAGGGAAAGTTCGATACGAACCATCAGCCATCCCAGGACAAATTAATTTCTATACTACCCCAACCCTCTTCTACTTGTTTGAATAAAAACCCCAATATTATTTTACCGGTTCCAGTAACCCAAACACAAAACCAAACTAAAAATTCCAAAGCTAATGGTCGACTGGAGCTTAGAAAATCAGGGAGGAATACTGGTACTAACACCCCTGGGGTGTCCGTCTCAACTCCTACAGTTCCTAATATAACATCTACTCAAATTAGAAGAACTGAGGATAAAAATGAGGCTAATATAACTGTGAGTCTACCTAGTCTAAATTTGCCCCCTGAAGCGACACCATATACTGTGGTATTAGCCAATGTTCTTCCATTACCCCCTCATACCTACTAACACTGGTCGACTTTAAGGAATAAAGCTCTAATTTTCTATCTACTAAGTTTGGGCTTAAAAACTACTTGTTTTTGGAATTTAAGATGGCCAGAAGAGTGAGTTGGTTGGGCACCACAGGGATGACTGTGTAATTCTATCTTTCCGGTCACCACAATTGGTATGTACTTTAATCGAGAGAGGTTGTCCTGGGACACTTGTCCCAGACTATGTTAACATTCTCCCCCTCGGTTTCTTCTATGGACCATCCCAAACAATTAGGTGTTTTGCTCCCCCCTGTCCACCTTTAAATCATGATGGACTATCGGGTAGAAGCTATGGTATCCCAACATTGAATCCATTTGAAACTCTTAGCGGCTTAGAAAACAATGACTGACTACAGGTAGATACTACTATATTAAATCCTGTAGACATAGAAGTAGATCTCATCCTCTCCTCCAGTAACAGGGAAACTTTAATGGCAGATGGGGGGAAAACTTCTAATACAGCCCCGACTGTGCTAGGGATGTTGGGACACATAGGGGTTTCTGGGGCTGCGGTTGAGGGGCCAGAGGTGGGAGGTGATCATAGGATCCCATCTATATCATCTGGTTCCACCTCTGTTGCCTCAGCTACCTCCTTGACAGCTCCACAGGTATGTAAAATTACCTCGTGCAATATTGCCAGTATTAGATCTAAAATTACCAATCCAATTTGGTCGGATTTCATTCATACACAAGATATGCTCTGCCTTCAAGAAACCTGGAGTCTTGAACCGGTTCATTTAAATGGTTTTAGGACCTTTCATACTCCAGCTGTTGACGTTCTACATGGTAGAGCAAAGGGTGGTTTGAGTATTTATCTGTCTAATAAATTGGACATTGTAAAAGTAACCAAGCCTATTATAGACATTTATTTTCAACTTTTAATACTTATCCTGGCTTCTGAGACTCCGATTGTCCTTTTTATTCTATATAACAATATTCTTTCTGGTGATGTACCCACTGTTTTACACACATTGACTAAAGCACTGTCTTTACAGGGAAAGATCCATAGACATAAATTGATGATACTTTTGTTTGGGGATTTTAATTGTACTCTGTGTAGTATGACGAAGGATAATAGGTGTGGAATGACACAGGAAGATGGTTTGGGCCATTCACATTTTAACCATTCCTTTCAGGGAGAACATGTTAATAGTCTGTTAGCAAAATTTGATCTGGGATTTGCAAATGAAGATTGTAACTCACCATCTTCCCTACCTTCAACCTTTAACGGAAGGGGTTGTGCTACAACTATCCATTATGCTATTGTTTCTAATAAACATGGTGGTAGAATCTATTCCTTTAACGTTTCCGAAATTGCATTAAGTGACCACTTTCCACTCTGTGTGGCCATCCTGTTGCCAACAACGTCCACCTTGATAAATCATAAAGCAAGGGACAGCATGGACGTGAATCTAGCTATTGGTAGCACTAATGGATATACGTTAAAATGGGCCATGGTGAATCAGGCATAAATAATTAAATCAGTGGTTGGTAAATGCCTATCTTAAATAATGTTTTGTTTAAGGGTAGATTCTCCCCCTGAAATGCTCCTTGCTTCCTTCTCGACCATTTCGAATGAAATCAGGACCTCCCTTGTAAGACAGTTTAAAAATCAAAAGCAGGAGGGAGGCTGGTTTGACTCTAAGTGTACTAGCTCTCCTGAAGAAGAAACCTAGGTGTGTCGAGGAGGTTGGCAGACTTAGAAAGGAATATAAAATAGCTTTAAAAGGTAGGAAAAACACGTTGAGAGCTGAAGCCTGGGAAGCTTTGCATACTGCTTCTATTAGGAATGATAGTGCGGACTTCTGGAAACTTGTTAGAACTCCCTTACTTAAGGAGGAGGTGGGTCCGAAGCTAGAAATAGCAATTCCTGAATCTGATTGGATCAGACATTTTTCTAGAGTGTATGAGGGTGAGGGACAAGGGGGTTCTTTGTTACCCCCTTCTGAATATCCCTCCTCAAGAAATTTGTGTTTTAACTTGGAGGAAGTTGAAAAAGCCCTGTGTGTGAGCCAGGGTGGAAAGGCCCCTGGCCCGGATGGTGTCCCCATTGATATCTTTAAGACCACTCCTTCTCTATGGGGCCCTCTCCTGGTCCAGGTGCTTAACGCTAGCTGTGTCTCAGACTTTCTGCCCTCCTGGGTGGAATCTGTAATAGTACCTATCTATAAAAAGGGGGATAGACAAGATCCGGGTTGTTACAGGCCCATTTCCCTTTTAGATTCCTTTACTAAAATAGCGGGTCGCATAATTTTGGACCAGCTTCTGGTGTGGGCAGAAGAAAATACAATCTTATCTGATCTCCAGTATGGCTTCCGCTCTGGCTTAGGGACTGTGGAACAGGGCCTAAATTTACTAATGCTGGTCGGGAAGTACACAAGGGCCAAGAGGGGCAACCTGTTTTTGGCCTTTGTTGACCTCTCGGCCGCATTTGATTGTGTGATCCACTCCAAGCTGTGGTTCTAACTGGGTCAACTAGGGGTTGAAGAAAATATTATTTATTATCTTTAACGTTTTTATAGCGACGCTTCAGCCCGCGTTCGCTTTGGCCTACAGGGGGAACGCACCGATAAAATTCCAATCAGAAGTGGGGTCAGGCAGGGCTGTGTTCTGGCCCCTTTTCTTTTTAATTTGTACATAAATGGATTGGAAAAGGATCAGTGCAAAAATAGTCTGGACCCCCCACATGTAGCTGGCCGCCCAATCCCGGCACTTTTGTACGCTGACGATGCCGTTCTTATGTCACGTACTCAAGTGGGATTACAGCGTGTGGTAGATAGCTTTTCCCACTTTATGAACGAGCTGGGTCTAAAAGTTAATACAACCAAGACTTTTACTATGCATTGCGGCAGGCACTGTAAATCTAAGAGGGCCATATTTATAGCAGGACAGAAGCTTGAATCTACCAAGCAGTTTTCCTATCTTGGAATACTTTTTAATCAGAGTGAGTCTTGGTCGCAGGCTGTGTTAGCCAAAAAACTTATGATGATTCAATCGACTGCCGCTTTGAAGGCCTTTTCCAAGAAACTAGGCACAAGACCCCCTGTGGAGCTAATTAAGATTTATAAAGCTAAATGTGTGTCTGGAGCGACTTATGGCAGTGGGGTTTGGGGTTTTGCTGACCCCACGCCTATCCAGGTGGTGGAAAACTCCTTTTTAAAGTTTATCCTCGCGGCTCCTAAGAGCACCCCTAACTACAATTGTCATTCAGAGTTGGGTCTTGCTTTTATACCCAGGGGCGTAACAATCACCCCCGCAGCCCCCGCAGTGCAGGGGGGCCCCCAGGGTTCAATAGGTGAAGGGGGCCCCTCAGCACATTGGTCGAGATCTGTGAGGCTCTGAAGCAGGTGCAGTGTCTGCAGCCTGCTCCGAGCCCCTCCACTGTGACCCAGAACTGAAGAGAAACAATGTTTCAAGTTAAATTGTTTCTCTTCAGTCAGAGCCACGGCCGGAAAGAGGAAGGGGGGGGGGGCAGAGAGCAGGAGGCAGCACAGAACACTGCTCAGGAGGACCCTGACAAGGGTGGGTGTGGCCGGAGTGGGGGCCCTCAGACAGCATTCCCCACAGAGCACAGCCTCTGAGAGGGGAGAGGACAAGGATGGGGTTGGGGGTGGGGGCCCCAGAGAGAGCAAGAGGCAGCACAGAGGAGAGCTGATAGGGGAAAGGATGGGGTGGGAGCCCCAGAGACAGCGTAGGAGGCAGCGCAGAGGAGACCTGACAGGAGAAAGGGTGGGGGTGGGGGCCCCAGAGACAGCGCAGGAGGCAGCGCAGAGGAGAGCTGATAGGGGACAGGATGGGGTGGGTGCCCCAGAGACAGCGCAGGAGGCAGCGCAGAGAGTAGAACTCACAGGAGAAAGGATGGGGTGGGGCCCCAGAGACAAGGCAGGAAGCAGCGCAGAGGATAGCGCACAGGGAAAAGGATGGGGTTGGGGGCCCCAGAGGCAGGGCACGAGGCAGCACAGAGGAGAGCTCACAGGAGAAAGGATGGAGGTGGGGGCCCTAGAGAGAGCAGGAGGCAACGCAGAGGAGAGCTCACAGGAGAAAGGAAGGGGTGGGGCACAGAGACAGCGCAGGAGGCAGCACAGAGGAGAGCTGACAGGGGAAAGGATAGGGTTGGGGGCCCCAGGGACAGCGCAGTAGGCAGCGCAGAGGAGAGCTGACAGGAGAAAGCATGGGGGTGGGGGCCCCAGAGAGAGCAGGAGGCAGCGCAGAGGAGAGCTGACAGGAGAAAGGATGAGGGTGGGGGCCCCAGAAACAGGGCAAGAGGCAGCGCAGAGGAGAGCTGACAGGAGAAAGGATGGGGGTGAGGGCCCCAGAGACAGCGCAGGAGGCAGCGCAGTGGAGAGCTGACAGGAGAAAGGATGGGATGGGGGCCCCAGAGACAGCGTAGGAGGCAGCGCAGAGGAGAGCTGACAGGGGAAAGGATGGGGGTGGGGGGTTGTATGACGATCCATCGCCCACACTGATATCGCGGGAGTTTACATCGCGGCACTAACATCGCAACGGACATCACAGAGGCAATTTTTTCATCGCACGTTGTCGCAACGCAAATGCGGCCATGTCATTGGGTAGCGTGTCACATCGGCGACTTTACATCGAGCGACATGACAACGCACACGTTTAGATATCTTCCACACAAAGTGTAAAATGCTGTCTACCCCTCCCACGTCCGGTCATCGACTTCTGCCCAATGTAGCGCTCCGAGTGCCACAAAGTAACTATAACAGCCAGCCTATGACTAATGTCCCATCCCCCAGTCTCATTATTTCATTCTTTGTCCTGTTAAATATTTAACACCAACAGCTACTTGCAATTCAGCAAAAATCATGCCACTCCTGATTTCCGTGGGCAACAGGTGTTATTGTTTCTTAAAGAAATGCACGTCACCCGTCTTTCTTCTTTTGCTGGCGGCAGTATGAGGAGCGAGGTCATACTAACATACTAGCATATACACGTTACATCTGTAACTGTGCATGTGTGAGTTTTTTAAATAGCCGCTCTTGCTTAGTTTATATGTCTAGGCGCTAGTTGTTTGTCACTAGGTCTCGTGATGTATTCAACACCAATTTACACAGCGCTTCATACGCCCGACAGGGTCCCGAAGCACTTATGGCAAAGTGTCCTCTGACCTTTCTGCCGCAGAGTGACTCATGTGTCTGGGCCTCTGAGCAGCCAGAAAAGTATCTGAAGAGAGCGGTAAAAATTCTAACAAGATAATGCGGATTTTAAGAGGTAGGAGTGTAAACATCCTTGGATTGTTTGTGTGTGCGCTCGTGCCTAATGCCCCAACATCTGCCAAAGAACCATACAAATGTATTGTTTTTTTAAATGCAGGTTCTTCTCGGGCCTGGTAAATGGCCTGGCAAATTTCTTGCTTTATTGGGGTCTCTGGTATCTTTAACGTGCGCGTGCTATTCGGAAGGACCTGTCCCCCATTGTGCACCCGAGTAGCCGCCATTATTAATTGGCCCATAAAGATTCATCAAAGGCAGCTAAAGTTCACGGACTGTTAGTGTCACAGGAAACAACCACCTATTAAACGTGATTTACATCCATCATTCATGCATCCATCCACCCATCTATCCACCCACCCATCCATCCTGCATCCATCCTGCATCCATCATTCATGCATCCATTCACCCATCTATCCACCCACCCATCCATCCTGCATCCATCCACCCATCCATCCATCCATCCATCCACCCATCCAGTATCCATCCTGCACCCATCATCCATGCATCCATCCCCCATCATGCATGCATCCATGCATCCACCCACCCATCCACCCACCCACTCATCCTGCATCCATACATCATTCATGCATCCACCCATCCATCCATCCACCCACCCATCCATCCATCCACCCACCCATCCATCATGCATCCACCCATCATGCATGCATCCATGCATCCATCCATCATTCATGCATCCATCCATCCAGCATCCACCCATCATACGTGCACCCATCGATGCATCCACCCTACAATCATTCATCCATCATGCATCCATCCAGCCACCCATCCATCATTCATCCATCCATCCATCCATCATGCATCCATGCACCCATACATCCACCACAAACCTCTTGACACACAATAATGTGACGCAGAATCCCAATAGTGCTTCTGTGAGATCGTGTTGTAATTGTATAATAAAGCCTCATGCTTGTGTGCATCCATCCATCCATATATTGACACACAATAATTTGACGCAGAATCCATGTTATTTCCGCTTTTTCTTTAATTCACATTACCTTGTGTTTTGAATAATTAAGTTGACACCGCTCGTGCTTGTGTGACACCGCATGCTTAGGTTTACAAAACTAAATAAATAATCGTGCTTGTGTGACACCGTGTAGCCTCGTGCTTGTGTGACACCACATTTTAAGAATCCATGTTATTTCAGCTTTTTTCGCTCGTGCTTGTGTGACACCGCATTTTAAAGCCTCATGCTTAGGTTTACAAAAATAAATAATCGTGCTTGTGTGATACCGTGTAGCCTCGTGCTTGTGTTTTCCATAATTAATTTGACACCGCTCGTGCTTGTGTGACACCGCATTTTAGTTTCGTTGTAAGCACATGCGATGTTAATGGCATCGCGCCGTTGTCGCATGCGTAGTGAATGCATGCGATGTAAATGAGCCCGCAATGTATAAGCTGCGGTGCGATGGATCCGCGATGTGTGGACACCGATGTAATGGGTGTTTCGCCCCAGAGAGAGCAGGAGGCAGCGCAGAGGAGAGCGGACAAGAGAAAGGATGGGGGTGGGGCCCCAGAGACAGCGCAGGAGGCAGCGCAGAGGAGTGCTCACAGGAGAAAAGATGGGGTGGGGGCCCCAGAGAGAGCAGGAGGCAGCGCAGAGGAGAGCAGACAGGGGAAAGGATGGGGATGGGGCCCCAGAGACAGCGAAGGAGGTAGCACAGAGGAGAGCTGACAGGAGAAAGGATGGGGGTGGGGGCCCCAGAGACAGCACAGGACGCAGCACACATGAGACCTGACAGGAGAAAGGATGGGGGTGGACGCCCTAGAGTGAGTAGGAGGCAATGCAGAGGAGAGCTCACAGGAGAAAGGAAGGGGTGGGGCACAGAGACAGCGTAGGAGGCAGCGCAGAGGAGACCTGGCAGGAGAAAGGGTGGGGGCCCCAGAGACAGTGCAGGAGGCAGCGCAAAGGAGAGCTCACAGGAGAAAGGATGGGGGTGGGGAGCCAGAGACAGTACAGGAGGCAGCGCAGAGGAGAACTGACAGGAGAAAGGATGGGGGCCCCAGAGACAGCGCAGGAGGCAGCGCAGAGGAGAACTGACAGGAGAAAGGATGGGGGTGGGGGCCCCAGAGACAGCGCAGGAGGCAGCGCAGAGGAGAGCTGACAGGAGAAAGGATGGGGGCCCCAGAGACAGCGCAGGAGGCAGTGCAGAGGAGAGCTGACAGGAGAAAGGATGGGGGTGGGGGCCCCAGAGACAGCGCAGGAGGCAGCACAGAGGAGAACTGACAGGAGAAAGGATGGGGTGGGGACCCCAGAGACAGCACAGGAGGCAGCGCAGAGGAGAGCTGACAGGAGAAAGGATGGGGGCCCCAGAGACAGTGCAGGAGGCAGTGCAGAGGAGAGCTGACAGGAGAAAGGATGGGAGCATTCTCCACAGGGCTCTGCTCCTCTGAGGCAGCACAGAGCTGACTTCGGCCAGAGAGTTTGCAGCTCCAGAATCAGGATCTGCTGGGAAGGTGAGAGTTAGAGCTATTAATGTTGTAAGGGACAATGCATTTTACCTATGCATTTTACCTATGCATTTTCTGTTTAGAGTAGAGGGAATGTGTGTAGTGTCAAGTGGACATATATGGTTTGGATTGAAATTGCTAGTTGTGGAATTGTGCTGCGTTGATTGGATCTGTGTAGTGAAATAATGTGGCAAGTTGTGCAGTGTAATTATGTGGTATTGAGTGGCGTGGGATTGTGTGTCTTGGAGTGGTATTATCTGGAATGGTATTTTGTGTTGTGGAGTGGTATGTAGTAGAGTTTACTTATGTGGTGTGCTGTTAAATATTGTAGCATGATGTGGAACTTTGTGTTGTGGATTGGATGTATGTGGTGTGTTGTGCATTTGTGGTGTTAGTCTGAATTATGTAGTTTGTTGTGAATTATGTGGTGTGGAATGGAAATGTGTAGAGTTGAATTGTGTGACGTGGAAGTTGCAGTGTTGAGTGAAATTATGTTGAGTGGTATTATGAGGCATGGTGGGAAGTGTCGCTATGTGGAGTTTTGCTACGTGGCATAGACTGGATTTATGTGGAGTGTATGTATGCAGCATGGAGTAGGGCATAATTATGTGGAAGTTAATTATGTGAAACTGAGTGGTAAATGTGGAGTGTTATTATGCTGTCTGATAAATGGCATGTGGATGAATTGTGGAATTGTGTGACGTGTGGAATTATGTGCCGTGGTGTATAATTCTGCGGAGTGGAATTATGCAACATGTTGCAGAGTTGTATTTTGTGGAGGGTAATTATGTGTTTTAGAGTCGAGTGTAAATATGTTGTGTGAAGTGGAATTATATAGATTGGAGTTGAATTATGTGTAGTTGAGTTGTGTGGAGTGTAATTATGCGGTTGGGAGTGGTATTAAGTTGTGTGGAATGTTATTCTGTGATGTGGAATTATGTGGTATGGAGTGAAGTGGTAATATGTGTATTTGTAGGATTATAGTTATGTGGTATGGAATGTTGTAGGGTTAAAATATTTATAGTTGAATTGTGTGGCGTGGAATTATAAGCAGGGGTGTAACACAGGCCTCAGGGGCGTAACACAGGCCCCCGCAGCCCCGTGTTGCGGGGGACCCCTGTGCTCCAGGGGCCCCCTCAGCGGTGCCAGCAAGCACTACACATCAATGACCATTTGGGATAGGTAATTAATTAATATAGGTAGGTTATTTAACTTACGCTCGCTCTAGACCTTTCTTCACAAATTAAATGGTAAAATGTAACAAAATGGTAATGGTGCACACTGCGCAGCGTGCATATGTCTCCACCGCCACGTCTGCGCGGTCTTACTCTTCACCCTTAGGGTGGGGCTGGTGACCAATTGTCATGCGCATTGCTGAATGGTGAAGCGAGGAGGCATCCCAGAGGCCAGAGTGGAGACAATTGAGAGGTAACGTGCGACGGCGACCACCGGCCATAATTTAATTATTTCTCTAGCTAGCCTTGTTTGCCCTGTCTTCTGCCGCCCACGCAGGTGAGTCTGTCTGTTCCCCCAGTCTATGCCACCCCCTGCAGACAAGTGCACCCCACCCAAAATTCATTGCGACAACCACTTGTGTGCGTAAGGTCTCCAGTTTAGAGTGAAGTCATTTAGTAAAAGAAAAGCGCCTTTGGTAGATGAAGGTTGTTTGGAAAAGAGGGGGGTTTATGTTACACATTAAAGATTAAAAGTGCGTGCCATCAGTTTCACCTGCGATTTATGTTGATTTGCGGATTTTACAGAAAACTCAAAAATCGTTATTGAAGTTTGTGAGCGCAAGAAAATTTACCCTTCACCTATGAATTTACACCTTCGTCTGTGACTTTGTGTGAAGTTTCCTGGTTTCGCCCAAATTTATCAAGGCAAAGTGGTACCCATTTCCCCCCAAAAACTGACCCGATTTCTTTTGTCGTTGATTTCTAGTTGCCGGGTGATGTCAGTTGTGAAGGGGTGGGTCCAGCAGAACTGGACATCAGGGTGTGAGTGGGTGGAGTGGGAGGAGGGTTGGGGCAGAGAGGGTGAGGATCGGGGCTGTGGTGGCAGTGGTGCCACATAAATTGCAGCTTGCAGAAAAAAATGGCTTCTAGCTGAGACAGATAAAAGTTACTAAAATACAGCAACATGCATTGCTGCACAGTCGAATGCCCTTTGCTAAAATTGACAGGCCACCTTTGAGTTACTTTTTGCTGTTTGGCTGGTAAACTGAGACTGAGGTGAAACATTTGCCAGAACAGTCTTAACACCTTACGTGCTCATGACGAGCTCAGCTCGTCATGAGACACGGTGGCGCTGTGCTCATGACGAGCTCAGCTCGTCATGACCCGCGCGGCGCTCGCACGCGGGGATAATTCCCCTGCTGTGCTGAACGTTCCACGGAAACGGGGGTGGTCATGAAGAGCTCAGCTCATCATGAGCACAGCGCCACCGTGCAGTGTGACGAGCTGAGGTCGTCACAAGTACTGTGGCGCTGCGTGCGCCTCCCTCCCACCCAGCACTGCGGTGGTTAAAAGGTATAAAAATGACAAACAATTAAGTATAAGTATCACAAAATGTGCGGCGTTAGACCGCATAATTTGCCGTTTCCTGCTGCATAAATGAGTACCTGCAGCATAATTCTCATGGCAATGCATACCATGTACTTCCCCTCTGTTTACTGCTGTCGCTAAGAGCCACCAATCCTACCCCATTGATATCAAAGGAAAAAAATAATATTTACAGCCTTTCTACGTTACGAAGCATGTTCTACCAGAGGTTGCTCGTGACTTCCGTGGAAACAGGCACCAGCGCGTGTAACTCTCTACTCTTTCTGGACTTTTTTTTTTAACACATGCACAGCCTACCTCACTTGCGACCTTTGAACTATGGGGTGCTCCGTGCACTATTCCGCCCTGAAGCCGTTGTACTCCACTCAGTAGCAGTAAAAGGATCAATGTTTCTGGCCCATAAATGTCTCCAAATCCCTGACCCTGTGGGTGTAACAAGATCACCCAGCATCCTGCCGCAGCAACCTGCCAGCTCCACAGACCTCTCGAGGCAGAGAAACCGGCCAGTCCTACAGACCTCTCTGGGCAGAGATACCTGCCAGCCTCACAGACCTCCCCAGGCAGAGAAACCAGCCAGCACCACAGACCTCCCCACGCACAGAAACCTGCCAGCCCCACAGACCTCTCCTGCCCCAGAAACCTGCCAGCTGCACAGACCTCTCCGGGCACAAAAACCTGCCAATGCCACAGACCTCTCCAGGCAGAGAAACCTGCCAGCCCCACAGACCTCCCCAGGCACAGAAACCTGCCAGCCCCACAGACCTCTGCAAGAAGAGAAACCTGCCAGCTTCACAGACCTCCCCAGGCAGATAAACCTGCCAGTCCAACAGACCTCTCCGGGCACAGAAACCTGCCAGTCCCACAAACCTTCCTAAGCACATAAACCTGCCAGTCCCACAGACCTCCCTGGGCACAAAAACCTGCCAGCCACACAGACCTCACCGCCGGGGCACATGAGAAAGTTTTTCTATTTTTGTGCTGTGGCCAAAATAGAATAAGCTTACTATGGGCTAATTATTGTTGCTATGTCCGTGCAAAATGAATTTGTTCTCTTTTTTACCTGGTGTTAAAGTGGACTTATGGCCCAAAGTGGTAGGTCTGTTGTTTTTCTAATGAGATAGCTCCATAACTGAAATAAGAGGCTCTTCTGGCAACTTCACAGTGTTGTAAAATAAGCCCCCGCAGCCCCCTCGGTGCAGGGTGGGCCCTCAAGCCCCAGGGGGTCTCCTCTGCAAAGTTGGTAGGAGTTGGCCCGGGGAGGGGGCCCCCTCCATGTACTTTGCAGGGGGGCCCCCTCAACGTTCGTTACGCCACTGTTTATATCTGATCTAATTAAGCTGGAGCCTGTACTATTATGGCACAGGCTGTGGACACAAGAAGCAACAAAGCTTAACAGAGATATTTGAACAGATATCCTAAAATTAGAAGGAGCCATGAGGATACCATGGCTGAGCTATGTCTGTAAATTTCTTAAAGATATGGAAAAAATTGATTACTTTTTAAACCCTTCGAACATTTCAGCTATTTCACGTAAAGAATTAAAGAAGGAGGGCTTAGCTTTTCTGGATTCTTTAAGACTCACAACTGAGATTGTAAAACCTTCTGTTCAGCAACATCAAATGATATTAACGACTTTTAATATTCAGCCCTATCTAATCTATGTGTAAGACAATTATGAAAGATTTCTATTGTCTCGTTTTAGATTTGGAACTTTTCATAGATTGGTTAGTTTTCCTACAGTAAATAATTGGATGCACGATTTACCCCCCTGTCCCTGTGATGATATTTCACCCCAGAGTACTATTCATGTTTTCCTCTTTTGTAAATTTTATGATGTGATTAGACATAATCTTCTACTACCATTTCTGAGAGAGATGAGCCACCCTCAATGCCGTGTGGCCCTGCTTAGTATCCAATCTCTTGATAATCATCTGTGTGTCGCAGTAACTACATTATATTTGAAAAATGTGATGCGCAGTAGGAAAAGTATGATCACACAAATGCACTTTAAAAACTTATGATATTATGGACTTTTGAATGCTCAATGACTAATGAATTTTTTTTGTATGCCATGGAGAAACTGTTAAATGTATTCTTAATGTTTTTTAATGAACTGTTTTTTATGTACACTTTTATGATTGCTTTTTAACAATCGAATAAAGTTATATTTTATTGATTGATAGGAGGGAGATAATTATTTTTTGGGGCAGAATGGGAAAAGTTAACACATTTTTGGAATGTTTAGGTTGAGATGTTTAGCCTGGAACGTTGCGGGCCTTAATAGTAAGAATAAGAGACGACTCATCCAAGAGGAGCTAAAAATGTATAATCCACATCTAGTTTAATTATCAGAGACCCATATCTCTCACAAAGATAGAAAGTTACTGGGTCAACTTGGTTATGATGTAATAACTTGCTCAACATTAAACGCCTCAATCAGAGGGGTCGCTATTCTTAAAGATAAGCAACTTAGAGTAGAAACCCTTAAAACCGCTCTAGACAAGGGGGGAAGATGGGCCATCACTCAACTAATCGTGGAAAACTGAAAATAAGTATTTTGTGTTGTTTATGGACCAAATTTAGATGATTCTTTTATTTTTGATCGGTTAAATATGGAATTATTAGAATGGGAAGGGGAACTTGTTATCATGGTAGACTTTAATTGTATAATGGATTATGATTTGGATACTACTAGGCGAGGTGCCTTTCAATGTATGCGTAAATCACGAGCCTCTATTTCAGAAATAGGGCGCATTCATAACATAAAGGATATCTGGCGAACAATCTACCCTAACACAGCCGGATACACATATTACTCTGCGCCCCATAAACTATGCTCACGCATAAATATGGCCTGGGCCTCAGACAGGACACTGGATACTAGCTCTATTGAGATATGTCGACGGGTCACCTCAGACCATAATCCTATTCTCCTTGCTTTTAATATTTCACACAAAAAAACAGAGTCCCAGGTTATTTTCTTTTCCAAGGTATTTATTATCAGATACAAAGTTTATCTCACAACTTAAGAAACACCTCACAGAATTTATTGAAATAAATCTTAACTCTACCTCATCTATCATAGTCTGAGATGCCTGTAAGGCCAGTATAAGGGGGTTTACGCTACAATTTGTTTTAAGACAGAACTCGGAGCACCGAAACATAACTAAAATCATGGTCACCAACATTCTATCATTAGAAAATCAACTGGCTGAAGCTTTACATCAAGACTCCCAAAATACTGTTGAACTGGGTTTAAATTTAGTGAATCTTAAATCTGCTATGAAAACAATATTCAGAGAAAAAAGTAGTGCTAAATTACATAAATATCAAGTATCCCAATATGAGTGCGGCGATAAAATTGGGAAAATTCTGGCATACAAAGTTGCTGACGATAAAGCTATTACCTTAATTAAAACTTTAAAATGGCCTAATAATACCATTTGTAACCAGCCGGCACAGATACTGGAGCAATTTGTTGACTTCTACAGAACTTTATATACTCCCGAAGACCATCCGAGCCCGGCTAATACACAAGAATATCTGGATACTAATATTTAAAAAAATGGAGGAATAATAAGCTAGACCAACTGTCTGAAAACATGAATATGACAGAGATAAGGCTTGGAATGTTCTCCTTATCTTCGGGAAAAGCTGCTGGGGAGGATACTCCACCATTGGAAGTATATAAAATCTGCATTGACAAGTTACTACCCCTTTTCTGCCAGGTAATTAGTTCTATTGGTGAGAATGGAAAGGCCCCGAGTTCGTGGAACATCGCCAAGATGTTTTTTTTTTTGAAAAAGGGCAAACCTGCTAATGAGTGTGGGTCATATAGACCCATTTTACTCATTAACACGGATGCCAAAATATTTGCCAAAGTCTTGGCTACACAACTTGCTCCATTTATTCCGAAACTAGTTAATCCACAACAACATAGATTTGTTATGGGTATGGATATAACAGCCCATGTAAACATGGCCATAACTGCGTTTGACATCGCAGAGATTGGTTCCACCCCACTCGGCATGATTTGGTGGATGCCGAGAAAGCTTTCGACCGAGTGGGGTGGGATTATCTCTGGGCATTAATGACAGCCTTTGGCTTTAATGGCCTGTACTTAAGATGGATACAGGCCATATACGATCACCCAACTGTGAGAATCAGCTACGTTGGCATGATGTCTTCTAACTTTACAATATCCCGGGGCACTCGGCAAGGGTGCCCTCTGTCACCCTTGCTGTTTGCGCTCTCAATGGAACCATTTCTCTATGCCCTACAGATACAGTCTCGAATAATTCCTTTTAAATTTGGCTCTCATTCCCTAAAAATCACAGCTTATGCTGATGATATTGCCATATACTCCACAGATGTGATAGAGGCGTTACAGGGGATAACTGATGAAGCCAATAAATTCGGAGCGGTGCCTGGATACAAACTAAATGTAAATAAAACACAAATAATAGTGAACTATAAACCACCGGCACCTGTACAAGGGATCTGTAGGGCAGCTACTTATCTGGGTGTAAAAATTTCATCTAAAATAAGTGAGATAACTACACTCAATTATGAGGTTTTATTAAAAGAAATGTCCCTCTTACTAAAAAAATGGCATAAGGTTCCATTGAATGTTATAGGCCGGATCAATTTAATCAAAATGAAGGTACTTCCCAAATTTCTCTATTTATTTCGGTCTATCCCGCTATACCTTAATAACTCTTTTTTTAAAAGGCTTGATGGAATACTTAGTAGTTTTATTTGGGGATATCGGAAAGCTCTCCGGTTGATGGTTTTGCTCAAGCTCTCTTCAGATAAAGGTAGGCTGAATCTCCCCGATGTCAAACTATACTTTTTTGCAACTTTTCTTGGCCGCCTCTGTAGCTTATTTAATCCGGATAACCAGTTCTATTTTCATACATTTATGTTGGATTCTGACTCTAATATGTTTTTAGCAAAAGTTAATGACCCCAATTACTTTAAAACGGTGAAATTCAGGACTGCCAGAGATACAGTTAAGATTTGTTTTATGATTTTGGTTATGTGTAAAACCTCTTTCTTCCACCCTAAACGTTCATTATGGGGAAATCCGGGACTTCCTGGAATCTTTAATGATGGAATGGCTAATATATGGACTGCTTGTGGAATCAAAACTTTAGGGGATTTATATGGTATTAATGGTTTTTTGGATTTCGAGGCACTTAAAATGTTATATAATTTGACGGAAGCTATGCGATTCAAATATATGCAAATTTATGACTATCTTATACGCAAGATGAAGTTACGGGAAATCGTAGATTCAGATATATGGAACTGCTTTTACTCAATCAAGAACAATTCTCTAATTAGTGAAGGTTATAAATGCCTTAATTCCTATAAAACTAATGATTGCCTGAAACTCGCGGAGGAATGGAGTATAAAGCTGGGCTCCAATATAACCGCTAATAAGATTTCCACTTCTCTCTGCAGGATTAATAACCTAGTACAATCTTCGAGTTTAGGATTACAACAATATAAAATTACATGTTTGTTATATGACACACCAGAAAGGATTTCCAAATGGTCCATGAATAATCTTCCAAGCGACAGGTCTAAATGCCCTAAATGTGACTTTGTGGTGGCTGATCAAGAGCACATGCTATTTTCTTGTTCAGCTCTGACTGAGTTTTGGTGAGACCTGGACAAGCTGCTGAAACAAAAACTTGTAGGATTTCTCTCTCTCACTGCACCAATGGTACTATTACATATACAAACATCTACTATTTTGCAGAAAGATTTAGTAACCATTCTAATGTCATGTGCTAAATTGACAGTCGATCGAGTATGGATTTCCCCGAGTCCGCCCCATATCATGGAATGATGGTCTGTGGTCAAAGAAATCTACTCTATGGCATCTGCGTTAGCTAAAATAAGAGGCGTGTGATCATTAATGACATCGGATAAAATTTGGGGTACTTTTATTTAAATTGTTTAGTCATATCACAAACCAACTGTAAAAATTCTCTCTTGTTTCTCTCTGTTTAATTTTTATGGGATTTATAATTGACTGTTTTTGTTTTCCCTCTGCAACGTTCAACGCTACCATAAGTACTCTTATGTAATGAAGCTATCTCTATTCTGTCTTATCGCTTCTTTCTCCTTCCACGCCCTTCCTCTCTCTCAAATTTAACTGTATGTTACAATTGTATTTTATTTTGTTCTTCTGTTGTTAATAAAAAAAAAAAAAAAAAAAAGAAGTATGTATCCATTCTGCACTAAAAACTGTACAGAAGTTACTTCTATTCACTAATCTTTTCTCCTGGTTTTGTCTCTTCAAGTGCAACCCCATTTTGTCAAGAGTCTTCATTTTATTTATTATCAAAATGAAAAGCTTCCTCTTCAAAGCAAAGGCCTTCTCAACTACTCCCTCAACTTGTTCTTTCTCTTTCTGTGCCTCTCTCCTTCTTCTACACTTCTTAGTATTTCTCAGTAGATGCACAACCACACTACTACGAATCATCCTGCCTCTGATTTCCTTAAACTGTTTCTGTCTCCCAGTTAAAGGTCTATTCATCTTTGTTGCATTTGTTCCTGTTCTTGTTTTTGTTTTTGTTTTTAATTGAAATTTGAGTTGCAAGATTAAACATATTATAACATATCCTTCTTTTATCATAGTATTCAGATGCATATTATGAACATATATTCAAAAGAAATACAGTATACAATAATAAAATGAGAAAGGTTCATTAAGTCGTTACTCCATCAATTTGTTATACATGAAAGGTTTTGGATCAGGAATGATAAACGCACTTAAAGCATTATATAAAAACCCAGTATCAGCAATAAAAATAGGTCCTAATAAGTCTGCATCATTTCCTATTCAACGAGGAACACGTCAAGGATGTCCATCCTCTCCTCTTCTTTTTGCTATATACATAGATATCTTTCTTAACCAGTTAAATAGGGATGAGAATATAGCTCCGCTACAGCTAGGAGGTATGACATATAGAGCCCTTGCATATGCAGATGATCTGGTAGTGGTTACTAAAGATATTGAAAGAACTTTTATGAGGATTGAAGAACTAGCGGACATATTTGGATCTTTTTCTGGTTATAAATTAAATTTGTCTAAAACGCAAATTCTGTTTATAGGATCAAATCCACCGCCAATTAGAAATATAGTTTCTGAGGCAGTTTATCTAGGAATCAGATTAACAACACCGATTTCAAAAATACCTAGTATAAATTACACTCCGATTCTCAAAAAGGCTAATTCAACTCTGGAAAGAATAAATCATTTACATCTGTCTCTCCATGGTCGAAACAATGTCTTAAAGATGCTCATACTACCGATATTTCTTTATTTATTTAGAACAATCCCTCTGGAATTTCCCTTAAGTTTCTTTCAAGAAATTGAAAGAAGCGCAGTAAGATTTCTGTGGGGTTATAGAGGTATTAGGAGAGCATATAAGAAATTGATTATACCGAAAGATAGAGGGGGCTGGGCCGCACCACATTTTCTATTTTACTATCTAGCAGCTGTACTTCAATATATGTTTCCTTTAATTGTTGGTAATAAAGTCCCCACTTCTTGGGCACAGTATCCGAATATTTATGAAGTTGTATTGGGCACCGAAGCGAACCACCATTTGTTAAAAATAATAGAGCCAAGCTATTATAAAAAAACAAAATTCAAGATATTAGCAGCAGCATATAAAGCTTGGCGAATTATCAAAAAAGTGGTTGGTATTAGAAAAGTTACAAGGTACACTCCATTAAATTCTATTAATTGTTTTCCATCTATATTTAGAGACCAGGTGATGAAAAAATGGAATACTAAGGGGATTCTTTTTCTCTCTGACCTATATGCAAATAACCATGAAACATTACTCTCTTTTGGTGAACTTCAAAATAATTTCAAACTTCCTTCTTATGATTATTTTAAATATCTACAGATCCATAGTTTTTTACATTTACCCTCCAACATAGCAAGACAGGATTTAATGCCAAATCTGCTTATAGATAGCCTAAATAATAAAAGAAGAATAGGGTATTATTATAAGATTCTAATGACTTATCTACCGGATGACTTTAACAATTTGTGTAACAAATGGGAAGAGAAATTAGGTACAAAGGACCTATCTTTAAAAGAGTCAATTAAGATGGCCACCTCTATATTATTCTCTGGGCGTAATCGTACTCAACACTATATGATTTTGTGTGACCTCTATTATACACCTGCAAAAGTTTTGAAATGGGGTTCTATTGCTGGAATCAAATGTAACCGGTGTAATCAAAGAGGGGCTGATACATTACATATGTTTTATTTGTGTGTAAAGCTTGCTAGGGTAATTTCTGATATTCATAAATTTATTGAAAAAACTCTCTGCAAAACTTTTGATATATCACCTGAATTAATATTATTTGGTGTCTCTAAAGATTCAATAGACATAGAAGAAGCAAATGTATTATTTATTATGATGGCTGAATTACGTGCATGCATATCACAAGAGTGGATTAGCCCAGAACCGCCAACGTTTTCTACATGGAGGGGTCGTCTCTTAGCTAGATTTAAACTTGAATCAGCAATCTATGCTACTAAAGGAAAAAGAAGGAAACTACTTGGCATAAAAATTTGGACACCAATTCTGTTCCTGTTCTTGTAATATACATTTTGTCCACTCTTATTCTTTCTCAGAAGTAGCTTTTTATTTTCATTATTTTGTAATCTTTGCAGTTGTCCACATATATTTTTAAGAAATTACTTTGTCCTCTTATGAGTAGCTCTTTTTTCTTTCACCCCTTTTTCTGCATTTTGTTGTCATGAGTATATCACTTCTATCTGTGTGTATAAATGAGTGAATAAGTAGGGCTTGAAGGATTATATAAATGCATGACTAATGCCTCAATAATCCAATACATGCATAGATATTGGTTGGATGGTTAAATGAGTTGAACTCCAGTGCATGGATGATTGCAGGAGTGCATGCATAGTATATAGGTGGTTTATAGAGTGCATGGCTAGTGTGTATGTGATTGTTTAAGTGCATGCATAGCACCTGGCAGTTTGGATGAGTGCATGAATAGTGTTTCAGTGACTGGATGAGTACATGGCTGCTACCCAAATGTTTTAGGTTAAGTAAACAGGTAGTCCCTGGTTGATTAGATAGTACATGGGCAGTGTCAGGATAATTGAATGGGTGAATCAGTAGAGCCTGGCTGATAACATCAGTGCATGACTAGTGTCTGAGTGATTGCATGGGTCTATTGTTAAAGCTTGAGTGATTGGATGAAAGTAAGTGTACTGCTGGGGTGATTGTATTAGAGTAAGAGTATTGCCTCAGTAATTAAATGAGTACATCAGTACTAGATGGGTGATAGGTTCACTGCAATGGTACTGCTTGAATAAATGGATGAGTGCATGGGTTGTGCCTCAGTATTTTGATGAGTGCATGAAAGGTAAATGGGTATTTGGATGAGTTCATTGGTGCCTGAGTCTTTAAATCTCAGCATATGTACAGCCTTTGTGATTGTATAAGTGGTATAAGTGAATGGTTAGTGCCTTCGTGATTGGCTAAATGCATGGTTAGTGCCTGCACTGTTCCCTGCCTACATATTTAGTGCCTATGTCATTGGAAGAGTTGTGCCTGGGTGAGTGAATACGTCCGTGGAGAGTGTGCGAGTGATTGGATGACAGCCTCAGTAGTGGCTGGGTGATTGGAGGAGTGCCTGGGTAGTGTCTGGCTGACTGCGAAAATACCTGGTATTGCTGGTAGATACATAACAGTTGCGACAATATCTGTGACTCATTGTTTAAGTCCTTCTGTCAGTATCGAACTACCTGTTTTAGTGTATCTATCCTGTTCTACTGAGCTATCTGTGAGTAAAGTCTAAATATCACACTTGATACAAAATTGGATATATGGCTCTCTTGGAGCATACATTGCTCTGTTACTCAGCGTGCACATGCACCAGTAGGTTTCTAAAACTGAAAACAGCAATTCTCACTTTTTCAAAGCACACAACCTTTTCTTAATGGCATACTTACATAATTTCTTAAATATTTATTTTGTCTTTAAAACATATATTCAGCATTTCTCAAATAAATTTTACACACCAAGTCAAGCGAGCACTCTCAACAGACATTGTGCACTGCTAACCCTCCTCAATTTTAAACACAGCATGTTTAAAGAAATACACTACCCTTACCATATACATGCCATTTTCAACAACCTTAAAGAACACAGATCACCATGGAAACATATATATGTTTTCATAATCGATATACACCTTCAGGCCATCTTTTCATAAATATTTAGGGCCAGATATATGGAGATACCATTTTTCGATTATGTAATTGAGAATCACAAGGATTTGCAATTAGGAAATCACAAAATGGCACATATGAAAGTGTGTTGAACACTTTCTGTGATTCCTAGGGGGTCGCAAATGACCTGCCTCATGAACATTATTGAGGTAGGTCGCAATTCGCAACTCCCCAGTAATCGCTAAAATCACGGGGATGGTTGCCTGCTGGAGTCAGCAGACCACCATGTCTGTGATTGCCTTTAAATAAAGCATTTTTTTTAAAGCAGCCCAATTTCCTTAAAGGAAAACGGGTTGCATTTAAAAAAGAAAAATTTTAAGTTTTCTTTTCATTTTTTAAGTGCAGGCTTTGGTGTGTGAGACCGATGCCTGCACTTAAAAAATGCTTTAACAAACATTCACAAATGGCAAGGGGTCCCTAGGGAACCCCTTCCCATTTGTGAATGGGTTACCACCTACTTGAAGTAGGAGGTAAAATCTGAATGTTTTGCGACCACATTTACGGTCGCAAAACATTCATACATACCGATGTGCTTCGTATTAGGAAGGGACGCTCTAAACATGCCCCTTCCCAATACCAAATCGCAAACCCAAATTGCGACTCAGTAACGGGTTACCAAATCGCAATTTGGGTTTGATACCATTTGAAAAGCCTTTTTTCTGTTCGCAATTGGGCCGTGTCTGCAAATCGGCACATTTGTGAGCTAAAAAAAGGTACATACATCTGGCCCATGGTTCTCTACATCTTTAAGTAAAATCAGGAGTCTCATCAGACATATAACTATCTGCAACCAGAAAAACCACACTCTCCATCTAAACATATGCAAACCAGTCATATAACTAAAAACACATTGACAAACACTTGCTAATACATACCTTAGAAGTACTACTACTTTATGATACATATACAGGCGCAGCACATTTTCCTCTTTTATTAATGACTACACTACTCCTGCTTGATAATGTGACTTTAAGTACTACAATTCCCAAAATGCAATTACCATAGATGCATCTCTTCTGCACATAGTACTTAAACATTTAAAACATCCTTAGTTTTAAATACATTCCTCATTGTAACTTTCAACAATATAATAATGTTGTTTTTTTATGAAGGTCACAATGGAATAAAGCGCCACTAGGTCATATTCCTCTTACTTTCCAAAAGATTCAGTACTACCAATTTGAACACATGCCCTCTGCCACATACAGTTCCTCTGATATATTTTTTTCATATCACTGTAATAACATTTTCATCAAACTCCCACACACATTTTAATTTCTAATGTAAATATTTTAAATATTTAAAAAGTTATGTACATACCAGTGAACTGAGTTTGTAGATTATATTGTTGTTTGAGCTCTTTTAGGAGAGTTTTGCCATAGTTGGGATTTGTAAAAACTAAGCACAAGAATAGTAAATCACTCTCATAGAAAGCAGCTATAAAATGGCAACCTCTTTAACTTTCCAGTCTATGATTATGAGAAAGGCAGCAGATGAAATCACGTCTTTCATTTTCTACTACTCTATCTCCACTTGTGAATGGTTAGCATCTATTAACCCTTTCCCTCTCTTTCAAAAAGATATTCCTGTCTATTTATTTTTCCGACATTTTCGTGATCATCGCTGAGTAGTTGTGAAAGAAGGGAAGTCCAAACCTATATTTAGCTTCAGTTTATTTAATTTTAGCTACCGCACAGCAGTTCATTACGTAGACCTTGAGTTGAAAATGAAAGTTTATCATTACTTAAATTGGGTCATAACTCCTCAAAGTTTCAAAAAATGTTCTGTCTCTTTAACCCCTCCCCCTCAATACACTGAGTGTGTGTAGCAACCAAGTGGAACCAGTAGGTCACAGGTTCACAGCACACTCTAGAACAGGGATTCTAAAAGTATGGCTCGAGGCCTACATGCAGCCCTTCTGATCTTTACATGTGGCCCCCTGATCAACAGTAGCAAAACCTTTTTTTAAAGGTTATTGAAGTCAAGGAAAGAAAGTAACTAGGTTGCCCTGCACCACTCAACCTTAGGAACAACTTCATTTTCAAAGCAATCTTGCAGCAAAAGTGTAAACATTCAAAAAGTGTATTTCATAGATATGCAGAACCATTTCACCTGAGTATATCAGATTATATCAGTGCATTGAGAAGTATTTTTTCAAGTGATGATTTAAAATATGAATTTAGAAACATTAATTATCCCCACCACACTGACAATAAGGCCAATAGTGAACTAAGTGGCACGTCAGTTGTTAGGGGCTCTCTTAGGGTGCCCTAGTTATCTATTACACATGAACAACATTATTTTTCATTGAATCAAATACAGGAGAAGGTTTTGTACAGAGCACATTCTGAAGTCAGTTATTTCAAGGTCCTCTTATATGTGATAATGAAGTCAAAGGAGGGAAAGTGAAATAAAATATTTGCCTAGGATCACACAATTTGGTGAAGTGGGGGGGGGCTGGGATTAATCCCAGGTTTTCTGGTTGCACATTGTGCAATGTAGCCACTAGATGCCCGTCGAGAAGAGGGTCATCTTCATACTCCTCACCCACACCTACAAAGCCCTCAACAATATCGGACCCAATACCTCAACAAGAGAGTATCCTTCCAAGTACCCAAGAGGAACCTTCGCTCAGCTGACCTGGCCCTGGCAGAAGTCCCCCGCATCTGCAGAACATAACAGGCAGGAGAGCCTTCTCCTACATCGCAGCCAAGACCTGGAACGAGCTCCCTGTGAACATCAGACGCTCCCGGACCCTGCCAGGTTCAGGAAAGACCTCAAGACCTGGCTCTTTGACTGATCCAGAACCGCCCCCCCCCTCCAGCGCCTTGAGACCCTCACAGGTGAGTAGCGTGCTTTATAATCCCCAGATTGATTGGCTGATAAATTGAGGTAAATGTTTGAGAGTATCCATGTTCTAGTAGTACTATCAGATACAGCAGCTGTGGTTTACTCTACAGATTAAAAAAATATATATATCCATGTCTGTATTACATTTCTTTTTTGAAACAACAGCCACTAATAGGACTTCTTGCTAATGCATCCACACATGACCTAATTTTATTCACTTACATGATGACAGCATCCAATCAAGAATATCTTTTATTTTAAAAGAGAAAACATATCCATTTTAACTGCTTTTCATTTGGAAAATGACCTTATTCAGCTCCAGTCTTCTCCTGACTGCTATTGCTCCTTTACTTCAAAATGCTCAGAGTGTGAATTGTTGGCCACAGCTACGTCCAGTAGACTTAAGAGGCAGCAAAAAAGAGAGGTATTGACAGGGACTTGGGATTGCCAAATGTGGAGATTACTTGATTTGGTCAGAGAGGGTTAAAGTTTCAACAGTTTCTGGCTTTGGTTAAAACCCTTGTGGGTTGCTGAGCTCCTCACTTTGTGATTGTGCACTGTGGTGGAAATGGTCTTGGCACACTTACTGAGGTAGGGCTGGAAATCTAATGAAGGATACCTTTGCAGAACAGATGTTACTTTTCCCTCACACTGTGTCAATGCACTCTAACATATGCCAAAGACAGAAATGGAAGTGGCCATATGAATTCCGTCCATATATTGACAAGGCCAGGAAACATGGTATTAAAACTGTTTCTGCATTCCTCAGAGATCATCCTATCGGCAGTATCTACAACATCAATCTAAATTTTGGCATTATTTGAATTTATAGAAATGATGGAGGGCACTTTACGGATGAAGGCAACGGGGTGTTGCTAGGTAACCTGAAACCCTGCATCCGGTCTCATGTGTAGCTGTCATATATACATACAATCAACACAAAGGCTCTTGTCAGAGCCACAATAGTACCTGAAATATTGTTAATTTTCTTGATAAAGATCCTTTTTTGTTGAGTTTTGGGTCCCTTTGCAAAAATGTCATAATGGTAGGAAATATGTAGCGAAATCGCAAAACAAAAGCAGATATTCAACGGCCACCAGCACGTGCAAAACTAAAAACAAAAACAAATCCATTCTAAACATTGCACTACACATATTACTTTCTACGGCTTCTTTAAAAAACATGTTTCTACTTATGTTTTTGTACCAAGTTTATTTAAAAACCATCTTTGAAACCTATTTTCCGCTTTCACCAATATTCACGGTGTCATGACGATCTCATTGATTTCGACGATTTTCATAAAGTGTAAAACACATATATGCACACATATTACAGTATTTTACACACTGGGTTTATAAATGTATCGTCTAAAGTCATGTTTTTCTAGTGTGTTTCTATAAAAACATATCCAAAACCAATATTCTATTTTTGCGGTGACACCAGAACTCACAATGACATCAGTGCCCGTGATCACCACGAAGACGCTGCAAAATGCAAAGCAAAAGCAGGAATGCAACAGTCACTACCACTAAAAAAATGACAACTATGTAATTCATTCTAACCATCACACTAGATAAATAACTATCTAAATAACTCTATAAAAACCTTAGTCAGTCTCTCAATAACTCTATAACAGTGTATTTTAATGATTCACTGTTTTTTGGGGAGGGAGTTTTATATAGCGTGAACTAGACCCGAAGGTATCAGAGTACTTTACATGAGCACCAGTTATATTACAGAGGGACACATTCATTTTTGTCAGGCACGGGGAGATTAAGTGATTTACCCCAAATCACTGAATGTTGAGTGTCCCTGCCGATGCTCAAGGTCGACTGCACTAGCTGTTAGTCCACATTCTCTCCCACATTCTTTCCCCAGAAATGTAAGTTAAATGAGTGGGTGCATAAGTCTCTGAGTAGGTATATGAATAGACATATGAGTCTTTGAGTGAATTTGTGAGTGGGTGTATAAGCCTTTGACTGGGTATGTGATTGGGCGTGTGAGTGTGTGGGAAAATGGGTGTATGACTTTCTGAGTGGGTATATGCATGGGTACATGAGTCTGTGACAGGATATATGAGTGGTTGCATAAGTGTCTCAGTGAGTCTGTCTATCAATGGTCGAGTGGAAGTATAAGTGTTTTAGTGGGTCTGTGAGTCAGTGCATAAGTGTCTCAGTGGGTCTGTGACTGGGTGCAGGAATCTCTGAGTGGGTCTGTGAGTGGGTGTATGTCTCAGTGAGAATGTGAGTAGGCACATGCATCTCTGAGTGCATCTGTAAGTGGGTGCATGAGCCTCTAAATGCTTATGTGAGTACACACATGGGTCTCTGAGTGAGTCTGTGAGTGGGTGCATTAGTGTCTGAGTGGGTATGTGAGTGGGTCTATGAGTGTCTGAGTAGATATGTGAGAAGGTATACAAGTTTTTTGCTGTGATTAGTGAAGATATGTATAAAGATATAGATACCCTCAATTTTATATTTCCACAAATATTCATTACGTCACCACAATAGTCGCAATATCCCCATGACAGCACATGGGGGCAGTCGCTGGCGGTCGTGGCGTCATTGCAGATATCGCGGGCAATTAAAAAAAAGTACTTTTGGACATATAGCTTGTGTCACTAACACCCCCATTTCTCAAACATGAGATCCACCCTGACTCTTTATGTTTCACAGACATTTTCAGCCCTGGGAACCATGCCTGATTGATAAAATAGTGGGCGCAACTTTCTGTTGAGGTTGCATCTAGTCAATCACAGTATTCCAGTTGACATGCGCATCAGCAATCAATCGCGAAATAGACAAGAAATATCTGCGGCCAGAGATATTACTATAATTTTCAACTTACATTTCTCAAAAACTACTGAGCGAATTGGCACCAAAAATCAACAAGCATTTTCAATGCAATCTGTCTCGTATTTGCGGGAGGTAGAACTATTTGCGATGTAAATTACAATATACCCATGTGTTTTGGTTTGAACTTGGTGGGATGCAAGTAGTTTGGAGTGGAATTATGTGGGTTATATTGGATTTGTTAGTTGTGGAATTGTGTGGGATGGAATTGTGTAGTGTATTTGTGTAGTGGAAGTATGTGGCATGGTGAATAGATAGGGATGATAGCTGCATAGAACAGATAGAAAGGAAGATAGAGAGGGATGGGTAGTTTGTGCACAAAGTGGTACATGATCTCCAAACAGAGAAGAAAAAAGAGTGTGTGAGAAAGAAAGAAAGAGAGAGCATGCTACAGACTCATAAGGAGGGTGTGCCTGTGCAAGCAGAAGACACCCCATGAAGAGGAGGAGAGTAAGAGTTTGACGGATGAAATCTTGAAAAGGCACGGGAAAGAAAGAAACTGTGCTTGAAGACCTGAAGTGAGCCAATATGAGAGAGGCGAGAAGAGTGTGTGAGAGAGCGAGAGAGAGAGAGAGGGAGGGACTAGTAGGAGAGGCTCTCAGAAGGTGGAAACAAACATAACAACGCAGTCATTACATCACGTTACATTTACAACGCGGTCATTACAACGACCGCGATGTTACATTGTAGTACCATTACAACGCAGGTTGTTACAACGACTTGCTCTAGGTGGCGCTCTAAACTAAGGAATAGTATCATTTACTATTCCAACACCTTTCCTGCTATTGCACACACTGGAGTTGGAATAGTAAATTATACAATTCCTAAGTCCAGCGCGCCATCTAGAACAAGTCGTTGTAACGACTTGCGGTGTGATCGTACTGTGATATAACAACCTGGTCATTGTAACAACTGCGTTGTATTTGCATGCATTGTAAACGCATGCAATGTAAGGGTATATATTCTCAAAGGGAAGGGACACGAGAGGTGGATCAGTGCACTGCAGGAGGAGGTACAGGTAGACAGCACATGTGAGGAGGCAGAATTGAGAGCAGATAGGGAGTGTGAAGGAGGGATAAGAGGTGGCAGGGAATAGTGGAATGAGAGGTGGTAGTCATCCTAACAACGGCATCAGGCCTCACAGTGTATCTTCACCTCATCAGCCAAGCCCATTTCCTATTAACAGGAGGTGTGAGTACCAGAGACGACCGTGCCCACAGAGCAACCATTGCTTTGAGGTCAGAATAGTAAGGCTAATAACAACAATTTGGCTTACTTGCAGCTATGATAGAGAGAGTGCCCCAACCCTTCCAACTGCAAATTCTGTCTAACTATACCAATTCAGCAAGTCAGAGCGGCTCAGTGCACCCAGTGTGATGGACATAGTGGATCAAGCACCAGAGGGCAGACTTGAAGAACAACCCAACCTGAGAAGATCACTTATTTTCACAAAGCTCAGTGTACACAGCACCCATGACCTCCCAAAATAAAGGGGCTCAAAGAAAATTGCCCACCACAAGCATGTTAATGCCGCTACCTTGAGGTCTACCATTGTGTTTGTCTGCCAATGAATAGTAATGCCTGTAGAGCTGGAATCTCTTCTTTGTCCTCCATCATACAATTTTCTGAACTGCTATCTTGTACACTTACATCTATTTCAAAAACCTGATGAAATCGCCAAAACATCGTTTTTTAACCTAAAGGAAATGGATGCATTCCTGCTACATATGGGGGGCAGGGTGTAAAGGGATGAGGGATCCTCAGTATTTATAAGTAAATTAAAGAACCACTCACAAAAGGCATCATCAATGTGTGTGGCCTGCATGAGCATGTGATTGGCCACACACACAATATCGTCTCACAAATGGAGTTGGCAAAGAGCTGACATAGGATTGTCATCCTCTAAAGGAAACAAGAGATCCTTTATCCATATTTGAGGTGGTCCCCTGTGAACCCCCTCTATTCTAGGAAGATGAGTAAGTTGGTGTATCAACCGGCAAGGATCAGGTGGGAGCATAATGCAGATGGACCACTGGAGGAATTGATGAGGACCACCTGTGAGTGTGTCAGCATGCACAAAGAATGAAGCCCTAACCAAGAGGGCCAGCGAGGTCAGGGTGCAGCGAAAGCGGAAAACAATGGGAAATGAAGGGGAGCTCTGTAGAATTATTCCAGGATGATGTGGAGTTAGGAAAGATGCAAGAAAAATGGATTTAGTTCTGTGGGTTAATACAAGATAAACTCTCTAAGGACTTCCGCCCGAACTTAACCAGACCCAGCCAATTCACAAATTTAGCTACACCTCTCTGAAGAGCTCTAATGAGAGCCAAACACGGGAAATGGGTCGCTTTTATTCATTACAGGTTGACTTGGATGGTATTCTACCAATCTAAAGCTGTAATACTGTACCTGGCCTGATAAAAGGCTTTGGGTCATTTTACAGCTCTGCATAAAAAGAACTCTGCTAATCCTATGCTTAAAGACTTTGCTGTGAAATGGCAAAAGACTGTATCAATTTCTACCTCAGTGTGGATGGTATGTGCTAATCCTATGCTTAAAGACTTTGATAGAAAAGCAGACGTTTAAGTTGGGCAAATTTACAGTGTCACTGGTGTTGAGGGTGCTCTCTACAGGAGCTGCTTACCACCTAAACTGGAGAACTACCCAGAGCTCTCCGCTTCGTTTGGCATGGATGTACATTGTTACAACGCATGCTTTTACTACGCATGCCTTTACAACGCAGGTTTTTCAACGCAAGTCGTTACAACGACTTGCGTTGGGGGTGCTGGATAGTGAATAGTTTAATTTACTATTCCAACTCCAGTCCCCGTGGATAGTAGGAAAGGTGTTGGATAGTAAATTAAACTATTACCTATCCTAGAGCGCCCCCCAGCGCAATTCGTTGTAATGACTTTCGTTGAAAAACCTGCATTGTAAAGGCACTGCGTGGTAAAAGTTGCATTGTAAAGGATATTTCCCGTTTGGCATCATTTATGAGTCACTATATGCCTGAAAAGGTTTTGTTTTGACTTATACCGGGTGCTTCCTTCTGTCTGGACAAAGCTATACCTCTCTGAAGAGCTCTAATTAAACCGAAACACGTGTCAGTGTTTGCTTTTATTAATTTCAGGTTGGCTTGGATGATATTTTATCAATCTAAAGCTGAAATATTGTGCCTGGAGTGGTAAAAGGCTTTGGTCATTTTCAGCTCAACATGAATATCTCTGTGCTAATCCTAAGCTTAAAGACTTTGCTGTAGAAATGGCAAAAGACATTGTCTCTTTCAATCCTGGCGTCGATGGCACTGTGCTTACTCTTTGCTTAAAGACTTTGATAGAAAAACAGACATTTAGGGTGAGCACATTTAGGGGCATATCTACTAGCGAAGTAGTGGAGTGTGGCGTTGGCCTCCTTGGCTTAACGCCACACTCCATCACTTTAGAAACGCACAGCTGCCCCATATTTACAACAATATGGTGCAGCCCTGCGTTTCTCCTTATGCTGGCGCTAAATTTAGTTGCCTCGCACTAACGCAGGCACCCTTGCACCACAGTTCAAGGATGTCTGCGTTGAGAGGAAGATTGTTAATTGCAGGAAGGTCTACCGTCCTGCACATAAACCTACCTGCACATAAACAATCTTAAAATGGCGTTTTGTAACTTGTATATGTGCTGTATGATGTGTGGCATCATTACATGCACAGTGATTTTTTAACATGCATCCACCCAACAGTCTCTGTCATGTATCGGACTGAGTGCACTGAGCAGTAACCAGCCCACGCACTTAACTTGTGTCAGTCTGCATTTGGAGGATCGATAAAGTTTTTCTTTTTGAGTGAGCTCATGCGCTGTGAAACGCCGGCACTATGCTGTACATGTTTTTGCTACGTTTCTTCGAACATCCAGCACTTTTTATCCTTGGTTAGTGTACTCATGCTACACAAGTTTGGGGTCATGACATCCCTTGTATGTTGGTATTGACAAACTCACTATTTAGCTTTTCCCATTCCAAGATGTCTGCCATACCCAAATGGGTAGAGATTGTCCCTTGTCTATGTTTGTAATACCCACAATGCTTTAATAGCTATCTTTTCTACTGTGCACTTTTCACATGAACAAGGTAGCAGATGCAGTTTAAAGGAGTTGTGAATAAACAACCTTGCAGAACTTCATTGTGAATGAAGTTTGATTGCCCTGAGAGCGCGTGGACTTGTGCTGAATTAAGGGATATTGATTGCCGGTATGCTCACCCAGCATGTACGCCACTTTTCATGTGTCCCCATCGATCCGGAGGAGCAAATTCTGGAATTTGGATTACGTGAGGAACAAACTTGGACCGACAACATCACATTGGCTACAGGACGATATGAGGAGCAAAGGATCCGCGGACTGTAAGGGATTTTGAGGTAAGCCCCTCTTGCATTTTCCGTCCCTTGTGCGAGGTGGTTGAGGGGCACCCTGCTCGGTGTGTCGTGTCCTGTCTTCCCGGGGCAGCAGTGGTATTAAGTAGTGAGGGGGGCCTTGATCTTTTGTGCATATTGCAATTAACCACACAGCGGTCGAACAGCTGTAGATCCTTGAGTACTCCGTGACAAGTCATTGTATCCTGTGAGTGCTATAACATTTCAGTCTTTTGGCACTCGGTTGTATGGTAGAAAGAGCTTGACATTGTACAGGGGGACATCAAACTTCGTTACAGAGTCATTTTCCTGCAAGGTGTAGTGCATTATTGAGGAAGAGGAGGAAAAAAGAGCAGCTGCTCTACTATGTTTACCAGGAAACCGGGATCGACAATTACAATAGAGAACAGGAACCCTATGATTCAACCAATGGAAGACAAACTGCGTACGCTGGAGAAACTCAAAAGGACAGAGATCTCAAAGTAGTTGGAAGCCATCTCCCTACAGAACTATATCGATCAGGAAGTGGCACCAAGAGGGCTTAGAATTTTCAGAACCCCTACCTATGAGACGCTAAATCCTAAGATGCTGGAGGAGTGGTCTGAAAACTCCTCTGTAAGCTCGAAAAGGATGCAAGAAATTTTTAATCAAGTACGCTTGGACCGATCGTGGCGCTATAATGAAACAAATTCATGAGATCATGGAGGACTCATGCAGATGCTGAAATCTTAAACAAAGCACTAGTCACCATGAAAGAGCGCCTCAAGAAGCATGGGGAGGATATTAAAGCCCGCAAGCAGTGCAAACTGAATCGAGATTACAAAGACTATGAGCGCATTCAGTAGAAAGTATGATCATCTCCACAACCAACCTACTACGCCGCATACAGGAATGGAGGAGAACAGGGATCACTCAGTGTCAGATATTTCAACTGCCAGTGGCAGGGAGTCTGATGTCTCCACAGGCAATCCCTCTGCAGATGAATGCATTACCCGTCCAGTGACTTTTTTAGACGAGTACCGGCACCTGCGCCCGGGCCAGATGACAACTATGGACACCCCTGTACCAAAAACCAGGGGACAATGTGGCCGGGAGAGTAGCAGAGAATGAGGAAACGCAGGAACAGGCGCAAAAGAGTCCAACAACATTGGCACAAGAGGCAGAGGAAGGGGCGGCATGGGAAACAGCAAGACACGCACAAGAAAGGCTTACTGATGGACATTACAACAGTCAATAAACCCATTATTAATCTTTCTAAGAGACCGATAAGTGACATCGAAAAACAGACACTTTGCATAGGACTTTCTTTCTGCCCTTTGTCTCCTTTTAACTATACTAATGCCAGAATATACCTGTTTAAATATGTGAGAAAACTTAAACTAAATAAATGGCACAAACTCAAGAGATTAGGCCAGAGCAACAAAAGAGTGGACAGGGATAATACCACTGATCATGAGAATCTGAACATTAGTGACATTGACACTTTGGTCACCATGATGCAATTAGAACATGATGTGGACACATCTGAGCTCGAGGCCGGTACCACCCAAGTCCACAATGAACTCGAAATAGTTCATGATGCCTCAGCAGCCACTGGGTTTAGACCCAAGTCCACTTTCCTACCCACATTACCCCACGATAACATAGACACATTCCATGACTGTGTCAGCAGGTCATTCAGCAAACACAGGCACAGAACCTACAGGCCCAAGAGAAGTGTGCAGATTCTTAATCTCCAGCAAACACAAGCACAGGAAGCCCTCACCGAGGATGATGATATTGTCATTCGTCCTGCAGACAAGGAGGGCAATTTTGTCATCCTTGACATAGAAAAATACATAGCAGAGGCATTATGCAACTAGAGGATACAAGATACTATGGGCCCGATTCACAGAATGAACTTAAGACTAAATCCTAAACTTACTACTATTTGGTATTCACAGAATGCCCTTACTACTTTCGGGATTCACAGAGTGAACTTACTACTTTCGGGATTCACAGAATAAACTTACTACTTTCGGTATTCACAGAATAGATTTAAGACTACTAACTCTAAGTCCGAAATCGGGCCGGAAATTCCGGCTTGGGGGCGGAGCTTGCGGGCCAGAGGCGGAGCTTGCGGCTTGGAGGTAGAGCTTCCAGCTCGGAGGTGGGGATTTTAGCCATGGCTGAAATCTCCACCTCTGGGCCGCAAGCTCCGACTCCGGGCTGGAAGCTCTGCCTCCGGGCCGCAAGCTCCGCCCCCAAGCCGGAAGCTCCACCTCCGGGCCGGAATTTCCGGCCCGAGTTCGGACTTAGAGTTAGTAGTCTTAAATCTATTCTGTGAATACCGAAAGTAGTAAGTTTATTCTGTGAATCCCGAAAGTAGTAAGTTCACTCTGTGAATCCCGAAAGTAGTAAGTGCATTCTGTGAATACCAAATAGTAGTAACATTCTGTGAATCGGGCCCTTGATGCCCATCTCATTTGACAGATATAACAATAGCATACTCACCATTTGGGACAAACTCACCACTTGGAGAGACAAAGGGATACTAGGATAGCAGGATACACAGGGTGGCCCATAGTGCCCTACAGGGGCACTGTGGCGAAATACATATCCAAATACGTGGATCATTTTCTCAGAGACTTTGTGGTCAACTGCCCCCGTTACATCAGGGACATTAAGAACTTTTTTAACTACATACAAGACATAGTGTGGGATGATGATCCATGTTTATCACTCTGGATGTGCATTCTTTGTACACCATCATCAACCACCAACAAAGCTTAGAGGCATGAGCATACTACCTCAGCACCAGACCTGTCAGATTCCGAGATCATAGTCAGATGCTCCTAGAGATGACGGAGTATTGTTTAACAAACAATATCTTCATATTTAATTGGGCCTCTACAGGCAGACGATGGGTAAGGCGATGGGATCCTGCTTTGCTCCCAGTTTCCCCAACCTTTTCATGGGACGCTGGGAGGAACCCATTTTTGCCAATCCAGAGCTTAGGATGTACTTGGGCCATGTCACGATGTGGCTCAGGTACATCGATGACCTCTTCATCGTGTGGAGAGGCTCTGATCATGAGGCCAGTGAGTTTATTGAGAAACACAATGACAATAAGTGTAACATCTTACTCATGGGTAACATCAGCAGAACCAGCGCAGAGTATCGTGATGTTAACCTAACCATCAAGAACAATCAAGTGCACACTGTCCTGTTTAGGAAGGCAACAGTGGGAAACATCATCCTTCATGCCCTCAGCAGCCATCAGGAGGCTCTCAAGTGGAGCATCCCTTATGGAGAGCTTCTGAGGGCAAAAAGGAATTGCAATACAGAGGAAGCGTACCCGGAGGAAAGCAAAACCATGATTGAGTGCTTCAAAGCAAGAGGGTACCGCAATTGGGTTGTCAGCCCACAGAAGAGGATACAACAGGTCCATTGCGGCTCGACCTAAAAAGGGTCCATTTTCACTGTAAAAATGTGGTGTGCCATGTTGCATTCTGGGCCATTTCCTGTTGTGAGCACTAGGCCTACATACCCAAGTGAGGTACTATTTTTATCGGAGGAACACAGAATTTTAGAGCAACTCTATGCATTTCTGCCTTCCAACTGTAAGAAAATGTGTAAAAAAGAAGTCACTTTGAAAAATGTCCCATAATTCACGTTAGTATGGGTACCCACAATTTCGGAGATGTGCAAATAGCTACTCCTTCTAAACTCTATATTTTGTTCCCATTTCGGAAATACGTAGGTGTCCTTCATACCTATTTTTCACTTTTTATATTTTACCAAATGAATTGCTACATACCTGGTACACAATGAAAAACCATTGCAAGACACAGCTCAGTTATTGGCTCTGGGTTCTTCAGGTTCTTGAGGAACCTTCTAGTCCTATATATCCCCACAACCAAAAGGGTCCAGTGAATGTAACAGCACATTGCTTTTGAAAATCTATTATACTTAACAGAAGTTACAGGTGAAAACGTTGGCATAAATTGTGTTTTTTTAACTCCTTTTCAATTTTTCTTATTTTCAACTGTTAGTTTCTATTAAAAAAAAAACCTTGAAGGATCTACACAAATGACCCCTTGCTAAATGTAAAATGTTGTCTACTTTTCTCAAATGTATAGCTTTCCAGGATCCATTACTACTTTCATACTCATTTTTTACACCAACTGGAAGGAGGTTGAAATTACAAAAAATAGCAAAAATTGGCTATGTTCCAGTGAAATGGCACAACTGTCTAAAAAAGTTTGGTTTCCCGTCAAAAAGTCTGTCTGTCCCACAGCGAGACCCATTTTTCCTCGCCCACTATGCCCTGAATGAGAAGGGCTGTGGGGAGGTGTTAATGCAAACACTGTTTCAGGGCTGCGTGGGCCACAGGGGGGCCGAGGTGAAAGTGGCTCAATGGCCTGAGCAAAACCTGGTCCCCTGGGAGGCGGATTCTGGCACAGAATCACCCCTCCCCAGCACACCATCAGTGTGATTGCTTGGCTGGGCAGGGGGTCAATGAGAGGCCACAGCTGATCATCACTGAACGGCTGCACAGCGAGGCTGTTTTCCTCTCCCTTTCCAGTGCTCTCTGTGGACTGGGAAAGGGGGGAAAACGGCCCACACAGGGCACTGAGACACCAGCCTTGGGGAACCTACTAGTCGTATACATCCCCACAACCAAAAGAGTCCAGTGGATGTAACAGCATATTGCTTACACCAACTGGAAAGAGGTTGAAATTACAAAAATAGCAAAAATAGGCTATGTCCCAGCAAAATGTCAAAACTGTCTAAAAAAGTTTGATTTTCCATCAAAAAGTCTGCCTGTCCCTGAAAGCTAGGAAGGAGGTGAGTTCAGCACCACAAACCCTTTATTGATACCATTTGCAGGACCAAAACACAGACACTTTCATCTACATTACTTTTTCCCATTCCCCCCCCCAAAAAAACTGTATTTAGGCCAATGTCTGGGTACCCTACTGAGGAATCAACAAACCCTGGATACCTTTAAAATCCCCATGTTGTTGGAAGAAAAGGACGCACATTTGGCATGGATACCTTATGTGGACAAAACGTTACAGGGGTCTAAGCGTGAACTACCCCAAATAGCCAAAAAAAGGCTTTGCACGGGGGATGCAGTATTCCCACCTTTGTTGAAGGACTATTTCCTCCTAGGGCTGCCTAATCATATGCAGAGTAAGGAATTGGGTTATAAGTTAAGGGGCAAGAGTACACACCTCAATTAATAATCCCAGTCCTTTTCATGGTAAACCACTAAAGTCACTAAATAAGGGGCAGAGCTTTCCTGGCTTCAAGATGGCTGCTCCGGCAGCTACAACCAGATAATGAATCTGTCTACTTAGATCACTTCCCTGCGATCATCACCTAGTCCTTCTTGGACTTGTTGTCCAGAGTCAAATCAGGCTACCCCAGGGTCTGCTGCCCACCTCACATTCTAAAAGACACCCTTTCTGCCCTGCCGCACATCATAATGCCCTCCCACAGGTCCATAAGTCCCTCTCACAGGGCAAGGTCTCTCCCGCATTCAAGGATGCCAAAGGGGTCCCTCTTCTAAAGAAACCAGGGGCTGACCCTGTCAACCTATATAACTATCGCCCCATCTCCTTCCTCCCCTACTTAGCCAAGGTTTTGGAGGCACACGTAGCAAGGTGCTTATCCAACTTCATAGAACACTCTGATCACCTAGACTCCCACCAAGCAGGCTTTCGCCCTGCTCACTCCACGGAGACAGTGATTCTCGCAGTATTGGATGCCTTACCCAAAAATGCGGACAAGGGCATCCCTCAGGCTCTGGTGCTCCTGGACCTGTCGGCTGCATTTGACACAGTCGACCATGCAATTTTGATGGACCATTTCAGACAGGCTGGCATAAGGGGCTCAGCCCTCGATTGGATTGGCTCTTTTCTTGAGGGCTGCACCCAAGCAGTACAACTTGCCCCATTCACTGCTCCCAAGATCACGACTATGTGTGGGGTCCCACAGGAATCGTCACTATCCCCCCACTTGTTTAATATCTGCCTCCTGCCCCTGATCCAGTCCCTGAAGGACAGGAAGGTAACCAAATTTAATTATGCTGATGACCTTCAGCTAATTTATACGATCAATAACTCCCCTAACTCAATTCAGGAATTCCAGACAACCATGCTTCATATTCAGCGTTGGATGGACCTTAACCATTTAAAGACCGAACTAGTCCTGTCTGGGAAAAGTCAGATCTTCTGGGGCCCACACTATTGGCCGACAGAACTTGGATCCCCCACCCCGTCGGCCTCTGTTAAAAGTCTAGGGGTCACCATAAATGACGATCTCTCTCTTAGATCCCAATTTGGTGCAGTGGCCTTTACCTGCTTCTTCCAGCTGCACAAAATTAGGAAGATCAGACATCTGCTCACCCACGCAGCACTTACACAGGTGGTGATTGCCCTGGTACTCTCACACCTAGACTTTGCAAACTCAATTTACCTCGGTATGCCACTGTTCTTAATCAAACACCTCCATCTGGCTCAGAACCAAGCAGAAAGATTGATCCACCAGCAACCAAGGTGGCGATCCGCCAGACCCCTACTTCAAAAAGTGCACTGGCTCCCCATTGCACGGCCTTCAAGACAGGTTGCTTAATTTTTAAGTCTCTATACAGCCGGAGCCCTAAATTCATCAACTGCCTGCTATCTAGGTACGCTCCCCCCGCAACCTGCGCTCAGCCCATCATCAGCTGTTACCCTCCCCTGCCTTCAAGCTCAAATGCCAGGGAGGACACAGGTTTGCCTCCTTGGCCCCCAAATTGTGTAACTCCTTCCCACTAGAGATCCAGTCCTGTAACAACCTTCTGAGCTTCAGGAAAATGCTCAAGACATGGCTGTTTGGGCAGGCTCATGAGTAACTCCATCCTTGGTCTGACACCCTCTGGAGCGAGCGCCATGGAACCACACGGTGTATGTGCACTGTAGAATTTTTTTTAACATAACATAACAACCACCATCCTGCATAATCCTAGTGTATCACACAGACCAATGGGCCCATGACTAATGGTAATTGCTCCTGAGAGGGCGTGAGTCCCCTAGAGACCCTACAGAGTGTGGTTTTCGAGAACCCATACTCCCTGCATTACAAACGGGGCCTGCTGTCCCAAAACGTGTGTGCGATGTCGTGCACAGGGCCAAGCCAGTACTCTGGGAGCCAGAGAGCTGTCAGACGTACAAGCCTCGTATTGCAGACTGGTCCAGCCCGGTCTCACTGTAGCAGAATTTGCAGCTAGTGGGGACAAGAGAGAGAAGCACGGGTGGCTACCGATGCCTGAAGGTGGAACGTGATCAAGGATAGGTCCCTGAGAATCAGACGACGGGCGATGGCTACACAGCCTGCACATTACGTGCCTTGCCGGGTGTTAGACCTGGCACCTTGGCATGGGTCTCCCTTCCATTTTTTGCTGTTGCCTCATGTGTTTTAGCTGGTTATAGATGCTTTGGGCACGGTGCCACTGCTGCCCAGTGCCACACTGCAAGTGCTCCCTATGATGTATGGATTAGTGTCAGTCAGTCAAACAAGCTTTATTCGACGATTGTCATAAAAGCAATACATTTTAAAACAATTCATGTGATAAAAATAGAGATGAAATGTACACAGAAATACTACAAAAGCTAAAAATACATCAGAGTAGAAAAATGTCATCAAAGCTAAGTACATCAAGAGTCATGAAGTTAATCATAAAATTACTTATCCCTTTAGACATTTACTTCTAATGACCCATGCCCATCCTAAGAATTTGGTAACTGCTATATATATTAGGGGGCTGGGGTTTGTACAAATGATTCTAAGGGCCAGTAGTCCACTCCAAGTGCCCATCAATTTAGCCATTGGGCGCAACCATGATCTACGCGGGGAAGTATATGCTTAACATTCGAAGTGCAGGTGGCTGATTGTTTCCTTGGAATTCGGGCAGAATGGACATGAGGCATTTCCACTACTAGACCACCTGGATGTGAATGCTCTGACAGGAATACTACCAAGTCTCAATTGAAAGTAAAGCTTTCTGTCCAGTGGTTTAGTTATGTCGTCCCAGAATGGCTCGAATAACGTCTCATCCTTGAACTCCATAAAAACCTGGGTTAGTGAAAGTGGGGGAGTGGTCCTAAACAATTTGGAGAATATCATTCCCCAATACATGTTCTTTAACGCTTTTTTTTGACGGAAATGTGGCATTCGTCGGGTCCTCCCATGTCTCCACCAGACCCAGCTCCCCAATAATCGCTCCAATTCCAGAGAGCCTTTTTATCTGGTGGAAGACATCACTTTTAATGATATCAAGGAGGCCCCTTGCGAATATTTCCAGTTCCGGCGTGACCCATATTCGCCTCCAGTATAGTACTGGTTGAAGGTTTGCGATAATCTTGATTGGTTTCATGCCTAGGTCCTGAAAGACAGGCCCCATGGGGGTACTCTGTGGTAGCATGGTAAGCTTACGCAAAAAACTATTTTCGTAACATGTCAACTTATTTTAGGTATGGATTAGTGATTCCATGATTGGTTGGTTTGATTTACTTTTCAGACCCTAGCACAGTGCACTGAGCCTACCCAGGGCTTGTCAACCAAATGCTGCTGGTGGGCTTGCAGCAATGAGTGTGCCACCCACAGAAGCAGCCTGTAAGAGTGTGTTGCAGGTCTGCCATTGCAGAGCCTGGGTACAGTCTGGTTCTGCCATGCTGACTGGGAAAGTGCACCCACTTGCAAGTCCCTAAACCTTCCCTTTTCTCCATATTAGTCACCTCTATGGTAGGCACAAGGGCAGGGTGCATTGTAGGTATAAGGTAGGACATGCCCTGGTGTGTGTAGCATGTCCTAATAGTGAATTATAGCCCTTTTCGTTTTTCACTATTGCCAGGCTACCTGTTCCCCATAGGCCAGAATGGGCAGTTTGATTATTACATCTTATAATCCTAACTGACTCAGGGAACTAGGTAGAAATTCGAGTTTAGTATGCCTGAACTCAGAATGATAAAATGCATCTTTTCGTGAAGTTGGTTTTAACATTCTGTGTTTGAAAATGCCACTTTTAGAAAGTAGGTATTTTCTTGTCAAACTATCCCAGCCTGCCTCTGCTAGGTTGTGTATTCCTTGTCTGGAGTTTGAGTGACAGGGGCTGGGGGATTCCAGGAGACAGGGTGAGTCAGCACAGGGCTGAATAGAGAGATCTGCATGTAGATGGGTGGGAGGAGTTGCACAGGACCTGAAAAGGGCTGTGCCTTCCCTCCACAATGCTGGCTCCATCTCCTGTGGTGGGTATGATGTCCCTGCCCTGTACTGTGAAAGGAAAAAAAGGAGTCATGTCAACAGAGTGCTCCAGGACTGACCAGAACTGGTTTGGACTAGGCAAAGGCCACTCTGCCTTAGAGAACAAAGAGAAACTGTGTATAAAAAGGGGGACCCAGACCCCAGAACTTTAGATCAATTTTGGGAAACAAGAAGAAACCTTTGCTGAGGAAAGGAACCATAGAGACTAAGGAGAGACTATCCCTAAGCGTGAGGGATTGCCCTGTAGTGGTTGCCTGACTGCCTAAGGGAGGAGAAACGACATGCGTGCTACTTTCATTCAACTTGTGAAGGATCTCCAGGGGCTTGAGATTGATCTTGCCTCCTGACCGAAGTCTCAGGGCTAGTAGGCTTCACCAACCTCTGCGCACCGCTTCTGGAAAAGCTGTTTCAGTAGCTGCAGAGGAGGGGAACTGAGACCTACTCCGATGACTGGCTCTGTGTTGCGACGGCATCGCCCAAAAGCACCGTCCGCATCTCGCACCGCAACCCTGGTCTCACCGACCATGGCGTTCGACGCCACCACCACCGAGCCTCTGCTGCACCGTGACCTGTGGGCACTGCACATCGTACCACCTCGCTCCACTGAATTAAACTGGTCTGACCAACGCCAGCTCCCGCCAACCAGCCCATCACAACCTACACCGCATCGAGCATCACCTGGCCCTGCACCGCACGCCTTGGCCTCACCGACGCCGTCCCGACAAAATCACCGAGCCTCTGCCTGCACTGCATCGAGGAGGACACCGCGCCCTGCATCGCTTCCATCTTGCAACGCAACCACGATGATTGCCACATCCGGCTCGCACCCCCGTGCCTGCCGCAACAAGTAAAAGGTACTGTGACCAAATCTGTTCACGCTTGTGTTGACCCATAACGAAGCGGTCAGCTGGATTTGCTAGACTCTGTTGTTTTTGACATCATAGTAGCCGGACGGAGCTACCGACTCATACAAACTTTGATTTTGAAATATTCCTACATAGAACATTATTCTTGATACAGTATTGTGTATTTTGGTCGTATATGGTCTTGTGATAAGTCTATATAAAAAAACGTATTTTTCAAATATACTTGTGTGGTGTCCATTTGTAGTGTTGTCACTTGATTCCTGTACGTGTTCACAAATGCTTTACAGGCTGCATCTGAGATAATTTTGGCATCATTTAAGTATGGTATAATTTGAAACCATTTTTAATTTGGACTACTTGCAGCAGCAGAATAAAGTTATTAGAGCTAGCAAGGAGGTCCACATTTTACTTGCGGTGGCTAGTGCTCTGGCCATTGATGGGTTTGTAGATGCACACACTCACTTTTGTTAGTTTTGGATAGAGATGAGCGGTGGGTTAGACCACATGTATGGCACTTCACATTAGTTGACACTTATAAAAAATTGTTTATAATTATTTGGGTATTTTTCTTTGTTTATTTTGTCACAACAAGGAGAGAGCGACCGATGATGAGAAGTGGGTAAACTGGCCATTCCAGGCCAGGAACCCCCTCGGGTGTTACTACCGTGAGGCGCTCTCTCTTTGTCCTCACATTTTTTCACTTTAAGTTTATAGTGAGAATTAGATACGACCTGAGTAGACTATGTAGTACACACACCATGACCTGTTGAATAGTGTTAAGCATACACTTATTGAGTCAGAGTATGACCTTTTGAGCAACTCGACTCCAGGTACGTTTGATATGTTGTTGTCAGTTGGAGGAGGTATTTATTGTTGAATATTGCCTCTGAGATAAGCCTGTCAGCTCGTGCCAAGCTACCAAGGGGGTGAGCAGGGGTTATTTTAAGAGTGTACCCCCTTACCCTGACTAGACGCAAGGGTCCCTATTTGTCAAAGGTACCTACCTCTGCAAACTAGAGACCCCCAAATCTAACAATGGGCCATCACAATTGGGGAGGATTTCAGCCAGATGCTCCCTGAATTGCAGCCTCATTCGTTTGGAACGTGCTGTGTGGTGACGCTTGGTGAGTGGGGCCTGGAAAGCAAGCAGTGGAAGTTTGCTTGATCCGGGAGGCAGCACCGGTCCTGTGGTGCAGTCCGGAAGACCTTGATTGCTGGTGAGTGCTGCATGAATAGCTGGTGGCAAACCTCACATGGGACAGGTAACACTGGTGGCTCCTCCTAAATAAAATCGATGACCAGTGGAAAGCCTGCAGTGGCACTGTGGGGACTGTTAGGGCCCAGAGCCATAAGACCATTTGCTCCTGTGAAGCTGGGAGAGTGAGAGATTGCCCTCAGGGGGTGCCTGCTTGTAAAGGGTGCTCCCCCGAATGAACCATAGTTGCAAGCCGTAAGCCGTAGAGCGCTCTGAGGATGGAGTATTGTGTGGCGTAACCCGTCTCCTTGCCTCTGCTCCTACATGAGTGGGAGATATTAGCTGGACCATTAAAGTAGTGGTGCCTCTGGAGTGGTACGGCGCATTGGACCTAACCTTCTGGGGCACCTCATGGCCAACTTGGCACTACACACAGATACCAATCGCTGAGGATACTGGACAGTGGCAAAAGCACATGATGGGCAAGACTGACAAATCCCAAACCAAGCTGTAATTCGATCAGTGCAGGACCCCCAGCCCCCGTAAGGTGGACGCTGCTTAGCACTGTACTGCACCAGATGATACTGAGCCTTTCACCAAGATGGACCTGAAAAACAATTTCAAACCATTCAACGTAACCAGTCTAAAATTGCAGTGAAAATAGATGCCCCCACATTGTGAATTGTCAGGATGTCTGAAAAAATAGATAAGCAAAGTAAAAGGCTCGCCACAGACGAAAGATGGGTCTCTGATGCAGAAGAAATGTTACAGACTGTGTCAGTGTCACACAAGTTGATGAGGTAAACCCCTACAGTCACTTCAGGTAAAGAAGAAGATTAGAGGCCCGGCATAGAAGGAACAACATCAGAACTGTGGGTATTGCGGAACTGACAAACATAATCAACATGGAACAGTACATTGAACAGGTGCTAATTGAGTTACTGGGCAGAGACACCTTCTCAGACTTGTTTGTTGTGAAAACTTGCCCACCGCTTTCTCGCACCACGGCCGATACCGGGAGCCAGCCCACGGCCTATAATAGCGAGATTACTGAACTATAGGGATGGCAATGCAGATTTGGACAGGGCTTGCGAGCTGGAGACACTGCGGCATGAAGGATCAGAGCTCCTACTCTATCCAGATTATACCCAGCAGATGCAATAAGCACAGCGTTAGTTCATCCCAGCCAAAAGGAAACTCTGTGAAGTTAGCATGGACCATAGGATGCTCTATCCAGCCAAACTCTGAATAATGTCGGAGGGCAAAGCAGACTACTTCACTGATCCCAAACTGGTTATGCAGTTCGTCAAGAAGAAGGAACAAGCTCGGAGTAGACAGAACTCTCTGAGGAATACCCAGGGCAAAGATAGTATTATACAGGATTCAGAGGAATAATGACACTCACACCCAGGTCTGTGAGGATTATAATGACTGAAGGACTATATCAGAAGACCTCTGAAGGGACCTTGTTTACCGGACTATCACCCTGGATTGGTAAGGAGAGGTGATTAACGACCACTGACAGTATTGGTATACTCCTCTGTAGGGAGTTAAGGAGTCTGGATATTTGTGAAACTGCTTGAATTTTTTCTGAGGAGGATTGGGTTGCATCTGTAGTATGATAATGGCAATCTATTGGACTTTAACTAGCACAATTGAACTGTATCACCTGGCATGGAACATTATAAATGATATGAGATGAGATGGTTGGGGCATATAGACTACTCAAGGTGGCCCGGAATAAATGATTGGGGCATCCACTGAACTTCACATGGCAGGACTGGTAGTTGGGGCTGTCTGGGAGCTAAAGAGCTGAGAACATCCACACCTATGTGTGATCCACTCATTGTTATGTACTATGGGTTATTATTTTTTGGGGGCGAGGAAGGGTGGGGGGTTGATACTCATGGAAGCTATAGAGGTTGGGGCTTCACATACCATGGGAGAATATTTGATTGTTTCAAGACTAGGTAGATTAAACACAGGGGAAGATATAACCTGCTACATGACTAGGTGTTAGTAACAAAAAAAGATTTGCAGGGACCAATTACGGACAAAGACCGAGATACAGCAGGCCAGACAGCTTGTCAGTGTCTGAGATTTCTTACCTGGAACATCAGAGGCCTCAATGTTAACAAAAAGATACAGAAGGTCATCATGTATCTCAAGAGACATAGAATTGATGTAGCAGTCCTACAGGAAAACCACCCCAAGCCTGGCAATATCATTCTGACTCAGAGAAGAATGCAAGGCCAATGCTATGGCACAGGCTTTACTTCGCGCGCCAGGGGTGTTCTTACATGAATTGGCCAGGGCTCTTGTGTGAAGCTTGTAGGAAATAGTGTGGACCCAGGAGGCAGATTTGTAATAGCCCAGAGTTATTTTAAAAAAATCTAGCCTTCTTACTGGTGTTAGTGTACGGTCCGAAGTATGATGATCCCCAGTTTTATCATTCCCTAGGGGCACGCCTGTATCAATGGGCTGGGCTACCACAAATTTGGGCAGGAGATTTTAATTGCATCTTGAAACCAGAACTAGATCATTCCAAGGGGACCCCAGGTTACCTTGTGTGGCCATGTGCACCAAATTAGATCTGATAAGGAGGGAGAATCTATTAGATATATGGAGACATATATCCCCCTCAGAGGATACATACACTATTACTTAGCATATGACACACATACCTGCATAGCTTTCTGGGTGATCTCTGAAGGCCTGGCGACTCGGGTTCAGGGCTGTGGGCCCTTCCCCAGTACTTACTAAGACCATTCCCACATGTTGTTGATATTAGATTATCAAATGTGGATCCCAGCATTCGCGTGGTGCTTACTACCCTACTCCCTGCCAGACTCAGTCTACAGGGCTGAGTTGGCACAGGCCATAGAGGAGTCCTTTTCTAATGTGTGGGGAACTTTCAAGAGCTATATTTGGGGGTCATGATCTCTAAACATGCTGGAGTCCTTCACTACTTAAGAAGACGCTTGAACTGGATTGAAAAGATGATAGACAACATGGAAAGTAGATTTCAGGGTATGAGGGGTCCCCATATCCTAGCAGACATGGCAAATGGTGAGATTAAACATATGGGTAAATACGCAATAGCGCATACGCAGAGCGCGACTGACCCAGAGCTATTTTGCTGAGTATCCTAAGATTTGGGAGGGTGTCTGATATGATATCGGAAATGTTTTAATGATGAGGGCCTGGTTTTACGCGGCACTGATAAAAACAGTTTTGAAGTTATTATGAAGATTTATACCGCTCACGAAGCACCTTAGACAGCGAAGCTATAAATGATGCCTGACTCACATAGAGATACCCTGGCTGCCACTGGAACAGAGGGAACACCTGACGCCCCATTGCAGCCTGCTGAACCTAGGGAGCACTCCAAGGCATGCAGTCACAGGGATCCGATGGCCTCACATCTGAATTTTACAAAGCCTTACAGGACCTACTGATTACGAATTTAGCGACATTATACAAGGAAATGGTAAAGGCAGGTACAATACCTCCCACAATGCGAGAAGCACTGACTGTGACGCTGCTGAAATCTGGGGAACAGTCCAATCTCTGCTCTTCCTATAGACCACTACATTTGCTCAACGTTGACACTAAAGTATATATAAAGATCTTAGCTAACAGATTAGTGCTCATATTATAAGGAGTAGTGCATCCGGAACAAGCAAGATTTGTCCCCGGTCACAACATAAGATAGACGGTAGGTCCTGGTCATTCTCGGTGTCATTTATTAGGGATATACATGCAAATTAAATAAACCAATCAGGTATATACCAATTTTAAAATGTTGAATGGAGGAGCATAAGCACATTATCTCCGGTTAACAGGGGTAAAGTGCACAAAGTTCTATAGCCAGTAAATATAGGGTTCATCCCATAGCTCAAAACAAATACCGAGTGACTATGAAGAAAGGGCACATTTCCAACATGCAGCAATCACCTGGAAAAGTGAATAGTATCCCCATGCATGTTCGTTCCTTGGATGCTCAGCATGCAGAGTAGAATTAATAGGGATTGTAAATGTGGAGCAATGGTCATAACATAATATTGAATTGAAAGATATATATATATATATATATATATATTTTAACATTCTATTTGGAATTGAAAATTTTGCTGGTAGGTTTTGAATACCATATAGTTCCGACAGTTTACTGACATAGGGCCTGATTCTAAGTTTAGCGATTTGGGAGTGTGGCGCTGGCATGCAGACCTGCTCCCTCATCCGCCAAAGCTCATCGCCAGCTGTTATTTACGATTACGAGTTACGATTAGGAGTTTCTTTGTTGTCTGGTGGGTGTCCTTTGGCATTCCCATGGTGATGCCTCTTAAAAAGACACCCTAATGGGAACGTCAAAGCAAGTGCCTGCACGGCAAGGCCTGGTAAGTCTATGCCGTGCAGGAACTGGGCATGCATACAGTAAGAAAGGCACACCATTTGCCCCCCTGCATGGATTACCATGGCCCTAAGGCACCAGGGGGCCCTTTAGGACCCCTAAGTTCCCTCATCACCAGCCTTTTCATGGCAGGCTTACTGCCATGAAAAGGCTGGCAGTGAGGAAACACGTAAAATGCTTGGTGTTGCCACAACAGCACCACCAGCATATTACTGCCTCGCACAGCTTCACACTGCTGGAGAAAGGTGATTCCCCTGTGGTTGCATTGGGCCAGCGGCAGTCTGACTGCCAAACTCAAAATAGGGCTGTCGAACCACCGGTGCGGCGGTAACTGGCGCACCACTGCGGGTTAGCGGTTCTGTAGACCGCCAAGCTCATAATCACCCCCCTAGCCACTGATGAAACAGCCGAGATGTAAGCGAAATCTAGACACATTTGTTAATGAGGCTGAGGGTCTAAAGTTCGATTTTTCGTGAAGAAGCCTGGATGATTGCCTTCAAGAGGAAGTGGCTTTGAGTTTCATGTAATGGGAAAGCTATATTGATAATTGTTCAGAGGGGGCTTTGGCGCTGCTTCATAATTCATACCCCATTTTAGGCACTGTTCCATTGCATCCCGAAATACTTAAGAAAATCTGGGAGAGCCAGACTGCATTGTTTGGGTTTGACCATTTGACCATGTGCAGCCTCCTCTTGGTTGTCTTTTCTTCTGAATAAACTCACGAATAAAACACTAATCTTTAAAATAATGCCGAGTGCTGTAACAAGCATTTAAAAACCAAAAACAGGTATTGACTTTAAAAAAGGAAGTGCTATGGTATTGTCTTAACCAGTGTTTATTTGCATTGACACTTGCAAGCACTTTCTTTTTTTATTTTTAGTTTACCAGGCTGACGAGGACATTGGCCGTGTTGGAACAGTAAAGCAAAAAAAGCCCCAAATTGCTGCAGCATGTCACAGTACATTTGCCCGCATATATGCACATGGCAGCCATGTTGAAATTGTAAAAAAAAAAAAACGTTTCTAAATGGCCCCCATGTGCGCACATGCATGTCTCATAACACATATTTTGGTATGGTTTGCGATGTGTGTTCATGATACTGGATCGGGAAAGGCAAAGGACGAGTACAGAGGGTGTAGCAGGCATTCAAAGCAGGCTGCAGTTGTGTTTTTGAGAATCATGTGTGCAGTTTGTCGTGTCCTCCGGCCGCGTAGTGGTGCAGTCTACCCACGCTCGGAGGACTCCACCTAGCTCCGGCGTGTGTCGTCATGCGCCGGCTATGAATTAAAGGGCCGTGGCCCGGCTCCGGCAGTTGGGACCATGCGGTTAGCAACTAAAGCTGTGTCCCTCATTTAATGGCGGCGGCAGGGCTAATCTAATGCACGCACACTGCATATTACACTGGTGATGAGGCGGTAAAGAGCCTGAGTGCATTAATTTGTGTGTTTTGTCCCCATCAGTGGTTTAGAGCCTTTGATCAGGGCCATATAACCACAGGGGAGCTGCTTCCTCTGCAGAGACCTGCTGTGTGCTCCTGCCTGGTCTGCTCCTGTTTGTTGAAGACCGCCCCAGCCCCAGGGAGTGCCTGGAAAAGAGAGGAATTTTCCCTGCAGGCCCGGCCAGAGCCCAGCCTCGTGGGTGCCCCACTTTTCACGAAGGGAGGACGTCGCAGTGAGGCCTGCACCCCAGGTTACAGAGGGAGGATCTGGATGCGCTTCCGTCACCCTCGGACAGGCGACTGCTACTAAGCCCAGGAGGTAGGCCGAGCACGTGCCGTGAAGAGTGACTGCAACTGCGCTAGGATGGCGTCAATCCCGGCTATTGAGCCCTTTGTAGTCGATGGCGCCCCCTCTTCCTTCGCCCCGCGGTGGAGGGACTGGACTGACCGTCTCCAGATTTACTTCGAAGGGGCAGGCATAGCCCAGGAAGGGCGCAGGGCCCTACTCCTCCATCTGGGAGGCAAAGACAACCACTGTATCTACAAAACCCTGGTAGAGGCCACACCCAAAACATATGTGACGCTGCTCAACGCCCTCAATGCACACTTTGAGCCGATGGCAAACAGAGACTATGAAATATTTATCTGTCGCCAGGCCAAACAGGAAGCGGAGGAGTCGTTAGACGCATTCCACAGGTGGTTGAAGGAACTGGCCAGTACCTGCGGATTTAGAGATGAACAGGAAGAAATCCGAGGTCAGATAATCCAAGGATGTTACTTGTCCAAACTCAGAGTGAACATCCTTTAGGAGGATGGCAAGTCACTGGCGGATATCCTAATCCTGGGCCGGTCAAAAGAGCTATCGCAAGCCAGAGCATCCCACATGGAGGTGGCTCTCCACCGACCCATCAAAACAAAGCAGGTCAACACAGTGGAAACGGCGAACGCGATGAGGCCCAAAGTGTGCCAAACATCAGGGAGAAGACCGCAAGACAAGAAAAAGGAATGTGGCTACTGCAGAGGCATGCCCCACCGCATGCAAGACTGCCCAGCGAGAGGGAAGAAGTGCAGCGCTTGTGGGTGGATGAACCACTTTGCGGCGGTATGCCGGTCCACGAAACCACAGAAAGAAGCAGCGCAAGCAGTAGCTGAAGCACACGACAGTGAGTACATGGACAATGATGCAGGAGACTACCCGGTCCACTATGTGTTTGCAGTAGACCAACCACAACGGAAGAGACAACGACTTCCAAAGTGCAGAATCAAAATCCACCAGCAGGATGTGAGAGCCACCATAGACACTGGGGCCTCAATCGAACTAATGGCTGCTAATCTGTGCAATCAACTAAGTCCACGCCCGCCGTTGTAGGAAGCAAGGATCAGGGTGTTTGCACACAGACAAAAGACACCCATCCCGCTCCAGGGATGCTTCAAGACTGAGCTGAGGCACCAGGACCTCAAGATCCCCACCACAGTGTATGTGACCAAGGAAGGAAGTGGAATGCTGCTAAGCGGACAATCAGCAGAGGAGATGAAGCTAATCTCATTCGCCATGGCAGTACAAGAGGAGGAACTGGAGGTCATCATGGAGGAATTCGAAGACGTCTTCAAAGGCATTGTATGCCTGAAAGGGAAGGAAGTCTCTCTCCACATCGACCCATCAGTCCAACCAGTGGCGCTGAGGCACAGGCGGATCACATTCCACCTATGGAAGAAGGTCAAAGAAGAGCTAGAGAAACTAGAGAAACAAGGAATTATCGAGAAAGTCAGTGGACCCACCCCATGGGTGTCCCTGATCGTAGTAGCACGGAAACCAAACAGCCAGGGCAGGTCCGCATCTGCGTTGACATGCGCCTTCCAAACGCCGCGGTGAAAAGAGAACGTCACCTAACTCCCACCATCGATGTCATCTTGGGAGAGCTGAACGGCGCAAAATGGTTTTCGAAGATGGACCTACGGTCCGGCTATCACCAACTGCCACTACACCCAGACTCTCGATATATCACCACCTTTTCAATGCACTTCGGTCTCCGAAGATACCGCCGCCTTAACTTCCGGTTCTCGAGTGCTGTGGAGGTATTCCAAAACATCATCCGTGAAGTTCTCAGTGGACTTCCCGGAGTCTTGAATGTGAGCGACGACCTGCTAATATATGCATTGGCGATGGAAGGGCACCACCGCAGACTTTGCGGGGTTCTTCAGAGGATCAAAGAATCCAGGCTGACCCTTCACAAAGAAAAGTGCCTGTTTTTGAGAATAAGATCTGTTTCTTTGGCTACACGTTCTCCGACAAAGGAGTAGCCCCGGACCCCAACAAGGTGAAGGACGTTCAGGAAGCCCCAGCACCTTCCAACATCTCGGAAATCAGAAGCTTCCTAGGGATGGTGAACTTCTGCAGGCGTTTTGTCCCAGACTTATCCAACCTCACGAAGCCCCTCAGGGAACTGACGAAATCCACCACCATGTGGCAATGGGGCCCCGAACAGGAACAAGCCTTCAAAGATACCAAAGCAGCCCTGTCGGCAGACACAAAACTATCATACTTTGACCCGGCCCGATCCACCAACGTCACTGTGGATGCCAGTCCTTACGGGCTAGGAGCCGTGCTCACTCAGTTACAAGGCAACGGAGAATGGGCCCTGATCGCATACGCGAGCCGCTCCCTGGCGGACACGGAACAGAGATACTCGCAAATTGAGCAAGAAGCGATTGCCATCCACTGGGCCTGTCGGCACTTCCACGTCTACGTATACGGCCATCCATTTCCCGTGTCCAGCGACCACAAACCCCTCATCCCCCTGTTTCAAGGATCAGCATCCAAGCCTCCCCGAGGATCGAAAAATGGATCCTTCAGCTGCAGGGGTATGACTATAGAGTCGAATACAAGCCAGGGTCCTCCAATCCGGCGGACTACTGATCGCAACATCCTAGGGCCGTAACCAGAGCGGAAGAAGAAGATACCGAGGACACTGAAGAATATGTCTGGCTTGTATCGGAAAGATCCCAGCCACTCCCCATGAGCCTTGGAACCATTGTAGAAGCCACCAGGACTGATGAATGCCTGCAGCTGGCCATAAGAGCGGTCCAATCGAATAACTGGCGCTTCATTCAGTCCACCATGACTAGACGGACGCCACAAGCAAAAGCCATCCTGGAGTCCATTATGAAGGTCAAAGATGAACTTTCAGTAGACAGCAGTGGTTGTCTACTCAGAGGCCCACGACTGGTGATCCCTTCAAGCCTTGCTCAACAAGCCCTGGACTTCGCACACAGGGGACACCAAGGCATGGTGAAAACGAAGAGCCGGCTAAGGGTGAAAATGTGGTTCCCAGGAATGGATCCCCTGGTTGAACTAACGGTCAGAACGTGCTCATGGTGCCAGGCATCGGGCCAACCAGATCGCCCTCACCCCGTCATCACTGAAGAAAACCCGCAACGGCTATGGGAGTGCGTGAGCGTGGACTTCGGACACCTCCCAGATGGACGCTATGCCCTGCTGATCATTGATGACTACACGAAATACCCCAAGGTCAAGATTGTAGGAAGCCAGACAGCGACGGAAGTGATTAGTAAACTTGAGAAGACCATTGTGACCCATGGCATATTCGAAGTGGTGAAGACAGACAACGGCCCACCTTTCCATGGACAAGACTTTGCAGACTATCTCAAGGCCTGGGGAATTTAACACCGGAAAGTGACCCCACGCTGGCCTCAAGCAAATGGGGAAGTAGAAAGGTTCATGCGCACTCTCAACAAAGTAATACTCATTGCGCATGCTGACAAAGCACCACTTGAGAGAGCCATATACAGCTTCCTGAGGGAATGCTGTCTGACACCCCATCTCACGAATGAAGCAGCTCCGGGTCCGGAAAGCATGGGCCGCATGGTGCGAGACACCATCCGGCATCACCCGAGCTGGACCCCGTCTCAGATTGATGCTGGAAAGGTCCTAGCCAACAGGCCCATTCCAATGACCAGGCCAGCGCCAACCGACGAGCCAGAATGTCGGTCATTCAAAGAGGGGACAGTGTCTACGTCAAGGACAGGTTCCCTGGGAGCAAGTTCCGGCTTCCATTCGAACACCAGCCATGGACTGTCATCCGCCACACTGGCACCATGATAACCGCCAGAAGAGGAACCGAGGAAATCACACACAATATCTTGTTCTTCAAAAGGGTACACGCTGGAACTCCGGAACAGTCGCTAGCGGACAACCTGGACGCCAGACCACATCATCAACCAGAAGAGGAAGGACCGGATGGTGACCATGGGATGATCCCGGCAGAGCCTCTGGACATGCCCGGCCATGGTACCCCTGTGCTGTTTGGAATGCCAGACAGAACCCCGCCAAGACCTCCAGAGAGTGAAGTCTCACAAGAAATGACCCCATCATTGCCATCTTCCTGGGGAGAACACTCCAGATACTACCTGAGACGCAACCCGACTCCGTCCTCCCGCCTGGCAGGGTTCATGGTGTGATGAACCAAGGGCTGGACTCTCCGAAGAACTGGTAACAGATCTACGCTGTCAGTATTGTGTTTGTTGTTTAATAAAGGTTGGAAAGAATGTAGTGTCCTCCGGTCGGTTAGCGGTGCAGTTTACCCGCGCTCGGAGGACTTCATCTAGCGCCGGCATGTGTCGTCACGCGCCGGCTATAAAATAAAGGGGTGTGGCCCGGCTCCGGCAGTCGGGACACTCGGTTAGCAACTAAAGCCGTGTCCCTCATTTAATGGCGGCCGCAGCGCTAATCTAATGCACGCACACTGCATATTACACAGTTGTCTTTTCCTTTTACGCTGATTCCATTGTAGTAAATCTCATAGGTTGATACTAGGTCTGATAAACAGTCCTGTTAGCCAATGTCCAATGTCAGCTGAACTACAGTTGCCAATGGCTAAAAACGGCTCAACAAAAGCAGTAGCAGTCACTCATATTGTGAAGTGGTGGGGCGGGGAGAGGGGAACACAAACAAAATAAACAATTAAAAATAAAGAAAATTGCACTTACCTTACTCCGACGGCCACCACCTTGCTCTGAATCCTCTCGCCCAGTGGAACCTGCTGCACTCTGCGCAGGCTCCCAATCCCAGCGCTGCTCACATGCTAGGAATGCAGCATGAGAGCAGCACTGGTATTTGTCTGAGCTCCTCGGTTCGGCACTCTGGCTTAGACTGGAAGTCTGTGTTGGTTTCTCCACCCAGCTGTACAACACTGCTAGGTGATGGTTCGGGTGGTCCCATAGGGCTGGCCAAACCATCATGCGCACTAGGCAGTGCTCACCACTCCCCCCTCGACCCTGGTGCCGCAGCGTCAGTGTGGGTGGCCACGCCCTTTCCTCTGCAGAAGTCGCAGCCAGTAGGAAGAAAAATAAAATGATAGTAAAAATGCTTTATTATCATTTTATTTTTGTTCTTTGCTTCTGCTGGCTTTCAGCAGGGGGTGCGACGCTCCTTCACCATAATGAAGGAGCCACCCCTTTCTGTGTATGCAGCTCTAAGTATTTGTATACATGTTGCCCTTTCATCCCATTGGGCATTTCACTGGTGGGAAGAAGCCATTGATGTATAGTTATGAAATGCCATGACTTCTGCTGGTGCCTTTGGAAATGTCCCTAACTCACTGAGACAAACACAGGAGTCTTGAGGTGGGGGTTCAGGAGAAGGACAGATGGAGAGAGAATGGAAGGATGAAAAGAGATAGATAGCGCAAGGAGGGGAACGAAGCGGGCTGGAGGGAACATTTCTGCATGGCTGCTTTTGGTTCCCCAGTCTGGCCCTGTATGTATTTTATGCGTTGTACTGGATGTTGTGTGGTGTGTATCCAGTGATGCCAATAGGTCTTGACAGACTACCAATGCTCTCTGTGGGCGAGATTATTTTTTAAAGACCTAAGCAGAAATAACATGAAAGATAAAGGTTGGAAGGATACTTATCCTAATCAAGTTTATCAGACTCAATGTAAAAAGTTGTACATTGTGCAATTCTTTCACGTTTTCAATAGCATTATCCAACAATCTCAAAACGAATTAACCTGGCAGTGGTTCAAGGGAAGTCTAATCCAGACTAGCTTCCTGGCATTTGGGAGTCATCCACTAAGCAATTGACTGCAATAATCTGTGTTTTGATAGCATCTGCGTTTTTATATCCGCAGTGCAGCCCAATATTCTGAAAGATTCGTGTGCAGAAGTGGGACCCATGTTTGTATGAAACGACTATGGGTAATCAAACAATAATACCACCCTTAAACCTCTTCAATCATGTTGGTGTATATATTGCTATCTGTCTTATGAAGAGGGCGCCAAGAGAAACACAATTAGCTGTCCATCTCTTTTTGCTTCAGACTACTATTGTAGTTGTTGGCTAAGAAGCTGTGGTGTGAGCATTAGAAAAACATTTAGCAAGACATTGAGGGCTAGCAGGTCAACTTACATGAAGAATATTTTATAGAATTCAAATAACAAGCCATCTTCTTCTTTGAAGTGTTTTGAATCACTTTCACCAGCTCTTGCAAGCAAGATTTCTAACTTATTTTATTTAATGCGCATTTAAAATTTGTGGATTAAAATTCCTCACCTTTCTGAGATGCTTGCCCAATCACCTTTTTCATCAAAATATTAAAGTTGTATATAGTATTTGAAGAAAGCTGCATGTGTTTATCTCTTAACATATCTGGACTGACTCAACAATATTTTCTTTAACTTCATTGGAGAAGCTCCATAATGAGATAAATAAAAAAGAAATCTATCTGAATACTGTCACTGTTCCGGTTACACAGGCTGTAAAATGGTATTGCTATTGTCGAGGACAACGTGGCTCTCTGCAATACGTTTGAAAAGTTTTTAAAACATTGCCTGTCTGACAGCCATCTGAAAATATTAAGAGTGTCTGTTCTTTCCAAAAATCTGCCAATAGCTTGCCTTTTTCTGTCCTGCCTAGTTGTGAGAACTTTATTTGCTGGGATTTTATTACAAAAATAAAGAAATGTATTGTGAACTCGTTGCTAACCACGTATCATTCTCTTACTGCTTATAAATCAAGAAATATTGATCAATTATATACCTTTATTTTAAAAAAACAAAATGATTTTTAATGTGTTTGTGGCTTCAAGCAAGAAAAATGGAAGAAACTGATTTGCCTCCTGTCTGGGGAGCAATTTATCTGCCAGCTTGAAATTAATTACACTATTTTCCTTAGTCTGAAACTCATCTTCAACAAATACTTCTTTCATTATTCCACGTTATATAAGCAATAAAGACACTTCAAATTGTTTGTTAATTTTTTTTAACAAATGCACAGTGTTCAGGAATATGGTCCCAGGGGCAAAGCAGGAACAGCAGGAACACTTGCACACCAACAGTCCTTTATTTTTTTATGATTTTGATTTCTCCTTTCAATAATTGAACAAAGCAATATAGTTGTGTTGTGTTATGAATCTGTCACCCAAATGTTGTGAAGTAGTTTTGTTTTCATGGTAAAAATGCTCCTGCGAGATAACAGGTTTTATGGAGTATTTTTCGCAAACAAAATAAATGTTTGCAGCATTTTTTACTGCTATTTTTCTATGTTTACACTGTACATGTTATTGGCAAAACTTAAAAAACTTACAATGCACATCCATTGTTTTTAAAATAACACTATTTGTAGACTAATATTGAACGTGCCTCTTGATAAGGAGGCTTTCTTGAAAAATACCAACTCACAAAAGGTAATGATTGAGAAAACTTGCAAATAATACAAACCAGTGACAAATTAAGCAAGGTAACATCCTAACCCAACGTTTTTCGTCAACTGTGTCTCTCTAAAAAGGGGGCCATCTATTCCATATCAGTATTATACTTGGTTTAAAACTCAAAAGCAAAAATTCTAATTTTATTTAAAACTCAAAAGCAAAAATGCAAATTTTATTATGGTACTCTGATTTTATTTTATTCTCAATATTGTTTTTTAATCCTGACAATGATGTCTTGGGTTTTTCTGAATTTGTTTTTCATTCTTATTCCTCGTTATCCGTTTTTTGTTGTTGTTTTTTTTAATTATTTATTGCCACGAACTCCTATTACACAGCTTCTGGCCTACAACCTCATGGGCCGGCCACATTATATAGCCATGTCATGTATACAATAATTACATTCGTACACGGCCCATCAGCCGACACCCCAGGGGTCCGGCGGCGCATTCGTCTTAGCAATTGACAAAATCGTGAGTATCACCTCCAGCAGAGCTGGGTGCAGTTGTCTTACACTCTTCCTTCAGGTAAGCCACCTGTGCGTCCCCGCCCTCCCCTCCCATTACTCCGCCAGCAGTATTCCAGACAAGTGCGTTCGTGACCTAACTAAACTAATACAATTCTCAACTTGGTCAACAATCCACCCCCCCATCCATGCGATACTATGTGCCACTAAAATTCGTTGGTCCTTGTGTTGCCTAGGTCTACTTAGCTGTCGCACCTAACCCTCAGTGTGTCCCCCAGAAGTGTCTGTTCACCCTCTGCGTTAGTTCTTCCAGAGTATTTGTCCCCAGTGTGATGATCCGGCTAGACTAGGTGTAAACTGCATGTGTACGTTGCCTTCCCGCTCATCCAGTCAATGTCCACTTTACTCCACGCCCCCATCACGCTCCGCACAGTATTCCCCGCCCCATTCGCACAGCACTCCATTCACACCAGGTGAGGCCCAGGTTCCATGGTAAAGTTTTCTTGTTGACCTATGGCTACCCTCTCCGGGCTGTCTGAGTCCTCTCGTCACCCCCATTAAGGTAAGTTTGGTATAGAGCCCAGAAATTTTTAGGGCGGCTTTTGGGGGGCAGCAAATCACTATAGTTGTCCGCTTGCGTGCTACAATTCAACATGTCCCGCGCCCACCTAGTTTTGGTTGGGAGCGGACCTCTCATCCAACAGTGTGCTACTACTCTCCTGGCCATTAGCATCCCCATGTCCGTGAGTCTTCGTAGTGCGACTGGGAGTCGCTTGGAATTTCCAATAAGCGCCAAGCCTGGTTCCGGGGTCATGTCAACCTCCAGGATTTTGCTCATTTCCAAAAATACTTTGCACCAGAAAGTCTGGATGCCCGGGCAACTCCACGCCAAATGTAGGAAGTCAGTGTCTGCAGCCTGGCAACGCTCGCAGTTTGCCGTCTGCCACAGTCCATATCTGTGGAGTCTCTCCGGGGTGTAATACACCCTCTGCAGGAATTTAAAGTGGATCAACCTGTGTCTGCCATTAAGCGATATCCGCTTCGTGCTTTCACAGCAGTACCGCCATGTCGCATCGTCTAACGTTGTCTCCAAATCCCTTTGCCACACCAGTCTTGCTTTCACGAGTGTATGCTCTCCTTGCGACCTAGCGATCCTATAGAGGTTCGTGAGGAGCTTTCGCGGCTCCTTGGTCTTAATGACGTAGGGCATTTCTGGAACTTCTGGGGGCTCTGCCATGTCTGGTCCGAGCAGCTCCAAAAGAGCACTCCGCGTTCTATGGAATTGGAAACGTTGCAGCATAGGGATCTCACTGCGATCACCACACACCCATTCCCAGGCTTTGATCACTCCATTATGAAAAAGGTCACCCGCTCGGTTAAGACCTAATTTCGCCAGCTCACTAGTAACCCCCTTCTCAGCCATAGGTGGGAGCCAGAGCATCCATTCCAGCAGCATCTCCGGCGAGTATAGCAGCGCTCCGCCCTGTCGGTGCAGGAGTGAATGCCATGCATGGTTAGTAGTGGTAATAGAGTCTAACACTCCTGTTCTGCGATCTTGTGGCCTGCAGATCGTGGCCGGTAGTGGCAGCGGATGGGCAAATAGCCTCTCCATACGGACATGCGGGATCATCTTGTCTCCGTGTATCCAAGTGTGTAGGTGCGATGCCTGAGCTGCTCTGTAATAAAGTTCAAGGTCTGGGGCTGCCAAGCCTCCCATATTGTAAGGTAAAGTAAGTGTCGACCACTTGACTCTCGGCTGTTTACCCGCCCACGCTAGGCTTACCATGATACTCGTCAGCCGTCTGAAAAAGGCCTGGACAGCACTATGGGAAGAGCATTGAATAGGAACAGGAACCGCGGCAGGACCACCATTTTCATAATGGCTATTCGGACAAAAAATGTAAGTGGCAACTTATTCCAGATCACTATGTCATCTTCCAACTTACTGACCGCTCTGCCATAGATTTGACTAATAAGCAGATCCGGGTCCGTGTGTATTTTTATTCCAAGATATCTGATCGGGTCTTCGGACCACTGTAGAGGATACTCCGTCTCTACCTTTCTAGTCACAGGCGTTAATGGTAGCACCATAGACTTTGCCCAGTTGACTTTGAGGCCAGATAGCGCACCGAAACGTACAACCTCTCTCAGCAGTGGGGGGAGGTTGGACGCAGGGTCATGTACATATAGTAACGTGTCGTCTGCGTACATTGACACCACTATTTTGTAGGTCGGAAAACGTATGCCCTCGTGGCCATGATACTCTCTCAGTGCGCAAGCCAAAGGCTCTGCCGCTTGTGCATATAACAAGGGGGACAGGGGGCATCCTTGGCGAGTTCCCCAGCCTATGTGGAGAGGTCCCGAGATCGCATTCCCAACTCACACTCTAGCCAAGGGTCCATGATACAGAGCGCCTACCATTTGCAGGAAGGGCTCCCCTAATCCCATTCGACGTAATACCTGGAGAAGAAACGGCCACTCCACCGAGTCGAACGCCTATTCCACGTCTAGGAAAATTGCCACTGCTGTCACGTCCTGTTTAACATGTTGTATAGTTCCTAGTACTGTCCTTATGTTGTACGTCAAGTTCCTGCTAGGTATAAACCCTGCTTGTTCTGGGGCCACCAATTCTGGGGCCAAAAGTGCCAATCTTGTCGCTAGAACTTTAGCATATAGCTTAGTGTCCACATTCAGCAACGACAGTGGTCGATATGATCCACACTCGTTGTGCGTCTTGCCCGGTTTAAGGATAGTAACTATCTCTCATGGAGCATGGCATGCTTCCCTGGATACAAATGTTGCTCAGCAGAGTGGAGATATGCGGCAGTAGCTGCTCCTGAAATGTTTGTAGAATTCTACTGTCAAGCCATCCATACCGGGCGCACTGCCCGACCTCATCGTGGCCAGAGCATCTCTGATTTCATCCTGTTGTATGGGATACATGAGAAATTCCCTTTGGGAATCTGACAGGAATGGGAGCTTTATATGCTCCAAGTAATCTAGGATTTCGGCCAACATGTCCACGCACCTCGAGGAGCACAGCGCCGAGTAATAATCTCGAAAGATGGCAGCTATGTCTGTCTCATCGGTGGCGCTATGACCATCGGCGTCTTTCAGTTCCGTGACCAACGGATTCCCTCTTCTGCCTTTAAGGATGTTGGCCAGTACTGCGCCAGGCCTTTCTCCCTCCCCATATGTGCGGGCGGCAGCATATTTTCCCATGTGTGTAACCTCCCTGTCCGCTTCGTCATGAAACTCCACTAGGAGGCGTTTAATGGCCTCCTCTGTGGCCGCGTCCGGTCCATTCCGCTGCTGTTCCTCAAGGGTTCGTAGCTGATTTTCTAGCTCCGCCAACCTCTGTCTTATCGCCTTCAGAACACTAGAATGTTTGGACATTGCAATACCACGTATGTAGACTTTGAACGCCTCCCATACAGTCTGAAAGTCCTCCACTGAGCCAACATTCTTTTCAAAAAACACTTCAATCGACTCTGCCAATTCTCCGCGAAAAACTGGGTCCAGGAGAGAGTAAGGTGGAAAGCGCCATGTAAAAGGGGGAATTTTCCTTACAGGGGCCTCCATGATCAGTAGTATGGGGGAATGATCTGACAGCGTGCGCGGCAATATTTTACAGTGTTTAATACTGCGGTCAATCTCCGAAGTGGCAAACCAATAGTCGATTCTCGTGTGCGCATCGTGGTAAGCCGAGTAATGGGTATATCCACCTGGCCCCTCATTTCTGCTTCTCCACACATCATCCATATCCAACACAAGAAGTCTAGTTACCAGCATTTGTGCTGCCGCCGACGGCCTGCGCGTTGGTCCAGCAGACCTGTCAATGTCTGGGTTGAGTGTCAAGTTAAAATCCCCCCCCATATTATGTGGGCCTTGCCATACGTTGCTATCTTAGCTGCTAGTGTGTCATAAAATTCAGGGGAACCATAATTGGGACCATAGGCATTTACAACTAGCAAGTCCAGTCCCAGTCCCCTACAGGCCGCTATAACGTATCTGCTCTCGGTGTCAGCACATAGCGTCTGTATCTGGATTTTCGAACTCGGATTCACCCATGTGATACCTCCTCTGGCGTGAGTGGTGAACCCAGCTGCTGCTATTTATTTATTTATTATTTATTATTTATTTGTGCATTTTTATATAGCGCAGACTTTCCCCGAAGGTGTCAGAGCGCTTCACAATAGGAACAGAACTGGTACATGAGAACATTACAAGTGAACCAAATAAAAAGGCAAACGTTACAATAAATGAAGCAAAAATGACAATCGTGAGCCAGCAAAATACAAGAGGTAGCAAACGGTGCATTACAAAAGTGACAATCGTGAACCAACAAAATAAAAGAGGTAGCAAACGGTGCAATACAGGAGGAAAATGTGACGTGTGCAAGTTACAAAAGCGTACAAGGTAAACATAAAGCTATAATACTGCAATATATGGAGGGCACTCAAGCACAAGAACAAATAAGAAGGGAATGGTGGCACTTGTGCAGGTAAACAATTGTAGGAGGTAGAAAACAGTGTGTTACAAGAGAAAGTGACGGGTGCAGGTTACACATGAGTACTAAGCACAGGTAGAAAGATAGTACTTCACAATATGACAGACTCTCAGACCACAAGAACACACTGGGAAAACACTTCCATAGTCATGTAAAGTAGATTTATCTATAATGGAAGGGCTTCCTTCGGATAATAAAGAGGGCATGAGTTACATTTGGAAGTGTCTTTGAAGGAGAGCTTTGAGGTCAGTTTTGAAGGCCTGGGAGGAGGCGGTGGTCCGGAGCTGAGGCGGAAGCGAGTTCCAGAATCTTACCGCGTTGCCCGAAAAGGATTGGGCCATCGTTCTTTCCTTCTTGAAAGTGGGAGGTTCAAGCAGAAGAGTTTCCGCATTACGTGATGGTCTAGAGCCTCCTGAGAGTTTCAGTTTATTCGCCAGGTAGCACGGAGAGGAGGAGTGCAAGGCTTTGTGGGTGATACAAGCAGTCTTGTAGATGGCTCTAGCCTCGATTGGAAGCCAGCGGAGGGTGGATAACATTGGTGTGATGTGGTCGCTTCTTTTGGCCCCATAAATGAAACGAGCTGCTGAATGGAGAACAGATTTAAGGGGGGACAGGTGGGATTTGGGGAGGCCAGTCAGAAGAGAATTGCAGTAGTCCAGTCTGGAGAGGACCAGCGATTGCACCAGGGTTATAAGGTCCTGCTCCGGGAAGAAGCGACGGATTCCCCAAAGAAGGCGCAGATGGTAACGAGCAGACTTTGCAATGGAATTGATGTGGGGGGTTAGATTGAGTTTTTTGTCGAGGATGACACCCAGGGATTTTGCGCTGTCGGCAATGATGGGTTTAGTGTTCAGTAGATTCAGCTGATCCATCCAAGATTGCACTGGGGGAGGAAAGATTGAAGAGGAGAAGAGGAGGAATTCGGTTTTGGAGGGGTTCAGAATCAGTTGATGAGTAAACATCCAGTTATGAATAGTGTAAAGAGTAGAGCTTAGGATCGAGAGATCGTGAGTAGAGGCAACCTTGAGGTAGATTTGAGTATCGTCAGCATAGAGATGATAGTGTATCCCGGATTTACTTAGGAGATTTCCTAGTGGTTCTAAATAAAGGTTGAACAAAGTGGGTGCAAGTATAGAGCCTTGAGGAACACCTTGACCTACCGCCACAGGAGATGAAAGACTGTTCGCTATTTTGATCATTTGTGATCTATCAGAGAGGAAGGAAGCAAACCATTTATGCACAGTGCCCTCCATGCCCATTCTCTGTTTAAGAATGTTGAGGAGGGTGTTGTGATTGACAGTGTCAAAGGCTGCAGAAAGGTCAAGGAGAATTAAAAGACAGGACCCCCCTGAGTCAAGGATCCTCAGAGCGTCATCAACCACTTGCAGTAGGGCGGTTTCAGTGCTGCAGTTTTGAATGAAGCCAGACTGGAAATTGTCAAGAAGATCATTGTCCTTGATATGACGACAGAGTTGTTTTGCTACACATCTTTCTGTAACCTTCGCAAGAAAGGGTAAGTTAGTGATGGGGCGGAAGTTGTTGAGGTCAGACGCATCAGCAGTTGGTTTTTTAAGAAGCGGGGTGACCTGCCCAGTTTTGAAGGAGACAGGAAGGGAGCCTTGATAGAGGGAGAGGTTGACCAGAGTGGACCAGTAGGAGACGGAAAGGGTATAAAGGTCAATGGCAATGGCACTGGGGATGGGGTCCAGATGATGGTTGGAGGGCTTTGTTTCGCGGATGCACTTGAGAAGGGCATCTTCAGAAATGGGGTCAAAGTTATGCCAAACGGCTAAGGACTTGCACTCCTCTGGAGGGGTAGGATGAGCGACCTGATCCACAAGAGATTTCACTTTTTCGTCGAAGAATAAAGCGAAATCCGCTGCTCTCTTTGCAGAGTCCTCCAACTTGGAGGAAGGGGGAGAGCGGTCAGGACACTTGATGAGATCGAATAGTTTTTTGGGTCTATTTTTGGCTGAGTCAAGGAGGGTTTTGAAGTGTGCCGCTTTCCCAAGGAAGATGTGTTTGTGGTACATGGATCTTGCGAAGCGGAGCGTGGACAAGTTATCGGTGGAGGGGTTCCCCTCCAGGCTCCTGCTGTGTAGCCTCCTACTGGACAGTGTCAAATGTGTTTTCTGCAGCAGCGCAATGTCTATATTATGTCTTTTAAGGTAACCCATTACTTTCCTACGCTTCCTGAAATCGTTTAACCCCCTAACATTCCAGGTGAGGGCGCTAACAGTAACTGACTGTGTATGTTTCAAGTGCCTCGGTACAGTAGTCATGATAACACTTCGTGCAGAGCATGAGTGCAGCCAGGTGTGCAATAGTAAATCAGGGCAGTGCAGTGACCCACGCAACAGAGTGCGTCATGAGCGCGGGCAATTCTACAGTGATCTATTCGGGACCATTGAGGCAAAGGACAAAGTGCAGACCTCCAAAACCAACACAACTTCCCGTTTCCCATGAAGTCCCCCCCCCCTCCCACAGCAGACCAACCCCAACACGGCCTATCATGTTTAAACATTCCCTCCCAAATCTCCCCAGGATGCCCAAATAGGCCCTCGCGGGACCTGTATGTGCGTACTGCGCTAGGGCAGAGGTTGCCAGAAAAAGGACAGGTAGCAGTTGCATGCTAAAGTATATCTCAGTAACACTCCTAGCGGCATCACCACAATAATGTCATTCAACATTAGCCACATATCTTGAGCCACTGCGCAACAGTTAGTAACCCCCCAAAAACAGTGCATTTAGACTTCCCTCAGCTCACGTCTAGGTTCAGCTCTATTCAGCTCCGTATCACCGGGGAACCGGAGCTCCCCCAGTGTCCATTACGTATAGTCTTTTACATGCATAAAAGAGAGGGTAGCTTGGAAAGATCTCACCAAGGTCCCCGGGGACTTCTCAGCTCTCGCTCGCTTCCAGAGGTTGTGTCGCTCCCTCTCATCGAGCGTGCATAGACCTCCGGCGTTCTAAACCCTGCATTCCAGCAAGGCACAGGGTCTGTCACAGTTCTTCAAGTAGCGAGGTCACAGCAACGTTGCCGTAGTTCCTATTCCTGCTCATCCAGTCCACTTACGAGTTCCTGCTCTCCAGCCTGGCTTTTGGGGCTGCTCCGTTGCTCCTTAGTCCACGTTTTTAAAGTCTTTTGCAGGACCTTGGGGTCCGTGAAGATGTGAGAATGGCCCTGGCGGTTGATACGAAGCCTCGCCGGATATAGCAAGGCATAGTCCAGCCCTAAGTCGCGGAGTTGCTGTTTGTACGGGGAAAATCGCCGACGGTCCTCCTGCACCTCTGCCGTGAAGTCCGGGTATAGGGAAACGCCCGCCCCCTCATATTGCAGCTGACCATTCTCCCTAGCTAAGCGCAACGCGGTGTCCCTGTCTCTGTAGTTAAGGAGCTTTGTGATAATCGGTCTTGGGGGAGCTCCCACACGCGGGCGTGGGCCCAGCGTGCGATGTGCTCTCTCGACGATGAACATGAGGGAGAAGACATCATCTCCCAGTATCGTGGTCAGCAACTTCTCTACAAACAACTCCATCTTTCCGGTGTGCGTCGTCTCCGAGACGCCTGTGATCCGTATATTAGAGCACCGCGATCGGGCTTCCAAATCCTCTGACTTATCTTGTATTACTTGGAGGAGCTTGCCAAGCTGTTTTTGGTCTTTATCCAATTCCGTTTGCGCCTCCTCCACTTCAGTCAGTCTTCTCTCCGACATGTCCAGCCTCTCAGCGTGCTTATCCACTCTTTCTGACATCCGGTCCATAGATAAGTGAGGGCATCAATCTTCGTACCTATCAACGCCATACTGTCCTGCAGGCACTTCTCCATGGTGATTAGCAGTTCCTTAATGTCAGAGTAGAACGAACTCTCCGGGGCTCCGTCCTGCTGCGCATTGTCAGGCTCTCGTTGCTCCGAGGGCTTCGCTCGACGCTGTTCAAAAGGGAGATGTAGTTTGCGTTTTGTCGCCTTTGCCCATGGTGTTCAGCACAGCAAGGAGGCCCCAGTCCCCCACATGTAGTCTCCTGGAGCTAGGCCCAACGCTGAGTCTTTGCTGTTAGCCCTCCACTCACACACTCCGCCGGTATCGACCAAGACTCCCCTTCCGCGTTGTATCGGGGTGACTCTCCTCCCCTAGAAGCCCGAAGCAGGCGATCAGGCCAGCCGTGGTCCCCTCTAAGCGATCATAAAACTCTTCCGGCGTAGATAGGTGGCCCCTGCAGTCGACCAGGTAGGGCAGGAAGGGCGAGCCCCTTCCCTCCAGCAATGGTTCTCACAGTCCGTATCAGGGGCGCACAACTCGACCGGCCCCCCAAGCCCTCACCCCCAGTACCTCTCAAATGCAGTCTAATAAAGTCCAATGACCAACCGTGGCGCCATGGGGGGGGGAGGCAGGAGAAGGGAGGAGAGCAGATGACCCACACAGTTAGGCCTCGCCAAGCCTCCCCCGTGTCTTGCTAGGTGCCGGGATCGCCCACCACAGGCGTGTGCGCCCGTCGATTGCCGCGTCTTTCCGTAGGCCCCAGTGATCAAGCCCTCGCTGGCCAAATCCGGGCACCGGGCAGCGGCTGCGCCGTCCCCGGTCAGTTCACAGGGCTCCTGGTCGTATTTCGGGATCGCAGCCCACTCCCGACACTCCCGTGCTACCGCAGGGCTGTGGCGTAGGTATCACGCCTCCCCGTTAGGCACCCCGGCATCAGCTGCGCTCCAGTCAGCCATCCGCGATCCGAGTGCGATGCAAAACGCGTGGCTCCAAGGTCTAGAATGCTGATATGGCCTCCGGCACGTTACTCTCTTCTTGGCAGCTCAGGACACGCCGCAACCCCCACCGATGTCACAGGGCAGTGCCCTGTTAATTTCGTTTCTGGCGTACTGACCGGATAGAGATTCAGGGCACTGGCGCCGGTCCTGCGCCACTGGTACAATTCCCGCCGCTCCAGCCACACGTCGGGTGACGCTCACCGGGTCGCCAGCTAATCTAGTCCGAGGCTTCAGGCCTAGGTCGTCGGCATGTGTAGTTGGCCGCCACTCCTTATCCGACCATTCGTGCGCCTCCGCGATTACCACAGTTGTAGCCGGCGGCCTCCGGGAGTCAGGTCCGGTGGGCAAGATGTATTTTAGCACGTTGAATCAGGATTTTTGCAGGATATAGTAGGTGATGGCGTGGAGCTCCTCGCTCAGGCGTCCACCATCGGTGCCGGCAAGCTCCGCCCCATCCTATGGATTTGTACTTCATGCTCTTTAATATAATTCTGTACCATGTTTTCTCTATCTATTTTAATAAAGCTTTCTAAACTCAAAAAAGTACTATACCTGGCCCCCTGCACCCACTGTGCCACTCTAGACAAAGCCTGGCCTTATACAAATCAGCAACTAATGGAAACTGGCCATGCCAATATGTTAAGCAAAACCGCCTCCAGAAGAGCCAACATACATCCGCCCCCCCGGGACCAGTTTTGATCTTGCTAGGCTTTATCGATGAGGAATAGCTTAGATCCTGTGGCGAGCAAGGACCTTCATGTGGGCATACCCTTGGCCATTGAGGGCATTACATCAAACACACAAAAGGTGATGAGAGGAATGTATGCAAATTGTTGAATACACTGGCAGTCACTCTTGATACTAGTGCAGCGTATTTATCTCTCACTTTGCCACTCTAGATAGAGGCCTATCCTATGAAAATTAGATCTGATCCTGCTCCTCATGGGAACAGTCCATTAAGAACCACCAAGCAATTCCGTGCAAGGTAATTTGTTTTATTCATTTAATTACTTACCTTACTCCTGTCTGTCGCATGTCGGACTCCACTACGCCACCACCCTTCCCCTCCCCTGCCCCGCCGCTCCACCCCACAGCACTTCTCGGTTAGCTGCCACTGAACATTACATTTTTGGATAAAGGTGCATTAGATGCACAAATGACTAATGTTTACTTTTTCTTACCTCTGGATTAGTAACACCTGGCTGAGGTAAACTATATTCGGAGGGGTACTCTGCACTCTTTGATTCACCTGGAACATCTTCAATCCGAGATGTCTCAGGAGTAAGTTGAGCAGGGATTTGGCAAGAGCCGTCAGGCAGTACCAGCAGCACAGTCATGGTCCGATCACTGTCTTTGCCCTGGTGTTCAAGAAAGAAACAAAGGCAAACTAAAGGCATTCAATAAAATCATGCTCATTTTCAACAAAAATGAATTGCAAAGATTTCAAAGAACATTGCACTTAGGAGTAGGCTTGGAAGCTGTCACCAGAACTTCTGTGATCACTAGAAAGATCTTTAAGAAGCAATACAGAGTGGGATTACCTTATCTGTACACATGATAATCTTCCCATCTGGAGTTTTGATAGGACAGAAGGTGTACGTTTTCAGTGCAAAAGGGCGGTCTTTGCTTTTCAGTATGGTTTATGTTCAATACAATATACCTGAGATGGTTATGAAGACAAGCCAATGATCAAGGTTCTAAGCCATACAGGTTCATTAGGAACAAGTTATAATAGATGTCATAGTTTTGATCTATTTAATATGGATTTTTTTTATAAAGGCAGTAGGCCCTACTTATTTATTTTGAAAGTATATGTGAAAGCCACTAGGCCATCTAGGGTGGAAGGTTACTGCATTGTAGTAAAGCCTGTAGGAAAGCATGTTGCTACTTGGAATCTATCAGATTATTGAAGTATGGAAGGGTTTTGATGTTGCAATGTGACATGATGGTGGCTTGTGGTAAAGCTTAAGATGAGTACAATAGGCCAGTGATGGTTATGGTGTGAAGCCCATAGGTGGATGTTAGAGACATGATTTGTTCATTAGAGAAAATTATGTCAGGTGGCATAATTAAACCTGATGTTCTACCTGCTGGGTCTCCCAAGTTCTGAGCCCTTTTTTGACGATTTGTGGTAGTTCGACCTTAGGGATCAATAGCTTTTTTCCACATAAGCAATCCACGCCAAATTTGCTTAATTTTTTCCCAACATCCTGGAGATTCAAAAGATAGCCAGGATTTGTGGATTTCCCCGGAGGGGGCAGAGAAAATAGGCAAAATACTGCTACATTGTGAGTTTTGGGGGAAATATAGGAAAAAATGCTTCGGCTCAAAGCGTCTGTTTTTTCCCCTAAAAATGTCATCAAAAATGGTTTACTGTGTTAAAGTCACCATCTGCCAAGCTTTCAGGAACATGCTTAGCTGAACTGAATAAAACTAATTTTGTAAAGAAAGCGGAAGGTGCACATGTTGAAAGGTCAAGATGCAGCAGTCAAAATCATTTCCAAATCACTTCTTTTTATTTGAACAAATCTTTAAAACTGGCAATGCCAGTTTTAAATATTTGTCCAAACAAAAAGAAGTGATTTGGAAATGATTTTGACTGCTGCATCTTGACCTTGCAACGTGTGCACCTTCCGCTTTCTTTGAAAAAATTGACGTTTGTTGCCACCCCTGGACGGCGGGTGTGGCAAGTGATTGCACCACTTCGAAATACACTGTACTAAAGGACTGGATGTGCAGGACCTTGGTCTGCCGTTTACCTTTGTAAAACTAATTTTGTACAACAGTTTATGTATTTTTCAAAGTGGAAGTCAATTTTTTCTATTTTTATGCTTTCAATCTACTTCCAGTTTGTAGTGGGAACCAATATGAAACCCTCATAAATGTAGATCCCTCAAGGTGTACCCAAAGAAACTAATTGTTGAATTAAAGAATGAAAATGAGTAGGAAAAACCAGCCATGTGTTATGTTTCCATCTGTGATGTTTTGGCACAATGGCGATTTACAAAAGCAATATACCATTATGATCCCTAGACCCTTCTGGTTGTGGTAATATATAGGGTTTGTAGGTTCTCTAAGAACCCCAGATACGCAGAGCCAACAGCTGAGCTGCACTGTACAAATGGTTTTTTGTTGTGTACCGAGTGTAGACCAATTCATATGGTAAAACATGTAGAGCAAACAATAGGTTTCAAGGTAACCTATGCATTTCTAAAATGGGCACACGATATGGAGTCTAGGAGTGGTGTTTTTTGCACAACTCTGAATTAGTGGGTAGCAGAAAGAACATATTATTTAGAGGGTCTTTTTCAAAATGTCTTCTTTATTAAACACTGGCTTACATTTGAAAGCCACAAATGCAGCGAAATCTACTTGTTAATAACAACTATTCGTTCACTCTACTATTTTATGCTCCCACATGTCTTCCAATAAAAATGGTACCTCACTTTGACCAAATTGCAACATGTATCCATCACATTTTTCAACTCAAATGTGGTTAGCTGTGGGTTATGTGCCTTAGCTCAGCCAGCACCTAGGGAAACCTAGAAAACCCGCACATTTTGGAAAACTAGACAACTAGGGGAGTCCGGGATGCATGACTTTCACAAGGTAATTCTACCCAGAAGCCCTTGCAAACATCAAACTATGGTAAAAAACATGCACATTGTCCTCACATTTCTGTGACGGAAAGATCTGGAATCTGTGGGGAGCCATGGATTAGCTACCACCCCGAGTTGACACACGTTTCCCCATAAGAACGGTACCCCACTTGTGTGGGTGGGCCAAGAGACATGACAAAAAAGGCGCTAAAGCACCACATTGATAAATAAGCAATAAGGGCAGCTGTTGTAATTGGGGCTCTGCAGTGGCGCCAGCCATGAAACCTATGAAACCACAAGGCAACCAGGGGATTCCAGGGTGATGTGCCTTGCTTGGATCCCATTAGGTTTTCCTACCCACAATGCTCTGCAAACCTCACACTTTTCCTGAAAAGCCATTTTACCTTACATTCCTTTGATAGATACTTCTGGAATCTGCATGAATCTACAAAATTGCTACCACACATTACCCCACATGTGCTGATAAAAAGTTGAGCCACTTTTGTAATTGGTACTAGTTCCCGCAAAAGGAACAGATCACACCGAGGTCAATGGGTCCCTTGTCTGGGATTTTGCCTTTGGGGCAAAAGAAAATAGTGCAAGTGTTGTGCTCTGGTGCAAGACCCTCACCACTTTCTTTTGTCCCAAAGGTAAAAACCCTGGTGGGAGGTGGGCTTCCTATCCCCGAGGGCAAATTTGGGGCAACTTCATTGATTTAGGACAAACCTCCTATCTGCCCCAGGGGGACAAAAATACACTATTTCCCCTTCTGGGGCGGGTGTGTAGCCCACTACACACCACAGAAATTAATATGGCGCCCCAACCAAAAAATTAGATTGCGATATAGCCTGGCATCGAGCCATACCCCTCCCCAGAAGGGGCAATAGTGACTTTCTGCCCAACTTGGGGCATATACGAGGTTTATCCCAAATGAGGAGAATGACCAAAATGTGCCCTTTGAAGGGGTGAAAAGTCCACTTGACACCAGGGATATTGCATTTTCGGGGTGCGGGTGATGCAGCAATCACAATGTGGTTTTTACCACGCTGTGCCATTACATTGCATGCTTTACAGCGCATGCGACGTAACTATGCGTAGCCATTACTACGTATATCATTACATCACATGCGCTGTTACAATGCATTCAATGTAATGCCGATCCACCTCGTTGTGAGGAAACAGAGGCTCTTCCGTTTCCTCACAACGATGTGCACCGGATGTGAAGCAGAAAGCAGGAACCGAGAGCAGGGATGGCGATGCTGGAGAGGAACCACAAGGAAAGAGAGGTAAGGGTGATTGTGCATGGGGTGGGAGTAGTGTGGGTAGTGGTTTAAGGTAGTGTTGTAGTGTCTTAGGGTTTAGGGTAGTGTAGGGGTGGGAGTAGTGTGGGTAGTAGTTTAGGGTAGTGTAGTGTCGTTGTGTTTAGGGTAGTGTAGGGGTGGGAGTAGTGTGGGTAGTGGTTTAGGGTAGTGTTATAGTGTTTGTGTAGAGGTTTAGGGTTTAGTGTAGTGTTGTACTGTTTGTGTAGTGTAGTGTTTTAGGGTTGAGGGTAGTGTTGTAGTGTTTGTGTACTGTTTTAGGTTTTAGGGTCGTGTTTGTGTAGTGTTTTAGGGTTTAGGGTAGTGTTGTAGTGTTTGTGTAGTGTAGTGTTTTAGGGTTTAGGGTAGCGTTGAAGTGTCTGTGCAGCGTTTTAAGTTTTAGGGTAGTGTTGTAGTGTTTGTGTAGTGTTTTAGGGTAGTGTTGTAGTGTTTGTGTAGTGTAGTGCTTTAAGGTTTAGGGTAGTGTTGTAGTGTTTGTGTAGAGTTTTAGGGTTTAGGGTAGTGTTGTAGTGTTTGTGTAGTGTTTTAGGTTTTAGGGTAGTGTTGTAATGTTTGTATAGTGTAATGTTTTAGGTTTTAGGGTAGTGTAGTAGTGTTTATGTATTGTAGTGGTTTAGGGTTTAGGGTAGTGTTGTAGTGTTTGTGTAGTGTAGTGTTTTAGGGTTTAGGGTAGTGTTCTAGTGTTTGTGTAGTGTTTTAGGTTTTAGGGTAGTGTCGTAGTGTTTGTGAGGTGTAATGTTTTAGGTTTTAGGGTAGTGCAGTAGTGTTTGTGTATTGTAGTGGTTTAGGGTAGTGTTGTAGTGTTTGTGTAGTGTAGTGTTTAAGGGTTTAGGGTAGTGTTGTAGTGTTTGTGTAGTGTTTTAGGTTTTAGGGTAGTGTTGCAGTGTTTGTGTAGTGTTATAAGTTTTATGGTAGTGTTGTAGTGTTTGTGTAGTGTAGGGTTTTAGGGTTTAGGGTAGTGTTGTAGTATATGTGTAGTGTAGTGTTTTAGGGTTTGGGATAGTGTTATAGTGTTTGTGTAGTGTTTTAGGTTTTAGGGTAGTGATGTAGTGTTTGTGTAGTGTAGTGTTTTAGGGTAGTGTTGTAGTGTTTGTGTAGTGTAGCATTTTAGGGTTTAGGGTAGTGTTGTAGTGGTTGTGTAGTGTTGTGTTTTAGGGTTTAGGGTAGTGTTGTAGTGTTTGTGTAATGTTTTATGGTTTAGGGTAGTGTTGTAGTGGTTGTGTAGTGTAGTGTTTTAGGGTAGTGGTTGTGTAGTGTAGTGCTTTAGGGTAGTGTCAGGGGTTCGTGGGAATTGGACTGGGGTCGGGAGAGGGTTGTGCAGGGGTACTATATTAGTGTTTTGGGTAGGGTAGAGTCACTTACCTTGCAAACTTTTACAAGGACTATAGCTTTACCCTTCATGCCTTTGCATTGTAATGGCATACGTGGTAAAAGCATAGTTGTGGTAAAATTTTGCGATGTAATGGCATGTCGTTGTCTTTGACATTGCGTAGTAATACCCGCGTTGTAATGGCACATGTGGTATTGGTATGCGCTGTAATGGCATACATCCCAATGGACCACACTTCAATATTAATACTGCATAAAGGCAGTCCCTGGAGTTTAGTGGGCTTTCTGCCCCCCTGGGGGGCAAATTGGGAAAATTATCCCATCTGCCCATAGTGGCAGCCCTCAACCCTATATTTTTAAAATGTATTCCTGTTGTCTACTAGGCTTTCTGCACCCCTCTCCCCCGGGATAAGATCGGGGAAATTACGCCACTACCGCACCCCCTGGGGACAGAAAGACTGAACATTTTAAATTAGTAGGGGGAATACATGCCCTTGCCTAAGAGGCTACTCCCGCATATCCCTGGGGCCTAATGGATGGATCCCTGCTTGAGGATCGCTCTCCTTTGGCGATCCCCAAGCAGGAATCCAATGATATAGAGATATCACTGAAAAGGGGAGATTCTCCTCTCTCCAATGGTACCACCCCAAAGCAATCAGTTCTCAGGGGGGCTGAGATATGACCCCTAGCACTGATGCAGTATAAGTAAAATGTGCCCAACAGCTCGTTTTACTTTCACTTTTAGAAGCAATGATGTTGGCGCGCCCTGCAACCTGGATGTCCTTACAAAGAAAAAAAACACCCAGGCTGCTTAGTATGCTCTTCCCAACCATCCCAAGCTGCAGGAATTAAAAAGGAAGCAGGGTGTTTATAACCCTACCCAGTGTCGGCCAATGGCTCACAGACACACTTGGGAGGGAGTGCAGTCATCAGCCACACTTAAGGGGTTAAGATCAACATACATATAAGAATGATGCGATATATAATTGTGTTAAAACCTGCAGGTGCTTTTTAATACATTGAATGTCATAGACAAGTGTATTACCCATGGGCTTTGGTATTGGTTACCCCTTCTCACAAACCATAGTGTTTTACAATGTGAGAATCCTTGGTAAGCCCTGTGTGAGTGAGTTGTATAATGTTTTCCCAAATGCAAATTTGTGCATATTTGTATTTTTTTGGATTAGTGCCTGATGGCTTCCTTGTGGGACAGCTTATGCTCATTATCATGATAAGCTTACAATAATGGCTGCAGACTTGAATGATTTATAGGTAGAAGTTTTGTTAGATCCTACAGTTAGTAACTGGCTATGGTGAAATGTTATGACAAAAGCAACACGCCAGACTTATTTATTGAGAAAGCACATGCTAAAGGCAATAGGGCTTTAAGAGTGGACTGTTCTTACAATGGTTGTTTAAAACCTGCATTTGACGTGGCGAGGCCAACAAATCAGGCGATTCAGGTGTAAGGAGACACAGCAAGTGGCTCGAGAGCTGCAATGGTCCACTAGGGAGTCCCCCTGCTTGACTGGTCCTAACTGGGCTGTGAGTGCCGCTCGCAGTCGTGGGTGTCTCACACGCTGAGGAGTTATTCCTGCTCGCTCCTGTTAACTCGAACTTTGTCCAGTAACCTGGGAGCCCATGTGCTCGGTTACAATCCTTGCTGGGGGTTGCTGTAGGGAGAGACTACGCCTACCGGGAGCAGGACTGCGAGGACCAGAGGTGCTTGCGCCAGTACATCGCGCGCACCTGGTGCCTCTTCCGCCCCCTCCTCCCTGCGGGCTTCATTACGACTCACGGCCCCCGCTTCGCGGGAGCCGCTCGCAGTCGTGGGTGTCTCACACGCTGAGGAGTTATTCCTGCTCGCTCCTGCCACTGTTAACTCGAACTTTGTCCAGTAACCTGGGAGCCCGTGTGCTCGGTTACAATCCTTGCTGGGGGTTGCTGCAGGGAGAGACTACGCCTACCGGGAGCGGGACTGTGAGGACCAGAGGTGCTTGCGCCAGGACATCGTGCGCACCTGGTGCCTCTTCCCGCCCCCTCCTCCCTGCGGGCTTCATTATGACTCGCGGCCCCCGCTTCGCGGGAGCCGCTCGCAGTCGTGGGTGTCTCACACGCTGAGGAGTTATTCCTGCTCGCTCCTGCCAATGTTAACTCGAACTTTGTCCAGTAACCTGGGAGCCCGTGTGCTCGGTTACAATCCTTGCTGGGGGTTGCTGTAGGGAGAGACTACGCCTACCGGGAGCAGGACTGCGAGGACCAGAGGTGCTTGCGCCAGGACATCGCGCGCACCTGGTGCCTCTTCCCACCCCTTCCTCCTACTTAGTGCAGCCCTCTGACGCGAACGCGGGACGCGCGCGGACGGAAGCGCGGGCGAAGGGCAGGCCCTCTTAGGCCCTCAGAGGCCTGAGGAGACTGGACTGGGCCAGATCCCCTGGTTTAGTGTTACGGGATCCACCCTGTCCATATACCCACCTACGTTAGTTGACTATAGTAAGACCATATCACCCATCACAGATAAGCAGTGTCCTTGGGTTTGTTTACAGCGCGCACCTGGGCTGATCGACACTCGTTTGTGGTATATTGCAGTGTTTTTTACCATTTGTTAATATGCCTAAGAAAATTGTTCCGGGTGCACCAGATACACTTAATACCCTAGATAATTATCTAGTTCAAGTGGTACATAAAATAAATAGCGAAAGAAGGCAATCGCTAGGACTGAGCCAATCCCCTGTCCTTCACCTAGGGAGTCCTTCTTCCAGTGTGCAAATGATTGATGTACCAGTGCAAGATCCCAGCACGAACATCTCTGATACCAACCTCCCTGACACTGGAAGCATTGACCAAAGTGCAGAACTACTGGTCGACCTAGAGACAAATGCAGATTCTGACCTTGAGTCCCATGTGGATTTTATAGCAGATGAATCATCATCCTCGGCGCCCGCGATTAGGGTGGTGAGAACCTGTAGAAGAATTCAGCCGAAAAGAGGGGGGGTCAAGGGCAGGGAGGAAAAGGGTCACTTCCCCACCAAAGTCTAAGGGAAAAAAAACGGAGCATGAGGAAGAGAATCTTAGACAAATTATAGATGATGACCTTTTCAATAGGATAGCAGATATGATAGATCTAAAAATAAAGACCATTATCAAGCCATTGATTGGGAAAATTGATTAGCTTACTGCAGAGGTGAAAAGGATGGGTGGTCTGCAATGTAAACTAGCAGAAGAAATTTAGAATGTAGCAATCATTGTCTCCAGACCAATAGATACTGTGAAGCAAAATAACACTATTGGGGGAGACATAGTAGCAGAGGAAGGCCTATTAGAGACTATCCCGCCTGGCCAGGCACCATCAGACGTACCTAGTCAAGAAGTGGTGAGGGAGGCCCCTATACCTCCACCCACTATACCAACATTGCCATCCTTAGAGGATGACTCACCACAATTTATAGTGGAAGCCTCACCTGTGGTATTGGTCCTAGCAAATGTTCCTATCTTATCCCCTGGCCAAACAGAATCCACCTCATCCCTGACAAGCAAGGCGTTACACTGGCTGTCAAGTAACATGCAGATGGTGCAGTATGGGAAAGAGCAGCTGGCAGGGGAAATTGTAATGGCGAGGAGGATGACATGGATAGGGAACAGGCAAAAAAAGTTTAAGGGGGACTGCGTAGTGTTAAATTTTGCAAACGCTGCAGTGCTCCCAAATGTCCTATTAAACATATTCCCGCCCCAACGAAGAAGTGGATCCATAATCCCTCTTACCCTAACATTTTTCTACAGTGAGCAGCAACATGCAAACCACCCAAACATCCCAAGACCAGGGTGGGCTACAAGTAGTAACAGATGGGGGGGGGTCTTAGACCTACATATAATGAACATGGCATTGGCCTAGTAGATAGATTTGGTATAGGTCCATGCAACTATCAACAGAATGCGTTATTTTCTAAAAACCCTAGACCAAATCGGAATACAACGAACAGGTGGGGGGTGGGTGTCCCGGTGATTGATCAGGGGCGCTGTGGAAATGAGTTTGGAGCCTGGTTGGGTGTTGAGCAGTTCCCGATGCGCCCCAATACCCCATTACCCAGGTGGAATGCAGCAACAAATGGATGGGGATTGGGGGCTACACCACAGGAGTGGGGGTTTGGCACAGCGAATAGGTGTGGGGTTTTGGCCAACTTAAATGATTGCGATTGACGTACGGGGGGCCCAAATATGTTACAAAAGGGATCAAGATTCTCATGTACAATAACCAACCCCAAGGATAGGGGCAGAGGAACTACAAATGGTATAAATAGGCACGAGACAACCAGTTTGGAAGACCACAAAACGCAGGTCGTTACAGAAAGGGAATCTGCTCCTGACCAAACTTTGGCCGAGAACGTCGGCGGCTCCTTTAATGAGAATGTAAACGGAAACGATATTTCTTATGATCAGTCAAATGTAGCAGAGCTAGTGGGCAACTTATCAGTTAGTGGAACCCTCCATTGGCGAGCAGAAAATGGGGCCCCCTTGACCGATTTTGCGGAGAAGAGAACTATAGAAACCTGCAAAATACTAAGCTGGAATGTAGCTGGCCTCAACTCCAAATGGGATGATAAGGAGTGGTTAAGCTTTGTCATGGGTCATAATATCATCGCCCTCCAGGAAACTTGGGATGCAACTGCTAGTTTTTGGTGTGATGGGTTTACTAGCTTTGCCACGGCGGCGATCCCTAGCCGCAGTGGCAGAGCCAAGGGAGGTTTGTTGATGTTGTTTTCCTTGGAACTGAAGGGCTCCCTACAACAGATTAGCACTGACTCGCATAACATTCTCATTATAGAGAGAATGATTTACCCCACTAGTAGGTCCTTATATATCAATTTTTATAACTCACAGAACAGGGAAGATAGTGGCAGCAATATTGCTACCTTAGATGCTATATTAAGGTCAGGCAGTCAGAACACCCAGTTTGATATAGAGTATATATTATTAGGTGATTTTAACATCCATCCCTGCACGTTAGTATGCAGTTTAACTAACCAGGATTGGGGCGAAAGCCCCGAGGTACCACATTTTGAACATACCACAGAAGGAGAGGAGCTAGAAGACCTATTGGTAAATTTCAACTTGTACGAACCAGAGGGAGGCCCAAGAATAGCTACCTTCACTGGCACTAATCCTGGAACCATAATTGATTACATCTTTATCACAGAAGGCATTTTAAACCGGGTGATTTCCTACCGTACTGTGCCGTACTGTGCCATCTCACTACAGTGTACGGGGATAATGATGGGGCAACCAAAGGCATGTCATTGGCCACCTTAGACGCCACCCCAATACAGTTCAATAGTTCAGAAGTGGAGAAAGCTATTGTGGCCACAACTAAGCACAAGGCCCCGGGCCCCGATGGAGTGCCAGCCGATTTTTTCATACACTCCCCAAAGCTGTGGGCAAAGGTATTGGCTAATGTATTTACCGCCGTCAATAGCAACCCTAAACCATCCTCCTGGGACATTTCTACCATCGTCCCTATTTTTAAAAAGGGCCAACGGGATGACCCCGGGTGTTACAGGCCCATATCCCTTCTGGACTCGTCGGTGAAGATCTTAGGCAGAGTCCTTTTGTCCAGGTTGAGGGATAATGTTGAGAGTTGTGGAGGGTTGTCAGAGATTCAGTATGGGTTCAGAGAAAGGAAAGGCACAATCGAACAATGCTCTAACCTACACCTGCTCATATCAAAATACACGGTGGCCAAGGGGGGTCCCTGTTTCTAGCATTCATGGACCTCTCCTCGGCCTTCGATTTGGTTAACAGGGCCAAGTTATGGACGATTTTGTTGGAGATGGGGATTGATGAGGTACTAGTGAGATTCATGGCCTCCCTACACCAGGAGCTTTTTGCGGCCGTACGGGTCACAAACGAGGGTAGGTGTACGCCTCTTTTCAAATCCCTGAAGGGGGTAAGGCAGGGCTGTATATTGGCCCCACTGCTCTTCACCATTTATATCAATGGTTTGGGTGCATATTTGGAGGAGAAGGAAGTCGACATCCCGCGTGCAGGAGCAGTTAAGATCCCAGCGCTCCTGTACGCGGATGACGCTGTGCTAATCGCGCGCACGGGTGTCGGCCTTCAACGCCTCCTCAATGCCTTTGGCATATTCATGGAACAGCTTGATTTAAAAATAAATGCCAGTAAGTCACACACCATGGTAGTGGGTCGAGAAAGCAGCAAAAGGAGGGCTGCTTTCTAACCTACACCTGCTCATATCAAAATACACGGTGGCCAAGGGGGGGTCCCTGTTTCTAGCATTCATGGACCTCTCCTCGGCCTTCGATTTGGTTAACAGGGCCAAGTTATGGACGATTTTGTTGGAGATGGGGATTGATGAGGTACTAGTGAGATTCATGGCCTCCCTACACCAGGAGCTTTTTGCGGCCGTACGGGTCACAAACGAGGGTAGGTGTACGCCTCTTTTTAAATCCCTGAAGGGGGTAAGGCAGGGCTGTATATTGGCCCCACTGCTCTTCACAATTTATATCAATGGTTTGGGTGCATATTTGGAGGAGAAGGAAGTCGACATCCCGCGTGCAGGAGCAGTTAAGATCCCAGCGCTCCTGTACGCGGATGACGCTGTGCTAATCGCGCGCACGGGTGTCGGCCTTCAACGCCTCCTCAATGCCTTTGGCATATTCATGGAACAGCTTGATTTAAAAATAAATGCCAGTAAGTCACACACCATGGTAGTGGGTCGAGAAAGCAGCAAAAGGAGAACAAAAACCTTTATGTGCAGAGGGGATACGGTATCTAGGGTCTCCACTTTCCCCTACCTGGGGGTCCTATTTGACCAAAGAGGAACCTGGGGTCCTCAGGTGAGGGCGAAGAAGCTGGCGGTTACTAGATCATCGTCCGCCCTCATGGGCTTTGCGGGTAGGTTAGGTGCTAGGCCCATGAAAGCATTGTTAAAAATTTATAGGAGTAAATCTGTTGCTCTCGCATCATATGGTTCACCACTCTGGGGCCATGTAAATGTGGAACCTATCCAGAGAGCGGAGAACAGATTCATAAGGACACTCCTCTCTGTGCCGCAGTCCACACCAACTTACTCCATACACATGGAGGTGGGCTTAGATTTCCTTACTGACGGGTTGAATATGGCTCCCATGATCTTTTGGTTAAAGACATGGCTTAATGAAGACCTCCCACAAAACCATAAGATCATGTCCGACGTTCTGTCCCTTGACCATTTTAAAAAGATCCCTTGGCTGGCTTATCTGTTGAAGGCATCCTCAGAACTGGGACGACCTGAGCTCTTTACTTCCCCCCAAGATATCAAGGTCCAAGACATCGATCTTGTAAAAAAGAATTTTATGGGGAGGGCAAGAGCATTCCGCGAGGAGAGGGAATTAATGAAACCATCAGTGAGGGGTCATTACTTACTTGTCAATTCATTCTCTTTAGCACCTTACCTTGGTTTTGTCACAATCCCGTTCCATAGGTTTCTTTTAATTAAATTTAGGTTTAATTTGTTACATTTTTATTTAGGCACTTTTAAAACATGGGAAAAACCGGAATTAGCCTTACCATGCAGCTGTGATCACTTTCACCCCAAGATACTATGCATTTTGTTATGTTTTGTCGGTTTTATTTGGAGCCAAGGAAAAAATATCTGGTACCAGTTTTGAAGGAGGCTGGTATTACACAAGTGAGACCGGCTCTGCTTTTTTTACAATCATTGACCAACATACATACTACTTTTTGTACAGCTAATTTCTTGGTAGCAGCAGCTAGGATGAAAAAACATTCCCACTAGATCTATTGTTATTTCTTTTTTAAACTTTTGTATGCCTAGAACTATTGGAACGCAAATGGTTTTATCGCCATATGTTAATATGTATGAAATGTTTTAATTTCTTGTATGAAATGTTTTTTAAACTCTTTGTATGACTTGTAATTGAGTCGAATAAAGATATTCTGACTGACTGGCTGTGAGTATGAGGGGGGGCCCCAGATAGTTACTCTAGGGGGGGGGACTGGCAGATACGTGGTGGCCTTCATCAGACGTGGTTCTGCCTCCGTGTCTCCTGGGGTGGCGGGTCAAACATGGCCCTATTGGACGAAACTGGTAGACAACTGATCCAGTGAAGTTGTGGTAATCCCTCTATGGTTTGGTGGGAGTGGACAATCTTCCTGGTTTTACCTTGCTCTTTGAGGGTCAATTGAGGAACCTCAGAGGGAGGGAGGGGCTTCGAAAGGCATTTAATGCAAGCTCCCTGACCAAGAAGAGTTAACCCGAGTATGTCAGGCGACCAGAATATTATACCCGGTGGGGAGAGGGAGACATCCGGTTTTCATGAGTCACACAGGAACTATGGAGGGGGATTAGAATCCCAGGGTCTCCTTGCCAGGCAGGCTTTTCTAAGTATATTTTTCGTTGATGTTATAGTGTATGTTTATTTTTCTGGCCTAGTCACTACTCTACAAGGTACCACTTAGAGCGACACAAATGAGGATGTGAGCGACACTGGTTGACAGCAAGGACCTTATCGCACTACAACTGCTTCAATGCAGGACGGGAGACACCTCCTGACAGTGGCTACACTGAAAGTTCAGGGCCTAAACTCACCAGTAAAGATGACTACTTTGCTCCACTGGCTACACGTGAAACAGATGGTTGCAGTCTTCCTGCAGGAGATACATCTCCTGGCAGGAGATGTGATGAGTTACCACTCCATATATTTCCTCAAACAGTTTCACTCTAATGAATGTACTAATAGTAGGGAAGTAGTGCTGTTAGTGGGAACCACAACCCCTTGCAGGTGGACACGATCAAAAGAGACTCTGAGGGAAGGTTAATACTTTTTCATGGGTCAATAATGAACAGAACCATTACTGTGGTGTCTGTGTTTGGCCCAAGTGAACACAGACCACTCTTACACTTAGTATTTTCCATTCTTGTCCACCCTTACAAGTGCAGATACGATGAGAGGGAGCGGTTTTAATGTAGCCCTCAATTCCGACATGGACAGGTCCCACACCACATGGCAAACACCACACCCCCACACCATCGAGGACAAAGAGCTTAGCCAAATTATAGCTGATCACTGTCTGGAGGTCCTATCATGAGACTGACAAAGACTTCACATTGTAATCCCATGTTCATAAGTCTCATTCCCAGATTGACTACATATTCATCACCTCATCGATACGATCTTGAATGGAATTCTCTGTGATAGGGACATGAGTACTGTCTGATCATGCCCCAGCTTATGCCACACTATCATTGACCCCACCAGTTCTGGGCCCCACTAGAATGTGGAAGATGAATGAAATAGTCTTCCGAGACCTGATCCTCAGGGACAACATTAGGGAAGTCCTCGAAAAATTACTTTAAGGAAAATTAAACGGCAGATGTCACACAGGGGACTCTTTGGGATGCTGCAAAAGCAGTAATCAGAGCCACATTGATCAGTCACATGACCAGACTGGCAAGGGCGAAAAGCCTAGAGCTAGAGGCTACAATCCAACAATTGGAACATGAGTTTATATGCTCAGGAAGTAGGAAAACCCAAAGGGATCGGCGCACAGGAAGAGGAGAGTTAGAAGCCGTTCTGGCCAAGGATGTGGCCTGCAAACTCTTGTCCATGATGCAGCTGATCTATGAATGAGGGGGACAAAGCAGATAGGCTACTAGCACACAAGTTGCGCATAGAGAGCTCTAGGAACCACATAGCATCGATACGGGATGGGGAGGAGTAATGCTTCTCGAAAACCCAAGGCATAATTATGGTCTTCTCAGGCTTCTTTACAGCTTTATATAGTGGCAAAGCTAGGGATGAAGCCCTACAGGACACTTACATTGCAAAAGTACACTTTCCAGACATAAAGGCCACACTTCGTGGAGAACTAGATAGGCCAGTCACTGAAACAGAAGTCCTACAGGCCAACAAAGTGACAAGGCAAGGTAGCTTTCCAAATTCGTTTTTATAAAGGAATTCAAAGATACAGGGCCATCTAAATTGTAATAAAGCCACCACCGCTGTACCATCTTGAGTTTGGCAGTCCACAGACGCCAAACTCATAATCAGGCCTTAAATAGGCTTACGTATTTACAGTTGTATTATTTGTGATTGTAGCATCTGAATTTCTTTAGGTGTTTAGTTAACAGTTGACTTATTGTAATTGTTGTTGACAAATTACCCATTAGCTTTGTTGTTTTTGATGTTTTAGCTTTATTACTTTTTATCTGGATTGCGGTTTTTAGAGTTTTGTTTTTTATACTTTTTCAGTGGACACTCATGTATATATTCAGTAAATATTAAAACTAGTTGACGATTGCATTAGGAGCAGGTATATCTTTAGAGGCTTGGCTGTGCTAGGATAGTATTTTTTAGGAAAGATTCTTATATGATTTTGGTTTAAAGTAGGATGTGTGATACAGCCCACATAGATAGGAGATCTCAGTTGCTGTGGGAGTCATACTTTATTGCTCTGTATGTCATTCATGTGCTGTTCTAAGGTGATAACTGTTATCCTTTTTTAGAATTTCAATGAAATGGTAGAGTATAAGGTGAGGGCTTCCAGTAGTAGCTTGGAATGCATGGCACCATCCTTCTGTGGCATTATTACATTTTGCTTCTTTGTCCAGAGAACTATGCTAAACATTCCAGTACTCTATACTCTATATGAAACCTGGCTTGACACCTGTGCCCTGGAACTTGCAGACAGCTAACCCAGCTATACTCCAAATAGCTGAGGACTGTAGTTAGTTACCTCAGGTGGTTGGGCAAAGGCGGGGAGGGGCAAAGAGTTTCCTAATTTAGAATTGGAAGTTGCTTCTGAGTGAAAGTCTATACTTAAAGTGAATTTTTTAGGTGGTGAAAGAAGGCTCTGTTGTAATGAAGATAACATCCTTGTACACAGGTGTTTGGAAACGCATTTGACATTGTGTGCATCCTTGTATATTCAAAAATTATCCCTACCTTTTTGAGCAAGTAGTTATTTGTTTTTTCTTTAATTGAGTTTAAGAGTTGTTCACTGCAAGTGGTCTTTTGCTTGTTTGGTAGTTTTGTGAGAAAAAAACAGTTGTCTTGGTATTATCAATAAATGGTATATAATAGAAAAGAAGAAGGTGTGCAGGTGTTAAGGATTCCATCAATGAGCCACATGGGTATATGACCGAGTTAATAGGCTTCATGTGGTTGCAAAAATTATTTATCTTTTTCTCATGTTGTTAAGTTATAAAAATAATTGAATTCCTCTCTTCTAGTTCACTAAAAGTCTTTAGAACAGAGGTAAAAGCACTTTATGTTCTTCTTTGCCTAGAGATTGTCCATTGTATGTTGGCTACAGAGTTGATTGGGCTATACACTGGGTGATTTGTGAGTTTGTAATCTGTAGAATTATCATTTTACAATTGTTCCTCTTGAAGCAGTGGAATGTGTAGCGGTACAGACCTCAATTACTGCTCTATCTGGTAGTTTATTGTGCTCCATTATTGTCTTCACTTGATTATATACAGTGGCGGTCCTACCATAACAGCCATTTGAGTAGTATTTGGAAAATGTCCACTAGCTAGATTATTTACTACCTAACTCCTTGCTGTAGGTGTAACCAAGGAACATTTGAAAAAGTTTGCCTTTTAAAGAATCAATAAATGTGGCTTCATGGACATGTTGGAAGCTGCACTTGATAAAATATTAAAAATAATTTAAGCTAATATTCTGAATATTACTTTAATTAATGTATGGTATTGCTAAAATACATCTATTTTCCTACTTTTACCTGAATTTCACTGATCTTGTCTTGTGTCGATGTTTTCTTGTTTCTTCTCGAGGGGAGATATAAAACTTGATAGCCTTATTTATGTGTTTGGTGGTGCTGGAGCGGGTCTGCCCCGCTCCCACACCGCCAAACCCATGTTTGAAACGCCTGCCAGATTAGGAGTTTTCGCCTTTCTTGGGGGCAGGTTTTTTAGTGATCCCACAGCAGTGCCTATGAAATAGGCACCGGAATGGGAATGTCAAAATCTGTACCTACGCAGTATGGACTGCTTCAGTCCATGCTGTGCAGGTACTGGTGTGCATTCACACAGGGCAGGGACATGTATTGCCCCCCCTTTATGTATCCACATGGTGTGAGGCACCAGGGAGCCCTGTAGGGCCCCCTCTGTTTCCTCACTGCCAGGCTTTTCATGGCGGTCGCACCACCATGAAGTGTGGCAGTGAGTAAACTTGAAATATGTGTGTAGGCGGCCTCAGGACAACTGGCAGGGAATGGCGGTTCCCTGGCAGTTGCGGTAGTCCATGAGTGCCTGATCACCCTAGTCATAATAGGGCAGACGGGAGACTGCCAGTGAGTGTCTAGCCGTCCGTGGACTGTCAGGCTCATAATCAGATATAATGCCCAGAGAGTATATGTATATATATAATAAAGAAACCCGAAACCACCGCTGCCGCTCCTTCTCGTCCCGGGTGCTCACTCCTGCGGTAGTAAGCCGCTGTAAATTCAAAATTAAGGCATGTCCTTCTCGCGCCCAATGGAAAGCACACACAGGAGTAGTGTTCAGCAGAAATGCTTTCTTGTGCAGACCCCTCTGCACCGATGGATGCGTTTTGCCTTGCGGCTTTGTCAATGTCAGTTACACTGTGAAAAACCGGCAGTATATCATTTGTCGACATGTTACATGATTTTCTATCAACATTGAAGATGGGCTTACACTAGATTGATGGCAAAATTCATATCGGCCATCTTGAGACATGGTTTGGCCAAATTCCTAAGATCTGTAAGCACTGCCTCATTAACCCGTTGGCCGCTGCCGCAATTTCGCGGCAGTGCGGCCGTTTTAAAAAAACGGGCAGCGCTGCGTCGGCCGTTGAATGTGCGCAGCACCAGCCAGGTAGTGCTCTGAACGTTCAACGCTGACGGCAGCACTTAACGGGGTAAAGACATCGATTGTATCAAACGGAGCCTGTGGAATCACACGTGAATTCTTCTTGAAGTTGCTATGTCCATTAGACTGTGCTTTTAGCACAGTCTGGTGGACAAACCGACAAAACAAAGGAACCGGCATTACAACATCCCTAGAAAACAATAGGAAGCGATTAAGACATTGAAAGCAGACACAACTCTAGAGATAAAACCCTCCAGCAAAGGAGGTAATAAAGTCATTTTTAATAAGGAACAGTTCCACAAGGAAGCCATGAGATAGCTGGAGACAGCTGGAGACAAGAAATGCTATGTGCCCATCAAGAGGGCGGACTATCTGGAAAGTATTAGAGTATACCATGCACTCTTACAAGGTTGGAGAGATGAAGGAATGTTAGACAAGGACGAATTCCTGTTTCTGCACTGTGAATCTCTAGTTATTCCAACGTTTCACCATCTTCCCAAAATACATAAGGACCCCATCAATCCCCCAGGGAGGCCCATCGTGGCCTCAATTAACAGTCTCTTAGAAAATACATCGACCTACATTGATCTCTTTCTTGCTCCTCTTGTGAAAGACCTGGCATCTTATATCCGGGACACTCGGACTTTTTGAGACTAACAGAGTGGATTGTTTGGAAACAGACATGCTCGTTATTACCTTAGACATTACCAGCTTATACACCTGCATAAATCATCATGACAGGATTACAGCTGCTAAATGGTTCCTCGACAAAAGTTCACCGAAATTTCAAAAACATAACTCGATGCTCCTCCATATGATCACATTGTGTTTAAATAATAATATTTTTTTGTTTGCAGGAAATCTATACAAACAGCAATGCTGGACCGCCATGGCCACGTGCTTCGCCCCCAGCTGCGTGAATATTTTCGTGGGCTGGTGGGAGAAGCATGTGGTCTGTGGGGAACCCCATCAACAATGGATGGATAGCATAACGTTATGGGTGAGATACATAGATGACCTTTTCATTGTTTGGTTGCGGAGTCGATCATCGGCTAAGGAATACATCACCTCAACTACAATCTGAAGAGACTCCCTTGTGAACTATATTTCTTTTTATCAAACTGAAGATGAATTCAACATGGGCTGAAACAGCAACAAAATCCAAAAACATGCTCATATTTATAAATATTCACATTATTTATAATATTTCTTTGTTTCATCAAAAATATATTTGTACTTTCTTTTACATATTTTTACATATAAAATCAACATGTTAAACATCTATTAACAGTGTTGCATAGTAATAGCATGACATTTTCATGTGCAAACATCTTTGCATCATTAACCCCCGAGTAAAGAAACAAGAAAAGGACATTCATACACACTATCTCACATGCATTCCACCTCAAATACACTCATGCCACATTCATTAATGCATATATCTGGAGAGTAGGAGACAGAAAGTTGTTTTAATCTCCGCGACCAATTAAAGCAACTGCATATAGCAGGATATGAACAGCATTGGTCGACGCGCGTTTCGGTGGCTTAGAGAATAGATGACACCACCTTCCTCAGGGCCATTGCCAGATATTAGACCAATATTGGTACACCCAGGGGATACTACTACGGATACTCCGCAAGAGTCTGTTTTTTTGTTTTTGTGACTATTTTACTAAGTTCTTATGCCACACTCAAGGTGTCTCAAATGTGCTGTGCATTAAATGGGACATATATGCATGTATATTTTCAGCAAAATAAGTAATCCTTATGCAATCAGTTCGTTAAAACCTATGAGTCATACTTTGTTACACTGCACCATTCCACTTCGGTGACATTTCAATGTTAATATTTGATAGGTTGTATGGGTCTAAGCCCCGCAGTACTTAACTTTGCAGCACAGAATCCTAACGGGCTCCACGAAGGGACGGCCAAACAGAAAATACATCACCTCACTAAACAACAATAAATGCAACTTACGGATTACAGGCCACACTTGTGAAAAATAGGTTAACTATTTAGATCTAAAGTATTTGTTGAACAAAGTGCCTTACAGACACGATTATACAGAAAGCCTACAGCAGGTAATGCTGTGTTACATGCAGCCAGAAATCACCTCAAAAGTCTAGTGAGAAACATCCCATATGGGGAGCTCTTGCATTTGAAACTCAATTGCTCTACCCAACAAGACTTTCAACAAGCTAGCAAAGAAGCAATGGGGAGGTTTAGGATGAGAGGGTATACCATCACTACCATACAACAAGCAAGTGACAAAGTGGAGAAGATAGAGAGAAGGGAACTGTTGGTAGCCAAAGTAGCAGATACTACCATACAGGAAGGACCTGCTAGAATGATAACTAACTATAATGGAAAATCTGGTGAAATTGTGCACATTTTAAAAAAGAACTGGCACATTCTTAAGACTGATAATGTGCTTAAAAATCATCTTCCAGCCTGTCCTCTCATAACATACAAACGTAGCCAATCTCTTAGCAATCATTTAATCCACAGCCATTATGATGCAGCATCAAAGGTGAAGAATAGAACGAATGTAGTGGGATTGTACTCATGCTTGCACTGCAAGGCATGTACATATAGCAATAAAGTTATAAGCTATAAGGGGAGACCAGGGGATCCTAGGCCTCTAAGAACTATCAAACAGTTTCTCAACTACAACTCAGACTTCACAGTGTATTGTTTGGAATGTCCGTGTTCCAAATGATCTATAGGAAGTACAATTCACCCCACCACAAAGCGCGTTCTCAAGCATATGCGCGTGATAACCAACAAGGATACTACTTATACGGTTGGCAGCATTTCGAAAAATGTCACCAAAGTAATCAGGACCTTTTGAAGTTCTACTGTATAGATCAAGTAGAGAGATGAGCAAGGGGAGGTGATGGAATTAAAAAGTTGCGGATTATGGAGTCGACATATATCATCGATCTCCAACCGAAGGCTTCTATAGGGTTCAACAATGATGAGGAATTGTTGGTCCATTTGCAATAAGGGATATATTCACACAACCTGCATTTCATGAGATAAGGAAAGAATGCTATGTGTGATACAGGAACTGCCACCTTCCCCCAAAAAACTGACGCACAAATGCCCAATCAGGGAGTAATGAAAGTTACAAGGGAGTGAACACTGTATATATATATACATTTTTTTAACACATTTGAATATGCAATTGAAAACATTTGTTTTTAGCAATTATCATATGAAATGAATGCTTTAAAAAGAAATGGTCTCTAAAATTGACCGCAAATGTTTAGGAATGAAAATGTTTCTCCCTGTACAGTTAACCTTTTTTAAAAAAACACAAGAGCACTTTATCACTTTTAGGCAGTTTAATCAATGGATGCTTAAAAACATGTCTCAAGATGGCCAACATGAATTTTGCCACCATGTAGTGTAAGCCCATCCTCAATGTTGATGAAAAATCACGTGACATGTTGACAAAAGATATACTGCTGGTTTTTCACAGTGTAACTGACATTGACAAAGCTGCAAGGCGAAACGCATCTATCGGTGCAGGGGGGTCTGCAAAATAAAGCATTTTTGCTGAACACTACTCCTGTGTGTGCTTTCCATTGGGCATGAGTAGGACATGCCTTAATTTGGAATATATATATATATATATATATATATATATATATAGATTAGACGCCGGGCAAATCAATTTTGTAATTGCAAATATGTCGGCTGACAACGTTCGAGATCGGGAAACATTAGCAGCCACAATGTTTTCCGACAGCTCCCCTCTCCCAGTTAACATCAGGGGAAGGGACAATGATGGTGCTAGTAACAACAGCAATACAGTGCTCAGAGATCTTTTCAAAATCCTGGAAAAGATATCCAGGAGCGAACAGTCAAAGTGGTGGGAATCAAAATCACTGCAGCGGTACATTGAAGTAAACAGGATCCCACAGGGTCTACGTATTTTAACTGCTCCTACCTACGAGGATCCTAACCCTGATCTAATGAGGGAGCGGGCGGAGTGCAACCTGGAGGCATCGCGACGACAAGTCCAAATACTTATTAAATAGGCAGCTATAGATCGCGCCCAACTGCTTACGGAAATAGCAACCATTCAAGAGCAACTGGAAGCAATGGGGGAAGAAGAGGAGAAAGCCAAACTAATGAAAGCAATGAATGAACGATTGAAAAAGGAAGAAGCTAAAATTATAGAGAGAAAGACCTACAAATTCCAACGTGATCGTAGTGATTACGAATTGGGACAGATCTTCACGTTCTCTAAAAAATATGATGCCATTCGCAGTGGTGCTGCCAAACCTCAATCCAAACCCAAGCCCAACAAACAAAATCAAGGACAAATTGACACGAGCAACTCCACCCTCAGCTCAGATGTGGACACGGAATCTGATTCTAAATGCCGGAAACAAGCACAAGCCGGTGCAATTCCAAAACCATCATTGGGTCAAGAGATCATTTTTTTGTGCCAGGAAAGACTTTCAACCTTAAGGCCCCGGACGCGGCATAATTACGCAAACAGCAGGCAAACTACAGGAGGCGCAAAAGGTGCAGGGCGTCCACAAAAAAGAAATTATCAGAGAAGAAAGAAGGGCGGAGGAAATGTTGTCAAAAATCAAACAATAGTAAATTTGAACTCTGTTGTGTTAACATCGAAGGAAGAGGAAATTCTCAACTTGGGCTTAACATTTGCTCCTTCATGTAATTTCAATTACCCTACAGTAAGATGCGATCTATACAAAGCAGTAAGAAAACTAAAGTTACGGAAACTATAAACACTGAAAGCAAAAGCTAAAGGATCAACACTGTTATCATGGGGAGATGAAAACACAATGAACAGTGCTTCCCAAGACACGGAGGCCATCACAGAGCTCTGGGAAACCGATGGCGTCGGATATGAAAGCATCCCACAAACTGGAGATGACATGGGAAAAATCGATGCAGTGGTAAACAGAATTTCTCAGAAAACCCCATTCAGACCGCCTTCAACATTTACCCCTGTACTACCAAGAGATGCCATCGACATCTTTCATGAGAATGTTGTTACACAATTGAAAGATCTACAAAGAAATGTATCCAACACTAAAAAGAAACATGATGCTCTGACACAACGATACAAAGCCCTCACAACTCGACTAACTAAAGAAAAAGACATTATAATTCGAGGGAGTGACAAGGGCGGAAATATTGTTTTAATGACTAGAGCTGACTATGATAAAGAGGCATACTCGCAGCTTAATGACAGAAACTGCTACGAGCGTATAAACACCCAAGCACTTAATAGTATCAAGAAGGAATACCATCAACAACTGGTAAGATGGAAATCAGCCAAATTGATTAGCGAGTCAGAATACAAGTACTTAAAATGTATTTTATCCCTAAAGTACATAAAAACTTGAGACACCCGCCTGGCAGACCTATCATCTCTGCCAGGAACAGTTTATTGGAGCACACGTCTGTCTATATAGACTATTTTCTTCAGGGATATGTGCAACAACTTGAGTCTTATGTACAAGATACTGGGGACCTTTTACAAAAAATCAGACACATTGATTGGGTAGAAGGGGACTGGCTAATTGCTTTGGATGTTACAGCCCTTTATACAAGCATTGCACACAGTGACGGGTTATTGGCGATAAAGTACTATTTATCTAGACGTGGACCCATGTTCAAAGAAAACAGTGCAATGTTATTGTGGATGTTGGAATTTTGTTTAACAAACAACGTTTTCATGTACAATCAGCTATTGTATCGTCAATTACAAGGGGTGGCGATGGGGGCCAGCTTCTCCCCGAGCTTCGCGTGTTTACACATGGGAGCTTGGGAGGAGCTGGTCCTCAAAACCACACACAAACAGGCATATACAAACTATGTTGCAGGATGGTATCGATTTATCGATGACTTGCTTATAGTGTGGAGAGGTGGTCAAGAGGAGGCTATAAAGTTCATTCATGACATCAACCAACATGAATTAAATCTAAAGTTTACTGCCTCACTTAGCCAGCAATCAGTAACTTTTTTAGATACAGAGCTGTACATAAGGAATGGATGGCTGGAAACTAAAATACATCGCAAAAGTATTGCTGGAAATAGCATTTTACATGCGGCCAGTGCACAACCTGCACACCTTGTTTCCAGCATCCCCTATGGGGAGATGTTGCACATGAGAAGAGTCTGCAGTAACCCTATTGATCTAGAAAGAGCTCAACAGGAAAGTACAGACCGCTTTCTAGATAGGGGCTACACAGAACAGACAATTGAGAGGGCCAGAATCAAATCAATGACTAAAACAAGAGATGATCTACTAACTAGAAAGGATAACAGAGTTAGGACAGAGGTCAGGCCGGCTGAGGGCAATAGACAAACTGAAAAAGAAAAAACTTTCAGAATCATCACAGGCTATAACAAACAGCACAAAGATATTTACAGGATTGTAAATAAGAATTGGTCTATTGTAAAAAGTGACCCAATTATTGGATCAAGTTTACCAAAGAGGGTGTCATTAACATTCAGCAAGGCACCCTCTCTTAAAGACCAATTAGTTGATACTAACCCTGAGCCAATTGAAATAACTACTTGGTGGCAGAATAATAAGGGATTTTATAGGTGTAAAACCTGTAAGGCCTGCAACCACGGCACAAATGTAAAGACATATGCTCATGGATTTAGTGGCCAATTGCATCCTATATCGCAAGTTTTAACATGCAAAACTGAATTTGCTATATATGTATTGCAATGTCCCTGCTCACTAAAATATGTAGGAAGTACCAAGCTACCGGTACACAAACGTATTCTCCAACATCTGAGGGCCATTACGAATGGAGACAACACGTATCCGGTAGCTCGGCACTTCCGTGAGCACCACCAGAGTAACAATGCTTCATTGAAATATTTTGTCATTGACGCGGTCAGGGCCACTTGAAGAGGTGGGGACAGAGAAGCCATGTTACGCAGATTGGAGACCCGATACATTCTCCTACTCGATACAAAGGCCCCTATGGGATTAAACGTTACTGAAGATCTGTATACATGTCTCCCTTAACTTGAACATTCTATTGTTTTGTTTTGACCCCATACAAACTATCAACACTGTGAGCCTAGGACTCATATCTGTGTCCCGGCTGGGATACAACAGTATTGGGTCTAGGTTGGGATACATATCAATGATTGAGTCAAAATACCTATAGTGTATGAAATTATAATGATTTAGATCTGATCGTTTGAGTATTGTTATTACTGCAGTTTTTTAGAAACTGGTTTTCTTAAAGAAGGGCTAAAGTCATCATGAAGACCAGATGGGTCCTTATACCCGGTTGGTCTTTAAATGGTGAGTTTACTAATATTTGTAACCACACAAGGATAATATTTCACTTATAGGACACCTAAGGAGGTATTTTATTATGACATAGTTGCGGAATTTAAAAACATGGATGTCTTCAAATCTAACATCTATGATAAAAGCACGATTACAATGTTTTATCAAATATACAGATTATGAATTGTGACTGGTTTTATAGTATGTTGTATTCCTTCTTAAAGATTGATAATATAATTACAGTGATTGTTGCTATTTTTTATTAATACTTGCACTTTAATAGGTCCTAAGTAGGGAAAGTAAGCGAATTTGCACATCAGCGTATTTTGCACAAAAATTAATACAGATTGTTATCTGAAATTGGAATATTTGCACTATTGCGTAATTTGCACATAGCTTAAATATGTAGCAATACAATCGTACTGTATTCTCAATCCTATGAATCGTGGTGAAGGAAATAACACATGACAAACAGTTTTTATCTGGTTGATTTGATTCATGGTATTTGACCGTGATTTTTTTTAAGTTAAATATTTATCCATGTTTTAATGTCGAAATCCACAGTATTAGTCTTTAGTAATGCAGAGACCAGGATTACAAATAATAATCATAAGTGGATTTATATTATATGATTCTCTGTATAAATATGACACTGCTCTGCCTTGTCACCATACCTCGAGTATTTTGTCCATATTCATTATCAGCCCGACCATGTGACATTGTGTAAACTAATTACTGGCACTTTAAATGGGCGTTCTCAACATTAGAATGTTGTCATGTGAGCAAGGCTCCTCGGAGCCGAAACGTCATGCGGCTGAATTTGCACAAATAAAGATTTTCAGCACTTACTTGGCCCGTGTCCGTGCTGTTTCTGTGCGGTGGAGGAGTTCATCACTGGGTGGAGACGCGATAAACTGGATATATATATATATATATATATATATATATATACATATATATATATATATATATATATACATATATATATATATATATATATATATATATATATATATATATATATATATATATATATATATATATACATATATATCAACACAAAAGTTTGCCTGGAAGAGTCAGCCCACACAGGTGAGTGAAGTAACCTTTTCATTTCAAGGAGGAACGGCATTCAGTACACAGCTCTAGTGCCTTGCAAACATTAAGAGCCATGTGAAGCCCGACGCGTTTCATGCCAGGAAGCATTTCTTCAGGGGTTGCAGGCTTGGAACAAGATCCTTGGCATTGCATTTCGCAAGTCACTATTTAAAGGTATTAAGTCCCCGCCCATGTGGGCGTTGCCACCACCGTAGCATTCTGGATCTTATAGTGCTCAACATCTTTCTCCTGTGAGTTGCTTGTGCCAAATTCTCAAATTGCCAACTGTTTAAACCCTCATGGGTAGCGAAGATCATCTATCGTTGCTCCTGAAGCACAAGTATATTCCTCGTAAAATAAAATAATAAATAAATAAATAAAAAGGTTACTTCACTCACCTGTGTGGGCTGACTCTTCCAGGCAAACTTTTGTGTTGGTATATAGCGACGCAGCCTGAGCCGCGAGTCAAGCCCCCTGCATTGAGATGTAGCCCCGCAGTGACGCCAAACGACGCCATTGAACAAGGGACGGGTGCACCACAACGAGGAATATACTTGTGCTTGGTGTTTTGATTTGCAACAATGTATGATGAACTTTTGACCTGTGTTCTCAAATAGGTGTTTTATGAAGTGTTTCTATGGTAACAGGGAGAAGGCAGAATTGGGGTAGGGTAGAAAGTTATGTCATTTGGAAAGGGTTCAAATGTTCAAGTAATAGAAATGTGTGTTTGCTTTTGAATGATTGTGGGAAGAAATGTGATTTGTTATTTAGATGTATATGTGTGTAGATCAAGTGTGTGGAAGGGTACGCGTACACCGTGAAAAAGAAGGGGGGGCCAAATCCCGGGGGCAATGTTTTTATTTATAATGGGGGGCCAGAGGGGCCCCCCAGCCCCAGGGACCGCCGCTCCCAGGGCTTTAACAATATGTATGCAGGGGGGGGCTCATGGCCCCCCCGCAGCCCCGGGGACCGCCATCCGGGGCTTCTTTAAAAAATAAAAGAATTTAAAACCTGTGTTGGGGGGCTCAGGCCCCCCCACATGCCTCGGGGACCGCCACTCCCGGGGGCTCTAATATTCATAATAGGGGGGTCCGTGACAGATCCCCTAGCCCCGGGGCCACCAACGCCCGGGGCTTTTAAATGTTGGGAGGGGGGCCGAGCGGCCCCCCTCCTGGAGCCTTCTGGCGGCCCTGGGGACCGCCACCCCCCCCCGGGTCAGCTCCTGAAAGCCCCGGGGTACCCACCCCGGGACACTGCTGTTTGCTATGGTAGGGCAGGAGCCTCGCCGTTCCCGCCCTACCATAGCAAACTGCTTTCCTATTTGGTAGAGAGAGCAGGAAACCTGCTCTCTCTTTCAAATAGGAAAGCATATTGCTTTTCGTCAGGGGGAGCAGCATGTAAGCTGCTCCCTCTGACGAAAAGCAATGCCGGCTCCCAAAGGAGGTGTTGGGGGCGTTGGGGCTCCCCCCACGGTCCCCAACATTTTATTTGAGCCCCGGGGGATGGGGTCCCCGGGGATAATAAAAATTAGTGATAGGGGCTATTTTTTTTTACTGTACATTTAAAGTACGCGGACCATGCGCGGCCGTACAACGTATGGTGCGAGGTTCCTAAGTCGTCCAGTACGCGTACCAAAGCAAGAAAAAAATAATTTAAAAAATATGTTTTACAGATATATATCAAGCTTATGTGTTTAGATGTTGGTTGGTTCTAACAATAGCTTTTCTCTTTATTGGTACTTCTAAGTAAGTATCTTTTGCAGAGTCTAAACTTGTTGAGGAGGAGTGTTTTACAGTGTGCTGAACATTTGACCTCTGTGGACAGTTGACTTTTGCATGATCTGTTGGGGGTAGGGTTCAAAGTTATATCAGTTGGAAAGGGTTCAAATGTTCAACCAATAGAAATGTGTGTTTGGTTTGGAATTAATGTGTGAAGCAATTTGATTTGTTATTAACATGTATATATGTGTAAATTGGGAGGGAAAGTGTGCCATTTTCTGGTTTTGCTGCGAACACTGAAGTAGAGGTATTCTGTATTAGAATATCTGCTGTGTGAGTGGCATTCTTCTTAATATACAAATCAATTTGAAAGGTGAGTTGATAACTTGTAAGGGATGTATGTGGTGCATTTTGTTTTTAGTAAGAGTAATGTGTTTATCCTTCTAAAGTGTGTAGAATCACATTCTGAGTATTTCTTCATTTGGATAACTATTGTGATAAAACCATTTGGTAAGTTAATGTGTTTAGTGAATCAGCTTTGTGCAATAAAGTGCAGTACTAAAAAATGTAGAATGTGTGCAGTCACTTTTTCAGTTGTAGAGTAGTTAATAGTGTTGCTTGTTTAGAATTAGGCTTGTGTTTTAAATCTACAATTTTCCAGTCAGTATACATACACTACTGTAAATTCTCTGGGATATATTTACAAGCCTCTTGTGCGTATTTGTAATGCCTTTGCTTTACTTTTTTTATGCAATATTCGCACACATAATGCAGCAAATTGTTTATGTATTTGCAAAATGACTCATGGTTGTACAGTAAAATTCAGTAATTATATTTCTGTAATGTATGCAGTCATATTAGCCCTTCAAGAGTAATTAATTGTGTTTTTTGTCTAGAATCAGACTTGTGTTTTAAATCTACAATTTCCCAATCAGTATACATACACTGCTGCATACTCTCTGGGGCAGATTTACAAGCCCCTTGTGCCTCTTTGTTGATGTATTGTGTCACTTTTTTGATGTAATGTTGGCACAAAAAATGCATCAATTTGCTTATGTATTTGCAAAATAAGTTAGGGTTGACCACTGAAATGTAGTAGTTATATACATGAAATGTGTGCAGTCACTTAACTGTTTATAGACTAGTAAATGTGTTTTGGTAAAATGGAAGTTGTAATATTTTTTGTCCAGAATCACACTGTGTGTCTGTGCATTTAGGAATTGTTCTGAGAGAAGCATTTTTGAATTTTTGTGTTTACAGATACATAAGTGCTTATAAAGCTGTCCTTTTTTCTAGTTATGATAGAATTAAAAACCGGTTATTGGTTTTGTGTTTGCAAAATGTCTCGTGGTTGTACAGTAAAATGCAATAATTATATTTCTGTAATGTGTGCAGTGATATTAGCCCTTCAAGAGTAGTTAATAGTGTTGTTTGTCTAGAATCAGACGTGTTCTAAATCTACAATTTACCAGTTATTATACATACACTGCTGCATACAATTTGGGGCAGATTTACAAGCCCCTTGTGCATTTTTGTTGTTCTATTGTGTCACTTTTTTGATGTAATGTTGGCAAAAATAATGCAGCAAATTGCTTATGTATTTGCAAAATGAGTCAGGGTTGTCCACTGAAATGTAGTAGTTATATACATGGAATGTGTGCAGTCACTTAACCGTTTCTAGACTAGTAAATGTGTTTTGGTAAAATGCAAGGTCTTATATTTTTTGTCTACAATCACACTGTGCATTTGTGTGCATTTTGTAATTATACTCGCCCCCTTTTCCACATTCTCCCCCCTTTCTCCTCACACTCCCCCCTCTTTCCTCATACACAACCCTCTCTCCTTATACTCCCCCTTTCTCCTCATACTCCCCCTCTCTCTCCTTATACTCCCCCTTCTCTCCTCATACTCCCACCTCTCTCCTCAAACTCCTTCCTCTCTCATCATACTCTCCACTCTCCTCATACTCCCCCTTTCACCTCATACACCTCCGTCTCCTCATACTACCCTCTCTCCTCATATTTCCCCCTTTCCTCATACTCCCCCCTCTCTCCTCATACCCCCTTCACTCCTCATACTCTCCCATCTCCTCATACTTCTCCCTCTCATCCCGTAGTACCCCCTCTCTCCTCATATAACCCCCTCTCTTCTTATACTCTTCTTTTGTCCACATTCTCCTCCCTCGCTTCTCATACTCTCCCTTCTCTTCTCATACACACCCCTCTCTCCTTATACTCCTCTTTTTTCCTGATACTCGCCTCTCCCCATACTCCTCCTCTCTCCCCTCATACTCCCCCCTCCCCTCACATTCCCCCTCTCTCTCCTAATACTCCCTCCTCTCTCCTGATATTCCTCTTTCTCTCCTCATACTTCCCCTCTCTCTTCTTACTCTTCCCTCTCTCCTCATACTCCCCTTTTCCTCATATTCCCCCCTCTCCTTAAACTCCCCCTCTCTGTCCTCATACTCCCCTCTCTCTCCTCATATTCTCCCTCTCTCCTCATTCTCCCCCCTCTCTCCTCATGCTCCTCCCTGTCCTCATACTCCTTCCTCTCTCCTCTTACTCCTCCCTCTCTCCTCAAACTCACCCCGCTCCTCATACTCCCCCTCTCCCCTCATACTCCTCCCTTTCCTCATATCCCCCCTCTCCTCATATTTCCTCCTCTCCTCATACTCTCCTTCCCCCCTCATACTCCCCCCTCTCTTCATATTCCCTCTTTTCCTCATACTCCCCCCTCCCCTCCTATTCCCCCTCTCCTCATACCTCTTACTGTCTCCTCATAGTACCCCCTCTCTCCTTATACATCCCCTCTCTCCTTATATTCCTCTTTTCTCCACATTCTTACCTCTCTCTCCTCATACTCCCTCCTCTATTATCATACACACTCCTATTTCCTTATCCTCCCCCTTTCTACTCATACTTGCCCCTCTTTCCACAACCCCCCTTCTCCTCATATTCCTCCCTGTCCTCATACTCCCCCTCTCTGTCTTCATACTCCCCGTCTCTTCTCATATTCCTCCTGTTGGACTTGTCCCTTCTGGCAGGTTCACCCCTAAACTTTTTTGCTTTTAATGGTGACCTGGTGATGGTGATTTTTGGTTTCTGCTCACTTTCACTGTGTCCCAGTGGAAAGTGCGTGCGCACTCTGAGTGCAAGTGGTGAGATAGGCCTGCCCTCCCATAGGAATGCATGGGGAATGTATGTGTCCCTGGTAGTTCCTGATGCGTGGGGTGTGCAGGCTTGAGTCTGGTATGTGCGGACTCTTGTGATTAAATGCTGCGCAATGATGTATGCAGCGTGTATGTGTCTAGTGGGGAAGTGCCACTTCTAGACATGGCTGTGCGTGTGCTGTAAAGGTGCTGGCGTGTGATTGGCTGGAGCTGGCTGGGGTGCCAGGCTCCATGAGTCATGATGGGTCTGCCCGGTGGTTAGTGTGAGATTAGCATGTGTGATGTGAGGGAGTTGTGCACCTGGGTCCTGAATAGGGCTGGGCTTTCCCCACACAATGCTGGCTCCGCCCCCTGTGGTGCGTCTAACGACCCTAGCCCTGCCAGTGAATAGAGTGAGGGACTGAGCACATCAAGAGGGCTCACAAACCAGCTGCGACTGATTTTGCACCCTCACCCTGAAGCCAGACAAAGGATTTAGTAAGATAAAAAGGGGCTGTGTCCCCTCACAATCTGTTCTCTTCCAGGATCCTATCTTAGGGGGGCTGTTGCTGCTACTGGGTGCCAGGAGGACCGCCACTTGGACTGCCTCCCTGCCTGGAGGCCCAGTGAGCTGGCTCTTGGTCGGCTTGCCCCCCCTCTCTTGCTGCACCTCTTAAGGGACCTTTTGCTGGACTTGTTGTTCCTCTAGAGCCTGGAAGCGCTTTATCTCCCGGTGAGTGGGGGCTGTGCCAGAGAGAGGGGGGCGTCGGGGCACATTGCCGGTGTCCGCCCCCTCCTTCCGCCGTGTTGCTAAGCCCACGAGGGCTTCAAGGCACTCCGCTGTTCTCGAGTCCCCAGAGTGGGGGGGACTCCCACAGAAGGGCACCCAATTCTCGAGAGCCCACGGGGCTTAGGGGGCATTGAAGGCAGTTTTAGAGCCTGAAAGGGTCCAACGACAGAGGACATTTGTTGATTGAGAGCCGCGAAGGCTCCCCAGGGGCATTGGTAATTCGGAGCCCCGAGGCTCCAGGGCCCCACAGTTGTGTTAGAGCCCACGAGAGGCTCGTGGAGGCATTCCTTAAATTGTGAGCACAGAGAGGGTCGTGGGGGAATTTTCTTTGTTCTTAGAGCCACAAGAGGCTTTGGAGTGCCATTCTGTTTGTTTAGAGCCACAAGGCTCTTGGGGGACACGAGTGCTGCGTTCAGAGCCTGCGAGGCTCCCACGTGGCCCCGTCATTGTATCCCCAGCTGCCCAGCACTTAGTGGGCAGCTGCTCTGTTTAGGCCCCTGACTTTGGGACACAGGGCATTCTAGCCCCAACAAGGCCAGTTGGCCTAGGGACTGCCACAGGTGGGGGCTTATGGGAGTACTGCGCAATTGTTCTTACACCACTGAGGCTCTTGGGGGACACGAGTGCTGCGTTCAGAGCCTGCGAGGCTCCAACGTGGCCCCATCATTGTATCTCCAGCTGCCCAGCACTTAGTGGGCAGCTGCTCTGTTTAGGCCCCTGACTTTGGGATACAAGGCATTCTAGCCCCAACAAGGCTAGTTGGCCTAGGGACTGCCACAGGTGGGGGCTTATGGGAGTACTGCGCAATTGTTCTTACACCGCTGAATGTTTTTAGGCATCATGTGTTCTCCTGTGCTGCACCTCTGAATGTGTCTTTGATGCATCATGTGCCTTGTTCTTACACCGCTGAATGTATGTTTATGCATCATGTGTTTTGTTCCCATGCCTATACCCCTAAATGTATGGTGATACTTAGGTGGTTCTTTTTCTCCTAGTACAGGTGTTGCTAGTGAGGTGCTGGTTCTCTGCGTGACCTTTTCCTAAGGTGGTTAGGGTTGCGTTGGTGGTACTTACCGGTTACCAGTGGTTACTGGCTGTGTGCTTTATGTTATATTTTGTGCTACATTTTCTATTTGGTTCTACAAGTGTTCTATGTACTAATTACTATTCCTACAAGTGGTAATTCTACCAAGTACGAAGTCTAAAAGTGCATATTCCTGACAGTGGTCCAGGTGGCCCTTTCTTGTACATATCCCCTGTAAATTCTGCCCGTGCCTGTTGGCACATTGTAAAGTGTGTGTTTTTATCTAATGTGTTTTGGGATAATACAAAGGCTATTTTTACATATAACCTTGTGTGGAGTTTCCTTTGTGGTGGGCCTTGGGTGTTGTTGCTGGGGGTGCGTGCACAAACAATTAACTCACATTGCCTCCGAGTTTAGCCTTACTGCTCATGTCACGTTACCAAGGGGGTGAGCAGGGGTTATCTTGGTGTGTAACTCCCTTGCCCTGACGTGGAAGTGGTAGTCTCTGACTGACTTTGGCGCAAGCCCTGGCCAGCCAGGGATCCCATTTCTAACGCCTCCTCTCTTCTCATACTCCCCCTCTCTCCTCATACTCCCCCTTCTCCTCATACTTCCTCCTCTCTCCTTTTACTCCTCCCTCTCTCCTCATACCTCCCCCTTAATAATTCCCCAGTCAGTATACATAGAGTGCTGCATACACTCTGGGGCAGATTTAAAAGCACCTTGCGCCTCTTTGTTATTTTATTGTGTCACTTTTTTGATGTAATGTTTGCAAAAATAATGCAGCAAATTGCATATGTATTTGCAAAATGAGTCAGGGTTGTCCACTGAAATGTAGTAGTTATATACATGGAAGTTTGGGCAGTCACTTAACGGTTTTAGACTAGTAAATGTGTTTTTGTAAAATGCAAGTTCCTTTATGTTTTGTCTAGAATCACACTGTGCGTCTGTGTACATTTAGGAATTATACTGGCCCCTTTTTCCACAATCTCCCCCCTCTCTCCTCATACTCCCCCCTCTCTCCTCATACACACCCCTCTCTCCTTATACTCCCCCTCTCTCCTCACACTCCTCCTCTCTCTCCTCATAATCTTCCGTCTCTCCTCATACTGCCACCTCTCTCCTCATATTCCCTTCATTCCTCATACTCCCCCATCTCCTCATACACCCCCTCTATTCTTATACTCCCCTTTTCTCCACATTCTCCCCCTCTCTTTTCATACTGTCCCTTCTCTCCTCATTCACATCCCTCTCTATACTCCTATTTACTCCTCACACTCGCCCCTCTTTTTCCATACTCCCCCCTCTCTCCTCATACTACTCCAATCTCTCATCATACTCCCGCCTCTCTCATGACATTCCCTCTCTCTCTCCTTATATTCCCTCCTCTATCCTGATATTCCCCTCTCTCTCCTCACACTCCCCCTCTACTCATATTTCCCCCAATCTCCTCTTACTCTTCCCTCTCTCCTCATACTCCCTTTCTCCTCATATTCCCCCCTCTCCTCATACTCCCCTCTCTGTCCTCATACTCCTCCCTCTCTCCTCATATTCCCCCTCTCTCCTCATATTCCCCTTCTCTCCTAAAACTCCCCCTCTCTCCTCATACTACCCCCTGTCCTCATACTTCCTCCTCTCTCCTCTTACTCCTCCCTCTCTCCTCATACCCCCTCACTCCTCATACTTCCCCATCTCTTCATACTCCTCCCTTTCTCCTCATAATCCCTTCTCTCTCCTCATACTCACTCCTCTCCTCATACTCCTCCTCTCCCCTCATACTCCCCCTCTCCTCATACTGCCCCCTCTCCTCATATTTCCTCCTCTCCTCAAACTCCCGTCTCCCCTCATACTCCCCCTCTCTTCATATTGCCTCTTTTTCTCATACTCCCCCTCTCCTCATATTCCCCCCTCTCCTCATACTTCTTACTGTCTCCTTATACTACCCCCTCTCTCCTTATACACCCACTCTCTCCTTATACACCCATTCTCTCCTTATATTCCTCTTTTCTCCACATTCTTCCCCCTCTCTCCTCATACTCCCTCCTCTCTCCTCATACACACTCCTCTCTCCTTGTACTCGCCCTTTCTCCTCATACTCACCCCTCTCTCGTCATACTCCTCTCTCTCTCCTCATACTCCCCCTCTCTCTTTACACACTCCCTCTCTCTCCTTATACTCCCCCTCTCTCCTGATATTCCCCCTCTTTCCTCATTCTCACCTCTCTCTCCTCATACTCCCCCTGTCCTCATACTCGCCCCTGTCCTCATCTTCGCCCCTCTCTCCTCTTACTCCTCCCTCTCTCCTCATACTCCCCCTTTCCTCATATTCCCCCTGTTCTCATATTCCCCCTCTCCTCATACTTCTTACTGTCTTCTCAAACAACCCTGTGTCATTACACCCCCTCTCTCCTTATATTCCTGTTTTCTCTACATTCTTCCCTCTCTCTCTTCATATTCCCTCCTCTCTCCTCATAGACACTCCTCTCTCCTTATACTCCCCCTTTCTTCTCATACTCACCCCTCTTTCCACATACTCCCCCCTCTCTCCTCATACTCCTCTCTCTCTCCTCATACTTCCCCCTCTCTCCTCACACTCTCCCTCTTTCGCCTTATACTCTTCCCTCTCACCTGATATTCCCCCCTCTTTCCTCCTTCTCACCTCTCTCTCCTCATACTCCCCCCGTCCTCATACTCCCCCCTCTCTCCTCTTACTCCTCCCTCTCTCCTCATACTCCCCCTTCTTCTCATATTCCCACTGTCCTCATACTCCCCCTCTCTGTTCTCATGCTCCCCCTCTCTCCTCATATTCCTCCTCTCTCCACATTCTCCCCTCTCTCTCCTTATACTTCTCCCTGTCGTAATACTCTCCCCTCTCTCCTCATACTCTTCCATCTCTCCTCATACTCTTCCCTCTCTCCTCATACTCAACCTTCTCCTCATATTCCCCCCTGTCTTCATACTCCCCCCTCTCTCCTCATATTCCTCCTCTCTCCTCATATTCCTCCTCTCTCCTCATTCTCCCCCCTCTCTCCCCATGCTCCCCCTTCTCTTCATACTCCCTCCTCCCTCCTCTCTCCTCTTACTCCTCTCTCTCTCCTCATGCCTCCCCCTTAACAATTCCCCAGTCAGTATACATACACTGCTGCATACACTCTGGGACAGATTTACAAGCCCCTTGCGCCTCTTTGTTGTTCTATTGTGTCACTTTCTGATGTAATGTTGGCATAAATAATGCAGCAAATTGCATATGTATTTGCAAAATGAGTCAGGGTTGTCCACTGAAATGTAGTAGTTATATACATGGAATGTGTGCAGTCACTTAACCGTTTTAGACTTGCAAATGTGTTTTGGTAAAATGCAAGGTCCTATATTTTTTGTCTACAATCACACTGTGTGCCTGTGTACATTTAGGAATTATACTCGCCCCTTTTTCCATATTCTCCCCCCTCTTTCCTCATACTTCCCCCTCTCTCCTCAGACACACCCCTCTCTCCTTATACTCCCACCTCTCTCCTCATACTTCCCCCTCTCTCCTTATACTCTCCCCTGTCCTCATACTCACCCTCTCCCCTCATACTCCCCGTCTCTTCATACTCCCCCCTCTCCTTATATTTCCTCCTCTCGTCATACTCCCCCCTCTCTCCTCATACCCCCTTCACTCCTCATACTCCCCATATGCTCATACTCCTCCCTCTCTCCTCATAGTACTCCCACCATCCTCATACACCCCCTCTCTCCTTATACTCCCCTTTTCTCCATATTCTCTCCCCTCTCCTCTCATACTCTCCCCTCTCTCCTCATACACACCCCTCTCTCCTTATACTCCTCTTTTCTCCTCATTCTTGCCCCTCTTTCCACATACTCCCCCTCTCTTCATACTCCTCCTCTCTCTCCTCATACTCCCCCCTCTCAGCACACTCCACCTCTCTCTTCTTATACTCCCTCCTCTCTCCTTATACTCCCCTTCTCTCCTCACACTCCTCCTCTCTTTCCTTATACTCTCCGTTCTCTCCTCATACTCCCACCTCTCTCCTCATATACTCCCCCTTTCCCCTCATACTCCCCTGTCTCCTCATACTCCCCCCTCTCCTCATATTTCCCCCTCTCGTCATATTCCCCCACTCTCCTCATACCCTCTTTACTCCTCATACTCCCCCATCTCCTCAAACTCTTCCCTCTCTCCTCATAGTATTCCCTCTCTCCTCATTCACCCCCTCTCTCCTTATACTCCCCTTTTCTCCAAATTCTCCCCCCTCTCCTCATATTTCCCCCTCTCCTCATACTCTCCCCTCTCTCCTCATATCCCCTTCTCTCCTCATACTCCCACCTCTCTCCTCATATTCCCCCTCTCTTCTTATACTCTCCCCTTTCCTCATACTCACCCTCTCCCCTCATACTCCCCGTCTCCTCATACTCCCCCTTTCCTCATATTTCCCCCTCTCGTCATATTCCCCACTCTCCTCATACCCCCTTTACTCCTCATACTCCCCCATCTCCTCAAACTCCTCCCTCTCTCCTCATAGTACTCCCATTTTCTCCAAATTCTCCCCCCTCTCATCATATTTCCCCCTCGCCTCATACTCTCCCCTCTCTCCTCATATCCCCTTCTCTCCTCATACTCCCCCTCTCCTCCTATTCCCCCCTCTCCTCCTATTCCCCCCTCTCCTCATACTTCTTACTGTCTCCTCATAGTACCCCCTCTCTCCTTATACACCCCCTCTCCCCTTATATTCCTCTTTTCTCCACATTCTTACCTCTCTCTCCTCATACTCCCTCCTCTCCTATCATACACACTCCTCTTTCCTTATCCTCCCCCTTTCTCCTCATACTTGCCCCTCTTTCCACAACGCCCCTTCTCCTCATATTCCCCCTGTCCTCATACTCCCCCTCTCTGTCTTCGTACTCCCCCGTCTCTTCTCATATTCTTTCTGTTGGACTTGGCCCTTCTGGCAGGTTCACCCCTAAACTTTTTTGCTTTTAATGGTGACCTAGTGATGGTGATTTTTGGTTTCTGCGCACTTTCACTGTGTCCCAGTGGGGAGTGCGTGCGCACTCTGAGTGCAAGTGGTGAGATAGGCCTGCCCTCCCATAGGAATGCATGGGTAATTTATGTGTCCCTGGTCATTCCTGATGCATGGGGTGTGCAGGCTTGAGTCTGGTATGTGCGGACTCTTGTGATTGAATGCTGCGCAATGATGTATGCGGCGTGTATGTGTCTAGTGGGGAAGTGCCATTTCTAGACATGGCTGTGTGTGTGCTGTAAAGGTGCTGGCGTGTGATTGGCTGGAGCTGGCTGGGGTGCCAGGCTCCATGAGTCATGATGGGTCTGCCCGGTGGTGAGTGTGAGATTAGCATGTGTGATGTGAGGGAGTGCTGCACCTGGGTCCTGAATAGGGCTGTGCTTTCCCCACACAATGCTGGCTTCGCCCCCTGTGGTGTGTCTAACAACCCTAGCCCTGCCAGTGAATAGAGTGAGGGACTGAGCACATCAAGAGTGCTCACAAACCAGCTGCGGCTGGTTTTGCCCCCTCACCCTGAAGCCAGACAAAGGATTTAATAAGATAAAAAGGGGCTGTGTCCCCTCACAATCTGTTCTCTCCAGGATCCTATCCGAGGGGGGCTGTTGCTGCTGCTGGGTGCCAGGAGGACCACCACGTGGACTGCCCCCTGCCTGGAGGCCCAGTGAGCTGGCTCTGGGCCCTGCTTGCCCCCCCTCTCTTGCTGCACCTCTACAGGGACCTTTTGCTGGACTTGTTGATCCTCTAGAGCCTGGAAGCTCTTTATCTCCCGGTGAGTGGGGGCCCCGGGGCTGTGCCAGAGAGAGGGAGGCGTCGGGGCACATTGCCGGTGCCCGCCCCCCTCCTTCCGCCGTGTTGCTAAGCGAGGGCTTCAGGACACTCTGCTGTTCTCGAGTCCCCGAGTGGGGGAGACTCCCAAAGAAGGGCACCCAATTCTCGAGAGCCCACGGGGCTTAGGGGGCATTGAAGGCAGTTCTTAAGCCTGAAAGGCTCCAACGACAGAGGACATTTGTTGATTGAGAGCCGCAAAGGCTCCCCGGGGGCATTGGTAATTCGGAGCCCCGAGGCTCCAGGGCGCCACAGTTGTGTTAGAGCCCACGGGAGGCTCGTGGAGGCATTCCTTAAAGTTGTGAAACCAGAGAGGCTCATGGGGGCATTTTCTTTGTTCTTAGAGCCACGAGAGGCTTTGGAGTGCCATTATGTTTGTTTACAGCCAAGAGGCTCTTGGGGGACACGAGTGCTGCGTTCAGAGCCTGCGAGGCTCCCACATGGCCCCATCATTGTATCTCCAGCTGCCCAGCACTTAGTGGGCAGCTGCTCCGTTTAGGCCCCTGACTTTGGGACACAGGGCATACTAGCCCCAACAAGGCCAGTTGGCCTAGGGACTGCCACAGGTGGGGGCTTATGGGAGTACTGCGCAATTGTTCTTACACCGCTGAATGTTTTTAGGTATCATGTGTTCTCCTGTGCTGCACCTCTCAGTGTATTTTTGATGCATCATGCATCATGTGCCTTGTTCTTACACCACTGAATGTATGGTTATGCATCATGTGTTTTGTTCCCATGCCTATACCCCTAAATGTATGGTGATACTTAGGAGGTTGTTTTTCTCCTAGTACAGGTGTTGCTAGTGAGGTCCTGGTTCCCTGCGTGACCTTTTCCTAAGGTGGTTAGGGTTGCATAGGTGGTACTTACCGGTTACCAGTGGTTACTGGTTGTGTGCTTTATGTTATATTTTGTGCTACATTTTCTATTTGGTTCTACAAGTGTTCTATGTGCTACTTACTGTTCCTACAAGTGCTAATTCTACCAAGTACTAAGTCTAAAAGTGCATATTCCTGACAGTGGTCCAGGTGGCCCTGTCTTGTACATATCCCCTGTAAATTCTGCCCGTGCCTGTTGGCACATTGTAAAGTGTGTGTTTTTATCTAATATGTTTTGGTATAATACAAAGGCTATTTTTACATATAACCTTGTGTGGAGTTTCCTTTGTGGTGGGCCTTGGGTGTTGTTGCTGGGGGTGCGTGCGCAAACACTTAACTCACATTGCCTCTGAGTTTAGCCTTACTGCTCGTGTCACGTTACCAAGGGGGTAAGCAGGGGTTATCTTGGTGTGTAACTCCCTTGCCCTGACGTAGAAGTGGTGGTCTCTGACTGACTTTGGTGCAAGCCCTGGCCAGCCAGGGATCCCATTTCTAACATTGGTGGCAGCGGTGAGATAAGGATTTGCGTTTGCGTTGTACCGCAGTGGCAACTGGCCGCACTACAAAACTCTGCATTTTAGATTACCACGTTTTTGGGGATTATTGTTTCTAAATTGTTCTTAATGTCATTTCTTTGGAAATGTGTTTCTTGTGCACTGTGAGTTAGGTGTCACTAGCTCTGGGTGGTTTCTATCCCCTAAGTGCAGTTTGAATTTTCTGGATTCACCAGAGGGTGGGATCCAGTGGTAGCAGCATAATTGTGTCCAGTACATGTGTTCCCAGCCCCGCACCCAGAGTTTGGTACCTGTGTCACGTGCGGTCAGGTTGAGAAATCAGGGGCGGTGGAAACTGCCTTACTAGTCTGAGGGGGGGGTGGATGAATGGTGTGTTTCACTGGACACATGAGTGTGAGTTCTCTGGGATAGGGAGCTCACTGATTTTTTTTTGTAAATTTTGTACTCTTGCTTCAGCTCTGACAGTTAAGTCCCCTGTGTTGCACGTGTCTGTGAGCATCCTGCCAAGATGGAGTCTGCTTTTAATGTCTGGGGTCTGTTTATGCATGAGTTGAGAGAGTTTTGCGAAGAGAGAGACATTGCAGTGAATGAGTCAGACACCCAACTTAGGGATAACCTAATCCAATGGCAGAAGGATGACTGGGAGCGTGAGCACAGTGAGGAGAGGGCCCGGGTCTCACACCATGAGAGTGGTGGGTCTGAGGGGAGCCCTGAAGAGTCTGAAGCAGAGGAAGAAAATGACAGTACAGGGACGCCTGCAGAGAGTGAAGACCCCATAGATAGGGAGTCCCTTGCTGGGTCCAGTGTAGGAGGTAGTGCCTCATCCGTTTTCCTGTCCCCAGAGGAGTGGGAAGATAGGAGGAAAGAAAGGGAGCACCATCTGGCTTTAGAAAAGCTCAGGCTAAAGCATGCCCATGCTATGGCATAACATAACAAGGGAATATGCCAGTACTTATATAATCATTTAATACACCTAATGGCATCCAAAAAAGAAATCACATTCAAAACTGGGTATTGCTATTTAATAGCTGTTTATTTTAATCATATATATTTGAAAGTGCCAAAAGTGGTACTTAGTCCATTATGAATTTAAGTGTTGCGAGCACAAAAATGAAAAAAAGGACACAATAAAATAAAATCACACTCACCACTTCAGTAATCACGCATATCACAGTCATCCCATTCACATTCAACCATTCAAACAAAAAATATATATACTTCCCATAAACTTGATTGTTCAATATACCAGTATGGGAAGTATAACCGGTCTGCTATAATTTCAACAAAAAGTCCCAAAAATAATTTTGATGCAGTAACCCACTCAAAGGGCTTTTTTGAAAACAGTCAACTCTATTCAAACTACAGGTTTTATACAGATGGTATACAAAAATTCAAATGCGATACAGATTAGCACAAGGAAAACAAAAGCAGACCAATGGGGAAAGGCCTACGCGTTTCGAATCCCTATAAATCAAAGGGGATTCTACTCAGGGCCAGACAATGTTCTGAAAAACAAACAAGAAACGAAATCTGTGTGTCAGTTATTAAAAGGAGAACAAGATTACTAGTGAGCACTACTACACCAAGGTTTCACACCGATTACCCTCATCACTAGGTGCAATGTTGGAAACTCCTGCAGAGGTAGAAGAGAGGAGAAGACAGGAGAAAAAACATACCCAGTGTCACTGGGGGTAAGTTATAAATATAACCTGTCTAAAACGATCTTTCTCAAGAGACTGGTGGAAGTTTGTTTACCTGTAATCAGGTGCAGTATCCACAGCTGTTGAAATGGTGATATCTAGTAGAAAAAACGGAGTCTGGGGGACAGAACACATTGCTTTAAATAACCAATTCTATACGTTGGTGGCAAGACTAATAAAGACATGCGGGGCACAAGAGACTATCGTGCTCTTACCGGCGATTCCTGTATTACGGTGTTGGGCCGCAACGGGAGACCGAAGGTACGCTGTATCAAGTTAGGCGCACACAGGTCAAAACAATTTCATGTGTCCACTCTAGAATCAAAATAAGAGTGGTGTTAGCCTACGGCAGCGGTTGGAGCCGATCGGGCAGGAGCAGCAAATTAAACGGTACAGCAAGGCTTACCGGAGCTGGTGGAGTCTCACAGAGTAGTTGTATGGCGTTCCAGAGGCACTGATCCTTCACACATGCGCAGTGAATGCATGCCCGTAAGACGCGTAGTGTTCCACTTTAAACACACACGGCTTAAACGGAGATCGTCCCACAGGAGAGGCGCCAAAGGCGGCTGATTGTTTTTCACAGCGAAATGAGGAAGGGGTACCCGATCCTCACAGGGGCATGAAATCCCTAGTAATAAAAGGTTCTGGGGAAAAAAAAGAGCAAAAAATATATATTTGTGAACCCCTGTCTTTTTTGCTTATCCGCAACAAAAAAACTTTACCCTTCTGGCAGGTTCACCCCTAAACTTTTTTGCTTTTAATGGTGACCTGGTGATGGTGATTTTTGGTTTCTGCGCACTTTCACTGTGTCCCAGTGGGGAGTGCGTGCGCACTCTGAGTGCAAGTGGTGAGATAGGCCGGCCCTCCCATAGGAATGCATGGGGAATGTATGTGTCCCTGGTAGTTCCTGATGCGTGGGGTGTGCAGGCTCGAGTCTGGTATGTGCGGACTCTTGTGATTGAATGCTGCACAATGATGTATGCAGCGTGTATGTGTCTAGTGGGGAAGTGCCACTTCTAGACATGGCTGTGTGCTGTAAAGGTGCTGGCGTGTGATTGGCTGGAGCTGGTTGGGGTGCCAGGCTCCATGAGTCATGATGGGTCTGCCCGGTGTTGAGTGTGAGATTAGCATGTGTGATGTGAGGGAGTTGTGCACCTGGGTCCTGAATAGGGCTGGGCTTTCCCCACACAATGCTGGCTCCGCCCCCTGTGGTGTGCCTAACGACCCTAGCCCTGCCAGTGAATAGAGTGAGGGACTGAGCACATCAAGAGTGCTCACAAACCAGCTGTGACTGGTTTTTCCCCCTCACCCTGAAGCCAGACAAAGAATTTAGTAAGATAAAAAGGGGCTGTGTCCCCTCACAATCTGTTCTCTTCCAGGATCCTATCTGAGGGGGGCTGTTGCTGCTGCTGGGCGCCAGGAGCACCACCACTTGGACTGCCTCCCTGCCTGGAGGCCCAGTGAGCTGGCTCTGGGCCCAGCTTGCCCCTCCCCCCTCTCTTGTCGCACCTCTACAGGGACCTTTTGCTGGACTTGTTGTTCCTCTAGAGCCTGGAAGCGCTTTATCTCCCGGTGAGTGGGGGCCCCGGGGCTGTGCCAGAGAGAGGGGGGTGTCGGGCACATTGCCGGTGCCCGCCCCCCTCCTTCTGCCATGTTGCTAAGCCCAAGAGGGCTTCAGGGCACTCCGGCATTGAAGGCAGTTCTTGAGCCTGAAAGGCTCCAACGACAGAGGGCATTTGTTGACTGAGAGCCGCGGGGGCATTGGTAATTCAGAGCCCCGAGGCTCCAGGGCCCCATAGTTGTGTTAGAGCCCACGAGAGGCTCGTGGAAGCATTCCTTAAAGTTGTGAGCCCAGAGAGGCTCGTGGGGGCATTTTCTTTGTTCTTAGAGCCACAAGAGGCTCTGGAGTGCCATTCTGTTTGTTTAGAGCCACGAGGCTCTTGGGGGACACGAGTGCTGCGTTCAGAGCCTGCCAGACTCCCACGTGGCCCCATCATTGTATCTCCAGCTGCCCAGCACTGAGTGGGCAGCTGCTCCGTTTAGGCCCCTGACTTTGGGACACAGGGCATTCTAGGCCCAACAAGGCCAGTTGGCCTAGGGACTGCCACTTGTGGGGGCTTATGGGAGTACTGCGCAATTGTTCTTACACCGCTGAATGTTTTTAGGCATCATGTGTTCTCCTGTGCTGCACCTCTGAATGTGTTTTTGAGGCATCATGTGCCTTGTTCTTACACCGCTGAATGCATGTTTATGCATCATGTGTTTTGTTGCCATGCCTATACCCCTAAATGTATGGTGATACTTAGGTGGTTCTTTTTCTCCTAGTAAAGGTGTTGCTAGTGAGGTCCTGGTTTTCTGCGTGACCTTTTCCTAAGGTGGTTAGGGTTGCGTAGGTGGTACTTACCGGTTACCAGTGGTTACTGGTTGTGTGCTTTATGTTATATTTTGTGCTACATTTTCTATTTGGTTCTACAAGTGTTCTATGTGCTAATTACTATTCCTACAAGTCCTAATTCTACCAAGTACGAAGTCTAAAAGTGCATATTCCTGACAGTGGTCCAGGTGGCCCTGTCTTGTACATATCCCCTGTAAACTGTGCCTGTTGGCACATTGTAAAGTGTGTGTTTTAATCTAATGTGTTTTGGTATAAACAAAGGCTATTTTTACATATAACCTTGTGTGGAGTTTCCTTTGTGGTGAGCCTTGGGTGTTGTTGCTGGGGGTGCGTGCGCAAACACTTAACTCACATTGCCTCCGAGTTTAGCCTTACTGCTCGTGTCACGTTACCAAGGGGGTGAGCAGGGGTTATCTTGGTGTGTAACTCCCTTGCCCTGACGTGGAAGAGGTGGTCTCTGACTGACTTTGGCGCAAGCCCTGGCCAGCCAGGGATCCCATTTCTAACACCTCCTCTCTTCTCAATCTCCCCCCTCTCTCCTCATACTCCCCCTGCTCCTCATACTTCCTCCTCTCTCCTTTTACTCCTCCCTCTCTCCTCATACCTCCCCCTTAATAATTTGCCAGTCAGTATACATAGACTGCTGCATACACTCTGGGGCAGATTTAAAAGCCCCTTGCGCCTCTTTGTTGTTCTATTGTGTCACTTTTTTGATGTAATTTTGGCAAAAATAATGCAGCAAATTGCATATGTATTTGCAAAATGAGTCAGGGTTGTCCACTGAAATGTAGTAGTTATATACATGGAAGTTTGGGCAGTCACTTAACAGTTTTAGACTAGTAAATGTGTTTTGGTAAAATGCAAGGTCTTATATGTTTTGTCTAGAATCACACTGTGCGTCTGTGTACATTTAGGAATTATACTGGCCCCTTTTTCCACATTTCCCCCTCTCTCCTCATACTCCCCCCTCTCTCCTCATACACACCCCTCTCTCCTTTTACTCCCCCTCTCTCCTCACACTCCTCCTCTCTCTCCTCATACTCTCCCATCTCTCCTCATACTCCCAACTCTCTCCTCATATCCCCTTCATTCCTCATACTCCCCCATCTCCTCATACTCCTCCCTCACTGCTTATAGTACCGCCTCTCTCCTCATACACCCCCTCTCCCCTTTTCTCCACATTCTCCCCCCTCTCTTTTCATACTGTCCCTTCTCTCCTCATTCACATCCCTCTCTCTCTATACTCCTCTTTACTCCTCATACTCACCCCTCTTTTTCCATACTCCCCCCTCTCTCCTCATACTCCTCCAATCTCTCATCATACTCCCACCTTTCTCCTCACATCCCCCTTCTCTCTCCTTATACTCCCTCCTGTTTCCTGATATTCCCCTCTCTCTCCTCACACTCCCCCTCTACTCATATTTCCCCCTCTCTCCTCATACTCTTCCCTCTCTCCTCATACTCCCTTTCTCCTTATATTCCCCCCTCTCCTCATACTCCCCTCTCTGTCCTCATACTCCCCCCTCTCTCCTCATATTCCCCCTCTCTCCTCATATTCCCCTTCTTTCCTCATTCTCCCCCTCTCTCCTCATACTCCCCCTGTCCTCATACTCCCTCCTCTCTCCTCTTACTCCTCCCTCTCTCCTCATACCCCCTCACTCCTCATACTTCCCCATCTCTTCATACTCCTCCCTCTCTCCTCATAATCCCTTCTCTCTCCTCATACTCACTCATCTCCGCATACTCCTCCTCTCCCCTCATACTCCCCCTCTCCTCATACTGCCCCCTCTCCTCATATTCCCTCCTCTCCTCATACTCCCCGTCTCCCCTCATACTCCCCCTCTCTTCATATTCCCTCTTTTCCTCATACTCCCCCTCTCCTCATATTCCCCCCTCTCCTCATACTTCTTACTGTCTCCTCATACTACCCCCTCTCTCCTTATACACCCACTCTCTCCTTATATTCCTCTTTTCTCCACATTCCTTCCCGTCTCTCCTCATACTCCCTCCTCTCTCCTCATACACACTCCTCTCTCCTTGTACTCCCCCTTTCTCCTCATACTCACCCCTCTTTCCACATACTCCCCCTCTCTCCTCATACTCCTCTCTCTCTCCTCATACTCCCCCTCTCTCTTTACACACTCCCTCTCTCTCCGTATACTCCCCCTCTCTCCTGATATTCCCCCTCTTTCCTCATTCTCACCTCTCTCTCCTCATACTCCCCCCTGTCCTCATACTCGCCCCTGTCCTCATCTTCGCCCCTCTCTCCTCTTACTCCTCCCTCTCTCCTCATACTCCCCCTTTCCTCATATTCCCCCTGTTCTCATATTCCCCCTCTCCTCATACTTCTTACTGTCTTCTCAAACAACCCTGTGTCATTACACCCCCTCTCTCCTTATATTCCTGTTTTCTCTACATTCTTCCCTCTCTCTCTTCATATTCCCTCCTCTCTCCTCATAGACAATCCTCTCTCCTTATACTCCCCCTTTCTCCTCATACTCACCCCTCTTTCCACATACTCTCCCCTCTCTCCTCATACTCCTCTCTCTCTCCTCATACTTCCCCCTCTCTCCTCACACTCTCCCTCTTTCGCCTTATACTCTCCCCTCTTTCCTGATATTCCCCCCTCTTTCCTCATTCTCATCTCTCTCTCCTCATACTCCCCCCTGTCCTCATACTCCCCCCTCTCTCCTCTTACTACTCCCTCTCTCCTCATACTCCCCCTTCTTCTCATTTTCCCACTGTCCTCATACTCCCCCTCTCTGTTCTCATGCTCCCCCTCTCTCCTCATATTCCTCCTCTCTCCACATTCTCCCCTCTCTCTCCTTATACTCCTCCCTGTCGTCATACTCCCCCCTCTCTCCTCATACTCTTCCATCTCTCCTCATACTCCCCCTTCTCCTCATATTCCTCCCTGTCTTCATACTCCCCCTCTCTCCTCATATTCCTCCTCTCTCCTCATTCTCCCCCTCTCTCCTCATGATCCCCCTTCTCTTCATACTCCCTCCTCTTACTCCTCTCTCTCTCCTTATGCCTCCCCCTTAACAATTCCCCAGTCAGTATACATACACTGCTGCATACACTCTGGGGCAGATTTACAAGCCCCTTGCGCCTCTTTCGTGTTCTATTGTGTCACTTTTTGATGTAATGTTGGCAAAAATAATGCAGCAAATTGCATATGTATTTGCAAAATGAGTCAGGGTTGTCCACTGAAATGTAGTAGTTATATACATGGAAAGTGTGCAGTCACTTAACTGTTTTAGACTAGTAAATGTGTTTTGGTAAAATGCAAGGTCTTATATTTTTTGTCTACAATCACACTGTGTGTCTGTGTACATTTAGGAATTATACTCGCCCCTTATTCCATATTCTCCTCCCTCTTTCCTCATACCCCCCTCTCTCCTCATACACAACCCTCTCTCCTTATACTCCTCCTCTCTTCTCACACTCCCCCTCTCTCTCCTCATACTCTCCCTTCTTGCCTTATACTCCCACTCTCTCCTCATACTTCCCCCTCTCTCCTTATACTCTCCCCTCTCCTCATACTCACCCTCTCCCCTCATACTCCCCGTCTCTTCATACTCCCCCCTCTACTTATATTTCCTCCTCTCGTCATACTCCCCCCTCTCTCCTCATACCCCCTTCACTCCTCATACTCCCCTATCAGCTCATACTCCTCCCTCTCTCCTCATAGTACTCCCACTGTCCTCATACACCCCCTCTCTCCTTATACTCCCCTTTTCTCCACATTCTCTCCCCTCTCCTCTCATACTCTCCCCTCTCTCCTCATACACACCCCTCTCTCATTATACTCCTCTTTTCTCCTCATTCTTGCCCCTCTTTCCACATACTCCCCCTCTCTTCATACTCCTCCTCTCTCTCCTCATACTACCCCCTCTCTCATCACACTCCCCCTCTCTCTTCTTATGCTCCCTCCTCCCTCCTCTCTCCTCTTACTCCTCTCTCTCTCCTTATGCCTCCCCCTTAACAATTCCCCA